>NC_091857.1:2785117-4092093 GCF_037783145.1 Equus przewalskii | reverse complement strand
GTAGTGAGACTGTAGAAGAACATCAGAAAAAATGATGTTTATACCAGTTATTGAGTATTTTTTTTTTTCAAAATAAGGCCTTGAGGCCCTATGCCACTCTCAACTCACTGGTATCTTGTAATTTGCCCTTTCATCTAAGCTGTCCAAAAATTGATGACCTTTTATCTTTTACATCAACTGATATATTCCTAACTTAGTTACTCCCAGTAATTACATGGAACCTACTAAACTACCACTAATGTGAAAAACACTGATGCAAAAGCCGTTAGTTTCTTAGTTATATCTTCTTACTATTATGTTTTTCTTCATGGTTCAAAAGATGCCAAATGCAAAGTTTACAGCAGTGGCTGACAGAGAGATTCTTTGCCAGCAGCAAAGTAGTTCAAGTGAGTTATAAAATCTGCATGGTCAAATTGAATTCAGAGAAAGTTTGACTTAACTCCTAGAGGCAAAGATTAATTTTATTAGGGAAAAAAACGCCACCAAGTTAGTCTGTAAGTCATAATGTCTAATATTATTGAAATGCTTAAAAAGTTATAGGATATAAAGCTTGGCTTTATGTGAATTCTCAAATAGTTAATGACAGTAGAAGATAAACCATATACTAGCAGTTCACTGTATATGAGAAAGGTAAGGAAATACACTTATATTGAAGAATATATTGTCTAGACTTAACTAGTAAGCAAGATTTTCAAAGCGGTCTCCCTTGGGGCTAATATCTACAGCAATGCATTCAGCACACCTTGTTTCTTAAATAATAAATGATGTTTTTGAGCATTAACTATGCTTAGAGTTTAGAATCACTGTCAAAAAATGAGAAGAGAAAAATCATATAAAACTGAAGTTAGGAGAAAGAACATGTAAGAGAGAGATAGAGAAGGGAAACCTTTGTGAAAAAGTGTACTTCATGTGTACTTTATTCCTGCAGTGTTAATCATTTTGTGTGTATGTGTGTGTGTTTATTACACAAGCAAAGGAACATTGAACTGAAAATGTCTAGATGACCTTAGTCACTAGATATGAGAGCTTTGGCTAGACAACATCAATATATCTGGTAGCTCCAGAATTCTAATTATCTTTCAGTATATAAGACTTCATTAATACGGAAATGTCAGTCTGAATTTATTTGCTTAGACTGATGAATTTCAAATAATCATATGGCCACAGAAGTTTATTCTTGAAAGAAAACAACAAGGATACATCTATAAAATATAGAGTTATTATATGTTGGCTTAATGTATGTTAATACATCATCATTTCATTCATAAACAAATTTTTGTATCAATTGACATGTTATTTACAAATGCTAAAATCCTAATTATATGGCATTATTACCTTCAAATATTCAGATGAATATTTTAAAGATTTATAGTTTTAAATCACATTTATCTTTCTTCCAGGATCTCATATTAAGTTTGGGTTGGAATATTTAGTAATTCTGGTTAGCTAACATGGAAGAAAGAGTGAGATATAAGTGGGAAGTTTCTTTTCATTCCCAAGTTTATTGTAAACTAAATATGTCATGAAATAATTTATATGTAATTCTAAAAATTTATTTTATGTCTGGCAAAAATTTATACAGAATACCTCAAAGATCTTGTGGGTTCAGTTCCAGACTACCACAATAAAGCAAGCATAGCAATAAAATAAATCAAATGTATTTTGGGGCTTCCTAGTGCATATAAAAGTTATGTTAACACTGTGGTATATCCTATTAAGTGTGAAATAGCATTATGTCTAAAAAGCCAATATATATACCTTAATTTAAAAATAATTTATTGATCTTCAGAGTAAGGTGAAGAGTGACATCAGCATCATGGTGGAATGAGTTGTTCCTTTTGTCTCTCCTCTTTAAGTTACAACCAGTCAGACATCCATTGACCAAGAAAGGACACTTTGCACAGCACACCAGCATGCCTGAGAGATCCATGAATCTGTACATCTGAAGGAGAAGGTTGCCCTGACCTGAGGTCTCAAAAAGCATGGTAGCACATGCCAGTGACCAGAGGCTGCAGGACCAGCAATAACACTTATGGCTTAGCCCCTACACCTCCCCCAGCAGTGGCAGGTGGCACTTGTGACCTGAGGCTTTAGCAACAACAGCAGAAACCATGACCCAACCCCCAGTGGTGTTACCTCCAACACTGGCTCTACAAATAGTGAGGGCTGCATACAAGAACCTGGGCCCCCAGCAGCAACAGCAACACCCATGAACCCAGCAGCCCTGGCAGCAGTGCTAACAGTTCCCCCAGATAACCCAGGAGCAGCAGCACAGGTGGTGCGCATGTTAGCAGCACCCAAGTCTTTGGAAAGCCTATGGAGAGACAGTGGGGGAACGCAAGACCCAGGAAACCCTGGAAGCAGCAGAGGTACTTGCAGGTTAGTGATTCTGGTGGTGACACCCGAGACTGCAGCAAGGTCATAGCTGCAAGGCACCAGCAACGTTAGAGACACATGCAGCACAAAGAGGGCACTGATGATGTATCTAGCAGAGGCAGTGGAGGATGGAAAGAGCAGGCTGTCAAATACAACCAGAAGCAGCACAAAACCAAAGTAACCAAAGCAATACCCAAATAAGAAATGTGTTTGCTACCACAAGTGCAATGGAGGAGGATCAATTCATCAAGTATCATGAAGAACTACAGTAACACTGCAGAATAGAAAGAGAATGACAACTTTCCAGAGACCAAACCTGAAGTGACAAAAGATTACAAACTAACAAATAATTCATAATAGCTGTCATAAAGAAACACAACAAGTTGCAAGAAAACTCACAAAGATGGTTCAAAGAGCTCAGGAATAAAATAAATGAACAGAAGGAGTACTTCACCAAAGAGATTGGAACTCTAAAACAAAACCAAACAGAAATATTGGCGACGAAGAACGCAATTAATGAGATGAAAAATAAAGTAGGAAATATTAAAAATAGAGCAGACTATATGGAAGAGAGAATTAGTGATCTCAAAGATAGAAATCTAGAGATGATTCAGGTGGAAGAGGACACAGTACTAAGATTTTTAAAAATGAAGAAATTCTATGAGAAATATCTGACTCAATTAGGAAAAGCAACATAAAGATGACAGGTATCCAGAAGGAGAAGAGAGAGAGAAAGAAGCAGAGAGCTTATTCAAAGAAATAATAGCTGGGAACATCCAAAACCTGGGGAAGAAACTGGACATGCAAATACAGGAAGCTAATAGAACTCCTTAATATTTCAATGTAAAAATACCTTCTCCAAGGCATAATATATTAAAACTATCAAAACTTGATGACGAAAGAAAAAGGATATTAAGGGTCACAATAAAGAAGACAATAACCTACAAAGGAATGCCTATCGGGCTTTCAGGAGATTTCTCAGCAGAAAACCCACAGGCTAGGAGAGAATGGAATGATATTCAAAATACTGAAAGACAAAAACTATCAACCAAGAATACTCTATCCAGTGAAATTATCCTTCATATACGTTGGAGAAATAAAAGTTTTCCCAGACAAACAAAAACTGAGGGGGTCCACTGCCACTACACTTACCTTACAAGAAATATTGAAAAGAACCCTGCTACCTGAAACAAAAAGGCAAGGTTTGCAAATCTTTGAGCAAGGAGATAAATAGACAGACAGAATCAGAAAACTGTAGCTCTGTATCAGAATAGGTTAATAAACACTTAATTATAACATAAAGAATAAAGGGAAAGAACGTATCAACAATAACTATAACCACATCAATTTGTTCACAAACTCACAAAACAAAAAACAATTTGTGACAACAAAAACATAGAAGGGGAAGAGGAAAAGGATGGAACCTGCATAGCCTAATGGAGATAAGAGGCTATCAAAAAAAAAAGACTATCTCATCTATGAGATCTTTTACACAAACCTCATAGTAACAACAAAATGAAAAAGCAGATCAGAATCACAAATCATAAATAAGGAGAAAACTAAGAAAACTATCACAAAAAACCATCAAACTGAAATGGCAGTCAGAAATACAAGGAAAAAAGAAACAATGAAAATATAGACCAACCAGAAAACAAAAGATAAAATGTCAGTATTATGCCCTCATAAGTCAATAATGTATAATGTATCAATAAATATAAATAGATTGAATTCACTATTCAAAAGACACAGAGTGGTGGCATGGATTAAAACCAAGACCCAACGCAATATGCTGCCTCCTGGGAACACATCTCAGTTCCAAAGGCAAACATAGGCTCATAGTTAAGGGATCAAAGATGATACTACAAGCAAATGTCAACCTAAAGAAAATGGGTGCAGCTATAATTATATCAGACAAAACAGACTTCAACAAAAAAGATAACAAGAAACAAGGATGGACATTATATAGTGATAAAAGGGACATTCAACCAAGAAGACGTAACACCCATTAATATACATGCACTTAACACAGGCACACCAAAGTATATAAAGAAACTATTAACCTAAAGGGAGAACTAAAGGGAGAAATTGACAGCAACACAATAATAGTAGAGGACTTTAACACCTCACTTATGTGAATGGATAGATCATCCAGACAGAAAATCAACAAGGAAACAGTGGCCTTAAATGAAACTCTAGACCAGATGGACTTAATAGATATATAGAGAACATTCCATCCAAAAACAGTAGAATACATATTTTTCTCAAGTGCACATGGAATATTCTCAAAGATAGACCACGTGTTGGGGAACAAACAAGCATCAATAAATTTAAGAAGATTGAAATCATATCAAGCATCTTTTCTGACCACAATGGTATGAAACTAGAAATCAACTGAAAGAAAACTAGAAAAATCACAAATATGTGGAAACCAAACAGCATGCTAGTGAACTACTATTGGATCAACAAATAAATCAAAGGAGAAATAAAAAAATACCCGGAGACAGATGAAAATGAAAATAGAACACACAAACACTTATGGGATGCAGCAAAAGCACTACCAAGAGGGAAGTTTATAGTAATACAGGTCTACCTCAAGATACAAGAAAAATCTCAAATAAACAATCTGACATTATACCTAAAAGAACTAAAAAAGAACAAAAAAGCCCTAAGTCAGTAGAAGGAAGGAAATAATGAAAATCAGGACGGAAATAAATTATATAGAGACTTGAAAACAATAGAAAGGATCAATGAAACTAAGAGCTGGTTCTTTGAGAAGATAAACAAAATTGATAAGCCCTTAGCCAGACTCATTAAGAAAAAAGAGAGAAGATTCAAATAAGTAAAATCAGAAATGAAGAGGAGAAATTAAGACAGGCACCACAGAAATACAAACGATTATAAGAGAATACTATGAAAAGCTATACGCCAACACATTGGAGAATCTAGAAGAAATGGATAAACTCTTAGAATCATATAACCTCCTAAAACTGCATCTAGAAGTAGAGAATCTGAATAGGCCAATCACATTTAATGACATTAAAACAGTAATAAAAAATATCCCAAAAAATCCAAGACCAGATGGCTTTTCTGGTGACTTCTACCAAATATTCAAAGAAGATTTAATATCTATCTTTCTCAAACTCTTCCGAAAATTGAAGAAGATGGAAGGCTTTCTAACTCATTTTACAATGCCAACGTTACCCTGAAACCAAAACCAGACAAGGACAACAGAAAAAGGAAAGTTTACAGGTGAATATCACTGAGAAATGTAGACACAAAAATCCTCAGCAAAATATTGGAAAATTGAACACAACAGTACATTAAAAGGTTCATACACCACAATCAAGTGGGATTTATTCCGGGGATGCAGGAATGGTTCAACATCCACAAATCAATCAATGTGACACACCACATTAACAAATGAAGAATAAAAATCACATGATCATCTGAATAGAAGAAGAGAAAGCATTTAACAAGATCAGGCATCCATTTATGATAAAAACTCTCAACAAAATGAGTATAGAAGGGAGGTTCTCGTCAAGATGGCACTGTGAGCAGACGTTGAACTCGCCTCCTCCCACAAACACACCAGGTTACAACAATTTTAGGAAGAATCACCCTAGATTGACAACTGAAAACTGGATAAAAAGAACCCCCACAACAAGGGACAGTCCTGACGAAAGCAGAAGAGGCAGTAACTCTGGCCAGAGAGGAAAAAAGCCATCTTTGGGAGCAGCGGAGCTTCTCAGCTGGCCAGGCAGGATCCGCCCTAAGGTACGAGCCCTCCCTGGAGGAGTGAGGTCCGGAGCAGGGGCAATACTGTTATAACCATCCTTCGGACTCAGCCCAACAGAGAGGGAGGTCTTACTGTCTGGCTTTGCTGGCTATTAACTGCAGCGAGGACACCCCCAGAAAAGCTATCGGCTGAAAACCGAAAAGATCCAGGTCTTAAAGGGCCCACGCACAAACTCACTCATTGCAGCAATCTAAAATCACCAGAAAGAAGGCTGACTGTCCTTTGGTGAAATGAGACTCACCTGGTGGGCTCTGGGGGCATCTTGGTGAGAGGAGGATCCTCTCCGGAGACTGAGACATTGGTGGGGGCCGTTGTTTTGAGCTGGTGCAGGTGTGCTGATATGGACACAGGTGGGGGCCATTGAGGTGCATCCCTTGGGCTGTTAGCCCACGGGTCTGCCACACCCACTAGAGCACAGATTTAATCCAGTTCAGCCAGGGCAGGCAACCCGCCCTAGGGACTGGCCCCACCTAACAGCAAGCCCTCAGGCTACTTTTCAGCCTGCATTGACTGAATGCCTTGATCCTCTACAGGCAGGCAAAGGTGTCTGCCTCTGTGGGACAGGGCTTGTGTGAGGACCTGGTGAACTGTGGCGGGCATTGGGGCAGAGGTGTGGGCCTCTGCAGTGTGGTGGTGGGGTATGCTCCACGGGGTTGAGAAGTGTGCAGGGACCAGGACTGTGCTGACAGTGTATGTGGTCCACAGGGGCGTGAGGCTTAACAGCAGCAGAAGACTTGTGTTTCACAAATAGCCATAAGAAGGATCAGCCCCACCTTCCAATGCCTGAAACAACTGAGTGCCTCCACACCAGGGGCTAGCCCTACTCAGCTGCACTCCTAAGAGAACTGACATCAGCCTTGTTGGCCTCAGGCCTATCACAACTGTACGCCCCTGAGCCTAGCAACCAGCTACACTGGGTACCAACCCAATTAAGAGGACAATTGAAATAAGAGTGTGCTAATAGGTGGGACCAAGATGGAGGAGTGAGTGGTCTTCTTTGTCTCTCCCCAGTCGAATCTACAACTAATTGGACGTTCACCGATTAACAAGGGATATCCAGATAGCATCTCAAGATGCCTAAGAGTCTCGTACTACTATACATCAGAAGGCAGACAGACTTCCCCCTGGGAGGAGGTGGAAATAGGTGAAAACTCTCTGACCCCCAACCACTGGGCAGCCTAGTTCCTGCAGGAGGCTCTCTTCCAGCGGACTCCCCCATAGCATCGCCACACACCAAGGGCGGGAGTGTGCACTCCCCAGTGGAGCGACAGGGGAAACAGGTGACAACAGCCCTACTCAAGCCCCCCACGATTACACCTAAGCCCAGGGGGAATCCCCAGGGTCCTGCACCCACTGGCAGGGAAGGCCTCCACTCGCGATTAGCAGGGAGGCCCTTCCCAGAATCCAGAACAAAGGGAAGCTCCTGGAGGTCGGGTTCCCTGGCACGGCACCAGACCGAAAGCTGTTGCTGGGCCTACTGTCTCCAGCACACGAGTCGGTGCAGGGGGCGCCCGGACATCCCATGGACCTGCTTGGGGACAGGTTTGGAGCTCCAGCGCCCGGCTCTGTGGCTCAGGGGGAGGCTCCAGGGTCCCACATCTCCCCAGCAGGGAGGGCCTCTGCTCGCCATTAGCAAGGAGGTCCCGCCCAGAATCCAGAACAAAGGGAAGCTCCCAGCGGGTGGATTCCCTGGCACTGCACCAGACCACCAGCTGCTGCTGGGCCCGTGGTCTCTGGTGCAGCGGGTGCCCGGACTTCCTGTGGACGTGCTTGGGGACTGGGTGGAGCTCCAACACCCAGCTCTGCAGCCTGGGGGGATGATCCAGGGTCCTGCACCCCCCCAGCAGGGAGGGCCTCTGCTTGCCATTGGCAGGGAGGCCCCGCACAGCATTTGGAACACCAGAAAGCTCCCTAGAGCAGAATTCCCCACAAGGCAGCAGCTCACAAGCCACCGCCAGGCCCACAGACTCTGGCTGTGTCCCAGACAAGGCAAGGGGCTCCCAGAGATCCCATGAGAGTGGAGTGGGGCAGAGTGGAGCTCCAGTGAAACAGCTATGTAGCCCAGCGGGGAACTCCAGGTTCCTACAGCAGCCTCAGTGAAAGCATCTGCACAGGACTAGTGGAGAGGTCCCAACTGGCAATCACAAGGTGGGAAGGCCCTGGGGCAAAAGTAGCACAGCTAGGTGAGCTAATGACAGACTGCAGAAGATACACATAGCTCTGCTGGGACCTATAGTGGACAAGTGTGAACTTGTGGGCTCTGTTAGGGACAAAGCGGCTATTATAGGTGATCCTGCTCCTGGCTGCTGGGAAAGCCCAAACACTGCTGCAGACCACAAGGAGGGAGCGCCTCTAAGTGGGCTGCAACAGTAGGCACCAGCAGCCTGAGGCTCCCTTCTGATTGTCCCCACAACCCACGAGGGACTCCACAGGACCACTGTGACTATGAGGAGGGGTCCAGGTCCAGTCAGTAACAGCTGACAGGGTTCCTGGTTGGTGGAGTCTAAACAGCTGCCCCCCAACACACACACACACACACACACCAGTCACAACAAGTGGAAGCAGCGACTAAACTCCATCTCTATGCGGAGGCACAAATCCACGCCGTCAAGCAGTGTGAAAAAAATATTAAATCTCTAGAACAGAAGGAAAATGATAAGCACCCAGAAAACAGTCCCAAAGACAATGAAATCTATAACTTAAATGACAAGGATTTCAAAACTGCCATTCTGGAAAAATCTCAACGTGTTAAAAGAGAATTCAGATAGACAACTCAATGAGTTCAGGAGCTATGTCACAAAAGAGCTTGACACTATAAAGAATAACCAATTAGAAATACTGGAGATGAAGAACACAATGGAGGAGATTAAGAAAAATCTGGACTCTCTGAACAGTAGGGTCGATAATATGGAGGACAGAATTGGCAATTTGGAGGATAGGAATATAGAAACGCTGCAGGCAGAGGAGGAGAGAGAATTAACAGTAAAAAGAAATGAAGAAACTCTCCGAGAATTATCCGACTCAATTAAGAGATGCCACATAAGGATTATAGGTATACCAGAGGGAGAAGAGAAGGAGAAGGGGGCAGAAGGCCTGTTCAAAGAAATAATAGCTGAGAACTTTCCAAACTTGGGAAGAGAGATGGAACTTCATGTGACAGAAGCCAATAGATCTCCAAACTTTATTAACACAAGAAGACCAACCCCATGGCATATAGTAGTGAAACAAGCAAAAGTCAACGACAAAGAGAAAATACTAAGGGCAGCCAGGCAGAAGAAAATAACTTACAAAGGAAACCCCATAAGGCTATCAGCAGATTTCTCAGGAGAGACCTTACAGGCTAGAAGAGATTGAAATGAAATATTCAAAACTCTGAAGGACAAAAACCTGCAGCCAAAATACTCCACCCAGTGAAAATATCCTTCAAATATAATGGAGAAATAAAAACTTTCCCAGATAAACAAAACTTAAGGGAGTTCATCACCACAAAACCTCCTCTTCAAGAATTGCTCAGGAAGAACCTCATTCCTGAAAAATCAAAAAAAGGAAAGGGGTTACAAAATCCAGAACAAAGGAGATAAGCAGAAGGACAATAACACAAAGTAACAGCTCTCCATCAGGACAAAATGCAAAAGAACTGGAAAACAAGTGATAAAATGACAACAGTAGGCCCCCACGTTTCAATAATCAGTCTAAACGTCAGTGGATTGAACTCTCCAATCAAAAGGCACAGAGTGGCAGGATGGATCAAAGAACAAGATCCAACAATATGTTGCCTCCAGGAAACACACCTCAGCCCCAAAGATAAACACAGACTCAAAGTGAAGACATGGAAGACAATACTCCAAGCTAATAATGAACAAAAGAAAGCAGGTGTTGCCATACTTATATCAGACAAAGTAGACTTCAAAGCAAAACAGATAAAGAAAGACAAAGAAGGGCAGTATATAATGATAACAGGGACGTTCCACCAAGATGACATAACAGTTATAAATGTATATGCACCTAACACAGGAGCACCAAAATTCGCAAAGAAACTATTAACAAAACTAAAAGGAGACAGCAACAGCAATACAATAATAGTAGGGGACCTCTATACCCCATTAACACCAATGGACTGATCATCCAGACAGAAAATCAACAAGAAAATTATAGAATTCAATGAAAAATTAGATCAGATGGACCTAATAGATATATATAGGACACTTCATCCAAAAACAGCAGGTTACACATTCTTCTCAAGCGTGCATGGAACATTCTCAAGGATAGACCATATCTTGGGAAACAAAGCAAGCATCAATAAGTTCAAGAGGGTTGAAATAATATCAAGCATCTTTTCTGAACACAATGCTATGAAACTAGAAATCAACTACAAGAATAAAGCTGGGAAAGTGCCAAAAACGTGGAGACTAAACAACATGCTACTGAACAAACAATGGATTATTGAAGAAATTAAAGAAGAAATCAAACATTATCTGGAGACAAATGAAAATGAAAACACACCATACCAAATGATTTGGGATGCAGCAAAGGCAGTCCTAAGAGGGAAATTCATTGCAATACAGGCTCACCTCAATAAGCAAGAAAAATCTTACATAAACAACCTCAAATGACACCTAAGAGAATAAGAAAAAGAAGAACAAACAAAGCTCAAAGTCAGTAGAAGGAGGGAAATAATAAAAATTAGAGCACAAATAAATGATATTGAATAAAAAAAGACAGTAGAAATGATCAATGAAACAAAGAGTTGGTTCTTCGAAAAAATTAACAAAATCAACAAACCCTTAGCCAGACTCACTAAAAAAGAGAGAAGTCTCAAATAAATAAAATTAGAAACGAGAGAGGAGACATCACAACAGATGCCGAAGAAATACAAAGGATCCTAAGAGAATACTATGAAAACCTATATGCCAACAAATTGAACAACCTAGAAGAAATGGATAAATTCCTAGACTCATACAACCTACCCAAACTGAATCAGGAAGAAATAGAGAATCTGAATAGACCAATCACAAGTAAAGAAATAGAAACAGTAATCAAAAACCTACCCAAAAGTAAGAGTCCAGGACCAGACGGTTTCTCTGGAGAATTCTACCAAACATTCAAAGAAGATTTAATACCTATCGTTCTCAAACTATTCCAGAAAATAGAGGAAGATGGAGCTCTCCCTAATACATTCTATGAAGCCAACATCACCCAGATGCCCAAACCTGACAAGGACAACACAAAGAAGGAAAACTACAGGCCAATATCACTGATGAACATGGATGCAAAAATCCTCAACAAAATTTTGGCAAACTGAATACAGCAATATATCAAAAAGATTATGCACCATGATCAAGTGGGATTTATACCAGGGACACACGGATGGTTCAACATCCGCAAGTCAATCAACGTGATTCACTACATAACAAAATGAGAAACAAAAACCACATGATCATCTCAATAGATGCAGAGAAAGCATTCGACAAGATCCAACATCCATTTATGAAAAATACCCTCAATAAAATAGGTATAGAAGGAAAGTACTCCAACATAATAAAGACCACATATGACAAACCCACAGCCAACATCATACTCAACAGACAAAAACTGAAACCCATCCCTCTCAGAACAGGAACAAGACAAGGGTGCCCACTTTCACCGCTCTTATTCAACATAGTACTGGAGGTTTTGGACAGAGCTATTTGGCAGGAAAAAGAAATAAAAGGAATCCAAATAGGCAATGAAGAAGTAAAACTCTTGCTGTTTGCAGTCAACATGATCTTATATATAGAAAACCCCAAAGAATCCATAGAAAAACTATTAGAAACAATCAACAACTACAGCAAAGTTGCAGGGTATAACAACATACATAAATCAGTAGCATTTCTATATGCTAACAACGAACTAACAGAAAAGATCTCAAGAACTCAACCCCATTCACAATTGCAACAAAAAGAATAAAATACCTTGGGATAAATTTAACCAAGGAAGTGAAAGATCTATACAACAAAAACTACAAGACCTTCTTGAAAGAAATCAACGAGGACATAAAGAGATGGAAAGACATTCCATGCAGCTGGATTGGAAGAATAAACATAGTTAAAATGTGCATACTACCTAAAGCAATCTACAGATTCAACGCTATCCCATTCAGAATTCCAATGTCATTCTTTACAGAAATCGAACAAAGAATCCTAAAATTCATATGGGGCAAGAAAAGACCCCGAATTGCTAAAGCAATCCTGAGAAAGAAGAACAAAGCTGGAGGCATCACAATCCCTGACTTCAAAACATACTACAAAGCTACAGTAATCAAAACAGCATGGTACTGGTACAAAAACAGATGCACAGATCAATGGAACGGAATTGAAAGCCCAGAAATAAAACCACACATCTATGGACAGCTAATCTTTGACAAAGGAGCTGAGGGCCTACAATGGAGGAAAGAAAGTCTCTTCAACAAATGGTGCTGGGAAAACTGGACAGCCACATGTAAAAGAATGAAAATCAACCATTCTTTTTCACCATTTACTAAAATAAACTCAAAATGGATCAAAGACCTAAAGATTAGGCCTGAAACAATGTCTTCTAGAAGAGAATATCGGCAGTGCACTCTTTGACATCAGTTTCAAAAGAATGTTTTTGGACACCATAATCCTTCACATGAGGGAAATAACAGAAAGAATAAACAAATGGGACTTCATCAGGCTAAAGAGCTTCTTCAAGGCAAGGGAAAACAGGATTGAAACAAAAAAACAGCCCACTAAATGGGAAAAAATATTCACAAATTATTTATCTGACAAAAGGTTAATCTCCATAATATACAAAGATCTCACACAACTCAACAATACAAAATCAAACAACCCAATTACAAAATGGGCAGGGGACATGAACAGACATTTCTCCAAAGAAGATATACGGATGGCCAATAGACACATGAAAAGATGCTCATCATCACTAATCATCAGGTAAATGCAAATCAAAACTACACTAAGATATCACCTTACACCTGTTAGAATGGCAAAAATATCCAAAACCAAGAGTGACAAATGTTGGAGAGGTTGTGGAGAAAAAGGAACCCTCATACTCTGTTGGTGGGAATGCAAACTGGTGTAGCCACTATGGAAAACAGTATGGAGATTCCTCAAAAAGTTAAGAATAGAAATACCTTATGACCCAGCCATCCCACTACTGGGTATCTATCCTAAGAACCTGAAATCAGCTATTCCAAAAGCTCCATGCACCCCTATGTTCATCACAGCATTATTCACAATAGCCAAGTCATGGAACCAACCTAAGTGCCCAGCAACTGATGATTGGATAAAGAAGATGTGGTATATATATGCAATGGAATACTACTCAGCCATAAGAAAGGACAAAGTCGTCCCATTCACAACAACCTGGATAGACCTTGAGGGTATTATGTTGAGTGAAATAAGCCAGACAGAGAAAGACGAGCTCTGTTTGACTCCACTCATAGGTGGTAGTTAACATATGGAAAAAGAGAACCGATTGGTGGTTGCCAGGGGAAAGGGGGTGGGGGGAGGGCACTAGGGGTGAAGTGGTGTACCTACAACATGACTAATAATGATGTACAACTGTAATTTCACAAGGATGTTAACTTTCATAACCTTAATTAAAAAAAATAGGGAAAAAAATGAGTATAGAAGGAAAGTACCTCAACGTAATAGAGGCCATATGTGACAAACCCACATCCAACATCTTACTCAATAGAGAAAGATTAAAAGCCATTCTTCTTGATAATAGGAACAAGAGAAGGAGGCGCACTCTCATGACTGTTATTCAACATAGTACTGGAAGTTCTAGCCAGAGCAATTAGGCAAGAAAAAGAAATAAAAGGAATCCAAATTTGAAAGGAAGAAGTGAAACTCTCACTATTTGTTAATGACATGATTCTATATATAGAAAATACTAAAGAATCCACCAAAAAAACTACTAGAAGTAATCAACAAATGCAATAAAGATGCAGGATACAAATTCAACATACAAAAATCAGTTACATTTCTATACACTAATAATCAACTAGCAAAAATTGAAGTCAAGAATACAATCCCAAATATAATCATAACAAAAAGAATAAAATACCTAGGAATAAATTTAACCAAGGAGGTGAAAGACCTGTACACTGAAAACTATAAGACATCATTGAAAGTAATGAAAGAGGACATAAAGAAATGAAAGATATTCCATGCTCATAATTTAGAAGAATAAACATAGTTAAAATATCCCTATTACTCAAAGCAATCTACAGACTCAATGCAATCCCAATCAGAATCCCAATGACATTCTTCACGGAAATAGAGAAAAGTAACCTAAAATGTATATGGAACAACAAAAGACCCCCAAAAGCCAAAGAAATCCTGAGAAAAAAGAACGAAGGAGGAGGTATCGCACTCCCTCAATTCAAATTATACTACAAAGGGCTGGCCCAGTAACGTAATGATTAAGTTCACATGCTTCACTTTGGTGGCCCGGGGTTAGTGGTTTCAGATCCTGGTCGCAGATATACACACCACTCGTCAAGCCATGCTGTGCTGGTATCCCAGATACAAAATGGAGGAAGACTGGCACAGATGTTGGTTTGGGGACAATCTTCCTCAGGAAAAAAGAGGAAGATTGGCAACACATGTTAGCTCAGGGCCAATCCTCCTCACCAAAAAAAAAAAAAAAAAAACCCAAAAAACAAAAATCTACAAAGCGATAGTAATCAAAATGGCATAGTACTGGCAGAAAAACAGACAGCGATCAATAGAATAGGCTGAGAGCTCAGAAATAAGACCACACATCTATGGCCTGCTAATCATCAACAAAGGGCCAAGAACATACAATGGAGAAAGAAAAGTCTCTTCAATAAATGGTGCTGGAAAAACTGGACTGCCATGTGCAAAATAATGAAAGTAGACTATTACCTTACACCATACCCAAAAATTAATCAAAATGGATTACCGACTTGAAGGTAAGACCTGAGACTGTAAAACTCTTAGAGAAAAACATACGCAGCAGGCACTTTGAGGTCAATCTCAGCAGTATCTTTTCAAATACCATGTTTACTTAGGCAAGGGAAACAGAAGAAAAAATAAACAAATAGAAGTATGTAAGACTAAAAAGCTTCTGCACAGCAAAGGAAACCATCAACAAAATGAAAAGACAACCCACCAACTGGGAGAAAATATTTGCATAGCATATATCCGACAAGGGGTTAATATCCAAAATATATAAAAAACTTTTATGACTTTACAACAAAAAATTGAACAATTTAATCAAAAAATGAAGAGGATGTAAACAGATATTTTTCCAAAGAAGATATACAGATGGCCAACAAGCATATGAACACGTGTTCAACACCACTAATTATCAGAGAATTGTAAGTCAAAACTACAATGAGATATCACCTCCCACCCATCAGAATGGCTATAATTAACAAGGCAAGAAATAACAAGTGATGGAGCGGGTGTGAATAGAAGGGAACTCTTATACACTGCTAGTAGGAATGCAATCTGGTGCAGCTGCTATGGAAAACAGTATAGAGAGTTCTCAAAAAATTAAAAATAGAAATACGAATTGATCCAGCTATTCTACTACTGTGTATTTTTCCAGAGAACATGAAATCAATAATTCAAAAGATATATGTATCTCTATGTTCATTGAAGTGTTGTTCACAATAGCCAAGGTGTAGAAGCAACTCAAGTGCCCATCAATGAATGAATGGATAAAGAAGATGTGGTATGTCTGTGAGTGTGTGTTCATATATATGTACCTATATATATACATGTCTACAGTGGAATACTACTGAGCCATAAAAAAGACAAAATTATGCCATTTATGACAACATGGATGGACTCTGAGGGTATTATGCTAAGCAAAATAAGTCAGACAGAGAGAGACAAATACCATATGATTTCACTCATATGTGGAAGATAAACAAAAAAACATATCTCCCAGATAAGGAGAACTGATTGGTGGTTACCAGGGGAGAAGGGGGTGGAGGGAGGGTGAAAGGGGTAAAGGGGCACATATGTATGGTGATGGATAAAAACTAGACTATCAGTGGTGAACAGGATGCAGTCTACACAGCAAGTGAAACACAATAGTGTACATCTGAAATTTACACAGTGTTGTAAGCCAATATGATCTCAATAAAATATTTTAAGAAATACTTTAGTGCTAAAAAACGATAACCATCATCTTAGCCCTCTGAGAGGCATAATCTTTTTGCTTGCAGAGGGTCTTGCTTCAAAGTTAATGGCTGCTGACTGATCAGAGCAGTGGTTGCTGAAGCTTGGGATGACTATGACAGTTTCTTAAAATAAGACAATGGAGTTTGCTGCATCGATTGACTATTCCTTTCACAGACAATTTCTCTGTAGCATGTGATGCTGTTTGATGACATTTTACCTACAGTACAACTTCTTTCAGAATTGAAGTTGATGCTCTCAAACCTTGCCATTGCTTTAAGAACTAACTTTACGTAATATTCTAAGTCCTTTTGCTATCATTACAGCAATCATCATGGCATCTTCATCAGGAATAGAATCCATCTCAAGAGACCACTTTTTTTGCTCATTCATAAGAAGCAACTCCTTACCCCCTATAGTTTTACTATGAGATTGCAGCCATTCAGTCACATCCTCGGGCTCCACTTCTAATTCTAGTTCTCTCACTAGAGAACTAGCACCACATCTGCAGTTACTTCCTCCACTGAGGTCTTGAACCCCTCAAAGTCATCCGTGAGGACTGGAATCAACTTCTTTCAAATTCCTGTTAATGTTGATATTTTGACCTCTTCTCCTGAATCACAAGTGTTCTTAATGGCGTCTAGAATCTTTTCCAGAAGGCTTTCAATTTACTTTGCCCAGATTCATGAGAGGAATCACAATCTATTGCAGTTATAGCCTTATGAAATGTATTTCTTAGATGATAAGACTTGAAAGTCAAAATTACTCTTTGATCCATAAGCTACAGAATAGATGTTGTGTTATCAGGCATGAAAACAACATTAATCTCATTGTACATCTCCGTCAGGTCTCTTGGGTGACCAGACGCATTGTCAATGAACAGTAATATTTTGTAAGGAATCTTTTCTTCTGTGCAGGAGGTCTCAATAGTGGGCTTAAAATATTCAGTAAACCATAGTGTAAACAGATGTGCTGTCGTCCAGGCTTTGCTATTTCATTTATAGAGCACAGACAGAGTAGAAGTAGCATAATTCCTAAGGTCCCTAGGATTTTTGGAATGATAAATGAGTATTGGCTTCAACATAAAGTCACCAGCTGCATTAGCCCCTAAGAAGAGAGTCAGCCTGTCCTTTGAATGTTTGAAGCCAGGCATTGACTTCTCTTCTCTAGCTATGAAAGTCCTAGAGGCATCTTCTTCCAATGTAAGGCTGTTTCATGTACATTGAAAAACCATTGTTTAGTGTATCCACTTTCATGAATTATCTTAGCTAGATCTTCTGGATAACTTGCTGCAGCTCCTGCATGAGTGCTTGCTGCTTCATCTTGCACTTTCATGTTATGGAGACAGTTTCTTTCCTTAACCTGATGAACAAACCTCTGCTGGCTTCACACTTTTCTCCCTCAGCTTCCTCATTTCTCTTAGCCTTCACAGAATTGCAGAGTTATGGCCTTTCTCTGGACTAGGCTTTGGCTTAAGGGAATGTTGTGGCTGGTTTGATCTTCTATCCAGACCCCTAGAACTTTCTCCATATCAGCAGTAAAGCTGTTTTGCTATCTTATCATTCCTGTGTTCTGGAGTAGCACTTTTAATTTCCTTCAAGAACTTTTCCTTTGCATTCACAACTTGGCTAACTATTTAGCACAGGAGGCCCAACTTTTGGCCTCTCTGGGCTTTTGACATGCTTCCCTCACTAAGTTTAATCATTTCTGGCTTTTGATTTAAAATGAGAGACGAATCCTAAACAATTAGAATAGTAACATCAAATGTCACTGATGACAGATCACCATAACAAATATAATTATAATAACAATGAAAAAGTTTGAAATATTGTGAGAATTACCAAAACGTGACACAGAGACATGAAGTGAGCAAATGCTGTTGGAAAAATGGAACCAATTGACTTTCTGGATGCAGGGTTGCCACGAATCTTCAATCCAAAAAAAAATGCAATGTCAGCAAAGTCCACTTGAGTGAAGCACAATAAAACAAGGGAGGCCTCTCACCATACACATTTGCGTTAGCGTGGGAAGTATGATGGATTAGGGATGAAAAAGAGCAGAAATTTAAATTCCAGAAATAGATGTCTACATTGTTTTTACTTGATTCCAAAGTCGTGGTGACATGGATAGAAAAAACAGTAAGCTTTAAGGTCTCTAACTCTATTCTTCTTTTTCAAGATTGTTTTGGTTATTTAGGTGTCTTTGTATTTTCGTATGATTTTTAGGATCAGCTTGTCAATTTAGGCAAAAAGTAGTAGCTGAGATTTTGAAAGGAAATGCATTGAATTAATACATCAATTTGGGGAGCATTGCTATCTTAGTAATATTAAGTCAATTAATCCATGAAATGGGGCTGTGGTCTTTTATTTAGGCCTTCTTTAATTTTGGTCAAGGGTGTTTTGTGATGTTTCTGTGTACAACTCTTGTAGTTCTTTCATTAATTTGTTCCTAAATATTTTAATCTTTTTGGCAATGCTACTGTAAAATGAATTATTTTCTTAAATTTCACTTTGGATTCTTCAATGCTAGTGAGTAGAAATACAAATGACTTTTGTATATTGATCTTGTATCCTGAAGCCTTATTGAACGTTTTTACTTCTAAGGGTATTTTTTTGATTTGTTTGGATTTTCTATATGCAAGATATGTCATCTGTGCATAGAGATAACTTTGCTCCTTTCTTTCCAAGCTGAATGCCATTTATTTGTGTTTTTTACTTATTTGCTCTGTCAAAAGCCTCCAGTACAATGTTGTATATAAGTGATAGACATCTTTTTTGTTCCTTATCTTAGGAGGAAAGCATTCAGGTTTTCACTATTAAATATGAGAGTTGTGGGTTTTCATTGATGCCATTTATCTAAATAGAAACTTTCCTTCTATTCCTAGGGTTTTTTTTTTGGCTTGCTCTTTTGGAGAAGGAAGATTGTCCCTGAGGTAACATCTGTGCCAATCTTGCTGTATTTTGTACGTGGGACACTTCCACAGTGTGGCTTGATGAATGGTGTGTAGGTCCACACCCAGGATCCAAATCTGTGAACCCTGGGCCACCGAAGCGTAGTGCACGATCTTAACCACTATGCCACTGGGCTAGCCTCTGTTCCTGTTCTTTTAGCATTTTTACCATGAATCGGTGTTGGATTTTGTAAAGTTCTTTTTCTATCTCGATTGAGATGATCATGTGGGTTTTGCCATTTAGTTGATTAATATGGTGTATTACAATGATTAATTTCCATGTATTAAACCAAACTTGCATTCTTGGGATAAATCCCATTTAGTTGTGGTGTGTTATCCTTTTAAAGTGCTACTGGATTCAGTTTCCAAGTATTTTGCTGAGGATTTTTTTGGTCTATATTCATAAAGGATATTGACCTGTAGTTATTTCCTTGGAATTTTCTTTTCTGGTTTTGGTATCAAAGTACTACTGGCCTCATAGGATGAATCGAGAAATATTTCCTCTTCTACATTTTTAAGGGCTTGTAAAGTATTGTTGTTGACTCTTTGTTTGGTAGAATTCATCAGTGATGTCAAAGGGTTTGGGCCTTTCTTTGTGGGAAGCTTGTTTAATTGTGAATTCAGCCAAAAAAAAGTGGTTAAAATAACCACTTTAGTTATAAGTCCCTTTAGATTTTCTATTTCTTCTTGAGTCAGTTTCAATAATTTGTGTTGTCTTTAGGAATTTTTTCATGTCATCTAGTTATCTAATTTGTTGGTATACAATTGTTCATGGTATTTTTCCCTTATCATCCTTTTTATTTCTGCGAGGGTAGAAGTGATGTCTTTTCTTTCTTTCTTTTTATTTTAATGTCTTTTTTTCATGATCAATATAGCTAAAGGTCTGCCAATTTTGCTGCTCTTTTCAAAGAACAAACTTTTGATTTAATTGATTTTTCTCTATTGTTTCCTCTCTTTTATTTCATTTTTCCCACTCTAGTCTTTATAGTTATCTTCCTTCTACTTGATTTGGGCTTAGTTTGTTTTTCCTCTTTTTAGATTCTTTTTATAAATTATGTAGTTTTTTTAGAGTATTTTTCTGGAGTAGTTTTTGGTTTACCACAAAATTGAGAGGAAGGTACAGAGATTTCCAATATACCCTCTGTCCCCACATATGCATAGTCTCCCCCATAATCAACATCACTCACCAGAACAGTACATTTTTTACCAAGGACAAACCTACATTGACACATCACCATCACCCAAAGTCTACAATTTACCTTAGGGTTCAATCTTGGTGTACATTCTATGGATTTGGACAAATGTATAATGACATGTATTCATCATTATAACATCATATAAAGTATTTTCACTGCCTTAAAAATCCTCTGTACTCTGCCTGTTCATCTCTCCCACTCCCCACCTCTGCCAACCACTGATATCTTATTGTCTCCCTAGTGTTAGCTTTTCCAGAATGACATATAGTTGGAATCATGCAATATGTAGCCTTTTCAGATTAGCTTCTTTCGCTTATTAGTATGCACTTAACATTCATCCAGGTCTTTTCATGGCTTCATAGCTCATTTCTTTTTAGTGCTGAATAACATTCCCTTGTCCAGATATACCACAGTTTGTCTACTCATTTACTGAAGGACATCTTGGTTGTTCCCAAGTTTTGGCGATTATGAATAAAGCTGCTGTAAACAACCACACGCATGTTTTTGTATAGATGTAAGTCTTCCACTCCTTTGGATAAATACCCAGGAGTGTAATTGCTAGATCATATGGTAAGAGTATGTTTGGTTTTGTAAGAAACCACCAAACTGCCTTCCAAACTGCCTGTACTATTTGCATTCCCCCATCAATGCATGAGTGTTCCTGTTGCTCCATATCCTCACCAGCATTTGCTATTGTCAGTATTCTGGATTTTGGCCTTTCTAAGAGGTGAGTAGTGGTATCTCATTGTTTTAGTTGGCATTGCCCTGATGACATATGATGTGGAGCATCTTTTTATATGCTTATTTGTCATCTGTATATCTTCTTTGGTGAAGTACCTGTTAAGATCTTTGGTCCATTTTTTAATTGGGCTGTTTATTTAATTATTGGTAAGTTTTAAGAGTTCTTTGTGTATTTTGCATAGCAGTCCTTTATCAACTGTGTTTTTTGCAAATATTTTCTCCTACTCTGTGGCTTGTCTTCTCATTCTCTTGGTATTGTCTTTTGCAAGGCAGAAGATTTTAATTTTAATAAAGTTCAGCTTATCACTTATTATTTTCATGGATTGTGTCTTTGGTGTATCTAAAAAGGCATCACCACACCCAACGTTATATAGGTTTTCTTATATTTTATTTTCTGGAGTTTTATATTTTTGTGTTTTACACTTTGTCTATGATCCATTTTGAGTTAATTTATTTTTTATATTTGATTGTTCAGTTGTTCCAGCACCATTTGTTGAAGAGATTATCTTTGCCCCATTGTATATATTGCCTTGCTCCTTTGTCAAAGATCAGTTGACTATACGTTTGTTAGTCTGTTTCTGGGCCCTCTATTCTGTTTCATTGATCTTCTTGTCTATTCTTTCACCAATTTCATACTGTCTTGATGACCATAGCTTTATTATAAGTCTTGAAGTCAGGTAGTATCAGTCCTCCAATCCTGTTCTTCTGCTTTAATATTGTGTTGGCTATTCTGGGTCTTTTCCCTCTTCACTTAAACTCTAGAATTAGTATGTTGACAACCATAAAGTAACTTGCTGGAGGGCTTTTGTTGGTTTGCTTTTTGGTGAGGCAGATTGGCACTAAGCTAACATCTGTGCCAATCTTCCTCTGTTTTGTATGTGGGATCCTGCCACAGCATAGCTTGATGAGCAGTGTGTAGGTCTATGCCTTGGATCCAAACCCATGAACCCTGGGCTACTGAAGCAGAGCTCATGAACTTAATCACTATAAGACTGAGCTGGCCACTAACTTGCTGGGATTTTTTTTTTATTAAGGTTATAAAAGTTAACATCCTTGTGAAATTAAAGTTATACATTATTATTAGTCATGTTGTAGGTACACCACTTCACCCCTAGTGCCCTCCCCCCACCCCCGTTTCCCCTGGCAACCACCGATCACTTCTCTTTGTCCATATGTCAACTACCACCTATGAGTGGAGTCATACAGAGTTCGTCTTTCTCTGTCTGGCTTATTTCACTTAACATAATACTCTCAAGGTCTATCCATGTTGTTGTGAATGGGACGACTTTGTCCTTTTTTATGGCTGAGTAGTATTCCATTGTATATATATACCACATCTTCTTTATCCATTCATCAGTTGCTGGGCACTTAGGTTGGTTCCATGACTTGGCTATTGTGAATAATGCTGCAATGAAGATAGGGGGTGCATGGAACTTCTGGAATTGCTGATTTCAGGTTCTTAGGACCCAGTAGTGGAATGGCTGGGTCATAAGGTATTTCTATTCTTAACTTTTTGAGGAATCTCCATACTGTTTTCCATAGTGGCTGTACCAGTTTGCATTCCCACCAACAGTGTATGAGGGTTCCCTTTTCTCCACAGCCTCTCCAACATTTGTCACTCTTGGTTTTGGATATTTTTGCCATTCTAACAGGTGTAAGGTGATATCTTAGTGTAGTTTTGATTTGTATTTACCTGATGATTAGTGATGATGAGCATCTTTTCATGTGTCTATTGGCCATCCATATATCTTATTTGGAGAAATGTCTGTTCATGTCCCTTGCCCATTTTGTAATTGGATTATTTGATTTTTGTTTTGTTGAGTTGTGTGAGTTCTTTGTATATTATGGAGATTAACCCTTTGTCGGATAAATAACTTGTGAATATTTTTCCCCAAGTACTGGGCTGTTTTTTTGTTTCAATCCTGTTTTCCCTTACCTTGAAGAAGCTCTTTAGCCTGATGAAGTCCCATTTGTTTATTCTTTCTATTGTTTCCCTCATGTGAGAGATTATGGTGTCCGAAAAGATTCTTTTGAAGCTGATGTCAAAGAGTGTACTGCCGATATTCTCTTCTAGAAGACTTATTGCTTCAGGCCTAATCTTTAGGTCTTTGATCCATTTTGAGTTTATTTTAGTAAATGGTGAAAAAGAATGGTTGATTTTCATTCTTTTACATGTGGCTGTCCAGTTTTCCCAGCACCATTTGTTGAAGAGACTTTCTTTCCTCCATTGTAGGCCCTCAGCTCCTTTGTCAAAGATTAGCTGTCCATAGATGTGTGGTTTTATTTCTGGGCTTTCAATTCCGTTCCATTGATCTGTGCATCTGTTTTTGTACCAGTACCATGCTGTTTTGATTACTGTAGCTTTGTAGTATGTTTTGAAGTCAGGGATTGTGATGCCTCCAGCTTTGTTCTTCTTTCTCAGGATTGCTTTAGCAATTCGGGGTCTTTTCTTGCCCCATATGAATTTTAGGATTCTTTGTTCGATTTCTGTAAAGAATGACATTGGAATTCTGAATGGGATAGCGTTGAATCTGTAGATTGCTTTAGGTAGTATGCACATTTTAACTATGTTTATTCTTGCAATCCATGTGCATGGAATGTGTTTCCATCTCTTTATGTCCTCGTTGATTTCTTTCAAGAAGGTCTTGCAGTTTTTGTTACATAAATCTTTCACTTCCTTGGTTAAATTTATCCCAAGGTATTTTATTCTTTTTGTTGCAATTGTGAATGGGATTGAGTTCTTGAGATCTTTTTCTCTTAGTTCATTGTTAGCATATAGAAATGCTACTGATTTATGTATGTTGATTTTATACCCTGCAACTTTGCTGTAGATGTTGATTGTTTCTAACAGTTTTTCTATGGATTCTTTGGGGTTTTCTATATATAACATCATGTCGTCTTCAAACAGAGAGAGTTTTACTTCTTTATTGCCTATTTGGATTCCTTTTATTTCTTTTTCCTGCCAAACAGCTCTGTCCAAAACCTCCAGTACTATGTTGAATAAGAGTGGTGAAAGTGGGCACCCTTGTCTTGTTCCTGTTCTGAGAGGGATGGGTTTCAGTTTTTGTCTGTTGAGTATGATGTTGGCTGTGGGTTTGTCATATGTGGTCTTTATTATGTTGGAGTACTTTCCTTCTATACCTATTTTATTGAGGGTATTTTTCATAAATGGATGTTGGATCTTGTCGAATGCTTTCTCTGCATCTATTGAGATGATCATGTGGTTTTTGTTTCTCATATTGTTAATGTAGTGAATCACATTGATTGACTTGCGGATGTTGAACCATCCCTATGTCCCTGGTATAAATCCCACTTGATCGTGGTGTATAATCTTTTTGATATATTGCTGCATTCAGTTTGCCAAAATTTTGTTGAGGATTTTTGCGTCCATGTTCATCAGTGATATTGGCCTGTAGTTTTCCGTCTTTGTGTTGTCCTTGTCAGGTTGGGGATCAGGGTGATGTTGGCTTCATAGAATGTATTAAGGAGTGCTCCATCTTCCTCTATTTTCTGGAATAGTTTGAGAAGGATAGGTATTAAATCTTCTTTGAATGTTTGCTAGAATTCTCCAGAGAAGCCGTCTGGTCCTGGACTCTTATTTTTGGGGAGCTTTTTGATTACTGTTTCTATTTCTTTACTTGTGATTGGTCTATTCAGATTCTCTATTTCTTCCTGATTCAGTTTGGGTAGGTTGTATGAGTCTAGGAATTTATCCATTTCTTCTAGGTTGTTCAATTTGTTGGCATATAGTTTTTCATAGTATTCTCTTAGGATCCTTTGTATTTCTTCGGCATCTGTTGTGATTTCTCCTCTCTCGTTTCTAATTTTATTTATTTGAGTCTTCTCTCTTTTTTTAGTGAGTCTGCATAAGGGTTTGTCGATTTTGTTAATTTTTTTGAAGAACCAACTCTTTGTTTCATTGATCCTTTCTGCTGTCTTTTTTTTTAATATCATTTATTTCTGCTCTAATTATTATAATTTCCCTCCTTCTACTGACTTTGGCCTTTGTTTGTTCTTCTTTTTCTAATTCCGTTATATGTCATTTGAAGTTGTTTATGTTAGATTTTTCTTGCGTATTGAGGTGAGTCTGTATTGCAATGAATTTTCCTCTTAGGACTGCCTTTGCTGCCTCCCAAATAATTTGGTACAGTGTGTTTTCATTTTCATTTGTCTCCAGATAATATTTGATTTCTTCTTTAATTTCTTCAATAATCCATTGTTTGTTCAGTAGCATGTTGTTTAGTCTCCACATTTTTGGCCCTTTCCCAGCTTTATTCTTGTAGTTGATTTCTAGTTTCATAGCATTATGATCAGAAAAGATGCTTGATATTATTTCAACCCTCTTGAACTTATTGATGCTTGCTTTGTTTCCCAAGATATGGTCTATCCTTGAGAATGTTCCATGCATGCTTGAGAAGAATGTGTAACCTGCTGTTTTTGGATGAAGTGTCCTATATATATCTATTAGGTCCATCTGATCTAATTTTTCATTGAATTCTATCATTTCCTTGTTGATTTTCTGTCTGGATGATCTGTCCATTGGTGTTAATGGAGTGTAGAGGTCCCCTACTATTATTGTATTGCTGTTGATGTCTCCTTTTAATTTTGTTAACAGTTTCTTCACGAATTTTGGTGCTCCTGTTTTAGGTGCATATATATTTATAACTGTTATGTCATCTTGGTGGAGCGTCCCTTTGATCATTATATACTGCCCCTCTTTGTCTTTCTTTATCTGTTTTGCTTTGAAGTCTACTTTGTCTGATATAAGTACGGCAACCCCTGCTTTCTTTTGTTCATTATTGGCTTGGAGTATTGTCTTCCATCCCTTCACTCTGAGTCTGTGTTTATCTTTGGGGCTGAGGTGTGTTTCCTGGAGGCAGCATATTGTTCGGTCTTGTTCTTTCATCCATCCTGCCACTCTGTGCCTTTTGATTGGAGAGTTCAACCCATTCATGTTTAGTGTGATTATTGAAACGTGGGGGCCTACTGTTGCCATTTTATCACTTGTTTTCCAGTTCTTTTGCATTATGTCCTGATTGAAAGCTGTTACTTTCTGTTATTGTCCTTCTGCTTATCTCCTTTGTTCTGGATTTTGTAACCCCTTTCCTTTTTTTGATTTTTCAGGAATGAGTTTCTTCCTGAGCAATTCTTGAAGAGGAGGTTTTGTGGTGATGAACTCCCTTAACTTTTGTTTATCTGGGAAGGTTTTTATTTCTCCATTGTATTTGAAGGATATTTTCGCTGGGTAAAGTATTCTTGGCTGCAGGTTTTTGTCCTTCAGAGTTTTGAATATTTCATTCCAATCTCTTCTAGCCTGTAAGGTCTCTCCTGAGAAATCAGCTAATAGCCTTATGGGGTTTCCTTTGTAAGTTATTTTCTTCTGCCTGGCTGCCCTTAGTATTTTCTCTTTGTCATTGACATTTGCTAGCTTCACTACTATATGTCTTGGGGTTGGTCTTCTTGCATTAATAAAGTTTGGTGATCTATTGGCTGCTGTCACATGAAGTTCCATCTCTCTTCCCAAGTTTAGAAAGTTCTCAGCTATTATTTCCTTGAACAGGCCTTCTGCCCCCTTCTCCTTCTCTTCTCCCTCTGGTATACCTATAATCCTTATGTTGCATCTCCTAATTGAGTCAGATATTTCTCGGAGAGTTTCTTCATTTCTTTTTAGTCTTAATTCTCTCTCCTCCTCTGCCTGCAGAGTTTCTATATTCCTATCCTCCAAATTGCCAATTCTGTCCTCCATATTATCAACCCTACTGTTCAGAGAGTCCAGATTTTTCTTAATCTCCTCCATTGTGTTCTTCATCTCCAGTATTTTCTAATTGGTTCTTCTTTATAGTGTCAAGCTCTTTTGTGACATAGCTCCTGAACTCATTGAGTTGCCTATCTGAATTCTCTTTTAGGTCGTTGAGTTTTTTCATAATGGCAGTTTTGAAATCATCGTCATTTAGGTTATAGATTTCATTGTCTTTGGGATTGTTTTCTGGGTGCTTATCATTTTCCTTCTGTTCTGGAGATATAATATATTTTTTCATACTGCTTTATGGCGTGGGTTTGTGCCTCCGCATAGAGATAGAGTTTAGTCACTGCTTCCACTTGTTGCAACTGGTGCGTGTCGGGGGGCAGCTGTTTAGACTGCCCCAACCCGGAACCCTGTCAGCTGTTACTGACTGGGCCTGGACCCCCTCCTCGTAGTCACAGTGGTCCTGTGGGTTCCCTCGTCTGTTGTGTGGGCAATTGCAAGGGGGTCTCAGGCTGCTGGTGCCTACTGATGCAGCCCACCTAGAAACGCTCCCTCCTTGTGGTCTGCAGCGGTGTTGTGGGCTCTCCCATCAGCCAGGAGCAGGATCACCTATAATCTCCGATTTGTCCCTAACAAAGCCCCCCAGATCACACTTGTCCACTATAGATCCCAGCAGAGCTATGGGTATCTTCTGCAGTCTGTCCTTAGCTCACCTAGCTGTGCTGCTTTTGCCCCAGGGCCTTCCCGCCTTGCGATTGCCAGTCGGGACCTCTCCACTAGTGCTGTGCAGAGGCTTTCGCTGAGGCTGCTGTAAGAACCTGGAGTTCTCCCCTGCGCTACATAGCCATTTCACCGGAGCTCTACTCTGCCCCACTTCACTCTCACTGGATCTCTGGGACCCCTTTGCCTCATCTGGGACACAGCCATAGTCCATGGGCCTGGCGGTGGCTTGTAAGCTGCTGCCTTGTGGGGAATTCTGCTCTAGGGAGCATCCTGGTGTTCCAAATGCTGTGTGGGGCCTCCCTGCCAATGGCGAGCAGAGGCTCCCCCTGCTGGGGAAGTGCGGGACCCTGGAGTGACCCCCTGGGCTGCAGAGCCAGGTGTTGGAGCTCCACCCAGTCCCCAAGTGCTTCCACGGGAAGTCCGGGCACCCCCTTCACTGACCCGTGCACAGGAGACTGTGAGCCCAGCAGCAGTTTGCGGCCTAGAGCCGCCCCGGGGGATCCGCCCACTGGGAGCTTCCCTTTTGCCTGGATTCTGGGCATGGCCTCCCTGCTAATGGCAAGCAGAGGCTTTCCCTGCAGGGGAGATGTGGGACCCTGGAGCCTTCCCCTGCGCCCCAGAGCCAGGTGCTGGAGCTCCAACTGTGTCCCCAAGCACCTCTACAGGAGGTCCAGGCACCCCCTGCACCGAGCTGTGTGCCTGAGACTGTGAGCCCAGCAGCAGCTTGCAGTCTGGAGTGGTGCCAGGCCCGCCAGGAGCTTCTCTTTGTTCTGGCTTCTGGCCGGGGCCTCCCTGCTAATGGTGAGCGGAGGCCTTCCCTGCCAGTGGGTGTGGGACCCTGGGGATTTCCCCCTGGGCTTAGGTGTGATCACAGGGCCTTGGGTAGGGGTGTTGTCACCTGTTTCCACCGTCGCTCCTCTGGTGAGTGCACACTCCTGCCCTTGGTGTGTGGCGATGCTATGGGGGAGTCCGCTGGAAGAGAGCCTCCTGCAGGAACTAGGCTGTCCGGAGGTCGAGGCTCAGGGGTCCGAGAGTTTTCACCTATTTCCACCTCCTCCCGGGGTGAAGTCCATCCGCCTTTTGATGTGTAGTAGCACGAGACTTTTAGGTGTCTTGAGATGCTATCTGGATATGTTTTGTTAATCGTTGAGTGTCCAATTAGTTGTCTAAATGCTGGGATTTTGATTGGGTTTGCATTGAATCAATAGATGAAGTTGAGGAGAACTGATATCTTGACAATTTTGAGTCTATCTACACATGAACATGGAAAATCTCACCATTTATTTGGTTCTTATTTGATTTTGTTCATCAGAGTTTTGTAGTTTTCCTCATATAGATCTCATACATATTTTGTTAGATTTGCACCTAAGAATTTCATTTTGGGGGGTACTAATGTAAATTGTATTATGCTTTTAATTTCCAATCCCACTTGTTCATTGTTGATACATAGGAAAGCAAATTACTTTTATATATTAACCTTGTATCTTGCAAACTTTCTATAATCACTTATTTGAGCCAGCAGTCTTTTTGTCCATTCTTTTGGATGTTCTACTTAGATGACTGTGTCATCTGTGTACAAAGACAGTTTTATGTCTTCCTTCTCAATCTGTATATCTTTTATTTCCTTTTCTTGCCTTATTGCATGAGCAAGCACTTCCAGTATGATGTTGAAAGGAGTGGTGAGAGAAGACATCCTTACCTTGTACCTGATCTTAGTAGGAAAGCTTTGAGTTTCTCTCCCTTAAGTATGATAGCTGTAGGTTTTCTATAGACAGTCTTTATGAAATTGAGAAAGTTATCCACTATTTTTTCTAGATTTTTTAAATGGAAGTCAGGTTATTGATTTGAAATTATTTTCTTTTTTAATATAGGTGATTACAGATATAAACTTCCCCTTAAGCAGACTGTACCTGCATTCCATATATTTGAGCATGTTCTGTTTTCATTTTCCCTCATCTCAAAGTAATTTATAAATTCTCTTGAGATTTCTTCTTGAAACCATTCATTATCTAGAATTGAGTTGTTTAATTTCCACATACTTGTGAATTTCCCAAATTTTTTTCTGTTAATGATTAATTTTGTTCCACATCGCCAGAGAAAATATTTTGTATAATTTCAATCTTTTTGAACTTATTGAAGATGGTCTTATGATGTAACAAATGGTCTGTATTAGAGAATGTTCCATGTGCACTTGAGAAGAATGTGTAATTTGCTGTTGTTGGGTAGGACGTTTTTGTTATCTGATATGTCTAGTTTGTTTATAGCACTATTCAAGGCTTTCTATTTGCTTATTAATCTGTCTTGTTGTTTCAAGCATTTCTGAAAGTTGGGTATTAGTCTCCAAATATTATTATTGAATTGTCTATTTCTACCTTCAGTTCTGTCACTTTTTGCTTTATGTATTTTGGGGCCCCATTGTTATGTACATATATGTTTATAACATTCATATCTTCCTGCTGGATTGACCCTTTTTTACTTTAAAATATTCTTCTTTGTGTCCAGTAAAAATTTTTATTTTAATGTCTATTTGCGGATGCTACCATAGCCACTTCCTCTTTATTTTGGGTACTGTTTGCATACTCTATCTTTTTATATCTTTTTACTTTCAATTATTTATGTCTTTTATTTCAAGTGTGTCTTTTGTATGATAGCATATTGTTGGATCACTTTTTAAATCCACTCTGTCAATTTCCTCCTTTGAGGGCTTAGTTCATTTGCATTTAATATGATTATTGATAAAGTAGGATTTATGTCTGCTATTTTCTTTGTGTATGCCTTATTTATTTTTTGTTCTATTTTTTCACTTCTGCCCTCTTTTGTATTAAATAAATATTTTCTAGTATACTTGTTTAGTTCTCCTGTTGTTTCTTTTACTATACATTTTATTTATTTTCTTAATGCCTACCATGTGGATTACAATTGACATCTTATTGAAAAGAAAAAGAAAAATGCTTCATTAAAAAATATATAATATAATGCAACAACTCTGGAAGGCAAATACCACTTTCTCCTATGATATACATACATATATATATATATATATTTTTTTTTTTTTTTTTTTTTTTTTTTGCTGTTTGTTTTTGTTGCCTCAGTTTGTTTGGTGACATTCCTGGACTAATTCTGTGAAATCTGTATTCTATGTATGTGAGGCCACCAAAGTCTCTAGTTAATTTGGTTGCCATCTAATGATTGGACAGAGATTTCTTTAAATGCTTTGTGCCAGTAATTTTTCCAGCCTTTGCTGGAAGAGGGGTTCCATGTGTGTGCTGAGGTAGGTGTCCAGTGGTCTGACAGGTAGTGTAGTTTACCACTCTGCCTTAGTCTTTATTTGCTTGAGCAGAGCCTAAAGGTCAGTAGGAAGTAAAACATTAGAGCCTCCTCATGTCTTTCCTGGGCATGCAAACAGCCCTTTGTAAATGCATGGCCTTCTAGATTCTCAGTAATACGTGAAAGTAATGTGACATTTGATTCCTGTGTCTTTAAGATTTTTGCCAGCCTCTTGTTTGCCCTAACTTAGGCAGCTTCAATGTTAAACAATTAGCCCTGATTATTTGCTGCAAATGTCTTAGGGATAGGGCCATTCCCACAAAGTGAGCTCCTAGAGTCAGGTCAAGTAAAGACAAACTCTGATAATAGAGCTTTCAGTAAGCTGCCAAACAGGTCAAATGGTGACATTTCTTTGGGTATAAGTTTTTTGTGGAGTCCAAATCTGTTCTCACTCCTCCAATAACTTCTAGGATGCTGGTTTTCATAGCAACCATAGTTGCAAGCCTTGATTTTCAAAGCTACTGAAGAGTTGAAGAGAGACGAATGGTTTTAGGGCAGATTAAAATGACACAAAGCTCACTTGTTTTTTTGTTTTTTTTTTTTAATGGAGATTTAGTCCACTCTTTTTCCCTTCCTTCCTTTCTTTCTTCTTTCCTTCCTTCCTTTCGTAAATGCCTCTCAGACAGTTACAAGCCTTTAATAATTTACCTAATTAAATTTGACAGTTTTTGTTAGCGCTCTTGTTGCTTTCATGGAGAAGCAAATTTTCAGAGGTCTTTCCTCTGTCATTCTGGACCATTCTTCTTTTTTGTAATTTCTGTTTCAAAGTTCATTAAATCTCTTGGCTCAAGAATATTGATTAGTAGCTATTAAGGCACAAAGTGGGAAAAAATCAGAGTCGTGATTGACCCTGAGGGTGGAGTCGGGGATGTTGACTGGAAAGGAGGAGTGAGAGAGACGTGTATGAGTGATGTCAGTACATATCTTGACAGAGATTTTGATTACACAGCTGCTGGCTATGTCAAAAATCAGTGAATAGACACTTAAAACCTGTGCATTTCATTGTATGTAAATTTTATATCAAAATAAAAAACTTTGAATAAATATTGAACGCCAGTGATGCTGTGTGTTCTGAAGTATCTGGAGACAAATTTACTGATGTCTGTAATTTACTTGAAAAATGTCCAAAATAAGATGAATTCATGGATGGATTAAAGAATTAATAGGAATGTGAAAAAGTTAAGTTTAATGAAAGTTAACGATATACAGATATTCACTATGAAATCTCTTAAATTTGCCTTAGTTTTGAAAAAAATTATAACAGAATGTTAGAATAAAAACCTAAAGTAGAAGATTGATATTAGATTTGAAACATACTTTTAAAAAAATAGTGCCCAAATATAAAGGATTACTATTTTTCCAAAGTTAAAAGAGTTTGGAAACATTGACAGAAAGCTAAAGAGTTGAAAGTCAATTCTTGCCAAAGGGGAACATCTAAAATCCTCCAGGAACTGAGGAAATGTTAACAAGAAAAAAAGAAAAGCTACCTCTCTCCTAAACTGTGAGAAGAAATTAGTATCATTTACAGCTCCATATAGGTGACATTTTAGAGGTTTTTATGTAACCGAATAAAAACATGAAGCACTGATTTCCATTTTTCAGTACCATTTCTGTAAAAATAAGAGAAATAGTAGATGAATCAGATATCAAACTTTTATGAGACCAGTGAACACAATAGTTTAGTTCAAAGCTCTGTAAAAATAAAATTGGTTCCTAGGAATCATCTGAGGTGAAAATTGCACATGCCAGCACAAAAATGCAACCCAGGCAGTATACACTGGGACCATCCCTTTTCCCAGAATCTTCGCTAGCCCATAGTTTAAATCGTACATAAAGTAAAGAGGTTTGTCATCTGGATCGGATCATTTGCCTGTCTTTTGCAGAACTGCTAGGTTGTTATTTAATGTGATTGCATGATGCAGAGACTGGCTCTATGTAGGAAAAATGGATCAGCAGTCGCCACCACAGCAGAACCTATTCCCTAATTAGAAGCACAAAGTAGTGCCTTTGGAGTTCAGAGGAAGAAATTGAATATCTGGCTCGTTACCCTGTTGAACAAAGCAGAAACCAGGCCTGGAGGCAGTAATACATGACATCACCGGTCAGTCAGGCTGTGTGGATCTCTATACCTAAGAGAGTTAATGGAGCCCAGGTACACAGGGCTGTCTGCGTGCTATCTAATCCCCTTAGGAGAGGTCTGTACTCTGTTTATCTTGTTCTCTTTTATGTACAAATAGGAGCTCTTAGCACAATAAATGTACTGAATCTCTGGCTCTAGAGGGAAAAAAAGAAGAACTGTGTGATAACCAGAAAATACATTTTAATATCAAGTATCTAATATACAACTAGGTACATAACTGTGAGTCAGGAGATGTCTGCTGATTAACTAAAGGCATGAAGGAATTAATGCAGTTTTTCGGCACACCTTTATGGAATAGATGTTATTTGCAAGGATCTGTGCTGGATTACATTCAGAACACAAAGCTTCTTGGCGCTAGGTCTCTAGAACACTGCAATTTATCAGGAAAGATGAATTATCACAAACATTTATACCAAAAGGCAGAAAAATGATAAAGAGCTATGTGAGAGATATAATTTGGGAGCTACTGAAGCATGGAAGATGCTAGGGTCATCTTGGAACACTTTGTGGATTCAGTTGCATTTGGAAGGATGCTAAGATATAAATAGGAGGAGATAAGCATGACAAATTCAGGGTATTACAGGTAAATCTAGGTTTAGGTGAAAGAATGGAAATGGAATGGACTTAAAATATAATTTTTTAAATCAGCTTTATATAATATACATATAGTTCATAAAAGTTTATAGTTCAATGAGGCTTGATACATTTATCTCGTCTTATAACACAACCACGGTCATGAGATAGCCCATTTTCATCACTCAAGAAGTTCCCTCATGTTCTGTATTGGTACCCTACTGCCACTGAAGCAAACTACAGCAAAATTAGTGGCTTAAATCAACACAAATGTATTTTTTTTCTATTTCTAGGCATCAGAATTCCAAAATGAGTCCTATGGGAATACAGCCAAAGTATTGGCAGAGTTGGTTCCTCCTCAAGGCTCCAAGGGAAAATCGCTTGCTTGCCTCTTGCAGTTCCTAGAGGCTGTCAGTATTCCTTGGCTTGTGTGCCTATCTCTCCAACCTTCTGTTGTCAGATTGGTTCTCCTCTTTCAGTCACTCCTCCTGTGCCCCTCCTTCTGACTCATCTTGCACCTGCTCATTGTGATTACAAAAGGTCGACCTGAATAATCCAGGATAATATCCCTCTCTCAAGGTCCTTAACTTAATCACATCTGCAAAATCCCTTTCACCATTTGTGAGTAAGGTAACATTTACAGCTACAGAGGATTATGATGTGGATGTATTTGGCTGGGGGTGTGGAGAGGTGGGGGGGGGTGGGCTCATTACTAAGCTTACCACATGTGCTTTTGCTGTCAGTCCCCTGTCCCAAACTCTTGACCCTGGAAATCATTCATCTGCTTTTCATCACTATAGTCTTGCCTTTTCTAGAAAGTCATGTGAATAGGATCACACAGCACGCAGCAGTATTGTGTGTCTGGCTTCTTTTACTTGGATGATGCACTGAGATTCATCCATATTGTTAAGGGTAACAGTAGTTTCTTCCTTTTTATTGTGGAATAGTTACCATTATATGTGTATGTGACAATTTGTTTATTCATTCACCAGGTGATGGTCTTTTGAGTTTTTTTCAGGGTTTGGCTAGTTTGAATAAATCTGCTATATTTGGGGTAAGTATTATTTTGAAATGTGTTTTCATTTCTTTTGGTTAAAAACATAGGCATGGAATGTCTGTGTCATATGATAAAGAGTATATTTACCTTTATGAGAAGCTGTTAAACTGTTCTCCAGTATGGCTGCACCATTTTGCATTTTCAGCAATGTGTGAGAGATTGAGTTGACCTCTATCTTTACCAACACTTATCATCATTGTTTGTTTGTTTTTAGCCATTCTAAATGGTATGCAGGGTATTTCACTGTGCTTTTATTTTATATTTCATGTTACCATAAAATATATAAAATGTATTTATATTATCTCCCTGTGTGCTTATTTGCAATTGGTATATCATTAGTGTAGTGTCTGTTCAATTCTTTTGCCTGTTTTTTTTTTTTTTGAGGAAGATCAGCCCCGAGCTAACATCTGCTGCCAGTCTTCCTCGTTTTTGCTGAGGAAGACTGGCCCTGAGCTAACATCTGTGCCCATCTTCCTCTACTTTATACGTAGGATGCCTGCCACAGCATGGCTTGCCAGGTGGTGCCATGTCTGCATCCGGGATCTGAATGGGCGAACCCCAGGCTGCTGAAGCGGAACATGAGCACTTAACTGCTGAGCCACCCGGCTGGCCCCCTTTTGCCTGTTTTTAATTGGGATGTTTATCTTTTTTAATTGAGTTGAAAAAGTCTTTTATATATTTTATATACAGATCCTTTATTAAAATTGTTTTACAAATATTATTCTCAGTTTGTGGCTTGCATTTTCATTTTATTAACAAGGTCTTTTGAAAAGCAGAAGTTTTTAATTTTGATGAAGTCCAATTTATAAGTTTTTCTTTTATGTTTTATGGTTATTACTGTCCTTTCTAAGAATTATTTGCCTAACTCATGATAATATTTATTTTCTCCTATGCTTTCTTCCAGAAGTTTAGTGAATTTAGCTCTTACATTTATGCCTATGTTTGACTTAGCACTAATTATTAAATACAGTATGAGGTAAAAACCAAGATTCATTTTGTTTTTGTATGATCAATTGCAAAGGAAGGGTAGGAAATGGATTGAAAGCATATAGGCATATAAGCTTTCTATTTTGGAATTATTTATTTAGTGAGGGAGATTTGCCCTGAGCTAACATCTGTTAGCAATTGTTGTCCTTTTTTTGTTTGAAGAAGATTAGCCCTGAGCTAACATCTGTGCCAATCTTCCTCTATTTTGTATGTGGGATGCCTCCACAGCATGGCTGATAAGTTGTCCACGCCCAGGATCCAAACCAGAGTGCACAGAACTTCAACCACCTAGCCACGAGGCTGGCGCCTGGAATAATTTTAAGTTTACAGAATAGTTGAAAAGAGAATACAGAATTCCCCTATACCATTTACCAGTTTACTATGTGTAGAAATGCCTAGGCTTTCTCATCTATGTGTCTTTAAATGTAAATGCTACTGTCTTTCTCTTCTCAAGTATTATCTTCTTTAATTGCTCCCTTCTGTTTTTTCGTTCTGGAATTTCCACTTGTCATATGATGAAGCTCCTGACATCATTCTTTGTATTTTCTCTCTTTACCCGTTTGTCTTACTTTCTGAGAAATGTCATTGACTTCATCTTCCCTGTTTTACTAAATTTCTTAATTTTCTTCCATCATAATTTTAATTTCCAGAAAGTCTTCCCATGTGTGCTGATGGCTTTGTTCCATACATACATTTGTGTTTTAGAGTTAATGACTTAGGTTTTACTTTTCGTCTTTTTATTTCACATCATCTTACTCATATACCTATGAGTATTTTCGTGCTGGTACTTTCTTCGAAAGTTCTTGATCTTTAATTGCCCATATGTTAGAAGGGAGCATAAAGGTTGATTGGGTACTTGGTCTGGGTGGGAGGATTGAGTCAACTTGGGGTTTTGCTTTAGGGAGATTGTGCAGAGGGCTAAGTGGAGCTTTTGCTGATCGTGGAGATTTTGGCATTACCATTAATGTAATCTACTCTAGAATCTTCTGATTCCTTGCCAGGTAGGAAAATCTCATACTGCATGCAAAGTATGGAAAATAATCCTTAAAAGACTTTTAAGTAATTCATTGTTTCCAACCCCCAGCCATAATTCTTCTGCAGTTTTCCATTCCTAGCATTGCTGAGTCCTAACTCTGGAGCTCCGCTGGGCAAAAGAGCTCCTTCTTGTCCATACCTACCTCTGGAAGCACATTAGGCTGTAGCTTGTTCTTTCCATCCTGTTAATTTCTACTCTTGCACAGTCAGACTTTTATTGAAATGTCACGTTTTCTAGTAATTTTCTAATACCACCTTCCTTATTCTCATCATTATTAAGGTTTTATTTAATTTGTTTTTATCATTTTATTTTGATGTCAGGATAGGGAGGAAATTAATGGATACACTATTGTTTTCTAAATCTATAAATACAGAGTCAATCAATGGGAACAAAAGTTGCTGTGATGAATAAAACCATCTGGAACTTTAAGTTATGACTGACTAGTTAAACTCATATATCAGTATGAGTATCTAATTTGCATTTTTATTTTATAGTTTCTGGAAATTCTGACTCATATTTAAGTTTTTAGAAGCAGTAAATTTTTTAACATGCATATTGTCCTTTTAAGTTCTTATTTTTTAACTTCTGTTCATTGAATATTAAAGCTTCAACTCAGAAAGTTGAATGAAGACAGTGGAGAAATTATCATAAAGTGAATCACAAATGATACATAACAATTTCTTAAATTCCATTCCAAAAATAGAAAAAATCCTATAGGAATAATGCAAAATTTTCATAACAACTACATATAAGATGATATCATTATGCTGTCCTGGATTGACTTATTCATGTACAGTTGATATCACACCATGATGGCCCAGCTTGCACTTATACATTTAATTGCATTTGGGGCATGTGCTCTATGATACGTGCCTATGGGTAAAATTTTATGAGCAGATATATTAATGCAAGGAAAGAAATGAAACATTTACAAAATTTCAAATTTAATCCCAGAAATAGTAAAAAAAAGTTTTATTCTAATGAAGACCCTTCAAACAATAAACCAGACAGATGAGACAAGGTATTAGTGGTACAGAATCTGGTGAAATGTGGTATTATATACATTTTAGCATGTTTTAAAACATTTTTTAAAGAGTGAAATCATACAAAAGTATAGAGTATTTGAAATAACTCTTTATAATCTTAGATGCCTCAGACTGTAGCTTGTAAATTGTTGCTCTAAATGAACATTAAGACATCTATAAATTGAAGGCTTATGATTCAACAACAACAAAAATATATATATATATATATATATATATATATGTATACTTGGAGGTAATAAATTTGCCCTCCTTATTGAATATTTAAACTCTCAATTTCCCCCTGGATTGCCTGAGTAATCCAGTAGTAGCGCATATTCAAAGAATTATATAGCAAGCTTAATTCAATATTCCCCAATATTTTAAAGAGGATCATAGGATGAATCATAAATTAGAATTCTAAATTTGAGAAGGAAAGTGCTACAAATCCATCATAACAAATTATGAAATGCCAAGTGTACTTTAGCGGGATAGAGTCCATGAGTACCTTACTTCAGATTCTGTCATTTCATGAAGTGAAAGTCAACTTCAAAGTAGTATAAACAAAACTGTGCACCTTACTTAGAAATGCTGTCTCCACTGCCCCCCTGGGTAGTCGGTGAGAAGAGTCCAGCTTTCTGAGGGCCTAGTAGAACCAGGAGCTAGATGGAAGAGGGAGTGATGCAGCTTCCCTCTGAATTTCCCACTCTCCAGACTCATGCTGTCCCATTTCTGCAATTCTCCGCAGGCCTATTTCAGTTCTTGGCCCACCTTTCTCTGCTTCTCCATGAATTTGGCAGAAGTTGTGTCTACCTCTCCCCCACCCCAACCTTCCCCTACTCCAGCTCTACAGACTTCATTCCTTAGTTGTTGCATCTTGTATTCAGTCCATCTATATGCAGATAATCTGACTAGCCCCACTGCTGTTAGATGTCCTTTCCTGGTTGCTTCAACTCTGCAGGGTCACAGAATATAAAGAGGCTGCTGAGGCACCATGCTGAGGAGTGGCCGGTTATGGCTGATAAGTGAGCAGTGAGTAGTTGTAGCTCTCAGGGAAAGGGAAACACAACATTTATCAGAGAATGTGATTCTCTAACAGAAATAAGCAGGACTGGGAAGATGGATCCTGTTTAATTATTAGCAAGTGAATTAATAACTTGTTACTCTCTTTTAGGAATTGTATTGGCGTTGCTTGGTTGTCACTTCCTCCAACGTGGTTTCCAAAATCCAAATTATTTTAGGCTTATGTGCTATGGAGAAATTTCTCTAATATTGCATTGCTCTATTATTTTGAAGCGATCATAAGAATTTGATTCTGGTTATTTTTAATTTTTTAGTTTTTATATTAAAAGAGGTTGAATTCAGGTTAAAACAACAATGAATCAAGAGTGAACCACATGCTTTCCTTCTAGCTGATGGAAGTAATTACCAAAGTCGTCTTAGGGGAAGCTTTTGATAATGTTAGTAACCCTCTTGTAATATAGTTAATACTCTAGCTAGGAAAAGAAGGGCCAGAAATAAAATTAACATGATAAATTCTTATCAGTGTGAAGCTTGAGGGTTTTAGGTGGGGCTTAAATGAAACCAGCATGCAGGTAGTCTGAGACTGGTGAATACAACACCTTATACTGGTGAGATGTTACAGAAGCAAAGAGCATTCAAACAACAGGGATAATGGGCTTTTGGAGTACCATATGAGAAAATAAATAGTGCAGGTCTAGGTTTTTTTGACTTGGATATTTGACTGACAGCCTGTAGTCGACGAAAAATCCAAGGTTTTAATAAACTACCCATATACATAGAGAATATTAAAAATATCACCTCAATAGCATTTCTAAAAATTATTTTTCAAATAAGCTAATCATACATGGATCAACTTTGAGTCAAGGCTTACTGTCTAGAGACACATTCATATATTGTAGGTATAAAGTTGGCATTTCAAAAGCTGATCAATACATACTACTGTGATAATCTTCCTGTGCTTAAAGGGACAAGGAGTTGTAAATTCAATGCTAAAGCTTCTCTTGTAGAGTTCGTCTTAGAGTTTTCACTAAGAGACTATTGACTATTTTCAGTGTAAAATATTAGGATACCTTATTTTTTAAAAATGGATATATTGAATGCCACAAGTGTCAATATCTGAGGTAAGGTTAACTTTGGAGATGTTTCTTTGTATTCTCTTCAGTGAGGTCCTTGATTCTTTTGGGGGGACATTTTCTTCTCATTTGAGTGACTTTTATGTCCCTTTTTTTCCATATTGCAACAGGAAATACTCTTCCATACTATACATTGGTGATTTGATAATATATTTTCTCCCCTAAGGGCTGACTTACGTATCTTTGACACAGTATAGCTGGCACACAGTGCCAAGAAGTGAGATGAATCAGGCTATCCACACTAAGGTTTTCATGGTTGGATAAGTGAATTAATGACTGACTATGCATTCCACCACCAGAAAGAGCAGTTACAATAGGAAAATATCATTATACATGATAACTAAAGTACAATTTGCTGTAATAGAAAAACTAGAAACATATGCATGGTGAAAAGGGTTTTGACATTTATTCTTTTTTACGTGACTGCACCAAGTAAAACTCAATACCATAAAGATCCCACAAGCTTCCACCGAGGAACTCCTCCCTGCCATGGTGGCAGCAGCCAGCTGCACAAGAGCAACAGGTGGCATTATCTGTGGCTGCTGTAGCAGCAGGCATGGGAGCATCTAATAGATTTCTCCTTTCTCTAAGTTTTTTCTTTTCTTCCTAATCTTTATAATGTTTGATACTCAAAGTGATGAAAAAGATAAGATACATCACAACTGCCTCTATTGTATTTAAGCAGTTGCTCAGCTTCACTGTTTTCAGTTCACGTACCCCTTTAACAAAAGCAATCTTACCTTAGCATGGTTAAGCAAGCGGTACAAGATTATACAGCTAGTTAAAAAGTGGAACTGCGACTAGAACTCATGTCTGGCATCCAGAGTCTGAGCTCAATTGTTCTGAAATGCAGATACCAGCTATATCAGACTACCATAAGTGAAAGTGACTTTAAGGGAGAGAGAGGTCACAGTCAGAAAAGAGGAAAAGGAGACCCCTCCACCCCATTTCCTCAGAAACCCATTAAAGTCTCCTTCACTTAATCAGCAAGAGCTTATTGTCTGGGGTGTGTGGGCTGGAAGAAAGATAAGCAAAATGGCCCATGGAGTTTGGAAGCTGGAAACAGTAACAAATCATAAGGCAAGTGCTAGGACACTGGCTGCTTCAAATGGAAGTAGGTGATAGTTTCACAGGCAATTAACAAGGAACATTTAGGGACTGCAGTTAAACCAATCACTAGAATTCTGAAATCATGAGTTTCTTCAGCTTTTACATATGGGTCAGGTGAGTAGGAGTAGCCAGGAATTCTCAGTCCGTGTGCTCAACGTTATTTTTTATTGTAATTAACCTTCTCAATAAAACACATCATAGCTCATTTATTTCAGAGAGTTCTAATGTTTCTTGGAGAGAGGACTATAACATGAGTAGGACTCCACTCAACTAATTAATGGGGAAATCCATGCAAGTTTGCAGGAATGACTGTGCTGTATAATCAAAGACTCTTTTGTATCCATTGTCAACTTGGTGAAAGATCCTGTGCTGGGGGCTATCAAAAGATGACACAAAATCTGACCTCAAAAGGGCTTTAAATTCGCTAGGGAGGCTAAGATATGTGTAAAAACAACTGTGATACAAAGTGTTTAAATTGGTAAATTAGATTACCACTATAGTCAAAATAAATATTTGTAGTAATAAGGAAAAAAAAGTTAATGAAAATTCAGTTGTTCAAGGTTAGGGAAGCAAAACTGATTATTAAGGCATTTCGGTAACATTATGATTATTGTGATGACTCAGTTTTGCACCAGGACCAATTTGACTTTACAGAAATCACCACCTCAGTCTCTTTACAAGACTGAAAATATCAGATGAGAAATGAGCAATGATCAGTGGGTGCCCAGTCTCTGACAACTCTAATGTTTACATAAAAGCACATTCTCCGATGCAGTGCAGCAGCATTTTGTCAGACAGTAATGCTTGGAGGCATCAAAAAGCACCTGCTACTTAAAAAAGTTGTGTCCTGGCAGACAGGCATCAAACTGAAAACTATAGATACAAATTCCCATTGTTTGAAAACCTGCTCATCAGTACAGGGCAAAAACAAGGGCTGTCTGTGACATACCGTCTTTAATAGCTCTCTCTCCAATAACTGTTTCCTTTACTAAGTTTAATATCACATAGATTGTGCTCATGAATGTATATGTGTGTGTCCGTATTGTTAAAAAATGATTAAAAATGACAATTTAGGTGATAAAAACAAACTTTATTTAACACGTCACGAGGTGGACAGCCTCCATTTGGAGAAATGCAAAATGGAGTTGAAGACAAGAAGCTCCTATAGGACAAAATACAGAATGAGACGGAGAAAGATAGAAAATATCTGATTGGCTGGGTCACACAGGGAACCTTGTTTGGGGTGAGGAGGAATAAGGAAATAAGCAGATCCCACTGTTGGCTTGGTGCTCGGGGACTGGCTGACTGACGCACTGAGTTTCTGGTCAAGCGGGAGCATCTGCAGGATCTCGAAAGTTATCTAAGTTTTGGTTTACTGATATGGCACCCCGGACAGCAGCAGCTCCATCTTGGGTCTAAAAAGTCATTTCAACAGGATGAGTACCTAGCAGCTTAGTGTATGCTCCCTAAAGAAAATTTGTCTAACGAAAAAAATCGAGTTCTATAAGCAGCAAAAGTCATCTTGTCTTTGCCCACCTCAAAAATACATAGTTCAAACACAGCTGTAATCTGCAGAATGACAATATACAATTTTGATCTCTACCATTGTATTAGTGTCTTATTGCTTGCAAAACAGATTACCAGAAAATCAATGGCTTAAAACGAAACAAATTCATTATCTCACATTTTGTGGATAAAATTTTGAGTTTCACAAGGCTGAAATCCAGGTTATGGGCCGTGCTGTTTGTGTCCGGAGACTCTTGAGATGAATTGCTTCCAAGCTTGTTAGGATTAATGGCAGAACTCAGTCCATCAGTCCTAGGACTGAGGTCCCCATTTCCTTATTGGCCGTCAGCCAGGGATCATTCTTATCTTGTAGAGGCCGCCCGCGTTCCTTGACTCATGGCCCCTTTTCTCCATCTTCAAGCTAGTAATGGTGAGTCGAGGCATCCTCCCCTCTCCTCCCCTCTCCTCCCCTCTCCTCCCCTCTCCTCTCCTCTCCTCTCCTCCCCTCTCCTCTCCTCTGTCTCTCTTCTCTCTCTCTGCTTCCAACTGAAAACTTTCTCTGCTTTTAAGGCTCAAGTGATTAGATTGAGCCCACCTGCATAACCCAGGGGCTCTCCCCACATTTAAGTCAGTTGATTGGTAACTTCACTCCATCAGCAAAGTCCTTCCCAGCAGTACCTAAATGAGTCTTTGATTGAACAACCAGAAGATGAGAATCTCACAGGAAGCTTTTTATAGTTTTGCCTGCCACAGTCATTATCATTTGTCTAGTTACTTTAAAAATTAAATTTAAGATATAATTTAAGTACCACCACTTAATTCATTGTATGGATATACTTGAAAAGCAAACTACTTCAATATAAGTTGATTATGAATATCTTTTTCCCACGAAGAATTAATCATTACTGAAAACTTTTGTCAATGTTTGAAAGTCATGCCTTTATAAAGAGTGAATCCCATTTGGGCCCATGTATTTGTAAGAAAATAGATATATTTTCCTGATTCTACCTCATGAAGGCAGTATTTAAGCAAGCGGGTATGAAGTCCTCTTTTTCATTCAGTCCCCTGTCTTGGCTAACACAAGAATCAACTGTGAACTGTCCAGTTAGAGGAAATCACAGAACTTCAGCATGGAACTGCCGCTGCATCTGCTGATTATTTCACCTAAATTCTTCATGCTAAACCTCAAAATGTTAAATTATTTCTTCAAGGTCAAATGACTGCTACTTAGAAGCCAGTTCTCATATTTACTTAAATATCCATATATTTGTTGGTGTAAATCACCTGTTACTAAACATGGAAAATATAATTTTCCTTTAATATTCACCTGCTTGCAGCATTATTGGGTTCGTCTTATCGTCTTTTAAAAGGTTTTTAAGATGTCTAATACTATTATCCTATTTGCTTATAGTCACCTCTTTTCCTGGCTTGGATCATGTTCAAACTTAATGACTATATATTTTTTCAGTCACAAGGTTACTAAAATGTTCAGCACTAAGCAAAACTAAATCTGACAAGGACCAATCACTAACTCTAGGAGTGATCTGGTGGCTCATTGTGTAACCTGCTATAGTGGTAGATTTCATGTTTTACCTCAGTGGCCCAAGAGTTTAACAAGAAGACCAAAAGGTGTCTTGCTAATGCAAAGTTTTATCAAATGTTTCTTTTTCTTGAAATTCCAAGTTTGTTTTTAAAAATTCTTACTAGGAAGTGGTGTATGAACTTTTCTATGTAACTGTTTCTTACTTTTACGTGCATCTTTTTAAAAAAATAGTTATGTGATCATGATCTTTCCAGTATTTGCTAGACACTTTTAACTCCGATATAAGACTAGCTTATTTTAGATATTACAAATTTATGTTTTCAATTTTCATTTATTTTTAAATAAGATCACATTACTTCACATTGTGTTTTAGTTCGTCGATTTATCTGGTATTTATTGGGCAGTTATGTTGTACTCTAAGTGTTGGGGCCACACAATGAAAGAGATGAAATTCCTGCCTTCATGGCATTTACACTCTAATTGGGAGACAAATAAGAAAGAGATAAAAAATACTTTCAGTTTCAGTGAGTTTAAGCTCTACGAACAGAGAAAGCAGAGTAAACAGTGAGAAAACAAAGGGGGACAGGTGTGCTATCTTACATAGGATGGCTGCGGAGGTGGTGGCGGGGACCCGAATGGTGTGGACACCTGAGCCAGGAGAATAGCTGCGGGAAGAGCTTTAAGGCAGAAGGTGAGCAGGTGAGAGTCTGGAAGTGGGAATGTGCATGGAGGCATGAAGCAACCAGCAGCAAGAGATGCTGAGGCGGAGAAAGTGAGAGAATGCTAAGAGATGAGCATGCCTATCCCTAACATTTCAGGACTGGGCTAGAGTTCAAATGAAGGTTCAAGCTCTTATGTCTAAAAATGTAAAAGTTATAAATCAAGCTATACTCATGGCCTGGCCAGCATTCCCTCTTCATGACCTGGTGGTTAAAGGGGTCTGGTCTTGCTTGTATGGCCAGCTCTGGCACCCACATGCCTGCTTGAGAGCGCTGGTCTGTTGACATGGGGCAGGGGAGAAGCTGGGGCTGCACCCAGGACTCCTGCATGGTGATTGGACCCACCTGAACCCGAGCAAGAGCCTGACCTGGTCCACATGCCCAGAGAGCTGAAATGGGGCTGGTTTTCCTCCTTATGCCTAATTTTCTTGACTTGGCATTTCCAGGCTTCTTGAAAAGCTGTCCTAAATTACCCTACTCCAGAGAGGGTGGCAGAGTTATGTGAAGTGCCCGGCCGCTTGGGTGACTTGGAAGACCCCAACTTTACACAAAAGGAGGCATCTTTTCCTCTGTCTTACATCCTCACTTGGCATGTCCTTTCCTTTAATTCCTGTTTGACAGTTACTGAACTTTGAAAAAATGTTCTAAAAAGACAAAACGAAAAAAATCCTGGGGGCCGGCCCCATGGCCGAGTGGTTAAGTTCACATGCTCTGCTGTGGCAGCCCAGGGTTTCACCAGTTCGGATCCTGGGCACGGACATGGCACTGCTCATCAGGCCACGCTTAGAAGGCATCCCACATACCACCATTAGAAGGCCCCACAACTACAATATACAACTATGTACTGGGGGGATTTGGGAGGAAAAAAAGCAGAAAAAAAAAGATTGGCAACAGTTGTTAGCTCAGGTGCCAATCTTTAAAACAAGATCCTGGTATTTTGATGTTTGAGAAATGCATCACTTGCTAACAGGTCCAAGGGCCGTACTGAAGATGAGGTTGGGAGGTTGTCAGGGCCATGCCCTGTAGTGGTTTTAAGGCTGCATAGGAAACTCAGATATTAATCTCCACGTGACGGGAAGTGTTTGAAGGGTGGAATCTAAACTCAGCTTGAACACAGGGATCCTCCAATCAGGATGGGTCCTCATCGTAAGCTGGCAGATTGCACGTCTCTTGTCTATCCATCTCGATGTCATTCACAGCAAGATGCTGCCATTATCTTTGGTGACTGTAATCTGTGAATTCCTCATAGGTGGGACTTCATCTATGGGAATCCTGTGGCACCTCTTATCGCATTTTATATATTTGTTGGCACTTTTAAAATTCTGAAACAATATCAAATTACAAAAATGGTAAAAAGATAGTACAACTGAAACTTTTAATTTTTCCTCAGCCGTCTGAGAGTAGGTTGTCAAAATCAAGCTCCATCAATTCCAAATACTTTATCATTTCCTACAAACAAAAATATTGTGCTATATAACTACAAAATAATCATCATATTCGGGAAACTAATGTTTACACGGTACCCCTATTAGTACTCAGAGAGAAGGTGCATGAAATTGAGACTATAGAAACGCAGCAGTTATTTGTAAAGATAAAGACCATCACCTTCCATGGGAGTTATTGGCTGATGTACGGGAGAGGACAAGACAGCTGAAGGAGAGTAATTAATGGAACTGCTAGGCCAGAGTACGAGAGGATTGTCTACACCTGTAGTGAAGTCACTTATGGCGAGATAATTGTAATAGACCTAAAATCATGGAGAAATCATAAGAAATGATCTAAAGGAGGGGTAGATTAAAGGAAAATTGTAGAGTAGTTGGTAACATAATATGATATGAGATTCAAAGTTGAATTTGTTGTCCTTAGAGAGACCTAAGAAAAAATATTCTAATAGTCTATAAAGGAGTGTCATGGACAGTCACACCGTTTCCACATCCAGAGGAACAGGGCTGCAGGGAGAAGATACAGCTGCTTCTTGACAGGGCCACAGTGAAGGCAAGGCAGAGAGTCAGGATTATCTTAAAGAAAAAGGCAAATAGAATGATCATCTCTTTTTTTGCTTCCTTGAATTATCTTAAATTACTGAAATCCCAATTATGCTTTTAATATTATATTCATTATATTTAGTCAGAAATTTTGTATTTTTAGGATATTTAGATTGCCTTATTTTCAGAAGTTTTCTGAACTTTTTATACTTAGATGAATAGAAAGGAAAGAGAAAGGGGAGAGAGACAGGGGAGGGAGGAGGAAACAGGAGACAGAGGGGGAGAGAGAGACAAGGAGCTGGGGGGTGGGGATAGAGTGGGTAGAGAGATATCTTTATGGAGATAGTACCAAAGAATAGAACTAACTGCATTTTATTCAAAACTCTTAAGTTCACTATATATTTGAGACATGAAATCACCCTTGATTTTTTTTCTTACTTTCCTTTAACTCCAGACTGTCAATCAAGTCCCATATTCTCTATCTCAAAAATATATTGAGTCTGCTTCTCTCCATCCCTCACTTGCCAACCCTCTAGTCTAAACATCATCATCACTTGCATCCTTACTGCTCTTCCTGCCTCCAATTTTAACAACTTCAATTTATTCTCCACATATTAGCCAGCTTAATAAAAACACATCAAATTATGTCACTTCTTAGACTTAAAACCTTCAACTGCTTTCCACTCTCCTCATGATAAATTTAAAACTCTACCATGGACAGTAAATTATTGCCTGAAATATCTGCCCACTTCTCCGATGTCATTTCTTGCCATTTCTCCATAGATAGCTTCCAAAGATTCAGCCACATGGACTTCCTGTCAGCTTTTAACGTATTCAAACATTAATTTTCTCTCCATAGCACAAAAAATGTCACATATTCTACTTCTCTCTCTGCCTCTGCCTCTCTCCAACACTCATACACATACCTGTCTCCATCGTATTCATGGCTAATTCCTTTACATACTTTTGGGTGGTTTTTTATATGTCACATTCACTGAGAGGTCTTTCCTTACTGTTTTTTCTCTCAGTTATTTGGTTATTCTCTGTCTCAGAATTCAGTGTATTTTCTTCATAACATATGTACACACACACACACACACACACACACACACACACACTTGTTATGTGATTCATTGATTGTCTACTTCCCATAGAGGAATAAGCTGGCAAAAGGCAGAATCCATGTTTGTTTCATTAATTAACAAATGCCTGGTGTCACATAATTGGTACTTAATAAATGGTTACTGAATGACTGAGTGAATTCAGTCATCTGGGTAGGAGGTGATCAGGGAGTGAAAGGGAGTTTTGAAAATGTGACAGTACAAGGTGTTATGGAAGCAAAAGAAAAACTGTGAAGGACCATTTGATAAGACTGGGCTATTACTATAAATGGAGAAAAACTAGAGAGATCTATATATTCATTTACTTATTCAATAAATTTGTAACAATCATTTATTAAACACTTCCTGACAATGTGTAAAACATGTTAATGAGTAAATTTTGAGCCTCTGTCTGTTAGTATCTCGCAAAAATTGTTAGGTTGTAAGCCCAAGAAATATTAAAAATACTTATTAGAAATAGAGAAGTTCGGACATCTAGCTCTGGATTTACAGTTTTTGAGATTTGAAGTCTGAAGTCCAGAGATGGAAAAATCACTGATATGAAACAGCGTAAAAAGAAATAAGGATAAAATCTTACGGATGACTAATATTCATTAGCCAGAAAGATTCATCAAGCAAAATGAGTTATGACATTACGTACATACATATTTGGATGTACACCTAGTAACAAGGTATATCAGTTATGATTATTAACTAAAACAACAAAGGTGGGCTCTGGTTACCTTCAGAAGAAAATAATTTATTGCAAGGTTATTGAATGGCTAGCCTAAATGATTAGAGATTTGGAGAACTGTGCTTAGGAAACTGAGAAGAATTGGACAAGCCTGAGACTTTGAGGACAGCCAGGGTGATGGAGCAGGGTATCAGGCTGTCACCACTGGTGAGCCTGCCCCTGATACTCACCCCACTGCATCACTCTGACCTTAGCCTCTGCCTGCAGTCCCTTAGGAACATCTCTGCTTGGTTTTCTTCACTTTTGCAAGAGTCAGTCTTTCAAGGTGGCTCTTTTTTGCAAGGCCTACTTGCTTCACTTCTACCTATTTAAGTAAGGAGGGGGGTTCTTGACTCTCACCAAGGCAACAACACAATAAATACTTTCACTCCAAATATAAAGGGTGTGTAGATGCTGATAACGTCCAAATGACAATTGTTTACTGCACACATTATGATGATATTTCTGCATTTTAATCAGTAAAATTGTAATGAATGAGTAATTTATTTGCATTGGCATTGATCAATTTCATGTGAGTGTGGAAATTTTTAGCCAGTGTTTACTGGGCATGGACCTCCACCATTGAGTTTCCAAGACTGCAGCTGTCAAGATACTCAATCCTCAGGCTTCTGTTGACTTCTCCTCCCCATGGGCACCCACACTGAACTATCTGCTAATCTTACACTTTACTTTCCTCAATAAATATTCAGAGTAGCTACCACACGCCTAATTCTAAAAATTCCCTAATTGATGAAGGTCACTGGTCGATCATCCAGTCTTCTAAAGTACTAATTGTTCATAGTGTAAGAGAGCAAAGGTCCTACAGAAATAATAGCTTAAGTTGGACACACGGGTCTAGCTTTTATGACAGCCAAATGGATAGGAAAGATTATAATGGCACCTAAGCATCTGTTAAAACTAACTGTATCAATGATCTGTGAACCAAGCCATGCTTTTGTGATGGACTATTACCACTTCAGAGAAATAATTACGGACTGTAAGGTCAAACATTTACTTTTTTGAAAGAGCACCTAAGTGCAAAATTATACATTGCCCAATAACATTTTAGGATGTTATCAAGTAGAACCATATCTGCTCCAAATATAAAAATAAATGGAACAGATGTGACTTAAAAGGCATTTACCAAGTGGTACTTTTCTGGAGCGTGGAAGAAGTTACAATTTTCATAGGATTTACAGTTTGCAAATATTGCTTCTTAATAAAGCATAGCAGTTATTTGTTTCAGGTCTGAAGGAACCATATAATTGGCATAAATCAGATAAATGCTCTTTCACCCTGGAGCCCTCTTCAGGGGATATATATCGATGGAGATCTGTGACAATGGACACACTCCAGCGGCTCATGCATCTTCTCTGCTAAATATAGTAGGCAACAGAGTCAAAGATCAATAAAAAGATTAATGGTTTTAATTACCCCTATGTAACCAGTTGTGGGTAAAATTTTCCTTGCTCCTTTCAGCGAGGGTTACAAGCCACAGTCAACTTTCCAGTAAGGCTAATTTGACTTTCTGGTTGGTAAATTGCTCATCGACAATCCTGTAATGAGTCTGCTCTGTGTGTGACTGAATACTGAGCATGCTTCCGGTTTCTAAAATCAGGGAGAAAAGGCCATAAAACTGATGAATGACACATAAACAACTTCATTGTGAAAAATACTAGGGAATAAGACAATGTCCAGGCAAAAGTTTCCATGCTTGAGAGTGTGGAACAAGCAAAAGAGAATCAAATGAATGCACTTACGGAGCTTCATGAAGCATGCTAATAAATACTGACAAGCATCTTCTGAAGATATATGCAGTAACTGACAAATAAACTTGGGGATTTTTTAGACAAAAGGAGGACAAAACCAGTAACTTTAGTTTATATGATTTTCTCATGATTATTGATGTTTGGAGAGAAAAGTACTTCGTAGCCCATGTATGTATTTGTAAATTCACATCCGAGAAAAAGTGGGGCTCTAAAATGTTTCTAGCAGTTTTTTAAATTATGCCCTAATTTGCCATCAGCTTTCTCATAATAATTCCTGGGTTAGCACTTCTGTGCAAGGAATCAAGACACTGCATCATAGTATCAAAGCTCCATCAAGGGACAATGAGTAGAACTGTAGGTGTAACATTTTGTTTGTTTGTTTTTATTTTAGTTTTAGTTTTGGCAGTGCAAGGGGTGCATGTTGCTACGGTATAAAAAAAAGTCATCTTAAAATGACTCGCTTACCACATTTGTCTGACTGTGTAATTTGCATTAGCTGTTCTCTTCTCAATTAATATTATTAGGATGTTCTCAATATAACACTAAATTAGGCGATGACAGTCAAATGTTAATAAGCTATTGAAAACAAATGCTCAGGAATGTCTGTGCCGGGGGTGTGAGTTCAGAGGGCCACTCAAGACACAAGTAATGAAAGGCCAGGGAATTCTATTAGGCAAATGCATAACCATGATATTGTTTTATACCGTCTTAAAAGAAAATAAAGACATTCCACAGAGCAATTCAATTATTTCCCAACTGGACTTTCTTGGATTACTTGCTCAATGAACTTGCCCACAGCATACAACGCAAGTGAGAACTGGCCACTCTGAAACTATCCTTTATTTGTGAGAAAAGAAACAAGTATCTGGAGTGTTGCCATCTCTGATAGCAAATGTTTACATGGAGTTTAGGGTGCATCCAGTTTATCAGAGTTCAATTCTGGTGAAAGGAAGGGAGAAGAAGAAAGATTGGCCAGAGAAGGAAGCTAAATTGTAACACAGGCCCCAAGAACCTCAGTCAAACTTGTGGGGATATTGGAAACATATTTTCTGTCAGAGTTCCCTGGCCTTTACATTCTGGTTTTACTCAGTCGCCAAGTGTGTGCCGCCTGGGCAGTTCCTGACCTTGGGCCAGGTCTGTAGCTGAGGCCGACGCTTTAGGCCCCCATAGCTGACAGCGGTCTCCCGCCTACACTTCTTATAGCTGGGCAGCGAGTCCTCGCCTGCAGAGGACCTGGGCGGCCAGGCTCTGTATCCATCACGGCCGCCCCGTGAGCTGCCCCGAGGCGCTTCTCCCCGTGGGGTCCGGGCGGTTCCGTCAGGATTCAGCGGCCTTCACGCAGAAGGGAGACGCGCAGGGGCGGCCAGCGGACAGAGAGCAGAGCGGGCTGTGGAAGCTGCTTCTGGAACTGCAGTCGATTTGCTTTGTGTTCCTTCGCCCCTGCGCCTTCTAGACTCCCCGTAGCCTCAGCTACCTCTGCCCGCTTCAGCAGCTCACTCGGTGATGTCGCTGAGACCGTCATCTCTGAGCCATCTGAGCCCCTAGTCAGCACGCCATGCTGAGGCTGGGTTGTTCTAACTGTCGGTTCAGAGTCACAGTGGGGCAGGGGAGGACGGAAAAAAAAGTCAGTAAGAACATGGGTAAAATAGAGAGACAAGATAAGATGGTCGAAATAGCACAAATATAGCAATAATCACAATCCATCTAAATGGAGTAATATTTTGGTTAAAAGACAAAAAAGGCTAAACTAGATGTGAACACACATACACACACAATAACACTATATGCTGTTTACCAAAAAAATATATGAAACTAGGGGCACAGAAATATGGAAAGAGAATAGTAAACAATATTTCATGAAAAGAAAATATTGAAAGAATGCTTATAACTATTTAATATAAAATGGACTTTAAGGCAAAAAATCAATATAAAGCAAAAAATGATAAAGTATTTATTTCCTGAGAAATATGTACAATGTTAAACATGTATGTATCAATGAAATAGTTACAAAATACATAAATCACATGTTGGCAGAACTAAATAGAGAAATAGGCATTAATACAATTGAAAACCTTGAGGACATAATACACAGAAAGTAAAATAAAAGAGAGACATTAGAAATAATATTAGGATTGAAAAGTTGACATAAATATATGTATATATGTGTATATTTAGCAGAAATTATGTGGTTAATAGTTTATTATTAAAAAATTACAGTTTAAATTTGAAACTCAAATGAAATAGAATTATTCCTTGAAAAAATACTTAGGCTTTACTCAAAAAGAAGTAGAAAATCTCAATAGAAATATAAATGTTAAAAATATTGAGTTGGTAGGTAAATATATTTTTACCCCAAAGTATTATAAAACAATACCAGGTTCAGATGATTTCATAGATGATTTCTACCAAAAATTGGTAAATATCATTTCAAACAATCAATTTTTTTCTAAATAATGGAAAAAAGAACTCTCCCAAGTTTTATGTGGCCAACTTAACCTTAATATCAAAACTGACAAAGACAGTATGAGGCAGAAAAATTACAGATTACTCTCACTGAATACAGATGCAAACATATTTATAATGTGTTTATGGAAACACATTGATTTGTGGTATAATGGAAAGTACAATACAACATGCATTAAATGATGGTATAGCGTGACCAAGTTGGGCTTGTCCCTGGTAGTGCCAGGTTGGTTGAACTTGAAGAAAAACTATATTTTAATTAGCCACATCAATACATTAAATGAACAGAAAGGGATGGTAATTTCAATAGATGTAGTAAAAGTATTAAATAAAATTCATCATCCATCCATAACAAAATAGTAAGTTCATAGCTAAATCAGAATAGAAGGCAACTGACAAAGGTAAATGCTGCAACTTAGCACAAGCATCATCCTCACTAATGAAGGCTAAAAGACAGTCTTAGATGAGCTAGGTGCTACCTGCTATCACTCTCTCTGTGAGAGAGGGACTGGTCAGAAGGTGTGAAACAGAACTCTCATTAGTTGTTAATTCCATGACTAGGTCTATGTCCAAAACATAAGAAAAAGTGCAGATTTATTTTCAGAAGTAATAAAAAGTTTAGCAGCACTCTGTATAAAAGCTCAAGATACACAGGTCAATTGTATTCATTTTTACCTATCAGCAGGAAAATGTTAAAAATGTAAATTTTTAAAATGCCACTTAAAATGATAATTATCTATAAAATAAAATAAGGTATCTAAAACTGAATTCAACAAAAACTGTATTAAAATAGGATTATTAAATCTTCACTGAAAGACAATGTCTGTGCTAGGCAGCCTCTGAAAAGGACCCCAATGATCCCCTTCTCTTGATAAACATATGTGGTGCAGTGCTTTCCGACATGTACCAGGGAAGGTCTATGTCATCAAGGCATGTGGGTAGACATGTAGCATGTTTCTTCCACATTTGGGTTATGAAAGGCCCTGGCTTCTGTCCTGGGTGATATCTTGCACTCCCTCTTGGATCACTAATTTTGGAGGAACCAAGCTGAGATGTTGTGAGTACCCCATGAATACTTGAGGAAATGAAACCTCCAGCCAACAGCCAGCTAACAACTGGAGCCTACCATCAACCATAGAAGTGATCCTGTAAGCAAATTTCCTAGCCACAGACAAGCTTTGAGATAACTCCTGTTCTGACTGATAGCTTAACTGCAACCTAGTGATGGTAACCACCAGCTAAACCACTCTTGATTCCTGATCTTCAGAAACTGTATCAGATGATGAGAATCTATTGCTTTAAGATTCTAAAATTTGAGGTAATTTGCTATACCAATAGATAAGTAATATGAGCACCATATCCATGGGTAACAAAACATCATAATGATATCATTTTTGTCAAAATTTATCCATAGATTTTATGATGTTCCAATCCAAATCTCTAAAAGATTTTACATGGAATATGAGGTTCTGATTCTAATATTCATTAGACCATGAAAAAGAAAGGACCAAGAATATCCAAGACACTGAAAAAGTACACAAAAAAAGTGCATAGAAAAGGTAGAAGCAAGTTGCCCTACCACAAATGAAACTATATTATGAAAAGGTGCAAACAGACTCAATAGAGAACAATGGAAAAGAATATGAAGCTCAGACACAGAGTCATGCAGGAATGAAAGCTGATATATGAGAGGCCTGGTTTTAGACTGCAGTGGAAAGCATCCATAAATGGTATTAGAACATTTGGCTAGCCTCACTGGAAAGAAATGAAATAAAAATGGATCACCACCTCACACCACAGATAAATAGAAATACCACTTGGCTTAAAGACCTAAGTTAGAAAAACAAACTGATACCCTGAAGAAAATATGGAAGAATATTCTTAATAGCTCAGGAAAAGAAATTGTTTTTTAGACAAAATACAAAAAGCAAAAATAATAAAGGAAAAGATGAATAAATTCAGTATTATTAAAACTCAGAACTCTGTTAATTTCAATATTACAATAAATCAAATAAAAAGCAAGACATGAACTGGAAAAATGTTTTCAACTCACAAATAAGACTAATATTAAAAAATACATATAGAAATCCTTAAAGTAATTGATAAGAAAAAGACCATCAAAAGGAAAAAAAAATTAGTGAAGTGTATTAATGAGGAATTCATAGACGTGGGCATACGTACCCCAACAAACGTATAGGGGAAAAGCAACATTAGTAGTAATGAAGCAAATGCAAAAGAAAGTAGCTGAATACATTTTACAACATACCAAATGGGCAGAAAATATGAAGGCTGACCATAACACATGTGGCTGAGCAAGAGAATTATAAATTGGTAAAACCAACTTAGAAAACAGCTTGTCTCTATTTAGTAAATTTGCAGATATGCATACTGTGTACTGTATTTTGCTAGGGCTGTTTAGGGCTGTCCCGCCATAACAAAGTATCACAGACTAGGTGCCTTAAATAACAGATATTTATTTTCTCCTAATTCTGAAGACTAGAAATGCAAGATTGAGGTTGCATTGGTTGCAATTTTGCAGTTGCTTGCATCGGTTGCTGGATTGCAGGGTTGGTTTCTCAGGCTCTCCGCCCTCTAGATGGCTGTCTTCTCTCAGTGTCTTCACGTGGTCTTCCTTCTGAGAATGTATCCTGATCTCCTCTTCTAAGGACAGTAATCATATTGAATTAGGGCCCATCCATATGACCTCATTTTACTTTATTTGCTTCTTTAAAGACCTCTCTCCAAATTCAGTCATATTCTGAGTTATTGATGGTTAGGACTTCAACATATGAATTTTGGGGAGACACAATTTACCCCATGACGCATACAGTTTGCATTATCAATTTCGTATACACCCTAGAGTAATATTTGAATTCATGAAGCCTATATATGAATGTTCATAGCAACATTGTTATAAAATGAAGGGAAACAACACACAATGAAATAAACAATGGAAACAATAAAAACATACATTAAAAGAAGAATGTATAAATAATTATACAATAAAGCAATATAAAAGAAAGATAATATAATAAATACAGGGTATACATAAATCTAATAAATCTCATAAATATATTTTTGAGAAAAAATATAAGCATGTTATCAAAAAATAGACATGATTGTGTTTACAAAGTTCAAAAATCTGCAAAAGTAAATGACATACTCTAAGAACATATATATCCATAAAGATATAGTAAAATTATAAATAAAAGCAAGGGGATTTGTATTAGTTGGCTTTCATCCTATAACAAATAATCTCAAAATTTGTGGGTTGGCAGTTTGAGTTGGGCTCACCGGGATGCCTCATCTCAGCTCTGCATGCATTGGCTGGGCTCGATCAGGTGTTTGTGGGCAAGGGGTACTTGAATTTCTCATTTTCATGTCTGGAAGTGGGCTGGCTGTTGACGTGAATGACGGAGTTAACTGTGCCTGTCGTCATCCAGCCAGCTGGCCCAGGTTTGTTCCTGGGATGGGGGTCACAAGGTTCCAAGGAACAGCACGAGGACAGGTCCAGCCTTATCATGCAAGCATTTTGCAAGCCTCTGCTTGCTTCGTTTTTTTAAAGTGGCAATGTATTGGGGTTCTCAAGAGCATTAGAACCAATGGCATGTGTACATATATAGAAGGAGATTTATTTTAAGGAATTGGCTCAGGCAGTTGTGGAGGCCGGCAAGTCCAAATCTGCAGAGTGGGCCCGCAGGAGATGAGACCTGGGGGAAAGCCCATCTTGCAGTTGAAGTCTGAAGACTGTCTGCTGCAAAAATTTCTCTTGCTGAGGGCAGGTCAGTCTTCTGTTCTATTCATCTTTTCAACTGGTGGGATGAGGCCCGCTCGTATTATGAAGAACAATCTGCTTACTCAAAGTCCACTGATTTAAGTGTTAATCTCAGCCAAAACACCCTCACAGGAACATCCAGAATAATGTTTAGCCACATATCTAGACACCATGCCTCAGCTAAGGTGACACAGAAAGTTCTCAGCACAGTCAAACTGGTCAAAAAACTGACATAGTGAAGTCCAGATTCTATGTCTTCATGAGAAGCATTAAAAGTCATGTTGCAAAAGACTATGCTATAAAAGAATGGGAAAATGTGTGGACAGTTTTTGGGGAATAAGCCACAGAATAGGAAATGACTTAGTATTATGGTTCTGTCTGTGAGGTAGGACAGGAGGATGAGCACAGAGGACGCCTGTGTGTACTGGTAAGGTTTTATCATATATCGGGATGGTAAAAAGATGAGCACTTATTGTTGTACTTTTTACCTTCAGTGTTCATAGCTGTGAATATTTCTAATAAATATTCATCTTCATACATTTGTGATATTGTGATTTATAATAAGAAATGTATATCTGGCATAGAGCTCCTAAAACCATTGGAATTTCCTAAGCGATGAGAGCCATAATGGTGTCTTTTGTTATGTTAATGAGGTGACTTAGAAAGTGCCTAGGTAACCTAAGGATGGGTGTTGGTTGCCAGGGAACCAACCATAGAATAAGAGGGTGAGAACTTTCAGTCCCCCACCTCTGGGGAGGGAAGAGGGACTGAAGATTGAATCAATCTCAAAGGCCACTGGTTTAATTAATGATGCCTATGTAATGAAGCCTCCGTAATAACTCAAAAGGGCAGGGTTCAGAAAGCTTCTGGGTTGGTGAACACTTGGAGATTTGGGGAGAGTGGTGCTCTGAGAGAAGGCATGGAAGCTCTGAGCCCATTCCCCATGCCCTGCCCTATGCAACTTTTCCATTTGGTTGATCTGAGTTTTATCCTTTTATCCTAAACTGGTAATATAATAAGTAAAATATTTCCCTGAGTTCTGTGAGCTGCTCTAACAAGTCAATTGAACCCAAAGAGGAGGTCATTGGACCGCCGGTCTATAGCACAGGTGACAGTCTGTACTTGCCATTGATTGGCATCTGAAGGCAGGGGACACTCACAGGACTGAAGCCTTAACCTGTAGGACGCATGGGGAAAACGCCCCACACATCAGAATTGGTGACCAGAATTGGACATATATACATACATATATAATTGAAAATCGAAATATCATGGTTTATATTATCCTTTCATCATACCTTAGCAAAGTTTGAATCTTAAAGAAAATCATGGTTATTTCAGATATTATTGCTTGATTAGAATTTGTCACTATGAAGGTAAATCCTGCATTTGCAGCACATACTAATTTTTTATATCCTATTAAAGTAGAATTTATATAATGTGCAGAGGGCCTTATCTTCACATCATATAATGCAGCCTCAGTACTTAGAAATAGTTAATTTCAACAGGACAAAACACGCATTTGTTCACACAGTACTATGCTATCCTTTCTTTTTTGTTGTTGTACCTGAAATATTGAAGATACTGCCTTGAGAAAGACACCATCTTTCCTAATTATATGGTAGTTCAAACAAAACAGGCACACTTTTAAATAAGAAATGGAGACTCATTACTCAGAAATTCTTGTTGGACCCAGGTGCAAGTGTATAAAACCTAAATTACACGTAGGTAGAATGTGTGAAGTTGATATTAGAATACTTAAGACTTCAAGAATTGAGTTCTTTTTTTTTTTTGAGGTAATTGATGTGAACCAAAGTGTGATTGAATTACCCAAGATCATGCTTACTTTGTGCTTATTTTAATAACTAGAGCCTACATGCCATTAAGAACAAGAGTAACTGGTAGCGAGATGCTCTGTTTCAACCGCTGGCTGGCTGGTAGATCTAAGGAAATTAGCTTTCAGGCCCTGATTCTCCCGTTCCTAAAATCAAATTTCTGATCTGATCTTTCTCAAAGAGCCTATGGATTACGATTTATCATTCATGCGAAGAGATTGACTTTTCTACTTTGTGACAGGTTGTCATAGCATTCACTTCTAATCAGGAAAAGATTTTCACTGTAAATACCAAGATATTTTACTTGTAATTTTCTAGCCTTTAAAACTCAAATGGTACTTAGGAAACTTTCTGTAGTTGTAGACAAGTTACCACTTGTTGGGCTCCATCATTGATTTATTTTTCACGCACACTGTCTTTTATGAAGTTGTGAGAATTTTTAACATTCCTTGATTCTTTTCAGTTATTTAAAGGTGGCTGTAAATGAAACCAAGGTGTGCTCCTATTTGTATTTTTCATATTCATAATTTCATGTTACATATTTTTTGTTGGGTAGGTGAATATTTACATACCCATTCTTCCATCCAATTTATTTACTGAGCAACCAGTAAAAACTCTGATATAGTGTTTACAAACTATATATTCTATCCTGGCTAGAGAAGATTTTTTTTCTGGGAAGGAATTGCATCCTTGGAAAAAAAATGTATTAAAGCAAAGTCAATATTAAAATGCTATTGTCCAAGCATTGCATGTGGCTATTGCAACATTTTGAGATAAAGACAAGAATATAAACAATTAAAAATGGTAAAACTCAACAAGGTTTTTTCTGAGCATATAACCTTCCAAAGTATTTGGAAAGAGGTAATATCGTATAGTGGGTAAGAACCTCAACACCATAGCCAGATGCCATTATAGGGCTTAGAAGAGTACCTTATTTGTAACAAACACCATGCATGTGCTTGCCAAATTGATGTCCAAATGGACTCAGTCTTTGGCAGGATGAAGCACTGAGATAATTCTTGGATCTAAAATAAAGTTTGCTCTGATATGTGAAGTAAAAATATTGAAAGACGAGTAAATGTTTATCAGACTACATGAAACATTTATTTTGATATAGTCTGTTTTAACATAAACAATCAAAATACCCTAGGAAGCATCTGCAGAATAAACAGGAATGTACACCATATGGGGGCACTGCTCTGTAACCACCCCAGTTATGATAGTTGGCATGGTCTGGAACGAGGCTGCCCTCTCCTGATAATCAATGACTTGTACTCAAAGAGAAAGTTTGTATGCTCCTTTTGCATTATTTTATACCACCTAGAAAAAATACAACTTAATAGACTTGTCTCTCGAATAAAGCATTTTGATCACAGACCTAGTGACAAAGATTAGCATCTGCTTGAGACACATTTCCAGAGTAATCTCAGGGGTCAGTGACCAAGGCCAACCAGAGAAAGAGATAGTGTGTGACCTCTGCACTCTGCCACTTGCATGATATTAAACAATGTAAGCAAAGGACTAAACTTTTCAATATTTATTGAAAATGTGCTAAATGCTAGATAACATTCCAGCACTCTTGCAGAAGACGTTTCCTGCCAGGTTTTGTTTAAAGAAAGGCTGAGTAGGACTTGATGGAGTATAATTTTCAGTCCCACATAAATGATTAATTTCAGGTCACATGATATCTGGAAAATGTAACCCTAGAATTTTGTGGGGGTACGATGAGTATGATTGTAAGTACTAATGATTGTGTCCTATTGGTGATATTAATAAAAGTATAAAATAATAATTACTTGAATGATAAATTACCTCACTGAGTAGAATTTAAGACAAGGGCAGTGAGTATCAAGTTTATACTGAAGTTGAGTCGTAAGTGGAGAACGTCGATATGCCTCTGTTCTAAGGAATCTGTCCTAGAACGTTTATGAGAATAACACAAAATAGAGCCAGCCCTGATGGCCTAGAGGTTAAAGTTCCGCACTCTCATCGGCCTCGCGGGTTCACTTCCTGGTTGTGGAACCATAGCACGCATCTGTCAGTTGCCATGACGTCATTAAAAAAAGAATAACACAAAATAAAGGAAGTAGAGATTTAACCTATTGCTTATCCAAAGGCATTCCTGATAGAAAGACTAGAACTATCCTACTGTAATAATACATTATTGAGAAGAGTAAGAAATAAATTTATAAGATGCCTTATACCCAAAGCATAATAACTGGCAAATAACAGGACTTTGCATCAGGAACTGATACTCTGGACTAGTAAAATACCAGGTTGGACTAGGATATTTTAAAGTTTTAAAAAATTAGACTAAATTATTTACTTATTTATTGTGGTAACATTGGTTTATAACATTATGTAAATTTCAGGTGTACATCATTATATTTTGATTTCTGTGTGGACTACTTCATCTTAACTACCCAAAGACTAATTACACACACAGATGTGCCTAATCACCCTTTTCACTCACTTCTCTCCCCCCTTCCCCTCTGGTACACCAATGCAATCTTTGTTACTGGGTTTCTTTATCATTGTTTTTATCTTCTTCTTATGAGTGAGGTCATATTGTGTTTGACTTTCTCCCTCTGAGTTATTTCACTTAGCATAATACCCTCAAGGTCCATCCATGTTGTGACAAATTGCCAGATTTCATCATTTCTCATGGCTGAGTAATATTCCATTGTGTATATATACCACATCTTCTTTATCCATTCGTCCCTTCATGGGTGCCTAGGTTGCTTCCAAGTCTTGGGTATTGTGAATAATGCTACAATGAACATAGTGGTACATGTATCTATGCATTCATGTTTTCATGTCCTTTGGACAAATACCCAGCAGCGGAACAGCTGGATGATATGGTAGATCTATTCTTAATTTTTTGAGGAATCTCCATACTGTTTTCCATAGTGGCTGCACCAGTTTGCACTCCCACAAGCATTGTAAGAGAGTTCCCTTCTCTCCACATCCTCTCCAACACTTGTTTCCTGTCTTGTTGATTATAGCCATTCTGATGGGAGTGAGGTGATAATCTCATTGATGTTTTTTTTTTTCCTGCTATTTCTCCCCAAATGCCCCCCAGTACATAGTTGTATATTTTAGTTGTGGCTTCTTCTAGTTGTGGCATGTGGGACACTGCCTCAGTGTGGCCTGATGAGTGGAGCCATGTCCCTGCCCAGGATCCAAACTAGCAAAACCATGGGCCACTGAAGCGGAGTGCACGAACTTAACCGCTCAGCCATGGGGCCGGCCTCTCTTGTAGTTTTAATTTGCATTTCCTTGATAGTTAATGATGTTGAACATCTTTTCCTTTGTCTGTTGGCCATCTGTATATCTTCTTTGGAGAAATGTCTATTCAGATCTCTTGCCTGTTTTTTAATTGGGTTGTTAGTTTTTTTGGTGTTATTGAGATGTATGAGTTCTTTGCATATTTTGATGTTAAGCCCTTATCAGCTATATGGTTTGCAGATATCTTCTCCCAATTGTTAGGTTGACTTTTCATTTTGTTGATGGTTTCCTTTGCTGTGCAGAAGCTTTCTAGTTTGATATAGTATTGTTTACTTTTCCTATTGTCTCTCTTGTCATACTTGGTACTTGAATGTATGCTGCTAAGACCAACGTCAAAGGGTGCCTATGTTTTCTTCTAGAAGTTTAATGGTTCCAGGTCTTACATTCAAGTATTTAATACATTTTGAGTTACTTGTTGTGTATGGTTAAGATAATGGTCTACTTTTGTTTTGCATGTGGCTGTCCAGTTTTCCCAACACTATTTATTGAAGAGACTTTCCTTTTTCCATTGTATGTTCTTGGCTCCCTTATTGAAAATTAGCTGTCCATAGATGTATGGGTTTATTTCTGGGCTCTCAATTCCATTCCACTGATCTGTGTGTCTGTTTTTGTGCCAGTACCATGCTGTTTTGGTTCCTATGGCTTTGTAGTGTATTTTGAAATCAGGAAGCGTGATGCCTTCAGCTTTGTTGTTTTTTCTCAGGATTCCTTTTCCTATTCAGGGTCTTTTGTAGTTCCATATAAATTTTAGGATTCTTTGTTCTATTTATATGTTAAATGTTGGAACTTTGATAGGAATTGCATTGAATCTGTAAATTGCTTTAGGAAGTATGGACATTTTAACTATGTTAATTCTTCCAATCCAAGAGCATGGAATATCTTTCTATTGCGTTGTGTCTTAGATTTCTTTCAACGGTCTTTTATACTTTTTAGTGTACAGATCTTTCACCTCTTTGGTTAAGTTTATTCCTAGATATTTTATTCTTTTTGTTGCAATTGTAAATGCGATTGTATTCTTAATTTCTCTTTCTGATACTTCGTGGGGTTTTTTGTTTTTGTTTTTTTAAAGATTGACACCTGAGCTAACAACTGTTGCCAATCTTCTCCTTTTTTCTTTTTTGCTTTTTCTCCCCAAAATCCCCCCAGTACCCTCTTGTATATTTTAGTTGTGGGTCCTTCTAGTTGTGGCATGTGGGACGCTGCCTCAACATAGCCTGACAAGTGGTGCCATGTCTACGCCCAAGATCCAAACCAGTGAAACCCTGGGCCGCTGAAGCAGAGAGCTTGAACTTAACCACTAAGCCGCAGGACTGGCCCCCATGATACTTCGTTTTTAGTGTATAGAAATGCTACTAATTTTTGAATGTTGATTTTGTATCCTGCAAGTTGACTGTATTCGTTTATTATTCCCAAAAGCTTTTTTGTGGGTTCTTTAGGGGTTTTTTATGTATAAAATCATGTTATCTGCAAATAGTGACAGTTTTCCTTCTTCTTTTCCAATTTGGATCTCTTTTATTTCCTTTTCTTGCCTCATTGCTCTGGCTAAGACTTCCAATACTACGTTAAATAAGAGTGGTGAAAGTGGGCATTCTTCTCTAGTATCTATTCATAGCGATCCCTCTAAGCTTTCAATTTTTCTCCACTGAGAATTATATTAACTCTGAGTTTGTCATATTTGGCCTTTATTATGCTGATGTACTTTACTTCTTTACCCATTTTATTCAGAGTTTTTATCATAAATGGATGTTTTATCTTGTCAAATGCTTTCTCTGCATCTATTGAGATGATCATGTGAATTTTATTCTTCATTTGTTAATGTGGTGTATCACGTTGATTGATTTGCAGATGTTGATCCATCTTTGCATCCCTGGAATAAATCCCACTTGATCATGGTGTATGAGTTTTTAAGGTATTGTTTATTCGATTTGCTAGTGTTTCATTGAGGATTTTTGCATCAAGGTTCATCAGTGAAATTGGCCTGTAATTTTCTTTTATTGTGTTGTCCTTGTATGGTTTTGGTATCTGGGTAATGTTAGCTTCGTAGAATGATTCTGGAAGCTTCTCTTCCTCTTCAACTTTTTGGACAAGTTTGAGAAGGATAGGTATTTGAATGTTTGGCAGAATTGAACAGGGAAGAAATCAGGTCCTGGACTTTTATTTTTTGGGAGGTTTTTGATTACTGTTTAATCTCTGTACTAGTGATTGGTCTATTCAAATTCTCTATTTCTTCTTGATTCAGTTTTGGAAGGTTGTATTATCCTAAGAATTTATCCATTTCTTCTAGATTATCCAATTTGTTGGTGTATAGCTTTTCCATAGTATTCTCTTGTAATTGTTTCTGTTTCTGAGATGTCCACTATAATTTCTCCACTTTCATTTCTGCTCTGGTCTAATGTGTCATTTAAGGCCAGTGTTTCCTTATTGATCTTCTGTGTGGATGATCTATCCTTTGGTGTAAGTGAAGTGTTAAAGTCCCCTACTATTATTGTGTCACTATCTATTTCTCCTTTTATGTCTGTTAATAGTTGCTTTATATATTTAGGTCTTCCTATGTTGAATGCATATATATTTACAATTGTTATAGCCTCTTGTTTACTTGTTCCCTTTATCATTAAGTAGCGCCCTTCTTTGTCTCTTGTTGAAGTTTTTGTTTTAAAGTCTGTTTTGTCTGATGTAAGAATTGCTACCCCAGCTTTCTTTTCTTTGCCACTTACATGGAGTATTTTTTCCTATCCTTTTGCTTTCAGTTTGTGAGTGTCTTTAGGTCTGAAGTCTGTCTCTTCTATGCAGCATATATATGGATCTTGATTTTTATGCAATCAGCCATCCTATGTCTTTTGATTGGAACATTTAGTCCATTGACATTTAAAATAGCTATTGATAAGAACGTACTTAATGCCATTTTATTCCTTTTTTTTTCTGGGTGTTTTATTAGTTCTTCTCTTTTCCTTTCTTCTCTTGCTCTCTTCCCTTCTGGTTTGATGGCCTTGTTTAGTATTATGTTTAGGTTCCTTTCTCTTGATTATTTGTGTATTTATTATAGGTTTCTTGTTTGTGATTACCAGGAGGTTGATATATAATAATCTATGTATATAGAAATCTACATTGAGTTGATGATCTCTTTAATCTGACCTCTTTCTAAAAGATCTACTCTTTTTCTCCCCTCCTCCCACATTTATGTTTTTGATTTCTAACCTCTGATTTTGTGTGTGTGTATCCATTCCCCTCTTATTGTTCAAATAGGTAATTTTGTACTTATGTCTTTTGTCCTCCAAGTCATCTTCATAGGTGGTTGATCTGCTACCTTTACTGTATTTTTGCTTATCAGTGATTTTATTGTCTCTTTTTTTTTTCGATAATCATCTTATCCCTACTTGTGGTCATCTCTTTCTTACTTAAATAAGTGCCTTTGGCATTTCTTGTAAAACTGCTTTCTTGATGGTAAACTCCTTTAATTTTTGCTTGTCTGGGGAACTCTATCTCTCCTTCCATTGTGAATGATAACCTTTGCCAGGTAGAGTATTCTTGGCTGTAGGGTTTTTCTTTCAGTGCTTTAAATATATCTTGCCTCCCCCTTCTAGCCTGTAGGGTTTGGACTGAGAAGTCAGCTGATGGCCTTATGGGGTTTCCTCTTTATGTAACTTGTTGCCTTTTTCTTGTGGCTTGTAGGATTTTCTCTTTATCTTTAATTTTGGATGTTTTAATTATGTTGTGTCTTGGTGTCAGACTCTTTGGATTTATCTTATTTGGTGCTCTCTGCACTTCCTTTACCATTATGTCTATTTCCTTCCTTAAGTTAGGAAAGTTTTCAGCTATTATTTCTTCAAATAGATTATCTGCCCCCCTGTCTCTCTCCCCTTCTGGGACATCAATAATATGAACGATAGTGCACTTGATGTCATCCCAGAGTTCCCTTAGACTGTTCTTGTTCTTTTTTTTTCATCTGTTCAGCTTGGGTGATTTCCTCTAGTCCTTCATCCAGCTCGCTGATCCATTCTACTGTATCATCTACACTGCTATTGAATCCCTCTAGTGAATTTTTCATTTCCAATGTCGTATTCTTCATTTCTGATTGGTTCTTTTTTTATATTTTCCAATTGTTTGTTGACGTTCTCACTGTGTTCATCCATTCTTCTCCCAAGATCAGTAAGCATCCTTATGACTTTTTTGTTTGAATTGTTTGTCAGGTAGATTTATTATTTCTCTTTCATTTAGTTCTTTTTCTGGGGTTCTGTCCTGTTCTCTTGCTTGGAACATTTTCCTTTGCCTCCTCATTTTGCCTCTTTCTCTGTGCTTATATCTACATATTAGGTGGGTCAGCTATGTCTCCTGATCTTGGAGAAGTGGCCTTATCTAAGAGATACCTTTGAGGCCCAGCAGTGTGCTTCCCTCTTGTCACCAGTTACAGATGTTCCAGGAGTGACCCCTGTATGGGCTGAGTGTGTCTTTCTGTTGTGGCAGGGTTGCTCTTTCTGCAGATGCCCAGGGAGTCTATGCTATCCCCCTGGTTGCCTGGTTGTAATGCTCAGCTACATGTGGCTGCTATGGACACTTCAGTCACTTTATCAGGTTTGGGGGAGCCCCAGCACTATTGGCTGCAAGGTCTAATAGCTCATCCCTTTTGCAGTTTTTCTGTTAAGTGAGGAGGCCATCAGTGTGGCTGGTTGCTAGGCTCAGGGGCTTACAATTGCTGTAGGCCTAGGGTCTGCAAGGCTGTTATCAGATCTTTTAGGGTTGCAGCTGAGTAGGGCTGGCCCCAGGCCCAGGAGCACCCAATTGTTTCAGGTTTGGGAAGGTGGGGCTGATCCCCTATGTAGCTATTTGAGAAGCACAGGTCTTCTCTCACGGAGGACCCACACACTGTAAACACAGTCCTGACCCATGCACACATCCCAAACTGCTGGAGTGGACCCAGTCATCCCACCACAGAAGCCCCCACACACTCCACCAATGCCCAACAATTGCTGTTGGGTTGGGCCAGTCCCTGGGGCTGTCTGCCCTGGCTGAGCTGGATTAAATCAGTGCTCTAGTGGGTGGGGCAGACCCTGGGCTAACAGACCAGGGGAAGAACTTCAGTGACATGTACCAGTGTCTGTGTCAGCATGACTATACTAGGTTACAATAATGACTGCCACCAATGTCTCAGTCTTTGGAGAGGTCTCACCTCTCACTGTGATGCATCCATGCAATGGTGAATCTTTTCACCAAAGGACTGTGAACCTTTCTTTCTGGTGATTTTAGGTAGCTTTCCAAAATGGGTGAGTTTGTGTGTGGACCATTTAAGAGCTGGCTTTTTTCTGATTATGTCTGATAGCTTTTCTAGGGGTATTCCTTGTTTTAGTTAACAGCCAGCAAAGCTAGATGTTATGACTCTCATCTCAGTTGTGCTGAGTCTGAAGGATTCTTATAGTGGCAATGCTCCCTGGTTTAGGTCCCCCACTCCTCCAAGAAAGGCAGCATACCTTAGGATTGCTCCTGACTGGCTGGGAAGCACCATGGCTTGTGAAGTTGGCTTTTTTCTCTGCAGAAAGGAATTTCTGCCTTTTCCACCTCAGTCAGGACTGTCCCTTGTTGCAGGCATTCTTTTTACCCCATTTTCAGTTCTCTTTCAGGGGTAATTGTTCCAAGGGCAGTTGTAACTTGGTTGTGTTTGTGGAAGAAGGTGAGTTCAGAGTCCACCTATGCTGGTTTCATCAGAAAAATCTCATTTTTTTATATTTAAATAGTTGAATTAAGGGTACATATATATTTTTCTTCAAATAATTTTCCTGTTTTCATTTTTTTATCACAACTGTATTACTTGATAAATAAAATGAACAAGGTTTAAAAATTAATAATATATAAAATAATATATAAAATGTAGAATTTCCCCTATGCAATGAGCATATACGTAATAGTTACAGATTTTGTATCAGAGACCAATGAGAAAAACACCTTTCAGGAGTCTGTCAGCAAAACTACACATGAGCTTTGGCCTCCATTCCTTGTACCTCAGCTAGTTCTTTTGTTAAGCTCTATAAGTGGGGTAATTATAACCTGAAGGTTTGAATAAATATATTGCTGTGTAAGTGTACGTGGGTTTTGGGTTGGAAATGTGTAAAGGAGAAAGTAGAAAATAAGGGGGGCAAAGGATTGTCTTAGGTTGAGTTCCCTGGAGGCAGATGCTGAGACAAAGACATGGGTGAAGGAGATAGACTGAGGGAGGAAGTACTCTCGGAAGTGGTGTGATGGAAGCAGGATGGGGCAGAGAAATAGTAGTATGGCAAAGACGTGTTCTTATTGGGAGCCTAGCTTCTGCTTCCTCCTGTAGGAGACTTTGAAGCATGAATTACAGCACGGGGTGGTCTCAGTTTGAAGCATTTGTGTTATAGCCTGTGTCACTCAGTCCTAAGCTGCAGGCTGCATCCCTTCTGCAAGGAATTTCTTCAGAGAAGGGGAGCCTCGAGACTTTGGCCACCAATATTCAACAGCTGGAGGATTAGTGCACCCACTCGATCAAGGAGATATTGGTGGGGCACCAACATTACTCATTATAAGACATTTAAAATTTGGAAAACATAGCTTTTTATTTTGTTAAAAAATAACAATGGGAATACGGGAAGGATTTCACAGAGGAAAGGACAGGGACTTTTGAGCCATATCTGGGTGACGAATTCCAAAACCATCTTGTTCTAGCCTTTGTAAGTCACTCTCCTTTGCTGAACCTCAGTTTCCTCAATTATAAGATGCCAATGTCAATTAGATGTATTTCTAGAATATCTTGGAATGTGGCTGGAACATCCTACGTGCTCAGTAAGTGCTAATTGCTTGCTTTGTGACACTAATCACCTATGTTAAAGTTTACTTCTTAAAATTAGCTTATATTTGTAGAGTTTGCTAAGTTCTATATACCTTATATTTAAACTTCATAAAGATTCTCTGAGTTCAGTAGATCATGTATTATTCATCATCTTTTATACATCAGCAAATGCAGATTCAGAGGAGGAATATGGGGGATAAACTGTATTAGTTACCTTTTGTGGGACAACAAACTACTCCTAAGCATAGCAGCTGAAAACACTTCGCATTCGTTATCTCACAGTTTCTGTGGGTCTGGATTCATAGCACGGCTGTACTGGGTTCTCTGCTTCAGCGTCTCTCACAAGGCTGAAACCAAGATGTTGGGCCAGCTCTCTCACAAGGCCACAGTCAGGGGATTGCTAGAGGCCCTAGCCATCTCGAGGTTCAGCTGGGACAAGAGTCACTTCCAAGTTCACTCACTGGTTGTTGGCAGGATTTTTTTCCTCGTCGTCTGTGAGACTGAGGTCCTCAGCTCCTTGTTGTATGGGCCTCTCTAACATGACATCTCACTTCATCAAAGACAACGATGCAACGGACAGGGAGAGAGTGCCAGAAAGAAAGTACTGGCAAAAGAGCAATCATGGGCTTTTGTAACCTAATCAATGAAATGACATCCCTCATTTTTACTATATTCTCTTCTTTAAAAACAAGTCACTGGGTCCAGCCCACATTCAATGGGAGGGTTTTATACAAGGGTGTGAGTACCAAGTGACTGGAATCCTTGTGAGACATGTCAGAGCAGTCTACAACAGAAACCAAAGGTTTTTTTGGTGTCTACTTTGTCAAAAATTGGGCTAATAGAAATATAATGTAATCCACACAACAACTTTGATAGATAGATAACGTTTCTCTCTTTTTACTTTTGGCAAAAGGGTGGTTTTGATCACCAATTTTGCAGGGTCACATAGGTAGTAAGTAGTAAATCTCTACCCAGATTGTCACGACGCAAATAGAGTGTAAGGGGTCTGATGTCTATTAGATGTCAAGAGTGGCGTCTGATCCTTTCTTGTGCCTTGCATGGTAGCTTGTTTTATAAAGTTAGCATTCAAAAAATAGTTATTGAATAAATAAACTGAACAGAATGCTGACCAGAGGGATATTATCCTTAATTTTCTTTGTTAATCTTATTGAAATTCAAAAAACAAACTTTTCAACACATATGCAAAAAGTGGATAAAATAAAGACAATTCTGTTCAATGATGAATAGTATCTTCAATGTCCCTCCTAACTCTTTAGCATTTGATGGGAAAATTTTCCCTTGCAAAGGCAGACTGAACTGAATTCTGCCCAATGTGCCAATGCTTACGATTGCTTTATTATGCAGGTTTATGCCACTCATAGCTTATCAGATTTTAAATTACCATATAAATTTCCATAGTTAGATAATATAGGAGACATCAGTTGAAAAAGCATCTAATCTTATTTTCAAAGTTAGATAAGAAGCAATCAACACTTTAGAATGAAAGAGATACCCCTAAGCTGGAAAGTGGAGCCTAACAATATTATCTAGTCTAATCACCATTAGCTATCACAATCACGGTACTTGCAAAACAGAAACACTGGTTTAATTAATTGTAACACCTGCAGGGTGAGAAGATCCAGAATCTGCTGCTTCACGAGGAAGTGGGGGCTGGGGGAACACATCCTGGTTTTCATTGAATAAATCTATAAATTAACCTAAAACACTTGATAAAGGAATGCAAATGCCAATCTAATTGTGAATCCCATTCCTATTGCATTCTTATTTTAACAAATGAGTTGTTTTTTTTTCTATTTTCACCTTTCCTTTTTGGTTTAACTTTTACATCATTTCAAGTTCAATTTTTTCATTGACTCACTCATTTCACCACAGGTGGCCAGGTAGGATTTACTAACATCTAAGAAAACAACAGGCAAAATAAACTAAACTACCAAGGAAATTTAATATTCCATTTGGAATTTTGTGATTGGCTAATTTAAGATCTGTTCCCAGCCTTGATTATATTGGCTGCACACATGGCTTTCTACCCTATTAGACTGTCAACCACTTGAAAGCAGGGAATGAATCACATTCATTTGTTTTTCTCACAGTATATGACATAAAGTCTCGTATCTAAGTCAGGACTCGGTAAGTATTAAATAAAAACGTGTCTTTTCATAAATAAAAAGTTGGCAGTGTCTATGAAACTTTCAACATCTTAATAATGGAGTATGTGAATCCAATTAGTAACAGGGCATAATAAGGGGACTTTGAAGGTTCAGATATTACTGCGCAGCATAGTCACAGAAAATTGGCGTTATACAGAATAAAGCAATGTTCAAACAATAAGGCTGATCTACACAACTGCTTTCGCATGAAAAGCATATGATCAGATTCAACAAATATTTCTGTAAGAGTTTCTCTGTAGCTTGCATTAATAGTTAAGCTACAATGGCTAATGAACATTTAAAAATATTCATTCTCACTTATAATTAGAGAAATAAAATTTACGATAATAAAATTTGATTTTCACCTATAAAATATCATTTTTAACTGCAATAATGCAGTGCTAAAAGATTCAGAGAAATCACTCACACATGCACATGCACAACACACACCACACATACACAAATACACACATTCAGCTTAAAATAACCCAAATGCTCAGCAGCACAGGAATGGATAAGAAAATTATTAAGCAGCAATTAACATAAAATACACTTTAAAATAAATACTATATTCAATAACACATTAAATCAAATAGAACCATATCTAATGAAAGATATTCAAGGCAATGAAACAATATTGAGACAAACTAAAGAAGACCTAAATAAATGGAGGAAATGTGTGATGATCATGGATTGAAATATATTGAGAGATAGAAAGAGACAAAAAAGTTGGAGGAAACTTGGTGAAGATATTTTCCTCCCAGTTGATTGACAGATTCAGTAAAATCCCGATGAAAATCCCCACAGACTTGTGCAAGTGTATATCTGTGTGGGAATTGACAAGTTGCTTCTAAAATTCATAGGGAAATACAATTACTGAGGCATTCGAAAAAAGCACAAGGGCAGGACTTACTCTATAAGGTATCATGACATTGTAAAGCTACAACGAGTGGTATTAGTGCAAGAAAAGACTAAGAAACCACTGGAAAAGAATAGAGTCCAGAAACAGACCCACGAATATATGTACTTAGGAGTAGGAACAAAAAGAAAATTATTATATATTTTATGGTAAAATGAAATTATTGAAACAAATATTATTAATTACATTAGGGAATACTTATCAAGTTTGTTGAAAAAATCAAGATAAAAAGTTTATCAATGTGATTTTAACTGTTGAAATTGCATGCATATAGGGAGAAAAATGTCACCAAAATCTTAGCAGAAATCATCTCTGGATGATAAAATGGGAATTTTTTTGTCTTCCTATACCTTTATGAATTTACCAAATGACATGTATAACTTTTTCTAATCACAAATAGCCTTAATATTAGAAAATGGAAGTAAAAGGTAAGAGAGAAACTCTTTAGACAGTATATAATCACATTAAACAAGTTATTCTTCTCAAGTTCTTAAATTAAATTTAGATATAATCATTCTCAATTTTTTTCTCTAAAATCTTAGAGAATGTGAGAATTTAGAAATAAGCAAATATTCAGATAATTTAGAGGTGAATTTCTAATCTACATGTCAATATTTATGACTTGGATGAAGGGTGTGGGAGGTACATAGAAAGCACATACTAAAATGTAGGTGACAGGGACCAGATGACTCTTTCTGCTTTGAATATCACACTCCTTAATAGAAAAATGGACAAGGCTACAGGTGGCAAAATTCAGCTTCTACATCCTCCTTCAAATTGCAAGATTCTTTGTCAGGAGAGCATAGCTTTTGAAATTTTACAGAAAATTTAGATAATATATCTTTTGAGCTAACTTATTTAATAATGTTTATTTTTTGGAACTTTTATAGTGCTATACTCAAATCATCTAAAAGGAAAATATTGTGTTTTTTATTAAATGTAATCTTTAGTTAATCTTCTGTAATACATATAATTGAAGGAGTTTAAGGTATTATTCTTTAAATTTATTATTTTTATTCATATATCTAAATGTTCTGACCTTGGAAATAAGTAGTAAGCATTGGAACATCGGAAAGGAAATAAGAAAGAATAAAGGAAAGGAAACGCAATTGTGCATTTGTAAGTCCTCGTGTGCGTCCAGGGTTTGTTTAAACAAACACTCCTCTCCCGTGCTCCATCAACTCTCCCACTGGGGCTGGCCCCAAGCCCTAGTACAGGACATGGGCATGTAACCAAGTTTGCAAATCAGATTATTCTACCGCCTTCTCCTGATCAAGTAATTAGTCCAGGTTCAGGGATTGAACAGTTAGACAAGCCAAGTCTGAACATTTATCCTTGGTCCACAGCCAAGGTCCTGCTCAGACCTCCCCTTAAGGTGGAGTTAGCTACAGCACAGGTTACCCTCTCTCTTATTACTACTCACTTCCCTTGCACGTGGCTTTTTGTGTTATAACGTTGGAAATGTTAGGCAAGGTCCTCACAGCCAGGACAACTGGGAGCACGGCTTGCACTGTATCTTTTCTTGGCTGCTCTCACCTGGTGAGAAATTCTTCTTTCTTGTTCTATTTCTGCTAGCTGGTTATGAAAGCACCTCCTCCTTATTAAGCAGATCAAGAAAATGCGATATGGAAGCATTTCTCTTAGCCCTGGGTCCTCACTTATACATAGCATAACAGTTAAGAGCATGGATACTGGGGCAAAATTGTGAAGTTGGAACACTGGCCCCACCAATCACTAGCTGTGTGATCTTAGGAAAATTACTAAACCAGTTTGTGCCTCAATTTTCTCATCTCTAAAAAGGGGAGAAGAAGAGGACCTAACATACTAATTTTGTCAAAATTACTTAAATTATACTTTCATTATTTATTTAAACTATACTTGTATTATTGTTATAATATTGTTACTATTATTATTATCATTATTTTTACTACACCTTTGATACTATACATACATTTTACATCAGAGATTTTGTTATTCTTAATCTAATCCAATAGAATATGTTGTTCATCTTGAAAGTATATGAAGGGCAAGAGAGCAAAAATATTTTCAAAACTTCAATTCGTATTAGATAAACTGGAGGAAACAGGCATGGAACTTAATGAAGGGGCCCAAGGGTACTTAGGTCGTCAGTGTGACAGTGGACTTACGTGCAGGTATTTGAATATAGAACCCACATTCTTCACTATTAAGCTATATCATATGGCATCTATGTATTATGTATAAAATATACCCCTTACACTTGCAAGTTTATTTATCTAAAATGAACTTAATTACATATCTATATGCGTGTTCCATTCTCTGTTCTAAGGGGAGAGAATTTCCAAATTAGTGAAGGGAATTTTTACTCACAACAAAAAAGTTCCAATTATCAAATTAAAACCATAACTCTTTCAGCAGCCTGTTGGCAGGAAGCTCTTCTTTGAATAAATTGTATTCGATAGTCCTGAGGAGTGCACTTTACATATGCTTTTGCTGTTAAAGAAAATTTGCAGTATCTCATAAATCAAACTTTACAAAGCCTTTTGATCAATTAAATGATAACATAATGATGGATGTCTTCATATATGAAGATTAACTTCATAAAAACCAAGGTTAACTTCTTAAAAAGTAACTTAAAGCTATTCTATTCGACAAGTTAGAAAATTAGGAATATGATGATCATTTGAATAGGCATAGTTGTTTGCTTAATTCTATCAGCTACTAAACATCTCTATTTCCACTTTGCCTTCTGGAAGTGGGAAAGCAAAATTCCACTTATGCCCGGACATCCAAACCACAGTGTGTTTGGGTGCCCAGGGGCTATCATCAGGTTAGACCCAACATCCAGCAACCCCAGCTCAACTTTTCTCTAGTTCAGCTACGTGGCAAATGATTTCAGGTCCCTTAAGGGAAGTGCCTGGAAATACATATTTGTAGCATTGTCACAGATTCCTTTCTTAAGGAGACAAAGTTCCTTTTAAAAAGGGACTCCTCGTGCATAGACTGACTCAGGTCTGGGCTCTGGGGGAAAGGCTAGGACCATTTTTGTGGTAATTCACGTTAGGCTTTCTTTTACCAGACCTAAGATTTTCGTTTGTTTTATTTTGTTTTTGTTTTACTTATAGATATCAAGCAGAGTTTTGAATCCATTGCATATCTGTTTTAGTCCTCAGGATACGAAAATCAATAAGCTACTACAAAAGATGTCTAATGGTTGTATCATTCCTATCATTGTTCAGGTCCTACTGCCTGGTAGTAACCATGTCCACTTCCCAAGACTCCTACTGCAATTAGGGCGCTCTTTTAAAGTCTGTATCGTCCACTGTGATTCCTGCCTGTGGAATACAGCACTTCAAGGATGAAAAGCAGTTTAGTGGATACACTCAAGGTATTTCTCAAGAACTTAGTGAAGTGATTAAAATTTTAAAACTATTTATTTAACAATCATTCAAACATTTACATCATTTGCAATTATATTTGAACACTACTCGTAAATCTCTGTTAACATTCTGAATTCAGTCATTGTCCTTTTGGCACATTTGAATTTCTGCATAGCAATGGCGGCTGCAGAGTCCTCTGCGAGTCAGGACAATGCAGACCCTCCTCTTTTATGGTCCCGTTGAATTGTCACAGCTAGTCCAAGTGCATCTATAGGACAGAAAACGTTTATCATCAATGAAATTCTTAGATTTGTGTGTGCATATAAATTATGGGTACATAACCTCATTTCTGCAATTCTACAATGCAGCAAACTATGAAAGTGACAAACAAGCCTTTTGTCCCTTAGATTTGACACAAAATGACATTTGATGGCTAAACTTGACCTGCACTCATTTTAACATGGATAGGCTTATTTATCTCACTTGGCATGAATGTTGAGAAACAATGTATTAAATTACAGAGTGTGGATGGAGAGGTTATGTAATATATGATATATACAAAACCCACTGACTCCAAGGGTTTCAGATAAGGGATTGCTTCTTTCTTCATTTAATTTTATCATTATTTCCTTATTTTTCCCCTACTCTAAAAGATATATATACTTATTGTTACCTGCTATGAACTTTTGTGAAATGAAACCTGATGTTGATCTTATTTGTTACTTTTATTGGTTGACTGATTTATTAATTCTTATGAGGCAATAATTGCTTTTCAAATTTACTAAACAATATTTATTTTTAAAAACAATGAATATAATCAATTTACTGAAATTGAATTATATTTTGTCCTTTCAGATTTTTAATTATTAAATTAAATTCAAAATATAATTCTGATACTTTGTATTTTTTATCTCATGCTTAATTTTTAAAATTTTTACATGATTTGCTTTAAAGCATTTTAAGAATACAGATCATCTCTTTTTTCTGTTTTGTCTGTTTTTTAAAAAATAAATCAATGTCCTGAAACCATAAAGTTATATTATTTTTAAATTATTTTAGGTTTTACAGATATTTATTTTCCTACTGCAATGGTCAACAAATACAATTTTAAAAATAATAAGCCAATAATGAGACAACATAATGAGGACAATTTTAAATATTTTTCTATGTCTCAATGATTATCTTCTCCAGACAAAAAGTCTTATTTTCACTGGGAATTATATCAGCTGCTCACATCGGAGCCCAGCCAATTGTGCCAGTATCTGTATGAAAATACTCAATAGCTAGCCCTAATATTTTGTCTTTGAGGCCTTTGATTCCTGATAGTAGCTACAGTTCATAGACCTGAAATAGAAAAAGAATAGAAAGGAATGTATTCCCTCATCTTTGAAAACACTGTCCTCTCCGATTCTTCTGTCCTCAAGGCTTTATATTTTCCAGTGGACAAATGCAGCCAGCAGTGTCCCTGCTGTGGTCACTTCCAAACTCTGGGACTGTCGGTTTCTCCTTCGGAAAATCCTAATAATGAGTGTGACTATCACCTGGTGCTCTTGCTGTTAGGTCAGCCATGGTCTCCTGGGCACACTCTGTTCCTGCTCTGTCCCCTCACTCCGCTTCCTGCTCCCGCCTGCTGTGACAGTGTGAAGCCCTCCTCCTTCAGGTTGCACTTCTCACTCACCTGGGAAACTCTCCCCACAATTTGGGAAAGCTGACAGAGGCTGCCTGATCTTTTCTCTTACATCTCACAGACAAGAGACTTGCCGAGTTGATCCCAGAGTGTGACACCTTGAAGAGACGCCTGAGGGAGGTCAATAGTTTCTCATCTCTGTCCCAAGGCTTCCCCTCACGTGAGGAGTGTGTGGACAGTGGCTCTCAGAACATCACAAGTCCTTCTTTCTTCAGGGAGCCAGGCATGACCTGGAGAAAGTAGCTCAATCTTCTGTACATTCTTGCATTTTGGCAGCTTTTGCAGTTGCCCATCCAATATGTAGTGGCTGATGGACTTCCAGCCCATCCTCATGCTGTCTTTCCCCTAAAACTTTGCTAATGAATGAATGTATCTGTACGAACCCTGCAAACCACTCATTTTTCCAGGGAGGGACAATTCCGTCCAGTGCAGGGGCTTAAACTGCATATTAAAGAGCATCTTTGGGCATGCCCTCTCACTGCTTCATCATCCTGGGCTGTGTTGTAAGTGGCTTTACTACTCTAGAAACAGAAGCACTTGAAGGTTTTACAAGATCCCCGAGTTTTGTTTTGCTTTTAATCACTGACTTGTAATTACTTTATATATATGTGAGAGTGTATGTGTTCTATTAAAAACCTGCATCAAATAAAAACTTTTCCCTTTCAAAAGGTTTACCCAAACAAACCTGCTTTCTGACTACTATTGTTCATCTTTAAGCATCTATTATCAAGTGAGGAATGCAAGCAGAGAGGCACTGAACACACAGCATGCTAAGTGTTTATTTGGGTACTCATTTAAAAGCTAGACGGCATGGGGTCCAGTGTGGAATGGACACAGCTCTTGCTGTCCAACGTTCAAGAAGTGTGAGCTGATGCACTCCCATTGAACTCGATTGCATAAGCCTGCAACATTTCACAGTATTTAGAGATGTGTTAAATATCTTTAATTCAAAGTAGAGTGGGGCTGTCCCTAGAAACAAAGTGGATGCTGAGCAAGGAGCCATCAGTTTGTGACCCAGATCTCAGAGTCGGGGCCTCCTACTACTTACGATCTATTAACAGTGCCTACGGGGAAAACGCAAAGAAGAAACACCTGAGGTTCAAACACAGGGAATAAGTTGAGACATTTACATCGCAGATTTTTTCATTCTAAAAGGCCTTTTAGAGAAAAGTATTAGAAGTAAATGTACTAGACTCTGAACAGGAGAGGGTCCATTAGCACTTTCAAAGGGACAGCAGTCCTGATGGAAAGAAGAAAATCAGAATTAAATTTTCTCACCAGGAATTTCCAGTGTGTCACCACTCTGTGAGGATATAGTCACAGAGGGAAAATTTACATTTACATTTTCTCACTAATTTGAGAAGCAAAGAGGCGAAAAGAAAAGTGTTGGTTAATTTTCTAGTTGCGGTCAACTTTGCTGCTTCTCTGAGGACAGGAAGAGGAAGGCAGGAGGACATACAATAAATCTAGTCCTGCTCTGTCGGCCGGGAGACAATATTGCTATGCTAAGAGTTCTGGGGGCATAATCCCATAATTCAGTGGTTTCACTCCAATGCATGTTCCACTTCTTTTCCCACTGAGCTCATTTACAGTCCCAAACAGTTTCTTCCTGTCACTTCCCATTTGTGTCGCCGATTTCCATGTTTTTTCTTTCTTTTAGAGATCATCCCTGTCATAGCCCATCTAACTTCTGACTTCTTGTCATCTTTCCTTGAGCTGTTCCAACTCTTTTTTCTGCTGTCTCCCTCAGTTGCTGTCACCTAAAGGTTAATGAGGCCGACCTTCTTCTGGGTGAAAATGCTCCGTGTGGACTTTCTATAGCTTGAGAATTATGACTGTTCTTTTTCTGTGTTTACAGCATCTCTTAGTTTTCGGATTTGGGAGCTGTTTAGGTTTTTCTTTAGTATATTGATCAAAATGATAAAGTCGGCCTCTGAAAAATCTAAAATATTCGAGACCTTCTGTGGCTCACCCTTTTGATTTCCCTTTGCTGTGGGGGCATCAGAGGTGGGCTGTGTGTGCTTGTGTGCAGGAGGCCTGAGAGGGCAGAAGGATGGTTCCAGAGGCTGTGGTTGCTCCGATCACACTTATTTAACATGTATTAAGAAATATTTTAAGAAATATCCAACGTCATAGATTTTATCCAACTGTGCATTTGGGTTTCAAATCCAAATTTCCCAAATCCTGACTAGTCCTCTATCTACAGGCTTTTAATCAAGCCATTAAAATCGTCCTTTAGTGACTGAGAACATGGGATTATAATTGGTGTTCTACACATAGTCTCTCTAGAAGCTTAGGACTTACCAAGTAATTTCATTCAAGGTAGTTTCCCCAAATCCAAACTGACCCATTATGTTTGTGATTAGAAAGCAATGCATACACACTCATTCAAAAAGGCATTATAGGTGAATATAATGAAGAAATTACAACTCTTTTGAAAAAAGTTTCTGTAATGGGTTTTGTTGCTAGACACGTATTTCACCACTATATACATAGGTGTCTGAGTGTGGTACATGCACATAAATAAATAAATAGCACAAAACTGTATTTTTTTGAAAATGTGCACGAACACTTTTTATAAGGTTATATAGCAGTTATACACTATTTTCTTTTACCATTAATTTTACCATTCCTTGAGTGGTTACCATGTTCATCCAACATTATATTAAAAAATCAGCTATATATAGTATTATTTCATTTGTACAGATATCTAGATGTTTCATTTTAAGTGCTACTGTATCTAGAGATTAAGTGTGTGGATCTTGGAGCTAGATTTTTTTGGGTTCATATCCTAGCTCCTCCACTTGTTAGCTGTGTTACCTTTGTCAGATTGCTTAATTTCTCTGTGCCTCAGTTTTCTTATCTTAAAATAATGAGGATAAAAAGCATGACTACCTCTTTAGAGTTGTTATGAAATTTAAATGTATTAATATGTATTAAAATACTAAGCTTAGTATCTAGGAGGGAGTAAGTATTTAGTACGTTAAATATTATCTTTTTTTTCTCTTTTGGAAAGGGAAGATTTGAGCTAAGCTAACATCTGTTGCCAATCTTCCTCCTTTTACCCCTGCCCCCGCCCCAAAGACCGAGTACATAGTTGTGTATAGTTGTAAGTTCATCTGGTTCTTCTGTATGAGCCGCCACCACAGCCTGGCTACTGACAGGCAGGTGGTGTAGTTTCATGCCTGGGAACTGAACCTGGGCTGCTGAGGCAAAATACACTGAACTTTAAGCACTGGACCATAAGGGCTGGCTCTTTATTATCATTGTTATGGTTACAGCAAGTCTAAGTAAGCCTAATAAGGATTTCTCAAGGTCTCATTTATTTCTTTTAGCCTTTGCACAAGGCTATGTATTTCCTTTTGTTTAATAAAGACATGTTATTTACTATTATAATTATTATGAAATCAATATCATGGATTTGAAAACGATTAAATTTCTCTCTTTGTCTTTCCTTTTAACGCAGGGCATTTAAATCTTATGAAATTCCCCCACATAGCTCTCTGGAAGCCCATCACCCTCCTCTGATCGTGACATTTCTCCAGCTCTTATGCTGCAATCATTGTAACCTCTGTCAGTAGAGTTTGACCAATTTACACACAATGATTATGCATTTACCTGCAAAGCAGAGACTTGGGGAGGAGAAGTGGAACAGATCCTTACTTTATTAAAAGGATGACATCACCCCTAGTTGTATTTATGAACAAATTCTATGATATGATTGCTTTTAAAGGTAGATGAAACTAACTTTGGAACGTTGGCTTATGAAATGCCACTGGGGCTTCAGAAAAGTTCTGTAATGGAAAGAGGCTGAGAGGCAAGGACTTTCATTTTCCTATAATAGCCTTTGTTTATTCAGATCTCTACCCTTGCCTTTTAAATCTCTTTTAAATAAGCCTGAGAGAGACAGTTCGAGCCAAATGGAAATAGGCTCTTTACTTCTACCTTATAATTCTGAAGCTACAACTGACCCTCCTCAATACGGCCTTCCTTTTTAACAGTAATTACCTTGTATCTGAGAGAGGCAGTGGCTATCCCCAGTCTGCTGAGGAAGAGTGCCAGCAGGGCAGCAGTTGGGAGTGAATTTCCGTGATTGTCTGGGGCTTTAGAAAGCCCTCTCTGCTGTCTGTTCTTCTTAGATTCCTGGTGGAGTCACTTGGGCATGTTTTCTAATTCAGTATTCCTGTGTCCACTGTCCAGTAAACGCATGTTTATACTGTATGTATATAACCAATTATACTGTGGCTAGGGGCAATGTCTCTTCTGGATTCTTCACATGCCAATGGTTAGAAAACCTGCTGTAGGACTCCTGGGCTTGCCCTCAGTCAAGAGGTGGGGAGAAAGGTTTATTCCATTTGCCTACATGTTTTGCTCATTCAGATGATTGGTTGTGACCACTGGGGTGAGCAGGCATCTTGCTTTGTGTTCTCAGTACTAAGATTTTTCCACTCAGCAGAGACTACTGCTGATTAGCAAAAATGTTAAGACTCAGAACCATAGCAAGGACATTGAAGCGAACACACCCAGTCTATTTACTTACTTTGACTATTTTGACTGCATCCATTTGTCACTTCAGCTTAAGGCCAGTTTGACCAATTTGATTAAATTGACTGGTTCTTTCGCTGAAGTGACCAATCAATGCTAACAATTTGGTTGTGTTTGTAGAAACTCATTAGGTTTTATCTCTTGCATGTGTCTGCAACAGATATGGAATCAAGAATTTGACACAGACTTTGCCTTTAGCTCTTCTGGGGCAAGAGGTGTAGAGAAAGGATCATGTCTGGAATTTTACAGATTTGAGATGGGAAAATAACCATTATTGATTTAGGCTACCAGCTAGCCCCCAGGTATTAACTGTTATCAAGGCAATCACGTTTGTGATTGCATTGTGCTTTCTTAAAAGGTTTTTTTTAATAAGCACCCGTGTTACTCTTGTTACTCTGAGTACCTGGGTAGTCAATTAACATGTGACCAGGAGGAAAGTAATGTCTACAGCAAGTGTCATGCAAATCGTTTCTTGGAAGAGAAGGAACTGCTTTCTTGCCAAGAGGAGCAGTGCTGACCATCAGCATGATTCCGGTATTCGAATTTCATTTGTTTCAAACTTCTTGTTTGCTGTCCCAAGGGCCACATATCTTCAAGGCTTCTGCATGTCAGCTGTGTAATTGCTGTAATAATAATCTGTTATAAAAATCAGTAGCTTTTTACTATCCAGGAAAATAATTTTCTAGCATTTTTGTGTTGTGTCCAAGCAACAGTTTTAGCTACTAGCTACGTTAATCATAAGGAATAATTTATAAGAATAAATTAAAGGATGAGTCTAACACTGTCTTTTTGTGCTGTTTCATTTTCGTGTTAAGTAAAATATACTCATTTCAGCACTTGTTGCCAGGTACTCGAACACGTGCTCTGAGCCCAGGGAATGCAATCAGAGCCTCTGGGAGAATCCACGGTGTATCTGTTAGGAATCTTGGACTGCAGACAAAGGAAACTGAAGCTAACTTAAACAAAGAGAAATTTCATGGAGCGATTTACAGAGCTCAAGGGATAATCAGATGCTGAGAAAGCAGGGCAGGAACCAGGGCAGAACTGGGTTCCAGGTAGCAGGAAATAATAAATAGTTTCTTTAGGTCACCATTGCTGCAATGAATCTGTGACCCACTTTTCCAATCTTGATTGAACATATCTTCAGAATGTATCCAGTAGGGAAAAAGTTGTTCCAGCACACTATCAGAATGGTTACAGGAAGAATAGGAAATGGATGCTGGATAACAAACCTAATAAACATCCTCTCTGTAGAGACAAGGGGTAGTTACTTGATGAAAGGGTGGAAGGTTTCAGTGTCATCAATTTCCAAGTGGAGATTGAGATCTCTGGCATTCCGTCACATAAAAACTTTATTTCTTACAGAAACAAAACAAAACAAGATATATTGTTCTTGAGTGGGTCATGGCAAGTTTGCTGTTTTCTTTAACAATGAGTTGAGTGTTTAAACTAAAGAAAAATTTTTTTGAAATGTAGCCTTGCTTGAGGAGAGGGATTTTTATTTGTTTTGTTTATTGCTATATCCAACAAACCTAGTACAGTTCCAGGAACATATACCTAATTTTTTAGTATCACCTGCAATAAGCGACCTCCTTAGAAATCTTGCTTATTTTTTGATATGCCCGACTCCTTAAAATATTTAGAAGAAATCGCCTTTGTATGTAATAAATGTAAATTTTGCTTGGATTTTATCATGGCCCATAATCTTAGTCTTGGGAGAGTAATCCAATGCTCAAAACATGCTTTCTTAGAAGTTCAACCCCTATTGAGTTTGGGCTATAAGGTGAGAATAAGACCCTTCTGCCACCCACCTTCAGGAATCCAGAACTGTTCAGATGCCTGAATATGCCCACGTTTAGAGAAGCATGTATGTAATATATGATATTGCCTAGGCATTGCATTTGATAGCCTCTATCTCTTGAGGTCCTGAATATTCCATTTCATTCAGAAGAAAAGAATCAAAGTAGATTCTAGCCCAAAGAAGGAACATATTATTAACCAGTAACCCTCAAACATATCTAACAGTTTATCCAACAAAATGGTCAACCCCCATTCTGCTATTAGCATATATTAACTGGAGGGTGGCACACGTGTGGCACTTACATTGATCTTGGGCAAAGCTGTGGGGATGTGAGTAAGGAGGCTGGTGAAAGAGAGAAAAATGAGTCCTGGTTTGGCCTAGGATGCCAAGTGGGTGGTGGGCTTAGTTCACTAAGATGGAGACTGCATGAAGGAGAGCAGGACTGAGGAAGAAGCTGACTACTGCTCTGGGTGAGGGACCATTCCTTACCTTCTGTAAGCTCTTTTTAATAACTCATCATTGTGAGGTATTCTAACTTCTATGACAATCCTTACTTAAATGCCCATTTCAATGCCTGTGTTTGTTCATTGCTTCTTTAAGTCTTAAGCACTCCGTGTGCTGCTGGCATTCGTCCCCTTTCCTTTTCAGGGGGAGGAGTTGGTAGTGAAGCAGGTCTCCCCGCAGCCCCTCTGCTTCCCTAGCCCGCAGGGGGGGCCTCCATCGCACCAGGATATCGCAGTGTCCTAGTTTAGAATTCTCTGATTTAATGATACATTTTGGCAGTTGTACACCATAATTTTTTCATTCAGGTATGGAAATTACTCACAAATAAATGCTTGGCATGGGCTGGAAAAGTCTGTTTAATATTAAAGCCCTTATGATTAGAGAAATACAAAATTTACTGAAGAAAAATAGTCTTAAGTAGGATCTGAAGCTTCCTTTTCAGAACATGTTCTACAGACAATCTGGTTGTAAAAACAAGACCTTTTTTCAGTATAAATACATTGTTACACTAGGTTTTTTTTTTCTTTTCCTTTTCCAAATCAATCCTTGATGCCTATAAGGCATAGTTTACCACAGAGAACGTCAGAGACAAGTTCATTCATTCATTACTGTATTCACTAAAAAGAAAAGTTTACTCAAAATGAAATCTCAGGAATCTATTCGTGTATGGGTGTTGGTTTCAGGGAGGCCTTCTGTAAAGTCACCAAAAACATATTATTCTAATATTAAGTGGTCATTCTTACATCTGTCTGTTGAACTAAGAATTTATCCAATCTATTGCTGGTGCTTTTTGTTTCTACCTACCCAACCCTGAACTAGAGACAGTAGAAGAATCAATAAAGAAATCAGACTTAACTCTGCTCTTTGAATGATTCACAGGTCTTCGTTTGCTGGATCCTCCAACTCAACACCCTCCACTAACAGAAAGCTTTCCCAGTGGTGGCATGGTCCGTAGGGTCTGGGTTTTCCTCCTCTCCATCCTGAGCCACTGTTATTGCAGTCAACATTAGCTACTGAAAACTAAGGATAAGGGAGAGAATCCTTTTAGATTCTTGTAGGTAGAGTGATCATATAATTTCTCTTAAAAACAAGAACATTTTGAGAATGAAAGCAGACAATAATAAAAACCTAGTGATAAGCCAGGATTATCCTAGGCAAACTAGAATATATGTGGACCTGACTTGTAGCTGGTGTGTCTTTGGACAACCTGGCTAAGTATTTTTGACAACCTAATACACGTCACTGTACTTAACCAGTGTGCTGATATTGTTCAATCTAAAATAAGTGGGTAAAGGAGAATGTCATATGATGAATATACAGAAATTATAAAAGGCAAGACTTGCCAAGTAAGCAATGTAAGGCAAAGTTGCTTCAAATATATAATGTTTTGTTGAGCTCTTGTTAATTCACTTAACGTAAATTTGGATGTCATTATGTCACCCCTAAACATACATGTGGCAAGAAGGACTCTTTATTTTGCAATTTTGGTAACTATAGTCTTTATCCAAATAGCTGGGAAATCTTTGCTGAAGGGAGAAAACCCTGAAGCAGACACCAACTTTTTCACTTGCAATTATATTAATCAGGCCTATTAAAAGCAAAAACAGTGCCTGCCGTTTGATATTTTCGTAGGCTATGGTTCATGCTCTGGAGCATTCGTGTAATGCCGGGCTTCTGCTGCCCGAATGGTCTCTGACTCTGACATAAGCATTGCAGTGCAGGCCTCCAAACCCCCATCAATAAATTTCAGTTATCTTCAGCCAAGGTGTTGTCATGGCCCTGCTTTCTCATGCAGAACCGATGTTTGTTTCCCAAGTTTTGACCTCCATGGATGAGCAGAACTTTCTCCCTGAGTAGTATGAGGCCCGCCACAACCCTCTGGCCAAACGCTGGATGTTTGGTCAGGCACTCCAAATTTTGCCTTTGCAGGATACATAATGCCAAGAAAAATTTAATTAAAAACAAAGTTTTCCATGACTTTAATCTGAAATCACAGGAGAAAACTAGGAAATTGAATTATAATAAAGCAAACAATATTTGAAAACTTATTCTAAATGTATTTTAAAAACCATGAGATCATAGGAAAACGTATTAACAAAAATGTTTCAGTAAACCCTTTTAGTTTGAAGAGCCTAAGGAAGCAAATCTTACTAACTAGAAATTCAATCACTAAAAATATGGGCCTTAAGTTCAGGTCTCAGATATCTGTCATGAGTTTAAGATGAAGATTTGGATGACACACTTTTGATAGGTATGCTTATAAATACACTTCAGAATATCTATTAATAGCATAGACAACTTTTATCAATATAAAGTATTTAAATTTAACTCTGGGAATGCTGTCAGGGTCCTTTGAACTCGAAGCTTTGGAGTTTCTTTTTAAGAAGTTCTATTTGTAAAGATTGATATTTCATGAATTTTATTCTTTTTAAAAGATCTCCCAATGAGTGAAAACAAAATTTACATTTTTAACAGAATAAAACATTTTATCTTGCTATTTTCCTAAGGGTCCATGGGCCCTTTTATAAATATAAGTTTTATTATGGAGACTTGATGATCTACTTTTCTCATATCTTGTATGTACAAGCTCCTTGCAGAGAGTTACCAGTGACCTGCAACCAGGCAGAGGGAGAGCTCAAAGATGGCACCCACTGGCCTCCCCATGTCAAGAAAGGATTGCAGTGGGCCCCTAGATTTGCATTAAATTAGGAGCCTGACCCTTAGGCTGCAGCTTTTAAGATATGCAAATAGGCCTGTTTCTGGGAAAGACTAGGGGATGCATGTTTCAATCTGCTGGCTCTATGCTGAGCCCTGGAAGAAGACCCAGGGCCAGTGCTCCCCATGAGCCCATTAGAACTGTTTCTTAGTCTTATGTGTCTTGTGGATGCAAGCTCCATTGCTTTTCAGAGCTCAGGTGGAGGTCTTGAAAGTTGGGGCACTAGGGGGCAGCCTGGTGGTATATTGGTTAAGTTCACATGCTCTGCGTCAGTGGCCTGGGGTTCGCCAGTTTGGATTCTGGGTGTGGACCTGCACACTGCTCATCAAGACATGCTGTGGCGGCATCCCACATAGAAGAACTAGACGGACTCACAACTTGGAGATACAACTATATAACTGGGGCCTTGGGGAGGAAGAAAAAAAGAGGAAGATTGGCAACAAATATTAGCTCAAAGCTAATCTTCCTCACCACAAAAGAAATAAATACATTGGGGCATTAGGTGTTGGGTCCAAACACTTTACTCCTCAGGGAGAAGTTGGGAGTTGGCAGTTCTTTCCAATCATTTGTTGCCTTGTAAGGGGTGGGGTTTACGATGAGGTTGTCTCTGCCTCCCTACCCATTTCCGTGTGGGTGTTTTCTTGTTTGCCTGATGTGTAGGAGGCCCTCAGCTAGCTTCTGGATTTCTTTCAGAGGGATTTGTTCAAGATATAGCTGTAGATTCAGTATGTCTGTGGGCGGAAGTGAATTCAAGAGCCTGCTATGTCACCATCTTGAACCGCAAACTGCCAAGTTTTTCTAATAAAAATTAAAATAATAAGGAAATGAAGAAGGGTAAAATCGCCTGGTGGGATGATATAATACTGAAATAAATGATCAACTTTGAATCATTTGTCAATTTTTCATATTATATCACTTAACATATTGTATCAGTCTTCAAAAAAAGTTTAAGGGAAGTTTGGTATCACTTTCTTTTGTAGCATTTTTGTTGGTTTTAAGTTTCATTGAACACAGTTAAGAACTCCGATTTTTCAAAAATTTTCCATCTATAACGGCAATGAGTGGAACATTGACAAAAGAAGACATTGAAAAATTGTTAGGCAAATGAGATGATAAATGCAGGGTAAGATAAGAGCACTCAAGATTCTAGCGATGATGTTGAAGTTGAAGTAGAAATCTCAGACTACATGCCTTCAGATGACGGTAAATTACTTGAATTTTCTCAAACTGAGAAATTAGTGAGCAGTATTGAATAAGTGAACCATAATTCCTAAGGGCAAAAAGAAAATTTGATGTTCTCATGCCATTCTTCATTCAACAGAGGCATTTCATCATGCATGTTTTATGATAAGGACGGGAGGCATGCTTTTTTGCTTAAAAAAATATGACAGTATTCTCTATCTTTTATGATGTTTGTTCACTAAAATGTACTCAATATATTTCATAAGTGGTAAAAGCTGAAAGCTACTGTGCCTACAAAGATGACTGAAAGGAAATTGATCTAATTGAAATAAAAAGTAATTCACTGACTTCTTTAACCTAATTGGTGTTCATAAGTCTAAAAGTAAAAATGGCTTACAATTATGAAGTGTGGATGATAGCCATCATCCTTCTTAAAAAATTAAGAGCAGTCAAAGTATTCAAAGGCATTATGTTTTGGTGATACAAGTGCAAGAAGAAGAAGAAGAGCAATGACAAAGTAGAAATGTGTTTGAAATCTGGAATTGGTATTTACAAGATGGATATATTTCAGGTCCGCGCATGAAAGTTGCTAAGCAGTTAGATGCATTTAAAGGATTTTGTCCATTTTGGGTATGTACTTTCAAAACAAGAAAAATATATATTAAAAATTATGATGCTCTATGTTTAAAATCTTACTAAAATTTCTAATAAAGCTGTTTTTATTATACCTCTACTCTTACATCTATAAAGTATTCACAAAATAATTTGAATGTTTTTTTTTTTTTTAAGCCCAGTTATTGGGGCCGGCCCAGTGGGTGCAGCAGTTAAGTGAGCATGTTCTGCTTTGGCAGCCCGGGGTTCGCTGGTTCGGATCCTGGGTGCCGACACGGCACCGTTTGGCAAGCCATGATGTGGCAGGCGTCCCACATGTAAAGTGGAGGAAGATGGGCATGGATGGTAGCTCAGGGCCAGCCTTCCTCAGCAAAAAGAGGAGATTGGCAGCAGATGTTAGCTCAGGGCTAATCGTTCTCAAAAAAACAAACAAACAAAAACCAGTTATTGGACTCATAAGGTAAGTGAGAAAGACATATTTCCAGCATACTGAAGTTTACTTGTTTTAACCAGGTCCATAATGCTTGAGCATGTATATTTTTGATGAAAAGAATCTCTGTTATTTTCATCTTTTGCCTTTTTCTCCTCTCCCAGATGGTATTAAGTGGAGGGATATGATGATTATGTTATGGGCCTGGGTTGTGTGTGCTGGTCCATCTGAGAGCTTAGAAGCTATGTCAGTGTTCACATCACAGAATTCCTAGCTTGAAGTGCATGGGTGATTCCGTCTTGTTGAACTAATCAATTAATTATTAGAATATTTAAGTTATTTAATGTGATTGTGAATACAGCAGTAAATAGGCCTAAAATGTTTGGCATTAATATGTGTATGTATAGAAAGACAAGATATGTGTAGATAGTAACATACGAGTTAACAGTCTCCTATATGAACTAAAGCATAACTTACATTATACAGTCTCTAGCCTTCACTCTAATCACCCGTATAAAAAGACCAGCTTTTGAAAGAAGCTGTTGGGGTCATTAAAACATTTTGGCAGAATTTATCATGAAATGAACAGAGCACAGGAAACTACATTTTTATTTTTCACACTATCAGTAATGAGCCGAGTGAGCAAATTGGCCCCTCTGAGCTGCATACTTTTTGTCATCTGTAAAATGAAGGATGGTAATATGATCTCTGAATCCCCTTCCACCTCAGAAAACCTCTACATCAATATTTTAGATGGCCCTAGGACCACCCAGGCATTCAGTATGGATGCACGGTATCTTCTAACTTAGATCTGATCGCAAAGGCAGTTAATTACAAAATAGCTGGGGTTACTTGATCTACAACTTGAGCGGGTTCTTCTCTCATTCTTACTATATTCCAATCCCTTTTATCTGTCTTTATGTGAAATGACTGGTTAATGTGAGTCTTTTCCCGTAGGCTGTGTAATATGAAAATAGACCCAAATCAGGATGGTTTACTACTTTAACTCTAGTGACTAGCACAATTCCCAGCACACAACAAGAGCATAATAAATATTGATCAAAAGAGTACATGAATTAAAGAACAAATGAACATAATAACAGAATGTTACACCTTTTAGTTTATCTTGTTTTCTTTTCCTCTGCCAACAGAAGAAAAAAAAAGTTCCAGAAATTCAAGTAGCACAGTAAAATATCAACTTCTGGGGACTTCTGACAACTTATAAATATTATTCCTTTCCTCCTGCAAACTAAATCTATTTCTCATGCTTTCTTGCTTGCTTTCATACCCACACACAAACAATCGGATTTTCTTGATTTCCGACTCCAATAGAATCAGGTCAGCAGTGAGGATAGAAGCAATAAATCTCTTTATCTCTGTTGACTTTTATGGAACTGACATCTCTTAAAATATTTTTCTTGCCTTTGGAGCTTTTTTACTGACTGATTAGGCAGTAGGGCACGGCAGTCAATTGAATCTCCCCAAATCTAATATTAAAAGCGGAAAAGGAAAGACCTGAGGGGCAACAGAATAAGCGAAGAGGACTAAAAAAGTCCAGTAATTCCCTTCCAAAACATCAGAAATTGCGTTTAGGTGTTAGCCTTTCTGTCTGCCCGAGTTCCTGCTTTTGTGGCTCTGACATTCTCTGTTTTCTATCATCAGGACAGCATCCCACTGTTTTATGGTAGTAGATAGACTCAGCTCCTAAAAATTGATTGATGATAAATGTATTACAAAGTAAAATGTATGTATCTAATGCCAAGTAGGAAGGAAAACATTTCTCCATTGTGAGGGAATAGACAAGTTATCTAAGATAATGGAATGTGCAGAACAAAAATCTAAGCTCCAGGAAGTTTCATCTATGTTTCGGGGTAAAGTTTTTTATTTGGGAGCTCTGGCATTTTCAAGAATGAATAATGAGTAAATTCTGGAACATTAAACTGCAGAAGAACATCACAAGTACTGACTCTTTCAACTTTAAATAAGTATGGATACGGATGACACCAAGGGCAGCAATTGACTAGTATACAGATGCTTGAAGACATAATTAAATTTTAAAAAGCCTCACAGAGATTTTTGCTAAAGCATCGTGTCACTTAGCCAACTCTTCATAAATAATTTCCAAAGTTGCTTCATTTAAATCCCTTGGACAATATGAGAATCAAAAGCAAAAAACAAACAAACAAACAAACAACAATGAAAACTTCTCTATGCTCCTCCCACAAGGAAATAAATATCTTCCCTTATCCTAAGAGCTGGTCGCTATTTGTACAATGACATAAATACTGTATGGTATAAGGAAGTATGACAACTTCATCTGGGAGGCTGATTAAGAGCTTCTAATTTCTTATCTTTTTCATGCAGTTCTGTACTCTGCAGCTCATAGAGAGGCCTTTAGTTGGAGGCTGTCACAGCACTTAATAGCTTCTTGTTTATTTGCCCTGAAAGGCCCAAGAAGGCCTGGAAAACAACCATTCAATTTCACTTTTTGTATTTTTTACTGTAACAGCTTTCCAAAAATATCCAGTAGGTAACCTTAAAAGAGGTAATCAAAAAATATGTTTGCAGAATGAAAAACATTAGTCTTACATAATCTTTATTTTCATTATATAAAGGTTTCCAATATCGCAAAATTTAGCCAGCTTCAAATTCAACCTGAGAACTGGAAAGGCTAAAGTCATTTAAAAGATTCCATATAACCATGGTCAAAATGAAATACAACTGTGAGTCCCTAGGTTTGTCAATCTACTTATTCTCAGACAGGTAGTGATAAGAATGGGTTTAGCTGATAGAATATTTCTTCTCTGGGATCTTTTGGTCGAATAGTGATGCTTTAGGATAGAACTTAAATCAGCTCCAAGATTCCAGCATGTGCTGCATTCCAACTTGCCTTGGCATGGACTCAAGTCCCTATGTACAGCAGTAACCCAGAACCAGGTTTTAATCTCATAGAGTTTGTTTAACTGGACAATAAAAAGAGAAATTTGGAATGGACAACCTTCAGTCTCCCTTGTTGTTCCCAAAACCATTAGATTATGTGACTCTATGCATGCGACCTAGAAATTGGAGCACTGAGACCAAAATTAAGCAGAGAACGTTTGTTAAAAGGCTAGATGGGCTATTGCTGCCTTGTTTTTATCTCATTTCCTCACTTCAAAGTCTTGATAAAGAAAAGAAATTAGGAAGAGGCAATATGCAAGATTTTGAACTAGTCAATTTTTGTTTTCTGGAATCTAGCAGCTGGAACACAGAAATTATTTGAAATCTAAACAATTATCTGAAAATCAATTTTAAAAAATGCCTCTTTTATTCAATTAATCTTCTTTTTTGTTCTTTTCTTGCAATTGTATGTTACTACCCTAATTTTTGAATTATCTGCACAGAATGACTTGTGATAAAATAGTAATAACAGTGATATTAAATGAGACAAATGTCACAGTGCATTCTCTGTCACCAGTTTTTGGACATTCACCTGCATATAAAATTGCTTCATAACTGCAAGCTCATGTGAGAAACAATGGTAGCACTTGCCAGACTATGAACTATAATCTTGGGAGAGGAAGGTATATACAGTTTAAATTGCTAATGTCAGCCTAAGTTACTTAAACTCATATTACAGTTGTTGATGTTGAGATATGGTTTAGCAATATTATATTTGCTTCCTAGGTAGTTTTGAGGATTGGCTAATAAATACAAATATTAAGCATGTTCAAGAAATGTATTAACCCAAGGAAAAACTTTTACAGTTACTATAACTACTTTTATTAATATTTGCTCTTGGAAGCAATAGAATTTGATGAGGTTTCATAATGCTGAAATGATCCTTACCATGTACTTTACAGTACATATCATCAGAGCGAATGTTCAGCCTCCTTTTCTTGATAAATGAACTATTTTATACTGGGTCGTTCCCCTAGCGTTGCTCCTGACTGTTGTTAATTTTAGCCTGGTGGCAATTAAGAATCCTGGTTTTCTCACCATCTGCAGAAGAGTTATTCATTAGGTAGGACACCATGAGGAACAGAGAAGCGTCTGAGGACAGATAATTGAAAGTCTCTGCAATTCCCCTCAAATGCTTTGCCCACCTGTCAGGCTCTTTGGCATAACAAAATTATTTTTCTGTCAATTTTTAGTTTTCCAATAGCTCAGGAGATTCTGAGAGAATAGCAACCTCTTTAATTGTTGAGAAAGAAGTCTCCGAACATCAGAGCTTTCTGTTTCTCAGGGCAAATGATTAGTTTGCTAAATATAAATAAAAATCCAATTTGCCTGACACTTTGGAATATCTTAAAGTAAATATGCAAATTGGAAAATCTCCTTCACCAGGGTTGCATTATAAATTAGGCCAAGCTTAGGGAAAAAAAAAGCAGCAGCAGTGAATTTAAAGTCATTTTAATAAATTCTTTTCCTTCTGGCCCCTCTTGTCCATATCATCCTCTTTCTTTGCTTTCCTTTCTCCTCTCCAACTTTTCTCCCTTTGAAGTTCACAGCTTTGAAAGGCACTGCTATTATCTTATCTCTTATCTTTCCTTTCCTGCAGCTTCTTTCTATCACATTTTTGTTAGAGATCTAGGGGAAGTTGTGTTTGTGGGTGGCTCAGAGTTGTTTTTGTCTTCAGGGACAGACTTCTGTTCTCTTGGCCTGGCAATCTGGGGAAGAGGGCTTGAAAACCTGGGAAGTGAATGTTGATTAACTTTGAGTTGTTAGTGGTTTTTGTCAGACTCACTTTAGATGTATATGCAAGTGCATAAGTATATTATTCCACTACAGCCTCTTGTAACTGATAGTGATGTCTCCATTCTTCACTTTAGAATTAAGTATAAAATCAAAGCACAGAAAACTTAAACTTTTATTTTCAAATCCCAGCCAAGCATTTCCCTCAAATTGTACTGTGCTGTCGTCCTCTCTTCTGACTTCCCTCACTTTAAACCAAATTGAATCTTTTACCTAGTTATCTCATGCATCTAGCATGTTCTTCCTGCAGGTTCAGAGCAGGGGAGGGCTCTGGATGTGGTCAGAGCAGCATCGCACAGTGGCGTGCCCGCTCAGCTCACCCATCACTCTAGACCTTATGCTTCACCAGTCGTTGATCCCATCCGCTTTCTAGCACTGACATTTCACTATCGACCTATAGCCAAGTGTACCTCCAGACATACGTATGCTGTAACTTTCACAACCAATTTCCGAACTAAATGCAAGACATTATTTGTAATATTCCTGTTAAATTTAATCTTCTTTCTTTGGACTAAGCATTCCAGCTTGTTGAGATAATTTTGCATAGGATTTATCATCTCTCTCAGTTGTATGACATTCAAAATTTGATAAGCATACTTTCTGTGTCCTTTCCTAGTCATTAAATATTTTGTACAGAACAGAACCAAAGGCAGACTCTTTCATCAAACTAGAAGAAACTTCTAGTTAGGTTGACATTAGTCAATATGCTACTATGTATTTTCCTACCAGTTATAAAATTATTTCTGAGCCTCCAGAATATTAAGAAAGTCATCCCAAATATCTCACCAGAATTAAAATATACTATGGGGTAGCTTCCAAATCAATAATACCAGTAAAACTGCTAAAAAGCAAGTCAGTCCATTTTGGTGCAACTCATTTTTAATAAATTCTTAGTGATTTTCGATTATTTGAATTTTATTTTCTAAATGTCCATAAATTTCTTGTTTAATAATTCTTTCTGTCTCAGCATTTCATGTGACTATTTTAATCACTTCAACATTAGAGATGTTTAACACAGTCTATTAAGGTCTGGTTTTACATGGAAAGCAATCTCCAATTTCATAATGGAAGTCATCTAGGAAAGAGAATACATATTATAATTAGTTTTTCTGAACTGCATCTATTCTGTTAAGGGAGGATGAGCAAACAAATTTATTAGAATGCAATGGGTATTTTACAAATTATGGATTGATTTTTTTTCTCACAGAATGACTAAGTCAGTCAAATGACTATGTATTGAATGCCATAGAGTAGAGAATGTGAAGTCAAAGTATGACTTTTATAAATCCAGTAACTTCAAGGGATGTAAAATCTAGATAATGAGAAAAAATAAATCAGTAATAAGAATGCATATATTAAATAGTGTTTTACATTCTGGCTATTCAGTTGCATGTAAGTGAAAGCTATAGTAAACAGGGAAAAATAACAGATTTGTATGGTAGTTTAAAAATCATGTGTGTACTTTATCTCATTTGATCGGAAGGTTTTATGGAGAAGATAAGACACAATTGCGGAGTGAGGCCTAAAATTAAGGTCCAAGATTGCGTGCTTCCTTGACGTCTGGAGGGCATGGACTGGCCTTTCTGCAAGATCCCCCCCTCACTCTGCTGCTGCACAGAGATGGTTCCCTAGTCAAACAAGCCTCCTCCTTAACAGACCAGCTAAATTTCTTGCTTATCCCTTGGTGGAAAGTTTCAGTCCCTGCCAGCCCATGGAATTACTCAGACAAGCCAATCATATCCTTCCTTTGGAACCAGGGAGCACCTTGCCCTCTTGATACTGTATAACCCACGCCCCCAGGCTCTGATTGTTCACTCTGTACCTAAGTGCAGCCCCTGTGTGGCCCTGCATGGCACGTGGTGCCCTCCTCCCCTGGGCTGTGAGGATATGTGACTGGTAAACTGCTGTTGATCTCATTTGTCCAGAGTTGGATGTTGTGTGTTCAGCCATTCTCATAAGCTTAGAGTGAGAATTACTCCCTCACCGACGGGGTGAACAGAAAGTTTTTAAAACACTAAGCCAGATCTTGAAAAAGGCAGGCATTAGCCTAGACAGAAAAGTAAGAAGGCATTGAGTTAGGGGAACAAAAAAGGATTGAGGTAAGTATGACCATGGTATATTTGTGGCACAAGGTGAAGACTGTCCTGGCTAGAAGGGAAGGTACTTTTGAGGGATAAATAACATTTAAATAGAAATCACAGGCCATAAAAATCATTGAAAGAAACTTGATTCAATATGGTTTACATTAATGAGCCTTTGCAAAAGGAAGTTCCTGGTGAAAGCGGTATTTAAGGAAGATTAGAAATATGGAAGCCAGAAAGTCATAACATCTCAGGGTTAGTAGAAATTCTAGTTTCATATCCCTTTCAATGCTTGGGTCTCCTCTTCCAAATTCCTGCCATGTGATTATATAGAATAAACTTAAGCTTAAATTGTATCCTGCCTGATTCCCATGCCATCCTTGGGTACCTTTAGCTTTTAGGAACTTTTACCTTAAATTTGATGCTGTACGTGTTAGTGATAACTACTGAGATCCACAGAAACTAATTTAATTACCCTTCCATGGGGCATTTTAAAGAAACTGTATTTTGTACTGCAACTAGGACCCAAAGCAGCCAACTGAATTGCCTGCCATCATTTGAGCAACGAACTGCAAACAATTCAAATCCAGTTTTTCTAATTAAGAGTCTTTCCATACAGTACTGTCATCATTGACAGAGATGGGGAAGTTAAAATATCTATCTCTGGATTATTTTATCTTTTGCAATTGAAAAGTCATGATCTAACTTTATGGTAGGAAGCTTAAAATAAAATGAATATATGTATTCATTTTTTTTTACTTATGTGTATTCAGATTTTTTCTTGTCTCTAAGGATTACTGGATTTTAACATCCTAAAAGTGTATAAAAATTATAAAAGTAATTACTGCTTGTTTTTCACTGTAATTGATTAAAGAAAGTCTCTAATTAATAAATAATTAAATAAATAATTATCTAGAAAGTCCTATGAAAAAATGACTATTCTTCTCCAAAGGGAATTTACTGGTAATAATGACTCTGTAATCACCTTTGCTTTAGTCAAATGCCCACATAGAACATATGCATTCAAACACTTTGAAATAGTTTAGATCCCCAAACTATAGAAACTGATGCTTTGTAATTGTTTTGTAATTAGTGACTAGCATAATTATATAAAAAGTACAGCTCAAAACTCAGGAGCTGTAGCTTTCTCACGTGAGAAGAATTGAGGGCTCTACATTTTGTGCTATGTTTTGTGTTAGTGTTATTTTGGTATTGATAAACACAGGCATTGTCATAAATGGGGTACCCCTGGCTATGAAAAGGCATCTACCTTTTTTGTTTTGATCTGAAAGCTTACTTTATAGGTTGAAGTGTCTAATATATTTTGGTACGTATTCCAGTGTAATTCATCTATTTTCTTTCTGTCTAAACTGGAACCATAAAGTTGAATATCACATTAAGGTCTGCATTAGTTATTCAGGTGATAGGATTTTTTTTTTTTTTACGCAGAAATGCCCTGGAGCATTAAATCTTTTTTGTATTCATCTTGGTAACTAGAAAAAGGACTTTGTAGTGGTGCTTGAAAATGAAAACTGCTGAGAACTGAGGGAGAGGAGATGTGTGTAGTTCTTTGTCCTGAGTCCCAGCTTGTGGGGCACACAATTCTACCATGAAGAATGAGTTCTGTGGGATTTTTATGCCTTTATTATAGAAAATAGAAGCTTGAACTTGGGGATATTTTCCCCTTTTTTATGGCATTGTAATGTTCTGGACAGATAAATTCCAAACTCTAAGGAGCAATCTAAAGCCTTTGAAACAGAAAGACTGAAAGTAACAATAAGTTACAAACAAAAGGAGCTCTGTAAACTCTACAGTAGGAAGTCAGTTCCTCACATTATCTTTCATATTTCTCTTCAAAGCAGGCGAAGCTTCCCAGTCTGAGTATATTGTTAATAAAATATAGAAGCAATTCCCATGACAATTTATTGAACTACATTCACCTTCTGTTATTGCCAAAAGACTTTTCAAGAAACCTCAAGCCCAAGTGCAACAGACAGGCCTGTGGAGTTGGGGGTGGGAATTGGAATAAAGGGAGATACGTGTGAACTAAATGAAAGCTCTGACCAAGAACATGCCTTATCTCATTTGTAAGTTAATATTGCCCAATGAGCAAATTATAGGTCTAAAAGGACATATTGGGCTAGTTGCTCAGTCCAGTATAGGGTACCATGCCTATGATTGTCTAAATCCACTGGTATTTAAGGAAGCTTTCACATTTCTTTTTGGAGATAAGAGGAATAATGGGTGTAGGCATAAACAAATGTACTTCTGGATATAACAGAGAAATAATACCACAAGGTTGGCAAGGAGGGCATTTTAAGAGAAACTCTAGCACTTCAACTATTGAGAACTTTAGGAATGGCTGGAAAGCATCTTTGGCAGCACACCTCCATTCAAACAACGCTCGCTGTCATTATAGTGAAGATAAGACTTCTTGAAGCATTTTGGCTGGGAGTGGATGCACAATGCAATTCAAACAGGAAAGGAGACCAGAGATAACATCTCCAGGTGACAAGTTCTTGACCTGGTTTATTAGGAATAGAAAACATCCTCCTTGGAATAGTCAGACATATTTAAAAGATCACAATGGCTCTAGACTATAGGAGTATAAGATTAGAAGCAGGGGGACCAGTCCAGAGGCTATGATGATAGCCGCCAGAAAGAATGTGATGGCACGAATCAGAGAGGTTGCTGTGGAAATGGAGTCAAATGAATAGATTTAGGATGAATTTGAACGTGTGCTTAACATGACTGTCTGATGGATCAGTGTGTGATGTGAGAGGAAGAGAGGGGCCGAATTTGACTCCAGCTTTTTTCATGTGAGCAACTAGGTGAATGGAGGTATCTCCTATGGGATTGCAGACCATCTGAGGAGGAGTAGATTTGGGAGAAAGAAAACTCAAATGTTTGGTTTTAGCCGTGTCAGGTTTAAGATGCCAATTAGATGTCCAAGATGAGATGTGAACAGCTAGAGATATACAGGCAGTATCCTGGTGATAGGGGGAGACTAAAGAGAGACATTTGGGTGTCATCAGAAGAAAGATATTTAAAGTCATGAGACTAGATGATAACAGGAGTGAGTGTAGATAGAGAGGGGCTTCCAGGACCAAGCCTTCTGGCACAGAGAAAGTTTGTGGAAAATACTTTACCTTGGGAGTGAAAACTGCCATCTTAACCCACTTGAGATTTGAAGTGACTAAAGCCCAGCTGACATCTTGCTATAGCCTGTGAGAGATCCTGAAGAAGAGGTCCAGGATAAGTTGTGCCAGATTCCTAACCCACAGCAACTATTAGATAATAAATGTGTGTTGTTCTAAGCTTCTAAGATTTAAGCTAATTTATGACGTGTCAATAGATAACTAGTATAGAACCTTTACTCTTTTCCATTTTTGCCTCTCTCTGATTGTTGGCTTAACTTGTTCTGTGGCTTGGCTTCCTCCGCATGGTGGGAACATGACCTCCAACTACTTTTGAGTTTTATATCTTATAGCTTTTGCCACCAGAGGACTGACTCTCTCTCTGTCACTAGTGAGAATAAACATTTAGACATGTAAACCAAGTCACATCATTGACCTTCTTAAAACCCCTCACTCCCAATATCTTCCCATGATAGTTTGAATAAAATTCAAATTCTCCATAGGCAAGGACGTTACTTGAGAGGGCTATTGTTTCTCAGCCCCTACTTCTTCTTGTATCTCCCCATTCAACTCTGCGAGCTCTCCCTTGACCATTTTCTGTCCATCTTTGTCCTTTTTCCCTCAAACTTCCATGCTCACTCAGCCTATTCCCACCACACCAGACCTTGTGAACTTCTACATCTTTGCCTCAATTGTTCTTCTCTCTGGCCTTTGTTCTCTTGGTCTCCATCCTTCTGGTCTCAACAAAAATGTTGCCTCCTACCTATACACATTTTCCTGTTTAATTTTCTACATAATATTTCATTGCTATCTGAAATCTTCTGATTTGTGTTTTCTTTATTACTTGTTTCTCTCCTATTATACTGTAAATTCCATGAGACCAGGGGCCTAGTTCTCTGTATTTCATTGCTGTTCAGTTCAGGGTTTGTTAAAGAAATGATGAGTGAATTAATCAATTGGCTACAAGTCTTATTGGACTTACAATATTATACTTATAACTCAGAGCATTTGCTGTTTGAGAAGCTAATATATTATTGGCAGTGGTGTGTCATGTAGACTTGTTAAGGGGAACTTGATAAGAGGAATATCGTCTGAAATATAACTTCTATGGAGTTCCTAGAAATTCTCTTTGTGTTGGGTCCAGTTTATTCTGAATAATACTAAAGATATGCCAATTTGAACATCATTTTGCAATCCATTTCCAAGGAAGAAGATCATAAGTTTATTTTTGGGCATGTGAGCTCCAAAGGGACTTGGAGACATCTTCATGTTTATAACAAATGACAGCTGGATATTGCGTATCTCATACACAGAAGAGCAGTTTGGGATAATGATATTCACTTGTTTGTTTTGTGTAGAGAATGAAACTGAAGCCATAGAATGGGTGAGATCTCCTAGGGAGAGAGTGTAGGGAAAACAAAAATAGAATAGGGCCAAACTCTGAGGCATTCCATTATTTAAAGGTCTGGAGGAGGGTGAGCAGTCAGCAAAGGAGACCAAAGAGAGGCCAGAGAAATCAGAGGAAAATCATAAATAGAAGCCGGAGGAAATAGAAGCTGGAAGAAGCAGCAACATATATCCAATGTTAAGATGTCAAATAAGGTAAGGAGAAATTGGCCATTCATTTTAAAGTCATGAAGGTCGTTGTGACTTTAATGCAAGAAATTTCTGTGAGATGGGGGCTAAAGCCAGACTGAAATGAATTCGAGAGAATGGAAAAGTTAGAACTAAAATTTTACATCTGAAGAAAAATTGAGGAAAAGAGAGATCAATTTCCTCATCGTAACAATGTTATTGACAGGATCCATATGAACATTCTGCATCTCTCCTTCAGGAGAAAGTCTGGCCATTTTATTTAATCTCCATATGGTGGAAGCAAATTCGGCCTTTGATGCACATTTTCATCTGAATTCTTTTCTTTGGTTGCATTTATTGGTCTTTGTTTCCCAATATCTGTTTCCTTTTCTTTAGCCTTTAATAACAGACCGAGAATAATGGCAATCAGCCAGAAACTGACACTCAATTGAAATAAACCTGGAAGGGAGACTTCACATTCAGCTTTAATGTGATAAAATGTAACTGTGTTCCTTTGAAGAAGTTACCTGTAAAATAAGCAAGTTTTACAAACTCTCTTAGCATCCTTCAATTCCCCCACTTCCGTGTGAATATTTGAAGACCACATTTCACTTACCACCACTGTGAGTAATTTGTATTTTTAGTTGTGAAATATGGGCATAGATAAACAATTATCCAACCTTCTAGGGAGCTTTTTAATTTAATTATTAGAACCTACTCACTTATTATTTGTCTTCAGCAAAAAAATAATTAACAGATGTTATATTTTCCACATAGGTTTCAATTTTCTGCAAATAAGTTGACATTCTATCTAGGTAAACATCACAGGCATATCAAAATGGATTAATTCAAATAAAACCAGATGAGAACATATTCTCCTTTTAAATAAATAATATATAGTTAATATTTTATTTTAATGTGTATAATCCTTTCACTTCCTACATCCAGATTACTATTTTAAAAAACCCTGCCAATTTAGTTTCCACATCAAAGTAAAATCACAGTTATCCTTATGTTCAAATTGGGAATTTATTCCTAATTATGAGTTTCATAACAAAAATGATTTCCTCCCTTGAGGAACAGAGACAAAGAAAGACTTTCATGAAAATTCCGCTTGAATTTTTTTTTTTTGGCAAACTGAAATTTTAATTTTCCATCAGCATCTCAAAAATAAGTTTGTCAGAGCGAGAGAATGAAGACAACGCAGCTGCCCACTTTTCCTGGTGCCTGCTATGCTTTCCACATGATGATCTGGCACCTGTGCTTTTCCGTAAGAAAAAAATAAATAAAAGTTAGGTTCAGAGAAGGTCCAGCTTTGTGAGATTATCTGTAACTTCCTAACGACCAATATAAGACCGAAACACGTCCACATTAATGTTTTAGTACCTAACTCATAGTTTCTCCTCTATACTCAATGATGCTTTGTAGATGGTACACTTTACAATCAAGTATTTTTATTACATTTACGAACACACTTAGAAATTTTCTTCTACGAATTATGAAGGAAATGTTTAGGTGCATTAAAAAGAAAAATCAAGAAATCTTGCTTCCTGAATGAACATGGATGATGTTATCTCTATGGCAATTTTAAAAAATACCTTTTTATATATTAGTGACATAGCAGGCTTATGATAGTTCAATAATGTATTATGAGAAAGGTAAAATGCAGCTTTGGTAAATATCTAGTTTTAGTACCTAACTTTACCAATGTAGTAGTAAAGCCAACATAATTTGAATAACTTTCTTGGGGCCACACAGATTTCTTAGAGCACATCTGGGACTAGTACCAAATCTGACTCGTCACTTGGCCGTATTATGCGTCGACGTAATTATGTAGGACGTAATTATATCATGAGGGTGGAACCCTCATGAATGGAATTAGTACCCTTATTGGAAGAGACATAAAGAGATGATCTCTCTCTCCACATCTGAGGATACAGCAAGAACTGTGAGAAACCAATGTTGTTGTTTAAGCCAGCCAGTCTGTGGAATTCTATTATAGCAGCACAAATAGACTGAGACAGAAATATCGGAATAATACTAGGATACTCACAGAAACAAAGAAAAAGCTGGAGAAAAGCATAGGAATCATGGAATCCATGAATCTCCCCTATATTTTCCAGAAGTTTAAAAACAGCCTCTTTTGAGTGTTTCATCCTCCTTTTGTTCATGTTATTATGTTCAAGATTCAAATTTCCAGAAAGGAAGATATGAGTGGTCTACTTGGTTAGGTGCACTCTGAAAGGGATGAGGGGAGGAGCTTGCAGAGTGGTAGATCTTTGATAAACAGATCCATGAAGAACACGGGGAGTGTCAGAATTGTTCCACAAAGGAAAAGAGGGATACTAATTTTTAAAGAAAAAGGATGAGAGAGAATGGTTGGAAAACAGATAGCTACTCTATTCATCCCTTGTATGTTTAAAATATGAAAAAGACATTCATACACACAAATACTTCTTTGCATAGTTAGATATAATTTTAAAATGTCACCACTTTATATAATTGTATTGTTGCACACACACACACACACTTACACACCTTACCCCATTTCTACAGAGTAAATGCCTGAATCCCAGTGAAAGCCCTCGTCCTTGGGTGATACCCTTTTCTTCTGTATAATGTCATAAAAAGATGTGATAGTCTATAAACTATGAACATAAAGGTAAATTCATCTACTCAAATAGGCTTTACATACATCAGTGAGAGAAAAATAGACAGGTAAGATTAGCAAGACATGATTAAAAATGTATTTGGACTATGAAATGAAAGCATGATTCTTTTCCATTATGCAACTGGACCCCAAGTTGTAGTTGATTCCCTTCATAAGGTATAGATCATTGACCAACACATCCATTAGACCACCCCCTGCTGTGAGCCTCCTCCAGAGGCTGGGAAAACCTACCAATCAACCAACTGACAAACTTCCTTTCCCAGATGGCCTTGTAACTAGGTTTTTGGATGTGACTTAATTTTCCCCAATCACTACATTTGTGTGAACTGCCAAAGCTGTGTGAAGTTTGGAAGGTACAGTGGAGGTGGAGAATGCTTTTCTTTTTCTCCTCCTGTCTATGGTGCCCACCCCACTCATGGAGATGCTGTATTTTTAGGTGTCAACCTGCAAGGGTGAGGCTTGTGTGCTCACTGATTGATTGTTTACCTGTGCAGAGGAAGCAGCAGGCATGGCTGTAGACCAACAGTTTCAGAGGTGGTAGTGGACTCTGTTATTTTAAACTGAAGTGAAGGCATCTGTTTTCCTGAACATAACCATCCCCACTGCTGTTTCTTAATGTCACCACCTTCCTGATTGCAGCAGAGAGAGCAGCTCTCTGGACCAATCTGTAGTATCGTCATTGCTCTTTCATTGGTGGAGTAATCCCAAGTTTGTTTCCTGAGTGATTTGAAGCCTTAGCAATCTTTCCTGTTTTGTTTTGCAGTAATCTGACCATAACTTTGGACATAGTACAGAAAAGAAAGCGTCCCAATCACTTGAGCTCCAACTAACTGTACTTTTCTAAGCTCCTATTTTATAGTGGTTACCTTATTGTTCTTTATTACTCTTTTTTAATTAATAAATACTCCATCCAACACTGAAACACCCCATTTTTTTCATGTTTGTTTAGTGGTATGAACAATCCTTAATGACCAGCTTTTAGATTCCAAATCATTGGAATTTTTGTTGGGTGACCTAGTAGAAAGTATTTATCCCTTGGGTAATCAAATCTTAAAATCCATAGAAGCTGAATTCTTTATGAAAAATATTATGAAGGTGTATAATTGGGTATAAACATGGAATCACCAATTATTGGTTTTTGGACCTCTGCATTCTACCTATAGGAGACCTTGCACCATTAATTGGCATCTGATTCTGGTCATGTTCTACAAGACAGCATGTCATTGCGTCATTCAGTAAAACTAACTGTTTCTGGACAATAAAATAGATAGGAATAGAGAATTTGAAAGGCATCATTCTGTTGCCCTAGTCGTAAAGTTAAATAAGCACTATGAGTGAGTCAATATTACGTAAGACAGTGTATGATGCATGTGGCAAATCTATTTGTAGAAGTGTTGGCAGAATTATTTGAAGAGAGGGGAAGCACATCTTTCTCCAAAATAAAGTCCATTCCAAGGAAGAAAACTAACTTCAACTTTTAATATAAAAAGGGCTCAGCATAACTTGCCTCCAGGTTGGTTTCTTGAAGACACGGTGTCATATCGGGACCATAAGTTTTATTCATTTATTTATTTGTTTATTTTCATTGCTGGAAACACATACTTTAGAAAAGAGTAGTCAAATTAGTCCTAGTGAATAGAAATCTGTTCACAGCCTCCATCTCTGCCATCTTGGGCATCTTTATGAGACTATAAAATGTACGGACTTTGTCCATGCACTGGGCTGGATGGCAAGGCTACTGATTTTTTATCCACAGACCAGATCCTTCTATCTACTTGATTGTTAAGAGCCTCTGATGTAGACGGACTTTTCTGATGGGTGTTTACAAGGAACACGAATATCTTTATTCTCTGAGCCCTTTCCAAAGGGATCCGTTTCATGTCCATCACTTCCTCTGGAAGACAAAATGAAGTCAGATACAGTACTTTGTTTATACTCTGTTTTTGCTTATCTCGTTATTCTAGATAAATCAGATAGCTTGGTTTCTATTTACTTTCTAGGAATATAATTTCTGATAGATTAAATTTTTTTCCCTCAAAATGGTACAATATAAATTTTCATTGTTTTAGCCCTTTTTTTGGTATTACTGTTTTTCTTTTCTCTTGTTATGTTTATTTTTTAATGTTTAGTATACAGTTCTATCTAACTTGAAACTTAAGTACATCGGAATCATTAACTGGAAATTCTAACTCAGTGCGTGAGGGTGAGATTTCAGCAGAATCTTGACCACTTATCCCCCATTTGCTTCCATGGAGATAGGCTTCTGAAAACTTCCTTCATATTATTCGTAGGTGCACTATACTTCTTAAAGGGAGATTTCCTTTGCAAGTCAGATAGTAATTTTAGGGAGAAAAAAAGAGAAATTACTCTACTGAAATTTCTCTTGTAGTTATAAAAAACAAAACAATCACACACATAAAAATAATTCACAAAACAAACCACACAATACATACTCACTGTGATATATAGTTTAAAAAGAATTAAAGCATCACAATAGTTAGACCTATTTCAAGACTTTGTAGAATTTATTTTTAACATATTTTAATGAAATAATAAAATTGATGATATGACTTTGAATTGGTTTCTATTTCATTTGGAAAATGTAAAAAACAAATATGTAGTGTGAAATTTTTATGGATTCAGTAATAACTCTCCATTTAAACTTGGTCCACATTCTTGATTCTGACCGTATACATGCCAGTTTGATCTGGAATTTTAAAAGTAGCACTTAGAGCCTTCCTTTATCCTTAAAAGTGAAAGTCCGTTTATCCCCTTCACAAGAGAACTGTTCTTGCCGCCTAACCCATGAAAGAAAGACCATCTTACAAGTCAATGTGTGTCTTCTATCTCTTGAGGAGGCATTTCCGCAGGCTCCATAAGACCTTTAGTAGGAGAGGATTCTGTGACCATCGTGTATAAATGTTTGTAGTTGAGGGTTGTATAACTTGAAGCATAACTTAACTCTCTTGAGGTCTTTGTCTGAAGCCAAACACTGTGACTTTGTTTTGCTCAGTCATTTGAAGTGCATTTTTCAATGGTCCAGAGTGCCCTTGATGGACAATAAGATAGTGTTTACATCACTACAGTTGAGCCTTCTGGAGTTAATGGGGAAGGGAAGACTGAATATGAACACCGACCTGTCCGAACTTTGATCTTTAAAGCTTGCTTTCTTCATTCTCTGCAACAGTGCACACCTGGCTACAGCCTTACTTGATGGATAGTTAGATAATTCCCAACTAGTCAGGTAGTACTTTTTGCATAAATTAAATGATTGGAATGAGTTGTTCGAATGCATCAGATATATTATATATGCTTCTGTTTTCTTATGAATGGTTTTGAGGTTGAGATTTAGCACACAGAAAACACTGCAAACTCTTCAGCTTCCAATTCAGAGCGCTCTGGTAGGGGATTGAGTAGATTCTGGAACACACTCCCACACCTACCAAGCTTCGTACCTTAAGTTTCAAACACATAGCAATAAAATATTTTAAAAATATATTATTATCAATGAAAAGATATAGCTGAAAAGGAAAAATGAGAAAAGAAATAGAAACCTTCAGATACCAAAAGACACTTCCTAGCTGTGGAGGTAAGATGAAAGTTGAAGCTCTATGACTCACAGAGGTGCTGGGGCAGGTCCAGACCTGAGAGCCTGGGATCTTAATGTATCTGAGGGATCCAGAAAGGTAATTTTAAGCTCCGATATGGCAGAGCTGTGTCTGGTCTCCCTTAATAAAGCCAGTAGCTTAGAATGCAATGCATACTCACTGAAGCTTCCAATTGCTGGTTAAATTGTAGGCATAGCAAAAGTTGAACCTGAGCTACGGCCATTTGAGGGAGTGAATCCCAGTTTCATAATAGCTGTGCAACTGGGGTTGATATTCTCTTGGTCAGATGGAAGGATTTCATAACTCATGTATGTGGAAAGAGTTTTTTTTAAGCTTTATTTCTGTTTTTATTTTTTCTTTGTTTTAAACCAAAGAGCACTGGCAAACAATGTTGAGGGACTATCCTAGAGAAGAGTACCACTCAGGACGCAATAAGAACAGTGACCCACACTGAATGGAGTAAGATCTGACTCTGCTCAGAAATCACCTTCACAAGGGGTTCCTGGCTGCCATGTATAACAGTGCATGCCACATCACTCTCCACCCTCACCTTGTGCTATTTTTCTATTGTTTATCTCCACCTGACGTATTAAACATTTGTTTATTTCTTTTTCATCACTCTTCCTTCATTAGAATACAAGCTTTATGCATCAGACAGTTGCTGGTTTTGTACATTGCTACATATTCAGAACCCAGAAACTGTGACTGCCATCCAGTGTGCACTCAAATCTTTGCTGAATATTGAGTGAAAGTTTGAGCATATTAGACAATAAATATGACAAATGTTTCCCACTAATTTAAATATCAGCTTTTAAATAATTTGGATCAACGAACAAGATAATACTGAAAACTTGTAGCTCTTTATGTTTTTATATATATAAACTATTTTATGTTATTTGGTGACAAGAAAGTGGCAAGACTTGAAGAATAGGCAGAGAAATGAACTAGAAACCTACATAAATTAGATTTAAAGTGAAATTGGCTTTTGCTGCCCATTTTCAAGTATTAGCCACCAAGTATAAGTTCCCACATCACACTGAGAGTTGAGAGTAGAAAAAGAAGCAGGTGAGAAGCTTTGGCTAAGGAAAAACTGACCTAGGTGCTAACATCCAAAATCACATCACACCTTGTTAAAGGCAGAACATGTACATCTGTTGCTGATGCCCAGTTTTGATGATAGCTCATCTGCCGATGGAGTCCACTTTTGAAATTAACTTATCAAACGCCTATCTGGGTAGAGGTCTACCAAGCTCCCCTCAGGGATGGATGAAAGCAATATGCGAAGTAGCTCAAGACGGTATGATACAAAGGAAAATTTTTAAAATTTAAACAGCCAAGATTTTCCCTATTAGGATGTTATAATCTACAAAAAGAATCAAGAACATTAGCAGAAACAATATGGCATTAAAGCACATCAAAATACCAAGAGGAACAAAAATTAAATCTATTAATTATCGTTGTGGTCAGTGTGCATGTTGTACATGACTCTACAAGAACACAAAATGACTGGTAAGGATGCCGTGATCCTCTCACCTCTGTCAGAGGGCTTGGCACTATGTACTGCTCTGTCCTGATCTTCTAAACTGTGCCCATTGACAATATATCATCTTGTCACAAGACACTTTACAGTGTTTAGTCTTTTCCATTAATGTATTGCTCGATTTAGATTTGAAAACAATGCAGTTTAATCAGCATATATAATTTTTATAGACTTGGTCAAGAGTAGAATAGGGTTTAAAAAGATTTCTGTAACATTTTTTTCACTATAAAATAAATTTTTAATCACAATTTGCACAGTGTTAATAATATTCCTATTATACCCATATTCATCAGTTACTTAAAAAAGTTTTTTCTAAGTTATACTGACTTTCCATTGCCCCTCCTTTTTCTTCGTTTTTGTGAAATTTTGAGATCTGTTGATGTCGTTGTCCCCAATGGTGATTTCTATGGTTACATTTGCATCTCACGGTCCTCTTCCTCCCCCTCCTTCTTCATCACTTAAAAGTACCTTCATTATTAAAATGCAGAATCCACTTGGTCTTTTCCAGCCATCCTTTTACATAACACTTACTTGAAATAACTGTCTTTCTATTTAGCTCAAATTAAAGATCACAAACAATTTAACCTTAATTGTTTACATGTAAAACGTTATGAAATCCTGAAACACAGTGAAACAAAAAAAGCCCAAGTATTGTCTCTCAGGAATTTCTCCATTTGCCATGAATTCTGAACCTAGAGTTGCACACCCTAAGATATTGAGTCTCAGATGTGATCCAAGGTGAAACAGTCTCAGAATCATCCAGTGAATTCGTTGACTATGTGATACCCTAGGTCTCATCGCTGCTTTCTGATTTGGAGTCTCAGGAGATGGAGCCTGTATTATTTCAATGCACACTACATTTCAAGAACCTATGAGTCCAGGAGCTCTAGAAGCTTTGCATGCAGAAGAGTAAATGAGAAGAGAATGACCATTTGAATTATCATCAGAATTTTTTTTTTTTTTTTGCTTTTTAAGGATATTTTTAGAAGTAAAATTGAGTAAAGAGGTACATATTTAGCCTTCACAGCCTACCATAGTAGGATAATAATTCAAATCCCAACTAGGTATGTAGATACCCCCAGGGCAAGCTGAAACTTACTAGGTCTTATGACAAAGAGATTCTTATTTTAAGGTAAATATATCATAATTCATTCAGTAGAAGGACTGGATATTGTATGTTCTATAAGACTAGCATAATATGGTTGCATTAGAATTTATTGATACAATAATTGCAGATTTATGAGTAGTAGCACTAAGAATGGGAGCGTTGTTAATTCACATATGGTAATTAATGTATCAGTATGTATTTACTCAGTGAAGAATTATTTCAATGTATTTGAATTTCATAAGAAAACATATATGAAAAACTAATCTTTTGTAGATGAAATGTTAAGTTTGTAGTAAGGTTTAGGGTTTTTAAATTTTATACATTTTATTGATTAAATATTCCTCAGACATTTTTGAAAGTTGGTGTGGTGGAACTAAAAACATCCCAATGTGGCATTGAAAATGGAAGGACATTATTATTCACTCATGACTGAAAGAATTTCACAAATTAAGAAAATTGAAAGTAGCTTTGAAATTTGTCTTGGGAGTTACCTTTCTCCTGGGGAAATTAATGCCTTGTTCATTCACATAGGGTTGTGGGGCATGGAATCTATGCTTATTATTTATTAAATACATGTGTTTTCATAGACAATATGTGATAGAGGTGGCTGAATATATATTTTACCTTAGCTACACATGACTTTCAGGATGTAAAGAAGAATTATTCTGGGGCCAGCCCGGTGGCGCAGAGGTTAAGTGCACACGTTCCACTTCGGTAGCCCGGGGTTCACGGGTTCAGATCCCTGGTGGGGACATGGCACCCCTTGGCAAGACATGCTGTGGTAGGTGTCCTACATATAAAGTAGAGGAAGATGGTCATGGATGTTAGCTCAGGGCTAATCTTGCTCCAAAAAAAGAAAAAAAAAAAGAAAGATTATTCTGAGGATATAACTACGGTCATAGCCAAACTGAATACGTGTAAAGTGTGGTGACAAACCCTAAATGCATATACTTATTTCTCGAGAGCCTTCAAATGCTCAATTTAAAATATTTACAGCCCAAATACTGAAGCTAAATTCTATTAATGAGATTGGTTTTTGAAAAAAGAAGGAGAAAGAAATCACGGAATATAGTGCTGCCTCAGAATCTGACTTTGCGGGAAACTCGGGAAGCAAATTTTCCATTTGGAGCCAGGAATCAGCACGTAATCTTAATCATGTCAAACCAAGGAAAGCCATCACCTTCCTCCTAGCCAAATCTTCCACCTGATTTTTTTTCCTTGTAGTGTCCCTTTGTAATTTACAAGTAGTAAGAACTATATCTAGGATATATTTTTAATCAGCTTTGGCATTGAGCTCAGTAAATTAACTAACGTAATTGAATCAATGACAAAAGAAAGTGAATTATGAGATTTCAAAGATTCCTTCATTTTCCAACTTTATTGAGTGTCTACAATGTACCAGGTACTAGGCTAAGTATTGGGGTAAAGAAATAAAAGATACAATCTCCGCTACCAATGATCACCATCTAATGAGAGCAAAAGCCAGTTACAAGGGAATATGAGGGGAACCATTGTGGAAGGGACATTTCAGGTAAAATCCGAAGGACAAATAGAAACCAAAGAAAGACAGTGAAGTAGTGCATTCCACTGAGGGCAACAGCATGTGCAGGGATAGTCATGCATATAAATCTGAGTATCTTTGTGAGAATTCGGTTTTGGGTACGCTCTAAGAATAGTTGTAGAACCCACCACGATGAACCAATGCCGTTAGCATTTTATAAGTTCCTGGAAACAAAAATCAAGAAGAAGTCAAGTGAAATCTGATTGTACAGCCCATAGAAAAAGACATTTTGACTATTAACTTTTAATTTTCAATAAATATTTATTAAATATTAAAATATTTAACATATTGAAACAATGGTTAGGCTTTAGTTGACCAGACTGTTAAATTCTAAAAGTAGAGGAATTTGGTGTTTTATACTACTAAATTTATTTAGAATAAATATCTTATTTTTTATTGTAGGTTTACCATATTGTGGGAGCTTTTAAGACAAAGAGGAAGAATGGCTATCAAAGCATTATTTTAGCCTTTATTCTTGTGCTTAAAATATATATATTGACTCTATATGGAACACTACTTGTGTAAACATGAATCAAATAACTTTTTGAAAATAAATAAATACATTTCTAGTGAACAGAGTCAGAAATGTTTTATGCAAGTCTAAAATGTGTAGTGTGAAGATAGGGAAAAGTCTAAAGCAGCTACAAAATATAAAGTGGAAAATGAAAGTCTAGCCAAAGGTGGAAATCAGACCATAGGTGAATTGAAGAAATATGTGTGATCCTTAGAATTTGCAACTGTTAGTAAGAGCATTAGACGTGGGGTGGCTGACATCAGAGTTACACTATCGAAAATGTTCATAACTTTGCTATTTAATAGTCTTAGCTGTGTAGACTTGAAATAAATTATTTCTTAATTTGTTAATTTACTAATAAAATATCATTTTATTTATTTGACACATACACATAAAATTTATAAATTATTTATAACAGCTAGCCATAATCATTTATAACAGATATAGACTTCTGTTTATAACAGGCGTTTAGCAAATACACAGTAACACCAATATTCTGCTACTCAAGACTTTAAATTCATACTCTCCCTTATTCTAAGAGCACCTTTACTACAAGCAATGAATTTCTCTTGTGAGGACCAACTATTTTAATGATGAAGCCTGATGATTTGACAAGAATGGGGTGCCTGCAAGATCTGAAAATAAACCAGTTTTACAGCTGGGCCTCATTTGTGTGATGACCAAGAAGTATCTGAATAGCCCCTATTTTGAAGATAAGGGTACAGGAGTCTGTTAAAAACACAAAAAGAAAATAAAATAGCAGTCAAGGGAGATGATAAAGGCATTACCCCATATAATTTCAGCATATGTTGCAAAAGTAAATTCTATTCATTGTCTTGAATAATATTTCAAATGTCCCTTATGACACCTTCATTCTTGTCATTAGCATTTAAAAATATTAAATTCATCTAAAAATCTAATTTGAGCCTCTTATGGTAACTTCTATTTCTACCATTTTTCAAATTAATATCATTACTTTATACATAGTAACTTATCCTTTCCTTATAATTGTATGGTTTGTTTTCATTTAGTCTCTAAGGCAGTTTCATAACAGGATTGTATTCTGTATGTTCTTTAAATATAATTTTGCTCCCTTTTGCCCTGAAGAAGAAAGTGTTCTCATAAACAGTCCACTGGTGTAAGAGTTAAGTTCAAAAGAAAATTGTAGAGTGGATTAAAAGACCAACCAGATAGAATTAACTTATTCTTCAGCATTCTGAATTTATTTTGAGTTAGAAACAAATTAAGACATGAATGTTATGATGAAAGGAATTTCAGCAAAATTCATATGATTCAACATTTCTAAATAAACTTCATGGAAATATTTTTAAATGCTTATTTTTAAAAGATTTCTCTTATAAAGGAAAATATGTATTAATTTACATATTTAGCTATTCAAGAAACACTAAACCTTAAAAAATGCATGTGCTCTCATGTCTGTGAAAAAACATATTCAAGGGTAAAAATGAGTTAAACATTTATAATGGTAGTCCTTATATTTAAGTGAGTGCATAATGCTTTCTTTATAAAATTACTTATTAGATATATGAGGAAATAGACTATTGAAACACAGGAAAAAGATAAAGTTGCCACTTAGTTCTTATTTGCCTTTTGATTTTAATGCTATTTTTAATCCTTATTTTATCTTTTAAATTTAAGATATAAAGAAAACAAGAGGAAAGGACTCTAGCTAACTTTGTTGATACACACTGCTATTTGTTAGGGCTTGTGCTGGAGGCTCTGAAATATACCATGTCATTAAATATCTAAAATTATCAAGTGTAGTGAAGATAGTTATTCCTATTTGAAAACAGTGAGGCTCAAAGAGTTCCATGACTTAAAAGGCACATAGCTAGTATGTGATGGATTTAGAAGAGCATATGAGACAGAATGATATAAGGTATATATAGTGTATGATTATAGGAATAAAAAATAAGATATTCTAAATGAGATAATATAAAATTTCTAATAATCCCTATAATAGACACTTAGAAATGTTGGTTTCACTGGTTCTTTCTAACACAAAAGTACATAAAGCAGAAGGTAAATTTTGTAGAATCAAACCTTGTCCTCCCTGGATTCATAGCTCACTTTGTTCATTAACTGAACAAAAATTATTAAAAAAATCTGTCTATAGAAATAGAAAATCTGAATGCTCTATCACCAGTAAAGAGAGTGCATCAGTAATCAAAACCTTTCTAACAAAGAGGAGCCCTGGACCTGGTAGATTCCTTGGGACATTCTACCAAACATTTAAAGAAGAATTAACAGCAATCCTTTGCAAACTCGTCAAAAATGTTGAAGAAGAGGAAACATATCCTAACTCATTTTCTGAGGCCAGCATTACTCTGGTACCAAAGCCAGATGAAGACACTACAAGAAAAAAACAAAACAAAACAAAACTACGGACCAATATCCTTTGTAAATATTGATGCAAAAATCCTCAACAAAACATTAGCAAACTGAATTCAGCAGAATATTAAAAGGATTATATACCAGGACTAAGTGGGATTTATTCCTGGAATGCAGGAAGAGTTCAATAAGCAAAAATCAATTATCAAGCAATGTAATACATCACATTAACAGAATAAAGAAACAGAAAACATACGATCATCTCAGTTGATGCGGAAAAATCATCTGACATAATTCAACACCTGTTTATGATTTAAAAAACTCAACAAACTAGGAATAGAAGGAAACTTCCTCAACATAATAAAGGTCACATATGAAAAACCCACAACTGCTTTTGTACTCAATGGTGAAACACTGAAAGCTTTTTCTCTATGATCAGGAACAAGTCCTCTAGGATGCCTGCTTTTGCCACTTTTGTACAAGATAGATTTGGAAGTTCTAGTCAGAGCAATTAGTCAAAGGATGAGTGAATAAAATAAAGTAAAATGCATCCAAATTGGAGAGAAAGAAGTACAATTATCTCTGTTTACAGATGACATGAACTTAAATGTACAAAACCTGAAAGATTCCCCCCCAAAATTGTTGGTACTAATAAAGAGATTCAGCAAGGTTTGAATAGAAATTCAATGCACAAAAATCAGTTGTGTTCCTATACACTCACAATGAACCATCCAAAAAGGAAATTAAGGAAACGATCCATTTACAGGAGCATCCAAAAGAATAAAACACTTAGGAATAAACAGCCAAGGAGGTGAAAGTGGTACACTGAAAATTGCAAAATGTTGCTGAAAGAAATTAAAGACATAAATAAATGGGAAGATATCCTGTATTCATGGATTGGAACACTTAATATTGTTAATATGTTAATACCACCCAAAGCAATCTACAGATTCCATGCACTCCCTTTCAAAGTCCCAATGATTTTTCTTTTTGCTGAAATAGAAAAACTCATCCTAAAATTCATCTCTAAAGAGACTTCAAATAAACAAAACAATCTTGATAAAGAAGAACAAAGTTAGAAGATTCACATGTCCTGATTTTAAAACTTACTTAGAATTTGCAACAATCAAAAGAGTGTGGTACTGGCACAAAGGTAAACATATAGACCAATGGAATAAAACAAAGACACCAGAAATAAACTCTCACATATATGATCAAATGATCTGCAACAATGTTGCCAAGACCACTCAACAGGGAAAGGGCAGTCTTTCAACAAATGGTGCTTGGAAAGCTGGATACGCACATGGGAAAGAATGATATTGCACGCTTTCCTTACACCATATGCAAAAATTACCTCCCAATGGGTCAAAGACCTAAACATAAGAAGCTAAAACTATAAAACTATTAGAAGAAAACACAAGCTAAAAGACTCATTAGATTTCTCAATGATTTCTTGGCTATGACATTAACAGCACAGGAAACAAAAGAAAAAAATAGATAGAATAGACTTCATCAAAATGAAAAACTTTTGTACATCAAAGGACACCATCAACAGAATGAAAATGCAACTCACAAAATGGGAGAAGATATTTGCAAATATTATATCCAGTAAGTGATTGATATCTAGAACACTTAAATAGCTCTTAAACTTAATAACCAAAAATAAACAAGTCAATTTAAAAAATGGGCAAAGGACTTGATTAGACTTTTCTGCAAAGAAGATATACAAATAGCCAATATTCACATGATAAGATCAAAATCACTAATCAATATCAGTAATCATTAAAGAAATGCAAATCAAAACCAAAATGAGATACTACTTCATATTTATTAGGATGGCTGTTATCAAAAAGAAAAAGATGAACAAAACCACACTGTTGGTAAGGATGTGGAGAAACTGGAACACTTGTGCATTGCTGGTGGGAATTTAAACTGGTGCAGCTGCTGTGGAAAATGGTATGGTGTTTCCTTCGAAAATTAATCATAGAATAACCATATGATCTACCAATTCTGTTTCTAAGTATATACACCAAAGAGTTGAAAGCAAGTTTCAGATAGGTGTTAGTACATCTTGTCCATAGCAGCATTTTTCACAATACTCAACAGTGAAAATACCACAAATGACCATTGAAGAGTGAATGGGTAAACAAAATGTGGCATACACATACAATGGAATACTATTTAGCCTTTAAAAATAATGAAATTCTGATACATGCAGAGGAACCTTGAAAACATTATGCTAAGTGAAATAGGTCAGATATGAAAAGACAAAAGTTGTATGGTTCTACTTATATGTGGTAAATAGAATAAACAAATTCCTAGAGACATAGAAATAGTGATAACCATGGGCTAGCGGCAGACGGAATGGGGAGTCATTGTTTAACGGGTACATTTTGGGATGATGCAAAATTTATGGAGATCTATAGTGATGATGCTTACACAACAATGTGAATTCACTTAATCCACTGAATTGTACACTTAAAAATGGTTAAATTGGTAAATTTTATGTCATGTACATTTACCACAATTTTTTTAAGTATGGGGGAAAAGGTTCTTCTAGACTATTGCTGATCTGCAGTTGTGATAAAAGGAGGAGGAAAATTTGCTAATATTTGTGAAGATATCATCGTTAGCCAGATACTGCCTGGGCCGTTCACGTAGATTTTCTCATATAATTCTCATGATAATCTACCCTGCATATTTTGACTGCCATTTTTTTTTTTTTGGAGGAGATGTTGAAACTCGCAATTTGACCCAAAGTTACATTACATCTAAGTAGCAGATACAAGGCTTAAAAGAATGCTCCTCAGGCTCTAAAATTCAGTCTTTCCAAGCACACTTTTCACAATCTTAACGGAATATATTTTCCCACATTCAAACAATAAAAGAGTTTTCTTTACTTACATTCTATTCATTTTGTGGATAAGATAGTTTATGGTCATAATAAATTAGTGCTATCAAAACCAGCTAAAGTTTCACAAACAGAGAAGATTACAGCTTATTTATAATCTTAGGTTCATTTCTTATTAAATGTACCTGGTAATTATAGAAAATTTATCATTTGTTAAACTATGATAAAATATACATATTTAAATTTAATTGCATATATTTAAAGATAGTGTTATTATAACAGATATAAGAATACTGTAAGATAAGCTTCAATAATTTGGTACTTTATGTCTGCTAGAAGCATACACAGTAGTAATAAGCATAAGTTACAGAAGAGAGCATTTTTGATAAATGCATTATTTTTATGTGTACTATATTCAGCTTACCAATTGAATACTTGAGAATGATTAAGAAAAGTCTGTCTTGTCACTATTAATTATTAAATATATCGTAATCCATTGGCAAATAAATATTTCATAAATGTTGATGAACAAGGATTTCTAGGTGGAGATGTTAGAACATGATCCACCTATATAAAAATATGGGGACTAATATATTTTCATTGGAAATTACTTTCTAAATAAGTTACTTAGTCTGAATACACTGTTTTCTTGGAAAGTCATGTCAAAATAGGATATCAGGGAATAGAGGAAAATTCTTATGGCGTGATCCCAGAAGATGACATTCAAGAAATAATTTTTAGGAAATGATGATTTTTCTCTCTACTAGGACCTTTGATTTGCAAGTATGCATGACTCAATCTTTATCTCAAATTGGCAATTGGTCAGATGTATATTTGTGGAACATTTTAATTTTTTACATAAGAGATTAAGTACTGTATAAGTATTATGACTTCTTTTGAAAGTAAGTAAAAATAATTTCTAGATTACCTAAATGCTCCGTACTTCTAAACTGTGTGCTATTTTTATTTTCAAATTCACTTAAATATAAATATAATGGAATATGTATTCTCACATAAAATCTCCTTAAAAAGTGAGCTTTAAAACAAACGACATGAATATTAATCAATTATATTTACCAAAACCATCATCAACCAACCAATAGAACAGAACCAGGCTTCACTTTTATATTAAATTCTGGTTAAGAATCAAGACAAAAATACAAGCAGAGCATTTCAGCTCCCCCTTGACGAGGGGCAGCTTGGCAAGTTTTCTTGTTTACTTACTTCCTCCTGCTGGAGACTGTCTTCTTCAACCCAGTGCTCAATTTTCTTAGGATCTTACTGGTTAGAAAACAGTCCTGTTCTGTTTTGTTTAAAAAACTGAATTAGCAGGAGAGACTAAATGGCTATTATAAATAAATAAGCAAAAACAACAATCAAAAACTTAATTTAGGTATAAAACCTAAGTTGAACAGGCTTGATGAAAAGACATGTATTAGATAACAAAACATATTCTTTCCTCCTTAGCAGAGAGCTTATCAGAAAATACTGATATTGTAAAATGTTTACTTAATGTCCACAATATAAAATTTCTTTACTGGATAATAATTTTATTTTTGAAGTGTAAGTCTTTTGAGAATTTAAATATTGTTCACATGTGGAATTTGATCTTTACCTAGAATTTGGGAAGAAAAGTGAGAAAAAATCAAATGAATTTGGTAAGGAGTCAGGTAGATAAAAATGGAAGGAGCGAAGAAGGTAAAACACAAGGATAGCAGATTAATCTGGAAAAGAGTGAAGACAAAGTGGAAGTCAAAGGCAAACGGGGGTTGTTGTTCAGCAGGATTTAAGTTTCAATTACACAAGATGAAGAAGGTCTGGAGTCGGCTATACAACATTGTGCGTACAGTCAACACTCTGCATTGTGCACTTACAAATTTCTTGAGAGGGTAGATCTCACGTTAATTTATTGTTCTTACCGCAACAGTAACAATAATAGCAAAATAAGTAGAAGGCAATGAAGGATATGGATGAATGAATAAAGTAGCGTATTACCGGCTAACAAAGAGATCACTGGCCAATGAAAAATAAATGAGACGGTTGACATAATATGTAGGGTAGGGTGTGAAATAAAAGTTTGCTCATATACTGATTGTGTTATTTATCTGCTAAATTTTAAACTACTAAAGTATATGTTGTGATATTGAGCAAGTATAATGAGCAGTTTATAGTAGAAATATCAAAGACATAATAGAATGGAATTGATCTGTTAGTAAATAGTAAATGATCCCATTTCTTGTGAGTATATTAATCCTCTTTCTCGATTCCTTCATAGTTTCCCTTTTGTAAATGCTACAGCTATTGGAACCATTGAGAGGACTGTCAGCAGAGGAATAAATTATGTTCTTTTTTAACAGTATATTATTTTTAGATTATTATATAAATATTTTCTATGATTAAAGCTATTCAAGACTTGCCTAAGACTTGATTAAGAAGATTTCTATTTATTTATTGGTTGAGGTTATGATAGTTTACAACATTGTGAAATTTCTGTTGTACATTATTATTTGTCAGTCATATTACAGGTGTGCCCCTTCACCCTTTGTGATCACCCCCCCACCTCCTCCCCTCTGGTAACCACTAAGCTGTTCTCTTTGTCCATGTGTTTGTTTATCTTCCACATACGAGTGGAATCATACAGAGTTTGTCTTTCTGTATCTGGCTTACATCACTTAACATAACACCCTCAAAATAACACCATCCATGTTGTTGTAAATGGGATGATTTTATCACTTTTTGTTGCTGAGTAGTATTCCATTGTATATATATATGCCATATCTTCTTTATCCAGTCATCAGTCGGTGGACACTTAGGTTGCTTCCACATCTTGGGTATTATGAATAATGCTGCAGTGAACATAGGTGTTCCTGAGTCTCTTTGAATTGCTGAGTTCAAGTTCTTTAGATAGATAGCCAGTGGTGGGGTGGCTGGGTCACATGGTATTTCTGTTTTTAATTTTTTGAGAAATCCCCATATTGTTTTCCATAGTGGCTGCACAGTTTACATTCCCACCAGCAGTGTATGAGGGTTCCTTTTTCTCCACAACCTCTCCAACATTTGTTGTTTTTTGTCTTGGTTATTTTAACCATTCTAACGGGTATAAGATGATATATTAGCATAGTTTTGATTTGCATTTCCCTGATGATCAGTGATGATGAGCATCTTTTCATGTGCTTATTGGCCATGGATATACCTTCTTTGGAGAAATGTCTGTTCACATCCCATGCTTATTTTTTGATTGGGTTGTTTGATTTTTCTTGTTGCGTTGTGTGAGTTCTTTATATATTATTGAGATTAATCCTTTGTCAGATAAATAATTTGCAAATATTTTTTCCCACTTGGCGGGTTGTCTTTCCAATTCAATCCTGTTTTCCCTTGCCTTGTAGAAGCTCTTTACTCTGATGAAGTCCACTTGTTTATTCTTTCTATTGTTTCCCTTGTCCGAGAAGACATGGTGTGTGAAAAGATCCTTTTAAGACTGATGTCAAAGAGTGTACTGCCTGTATTTTTTTCTAGAAGTCTTACCTTTTCAGGTCTTACCTTTAAGTCTGATACATTTTGAGTTTATTTTTGTGAATGGCATAAGAGAATAGTCTCTTTTAATTCTTTTACATATGGCTCTCCAGTTTTCCCACACCATTTGTTGAATAGACTTTCCTTTCTCCATTGTATGTTCTCAGCTCCTTTGTCAAAGATTTGCTGTCTGTAGAGGTGTGGTTTTATTTCTTGGCTTTCAAATCTTTTCCATTGATCTATGTGCCTGTTTTGTACCTGTACCATGCAGTTTTGACTACTGTGGCTTTGTAGTATATTTTGAAGCATTGTGATGCCTCCAGCTTTGTTCTTTTTTCTCAGAATTGCTTTAGTAATTAAGGGTCTTTTGTTGCCCCACATGAATTTTAGGACTCTTTGTTCTATGTCTGTGAAGAATGTTATTGGGATTCTCATTGGGATTGCATTGAACCTGTAGATTGCATTAGGGAGTATAGACATTATAACTATCTTTATTCTTCCAATCCACGCGCATGGAATCTCTTTCCATCTCTTTATGTCATCATCAATTTCTTTCAGGAAAGTCTCGTAGTTTTCATTGGGTAGGTCTTTCACTTCCTTGGTTAAATTTATTCCAAGATATTTTATTCTTTTTGTTGTGATTGTGAATGGGATTGTGTTCTTGAGTTCTCTTTCTGTTAGTTTGTTATTAAAGTATAGAAATGCAACTGATTTACGTAAGTTGATTTTGAACCCTGCAATTTTGTTGTAATTGTTAATTACTTCTAGTAGTTTTCTGATGGATTTTTTAGGGTTTTCTATACAGAAGATCATTTTATCTGCAAACAGTGAGAGTTTCACTTCTTCATTGCCTATTTGGATTCCTTTTATTTCTTTTTCTTGCCTAATTGCTCTGGCCAAACCCTCCAGTACTGTGTTGAATAAGAGTGGGGACCCTTGTTTTGTTCCCATTCTCAGAGAGATAGCTTTCAGTTTTTGCCCACTGAGTATGGTGTTGGCTGTGGGTTTGTCATATATGGCCTTTATTATGTTGAGGTACTTTCCTTCTAAACCCATTTTATTGAGAGTTTTTGTCATAAATGGATGTTGGATCTTCTCAAATGCTTTCTCTTCATCTGTTGAGATGATCATGTGGTTTTTGTTCCTCATTTTGTTAATGTAGTGTATCACATTGTTTGACTTGCAGATGTTGAAGCATCCCTGTGTCCCTGGTATAAATCCTACTTGTTCATGGTGTATAATCTTTTTAATGTATTGCTGTATTCAGTTTGCCAATATTTTGTTGAGAACTTTTGCATCTATGTTCATCAGTGATATTGGCCTGAAGTTTTCCTTCTTTGTGTTGTTCTTGTCTGGTTTTGGTATCAGGGTGATGTCGGCCTTGTAGACCGTGTTAGGAAGTGTTCCATCTTCCTCACTTTGCTGGAATAGTTTGAGAAGGATAGGTATTAAATCTCTGAATGTTTGGTAGAATTATCCAGAGAATTCATCTGGTCTTGGACTTTTAGTCTGGGGGACGTTTTGGATAACTGTTTCAATCTCTTTACTTGTGACTGGTCTATTCAAATTCTGTATTTCTTCTTGATTCAGTTTTGACAGGTTGTAAGAGTCTAAGAATTTATCTATTTCTTCTAGTTGTCCAGTTTGTTGGAATGTAGTTTTTCATAGTATTCTCTTATAATCTTTTGTATTTCTGTGGTATCCATTGTAATTTCTCCTCTTTCATTTCTTATTTTATTTATTTGAGGCTTCTCTCTTTTTTCCTTAGTGAGCCTAGCTAAGGGTTGTCAATTTTATTTATTTTCTCAAAGAACCAGCTCTCTGTTTTATCGATCCTTTCTACTGTCTTTTTTGTTTCAATTTCACTTATTTTTTCCTAATTTTTATTATTTCCCTCCTTCTACTGACTTTGGGCTTTGTTTGTTCTTCTTCTTCTAATTCTGTTCAGTGTAGTTTGAGATCGCGTATTTGAGATTTTTCTTGTTTATTGAGGTACATCTGTATTGCAATGAATTTCTCTCTTAGGACTGCTTTTGCTGCATCCTAAATGAGTTTGTATGGTGTTTTTTCATTTTCATTTGTCTTCAGATAATATTCAATTTCTCCTTTGATTTCTTCAATGATAAATTGGTCATTCAGTAGTATGTTGTTTAATCTCCACATCTTTGTCCTTTTCCAAGCTTTTTTCTTATAATTGATTTCTAGTTTCATAGCATTATGGTTGGAAAAGATGCCTGATATTATTTCATTCCTCTTAAATTTATTGAGGATTGCCTTGTTTCTCAATATATGATCTATCCTTGAGAATGTTCCATGTGTACTTGAGAAGAATGCGTAACCTGCTGTTTTTGGATGGAGTGTTCTATATATATCCCTTAAGTCCAACTGGTCTATTTTTTCATTTAATTCTACAATTTCCATCTTGACTTTCTGTCTGGATGATCTATCCATTGATGTTACTGGGGTGTTTATGTCCCCTAATATTATTGTATTGTTGTTAATACCTCCTTTTAGTTTTGTTAATAGTTGCTTTATGTACTTTGGTGCTTCTGTGTTGGGTGCATATATATTTATAAGTGTTATGTCTTCTTGGTGGAGTGTCCCTTTTATCATTATATACTGCCCCTGTTTGTCTCTCTTTACCTGTTTTCTCTTGAAGTCTGTTTTGTCTGATATAGGTATAGCAACACCTGCTTTCTTATGTTCATTATTAGCTTGGAGTATCATCTTCTAACGCTTCTCTCTGAGTCTGTGTTTGTCTTTGGGGCTGATGTGTTTCCTGGAGACAGCATATTGTTGGGTCTTGTTTTTTAATCCATCCTGCCACTCTGTGTCTTTTGATTGGAGAATTCAATCTATTTACATTTAGAGTGATTATTGAAATGTGGCGGCTCTAATATTTATTCTTGGTGTTTCCCTTCCTTTTATCTTTAATGTTATAATTACGTATTTGCTAACCTGTTCTGATGGAGAGCTGAAATTTTCTGATTTTGACTTTCCACTTATCTCTTTTGCTCAGGGTTTTGTAAATACTTTCCTTTTTCTTTTCAGATATGAGGGCCTCCCTGAGGATTTCTTGCAGGTGAGGGGTCTTGTGGTGATGAACTCCCTTAACTTTTGCTTATCTGGGAAAGTTTGTATTTCTCCGTAATACTTGAAGAATATTTTCACTGGATAGAGTATTCTTGGCTGAAAGATTTTGTCTTTCAGAATTTTGAATATGTCATTCTGCTCTCTCCAAGCCTGTAATGTTTCTGTTGAGAAATCAGCTGACAGCCTGATAAGGGTCCCTTGTAGGTTATTTTCTTCTGCCTTGCTGTCTTTAATATTTTCTCTTTGTCATTGACTTTTGCTAGGTTTACTACTATATACCTTGGAGCTGGTCCTTTTATAATGATAAAGTTTGGAGATCTATTGGCTTCTGTCACATGGATTTCCAGCTCCCTCCCCAGGATTGGGAAGTTCTCAGCTATTATTTCTTTGAACAAGATTTCTGCTCCATTCTCCTTCTATTCTCCCTCTTGGATACCTATAATCCTTATGCTGCAATTCCTATTTGGGTCAGATATTTCTCTAAAAGCTTCTTCATTTCATTTTAGTCTTAGTTCTCTCTCCTCCTCTATCTGAAACATTTCTATAGTCCTCTCCTCCAGACTGCTAATTCTGTCCTCCATATTATCAGCCCTACTGTTCAGGGAGTCCAGATTTTTCTTAATCTCATCCATTGTGTTTTTCATCAACATTTCTGATTATTTCTTCTTTATAGTATCAAGCTCTTTTGTAATGTAGCTCCTGAACTCATTGAGTTGTCTATCTGTATTCTCTTTTAACTCATTGAGTTTTTTTAAATGATAGCTATTTTGAATTATTTTTCATTTAGGTTATAGATTTCTGTGTCTTTGGGATTGTTTTCTAGGTACTTGCCACTTTTTTTCTGTTCTGGAGATTTAATATATATTTTTTTATACTGCTTTATGGTGTGTATTTGTCCCTCTGCATAAAGATAGAGTTTGGTCTCTGCTCCCACTTGCTGCCACTGGGGGAGAGGGGAGGAGCTGTGTAATCTGCATCCACCAGGATCCCTGTCAGCTGTTCCTGACTGAGCCTGTGCAACTCCTTGGGATCACAGTGGCCCTGTGGGGTCTGCTTTCAACGGTGAGAACAATCACAGGGAAGCTTTGGTTTGCTACTGCCTGATCCCACAGACCTACATAGACACGCTCTCTCCTTAGCGACTGCAGTGGTTGTCATGGACTTTCATGGCAGCCAGGAGCTTGTTTGCCCAGACTCACAGCTTTGCTACTGTCAGGTCCTGCTGGATCTCACTTGTCCCCCTGAGGTCACAGCAAAGCTATGGGCACCTAATGCAGCCACCAGTTTGCTCACCCAGCCACGCTGCATCTGCTCCTGGGTCACACGAGTCTTTGTGCTTGGTGGGCAGAGCATCTCCCCCAGGGCCAAGCCATGACTGTCCCTGGGGCCACTGTGGGACCATGGATTTTCCCACTGGACCAAGGAACAATCACGCTGGGGCTGTGGATTGTCACTACCCTGTTTTGCGATCCTGCTGGATCTCACTTGCCCACTAAGGGCCACAGCAGAGCTATGAGAATTTAATGCAGCCAGCAGGTAGCTTGCCCAGATGCACCACATCTGCTCTTAGGTTGCCCAGCCTTTGGGCTTTGTAGGCATGGCCTCCCTACCTACTCTGAGCCCAAATCACTCCCTGGGGCCAGAGTGGGACTGTGGATTTTCCCACTGGTCCAAATAACCATCACAGGGGGCTTAGGCTGTAGTCACCTGTTTCTACAGTTGTACCAGTGCACATGCCCACCCTTGGGTCTGTGGCAGTGCTATGAGCACTTCAGCTGCAAAAGAGTTGCTCATGGGTACTGGGCTGTCTGGGGGCCAGAGAGTTCTCACCTATCTCCACCTCCTCCCCAGGGACATCCATCCACCTTCCAATGTAGAGCAGCACGTTTCTCTCAGGCGTCCTGAGGTGCTGTGTGAATGTCCTCTGTTGATCAGTGAACGTCCATTTAGTTGTAGTTCAAAGTGGGAGAGACAAAGAAAACTGCTCACTCTGTCATGTTGCTGATGTCACTCTCAAGAAAATTTTCATATGTTGTGGGTCCTAGTTAAAGTCATAGTACATGCTATTAGCCTTGGGAATAGAAGGCTAACCAGAAGTAAATATGAACTCTTGCTAAGTTCTTCCTTCATTTTAAACATTATTAGAGTTGTTTATAGTCATTAATTTTGCAAAAAGGAAGTTGATATGTGTTCGACATGTAATAGAGAGCTTCAAGATATTGATAAGTCTGAGTGATGATATTTCTTAACTCAATGAAGTTAAAGCATCAGGATGTGTGAAATGTATGTTCAGACTATACTTAGTAATGCTGTGCTTCTCTGTCATTCTTGGTCAGAGGCAAATAAAAGGACATAGGGAAATTGTTGTAATCCTTCCTAAGGTGCAGTGTGGCACATTTACAGGTCTGCATGAACAGTTTGATGCTTTCTCAGTTCATCATTCATGAGTTGTTTCACCAGCCCTGTCAACAGTTATTTCTCTAAGGAGCAATCACTTACATCTTGCAATCCTCTAGGACTACAAAGCCATCCTGCAACTAGCAGTTAGATTGACGCTGCTTACTTGAGCCTCAAAATGGCAGTTGTGTTGTGATATAACCGTCACTTGCCAGATGGAAATAGGGTCCAGTAGTAATTGGGAAGCTCCCAGTGTTTGGCATAGTAGCGTTCTCTACTTTAAACACTTGTCTTATGACATTTCCTTGTATTTTTTGAATATTAATGGTTATCATGGGCCATAAAAGATATACATCTTAATGAGCAAAACTAAAGAGGTATTCTAATGTTCTTGAACTGACAAGCTAGAGACTGTGATAGGCTCTACACAGATGATAATTTTTTTTTTTTAATGGGAATATAATAGCCTCTGGAGATACTGATCAGGACAGATAGATGTTTCTTCAGGTCTGCTCAGACACTAGAGATTTATGACATGAATCTGTTAGAATATATTTTATCTGCTCCTTAAATCTGGAACAAAGAAGTGCCCTTGATTTGAAGAGGAAAGTTTTAAAAATGCACATCAACGTGAAATAGATGATTTGGACATTTTGCTGATACTCAGGAAATTTTTGTTTAAAAAGCATTCTTTTTGCTTCTAACTTGATGGTCAGAACCAGTGACTTTGACCAAATGATGTGGGATATTAACTTAGGGAATATATTTTGATGCTGAAATTTAATTGCAAAGCACTCTTTTTTAGTCTCCCTTACTTTTTCTCTCCAAATATGTGTGCGTTTTATTAAACTAAAATATTTATTTTAATTTATATAACATAAATGAAGTATCACCAATAATTAATGGCACAATATATTATTTTTATAGCTATAGCTTTGTCATTATACCTCAGTAAAGCTCTGTAGTTTTTATCAAAAAATAAAAAGCAGCCATAATGATACCAGTATTTTGCTTTTAGGAATCTTAGAAAAATCGTGTATTATTTGATGCATGAAAATATATGTAACAAATTTGGAAGTTATGAAGCATAATAAAAACAGATATCACTGAAACCACAACCGTTACTGCCATCTTATTACTCTTTCCCATTCCATTGTCATGACTTTTATTGTAATGAGAATTAATCTCTTGAATTTTTTAAAATTTGGAATTTTGTTTGTCTATGTATGTAGTTACTATACGTATGCATTATTACACTATACATTATTTTTGTTTTTTATTGAGCTAACATTGGCTTATAATATCATGTTTACAATGTTATAATTCAACTTCTGTATATACCACAGCATGCTCACTACCAAAATCTAGTTTCCATCTATCATCATACAATTGACTCCCTTTATCCACCCTCCTTCTTCTCTGGTAACCACCAATCTGTTCTCTGTATACATGTGTTTATTTTAGTTTTCTCACTTTATTTATTTATTTTTTGCTATTCCACATGTGAGTGAAATCATATGGTATTTGTCCTTCATTGTTTATTTCAGTTAACATAATACCTTCATGGTCCATCCATGTTTTTGCAAATGTCAAGATTTTGTCTTTTTTATGGCTGAGTAGTATTCCATTGTGTGGTATATATATGTATATTATAGTATATATATATACATATATATATATACACACACACACACACACACACACACACACAAACACACACACATCATCATCTCTATCCATTGATTCATCAATGGGCACTTAGGTTGTTTCCATATCTTGACTACTGTGAATCATGCAGCAATGAATATAGGGGTGCATTTATCTTTTCAAATTAGTGTTTTCATATTCTTCAAATAAATATCCAGAAGTAGAATAGCTAGATCATGTGGTAGTTCTATTCTTAATTTTTTGAGGAATCTTCATACTATTTTTCATCATGGTTGCACCAATTTACATTCCCACTGATAGAGTATGAGGGTTCCTTTTTCTCCACATCCTCTCCAACACTTGCTATTTCTTGCCTTTTTGATAATAGCCATTGTAATGGGTGTGAGGTGATATTTCATTGTGGTTTTGATTTGCATTTTTCTAATAATTAGTGATGTTGAACATCTTTTCATGTGCCTGTTTGGCCACCTGTATGACTTCTTTGCAAAAATGTCTGTTCAGATCCCTTGCCCACTTTTTAATCATGCTGTTTTTGGTGGTTGTTGTTGAGTTGTGTGAGTTCTTCATATATTTTGGATATTAACCCCTTGTCAGATATATGATTTGCAAATACCCTCTCTAATTCAGTACATTTTCTTTTCATTTTGTTGTTGGTTTCCTTTGGTGTCACAATGCATTATTAATTTTACTTATTTTGAGCTTTTAAAACTATTATCATGCTTTATGAAGTTTTTGATATTTTTATTTAGCATTCAACATTATATTTCTAAATTTTATCCATATTATTGCTTTGAAGTTTTTTCATTTGTTGCCATTATCTTATAATATTATGTTGTATGAATAACTCATCATTTATTTATATATTCAACTATATTTTGGGGCAGTCTCCAAGTTTCTGTTAATAACAATAGTGCTGCTTTGAATGTTCTCATGTGTGTTTTCTAGTGCACATTTGCAGGAGTTTGTCTAGGCCTAGAGTGGAGTTGTTGGCTTTTAGTATTGGCACGTATAAATTCCTAAGATAATGTCAAATGCTTTCCAATATAATTACATCAATTTATTCCACTAGCAGTATACATATTTCCCTATGTTCTATATTCCCTCTATTTTTGGTATTGTCAGACATTGCTAGTCTTATAAATATAAAAGTGTCTCATTATAGTCTCACTTTGCATATCCCTAATTAGTAATGAGGTGGGAGCTTTTTTGTTTGGTTCTTGTTCACAGGTATTCAATGAAGTGTATTTTTCATTTGTTGAAATATATTCTGGATAATGCTTCTTCAACTATATGTGATACAAATATCTTCTCTAAATTTTTATTTTCTCCTTTCACATTTTTATGCATTTTTTGATAAAAAGAAGTTCTGATTTTAATGTGGTCCAATTAGTAAATTCTTCTTCCGTTTGAATAGTAGTTCTATGCCAAGGTCAGTAAGAGATTCTTTTATCTTGTCTTTTAAAGGTTTTATAGTTTTTGTTTTATACTTAAGTCTTTAATCTATTTGAAGTTGATTATTGTGTATCTCGTGATTTCTTATTTCATTTTCTTTCTTCTACACGAATAATCAGTTGTCCCAGCAACACTAATAAAGAAGTCTCTTCTTTCCTCAATTTTTTATTAATGAATACAATGATTCTTCTCTCATAAATTAAATGTTTTTCAACTAATGGATTTATTTTGGATCTATTTTGTTTATTTCTGTTTCAAGGCCACAATAATAAATATTTTATTTTTCTAATAAATCGTGATATTTGATATAGGGAGATCTGCCAAACTTTCTCTTCTTCCTCAGGATCCTTTTTGTTACCCTGGGGGCTTGCAATTCCATATGAATTTTATAAAAATCCTGCTAAAAATGTTTTAACAATTCTATTGAACCTGTAGATCAATATTGAGAAAAATGACTGGATTGATTCTTGTAATCCAAGAACACTGTATATGTTATCCATTTGTTTATATCTTTTTAAATGTCTTACAATAAAGTGTGTAATTTTCTGCAAAAATATCTTACTATATTTAGATTATTCAGAGATGGCATATTTTAATTATCATTGCAAATGATGTCTGATGCATTCCTTCTGAATGTGTTGTGTTTTCACAACATTTATTTTCGTTCTCAAAAAATGCAATTAATATTGTCACATTAATATTACATTCAGCAAGTTTATTAATATCTATTTTGATTATAATAATTTTTATGAATATTCTTTTGGAGTTTCTATGCAATCGTATCATCCCTGAATAATGACAGTTTTATTTCTTTCCTTCCAATTCTTATAAACTTTATTTTTCTTATTGCATTGGGTAGGCGTTCTAGTACAAAGTGAAAAGACAGCTATGACAGAAGTCATCCTTCTGTTGGTTGTGATTTTAAATAGAACACTTCTAAATTTTTACCATTAAAATTTATTTTCCTATAGGTTCTCTTTATTAAATCACGGGTATTTCTAGATTGCTAACAGCTGTATTCATGGATAAAATTTGAATTAATAACTTGATATGTCTACATTTATTGAATTAATCATTTCCTTTAGCCTCAAAGTGGTAATCATATTTATAGATTTTTCAATGAGAGATCACCCTTGCAATTTTGGAATAAATCAAGCATGACCGTGCACTCCTAGATTAAATAAAGTAATATTTTGTTTACAATTTTTACATCTATATTTATAAGGAGAATTGGCCTATAGTTTACCTTTCTCATTATAGCCTTGTCTAAAGTTGATAACAAGGTTACATTACCTCGTAGAATGGGTTGGAGGGTATTTCTTCTTTTTAATTTTTTGAAATAGTTTATGTAAAATTTAAATAATCTTTTCTTTAAGTTACTCATAAAACATTGTTGATGTGGAATTTACTTTTTGAAACATTTAAAAAGACTTGGTCAATTAATTAATTAATTTGTTTCAGGAATATTTGAGGTTTATTTCTTCCTAATTCAGTTCTGGTAAACTAGAATTTCTAAGAATTTGTCCATCTTTTGCAAATAGTAGTTAAACTGCTTTCGCAACATTCATCAAGGTCTGATGTATATATATGCGCATACATATACATATATACATATACACACACATACTCATTTCTTAGTATTTAAATTTCTACATTGATTCTGTTTTCTATTAGATATTTAGAAAAGATTAATTTATAAGTATACAGCCATATTGTTTATGAATTGTAACACTATGTAATTTATTTGCATTTTATTTATGGTATAATTGACACTGACTTTTAAAATTTTTCTTAGTATCTCATTTATATCCTAATATGTGACCAATTTTTTGCAAATGCACTCTGTTTTTAAGAATAAACGTTCTCCAGTTGTTGGTTTCAGGGTGCTATATATGTCCTTTAATCTAACTTGGTAATCCTTTCGTTCAAATGTTTTTATATATATTTATATATATAATAATTTTTTTTGTAGTCTTATCTTCTCAGATTTTGAGGGAGGAATGTTGAAATCTCCCCCTATAATAGCGGTTGTCAAGTTTTTCCTCCAATTCTATCAACTTTTACCTTTTAAATTTTGAGATTATTGAAGTGGAAGCTACTTGTTGTCCTCCAAAATCTGTTCTCTACTTCTTCAGTGGCAGCTGTGCAGCCTGCTATTGCCAGCCTCCTTTGCATCTGTGCATGATGTAATCACTAGATATGGTCATGGATAATGGGATACAAGCATTGTAATGCAGTATTTTTTCAAAAATCTGTAGATGAGAGCTGGCGGAGACCTTTCGCCCTCTTGCTTTCCCTTCTCTAGCCAACAGCATGGGACACAAATATCACCATCTTGGACCACGAGGATGAAGACTGTACCCAAGTGTGACTGAGAGCGGAGGTAGTGGAAGTCTGGTGTTTGAGGAATCGGAAGGCAAAATTCTCATACCCGCACCAGATAGTTTGCTGCTGAGCTTAAATGCTTGAGAGGAAAATAAACTACTTCAGCCATTGCAATTTTAAATTTTGTTGTCCATGTGGTTCTATCTAATTTAAACCACTATTTGGTTAGGTGTAAACAAATACACAGCTGTTATATTACCCTGCCTAGCTGGGCATTTATCATGATGTAGTCACCCTCAGCTTCCCTAGTATATATATATATATATTTTTTTTTTCTTTTGCCCTAAGGTCTACTTTTCTGATATTAATACCTCCACTCCAATTTCTTGTTATAACCTTCATTATTGAAACTTTCTGGGTCTTTATGCTTTGCGTATATTTCTGGTAAACAGTATGTTGTTTGATTTTTGACTCAGACTTTCTATGTCTTTCTTTCACTGAAAAGTTTAGTCATTTTGATAATTGATATAATTTGACTTATTTGTCTTACTTAGTGTTTTGTGCTTGTCCCACTTTTTTATGATGTTTTTCCTCCTTTCTTTTCTTTCACATATCAATTGAAAATATTTTTTCCCTATTTTTCGTTGGCTTATATCTTGTAAAATGGAGCAGTCTTGAGTTTGGCTGTCCTTTTCAATGCATCCTTCAATACTGACCATCATCTGAGTGATTCAACTACCTTAGGACTCTATCCCTTTGTCATTCTAGTCTGTTTTACAGATGTTCTGTTCATGATTTCACTTTCTTCTTTTTAGCTGAACACACTTGATAATATTATTATATAGGTAACTTTTATTTGGCTTTTAATACATTTATAGCATTTTTTGGCTTAAACAACAGAAATTTGTTGTCTCACAGTTTTTGATGCTAGAAATTCAAACTCGAGATATTACTGGCTTGGTTCCTTCTGACTGCTGTTAAGGAAGGATCTGTGCTGGGCCTTTCTCCTTGCTGTAGATAGTGTCTTCATTTTCACATGGTATTTTTCCTGTATTTTCAACTCATCTTCCCTATACTTGTTTTTCTTTTTTTCACCCTTCTTTCTTGCATCTTAGACATCCTTCTAGGATTTTCTTTTCCTTCCTAAATATATCCCTTAGCAATTTTTCTGGGAAAGAATTATTTGTGGTAAAATTAACTCTAGTTTGTTGGAAAATGTCGTTGTCTTACTCTCATGATTAATATATAGTTTTGCTGTGCAAGTAAAGTTGGTTAATGGCTATTTTTCCTCATCATTCAGAAGATATTCCTCCACTGTCTTCTGGCTTCCATTGTTGCCGATGAGTCTGCAGTTAATCCATTGATCTATCATGTCATTATTACTGCTGCTTCTGTGCTCTTCTTTTTTATGCTCATCTTTTTATCAATAGTCTCTTGCAATTATATTGTGATTTATTTCTATTGTTTCGCACATATTATGGGTTCTATTTCTATGAGTTTCTCTTTGACCAGTTCTGGGATTCCATTTGAATGATTATTAAAGGCAGTAAGTTTTAGTTAATATAATTGAAATCTGAATATTACCCCAAATTTTCCAAATGGGGAGGATTTTTCACCACAAAGTATGAAGCCTATTTATGCTAGGTAAAAGGAAATCTATGTGACATTTAAAAATTCATTTATGTAAAGTAATGAAAATTGTTTTGGGGAAAACAAAGATGGTTTGTATAAGAATATTTTCTTCCCCTCTTATTCTCCTAAATTAAAAATTGCTGAACTTCCTCCAAATCATAAGTAGGTGCTAGGCCATCTTTCTTAGACAGCCAGGTCAAGGAAAAAAGTTACAAAATAAAAAGAGAGATGGCTCCTCTTCCCATGAGCATACACAGGGTGCTACATTATTTCTGGCTTATTAACTCTAACTTGATTCTTATTTCTCCTCAAAAAAAAGCATATGAGGAGGTAAGTAATGTTGATGTTATAGGAATTAGTATTTTAAATAATAAGATTAAATTATTCACAGATTTGTCCCTTAAATTTCACATTGAACATAACATTTCCATTTAAAATCATTGTCTTAAAGTTCTAGGACCAGTTTGTTCACTCATTTATTTATTCTACAAATATGTATTAAACTAATAATGTTGTTTATTAACCTGTGAATCCTCTCTTGAATTTTTCTTGACACTGGCCGAACAGATGAGCCAGAAATATAATGGAGAATTACCTCAAAGTAAGGCAAAAAATGAAATGATAGTTTTATCTTATGGGTATAATACACAGTAATTATTATTTTTAAAAGGTATAATAGGGAAATAGCTGTAAATTCATATATAATGACATCTTATATTTTTTAATTCGCATAGATTTAGATTTTTTAGAAGTGAGAAGTAGGTTGAATAAAATTCTGTGCCATCCTTGAAATATTGCACTTGAAGTTGTAAATTATTGCAGAGTTGACCCTTACCCATAGTCATTTTTGGCTACTGCTTTATAAGTTCGCGTCCTGCTGCATCTCTATTGTAGAGTTCGGAAATAACCTAACTGCCTACTGCAAATCCTTTATAATGAGAGCAATTTTAATCCTCAGACTCCCACTGTAAGCTCTTCTTACTAAGAATTTGTTTCATTGATAATATTTTAGCTTATCTTCTTTAAAAGTAGCACTTATTTCATCTCGTGAGATATCTTTGATATTTTCGAAGGATTGCGCTAAGCAAAGCAATGATTCACACTCCACTTTTTTCCATTAAAAATTGTAAACTATTATGGCCAAAGATATTTAGTACCCCTATGTATTAATATTTTGAAGTTAAATTTCATGATATAAAATACCGTAACTAGGCAGATAGTACAAAAAATATTTAATACATATTAGTTTTCATTCAGGATACCAGAGTTTAACTCAAAAATTAATGTATCTATCCCACTAATGTTTAATGAAAGGATGTGGCTGTGAATTACAGAGAATAATTACAATTATTTTTATTGGTCATTTTTGTTCTAAAGTAAGGATCTATACATACAGAGCCATAAAGTTAATTTTTTAAAAAATCCATTCTTTCTTCAAGTTTACCATCTAAGACACATAAAACTAAATTAAGCACAATTGGACTAGGCAAAAAATAAGTTAAACAAAATAAGCAAAATTGGAATAGGCAAAAAATATCAATAGTAAAGAAAATTCTCGAATTAGTTCAATGAAAGGAACAGATTCTCTCTTCCAAGTATAGGTTTTAGAGTAGACAGAATCAGGTTCAAATAACAACTCTACTTAAAATTCCCTGGGGTAAATTTCCTCATTTTTCTTTGGTCTCCACCCCTCCCCACTTTCCCCCTCCCCGAAGGTTGTTTTTTTTGCAGTATGTGGTTTTGCTATCACCCCGAGCACAGCCCCTGGCACATTTCTCAGCTACTCCCAAAGACTCCATTCCCCCACATCTTCCTTTGAGACAGGAATATTTTAGAGAGTGAAATATTGGAATAGTGAGTTAAAAATAGGTGAAAAAATCAGTAAGTCACCCCAGGCTAATTTTACTTTGATTGTATGTGGTAGAAAAATTTGGGATAATTATCATGTTTTTGCTAAAAAGTAGAATTTTTCTTTGTATTCCTTCCAAAAATCAAGTCTTCAAACAAATACTTGCATTCAAGTGAGCAGATTCCTAGAAGCTCCGGGGGGCTGTCGTTTCAGTTCGGCTGGAAGGTTGGGGTCACATGAACTTGACTTGGAATCATAGATCTCCTCCTAGAACCTGTGAATTCTGTTGTTTCGTATGATAAATTATGGTAGCAATACCTAAATCAGGGGCTCATTATGAGGATTAAATTAGAAAATATATGCAATATGCCAGGCAAGCAGAAACAAGGCAAGAGAAGGCAACCGTTATCAGTGTACATGTATTAGAAGTGGGCAGAGAGGTCAAGTCTATATGTGGAAGTGGTTTTAAAAATTTATTTTTGAGTTTTATAAATAACTAAAAATAAAAGCTAAATTTGAATCATTAATTTTCATTTTTAGAATGTTTTATTCTTTGGAGAGGGATACTACTAACGTCAGACGTGTTGAAATATGCAAAGAAATATGTATTTTATGCATGAAATTCACAACACTATGCATGATCCTTCCTTACATATTTCATCATTTCACTATGCATGTTTGAAGATGAATTAATAGTTTCATAATTTGCATCAAGTGGGAACTACCTAGTAAGAAAAGCTGATTCTCATTGTATGCTTACTATGCTTACCTATTCAGCATTCTATATTTGCACTGTCTAATTTAATTTAAATGAAACTCCTATGGTAGTCATGTAAGAAAGATAGAGAAACTGAGGCACAGAGAACCTAAATAAATTACCCGTTATCAAGAGCCAGAAAATAGATGTGAGAAGATAAACATTGGCAGTTGAATTTAGAGCCAATCGCCCTGATAATCCTGTTACAATACCAAAAATATTGAGAGGAAAAGTGAACTATTTTCCATTTACTAGACAACTTCAACATTTAAACATGCAATCTCTATGTTGTTTTTCTATGTTACCTAATTATCCTGGGTATGTGATTAAACCTCTGCTTTGTATATCCTAAGTTATGTGGATATAGAAGTAATTTTCAAAATAGATAAATTTTGGGGTGTTAAAAACAAAAAATTTTAAAATCTATTTATTTTGGTTTGTTTTTAGGATCATTTTTATAAAATGTGTATGTGAATGGCAAATGGGAAATATGTTGTAAAATATATTTGGAATTTTCATGTGAATTCTGGCTGAGATAAAGTGCAATTCTGACGATATGATTGGACAGTGAGAAGAGTCAAAGTTAAACCTGCAGAGTAACATTTCAGTTCACTTTTTATCAGCCTAACTTGGATCTATGGCAATTATATTCTTTACATTTTGATGACTTTTCTTATAAGAATGAGTATGACAAGTAAGTTTGTGCAGCAGAAGTTTTATGCACTTGAAAGCAAAATACACCACTTGAAAACCTTTTTAGTAGGTTAGCATTAAGTAAATAATGATAGAAAAAGTATCATTACTGTTAAAGAAATTAAACCTGTTCAGTTGAGTCTCCTCTCTTGCGCTACCAAAGCTGATCACAGTTTAAGCAATATCAGGTGTATTCTTTATGTGTAGAAGAAAAAATTCCGTGGCCTTCTCCAGATTTGTAACGTTTCACTAATTAGCTCACAAATAAATTACAACCTAATTTTCCTGAATGTGTTTTCTTTTTTGGATTATACCTATTTGCTTCATATTAAAGACTCTCCCAATTTAACCACAGAACTTGAACTTACAACAAAAACTGCACTACTCCAGTTTTGGAGAGGGTCCAAAAACCTTAGTCACTTGGTCCCTTTAGCACTTGAAGAGGAAACCTGATTGAAGCAAGTGTGTGGCCAGGCTCTAAGCTAGCATCACTCTATGGACACGCATAATTCTCTCCAGGGTTAATGCCAGTTATGATTATGCCTCAATAGCTTGACCCAGACCATGGATCCGTGCTGGCTTTAATCACACTTACATTTAAAGTGTTAAATATATGAAGTAATTCTCAATCTATGCAAAAGAATTATAATGGCAGTGTCACAGACCCACAGAGAGAGAAGAACAAAACAAAACAAAACTCTTGGTAGATAAAGCATTTTCATTAGGAACCAACAAACTTGTTGGCTCAAAATCAGTAATGAAAAGGGTGATTTTTGGTTTTGCTGGCATGATAAAATTCCAGCACAGAGGTCGTGGAAAGGGGTACAGAATTCAGTCAGCTGCTGCTCAGTCATACAGCACACAGGAATGTAAGGGGGTTTGTCCAGCAATGGGGAGATTCTGTGCTAAGAGAAGCACCTGCAGAACTCAAGTTTCCTCAGCAGAGGCCTTATTTGTGTTTTATTCTCTCCAACTTTATGGAGGAAATACCGATGGATATAATGGTATATGTGTAAAGTGTACAATGTGATGACTTGACACTTAGACATTGTGGAATGGCTACCAAGATCAAGATAATTGACACATCCATCAGCTCACACAGTTAACTTTCTTTTTTTGTGTGTAGTGAGAATGCTTAAGATCTACTCTCAGCAACCTCCAAGTATTCAACATCGTATTAACTATAGTCACCATGCTGTATATTAGATCCTCAGAACGTGTTCTTTTTATAACCGAAATATTGTACCCTTTAACCTACACCTCCCCATTTCCCCTTCCCCCTCTCCCAATCCCCTGGCGACCATTCTCTTCTGTGTTTCTATTAAATAGGCTTTGTTTTTTAGATCTACATATAAGTGATACCATATAGTATTTGCCTTTCTCTATCTTGCTTATTTCAGGGCATAGTGCCCTTCAGTTTCATCTATGTTGTTGCAAATGACAGGCTTTCCTTCTTTTTTATGGCTAAATAATATTCCATTGTATGTATGCCACATTTGCTTTATCCATTCATCTGTCAGAGGATATCTAGATTTTTCTATATCTTGGCTATTGTGAACCTTATTTGTGTTTTCATATAGCTTCACTACAATTTTAAGTTTTAGGAAAAACTGGGCCAAAATAGACTTTACTTTTTAACTTTTACACTTCTAGAAGTCCATACTAAGCTTGGCAATAAATGTCTAAACCTAACTCAAGCAATTCATGCTGGAGCATCGAGAGATTTTTGGAGAACTATCAGGTCTTTCCTGAGAGCATGCATACATACGTGACATTGCAATGGACCAGTGGTTCTCAGTCAGGGGCACTTTGACCTCTGGAAGACATTACGCCTCAGGAGACATTGTTGGTTGTTGCAACTCGTTTGGAAAGTTTAATACTAGCACCCAGAAGCCCAGGATTTTGCTAAACACCTTACAGTGCACAGGATGGCCTCCCACATCAAAAAATTATTCAGTCCCAAATGTGAATAGACTCAAGGTTGGAAAACCCTTCAATAGACTGTTTCGTGAGCTTACAACTTACTTTTGTAACCTAAAACATTAATGGTTTGAGACTATCTGTTGTTGAATTATAATTATCTGGAAGGAAAAAGGTTGTTTATTATACTCCCATATTTTTAGTATGTAAAGTAAGTGTGGTGAGAACTAGTCATTCTTATAGAACTGAATTGGAAGGCTCCCAAACATCGAGAACATTGCCTTTATAATAACTAAATCAATGATGAGTGACTCTTCCCTGAGCAGGTGAAGAATTCACTCAAATTTCTAGAGAATTGATCTATTAGCTTAAACCTGAAGTTCTTTTATTCATCATTTAAAATGCTACATAATCTCATTCAAGAGTGCTAACACTGAGAGGCAAGAATAGCATTCTTGTTACATTCTCTCTGTGTTTTTAGAGAAACAAAGCCAGAATGTTCACTCTACAGGGGCCTTTCGAGATCATCTGTGCTAATCCTCATATTTTAGAGAGAGAATAATACTCAAAAAAGGGAAGTGTCGATCTACAATTGTATAAGTTAGCAGTGAAACCAGACCTACAGTTATGTTGTATATCACTATCAAAATGAGGTCACGATTTGATGACTTTGGAAAATTGAATCCATGTATATTGAGATGTTATATTGAGATGATTTATAATGGAATTTTACTCAGCTGTGATAGTTTGGAATTGTTCTTCATGACTGACGTGACCTCTTTTGCCATCTAGATAAGATGGAACTTAGGGCATAATGATTGTTTCCTTCTCCAGAATGTACTTTCTTTGTGCTAATATCACATTCATACTAGCAAAATCATTTTCAAGTCACAATGTGCCATATATAATATTCTACTTTAAATCATGTTATTCCTTTAAAGTTGGGCAAGTGTGTGTCCGTATGTCAGAGAGATCACGAAGTAAGTCTCTAAAAGTTCATTCCTATCTACGAATCTGTTAATCTTTTGCATTTTTATGCAGAAAGTCTGCTTTTTGTCCTTGAACATGTATATAGACCTATAGGTGGTTTTCTTCCCCCTTATTGTGGATCTGATTCTCTTGGCTTTTATGTCTTCATATATTAATATGGCCATATGGCCAAATTGATTTTTCCTGTTTTAATTTTTCCCTCAAATTCAAGACTACTGATGTTGTCTTGAAATGGAGATTATAAGATTAATGGGAACTGCATATTTTTCTCTAAAGAAGGTTATAGATTATTCTATATGTCATGTCTGTTTGGAGTCAAAAACATTACAGAAATTTGACCTAGTTATAAAAAAAGTGCTTTTAATTGTATTGAAAGCACCATCCTGACTTATCACTAGTTGATATAGTCTTAAATAATATTATGTTTCCATGTTATCTATGCTTTCATTGAGGCATTTTAGTCAACTGAAGTTTCACATATAGGAAACTTCAAGACAATATGTATTGACAAAATGAACTCTTCTATTTACATAGTCTTCACTTAGATATATGACAATAAGGTTCATTTCATAATCCAGTAACTAAAACTTTTCAGGAAAGATCCAACATATTATGTTAACGATACAGAAGGACTAATATGAAGGCCCCAAAATTTAAACAGCTACTTCATCAAGGAATAAATTGTCATATCCTCAGCAGTTGTATTGTTATTTTACTAATGTCTCCTGGTTATAGATAATTTTGCAAGACACTATTAATGATATAAAATAATACGATAATACACAAAATTGGAAAGTTGTAAGGTATTTCAAAGTTGGTACCATATTAACTTGTACTTATATTAAAGAGAGAGGTTCTCAGAATGTCTTAAACATATCTTGGGGACCAAGGGTATCAATATATAGCACTCCTTTCTTTCCCTCCTGAAATAGAAACAAATTGAAAAGTAAGACACAAGAGACAGCCAGGTGGAAATGAAAATTATTGAAAAGAATGTATAGAAAATCACTTTAGATTTGTGTCTAAAAGGGATTGACTGTTATTCTTTCCTTCTCCCACCTCCTTTTCCTGTACTTGAAAACGCATTGGAAATTTCCATCCCAGGGAAAAGCTGTGTCTACAAAGCAACTTGAGTTTTCAACACTGCTGCCTCTTACGAGTTGAGGTGGAAAAAATTAGAGCATATTCCCAGAAATTAAACCTTTCACTGCTTTAATTTTACAAAGTCAAGAAATATGAACCAGACAGAGGATGACAGTGTTTTTCTTACCCACCAGTCAGATAACCAATCACAAAGAAATAAAAGATGAGGAGCGTAGTAAGGCAAGGTACTCTAACACAAGTGTCTTCATATGAAAACATGAAATCAGAGAAACGGATTGCTCCTACCAACACAGCATATTCCAATCAAATGTGCTTCACTTAATTAATTGACTATTCCCTGGTAAGATACTTTCATCCTCCTGGTAGTAACTCATTAATTTTTGTCCCCTCAAAATAAGGAAAAAATGTCAATGTGTTCTCAGGGATTCTGTAGCTCTGCTTTTAAAAAATGGTTATCTACTTGTGAAGGATATGGAATTGCATGGACAAGAGAAATTACTAAAAAATGGAGTTGATTATGAGGTGGAAAATATTTACACCAGAGCACTGATTTTTCTCTCTGTTTAACATTTATAAAAAGAATGAACATTGGTCTTGATTAAAGATTCACTTTTGTTTAGATCTTAAAATATTTTTTTAAATTAACTTCTATGTTTTTCAGTTATGCTAATGAAAATTACCATTATGAGGTGCTTTCAGATTTTTGGAAGTTTATGCTCAATTATTTAATGATTTTCACTGAGGTAAATTCAGATAGAATGTAGAAGTATGCAAATCACATCCTATATACTTTTTCCTAAATTAGTGAGGCTAAACACATAGAGACAAAATATGTGAGAGGATGAATTTAAATATTTGTGTTATATTCTGAGGAACTTTAGTAGTCATAGTCATTTAAAAAAATTTTATTATGATACATAATATTAAACAATCTAAAAGAGATATATTTGATAGGAAGTAATAATGTAGTAGAATATGGAATTCATGGCTTATATTAATATTTTTCAATTCATGCATATTTGATAAAATAGTACCTACATATTTATCCAGTTGATAAGACAAAGTTAGATATAACGCAAAGCAACAAGTCCTAGGCTAAGGAGATGTGTGTTATTCCAATTGTTTTTAATCGATTATTTGCAGTACTTTGAACATGAGAAAAAGATTGAAGACTCTCTCTGTGTCTGTACATCACTACAGGAGTACACGTTACCTCGATTTCAAGGCATCAGCTAACATATTTTATTCGACAGGACAAAGGGAAAACATAAAAACAAGCTAGCCTTCAGGCCTCCATGATTCTAAATTAGACTATCCAGGCATCCTGGAGCAAACTCTAAATTAACCCATAGGAGATAGAAAGCACTCAGAAGGGACATCCATGAATTGTCGTCATTCCAGGAGCAGTTCTGGAGCCTACCTTTGGACACGAGGCATATTTTTACTTGCTCAAGTGGAGCTCTTCACAAGATTTTATAACCAGTGTCCAGGGGGAGGGAGACTCCTATTCTGAATAATAAGAGATATTAAGAAAGTACAAACATTTATTTTTTTCTTCAGTTTTAGATATAGATAGATAGATATAGATATGGAGGTAACTACAATAAATTAATATTATTTTTCTTTACGTATACATATTTGGTAGATAAACTCTTGCTGGTGAAAGCTCAATAGGATCCCCGGGAGAAAGAGAGTCAGATGTACCAAGAGCCTCCATGCCCATCATCTCTCTCTCTCACTGTTTGGCAAAGATCTCTCTGTCGTACTTTTGCTCAGGACAGTGAAGGCTCTGACCAGGCTGAATAAGTGTGGGTTGGCAAGGCCATGACCTTATTAGAAAATTCTCTCTCTCAGATCTCCAAAGACCGGAATGCCAACGTTGAATTTACCTGAGTCTGTCCTCTCTGACTTCCCCCAACACATTATTCAGAAGCTCTCTGTCAGATTCGGTGCTGCTGCTAATATGCTAGTCTCTCCAACTTTTGTATTAAATGCAAGTTCTCCAGGAAACTTTTGAAAGTGAAAAGGAGAAATATAGAGAAAATTGAAGACTACAGGGAGTATGCTTTGTTCTACAGCAATACATTTACTCTGTAAGGCAATGCATTTATCTATACTTACGCTTTTCACTTCTATTCTATATTAACCTCGTCTGATTTATGCTAATTGTGGCCCAAAATGATGACAGAATCACAGAGCTATAAAGTCACACCGAGCATTTGCTGTGCTATTCCTCCACCTACTGGAATTGCCCTTCACTGACCACAAATTCCTAGGACGGAGATCTGAGGAAAATGAGAGAGAGAATTGAACTATGTGTATTCACTGACAAAACTGTTTTGTTAATATTCATTCATTTACTAGGTTAGTAATTTGAAATGAGATGAGTAATTTTATCGAAGCATCTTCCGAGACTGGTCAGCAACAGGACACACTGTGTTACTCTTTATTATCTTCTATTCTCAGCTTCTGAGTCCTTATCATTACATGTAGAAACTAGTATTTTGATATTAAAATGCTGCACTATACATTATTACTAAACGTACCATTTGCTTATTAATCAGGCATGCATGTTATTGTTATAAAAATAAAATGGAAATAAAATGTAGGTTCTCTGATGTTTCAGAAATGTATTTAAACAAAACGGTTCTAGAAGAACACGGAAATATTTTGTTCAGTGTATTCCTACATGTGAAGGCAATTAAAATAACTTTTGCTACAAATACAATATAGAAAACTTTTGAGTTACTGCAAATTATACACTCTAGCTTAATAGCTTTTCCAGATCATGTAGATCAGAGCACGGAACTTTTCTAGGTATAAACATATGTGCACTTATTTTAGACACGTTTTACCTAATTTCCAATCTTCGAGGACCTGAAAAAATACCATATAATTTTATTGCATTTAGTTAGAATTTAATCAGAACTAGGATTACATATGATATTTATACAGAGCACCTAACTGAGCAGGTAATTTGTCCGGGGCCATTCATAATTTGAATATTGTATCTTACAATAACATAGTAATGCAAAATATTCCAGGATATTGTCTGGTATTAGGCTCACTGTACTGTGTCTCTATTTTTAAGTGAATCAAAGTCAGTTGAATTTACTTTTGAGGTGAATTTTAAAGTGCCTTCCCTTCATAAAAATGTGGAAACAAATAGATGTTAAACTAATGCTGAATAATCCTTGTGTATTTATACATGTGAACAAATATGATATGTAGGGACATTTTGAATTCCCACATTTACATTATCTCTTCTTTTTTTTTTTTTTGGCTGAGGAAGATTTGCTCTGAACTAACATCTGCTGCCAGTCTTCCTCTCTTTTTGTATGTGAGCTGCCACTATAGCACGACCACCGACAGACAAGTAGGGTAGGTCTCCGCCTGGGAGCCAGGCTTGGGCTGCTGAAGCAGGATGCGTCAAACTTAATGAGTAGGCCTCCAGGGCTGACCCTTCATTACCTTTTCTTGAATGTACATAAATAAAAATAATGGGACAGACAACGTTATATCAACATCTAATGTGGTTTTGGACATCTTTCAGCATATTCCATTAACCAATGACTTAACATAGAGGCTGCTAACTCTGTCTTATAAATGATTATATAATAAATGTCAGATTAAATACTTCTATTTTTATATCTAAGAAACGCAAAATGTTTTTTTTAATTAGTCATAGACTATCTTAAAAGCCAAATTTTTTGTATGATCATTCACAACTATGGTATGCAATGCGGTAAAAATCAGAGATGGTCTTTTGTTGTTTTTGATGAAAAATACCCTTGCCTGAGCACAGAATGAAATGAACTTTTCCTCTGCAGCACAATAAAAGCCTGTATCAGATACGAGTGAGTCAGCACAGCTGGCTGCTGGCATTGTGATTAGGGATGCGCTGGTCTGGATAAAATAGGAACCGGCCTGAGTCTCTGCCCAGAGCTTGAACTGAAATGACCCTGAAAGAAGTTCAAATATTTCACCAAACTTGTTTTTTCCTTCTAATTTCACATGCCTTGCTTTTATGATGAAAGACTGAGGACATCCTATTTCTTGATTAACTTAAGTAAGGAAGTTCTAAGCAAACAGACAAACAGACAAGTATAGAACAAAACGTAGCCAAATTTTAATAACTCAAATTTAAAACCTGAAGTCAGTAAAAATAAATTTTATTTCTTTTAAATGAATTTCTCTTGGGGTCTTTTTCTCAAGTAAACATTAAAAGGACCTGTTTTTACAAACAGAATACAAAAAATGTTTTTACTATTCTGTGAAATTTTCAAGGAAGGGTCTTCAACGTTTTATTGCACGTCAATGCACATTTTGTGTTGTTTCATGTTTCAATGATCGTTATAGCACTGTTCTGATGGTTCCCTTTCTGATTAGTCTGAATAAAGGCTTAGCTGCCCATTCTGCAATATGGGTTAAAGCATCGGTACGGATACTGATGAAAAAGCTTGTGTTTCAAGGGTGCACATTATTGTCAGAAGTTGAATTGTCAAATATAGAGCTAATGTAAGAGTTACAGATGAGCACTCTACAGGACTTATGACTCCCAAATGTCCTTGCATTTTCAGGAACAGGCAGACATCGCCATTAATGTTCTAATACTGCCCCTGGCGTTGCATTTCTCTTAAGCTGTGGCTTAGGAATACAGCACGAAACAGGTCTTGACAGTTTAGTGTTCTTCCACCTAATGCATCTCAGAGTAGAGTCACATGTTTTTTAAAAAGTGAGGTAGAGAACCTCCAAGGAACATATTAGTCACTGGAGCACAGCAGGCAGAAAAACCAGAACGCTCTTCTTCTTTGTGTGGGAGGTGGCCAACTGTGTCATCGAAGGAAGACCGAAGAAAATAAGAAAAGGAAAAGGCGTGTGGAAGAAAACTGAGAAAGGAGGAAGTTTGGGGAGGAAGAGACAAAGAGACTAAGAAGGAAAAAGCAGAAAAAGGAAGAGGAGAAATGTGAACAGAGGATGAGAAGAAACGAGAAAACGAGTGAAGTGTGATGAAAGGAGAAAGAAAAAAGCAGGATGAAGAGGGATGAGTTGGAAGCGAAAAATAAGGGAGGAGAAGGAGCAAGTGAAGACAAGTGAGGGAAAAACAGGAATGGGAAGAAATGTAGTGGTTTCTCTCCAGCTTCCTTTCTTTTTTGTTAACATCCATCTAACATCTTTCAAGCCTGAGGCGAGAGGCCTCCCGCTCCTGACAACCCAGGTCCCGTTGTCCAGGGCAGGCCTCCGTCAGGCCTCCTCTGTGAGCTCAGACCTCGGCAGACACTGCTCGGAAACACTTTCAACGTTCTCTTCAACCAAACTTCTGCTATTCTTTTATCCTTTGTTAATAATAACGCTCAAGCTTACTTACAAGTGAGTTAGAATGTTGAAGAAGTAATAGGCATTGCAAATTACTACATAATAAACACGAACTCAAGCACTATGTTTATTTCAGATCAAGGATTTGTTTTAACAGAGCCTTATCCTAAGGAATTGAGATCAGATATTCAGGGCCTCAATCAGAGATTGAGGACTCTCAATCTCTTCAAAGAAAACAACTGTTTAATCCATTGGCCCTTCTTCAAACTCGTCATCAGATTGCCTGGAACTCACTCCACTGCGATGTTGTGATATAAGAAATATATATAGTTTATTCTTTGTCTGGGCTCCTGGCCAGAGTTCCTAAAACTCTTGTAGTTTCCTAAGCGATTCCTAAGCATAATTTCCTAATTTCCTAAAAGCAATAGAGGTATCTTTCGTTATAATATTTGTTTTTTGTCCCTCGGTTCTGAAATAGTTCCAGAGCAGAAGAGGTGAAATGAGCACCTTTTGTTATTCAAGGCAAAGTGCTTTCAACTTTACCTGAGTTTATGTTATTGAGGGGACTCTTGGAAAGCCCCTAAGTATGACGGGCTGTTTGCCAGGGGAACAAACCAGTGTTATCAGAAGATTGGAACTTTCAGCTCCAACCCCCAACTCCCAGGGAAGGGACAGGGTCTAGAGGTTGAGTTGGTCACTAATGGCCAACTAATGGCCATGATTTAATCAATCATGCCTATGTAATGAAACCTCCATCAAAAGCATAACTGAAGGACTTTGGATAGCTTCCAAATGGAAGGAGTGTACAGAGTTTGTAGGGCTGGTGAACACAGGGAGGCTCTGGGAGGGTGGTGCACCAGAGAGGATATGGAATATCTGTGTAATCTATGTACCCCTTCCCCACACCTTGCCCTATGTATCTCTTCATCTGGAAATTCATTTATTTCCTTTAAGATATCTTTTGTAATAAATCAGTAATGATAAGTAAAGTGCTTTCCTGAGTTCTGTGAGCCATTCTAGCAAATTATTAAACAGAAGGAGGAGATCGTGGGAACTCCCAATTTATAGTTGGTCAGAAGTGCAGGTGACAACCTGGGACTTGCTATTGGGGTCTGAAGTTGGGGGCAGGGATGTCTTGTGGTACTGAGCCCTTAAACTGTGGGGTCTTCACTAACTCCAGGAGTTAGTGTCAGAATTCAGGACACTTAATCAGTATCCACTAAGAACTGGAGACTTGCTTAGTGTGGAAAAATCCACATATCTGGCATCAGAAGCGAAGTGTAGTAAAGTACAGAAAACAGGAATTTTTTCCATTTACGTACCTTGACATCTTGTCCTAAACATGCTCTCTTCTCTTTCCTTCCCCCTGCAGTCTCTGGAATGCTGGTTTTGTGGTAAATAATGTTGACTCATCTGCATCAGAGAACACATGTGGTCCCTTCTTGCTTTAACTCTAACCCAGCTCTCCTCACAGTGTACTTTGTTTTGGTCCTTTTAAAGGACGGTTCTTATTTCCCAGTGAAATTGATTCAAAAGTGGGGTGGGGAGTAGAAATTCTCACTTCAACTATAATTTCTTGCCTGCTTATAAAATGCCCTCTTCCTTTGTGACATGTGCCCTCTGGATGTGCTACCTCATTCGTACTGGGGTTTCCGACATGTTCTTTAAGGACTTTGATTTGCAAACTTGGAGATCTTAGGGAGCCTCTGGGCTAACTTATCGAGCTCTCTAACTTTACCCACTCACAGTCCACTCCAATCAGGTGCCATTCACTTGCACTCAGCTTGAACAACCTGATCCATAAACCGCACCGTGCATCCTGACCCAGGGCCCACATTACCACCACACTGTCAGGAAACAATGCTCCATGAATATTTTCATGTTTTGTACCCACAGGGCTTTTGTAGGAAGGATAGTTGGCTTCCTGGTTAAAGGATGTTTGAATGGAAAATGACTCTTGGAAGTTAAAGATAGAGAATGAAAGGGCTCAGAAGATGCCCCCCCCCCCAAAATAGGCTAATTTGGCATATTGACTATTTTGAGCTAAAGGCACTTAAAGAAAAACAGATGCCAAAAAAGACATCTGACCTTCCCCTTTCTTCCTGAAATCAGCAGATAAAACTCCCGTGGGAAAGATGCCGTCCCTGAACCTGGTGGAAAAGAACATTTTTATTTCCAGAGAAGGGGAGTTGTGGCTGAGAACCTGTAGAACACGGCTTGTTAGTATAACCCTTATCTTCCTCTAGCTGCCTCGTATAGTTTAGGTACTTTTTCATAATTACTACTCCTTGTTCAACCTAGTATATAAGCACTTGAACCTGACCGCTTTTTGGGCCTTCATGTTCCTGCGAAGGTTCCCATGTCCAGGGAAAAACAAAACTTATATTCTTTTCTCCTATAATCTATCTTATGTCAACTTAATTCTCAGACCCAGCTGGAGACCCTAAGAGGGTAGCAAGAGAAGGTTTTCCTCCCTACAAGACCTTCGAGAGATTAAGAGACACCTCTCCCAGAGCCATTCATTTACATTCCAAATGAAAGTAGATCTAGGGACCTTTACCTCCTTTTCCCAGATAGGATGAGTCTACAGTCCAGAGCAAAGGTCAGCCTCTCCAGAGAGGAGGAGGTGTGGATGTGCCAGCTGCCCTCTATAAGTTCCAGATTCATGCAGCCTCCAGAGCATCCAGAGACGCTCTCCTGTGGTACAAATCTGCATACTCAGGGTCCATCTGGCTCCCAGTGTGTTGCCCCATGGGGAGTTAGAGCATAGAGAATCAGTGCTAACATTGCTAGGAGAGTAAATAATCAGCCTGTGCTCTGACCAGAAAACGTGTGTTTTCTGTCAGGATAAATAAATAAATACATATAGATAAAAATTTAACGCGCGTCTTTAACTACACAGAAACATCCTGGACCTTATCTTTCATTCTTTCTGCAATCCAGCAGATCAATTCTGACTTCACATTCTTTTCTTCAAGTTCTCTTATTTTCATCTCTCAATTACTTTATAATTTTTATATAAAATAAAAATCAGCAAGAAGAATCTCTATTTTCCTGCCTCTTATATCTATCAATGTGTCTTTTATTTGCATGTGTGCCTCAAAAGGTGAGATTCATCCTATGTTACTCCTTCAAGTACCACATCCAATTCATTTTAACACTTATTGACTCTACCTTCTAAATTTATCTTGAACATTGTTTTTTCCCTCAATACCTTAGTTACTGCTCTTGACTTAGATTAGATCCACATCACTACTGCATGACAATGGTGAAGCACAGAACTCAAAATAAAATTGAACAGATGCTGAGCAGAATGTCTGGAGTGGGAGGGCAAACTGCTCCTTAAAAATGCACTATTTTCAGACAATTATCTTGTAAAAGAATAATAAATGCTGAATTTGCTCTGAGTAACTTTGTTATATTTATCTGTCCTAAATATATAGTTAACACTAAAAGGACTTAATCAAAATATTTATTTGATTTTTGAGCTCTTGATTATTTTATGGTGAACCTGCAGCCTTACTTATGTATTGTGGTTCTGGAATTTTTGATGTTAATTATTTTATGAAAATAGCTAGTGTTTTACCCTGTTGCTGATTAACCTACCAGAATCTGCTCACTGTGTAGTAGTATGTGGGGGAGGATGAAATTTTCCTCTACTCTTCTAGGTCCTTCTGGAGGATCTAAGAATTAAATTGACATGGGATAGATTAACAGGAAAAAATCACATTTAATTTTGTATGTATGAGAACCCCACATACATGAGAGAGTCAGAGACCCCACATATTTGAGAAATTCAGACACAGAAGGGTAAACTGAGGCATATATGCCATCTTGAGCCAAGGAATGTGATAGGGGCCTAAGGCTTCAGAGGGGAACAGAGCAATTCACAGGATGATAAGAAGAGCAGATATTCAGTAATTAGAACTCTGCCCTGACAAACAGGTCATAAAAATTGATTTCTGGTGGTAACTCTCATTATGGGCAAGGCCCCACATTTAAATACTTTAAGGGAGGGGTAAAAGTTTCTTTGGAGCCCACAGGGTCTTGATTGCCTCTTGCTCAAAATCTTCCACGTGCCCAAGTGGCACATTTGGGGAGGCCCGTTCTGAACTCCTTCAAGGACATTTGACAGTTGGTGAAAAATTTAAATACATCAGACTAATACAAAAATAAAACTCTTGGATGATTCACATTTATCTCACAAAACAAACTAAATATAGCAATTTATTTTTAGATTCCAAGAAAGTAATATAAAAATCTGTAGTATTTTTCTAGATGTTTGTTTTCACATATGTTGGATTTATTTCAATGGTTCTAGAATCCTCTAACAAAAAAGTAATGATATTTGCCACCCTATGTTCTATGTGTAGAGGGCAAAACTTGCTATTTTCTAATGCAAGTGCATTTGAAAAATGATGATCTTTTCATTCTTCTTATTCTCTTAATAGCTATAAGATAAAAGCAGAGCTGAGTCTGAAAGTAAGGTCTGGAAAATAAGTGCATGTCTAATAAAGTATAAGGAGAAGATTCCTTGAAAATTCCAGAGTTTTAGAGGAAAGAGAGAGGAGAAGCCAAACAAATGAGATGTGATTGGGACTCTGTGGTGGAAAGATAAAAACTATTCCAGTATTGGAGTACCTGGGAAAAACTTTTTAAGTGGTTACTTCTGATACTTGTTTTGAAATAGTTTTATTTTTGTAATCTAAACTCCTTTCACCAATGCAAGCCCTAAACAAGATCTACTGCAAACGCAAGTGCTTTTGTGTGATTTTGTGTGTATTTGGAAATTGAAGAAATGGCTAAATTCCATGAATGGGTGGATGAAGTAAGGAGTAAAAATAGCATCCATAGGAAGCAGAGGCAATCTGCATGTGGAATAAATTATACAAAGCAAAATCTCAGAAACCTAGATGATAGAATTCACTGCTCTAATGGAGAGAGTTTTGAACTTTGTTAGGTTTAGCCTACATTTCATAGATCAGTAGGACAAAGATCACCCAGCTGGCATCTGAGTACACATGAAGATAAAGTGTACACTTTCAACTGCAACTATAATCATTCAATTTATTTAATAATTCATTCAACAAATACTGAATATTCGCTGTGTACTGAACATTCGCTAGATACTGTGCTAAAGGTTGTGAATAAGAAGCTAATTAAAACAATTCCCTTGCCCTCCATATTTCACAGAGAAACAAGGATGTAGAAAAACAGTTGCAATATGTGGTAGATGCTAAAATATAAACATGCACAGAGGCTAGAGGAGCTCAGAAGAGAACATTCTAACTTGGAAAAATCAAAGAAAATTTCACAGAGGTATTAGCCTTTGAACTAAGTCAGAAATAATTAGTAGGGATTCTTTAGAAAGATGAGTGACAATCCCAAAATAAGGACTATCATGTGCAAAAACACAGAGGTATAAAACACAGTAGCATGTTCAAGAGGAGCTAGGAGTTTATTGTGTCCACAGTAAGTGTGCACATGACAGGTAACTTGTGCACATGAAAGGTGACAAGCAGGTCAACTTGTAAACAGGCACTGCCCGATAGAAACATAATGCAGGCCACACTTATAATGTTAAGTGTTCTAGAAGCCACATTAAAAAAAGCAAAAAGAAATGGTAAAATTAACTTTACTAATATAACTTATTCACCTGATATTTCTAAGGTATTATCATTTCAACATGGTTGGTATACCATTGTTAATGAAATATTTTGCATTCTTATTTTGATCTAAGTCCTTAAAGTCTGGAGCAATATCTCCAGCGCCCCACATCTCGGTGCAGACTATGCACATTTCAGCGCCCATCAGACATGTGGTGTTAGTGATCAGCTTACTGGACATGCGGCTCTGAGGTTAGGGTGTAAATGGTAAATGACGTTGCTTCTTGAGCAATGTGGAGATTCATTTAGAAAGAAAAGACGTTTGCAAGAGTCTCCCATTGTGGACAAATAATTTTTATTTTTGTTTATTTTTTTATTGTAATGTTACTTAAATATGTGAAAGCATGAATGTAGTGATAAATTTCTCAGGCTCGTACTCTTACACATTTATAAGATGCACAGAGATGTACACTCATTAAAATTACTTAAATCCTAATAATCAACATAAATTTTATATGATTAATAATATAATTTACTTAAACTTATGCTTGAAACATGAATAAAAGCTTGGCTTCTCTGAGCATGTTCTTTTGAGTTCAATATCTCACATACTAATTTAAAGTATTACAAAATCTTTGCTAGTATACCACATGGTGATACTAGTTGTTCTTTCAAGGCAAGAATGGACTTCTTTTCTTAGATCCCACATAGAAATGAGATTTCATGGAGTTTGTCTTTCTGTATGACTTATTTTACTTAGCATAACGCCTTCAAGATCCATCCATGTTGTTGCAAATAGCAAGATTTCGTTCTTTTTATGGCTGAATAATATTCCATTGTATATATACACCACATCTTCTTTAACCATTCATCCATTGATGAACACTTAGGTTGCTTCCACATCTTGGCTGTTGTAAATAATGCTGCAATGAACATGGGGTGCAGATGTCTTTTTGAGCTAATGTTTTTATTTGCTTCAGATAGATGGATCTTTTCCATATTGAGTCACCATTATTCTTTTATTTGTTAACCTGCAAATTAAAACAGTTCAGTGTGGTGTCAATTTGATTTTAAAAACAAACCTGTGAATTCTCTTTGTGTTGGCCCTGTTTGAGAAATATTGCTGTTGCTACATTTGAAGGCTTCTGTGAGATCCAAAATGTAATGGAAAATTATTTAAACCCTCTGGGGATTTACAAGGTCAGCTTTAGGTTTAAAAAGAGAAGTACCTGTGAATTCAGATAGATGTTGTACATGTGTGTAGGAAGTATGATTCTAAACTCATGCAATTTTAGGTTGATGAACATAACAATTTACATATTCAAGTGGGTGTGAGCTTATTCACTTTGGGAGAGTAAATTCAGTTAAAACATTATTATTCAAATCATTTTTTGATCTCTTTTTTTGGAATCGCCTTAAAAATAACAGAGTTGCATAAGCATATCAATTCCATTACTTTATAATCCCCAAACTTTGTGACTAAATTATCCTCAAAAAATGACACTGCGCCACCGCTGAGCATGTTCAGCAGAGCAGTGAAGTCTGAACAGGTCCTCAGCCCACCCAGGCACTACTCAGAGACAACAAGATTCACAATATTCCCTCGAGAATACATGACCAGGAGCACTTGGCTATTCCCTGCTAACACAGTTTGGTAGCCATGATTTGAGTTTTCTTCATTTCTGCTTTTGTATGTAACAGTTTAGTTGTAGCTCTTTTTTCAAATATCTGAATCTCATTTAGTATTTAAAAAATTTGTTATCAACTCTACCCTCTGTGATATTAATCATCTGATTATATTTAGTTATACATATATTATTGTTTATAAGAAAAGATGTCTGGAAAACTATTAGTAACTCATATTGACTTCTCTTGCTAAATATTTAACATATTAGAGTAAGCTGACATTCTTTTATGTGCGTGTACATGTGAGAATGAATTTAATTTGATGTATATCCATTCAGAAATACATTAAACTTCTTTTGTTTTTAGGAGTTATTTAGAAACTTACATATGTTATTCAATAATGTGACATTGAAAAATTCAGTCTCCATGATAAAATGCTGAGTACTACAAAGATCAGCATTCCCTGACCATGACAGTGACTGTACATTTACAGCTAAAACAAGTTCCTCAACCATCTAGTTCTCAAAAGCCACATTCAGCTGAGGAAAAATATGAAATGCCCAATGTACCAAACAAATCAACAACATATCCATGTGCGCTCTATGGACTTGGAATTCCTTAATATATTAGTTTGTGTTTTATGAACAAAAGGTTTGATGCTCAGATAAGTTTATGAAATCATGTGTTAAACCCAGTTAAATAGATGATGTTAATACTGCATTTCTCCGTGTCTACCATATAATAATGTGCTTCGTGACTTTCTGATAGGAGGCTACAGCGTGCAAAGTTATACAAAAGTTTTTGACAAAGGTATCACTTTATTTTTCTATAGGATTACAGATCTAGGTCACTAAGGAAAAAATAAGAAAATGCCTAATTCTTTTTTTAAGTTATAGTATTGTGGTCAGATACTAACAGGAATACTTGCTTTTTAGGTCAGAGATTTTCATCAATGTTTTTACAAATTTTTGTGTTTGTGCCAATAACAAACATTAGATTAGATTGTCATTAGCTTGCTGTAAAATTAGATTAAAATTGATTACATTGAAGTACATATATTTGGTTTTATAAGTCATTGTACAAATTCATGTTGCAACTATCATTAAAAATAACCTAAAAATAAATATGAAGTCCTGAGCAAAATATCTAGTATTAATGATAAAATCAGTCTATTTGTCATTGATTGAGAAATTAATGCTTTGGGCTTTAAATAATTGATTTTAACAGGTAAATATAAATTTTTATAATAACAAATTATTTTATTGCATATTTCACCAAAAGGATTTATTTTCTTTTAGGTTGGTTTCTAAATCTTCTATTTTGTTTGTCCTTTAATGCATTTCAAAAAATTTGTCTTGAGTCTGATAGAATTGGGCCATTCATCTATTCATTCAAGAAATGTTTATTGAAAACCTACTATTTCCAATCATGTTCTGGATGCTGAGCAGAGAATGATAAATAAAACAGAGTCCTGATATTATGAAAGTTTTTTTGTAAATTATAGTCAATAAAGAAATACGCAAATATATTTAATATTTCTGATGGTGATAACTGCTTTGGAGAAAGATAAAGCAGAGAGTGTGACTGGGAAGTGGCAGAGTGGGGGCCAGGTTTACAGTGTTAAATAGGATTGCTAAGGAAGTTGTCAATCATAAAGCAGAATTTGAACAAAGTGCTGGAATAGATAAGAAAACAAGCATTGATGTGTCCATGTAGTGAGAGAATATTCCAGGCAGAAGAAAAAGAAAGCACAAAGGCACTCAGGAGGGAATCTGTCTGCTGTGTTCAATAAGCAGCAGGGCATGAACTGAAAGAGGGAGAGGATAGTAGGTGATGAGGTCAGAAAAGTAATAGAAAAGAAAACAGATCATGTAGGGCCCTCTAGGACATTCTAAGAACCCTCATTATTACCGTAAGTGAGATGGGAAGCCATTGGAGGGTTTTGGGCAGAAAAATAACATGATCTGACTTATTTTTAATGAGTACTCTGAACTGTGTTGAAAGAATAGGCAGTAAGTGGGAAAAGAGGAGCAGAAAGATTAGTTGAATGCTATTGCAATAATCCAGATAAATAATAACACTGATGTGAACCAGGGTGTTTATGGTGAAAATAGTGTAAAATGGTCAGTTTCTGAACACATTTGAAAGTAGTGACAATAGCGTTTTCTGACAGGCTGGCTGTGGGATGTGACAATAAGGTTTTAGCTTAATCACTTAGAAAGATCTAGTTGCCGTTTATTGAAATAATAAAGACCTGAGGAGCAGAAGGGTTAAGAGCAAATGTGAGAAGACTATGTGACTTCTAATGGAAACACTGAACTGGTAATTGGAGTGTTCACTATGGAGTTCAGAAGAGAGGCTTGAACGAGTGACGTATGTCTGGGAGTTGTCAGTGTGGAGGCGGGTCTTAAGTAAATGGGACTGAATGAGATTACCAAGGAAGTGAGTGAAGGCAAAGAACAGAGGAGCAAGGACTAACCCCTAAGGCCCTCCAAATCGGCAAAATGAAAGAAGGGAGAAGGCTGGGAAGAAATAGCAGTAAGGTAGGAGGAATCTAGGAGGATGATCTGGAAGCAAAGTCAAGAGTATATCGAGATAGGCCAAGTCAGACGGGAACTGAGAATTCACCAATGGTAGCTGACATTGATTAAGAGTGGTCTTGAGTGAAGAGATAGGGACAACAGGCTGAATGCAGTAAGTTCAAGAGAAAATGGAAAGAGGGAAATAGCGAAGTAGTCAGGGAACAAAACATTAAAATGTTTGCTGTAAAAGTGGAGTGTGAAAACGAGGTGTAGTCAGAAGGGGATATGGAGCCAAAGAAGTTTCTGTTTTGATTTTACTTTTTAAAGATGAGAAGAATTACCATTGGTATCGTTTGGAAATAATTCAGTAGAGATTAATAATTCATGATGTAGCACAAAGACAATTGCTGAAACGGGGTCCTTGAGTGGATGAGAAAGAACAGAATGCAATGCAGACGAAGAAAATTGATCTGAGATCCTAAGTTGTCCATGGTAGCAGAGGGGCCCTTCTACATGAGGCAGACGGGTTGGTTGCAGCTGGTGGAAATTCCTTCCTGATTGTTCCTTTTGTCTCAAATAGAAAACAAGATTATCAGCTGGCAGTGAGGACTGGCAAGAGAGAGTTAAAGGTCTGAAAGAAGGAGGGAAAAACAACTTTCTGGGAGCATGGAGCATTGACTGGATTTAGGAAAATGCATTTTGCCACTAAAGAGCACACGATGTTGGTAATAATGAACTCAAAGTGAGACCAGTCACCATGATTGGCTGTTTCTCTCTAGCCATGTTCAGCCAAATGGGTACAAGTGGGGAATAAGCAGGGAGCTGTATTTAACTACAGCTGTCGTTTTGATGAGTTAGTGTAATAAGTGATAAGAGGAGCAGGGAGTTAAATGTTGGTGATCAATTTCCCACTTATAAAATTTATTCATGTATTGATTATTCTAATATTATTATTCTTTAAATATTGTCATTGGTTAAAATGCAGCAGTGAAAAGGTGTATAAGGTAGAATAAACAAATTCACATTAAAACCGACCCCATCTCCGTGTCGCAGAGGTAGCCACTATAAATAGTTTCGTGTCTATCCTTCTAGACATTTTCTATGAATACATAAACAGGTTTTTTTAAACCAAATATTGCTTCACACTATTCATATGGTTCTGGTACTTACTTTTTTCACTCAACAATATATCACAAGCTGGTTCTTAGAGATCTATCTCATTCCACAACTACATAATATGCTATTGTACTGCTGAGCCATAATTTACTTAAATAATCACGTTTTGATTTAGGTTGTTTCCAGCTTTTTCTATTATGGATAATGCAAAATGGACATCCTTACCCACAGAAGTTTATTAGTCATTGAATTATTCCTCTAATGTAGATTACTAGAGGAAGCATTGCATAGTCAAAGAGTATGCACTATTTCATAGTTTCTACTAAATTATAGCCACAAGAACATAGCAATTTACTCCTCTTCCAATTTCTCATCAACACTAGATATGAAAAATGCTAATTCATTTAAGTATATACTTATTAAGTCAGGAAGAGTTTGAGCATCACTTTTCATTTTACATTTTAAAATCTATGAAACATTTTAAATACACAAAAAATTAGATGCAAATATGTAGATACTGATGAGACTGAAACCATTTTAATATTCGTCCATTGTTTCAGGTCTCAATTTTATTTCGTTTGAGAAATAGCATTTTCCCATGAATCTTAATTATCACCCTATATTTCCTCCTTTCTTTTCCTCCCTAGGGGTAAACATTATCCCACAGAATTTTTTTTCCGTTTCATGTCTTAGATATTTTACAGATATCCTTTTGTCTTCCTTCTTCACTAGTGTACAAATACCATGAGGGGAAGGATTCGTGTCTGTTCGGTTCACTTCAAATCCCCAGGATCTAGTATGAGGATGGCACATCGTGGCCACTCACAAATAACTGTCAAATGAATACTGAATGAACTGCTGGGATATGTAGTCTCATTGATGTTATTGTACTTTACCACAAATATAAGTATCCATAAAAATATATTATGTATATTCTAAAAATTGACACAAATGGCATCATACTACATGTTCTTTTGCAAATTAATTTTTGACTCGACAGTTTGTTCTTGAGACCTAGTCATGTAAACACCTTTTGATCTAGTGCATTCGTGAAAGCTTTTGTATTATGTTATCCATTCTCATTAGGATGATTTAGCCCTTCCCTTACTAAGGGGCAGTTAGGTTATTTTCATTTAGGTTAGTTCTCACTTTTCCACTTATATGTGCAATTGCCATAAATAAGGAAAGTGTCCAAGCCATAGGGTGCATATGTATATTTTTAAATTATACAAATATTGCTAAATTCCTCTTTAAGGTTGTATCCACTTAGACCTCTCCAGAATCTCTGCTTCTCTACACCTTCACTAACTCTTCTTATTCAAATTATGCCAAACTGATAATTATATGTAATTATTGCTGTTTTATTACACATTCGCCTGATTAACAGTAAGATTGAGAATCTTTCCAATCTGAATTGGCCATTTGGACCCCTCCTTTTTTAGGAGCCTGTTTATACCTCTTGCCCTTCCCCCCCGATTGCTTCCTTTTCCTTATTGATTGTAAATATATCACATATAGTAAATATACATACATATTCTGGATACTAATCCACTTCCCCAAAATAAAGAAATTAGTCTTTATTGGTGATATTACCTTTGGTGCAAAATTATCAATTTTCCTCTACAGTTTTCTCATTTCTTTCTCAGACTATCTTTTTTACTTCAGGACATAAAGCTATTCTGTTTTGCATTTATCTGAAAGTTTTGTGTGTTTGTAGTACATATTAGTTTTAATACAAATGTCTTCCATATTTTTTTGCAAACAGAATGAAATAGGGATCTCACTTCACCTTTTCCCGCATAGACAGCCAGTTGTCTCAGAGCACTCACGGAGGGGCCATCCTTTCTCACCTGATTTGAGATGCTAATGACATCACACACAAAGCACAACATATTACTGTAGCAATTCCCTATTGCTGCTGTAACAGATCAGCACAAATTCAGTGGTTTAAAAGAATACAACTTGATCATGTCACAGCTCTAGAAGTCAGAAGTCCAACATCAGTGTCACGGTGCTCAGGTCAAGGTGACAGCAGGCTGGTTCCTTCTGGAGGCTCTGACGGGAGAATCTCTTTCCTTGCCTTTTCAGCTTTTGTGGCTGCCTGTACTCCTCGGCTGGTGGCCCTTTCCTCCCTCTTCAACGTCATCACTCCAATCTCTGCTTCCGTCATTACGTCACCTTCTCTTCCATGGTAACGGATCCCTACGCCTCTCTCCCGAGGATGCTTGCGATTACATCTAGGGCCCGCTTGGATAATCCAAGAGCATGTCTCCATGTCAAGCTCCTTTTTGCCATATAAGGTAACATCCATAGGTTTCAGGGGTTAGGACTTAGATATCGGTGGGGCCGTTTTTTCAGTCTACCACAATGACTTTAATGCATTTTTCTTTAATGAAGAAGGGACTTTGAATATTATAAAATCGTTTTCCTTCATCTATTGAGATGATAGTTCTTTTTTTCAGTTAAAGATTTTAAATATAAAATCTAGTCTTTCTTGAGTAATTTTGACAGTGATAATTTGCTAGTATTTTATGTATTTAAAATGCTATTTTTTGGAACTTTTGCACTTATATATTTAAGTGAAAGTTTCCTGTAATTTTTCTCATATGTCCTCATCTAGTTATCAAATTTTCAGTTATTTGGGTATATTTCCTTTTTTCCCCCTAACATCAAACAGTTTGAATAAGACAAATATCTGTTTCTAAAAGACTTTAAAACACTTTCATATAAAATGGCTGGACCTAGATTTTTTTTTTTTATGTACCTTATGGGAGGTGAGTAAGGAAGGATGAAGAATTTTAACTGATTGAATTTTCTTAATGGCATATGACTATTGAAATTTTTGATTGTTTCTCAAGTAGTGGAACACTATATTTTATCCAGCAAATCATTATTTATGCTAATTTAAACACTACTTGTATTTGCTTTTTACAATCTCTATTTTATATTTATTTACAAGCCCTTTGTTTTTTGCCCATTTTATTTGTTAACTATTCTCTCCATGGACTTTCTATGCATTGTTTAGTTGCATTTCACAGGTTTTGATATGTCCAAAGACATGCCTGCTAATTATTATTTTATTATTGATTTCATAATTATTCTGTGGTCAGATAATGTGGCCTATTTGCTAATAATTTTTTGCAATTAGTTGACACTTGCTTTTTCCTTCTCAATTTTGATTAATTTTTAATGCATGTACTTGATTTAGCAAAGAGTATTATCTCTAAAATTAACTTAAAATACAAAAGTATTATAATGCTATTATTAAAAGTATATTTCCTTCCATTCTGCATGTTACTTTTGTCCAGCATTTTAATTTCATCTTTTTATAATCTAAATATCAGTTGGTATAATTATCCCTATTTTATGTAGTCAGTTCCTGACTTATTTTTAACAAAATCCTTAATGATTTGTGTGACTAACATTGTTTTCTGATCCTATGCTATGATTCAGAGAGAAGTAATCACAAGACTTGGAGCATCATCTGTTTCCCAGCTGATGCAATTATTTCAAAATTTTAACAACTAGCATGGCTGTTCTGATGAATACTGGCAAATAACAGCCAGGATCCAGTAACTATCCCTCCATTTCCACTAGTAGTTTCAATTTCAGTTTTGGGTAGTAATTTATGCGAGAATAGGTTTACAGATGCTTTCACTCAGCACGTCCAAGATGTTTTCCTCTGTCTTCTTCCTTTATTGCTGTCATTGTGAATTCAAGTCTGAACCTCAGTGAGGTTCCTTCACAAATAAGCCACCTTCCTCTTCAGAGCCTTCAAGACTATTTTCTATGTTTTATTATGTAGTTTCATTATGATGTGACGAAGAACATATTGTATAAACAGCAAATTTGTATCTTCACGTTATCTTTAAACTTTGCCTCTCTTTCATACTTCCCTTCGAGGACTCAAGTGTATGTTAGACTATCTCATTTTAGCCTCAAGATCTTTTCACTATAGTATTTTCCATCTTCCTATGTTGCATTCTAGGTAATTAGTGCAATGGCCCAGTTCTCCAATTCTCTCTTCAACTCTTCCTAATTTATAATATACCACACTTGAATTTGTTTTTTAATTTCACTGTCTATATATTTTTATTTTTAATTGTTCTATTTGGATCTGTCTCAAATCTTCCTGATATTTTTGTTACCCCCCCAAGCATTCAAGTATTTTTATTACTGTAATAATATTAAATATGCTTATTTTGTGTTGGATTTCAGATTATTAAAATATTACATAGAGTATATGTAAGATACTCTGTAAATGACCTTTTCTTTGTGCCCCTTGGTGGACTTTTTTTGACTAATGTGTTTTATCTTTTTTGTGTATGTGAGCTGAGTCTTAGAAGACTTTTTGGTTGTTCTTATTTGATTGTTTTGTTTTCCTGTGAGTGTCCCTGTCCTAGATTACATTGTGTTCATTCAGAATGGTTTTACAAATATTTCTCTTCCTATTTCCGAATATATCACCTGCTTTCTTAATCAGGGCTCTCCAGAGAAACAGAACCAATAAGATTAGTATATACAGAGAGTTTTATTTTAAGGAATTGACTTATGTGATTGTGGAGATTGGCAAGTCAAAATCTGCAGGGCTGCCCGGCAGGCTGGAGACCCAGAGAAGAGCTGCAGTTCAAGACCTCAGGCAGTCTGCTGGCAGAATTCCTTGTTCTCTGAGGGAAGTCAGCCTTTTTCTAGAGGCCTTCAGCTGACTGAGGCCCACTCACATTATGGAGGGCAATCTGCTTTACTCAAAATCTACTGGTTTAAGTGTTGTGTTTCGTTTTTCTTTTTTGTGAGGAAGATTGGCCCTGAGCTAACATCTGTTACCAATCTTCCTCTTTTTGCTTGAGGAAGATCATTGCCTAGCTAACGTCTGTGCCAGTCTTCCTCTATTTTATGTGGGATGCCACCACAGTGTGGCTTGACAAGTGGTGCTGGGTCTGTGCCTGGGATCCGAACCTGAGAACCTTGGGCCCCAGAAGCAAAGCGTGTGAACTTAACCACTATGCCACCAGGCCAGCCCTTACTGATTTAAATGTTAATCTAATTCAAAAAATACCTTCACAGAAACATCTGTGAAGTTTGATCAAATATCTGAGTACTGTGGCTTAGTCAGGTTGACACATAAAATTAACCATCACACCTGCCTAGAACAGAATTTTCCACTGATTTCTTGTGTGAGAATTCCCAGAGAATGCAAATTATTATAAAAATCCATTCTGCATCTGTGAGTGGCATTGATAGAGTTACAGGTCTTCAAATTCCCAACAAAGAGATGCGAGGTTTTCTGGTAGCTCCCTTCCCCTGTGGATGTGTTTTCCTTCTAATTCAGCCACTTACTGACTTGGAAGCTCTTTAAGGGTTGGCTGCATTTTGAATTCTTGACCTTTCACAGACTCATGGCCTATTTATCTGTTCTTGCTAAGCTAAAACTAATCCTCTAGAGGCTGGCCTGGTGGTGTAGTGATTAAGTTCATGCTCTCTGCTTTGGTGGCCCGGGGTTCTCAGGTTCAGATCCTAGGCGTGGACCTAGCACCACACGTCAAGCCATGCTGTGGCAGCATCCCACACAAAACTAGAGGACGATTGGCACAGATGTTAGCTCAGGGACAATCTTCATCACACACACACAAAGCAGAACAAAACCTAATCCTCTAGTTTACTTAGATCAACATATGCTTCCCTGGGTAATGACTGCATCTGCTTACATTCTTACCATTCTACCTTTCTGTTTCCTTTCTTTCTCTTTCTTTTTTCTTCCTCCTCCTGCTCCGTCCTCTTCTTCTTCTTCCTCCTTATGAACTAAGCTATAATTCTATCATTTTGTCTTCAATTTCCAGATGCTTTTAGTGGTCAAAATTTTTGCCAAATGACTCATATCCAAAAGTCAGAAACGCATCTTTTTAATATTTTTTTATCTCTCTTAACATTTTTTCTCTCTTAACGTCTATTAATCTTGTGCTTATTTTTAGTGAGTTTAAAAGTTTTTGTTGATTTTAAGAGCTTTTCACATATTAAGGACATTATCCACTTATCTCTCTTTTTTTAATAAATATTTTATCCAATTTATTGCTTATGTTTTAAAATTGTTTATATTTTGTTAAAAGTTAGTCTAAAATTTATCAACTACATTTTTTCTATGTAGCTTCTGAGTTCTCTGTCCTGATTACAGAAGATTTCCCAAGTTCTAAAGTAAACAACCAAAATAAAACCACTTTTTAGTTCTTTTATGTTTTGTTAATGTATATTTAAATCTTTATATTTTAGCTTAAGAGTAAATTTGGTATCCAGGTTTATTTTCTCACAAATAATTCGGCAGTTATCACCAAACTAATTTTAAGCAATCTGTCTTTTCCTCACTCAACATATTCATTTAGTAGATGAAGGAGCTCAGCCAGAGTATGACTTACCTAATATTATATGTAACTAATAATTACAATGGGACTTAAAGTGAGATCCCTATACAAAATTCAGTCCTCTAACTACTTAATTCTTCAGTGATTCCTGCTAGCATAGTAAAAATTATTTAATATCCATAGCACTCTTGAGTACCAAATAACTTTTTGTTAAAGGCATTCAGTTTCTTCTGTTAAGTGCCAAAACTGGTGCAGAATTTTTAAGTGTGCATTTGTGTGTTTGTAAATTAATTCTCTTAATGAAAAACATCATAAAATTAATAAGAACAATATTTTATTGAGTGGCAACAGAGTAATGGCCACAATAAAAAGTGAGTTCAGACTGCCATAAAGCAAACAAGATTATAAAGGTGTGACACATACTTAGGGAAAATTTAATTGGTGTTTGTTTGTTCATAACATGAACTTTATGTAGAGAAGTAGCTTTTAAAAATTGGAGTTTACAGTAATGGGATGTAAAAATTCAATTAATTATATTACCATATATACTCAAATATGCGTGTACCATGATTTACATATAGAGAAATTTGTTGCCTTAATTTTGTTTTCTTTTTCTATTAATTGGTTATTTAAAGTTATGACAACATCCCTAAAAAATGCAGGAAACATTCAGATATGTAAACATGAGTAAGATAAGTTGTGCTCAATAAATGATTATTGAATTAAGGCAAATGAAATCTGTGCATGTGGGTGCATATTTACGCTTCCATGTCTATTTTACATCAATTAGCATGAATTTGAGGAGCGTGTAAGGAATTATAAAACATTGTTTCTGCTCTTAAATAATCCACTACTTGGTTGATAACATAATATAGGGATACACAGAGATCAGTAGTATAAGTGTATATTATGTGTCAAATGTGTAGGAAAGAAAATGAGGGCCAGCCCAGTGGCGCAGCAGTTAAGTGCACACATTCCACTTTGGTGGCCCAGGGTTCTCCAGTTCGGATCCTGGATGTGGACATGGCACCGCTTGTCAAGCCATTCTGTGGCAGGCGTCCCACGTGTAAAGTAGAGGAAGATGGGCACGATGTTAGCTCAGGGCCAGTCTTCCTCAGCAAAAAGAGGAGGATTGGCAGCATATGTTAGATCAGGGTTAATCTTCCTCAAAAAAAGAAAAAAGAAAAAAGAAAATGAAGCTATCGATGTGGAGAGATGACAGAGCAGTGCAATCAAAAAATGAGGAAGGAAAATCGAGATCTGGATGATTTTTTGTGCCATTTTAAAATAGCTTTATATTTAAGCAGATGTTTGACTCAGGGAAACAAATATGGTATTTTAAATTAAGTAAGGGATATATATATAATCAAGCTTACAAGTATTGTGGGCAAATTTTACCCCATTATAATAAAATAAAGCATTACCATTAGTCAGTCTGATTTACTTGATATTTTGACTAAAAACAACTACTGGCAGCCCAGTTATTTCACCTGTCTTAATTATCAGCTTATATATACCCTTTGGTAAGTTCATATATAATAAATAAAGTAATAAAATCAGGTTTAGAGCTCTTGCCGTGAACACTAGAGCAAGAATTATTTGATGGTGGAGTCTGGTAGAATATCTTACTTTAAATGAAGAAAGGGTGTGATGCAATGTTGTGCAAAATATGTAAGGTTGGGCCTGGGGGACTCACCCAGCTTTCGGTTCTATGACGTTAACTTCCTTGCTAGATGATTTCTGGCATGCTCCCTAAGTTTTAGCATCTGCTTTGTAATATAAGGAAAATGACAATGTCCACAACACCTGCTTCTTGGGGTTTTATGAGTATCAGTTTAGAAATTGTAATAGAATTTACAAACCTGTAATATGTAAGCAAGGTATCACCAACCTGAATGTTTCCTTTGGCTGCCTCAGCATCTGGAGATCCTGCAAAGCAGTCTGCCCTCTGAGGATCAGTGGTGCTGGGTCCTCGGCTCTTACATTCTACACTCGATGAAGCCTGGGTATTATTATGGGGCTCCTGGACAAAGATCCGGTATTCAAGTACAGAAGTTCCAATATTTAAGGCTATTCCTCAGACCCTTTTCATTTTGATGTTATAATAGTAAGATGATGGGGGAAAAGGAAAAAAAAAATCCTAGAATCCTTTGTAATAGTTTTCAAAGGAAACAGTGCAAAAAAGTAGAGTTTATGGGCTTCCATACAAGCACAGGTGCAAATAATAAAAGACTAAACTTATCTCCATAGAAATAGGCAAAAAAATTAAAACGAGGCAAAATTTAGAGCAGAATAGAAATGGAAAAGCCTGAAGCATCCTTAAGGCGGTTAAACTGTAAAGTACCTATTACTTAACCTCTATTATGGCACAAGATTCAGTGCAACATTGATTTTCTGTAAAGAGAAACCTCTATTTTTTTAAGGAAGGGTGAACTATATTTTCAAACTTTAATCCTAAAAGCGTACATTTATAAGATATTCTCATAATAGATGTACTTTTTATATGATTGAAAATAAGAAGAGATACAAATACTTCATATAGAGATCCATCCTGTAATGCTACAATACACAAGTCAGAGGGGTTTGATGCCTTGAAACTCAAATACAAAGACCATCTTTAGCATTTAAATAAAATTCATGAACACTTCACAACATAGTTTATAAGGGAAATTATTATTATAGAGTATTAAAAATAGTATTATTAAGTATCTACATAGCTTAAATAATTAACTGCTTGAAATTATCACCAAATTGCATTCATTTAAAAAAATTAATTCATATGTGTTTTTATATTGGTATTTCTGTTTGGATTCATGTTTCCAATGCCTGTGTATCTTGATAATACATCCATTTTTTTCAATAACACTTTAAATAAGAGTTCTGCTGCTTCAAAATAAGACCTGATTCTGCCATTTTGAATTTATGCCTTTTCTTACCCATATATATTTAGTTTGACTGTCTAATATCACTGTGCTGTCAGAATCATCATGCGATAATATGAAAATATCACATTATTTCCTATACTTGTAAATGTCATATCAGCAATCAAACTGTCCATATATTTTATGGAAACACCTTGTTTCTTTCTAGACCACTGCTTCCTATAACAAGAGATGCGATCATCTGAGGATTTTCAGAGCAATTTAGCACAAAGTGTGGCTATGAATATTAAAGATATTTTTAGGCTGATTCTTAAAAATATAATAAAAAGTCTCACGGATAAAAGTTAGGTAGGATATTCACTACCCCTTCGTAAGATTTTTTACATTGTTATCATGGCTGCCATATATAAACTGAGTTTTTTCTCACCATTCCTCAATTGTCTACAGAATGCAACTGATACAGAATCCATGATGATCCAATATTCATTAAAATATTGCCTTATTAGCGAATTTTCCTCCGGCCAGTGAGATCTTCCCGGACCATCATGTGTGACAGCATAACCGCCTAACACTTGTGAATTCCTTCAACTGCCTTGTCTCCTAACTCTTATCATCAAATAGCATATTCTACATTTTGCTTAATAACCATGTTTGTTATGTTTTCTCCCACTAGAAAGGAAATTTCATGCAGACAAAAAAAATCTTTCTTTTGTTCTTTAAATGTTTGTCTCTCTTATAGTATTCAGCAAATTGTAACCACTATTATTTGTTTTGTCAATAAACAAATTAAAAAGAGGACATATGTAGAAAACTAGGAAGAACAGATGCTACAGTGAAGAAAATACAATTTTTTAATATTTACCTATTGTACAATTCACTCATTTTTGGGTACAGTTGTATGAGTTTTGATAAATGTATGGAGTCATTTAACCACCACTATAATAGAGATATAGAGCAGTTCCAGCGACACAAGACAGCTCCTCACCCAGAAACAGGCCTCTATAGCCACTCACTCCCCCTATTCTTAATTCTTAACAACCACAGAACTGTTCTCCATCCTTGCAGTCAGGCCTTTTCCAGAATGGCATAAAAATGGAATCATATGGTTTGTAGTCTTTTTATTCTGGTACTTTTCACTAATAGTGCGTTTGTGCTTTATCCATGTTGTTGCATGTGTCAGGAGCTCAATCCTTTTTATTGTTGAGTAGTGCTTCATCATATAGATGAGCCACAGTTTATTTTTTTCACCATTTGAAGAAATACTGGGTTGTATCTAGTTTTTTGCAATTAAGAATAAAACTGTAGGGGGCCGGCCTGGTGCCACTGTGGTTAAGTTTGCACATTCCCCTTTGGCGTCCCGGGGTTCACCAGTTCAGATCCTGGGTGTGGACATGGCACCGCTTGTCAGACCATGCTGTGGTAGGCTTCCCGCGTATAAGGTACAAGAAGATGGGCACGGATGGTAGCTCAGGGCCAGTCTTCCCCAGCAAAAAGAGGAGGATTGGCAGCAGATATTAGCTCAGCACTAATCTTCCTAAAAAGGATAAATAAAAAAATAAAAATAAAACTGTTATAAACATTCACAAGCAGGTTATCATTTTTCTTGGGTAGATATCTATGGTCAAGTTTCTGGTCATATAGTTTGCGTATGTTTAGTTTTACAAGAAACTACTAAACTCCTCCTAACGAGGCTCTCCTTCTTTACCCTGCCCCCGGCAATGGGTGAGAGTTTTACGTGCTCTGCATCTTCACCCATAATTTTACTGTCAGTTTTGATATTGCTCTTGTTGTTGATTTTTTGTTTAACTGCTTCTTTGTTTTAATAAATTTCAATTTATCACTTTTTTTTTTGGATGGATCATGCTTTGGTATCATGTCTGAGAATACTTTGCCTAAAACTTGGCCATCGTGATTTTCTCCTATGTCTGTTCCTATAGGTTTTAGGTTTTACATTTATAGCTATGGTCTATTTTGAGCTAATTTCTGAATGAAGTGTGAGATATGGGTAAAGGTTCAATTGTTTGTCCATGAGTGTCTAGTTTTTCCAGCACCATTTGTGGAAAAGACTATCCTTTCTCCTTAAATTACATTTCACCTTTGTTGAAAATCAATCAATCATGTATGTTGCATCTGTTTCTGAAGTCACCGTTGTGTTCTGTTGATCAGTATGTGCATTCTTTGACAATACTCCATGGAATTGATTACTGTAGATTTATAGTAATTCTTGAAATTAGATAGTGTGAGTTCTTCAACTATTTTATTCTTTTCCTTATAAATTTTAGAATAATCTTTTTAATATCTACAAAAAATTATTGGATTTGGATGTGGATTACATTAATCTATAGGTCAATTTGAGGAGTATTGATATAATACTATTAAGTTTCCCAGTAATGAACTTAATATATCTTTCCATTTATCAGGTCTTCTTTGATTTCTTTCATCTGTGTTTTGGAGATTTTAGCACACAGATCCAGGCCATATTGTGGTAGATTTATAGCTGAATACTTTGTGTGTGTGATCTTGTAAATGATACTGCTTTTAAATTTTGATCTCCAAGTGTTTAGTGTTACTGTTTAGAAAAACAGGTTTTTGCACTATTGATCTTGTTTCCCATCATCCTGCTAAAGTCACCTAGGAGCTCTCTATAAGATTTTATAGCAATTATAAGTTGCTATAAATACAACTTTATTTCCTTTTTTCCAACTTCTATTTTGTTAATTTCTGCTTATTTTCTTATTCTACTCTCTAGGACTTCTAGCAAGATAATGAATAGGAATGGAGGAGCTAAATCATTAATTTTTCTTTTTCTCTCTTCATTTCACATTAGAAAATTTTTGCTGATCTATCTTCAGTTTCACTGATTCTTCTGTTATCTTTATTCTGCTATCAAGGCCATCTAGCATTTTTTTTTAAATTCAGATATATTTAGTTTCTAAAATATCCATTTAGATATTTTCTATGATTTCTATTTTTCTGCTATGAACTTCTTCTTTCCATTTAAAAGTGTTTATCTTTACTTCATGGATTATGTCTTAAAACTTCCTATAAAGTCTTTGTGTGACAATCTCACTGTCATGGTAACCTTGGGTTGGCATCTTTTTTCTCTTCACTTGATGATTAGTCAGTTTTTCCTTATTTCCCCCTTTGTATGCTGTTATTTTGGACTGTTCTCTGGACATCTTGAATATTACGTTGGGGGATTCTGGGCCCTAGTCAAATCCCCTGGAGATATTGTTTCTTGTGTTCTTGCTGTTATTTTAGAAAGCAATTAACATAATTAGGTTCAGAAGGCAAGTTCTGTTTCATCTTCTGTGGGCAGTAACTCCAATGTTAATTCACCTAGAAATTCTGCTATGTATCTGTAGCTGCCTGTGCATGAGCCACTCGGGAGTGCATCTCAGGATACAATATTTGGTTGGTGATTTTCATCATAGCTCAATTCTCAGATCCTTTGCCCTGTCTTATTGGGTGTTGACCTTGGGGGTGAGCCCCTGTGTTGGGCCATCACACACAGGATTAGGGAATCTGCTTCTCTAGCTCTCACTTCAATATATCCTCCATGATTTCTAGTTCCCAAGGCCCCATTTTTCAACTCCCTTGGTTGGAAAAATAGTTAGAATTTTAGCCCGTGTTATCACACAATTCCAATGAATGTGTCCATCTTTTGATGTGAGGTATCAAATAATGAGCATAAAATAGTGGTGATTCCTCACATACACTTCAGAACACAGGGTTCCTCTGACTACAGATAAGCATTTTCTCTCTTTAGGAGTTTTAGGAGCCCATGCCATCGTCACACAGCAGTGTAGCTCTGTGCCTGGGGCTGCCCTGAGAGCAGGGTGAGAGAAGAAAAATAGAAAGAAAAAAAGAGGGATTTTTCTCTCACCCCTGGAATCTCAAAGTTCCCTTTTCCTGGCCAGACAGAGGGTTTCCCTAGGAGATTTTGTTTTCTGCCTGCTGTGCAGTTCCGCAATTCAGACGACACTCAGGTCAAAGCTAGGTAAGAAAGAGACCAAGGGAGGGAGGGAGTCAGGGAGAGAGGGAGGAAGGAAAACAGCAGGAAACTGATTGTCCTACCAGTCTTTCTTCAAGTTTGACTTTTCATCTAATCTGTCTGTTCCTGTTTACTTTTAAGTGTCCTTGTGTAGTTGCTTTCTGACACACATGTCAATATCATGAGTAATATGAGCAATGATTCTTGCCTCATGAAGCTTGTCTTGTAATAGAAAAGGTGAATTTGTCAATCAGTACACAATTACAGGGCAGTGTGATTAGTGCTATGGCAAAGTTAAGTGTAAAGTTCAGAAGTAGAACAGAATGACAAAGGTGATCTCTGCTTGGGAAGGGAGTGGAAGTTAGAGAAGCTTTTATCAAGACTCAGCCCTTAAAGAATGAGAAACCAGGTGATAAGGAAGAGGAGGTCAAACCACGTAGAAGAACCAGCAGGTGCAATGGCATGACAAGAGGAAATAAAGGATAAACATTATATCTACTCTTATGGCAGGAAGAAGGGACGTCACCAGGATTGTATTAACTGAATTGATTGTTACTACATTATCAGTGTTGAGTCCATAAAGGCATTATTTTATGATAAATTTCTGTCAAGCATAAGGCTCTGTTGCTGATCACCAGAAACAGAAGTCCAAACACTTCTGCTCACTGCCTCTTGGGATGAGAGCGTGTAAGGGAAACAAGGAGGTCAAGCAGTGGATCGAACATTCAGATACAGAAGAAAGAGCAAGATTAGCTTCTATAGTGGGCATCAGTCCCGCATGGCCAGAGGTCCCTCCTGGCAGCCAACACAGCCAATTGGTCTGCATGCACCTTTTTTGTGCTTCAGTAGAAGGATTCCACTCCATCCTCACAGAGGACAGACAAAGCAGTGGGGTTGGCCAGGTGCCATATGATACATGCAGTTAAGCAGAACAAACTAGAACACATTGAGTCTGAAAAAAGGAAATATATTCCTACACAGGTGATAAGCCCATCGCGGGCTGAGGGCTTTTCATCTCTTGGTAGGGAAGCCTTCCAGGCCCCAGGTCTATTCTAAGAGGGCCAAGAGGGGTGGGAAGACTATGCATACAAGACTGCCTTTCCAACAGTTTCATAGTCTTCTGATGTTAAAATGGCTTCGTAGTCATTTATCTAAATGTTTTCTTTTTGTTAAAAATTGGTTTAGAATCTAAATTTTATACGCTTGTTTGACTATCATGGGAAACTCAAACATAGAAGCCTGGTGTCCTGACACCCAATCCAGAGCTTTCTCTCCTTCATATTTTTTTATACTTATTATTTTTTGGCCATTTTTAACTTCCAAACAGAAAGCCAAGAAAAAACAACTTAAGGATGACTTCCACATTAATTAACACATTTATTTATAGTTTGAATATGGAACTTGGTCGGGTTCAATTTGTATTTGAAGGGTCTGACTGAGGTCTTGCCAGTGCTGTTGACTTGAATATAAAATCAAATGCTGGCCCTGCAATCCTGTAGCTATGAACTCCTAGACAGTGAGAAAGTGTGACCAAATGATTGAACCAGCTCTTTCTAACGGAATGAATAGATAGCTCATCAGAATAAATTTATTGGGTTTTAATATAAAGGCTCCATTTTTATTATCCTCCGTAGTTTTGAAAATTCTAACTAGCTTCTCTCTTTTTCTTGTTATGCAGCTGGCTATATATATATACCCCCCTCCCCCGCCTTAAAAATCCTTGTCCATTTCCCTGAAGGGGACAGAGTCGGTGGACTGAATAGGATTAGCATCAAAAGTCACCACTGCTTTCCCAAGCAGAGTTTAAAAATAGGATCATTGAATAATAAGGGATTTAAGTCTCAACCAAGCAGGGTGTGGAAGGAAATTATTTGGATTTAGACCAATAGAGATCAGAGTGTGATTAGAGACTACCATGTCCTTTCTATCAGATTAAGGGACTTGAAAGAGGAGACTTGCAGCAAAAAATAAAGTCAGGTCACAAAATTTTCCAGCTGCTTCCCTAAATCAATCAAAGAAAGATCGCTCTTGCTCTGTACGTTTCTGAGTCTGAGAGCACTGGCTGACGTGAACACAAAGGGGTGAATGTCTACACTGGAACAGTAGGAGGTTTAATGAAAATTACCTTCGGGAAATAGTCAATATAGGCATCAGGGAACCAAGACAGGTAGCCAATAATAATAACTTTCATATAGATCTTTTATCTTAAAGAATCCCAAAACAATTTCCATGGGAGAAAATGCACCATATTCAGTGGAAATCCATCCACCCCCAGTGAAGCGTTCACATTTAATGCAGAATTCTTGGCAGGGACCAGCAAGGGGGAACAAGGTTTTCTTCAATATACGGTTTGTGTACATGGCTTAATCAAACCTTGGATAAAGAAAAACATTACTCTTTGATTTTGCTAAGATATTTTGGGGGAGGGAAAAAAGCTTATATAGAATCATTTTTTAAATGTTTCCCAATCAAGCTGAAGTTAAATATCTTTTTATCTTATTAACAGAGTTATTAACAAGGCAATTAGTGATGAGGCAAAATCAGGCAGCATGTACCATTTAAGTACCAGCAAGTATGAAGAAAAAAATCATTTTTAAATTGCAAAACATTTTACTTCCAGAAGTACAAATTTCAGAATAATGGTGGAAACTTCTTTTGTACAATCTGTAGTGTTTCCTTTATGATGATAGTAATGGTCCTTGGAAAGAGAACGTGTTACAATCTATTTGAGCAAAGTAGGACACAAGGAATTCTTAGACTTTTTCTCAAAATATACATCAAGTTAAACTGAAATTTGAACACATTTCTCCTATCTAAAATCCCACTTATTCTGAAATCTATAGAAAGTTTCAGAGCAGCAGCAAGAAGATAAACCTTTTACCTATAGTTAAAATTCTGACGTGGTTAGGTGTCTCCCAGCTTGCTGTTGTTATTTCAGTGAATTTTTATTAAAAATCTGTAGGTTTAATTTTTAAATGAGAATTGAAATAGGGAATATGATTTAAAATTATATACACATCATCTTTTACATAAAGGGATAACAAATGATAGACATTTTCTCTCCACAGAAGTAATTACTTGTTCTGTGTTTATTGTATATCAATGATTTCAGTTTCTATATTGGGCTGTGAAAGCATTAATAAACATAATGGATAAGAATTTACTAAACTGTAGTGAAGCAATTAATATTACTCTGAAACTGAAGTGGAGACAGTCTGTGTCTTGCCAGGTGCATTAATTTATCATTTATTAGTAATCATATTTATCATAATGAATGTATAACTTAAAAACTGGACTGATTGGTCATTTACCTATATTAGCTATTTTAAATAGTAACCCCGCATGAGTAATTGGGCACCATGTGTGTACATAATCAATTTATATGTTGTTCAGAGATAATATGGTCAGGTACAGAGTTTGAGACTCTTAAACAGCCATCTATTTTGCTTAGACTACTTTATGGAGGTGTGATTGATATACAAAGAGCTATATGTATTTAATGTATACAACTTGATGGGTTTGGAGATAAGTATACATCCATGAAACCATCACCACAATCTATGCCATAATCAAATCCATTGCCTCCAAAAGTGTCCTCCCACCCTCTTTGTTATAAATTTTTCCTCAATCACTATCATGAATCATTGTGTTGTTTACAACCAAGATCAGCATTCTCCTTTCATTGTTTAGAAGTTTCAATATAATATCAAAATTCCATTAATAATGCAGTAAACAGTTCTAAATATGAATCACTTCTGCATACTGTTCAACTTTCATAGAGCACTGCTTCACTCTGAGAAGAAAATTTCACTGTCATCATGATCGGTTAAGTCTCCTGAAATTAAAGGGAATTTTTAACAATGTTATGAAAACCAAACACTGTTTTGAAAATATTCATCCCTCAATAATCTACTATTTCATTGGATAACAGCTTACTATAATACAAAGAGGAAGATGAATTGTGGTTAGAACAGTGCCTATGACATAATAAGAGCCAAATAAATTGTTAGCAAACGTTATTATTCCTATTCATCTTAGCTTGTTTTCCCCATTTTTAAATGAGGGATAATACTTAGCTCATTGGATGTCTTTTGGAACAAAATGACTTAACGCATGAATTCTAATTCTCATACTTCTTTAACTACATAACTAATACATACAAAGTATTAACATAGTTATAATGTGGTAAAGCCTGCTGTGATTGTTTTCACTCCAGGTAGAAGGAGGCATCGTTTTGTGCGAGTCGTTTTTAGTGAGACTTCCCAGATGTGTTGGATCTTGGCACGCTGAGAAGTAGTGGGGATCCAGTGTGACGTGGATGGCACACGCCTACAAAGCCTGGGAACATGTGTGTGTGTTTGGAGCATAAGGAGAAGTTGTCAGTGTTGACAGGGAATTATGAAAGACAAAATATTAAATTAGCTGTAAAACCTGATGATATGGTAAGGCAAAACGGTGGGGAGTCTCAAAATTCAAGTAAGCAGCTTGGATTTTTTCTGTATTTTATTTAAATTTTATTTTAGGGAGGTGAGTTTTCCCTTTGTAAGATCTCACACTGTTATTTAGAAAATAAAATTTTCAAATGTTTTGAGGATTGAATTGATTGGGGAAACATCACCATGATGACTTTAAAAGATTATAATGAAAAAGACATGTTCAAAAACAAAAGAAAGCTTAAGTTCTGTATCTGTAAGGAGCCTGATATAGTCTGCAAAATATTTGATTTACATTTCTTTACCAATTAGATTTTACATTTGCAGCAAGTAAACAATGTATTTTAAAATACAGAGATTTAGTAAGTTGCTTGGAATCAAATCAGCTACTGTATACTCTAAACTATTTCAAACACATAACGTTTTATTAGAAAAGTGAAGGAACTATTGTCAGACATGGAATCAAAAAGAAAAGTGTATCAAACACTTTTGCCTACTTGGGATATTTTGCTATTCTCCTGAATTTTGGGGCTGGTTATTTTGATTAATGTTGAGAGGCTGTGGAAATGACTTCCCTAGAAATCTTGACTAGGCTAGAAACCCATCTGTCTTACACGGCTTAGTTGCAGTCCTGCCTGGAGGCGAAGGATAGATAACCTGAAATGGAGTAAGAGACCCAAAGGAGAGGATTAAGTCACTAGATTAGTGGTGACCATATGCTCTCTAGATGGTTCCTGAAATTGCTCATTTCCATGGGAAAAGATATGTTTTTCTCAGTGGCCTTCAACTTTAGCATAAGAACAATGCCACCAGTTTCCTTTAAAATGCCCATTCAAACCGCTGGAGGAAGTAATCTTTCGAAGAGAATATTTTCATTCCGGATATAAAAATGGTAAATTATTAGGAAAACTCTCTCCTCTCACCTCCACCCCTCCTTGATTCCTTACCCTCTCTCTCTCTTCCACTCCTCATTCTCTCCCCCTCCCTCTCTGCCTCCTTTTCTCAGTCCTTTCCTTCCTTCGAATATATTTGGAAATGTTTCCCTAATATTTTTTCCAGATGCTATGTTTTATTAGATTGCTTAGTAGTAACAGAATATCCTAAAAAGAGTAAACCCCTTTTGAATTCAAAGCATATTATCATATTTACCTTGATTCTTTTTCTTTTACTGTTACTAATGAAAGGTTTTAAGAATGAAACAAACTGATTAAGTTACTTTTCTAAGAGAAATTCCATACTACTACAGAATACTGCGCTGCGCTACATAGAAAGAAAAGGACTTCTAAACTTATTTAAAATCTTCCTCTCTTTGTGTTTAATCTTTCATTATTTTTAGCCTAAATGTAGAGCTTTCTTCACTCTTGCTGAAAATGTATTTATTTATTTATTTTTAATTTTCTTTTTGAGGAAGATTAGCCCTGAGCTAGCATCTACCACCAATCCTCCTCTTTTTTGCTGAGGAAGACTGGCCCTGAGCTAACATCTGTGCCCATCTTCCTCTACTTTATATGCGGAATGCCTGCCACTGCATGGCTTGACAAGTGGTATGTAGGTCCACACCTGGGATCCAAACTGGCAAACCCTGGGCCACCGAAGCGGAATGTGTGAACTTAACCACTGTGCCACCGGGCCGGCCCCAAAGTGTATTTTTTTTTGAGACTATTGACTCAAAAGATATCAATTCTTTTTAAACTGAAAAGCTCTAATCCAAAGGGTTTTAATTTTGTGTTTTTCTCTCTGTATTAATTAGCATTTAAATAAACTAACTCTTAAACGAATTAAGAGTTAGTATTCATAATAGGAGAAAAAATAGGAATTAATTACTTATAGTTATGTTTAAATATTTCTATTATGAAGGAAAATTTGTGAATTTACTTAAATGTCACTCATGAGAATTCAATTCTGTCTAATGCTCTTGCCTTCACATCACGAGTTTTTTCTCTGCCTTTCCTTAGACGATTCCTTCTGCCTGGAATGTTCATCTCCAGCTAGCCCATCCATTTTTTATTGCTCTTCTCCAAATGCCACCTCCCTCATGAGCTATACAGTGCTTCTCTTGAGACCTCTTCTCACGACCTCTCTGTTGAAGATGATTTAGTCCTTTCTTCTCAACTTTCACAGTACTTTATCATGGAGTTTATAGTCTACAGAAGAGATGTGGTGCATAGAATAAACCACATCCCTTCTGCAGACTGTACACTCCTTGGGGCAGGGACAGCTTCATAGTTACTTAGGTATGGCTGGGAATAGGATGTTCAGTGTCAGCTACATAGGGGTTTCTGGACTCTCTGTTGCATGGGTGGACCAAATGCTTTATTCCACATCTGAAACATGTTCCACATCTGAAACGTCTGAAACATGGATTACCTCTCGCTATACAGCCTCTGTTTATTGTAAACAATCTTAAGGGATAGATTCTGCTCTTCTTTCAATCTGAAATGAGATAATAGGCATATTTTAATGTTGATATAGTACTGGTTACATATAAATTTATTTTTATATTTATATAACCATATAAATTGGTTATATTCTTTTTTTAACCTGAAATTTTATTTATTTATTTATGTTTATTTATTTATTTTTTTTGAGGATGATTAGCTAACATCTGCTATCAATCCTCCTGTTTTTGCTGAGGAAGACTGGCCCTGAGCTAACATCCATGCCCATCTTCCTCCACTTTATATGTGGAATGCCTACCACAGCATGGCTTGCTGAGCAGTGCCATGTCCACGCCCGGGATCTGAACCGGCAAACCTTGGGCCAACAAAGTGGAATGTGCGAACTTAACCACTGTGCTACTGGGCTGGCCCTATATTCTTGATTAAATATAAATTTCCTTTTATCCAAACCATCCCTGTTAAAACAAAACAAAAACCATCAGTATAACTAGTGAGAGCCAAAGCCTGAATATGTAACATTCCCATGCATGAAAATTCTAGTTGAATACGTCCCTCTGTACTTGTATAATAAGAAAAAGTAAAAAATAATGGTAATAAAAACTAATTATGATATCATAACAGTGAGCACTTTTCTAATGCTTACTGTGTGCCAGGAACTGTTCTATGCTCTTTGCACGTGCAGCCCATTTACTGTCATCAAAGCTGTTGGAAGAAACTGAGTCACGAAGAGCTCATACTGCTTGAGCAAGGGCATACAACAGCTAACAAGTATCAGGGACAGGGTTTGGATCCAGTTACTGTGGCTCTGAGATCCATACCCTTAACCAGCATGCTATATTGCTTGCTAATGGGTAGCAAAGGTACACAATAAAAGTTCCAGGGAGATGTGCATAATACATTCAAAAGAAATTTTTTGAGCTTCTGTTGTGTAATGCCCACTGTAAGATGTAATCCAGATAAAGCTAACTCATGTCTATTCTTGAAGGATTCAAAGTTTGCTTTTATTTAAGCTTAGTAATAATAAAATACATGTTCAGGTTAATATGAAGATATCTGAACATATTTTAGCCAAGGTTTACTAACATTTTCTTAACATAATCCTTCTTTTTATTTTATCCTGGATCTTAACCTTATCCTTATTTCTCTTTTCCTGTGGCTGTCTTTTGTAATAAAGCTTCAGAAAATGGTGTCTGTCATTGAAATGTGTTGTTAAACAGGCATTCACATGTGTTTGAAGAACACCAGGTATGTATTAAGTTTATTACCATTTGCTGAGTTTTTCATAAAAAAGTTATCAAGACATTCTCAGGCAATAAAGTACAGACACTTGGGGACAGTGAAAGCCACTGGAGTCTGTCAAACTTAGCTTCTTAGTTTTAGAGACAAGAAGGCTGAAATTCAAAGAGGTTACTTGACTTGCCCAAGGTCACTCAGCAGTAACTGATATGATGATTAAGTGAAGTCAGTCAAGGCCATTTTTTAACAAAATGCTACAAAATAATCTGGGCTAATTCTCCTTTGAATATTTTATATCTTTCTTAATTTGTTGGAGTTTCTCTGACTTATGTGTTAAACAAAGTTGTTTTTTTCCTTATCACCGGAGTATAAATACATTATTCTAATTTATTATGGATACCATGTAAACATACTGTTTACGCTTATAAATTCATTATTTTCCTCAAAAGTTTTTAAATTGTCACTTAAATGCAATGCAATAAAGTACATAAAGATATATGCATATCTCAATATATGCACAGTTAATTCTTGATGTGGACATTAAAGAAATAAAAACTAAATATGTATATTTATATAAATATACAAAATATAAATCAACAAAAAATATAGCAGAAAATACTAACATTATTCACCTTTTGTACTTACACTCAAATTTGAGTGAGTCTGATATTCTGTAAATTCAAATTGAAAACTACCAAAATCCCACAGTGAAAAACTGAAAACTTTTTCATTAAGCCATTTACCAGAAAACTCCACCAACTGACCATCTGACAACTTACATTCAGCATCAATTAAGGAGAGATGCCTCAACTTTCTCAGGAAGTGAAATTTAAAGTATTTTTCTTTTGCTTTGCATAGTATATAAAAACAAGAGTGTTTCTTGGAACGAATTTCATCTTAATACATATCTTGAGAAAAAAACATTCAAACTAGAGCATGTCAAATCCTGTGGTGAGGGCTGAAAAACAAGGCAATGTGATTCAAAGGCAGGGATAACTTGTTGGGAAAAGACATAATCAGTGAAACACAATTACTCTCATCAAAATTATAAATTCTGCTATTTGAACAAGAAAGTAACTCTATTATATGAAACATTAGAAGGAATAACTAAACTGAAGACTTAGGAAGGCAGTGATTTTTGCTTAAAGGTAGAAAAGCTCCCCAATAATGGAACCTCCCAATAACAGATATTTTTGTAGAAGCCTTCTGCATGGGAGGGAATAAGACTTATTTAGAGCAACAGTCTCTTCTTTGCATAGATTCTAGAATGTTGGATCAAACTGACAATAGTGCTCTCTCTCTCTCCATGTATCAAAATATATCTTCCCCATTCTTAGTCATGCCACCATGTTGCTTTTCATGGCTTAAGCCTACTTATTAGTGATGCCATTTCCTTCCTAGACACCACAGTTCCTTTCTGTTTCTTCCTGCCTAAGGTGATCCTAACATCTACTGGCCTGTGCTGTCCACCATCAAATGCCCACCATCGAGCTGCTGCACTGTCTTTGGTTATTTCAGTTGTTACCATCCATACGAAGTTCCTAACACAAATAGATATGTACCTATATTATTTAATTGAAACATAATTTCTCCTAATAACTCTAGATTTTAAGGCAGATTATTATTATTTTTTTTTTGAGGAAGATTAGCCCTGAGTTAACTACTGCCAGTCCTCCTCTTTTTGCTGAGGAAGGCTGGCCCTGAGCTAACATCGTGCCCATCTTCCTCTATTTTATATGTGGGATGCCTACCACAGCATGGCATGCCAAGCGGTGCCATGTCCTCACCCAGGATCCGAACCGGTGAACCCCGGGCCGCTGAGAAGCAAAACGTGCGCACTTAACCTCTGCGCCACCAGGCCGGCCCCAAGGCAGATTATTTTTTACTTGTAAGTATGACCAAATTTAAGTTCACGTTAACTAAAATCACCATAGTTGTTCCTTTAACATTTGACTTTTCAGCAAACGGTGACCAGATTTGGTTTTCACATTCTTTTTTCACATGGATTGTATGGATATGGGTTTACATAAGCAAGAATATATAGTACAGAAGACAATATAAAAGTGACTGAATCCACTTTTAGTAAACCAAATGGAAGTATTAACAGTTCCAGCACCCTGCTGTCTTATTAAAGAAGTCACTGATGTATATCCATTGCTTTACTTTTTGACAGCCATCAATCCTCTTCTGCTGCTACATAATCTAGGCCACCATAACAAAGAGCTCAGGTTACCCAGTCTTCCACAGATGAGTATAATTGCATTCCATGCAGATTAAAAAATTTAAGTTTCTTGCCCTGAAAGAGTTTGTAAACCATAAGAGCCATAAACCTTTCTGTTATTATGGATAGACATGATCATTCATTCTGAATATTACTTTGAACGAAGAACATTCTTAAAGAAGTTATTAGGAAAGGTAGCTTCCTTAACTCTGTCCTTCATCTCTATTTTTTCACTTTTCCTTTGGTCTCCGTACTTTCTCAACTAAATCCTCCCCTGGCCTTTGCAAAGCCTTCCTGTAACCCTAAACGGAGCATTATGATGCAGAGCGCCATCCTCCATTATTATCCCCCTCCTCTTCTCATATTCATTTTCCCTCTTTATTTCTACTGCTGATTAGTAGCAATAGGAAATCCATACCTAAGGGCTTCTTTCTTCTTTCCCTCACCAGTTATCTATTTCCTAATGACTACAGCCAACTGAGAGCTACAGCAATCTTCCCTCCTCCCCATTTCCATCCTTCTTTGGCTCCTCTCTGTTTATTTTTATTTTTCCTGATGCTTATTTTCCCATATCCACTTATACAGGTTGAGAGATCCTAGGTTCAGCAATCTCCCCAAATTCTGAAAATCTGGATTTGGTGAGCTATAATAGTAGGGGGGGCAAAAACTTCAATAAAATAGATTCAAAGTAGGAGATAATGAATTGAGATTCTACTTAGATCTGATGAAATTAAGCTCAGAACCTTCCTAAAGCTATTATTATTGGCTATGATTTTTCAAAAATAGAGACAGAAAAGTAAAATCAATCATTTAAAGAAAATTTATTTAACACCTACTTAATGCAAGGGAAAATACTCATGCTGAAAATGCCGTGGTAGAATAGAAAATCATTCATCACCAAGCATGGTAACTAAGCAGAGCTTGCCACTTACTGTTGTTTCCCTTCAGAGTATCTTCCTAATTTCTGTGCAATGTATTTCATCTTTCTTTTTGTGGCATCACACTTTCTCCTTTTTGCTGCTCCCATCGGATAACATTCCATCCACAATTGTGTATTAAAATGTAACTATACACACAAGCTACACTTTATACATAAATATATATGCACTATACATATTTTAAAATAGTGGCTATATGCTCTAAAAGTATAGATAACTAGATTTAACTAATAATAGAATTTGATGTTTATCTTTTCACTTAACTCCATTTGGCTTAAGGGTAGCTCTCTCTGAAGCATTGATATTTACAAGAAAGGAAAAGAGGGATATCACTGATTGGAAAACAATATAAAATATATAAGTAAAAAGTAAAATTCAGTAAAACCTCCTTGGAGGGAAAGAAGACAGAACAGTCGTTTTCATAAAACCAGGTCAATAGCCACAGTATAACAAAAGTTATTTTTAATAACTTTACTTCAAAGAAGTTTAGTTCCTTCATAAACAGTAAAGGGCAGGAAAGTAAAGACTCGAGTATCTAATGATAGAGGCAGTCCTCTCTATGATTCATACTGCATTCTAGTACAACTCACTCCTTTGGCTTTTAGGGAAATCCTTCGTCACATCTTTGAATGGCTCAAATCTGTCTCAGCTAGTCTGATGCCATTTTTTTAGATAAATCAATATTTTGTAATAAAATATTTTTTTCTAGTTCTTCAGGGTCATTTCTGAAATTAACTTTGCTCATATTAAGAAATGGCTTTGGCTGCAAGGGATTATTCCATTAGAGTCTGTAGTCCTTACATATAGAGAATGTAGTTACCTCAAACCAGCTTCCTCAATGGTGAATTTAAATAATGAATGTTAGCAAAAAATATTAGAAACACAGGTTTCAGATGCAAGTTTCTAAGAACACCTGAAAATATAAAAGAAAAACATACATTAAGCAATCAAATGCTCTATGCCTACAGGAAAAATAATTGAATTTATTTCCTACTCTAGTGCCATTCGTCTGATAGAAAGACCTGATTTATATATATTATCTGAGGTTTTCCATAATATTAGTTTAATATAACAGCTATAGCAATCGTACCTCATAGGTAATAAGTGGTAAAGATGAGACAGATGATACAATTTGTAGAGCTTTCATGGTGTCATTTAAAGGTGGAAATCATGTTTCAACTTCATTTTCTGAACTGTGTTGATTAAATCTGTAGCTTTGAAAAATATATTTTCTCTATTAATGACTCTATCTTTTGATATAAATATGTAACGGAAGTGCACTGTAAAAATAATCTTAAGATTTGTTATTGTGAATGAATTAAAGTTGATGGAGCAACATTACTAGCCTAAGCATAGCAAGCATCGGAATAATTTGCGGTGTTGAAAATAATTATGCCATATTTAAAATAAAGATGGCTGTTTAAATACAAATCAAATACACTATCAAGTGTTTCAAAATGTGCTTATTTATCTTAGAGTTGATATTTAGGGTGGCTTTTTCTTTTTTGCAACTTCTCCATGATATAGTACAATTAGTTTGTTATCAAAAGGAAAACATACTCTCCTGGAATTCAAATTTTGTTAAGCATTTGATTTAATGTCTTGCAAACCTACGTGCCTTCAGGCATGATAGATGGACTACATTGTACTGAGAGCTTCCGTCTTCATTAAACGTGTTTTATACCTTATGGAAAGTATGCATTCTATAGAGATTGCTCACCATTTAATTAGAGCAGAATTCCCATTTTTCATTTTACAAGTTTCATAAGAGAAAAGAAAATTTAGAAAATATTATTGCACTCAATATTTGTAGTTATGGCAACTTTAGATTTTCTCGTCTCTGAAAAAATATGGTCGGGGAAAAAATTCTTTAGTAAAACTGCAAATATGATAGTGTACTGTTTCTCCTATGAGAAAAATATATATCATCTTGCAGACAAACTATTACCAACTAGAAGCATTTCTAAACCATACTTCAGAGTAGTGTGCTCCTCATGCTTTCAATTTTTGACTAATTGCTTGGGCATTGTTCAGGCAGGCTTGCAGAGTTGGAGCAAAACGTTTGAGCTAGAGTTTGAGAGACCTCTGAAATTCCCAAAGATTTTTTTCCCCCTTCTTGAACATTTGGACAAGAATCTGCAATACAACCAAAGTATTCCCTGCTAAAAATATATTATGCTTTGGTATAATTAGAAGCAGAGACAAATATTAGTAATGCCATGAGGTGAATGTCTCCCTTAATAGTTTTCTATGAGTAACTTCCTTCAAAAAAGAAAACTGAACTGAAAATAACATAGAATTGCCTACTGTGTTTTATGGCTTCTTTGCTACCAAATTGAAGTTACATTTCCAGGAAAATGTAGAGCTAGAAGTTTACTACTAGGTAAGAAGCTACTGCAACAGAGTTGTATTTATTTATAACAGAACACAAAGAATGTCAAAAATATGCCATCCGAAGAAGCAGCAAATGGGTATTTTGACAATTCCAGATCATGTCACTCCTCTGTTCAGAACCTGCCAAAGGCTCCCGTCTCATTCAGAGTAAAAGCCAAAGTCCATACAAAGGGCATCAAAGCCCTTTACACTCTACCAGCGACCCGTCCTCTAGCAACATCCTCCTTGTCCCTTCTCTCCAGCTACATTTATCTTTAGTAATTCCTTGAATTCAGCTCTATGTCCTACTTACTATGGCTGCAAAATATACCACCCCAAAACCCAATGGAGGAAAACAACTATGTATTATGGTCACAGATGCTGAGGGTCAAGAGGTTTGGAGAGAGCACTGCAGGGATGGCTTGTACCTCCTCATAATGTGTGGGGCCTGGAATCATTTGAAGACTTGTTCACTTACTACCTGGAAACCAATAATGACTATCAGCTGAGGGACTTGTTTCTCTCCACATGACCTTCTCCATGTAATCCTTGTATGTGGGACTGTTTGGGGTTCCTCACAGCATGAGATTCCTGACAGAAAGAGAGCCATGATGAAACTATATTTCCTATTGTGACTTATCTTTGGAAAACATATAGCATCTCTTCTTCCACATTCTATACATTCTATTCTTTAAAGCAATTATAACATCTGAACCAAGTAAAAGCATAGGACTTGAAACTGTTCAAGGTCACAAGTGACCTTGCTAACATTGATTGGTTTATCTTACTTGAAAAGACAGAAACATTTGACACAGTTAACCACTCTCTTGTAATGCTATCTTCTCTTGGGTTCCATGACAACACATATTTAAGGTGTTCCTTCTCCTACACTATCAGCTGCTGCTTAGTCTCTTTTGCTGCCTCAACCATCTCTGCTTGTCCTCTAATATACTGGTGAACCACTGGAGCTCAGATTTTTGAGCTGACTTCTCTTTTTCATCTGCACATTTTCCCTAGAAAATCTTTTTATGCCTTTGAATATTATCTCTGTGACTTCCAAGTGTGTATATCCAGACTTCACCTCGTAATTGAACTCAAGATACATAACCAAATACCTGCTTTCTATTTTCATTTGGATATCTAACTAGTACCTCAAAATTAATGTGCCAAAAATTAATTTGTTCTTTCTTCCTAAAACTTTTTTTTCTTGAATATCAGTAAACAATATTACCATCTACAATGTAGCTCACATCCCTACTGTCAATCTCTATAACATATTCTGAATCTAACCTTTTCTCTACCTCTCCTACTACAATCTTAGTCTAAGTCATTGAAATCTCCAGCCAAGGTTATCGAAGTAGTTTCCTGCCATGTCACCTCACAGAGCAGGAAGAACCCGCGGTCCACTGAAGACTTAGGCTTCCCTTCCGTTATGCAGAGTTGTGGCTTTGGCTGCCCAGTCAGGTACTACATTTTAAAGTTCTTTGCATTGGCAGGGTGGGAAGGGATGTGACAATTTCTTGCCAATGGGTTATGTGTCGAAATGAACAATGTTACTTCTGAGCCCAGGTGGCTTAGAAGAAAATGGACTTTCCTTAACCTATCTTTTCCTATCCACTGGTTAAAATCAAAGGATTAAGAAGCTCAAGAGATGGAGGAGCGAAAAGATGGAAGAAATTTATGTCCCTGAATCACTGCCTTAAAAGTTGTCAAGTAAACATCCATATTAAGTTATGTGAACAAAAAAATAACTTCCATTAAACTACTTGTTTAATGTTTACTTATATTTTGAAGCATTATTTTCTATAGCAGTCTCTGTCATCTATTTTAGTATGCTATGCTTTCTAAGCCCTAAAATGACTCCTAACAAAATAACTCCAAAATACAGTTAAAATTATTGAAAGAAGTAAAATGTTATACCAGAAGATACCCACTAAAGGACTTAGTAAAGGAGGAATAGAGGAACAAATTAATAATGAGACATATGGAACAAAAAAGAAAGAGCTCAGATATAAATCCAACAATATCAAAAAGGACATTAAATATGAATGAATAAAACAATCCAAACAAAACGCAGAGGTTGTCAGACTGGTTAAAAAAAAAGAAGAAGAAACAAGATCTAACTACAGTCAGGCACTGCATAGTGATGCTTTGGTCAACGGAGCACATACAGCAGTGGTCCTATGAGATTAGTATCAATATAGCTGAGGTGTGTAGTAGACTGTATCATCTAGGTTCATGTAAGTACACTCTATGATGTTCACAAAGTAATGAAATTGCTTAACGACACATCTCTCAGAACGTATCCCCATCGTTAGACGATGCATGGCTGTGTATGCCTTCTATACGAGACACATTTTAGATCCAAAGATACAAATAGGTTAAGAGTATACTATACTTTCATTCTCCACTCCTCTCCTCCAATCTGTTCTTCATTCAGAGTTTACCACTTAAAATCACTAATGACTTTCCATTACACTTAGAAACAATAAGATAAATCCAAATTTCCTGTTCTGTGTTCAAAAACCTATATCATTAGTTCACCAGGAGGATCTTCAGATAGGAAACATCAGAATCACCTGGGAGCTCATTAAAAATGCAAATTTTGAGTCCTGCCCCAGAGCCAGTAGAAGATCTAGAATGGGACCTAGCAATCTTTTTTTAAAATAAATCCTCCAAGTTTGCTTAAGTTTGATAACTAGTGCTCTACATGATCAATTAACTACCAAATTACTGGTAGTTTCATTTTATACTTCTCTATATTCCACTGCCCTAGAGCCCCACTTATTTCCTGTCTCTTTGTAGAGCATGCCAAATTCATTCCTACTTAAGGCTTGTGGAATGTTTGTTCCCTCTGTGTGAAGCAATCCTCCTTTGGTCTACCTGTGGTCGTCCGTCTCATTTCATGCCTCATATCAATGTCACTCTCTCAGAGAGACCTTTTCTCATCCTTTAATCTAAAGTAGCCCTGTTCCATTGCCTGGGTCTCTTTCTCTCGCCTTGTTCCATTTGTTTTCCTCAGTTACTTACCACTTTCTGAAATTATATTAGTTTATCACTTTTTATGTATTCCTTCTCCTCTAAAGTATAAGGTCTAAGAAACAGGAATCTCCATGTCAGCAGTCCCTAGAATAGTGCCAGGCAAAGGATAATGGGTATATACCTAATAGACCATAATCATATTCCAAAAAAGTTGAAATATATTTACTTTATATCACAACTTAATTACAAATATATTTTGACACTGAGTGTAATTTAGAACACTCCCTCTTTTTTTAAAAAATTTTTTTCTTCTTTGTTTTTGAAGAAGATTAGCCCTGAGCTAACATCTGCTGCCAATCCTCCTCTGTTTTGCTGAGCAAGATTGGCCCTGAGCTAACATCCATGCCCATCTTCCTCTATTTTACATGTGGGACGCCTGCCACAGCATGGCTTGATAAGTGGTGCATAGGTCTGCACTCAGGATGCGAACCAGCAAACCCGGCTACTGAAGCAGAATGTGCAAACTTAACCGCTGTGCCACTGGCCTGGCCCCAGAACATTCCCTCTTAAAGCCATCTCCTTATCACATATTTGAGAAACTAAGTGATCGTTCTTGAATCAGTCATGTTACCATTGTTGCTATGACTTTCTTCTCATTTATTTTCTAGTCTAAGGTAGGCCACCCCTTATTTGCCTTCTCCAACTCCTGGCTGCAGTTCTCCACAGACACAATGCTGCAACCTCTAAAAAAGCCTCCAAACAGCATTGGTTGGGGCTGGGAATAGGGCAGCTTTCTTTCCTTTTCTGGATTTTCCCTTACTTTCATAGACAGTATCAATATGCTAAATTGTTTGTGCCATACTTTACTAAAGAAAAAGAAGTATTGCCACAAATGAGATAAAGAAGTTTTAAATAATACTCTTATATAGTTTTTAACCTAGTTTGAGCAAAACTTTTAATAAATTAAGTAGTTCCAAAGAGAATTTTATGGATGCACGCAGGTCCTAAACTTGTTTCCTTGTCCTCAAGTTCACTCTGGTCTTCAGGACTACTCGCCTTGTATCGGTGTGCAGATTTCTCGCTGCGCTTTGAGGAAGTGCACAGGGCTGAGCTCACCCCACGTGCAGCTTCCTCCCCTAAGCAGTACATCCTACCAAATGGTCTCCAGCAGCTCTTCCGTTACTCCAAGGGAGACAAGGACAGTGTTTCTGAGCCAGCTCCCCTTCAAAGTCTCCCAGCCAGTGGTAGACACAGACATTCTTCAATATTGTTTTTTCTGCTGATGTTGTTATACGTTAAGCATGTCTGGTTTCTTTGAAGAAGGCATTGAAAATGAAAATTGAGGTGCTATTTGCTTCAAGGACTAAAGTGAGGCAGCTATTGCTGTTGGGCCCCATTTAGTTAAGAGCTAGCAAATTCTCTTTAAGATCAAAAATTTGCATCACTTTTTCTATTTGAATATATTATTGCCATATTACCTCTTTTTTTTTTTTTGTCTTCCTTGACCACTAAGATTTTCTGCCATATTGACAGTTACTTATATCACCTCTCTTAACATATTCCTTGTGTCTGGCTGGCTAAGATATTAAAAGTGGAGAGAACATTTACCTTGTCAATTATTAGTTACTTCTTTTACAGCTAAGGAAATTGAATCCCAATGAGAATACCAAAGATAATATACAAATAGAACATATTTCCATTGTTTGGACTGAAACAATAAGACTTTGAGGCAATACATATGCAGAGCGAAAATTAGGATCTAAGATGCAGTGAAGGGCTAAACATATACGTGTACTAGAGGATAATAGATAAGAAAATTTTAGATAATACACTTTTTTGAAGGGGAAAAGAACTTCCCAAGAAAAACACAAAGCTCAGAAGACTTGTACAAAAATATTTATAAAAATGTGAGTATATAAAAAGGAAAAATTTTCTGTGCAGAATATGCAATTACTAAAAAGTTAAATTAAAATTGATAAAATGGGAGAAAATATTTGACATAGGGTTAGTCCTTGGAACACAGAATTCAAGAAGAAACAAATAGGCAAATTAAAAAGAAAGCAGTATAATGACTAATAGGCATGAGGAAAGATGTTTAATTGTTAAATCAATACTGTTTAATGTTCAAAATTTTATAATACCTATCATTAGCAAGTGATAAGGATATTATTATACATTGTTTTTGATTGATTCCAGACTTTGGAAAATGCAACTTTGAAGTGTCTATCATAATTTGAAATGTGTATATTATTCAGTTGATATATTTAAGAATTCTGTGTTACAGAAATACCCAAACACAGAAAATACCTTCAAGCATATTCCTTGCAGCATGATGAGTATAGTAACACATTAGAGAAAGCTCAAATACCAATAAAATGGAGAATGAGTAAATAAATTATTGTACACTGAAATATAGAATAACGAGAACCCTCAAAAAGAGCACAGCAGATGGTGACAGAGGAGGAGCCTGAACTCACCTCCTCCCCTGGACACACCTAATTTACAGCTACAAATGGAACAATTTCCTCTGAAAGAAACTCAAACACTAGCTGGCTGAAGAGGAAAAACCCACATTGAAATGAGTAGGCAAGGCTGAGATACAATCTTGTCATAAATCACCACCCTTAGCATGGCAACCCAAAATTGGCAGGGAACTCTCAACCCTAAGCTTCTCCTTGAGTTTGAACCCAACATCTGGCACCCCGATTTTTAAGACCTACACCTGAGAGACTGGCTCCTGAACCATCTAGCTTTGAAAGCCAATGGACATGCATCCATGAGACCCACAAGACTATAGTGAACTGAGAAATAGCTCTTAAAGGGATCACACAGACTCATCCACCCCAGGACCCAACACAGAAGAAGCTGATGGAAAAGCAGCCAGTCTTTCTGTGAAAGAAGCTTATTTGCTTATTGTAAAGCATTGGCCTGAGGGACAGGCATCTAATTTAACACCCATCTAGGCTCCAGTTGAAATGTTCACCAAAGATGGAGGCCAGTAGGTGCCACCTTTGCACTCTCTGTCTGCCTTGTTCAGAGTGGTTGGTACTTCCTTTGGGGGGAAGCTTGTGCACTTTCTGGTGTCCCAAGGTTTGAAGCTGCTGCCAAGGGGACGCCTCTTGATCACCTGGTGGCCAACAGGCCTTAGACTTGCAGGTCCTGCAGGATTGGAACTGACGGAGAGGGAAGTTCTAGCTGGAGGCACTCCAGGGCACAGAAGAGAAGCAACAAATTGAAACACCCAGTTTTTCCTTGAAAGAGTGCTTTTAGCTTATCTTCATGGCTGCAGCCTGAGGGCAGCCTTCTAATACACATGTATGTAAGGGCTAGCTGTAATCCTCTCCAGAGATCTTGGAGGTGGGATCTAATTTGGCACTCTCCCTGTGCCTTGCTCCTGATCACCAGTAACTCCTGAAAAGGAGCTTCTGCACATTTCTGGTGACCTGGTTTTTGCAGCTTCTGCCCAGGATACTCCCTTGATTGCCTTGCTCTGGTGACCATCATGGCTTAGGATTGAGGGACCCATAGGTCTGTAGCAAACTGACCTATATTCCCCCAAAGGACAGTGTAGAGACAGCAGAATGATACGCACCTCCAGTCTTGCTGTGAAAGAGGTCTATTAGCTCGCCTTTGTAGCTGTGACCTGGGGGACAGGTGTATAATTAAATACACTTCTAGGGACTGACTACAGTTCTCTCCAGAAACCAAGGAGGTTGACGTGCAACATATTTGCGCTCTCCTTCTACCCCACCCCTATAAGGTCATCAGTGTCTCCAGGAAAGTAGTTTGTGTACACATCTAGCACTTCAGCTTGTGTGGCTCCCACCAGGGGACACATCCCTTGAGAGCCCAGCTCTGGTGGCCAGTGGGGCTTGTGTTCATGGATTCAATGGGAAAGTAGTAAACAATAAAACAATTCTTAACTGGCTATCACTCCAGTGCAGTGCAAGGGAGCAGATGGAAGTGTACATCACTCAGTCTTCCCCTGAAAGAAGTATATTTGCCTACTTTAAAAGCTGCTGCCTGAGGGTCTGACTTCCAATAAGCCTGAATCTAGGCACTGACTGAGGTTCTCCCATTTAGAACACTTACAAGTCTTGGTATACCCTCAACTACCGGGAGCCACTAAGAAAAAAGTAGCCTGCTTAAACAATCACAAAAGTTTGATAGACAATCAAGAGCTAAGGCAAGTTTGAATGATAAGGTTCATCTCCTACACAGCCCATTCCTCCAAGACTGAAAGAGGTGGTGGTTTTATGTATAGAAACCACACAGAGAATCAAGAAAAATGAAGAAATAAGGGAATATGTTCCAAACAAAAGAGCAAGTTAAACCTCAGAAAAAGACCTTAATGAAATGGAGATAAGTGATTTACCATCAAAATAATGGTCATAAAGAAGCTTACTGAGCTCAGGAGAAGAATGGCTGAACAAACTGAGAATTTCAACAAAGAGACAGAAAAGACAAGGAGAGACTCTTAAAGGCAGCAAGAGAAAAACAACTTGTTAAGTACAAAGGAACCTCCATTAGACTATTATCAGGTTTTTCAGCAGAAACTTTACAGGCCAGGAGGGAGTGACACAATGTATTCAAAGTGCTGACAGGAAAAAACTGTCAACCAAGAGTACTCTACCCTGAAAATTGTCCTTTAGTCTTGGAGAAATAAAGTGCTTTCTAGAAAAGCAAAAGCTAAGGAGTTCATCACCACTAGAATGGCATTATAAGAAATATAAAGGGACTTCTTTAAGCTTAAAGAAAAGTATGCTAATTAGTAACAGGAAAACAAATGAAAGTATTAATCTCACTGATAAAAGTAAATATGTAGTAAAATTCAGAATGACTTAAAGTTGCATGTTAATCACTTATAAAGCTGGTATGAAGGTTAGGAGACAAAAGTAGTAAAAATAACTATCATGACAGTAATTTGTTTAGGATACAGAATATAAAATGTAGATTATATAAATTTAGATAGAACAATGACATCAAAAACATGACACGCGGGAGGTGAGGGTGAAACTATAGAGCTTTAGAATGTGTTTGAACTTAAATTCTTATCAATGTAAAACAAACTGTTATAAATATAGGCTGTTTTGTGTAAGCCTCATGGTAACCACAAGGCAAAAACATGTAGTAGACACATAAAAGATAAAGATAAATGAATATTAGCATTCCACTACAGAAAAACAAACAAAAAGAGAAAACAAGAGAAGAAGATCAGAACAAAATAATTACAAAACATCCAGAAAACAATTAACAAAATGGAAATAATTACCTACCTATCAATAATTATTTAAAATTTAAATGATCTAAATTCTCCAATCAAAAGACATAGATCAGTTGAATGGATTAAAAAAAATCTCATTATATGCTGCCTACAAAAGACACACTTCAGATATAAGAATATACACACACTTGAAGTGAAGGGATAGAAAAAGCTATTTTACACAAATGGAAACTAAGAAAAAGCTGTGGTAGATATACTTATATCAGACAAAATAAACTTTAAGACAAAGACTGAAATATGAGACAAAGAAGGCCATTATATAATGATAAAGGGGTCAATCCAATACAAGAATATAACATTTGTAAATATTTATGCATCCAACATAGGAGCACCTAAATGTATAAAGCAAATATTACAAGACCTTTAGGGAGAAATAGACAGCAATAGAATAACAACATGGGATTTTAATACCCCACTTTCATCAATGCATAGATCATCCAGGCAGAATATCAGTATGGAAACATTGGCTTTAAATGACAAATTATACTAGATAGACAACAGATATATACAGAACATTCCATCCAAAAGCAACAGAATACACATTCTTCTCAAGTGCACATAAAACATTCTTCAGCATAGATCATATGTTAGACCACAAAACAAGGCTTAATAAATTTACGAAGACTGAAATCATATCAATAATCTTTTCCAGCCACAATGGTATGAAAATAGGAATCAATTACAAGGAGAAAACTGGAAAATTCACAAATATATGGAAATTAAACACCATGATAGTAAACAATGGGTCAAAGAAGAAATCAAAATAGAAATCAAAAAATACTTTGAAACAAATGAAAATGGAAACACATCATACCAAAACATATTGAATGCAGCAAAAACAGTTGTAAGAGGGAAGTTCATAGTGATAAATACCTACATTAAGAAACAAAAAATATCTCAACAACCTAACTTTACACCTTAAGGAACTAAAAAAAGGAACATAAAGCCCAAAGCAGGTAAAAGGAAGGGAATAACAGATCAGAATGCAAATAAGTAAAATAGAGACTAAAATGACAATAGAAAAGATCAATGAAACTAAGACCTGTTTTTTGAAAAGGTAAACAAAACAGGTAAAACTTTAGCTAGACTCATCAGGAAAAAAAGAGGACTCAAAAAAATAAAGTCAGAAATGAAAAAGGAGATGTTACAACTGATACCACAGAAATACAAAGGATCTTAAGTGCTACTATGAACAATTATACACCAACAAATCGGACAACCTAAAATAAATGGATAAATCCCTAGAAACATACAACTCACCAGGACTGAATCAGGAAGAAATAGAAAATCTGAACAGACCAATTAATAGTAAGGAGATTGAATCAGTAATCAAAAGCCTCCCAACAAACAAAAGTCCAGGACCAGATGGTTTCACTGGTGAATTCTACCACACATTTCAAGAAGAATTAATACTAATCTTTCTCAATTTCTTCCAAAAAATAGAAGAGAATAGTTCCAACTCATTTTACAAAGCCAGCATTGCCCTGATACCAAAAGCAGACAGGAACACTATAAGAAAAGAAAATTACAGGCCAATGTCCCTGATGAATACAGATGCAAAAATTTTCAACAAAATATTAGCAAACCTAATTCAACAATACATTAAGGAGAAGTGAAGAAACTAAGATGGTGTTTCTGACTTGGCTGCCCCTCACAAGAACAACTACTACTCGTGCACAAGATACCACTTAGAGAATCCTAGAATATGGAGGGAAGCTGAAGTACCCCACCTGTGCCAGAGATACCAAGACAAACTGCCTTAGAATGGTAGAAGGATCGACTACATGCTGACCTTACTGCCCCACCCCCAGAGCACTACGGAACCACACTGAGAGGTCTTCTCTGAGCCTATCGTTCCTCCAGTGCAAAAAGAGAGCCCAAGGTTGACATGTGACCACCCCCCCCCCCATTATTGTGAGTTTCTTCGTATGAGCCCCACTCTGGTCTAGCCCCACAGCAATTACAGAGGAGTCTGTGGGGCTTGACCAGTAGGAATCAGAATGTAACAGAAAAGGAAGGATGGGCTTGCAATAAACAGGACTTGCACCTTGGCCAGCCAAGTTCCTACCTTCAGCACCAAAATAGTAGTCCTAACCAGCAGCTTTGCTCATCTGCAGAAACAAATTGTTGGTGCAGTCTGACCAAGAAACTTGATGCACTAAAGGACTGCCTGACTCAGGTATTCAAACAAAAAGCTCTGCTGTGCCTGGTCCACCCCCAGCCCAGACAGGGGAGTTAATTCATAACCCTACCCACTGCTGAATGAATTCCCAGCCCTGTCCAACCAGAGAGCCTGGCCAAACACCTGGAAAGCTGTGTAGGCCAGAAACAGTCAAGAAGATAGTTCAGCAGGCAGAGCTAATAGTCTGCAGAGCAAAGCCAGTGGCCCTATTCAGCCAGGAAACTTGGAGCACAAGTCAGCCTGAGCCAAGACCACAAACAAAGAGCCTTACAGGCCTTAGAGCTGGTTTTCCTGCTGCTCCTGTACAGAGAAACTAATTTGTAGTCCTACCTATCACTGAATGCTGCCTTCAAACCACCCAACCGGGGAACCTAACCAGAGCATACAAAACACTAGCTCTACTTACAGTGGCACTTAAACAGAGAGTGCAGCTTGTGGCTCTTTCTGTCTGCAGGACAAAACAAGTGGCCCCATCTGGCCAGAGAATACAGTGGACTGTCTTACCTGAGTTGAGTCCCCAAACAACAAACTCTGTAGGTCCTGGTCCTGGTCCCATTGCCCCACCAGGGCAGGGAAGCTAATTCATAGCCCTACCTATTGCTGTGTATAGTACCTAGTCCTGAATGTCTAGTAAGCCAGACCAGAGAACCCAGGTAACTGTGGAGCACATCCTACAGCCTCACTTAATCAGGGAACCAAGCCATCAGTTTTACCCAAGTGTTCTCAGCCAGTGGCGCCCCTCTTCCCCCAGCCTCAGAGCTCAGGCAGTGGTCTCACCCAAAGATAGACCCTGAGAGCAAGTAGCACTTGCACAAGAACATTACCAGCAGATATGTCAAGAAACCCAAACTGTGCTGAGTGGTGGAGAACTGTCACTCCCAAAGCAAACTGTAAAGTCTGCAAGAGGGGACTGCTTACTCGTGTCAGGATCACTTACTCATGTAAAATGCTATGTAAGGAGTTTAGGATGAAAAAATCAGGAAAACATGACACCCCAAAGAAAACTTATCGAATTCCAATAACTAATCCTTAAGAAATGGAAATCTATGGACTGTCAGACAAAGAATTCAGAAAAATCCTCCCAAAGAAGTTTAGTGAACTACAAGAACACAGAGACAGCTAAATGAAATTAGGAAAACAATGTATGAACAAACTAAGTTCAACAGAGAAAAAAGAAATCCCTCCACAAAACCAAACAGAAATCCTAGAATTGAAAAATATAACGAATCATCTAAAGAAGTCACTAGAGAGCTTCAAAAGCAGACTTCATCATGCAGAAGAAAAGATCAGTGACCTACAAGACAGGACATTTGAAATTATTCAGTTAGAGGAGCAAAGAGAAAAAGAATAAAAAAGACTCCACCAAAATACTCAGACCTAATAAGCAAATTCATTAAAGTTGCAGGATTAAAAATCAATATGCAAAAATCAGTTGCAATCATATAGACTGATAACTATCAGAAAGAAAAATTAAGGAAACAATCTCCTTTACAAGTGCATCAAAAAGAATAAAATACCCAGGAATAAATTGAAATTTAATTTAAATAAGTTAATAAATGAGGCAATGAAAGACCTTTACACTGAAAACTATAAAACATTAATGAAAGAAATTGAAGACACAAATAAATGGAAAAATATGCCACGCTCATGGATTGGAAGACTTAATATTGTGAAAATGCCCATATTACCCAAAACAATCTATAGATTCAATATAATCCCTATCAAAATTCCAATGGCATTTTCACAGAACTAGAGCAAACATCCTAAAGTTTATATGGAGCTAGAGAAGACCGTGAATAGCCAAGGAAATTTGAGAAAGAAGAACAAAGCCGGAGGTATCATTTTTCCTGATTTCAGATTATGTTACAAAGCTAGAGTAATCAAAACAGTATGGTATTGGCATAAAAACAGACATATGCATCACAGGAGCAGAATAGATAGCTGGAAATGAACTAACACATGTATTAATTTATGACAAAGGAGCCAAAAATAAATGAAGGGAAAGGACAGTATCTTCAATAAATGGTGCTGGGGAAACTGGACAGCCACATGCAAAAGAATGAAACTGGACTACTACTTTACACCATACACAAAACTTAACTCAGAATGCATTAAAGACCTGAATGTAAGACCTGAAACAACAAATGTCTTAAAAGAAAATAAAGGTGGTAAGCTCTTTGACGTCAGTCTTGGTGGTGATTTTTTGGATTTGACACCAAAATCAAAGGATATAAAAGCAAAAATAAACAAGGGGGGACTACAAACTAAAAAGCTTCTGCACAGCAAAGGAAACCATCAACAAAAGGAAAAGGTAACCTACAAAATGGGAGAAAAATGTTTGCAAATCATATATCTGATAAGGGTTAATATCGAAAATATATAAAGAACTCATGCAACCCCCCTAAAAAAACCCAATCTCATTAAAAACTGGGCAGATGATCTGAACGGACATTTTTCCAAAGAAGACATAGATGGCCAATAGATACATAAAAATGTTGTCAATATCATTAATTATGAGGGAAATGAAAATAAAAACCACAAAGAGATATATCCTCACACCTGTTAGAATGACTGTTACCAAAAAGATAAGAAATAACAAGTGTTGGCAAGGATGTAGAGAAAATGGAACACTTGTGCACAGTTTGAGGAAATGGAAATTGGGGCAGTCACTATGGAAAATATTATAGAAGTTCCTCAAAAAATCAAAAATCAAACTACCATATGTTCCAGCAAATCCAGTTCTGGGTATTTATCCAAAGGAGATGAAAACACTAACTCAGAAATGTTCATGCACCTCTATGTTCATTGCAGCATTATGTACGATAGCCAAGACATGGAAGCAATCTAAGTGTCCATCAATGGATGAATGGATAAAGAAAATGTGGGTGTGTGTGTGTGTGTGTGTGTGTGTATACATACACACATATACGTTTTCTTTAGTTTTTTATATATAAAAAACTAGGTTATATAAGTCAGACAAAGAAAGACAAATACCATATGACCTCACTTATATGTGGAATATTTTTTTAAAAATACCAAACTCATATATACAAAGAACAGATCAGTGGTTGTCTGAGGCAAGGCTGGGTGAAATGGGTGAAGGGTGTCAAAAGATTCAAACTTCCAGTCATAAAGAAAGTCATAGGGATGTAATGTATAACATGGTAACTATAGTTAATAATACCCCATCATATATTTGAAAGTTGCTAAGAGAGTAAATCTTAAAAGTTCTCATCACAAGAAAATCAATTATAACTATTTTCAGTGATGTATGTTAACTAGACTTATTATGTGGTCATTTTGCAACATATACAAATATTGAATCTTTACGTTGTACACCTGAAACTAATATACTGCTATACGTCAATTGTATTTCAATAAAAGAAGAACACATATACATTCATATGGAAAATTTTATGAATATCTAATGATAAGTAAAAAAATAACGTTACAGAACAGGATATATAACATGATCATCTTAACGTGTGCATGCACACAAACATAAGAGCTCATATTATCTGTTTGTGTACAGAAAAAGATCTAGCAGAATATATACATATAAACCATCTTAAACAGCCTTGATAAATATCTGTTAATGGATGACACAAATTGGAGCTATAATAATTCTATTATTCTGTATCTTCATTTAAGTGTGCTAAACATTCCCAAGAAAATGAAAACCTTGTGAAATTGGTATTTGAATGAAAGCAAATGTGAAGAAGAATGCTGTCTATCTGTTATTAGAAATGAAGTCTGAAGTCTTGCAGTCTTCTTTCCTGGAGGGTTATTGAATGAGAAACAAGCGATAAGAGGGAACTTAGCATGACCCCTGCAGTTAGTCTAAAAAAAAAACAGCTAAGAGTACTTCAGTCATGAATCTGTATAATGCACTGCAGAGACTCAAAATGGCTGGATTTACACAGTAAACTTTAAAGATTGATAAATTCATCTAATTTTTAAATAGGATTTTTCCTCCTCTTTCAACTCACCTGATGCAAATGATAACTGGCACTTTGGACCTCAGATTTGGTCATCCATGCAAACAACAGCATCTATTGAATTGGCTGTTTAGCCCAAATCACTGTCAGCCTACTTGTCTTAGCATTTTCCACCTGTAGCTGCTGATCTCCCAATCTGTGGGATCAGGTCCTTACAAGTCCTGAGTAATTACTAACCAAGCCTTTCACAGACTCATATCTACTTGTTACAAAGTCTGGAATTAGTTTTGCGGCTGTAAGCAGGGGCTTTGGTCTCAAACAAAACAAACAAACGAATACACACAAACATATACACACATACTATAATGTAAAACTATTTTCATATACGCTCAGTTTACACCACAGTATTACCAGTATATGTTACTTTCTGAACTCCTCTATGCCAAGATTTTGCCCTGGGTACTGATAAATGTCATGGTCCCTCCACTCTTTCTCTTCCTACCAGGGGTTGGACTTCTGCTCTCAAAATTCTGCCAGTCAACTTCTGGCTATCAGTGTCCTTCTGCATGGTGACTCATCAATGAGGAACCACAAGATCATCTGTTCTAACTTCTCAGCAGCAGAATGTATCATATCCTCAGTAAGCAAGAATGGTCAGGGTACTCAACAGCGAAAGGCCAGTACTTTGTAGCATCCAGGCACTGGAACTGGACGTTATAACAAGTTTCCGGTAGCAGCAAGCCTCAGAGATAAAGAGTTCTATGCAGCTTTGTCCTAGGGTACACCAGGGCTTAAACCGGGGAATCTAAATCTTCCGTGAATTTCAAGGAACCAGAGAGACTTGAAGGTACTAAAATGAGCCAATAATGGGGGAAAAACCCAAAAATATCATCAGATCATTTTCCAGAAAGACAACTACAATGACTGAAGCCCATTGGTCGACCTGTGGATGACTATGTGCAGTTGGGCTATGGAATAAGTCAAGCTTCTTCCAGCTGCTTGTGTAGACCAATGGAAAGTGTATAGTGGTGTAAAAATGACTGACATTATTTCTTGCTTGTATAATACTGCAAAAATGGCATTTGTGCTTTACAGTCACCTATCTAGTAATGATTCAAGGAAGGTGATCTAGCTATGTACCTGGGTATAACAAAAAATGGATGAGGTTGAACAGCTGGCTAGTCTCTATTATGAACACTCTTGTTTAGAGACACATAAAAGACGCTGATATGTCTGGGTATCTGGGTTTGAATATTCTGTTCCTCTTCTGACTGGTGATGATCTTGATCAGTTCAAATTTGTCATGTCCTACAGCTGGATTTGCTATTTACTATTTCTTAAGATTTCTCAACGGTAAGCCAGGTCCTCTATGTCTAGTCCCTCCCAGTCTTGAGATTCTCTTTTATCTGCAGCTTCCTTGAAGATCACTGAATACTCATTGGCAATGGTTGCTTGAAATATGACTGTCACTGTATCACAACAAATGTGACATCATTCTGCAACCAACAACTTGCAGATAATTGTGCATTTCCAGTAACATGAAAATGCTTCAAAAGAGCATGAGTAACTATATAAATACAAATTAACATTAAGACAAACTATAGTACTGTGAGTTTACTTTATCCTAATCATGAATGCTGTCTCCTTTCTGCTATACTTTCTTGTGCTGCCACGTACTCTAGGTGCTTGTTGCTTTGTGGGAGAATAATCCCCGGCAGTGACCTCTGTGGGTGAAAGATACAGACAACAGGGACAATGTTTGAATTTCCACCAAGTCTCTAAAATATAAGAATGAGCAAAAATTTTAAATATGTGGCTTTTCAGGTTGCCTAGGATTGTGCAATACCCATGAAACATCATCAGGGGCCCGGCCAGCAAGTGATAGCCTATACTTTTCTCCATGGCATCATTTGCACTATACCTTCGACCTCCCTACACCAGCAAAAACCAAGTCCATCAATGTTGAGATGTTAAAAATGTAGCAGAGAATACTTGAAATATAAAACATATAAAAATCTTTCATCCTTATTCTCTTTTTACTTCCTTCCTACCTTTCTTCCCTTTATATCATTTTGCAAACATCCAAGTCAATAGATAAAATCAGCCTTTGTTGAATTTGAATGGATTGCTCTCAGCTGACTCCTCCATCTTGAGATATGTAAGATTCTTAAACGTGTGGGGTCATACCAAGTTTCCTCTTATCACCCTTACTAGTCTGTAATTTCAATATCCCCTGTGGAAGAAGAAGAAGAAAACATAAACGGAGTGCAGAGAATGTAAGATTGCATTGCTACTGCTATGTAGATAACTGCTTGTCCCTTAACTCTGATTTTGTGATACAAGTATTGGCGCCCTCTGTTCTCAGGTCTGGTTCGCATAAACATCACCTCTGAATCACTCACAAACCAGCACCTGACTTGCCAGGCTAAAGCAAAGAAAATGACTGAAATCAATTATTGGTGTTTTTACAGCCTAATTTCCTTGCCATCTAAATGCAGATAAATAGAAAATCTAATTTTTATTATGTCTCACCCACGACTTTTAATAAATATTAATGCACATGACTGTAGCTGACCTCCCCTAGACTTAAAATCAATAGGTGCTGATTAAGGTCTTTCGGGCAGCTTTACAAAGATGAAGACTCACCAGTTCCATTGCCTATTCTCTGATCCCTGAACAGGTTAACAGAGGGCCTATTAAGAAAAGTAAAGTACTGAGCAAATTCTGGTCATGTAGGAACATGAGCAGGGAGTCCAGTTATGCCTATTATAGCTACATGGCTTATGTAACATTTTTCATTAATTTTTTCACTTGTGATTTCAACTCTGGTTTTCGCTTTTTAATGACCATAAAGCATATTCTTGACAGTTTCTTTTATACCATGTGAGTGTAGGGTAGCAATTTAAAATATATTTAATTCTATAATTTCTTATTGGTTTTTCTTATTGATTTTAATCAAAATCCAAATTGATCAGAAGCATACAGCGCAGATTTTACCTCAGGGCAATTTTTGTGACCTTGTGTTCTATCACTAAGTTATAGTATAAATATTTTGTTTTTAATCATATTTTCTTATGCATATTTATTCTTTGAGCAATTGCTTGGTACCAGATCCAGTTTTCGATACTAGAGACTCACACAAAGACAAATCACATAAAGCCCCCACCCTTTTGGAAATTATGACAACAGGGAACACAGGGAAAACTCCATAATTACGTTTAAAGAGTAGAGAGAAAAATATGTACTCAGCTGGAGCCGAGGCGATGAAACTGGGAGGTAACACCAGTGTGTGAAATTACATGAAAAGTCTGGGGAATCATAAAGCCTCAGCATCCAATGGGATCATCCAGAAGGCTCTGTATCAGTCTATCTCCTGCACAATGCAGGAGCTGCTGAAAATGAGTAAGATGCCCCAAGATGATCCATGTGAAGAAAGGGGAGTACAGCACCAATCTCTGAACCTGAGGATGCATTTGGCGATAAGGGAGGATTTAGTAAATAAGATGCTGAATGAGGAAGTAAAGATTAAGGCAGTCAAGAAAAGGGAAAAATTTTGGAAATGCAGAAATTCATAGAAACATGCTTTCCACTCCATCCTGAGGAAAGGCCAATAGACCATGTTAAACATGGAAGAGACTTGAGTATCAGTCTCGTGGACAGACATCATTATTATTTTCTTAATTTTTTAAATGAAGATCTTCTAACAGACAAATTAATACATTTCTTCTGTTTGTTCTTCCTTAAGCTGATGTTCCTCTTGAGGATATCAACATAGGGGCTGGCCCAGTGGCATAGCAGTTAAGTTTGCATGCTCTGTTTTGGCAGCCCAGGTTCACTGGTTCAGATCTCAGATGCGTATGTATGCACCACTTATCAAGCCATGCTGTGGCAGGCGTCCCACATATAAAATAGAGGAAGATGGGCACAGATGTTAGCTCAGGGCCACTCTTCCTCAAAAAAAGAAAAAAAAGCGTATCAATATGTTTTACTGGAGCATACATAGAATTCATGAATATTAAATGCCAAACTTAGTGGGCATTTAGTCTTTAGCTCAGTGTCAAGAACTTATTTAACTGTTCCCTTCACCAAGAAACGGGGGAACCTGGCAGAAATTTTGAACGACATAATGCTTCCAATCCAAGACACAGATATGTGAAATAAAAAGAGAGAAAGGAGGAGCTATAAAATATTATCATTATTACTATACTAATATATATGTATATTATAATGCTATATTATTTATAATGATATGTTATATAAATGGTAAACACAAAAACATATATATATATATATATGGTATTTTACATATATATACATATACGGAGAGAGAAAGGGTTTGGTTTCATTAAACTCAGGATTGGGGGGGCCAAAGGGAATTTACTACCATTTGTAATATTATTTCATGGGAAAAAAATCCATCTCATGTTCCAATACGTGATTTCCAAAGCATTGAGACTTGCTGAAGCTAAATTGAATACTCCTGTGTTAACTTGCAGCGTTTGGAAATCACCTACTGACCCTATGGATAATTACAGATCAAGAATTTGTCCTGTATCTTTAGATGCTATTCTTCTTCCTGCTCCTACATTTACAGCATCTTGGGTCTCTGGCAAGGTGCCTTCACTTTCCATGGCAGATTTAAAACATTGTTTTTTACAGTATTCTGAAATGGCAAACAAGAAATGCAGCAAAGTATTATTTCCACTAAGCGTATATATTTCACCTGAAGCATGAGTTTAAAACTTCACAAAATGCAAAGCCATAATCCAACCTCCAGGTAACAAACTGATTATATAATAGTTTTGTACTTAATATGGACTTAGAAACATTTCTGGTAACCATGCTAAAATGTGGAATAAAAATAGGCACCTATGAATTACAAGGTAATTGTTGCCATCAAGAGTTTTCTGCTGACATGAAAATGCTTATGTGATTTACCAAAAAAAAGTTTCATTTTGTAATTGGTAGTTAGGAAATATTTTAATATATTTCAAATGTTTGTGAAAATTAGGAAGTAGGAGTTGAATATCACATCTTGTATGTGTGGTTTCTGTTTTCAATGCATACATATTTTTTGTCTTCAGGGCTGATCTTGCTCAATTACATATCCTAAAGGGAAATATTGGGCCTAATAAAAGGTGTTTTAATTTGTAACTATAGTTCTTGAGCCATGGTATTTCTTCCCCGAATTTTTCCTCTTCAGGATTGGCCCAAAGCTAAAGCTTCAAGACAAAATCGGTCTTGCTTTGTCCTCCCCTCCACCTTCCTTTCGTTTCCTCCATTTTTGTCCCTACTCTCGCAGTGGCGCTCTAACTTGGGCTACTTTTGTGAATAGTGCCTCAACCTCCTATCTCAAAACAAAAACAAATAGGCAAATACAAATCCATCATTTTATTATCTAGAGTTTAGTTGGTTATTTTGAAAAAACTCTCTGAAAATAATTCCCATTGAGGTGCTCATGACCAATACTATATAACTCTGAATTAACACGTTTAAAGATTATTAAAGACAATTTTTAACATATTAAATTTAGGTTGGAAAATATTAAGACAATGGATATTTTGTTAAAGGTACTGTTTCAGGCGCAAGATGGTAAAACTGAATGGAAGAGAAGAGAGGACTGAGATCTAATATTTATTAAATAAAATATTATTTCACTTCATCTTCAGAGGAATGTAATTCCTCTTTTCAAATAAAGAAACTGAAGATCAAAGTCTTAAGTTACCTACCCATGATCAAATTTTTAAAGAAGTAAAGTATACATGTGAATTCATGTCATCTGCTTCTATGGAGCGGAGTATGACAATTACCACTCACACACAAAGGCACAGATGAAGACTGTAGAATCCTGGGAAAAGGAAGTGAAGTAGAAAAGGAGATCTCAGCGGCCTGGGCAGATGAGAAAATACATTACAGTGAAGATGGGATTTGAGAGTGGCTTAAAGCATAGGTGAATAAACTTAGCTTAAAAGGTAGAGTGCTGCACTTATAAAACCCAGAGCTTAATGAAAAATGGCTTAATAAAAATGTAAGATGTGACAGGTAATAAGAGATACCTTCATTTGGCAGATTTATGGAGTATAAATAGTGGAAAAGTATGGGATGAGACTGGAAAACAGAGTTGAATCATAGCTCAAAAATCCAGGTATACAAGATTGAGGGGTTACAGGTGCTATAGAAGACCATGGGACTCTTTGAAGTATTTTAAGTAAATAAGTGAAATTTACTCGGTCTGTGTTTTAGTGTGTATAATATAGATACAGTATCTGAATGGATTAAATGGAATTTGGGAGATTAGGTAAGAAGTAATAAGAGTCTAAACTAGAGTGGTAGCCCTGTAAGGAAAAAGATGTATAAAAGACATGCACATTGTAGAGATACAGTTACACTTGGCTACTGGCTGGTTTTCAGCAAAGGAAGATGTCAGTGTCTCTGGGGTTTGAAATTTGGGTTACTCAGATGATGATGACAATACTAACAAACTGATAGATGAGGAAGAGGAGCTCATTATGGAGTGATGAGTGAGGGTTTATTATTTGAGATTCCTGGAGAAGAGTCAAAGCCAGAGGGATTGGAAATGATCACAAAGCTCTCAAGTTACTTTAGGCCGTGCGGCAATGTCACAACATGTTCGTTGTTGAGCTTATTCTTCACCTCTAGTCCACAGTGCTGCACCCACTGGTCTAGACCTTCCACACTCCTCTTCCTCCCTTGCTCTCAGCAAACCATTCCTTTTACTACACTGAAAAAAGAGTGTCCCTAAAATGATAAATTTTACTTCCAAGACTACATTCACATAAATCCCAATTTTCCTTCATTTGTCTTTGTACTTTGGATAAACTTTCCTTCTTTCTTTCAAAGGTCAATAAGATTTCTCTCTCATCCCACATTAGCTTCTCAAGAGCTACCACCCTAGCTTGCCCCTCATTGTTTCATCAATCTATTCTATTATTTGAGGTTTCCATTATCATTAGGTATTTAGAATCTTTGATCTTAAGACAGTAAATCTACAATAAAAACAAAATAGTTTCAGTTCCTATTATATCTCTCCAGACCCTTTTCGCAGCTCACCTTCTATATCCTTATGTCCTGTTTATTCTTCAACCCACTCCAATCTGGAATTCATTCCTTTTGTACCAAAAAAGCTGTTCATGTTGAAGTCTTTATTTCAGTATTGCAAAACTAAGTTGAAACACTTTTGGTCACATTACTAGATTTATCAAGAGCGTTCAACAAAGTTAACCATTTCCTCCTTCTTAAGACGATATTTTCCCTTGGAATACATGACGCTATCCCTCTTAATAACCCCTCTTACATTTAAGATCGCTCCTTTAGTCTCTTTGTCCAAATTTAGCTCCTAGAAGGATTTCTAAAGCTGGACTTATTTTGTCCATCTTTTCTCCCTGCTCTTGTGTCCATTCCTATGGCCTCAATACATTCTATAAACCACTGGCTTCCAAACGTGTATCTTCAGACCTCTTTCTGAGTGACAGATTTTGAAGCTCCACTGCCTGTTTCACCTCTCCTCTAAGATGCCTCTAAGATCTCAAGTTCAAAATGTTGAAAACTAAACATCTTGTCTTTCTTGGCCTTCCTTTAATTTTCTCCATCTTAGGAATAGGCAACATCTTCCTCCTGTTGATAGAGCCAGTAGCCTAGGAGCCATCCTTGACCTTCCCTCTCCCTCCCCTACCACATCCAGCCCAAACCAGGTTAACAGGCTTCCTAACTGCCGTCCTAACCTCTACTTTTGCCTCCCCTCTCCCACACCAATCCATTCTATTTTAAAATAATGTCTGACATATTAAAATAGCTAATAGTAACTTAGAAACTTAGAAATCAAAATAATATAATAAGCACTGTGAATTGACACCAAAATTATTAGAATGTTACCAAACTGCTGTATTTACCCCACAGTCTGCCCTCCCTTGGTGGTTACTATTAACCTGAATACTGGGTATATCCTTAATTTGCTTTGATTTTCAAAATAATTTTGTACATGTGTTGTATGTCCCTAAAAATCATTTGTTTAACCATGTTTTTTTTTTAGTTTTATTTATAGAGTATTATACTATTTGTTGATTTCTAAGATTTTTTCCAATCAAGATGTTATTTCCAAGAGTTATGGATACTAATCCATAATTTACACAACACTCTTAGTAATCTTATAGAAAGTAAAGGACATTATGTCATCTTTATGATTTTTGCTCTTTGATTTCTTCCAAAACCCACTAGCATAATCTATAAGATTTTGGCCATTGCTTGCTTTTTTCACGGAGGACATGAAATTGTCTTACAACCGTTCTGGAGTTTTTTAAACTTTGATTAATGTAACAAGTTCCTTCCCATCTTGGATAATTATATTAATGGTTTGTTTCCTTTGCCAGGAATATATTTCCCATCCCAAACCCAAGTTTTTACCTAGGAGATTCCTACAAACTGTCTTCAAAAGCTTTCTGATTCTTGCCTGTCAATTTACTCTTTTCCAAGAATTTTTACTGTCTTCATCCAACTCATTACAATTTATAAACATTAGTTCTTTCTTTTGTTTTATTTATTTTCTAATTCTTAACGTGAGGTGGGAGTGCTTATTAAATGTCATAATTCCCATGATGGTAGTCACTGTGTGTTATTCAATACTACACACATTTATACTTAATATTAAACCTTATACTAGACTTTAATTAAATTAATTAAAAGAGAGAAAATATTACACATATTATATTTGTGGATTATGTATCAAGGCCAAAATTCTGTCCAAAATGTCTTCAGTCTAAATTTATAGGAGCGACATTACCAAGATGGTGACAAAGGTCATTTCTGACTTTTATCCCTCTCACAAGAGCAACAACTAGCAACTTTTCATGGACAAGACACCACTGAGAGAATCCTAGAAGATGGAGCGAGGCTGAAGCACCCCTTTCACCACAGAGACCAATACAGACTGCATTAGAAGGGTAAGTGGGGCAGTTACATGCTCAGCACATTGCCCTATTCCAAGGCTGGTACAACACCACACTGAGAGGCCTCCCCTGAGACTATTGTTCTACCAGTGGGCAAAGAGAGCCCAAGGTGGATGTCCAGTACCTCCCTTCCTCCCTGCATTGTGGGTCACTTCTTGGGAGCTCCGGTCTTACCCCATGGGGATTGCAGGAGGATCTGCGGGGCTTGAACACAGAGAATAAGATTGTGATGGAAAAGGGAGGAGGGGATTGCAATAATGAGCACTCAGATCTTGGCAGGCCAAGTTCTACCTGCAGCACCAAGTAGTAATGCCAACCAACATATTTGTTCAACTGCAGAGCCACGATGGTTGTCTACTCCGACCAGGACACTCAGTGGGGTACAGGTCTGCCTGATTTGGGTTCTTAAACAAAGAGTCTTGCCAAACCTGGAGCCTGGTCTGCCCCATCCAAGGCAAGGGAGCTGAGTCATAGCCAGGCCCACTGCTGAGTGTAGTTCCTGACCCCATCGAACCAGAATGTCTGGCCAGAAAACTTGAAAGCTGTGTAGCCCAGCAGCACTAGAACAGAGAGTAGCAGGCAGAGCTAATCATCCACAGAGAAAAGTCAGTGGCACTGTTCAGCCAGGGAACTTGGGGCATTGGTTGGTTTGAGTCAAGACCCCAAACACAGAGCCTTGTCTGTCTTGAAGATTGTTCTCCATCTCTTTCTAGACAGGGAAACTGTTTCATAGGCCCAGCCCTTGTGAAGATAGCCTTCAGCCTGCCCAACCTGGGAACCTAACCAGAGCACACAGGAAGCTGCATAGCCAATCCAACAGCCCTATTTATAGTGGCACTTGAACAGAGAGCACAGCCTGTGACTGTCTCTCTGCAGCACAAAACCATGGGCCCCATCTGGCCAGAGAATTTAGTGCATAGTCTTGCTAGATTCAGTCCCTAAACAATAAGCTGTGCAGGTCCTTGGGATGGTTCTGCTGCCCTGTCAATGCAGGGAAGCTAATTCATAGTCCTGGATAAGACCAAGTATAGTACAACTACAGTCCCAACTGACTAGTAAGCCTGACCAGGGAACCCAGGCAACTGCAGAGCCCATCCTAGAGCCTCATTTGGGCAGATAATTAAGCCAGCAGTCCTATCCAACTATCCTCATCCAGCAGCAACCCCTTCACTCCATGACCTCAGAGCTCAGACAGTGGCCTTGCCCAAAAATAGACCTTCATAGCAAGTCCCACCTCCCCAAAGGCATTACCAGTGGACACATCCAGAAACCCAAACTGAGTTGACTGGTGAGGAACTGTATCTGCCAAAGCAAAACTGTGAAGTCTGCAAGAGGAGACTGCTTATTCAAATGTGCAGATACCAATGTAAGGCATCAAAAAGCACAAAAAATCAAATTGACATGACATCACCAAAGGAAACTAATAAAGCTCCAACAACTGACCCTAAAGAAATAGAGAACCATGAACTGTCAGACAAAGAATTCTGCATAATCTTCTTAAAGAAGTTTAGTGAAATACAAGAAAACACAGACAACTAAACAAAATTAGGAAAACAATGCATGAACAAAATAAGCTCAACAAAGAAATGGAAACCATCAAAAACAAATAAAAAGAAATTCTAGAGCTGAAAAATACAATGACTGAACTAAATAATTCAATACAGGGCTTTAAAAACAGACTTCACCAAGCAGAAGAAAGAATAAGTGAGCTGGAAGACAGGACTTTTGAAATTGCCCAGTCAGTGAAACAAAAAGAAAGAATGAAAAGGAGTGAAGAAAGCCAATGGGACATAAGGGACACAATCAAAAGGAGCAACATCTTCATTATGGGAATCCAGAAGAAGAAGAGAAAGAGAAAGGGATAGAAAGTATATTTAAAGCAATAATTACTGAAAACCTGGGGAGAGAAATTGACGTCCATATCCATGAGGCCCAAAGGTCCCCAAATAGGTCGAAACCAAATTACGGCTACACCAAACCACATTATAATAAATTGTTAAAAGTTGAAGACAAAGAAATAATTTTGGAAGCAGCAAGAGAAAAGAGAAATTACATACAAGGAAACCCCAGTAAGAATATAGGTATACTTCTCCATGGGAAATTTTCAGGCCAGGAAAGAATAAGATAATATATCAAAATAAAAATTGTCAACTAAGAATTCTACACCCGGAAAGCAAAGCTGTCCTTCAAAAATGAAGGAAAGATAAAGACTTTCCCAAACAAACAAAAAGTGAGGGAGTTCATCACCACTAGACACTACACAAAAGAACATCATAAAGAAGCCAAAGGTTACTGACACCAAAAGACATTAAAACACAATAAAAGACAGCAGAATAAAAAAACAAGGAACAAGGGATCTATAAAACAGCCAGAAACAATGAACAAAATGGGAATAGTAATCCCTTACCTATCAATAACTACTTTCAATAGATTAAGTTATTTAATCAAAAGACATAGAATGGCTGAATGGATTAAAAAAAACAAGATCCAATGATATACCACATAAAAAAGATTCATTTTGGTCTCGAAGACACACATAAGCTGAGAGTGAAGGGATGGAAAAAGATATTTCAAGCACATGGTAACCAAAAAAAGAAAAGAGAGCTATACTTATGTCAGACAAATAGACCTTAAAAATGACAAAACAAGACAAAGAAGGTCATTATATAATGATAAAGGAATCATCCACCAAGAAGATATAACAATTGTAAACATTTATGCACCCAATATCAGAAGAACTAAATATATAAAGCAAAACCTAACAAAACTAAAAAGAGAAATAAACAGCAGTACAATAATAGTTGGGGACTTTAATACCCCATTATCAACAGTGGGTAGATCATCCAGGCAGCGAATCAACAAGGGAACACTGATTTGAAGAACACTATGGACCAAATTGAACCAACAGACATATACAGAATATTCTATCTGCCAACAGAATACATATTCTACTAAAGTGCACATAAAACACTTTCTAGGACAGACCATATGTTGCACACAAAACAGGTCTTAGCAAATTCAAGAAGACCGAAATCATACCAAGTGTTTTCTTTGACCACAATGGTGTGAAACTAGAAATCAATAACCGGAGGAAAACTCAAGAATACATGGAAATTAAACAACACTCATGAACAACCATTGGAACAATGAATAAATTAAAGAGGAATTAAAAAGTATTTTGAGACAAATAAAAATGGATACACCATTTTCAAAGCTTATGAGATGCAGCAAATGCTGTTCTATGAGGGAATTTTATAGCAATAAGCCTACAGTAAGAAACAAGAAAGATCTCAAATAAACAACCTCACTCTATGGATCAAGGAACTATGAAAAAAAAAAAGAGCACTGAGACAAAAGTTATCAGAAGGAAGGAAATAATAAAAATTAGAGCAGAAATAAATGAAACAGAAAACAAGAAGACAATACTAAAGATGAACCAAACTAAGAGTTGGTTCTTTGAAAAAATAAAAACTATTGATGAACTTTTAGCTAGACTGACCAAAAAAGAAAGAAGCCTGAAATCAACAAAATTATATGTGAAAAAGGAAACATTACAACTGACATCACAGAAATACAAAGCTCATAAGAAGCTACTATAAACAATTATATACCACCAAACTGGACAACCTAAAAACATGGAAAATTCTTAGAAACATACAACCTACCAAGACTGAATCAGGAAGAAATAAAAAATCTGAACAGATCAATTACTATTAAGTGGATTGAATCACTAATCAAAAATCTCCCAGCAAAGAAAAACCTAGGACAAGACAACTTCCCTGGTGAATTTTACCAAACATTTAAAGAAGAACTGAAGTTAATCCTTTACAAACTCTTCCAAAACACTGAGGAGAAGGGAACACTCCCAAACTCATTTTACAGGACCACCATCACCATGATACCAAAACCAGAAAAGGATGCTAAAAGAAAAACTACGGGCCAAATTCCTAATGAATATACATGAAAAAGTTCTTAATAAAATACCAGCAAACAGAATCCAGCAGTACATTAACAGCATCATTCACCATGATCAAGTGGGACTGATCTCTGGGACGCAAGATGGTTTAACATATGCAAAATCAATATGATACATCGCATCAATAGAATGAAAGAAAAAATCATATAACCATCTCAATAGATACAGAAAAAGCATCTGATAAAATTCAACATTCATTCATGATAAAAACTCTTAAGAAATTAGGTATGGAAGGAACATAACTCCACATATTAAAGGCCATATATGGCAAGACCACAGCTAGTCTCATACTCAATGGTGAAAGGTTGGAACGTTTCCTCTAAGATAAGGAACAAGACAAGGGTACCCACTCTCACCACTTCTATTTGACATAGTGCTGGAAGTCCAGCCAGAGCAATTAGGCTGGAAAAAGAAATAAAAGGCATCAGAATTGGAAAGAAAAAAGTAAAATTGGCCCTATTTGCAGATGACATGATGTTATATTGAGAAAATCCTAAAGACTGCCAAAAAACTGTTAGATGTAATCAACAAATTCGGTAAAGTTGCAAGATACAAAATTAACATACAAAAATCAGTAGCTTTTTTATGCACTAACAACAGATTGTCTGAAACAGAAAAAGAGAAAACAATCCCACTTGCCACAGCACAAAACAAAAAAAATACTTATGAATAAATTTAAATGAGGGGATAAAAAGTCTCTACACTGAAAACTTGAAGACACTGAAGAAAGAAATTAAAGAAAACACAAATAAATGGAAAGATATCCTTTGTTCATGGATTGGAAGAATATTGTTAAAATTCCATACTACTCAAAGTTTTCTATAGATTCAATGCAATCTCAATCAAGATTCCAATGGCCTTTCTACAGAAGTGGAAAAAAAATTCCTAAAATTTGTATGGAACCATTAAAGAGCCTATACAGCCAAAACAATTCCAATAAAGAAGAAGAAAGCTAGAGGCATCACACTTCCTGATTTGACGTTATATTACAAAGCTTAGTAACCAAAACAGTATGGTACCAGCATAAAAGCAGACCAATGAAACAGAATCAAGAACCAAGAAATAAACCCATGCACATACAGTCAACTAATATTTAACGAGGGAGCCAAGAACACCCAATGAAGAAAATGGTCTCTTCAATAATTCGTGCTGGGAAAATTGGTTGTTCATATGTAATAGAATGAAACTAGATCTCTATCTTATACCACTCACAAAAATTAACTTAAAATGGATTAAAGACTGGAAACCAGAAAACTTACTGAACAAAACATAAGAAAAAGCTTCTTGACATGAGTGTTGGCAAAGATTTTTTGACATCCAAAGCGCAAAGTGGATATGACACCTAAAGCACAAAGAACAAAATACAAAATCAAGTGGGGACTATAAAAAACTAAAAAGCATCTGCATAGCTAAATAAATGATCAACAAAATGAATGGAAAACATATGGAATGGAAAAAAATATTTGCAAACCATATATCAGAGAAGGGGTTAATATCCAAAATATATAAAGAACTCATACAACTCAATAGCAAGAAGACAAATAATTTAATTAAAATTGGGGAAAGGACTTGAATAGACATTTTTCCAAAGAAGATATATGGATGATCAACAGGTACATGAGAAGGTGCTCAGTATCATTAATTTTCAAGGAAATGCAAATCAAAACCATCTCACTAAATGCAGTGAGATACCACCTCACTCCTGTCAGAATGAGCAGCATCAAAAAGAGATAACAAATACTGGCATGGAGGTGGAGAAAATGAAACCTTTGTGCACTGTTAGTGGGAATGTATATTTGTAGAGCCACTGTGGAAAAACAGTATAGAGGCTCCTCAAAATATAAAAATATAATTTTCATATGATCCAATAATTGGACATCTGGATATTTATCCAAAGAAAATGAAAACACTAACTCAAAAAGATATCTGCATCCCCATGTTTATAGCGGCATTATTTACAATAGCTAAGTGTCTGTCAACAGATGAATCGATAAAATTTGGGGTATACATATATATATATATATATATATATATATACACAATATAATATTATTTGGCCATAAAAATGAAGGAACTCCTGCCATTTCAACATGGGACCTTGGAGGCATTATGGTAAGTAAACGTTAGACAGAGAAAGACAAATACTGTATGATCTCACTTCTATCTGAAATCTAAAAAAAAATTATTCCCCTCCCCTCAAAAAAACCAAACTCACAGAAAAAGATATCAGATTTGTGATTACCAGGGGTGGGTAGTGGGGGGGAGGCAAATTGGATTAATGTGTTCAAAAGGCACAAACTTCCAGTTATAAGATAAATAAGCCCTAGAGATGTAATGTACAACATGATGACTAGAGTTAACACTGCTGTATGGTATATTTGAAAGCTGTTAAAAGAATAAATCCTGAAAATTTTCGTTACAATGAAAAAGACATTTTTTTCTGTTTTTGTGTATCTATATGAGATGACAGATATTAACTAAAGTTTTGGTAATCATTTCACAATACATGTAAGTCAAATTGTTATGCTGTACATTTTACACGCTGCTATCATATCTCAATAAAACTGGAAAAATATTTATGTATGTGCATCTTTAGACAATTTAAGGATAATCAAGAACAAATCAAGAAGTGCGGTAATTTTAGGTGCTGGACCATCATTCAGTCTTGCAGGGCACCCTCATGCTTAATTCCTTGACGCACTCCATTATTATAATGGAGCCAGCTTCTCACTGGACTGATATTCTCTTCTGTACTCTATGGTCCTCAGTTTCTTTTATCATTCTTATTTTACTTACACTCACCTTTATTTCTATCAATAACCCACCAGCCCGTGGCTTCATGACTCTGGCCTGAAACTTTGGCAAAATCTTATTTTTGGTTACTTAGTTTGGATATTTATTTTACTTTCTTTTGTTACACTAGTAATGATGGAATTGGGAATATTGTCAGGCCAGTAATTCAGCCTCTGAGAAACTTGGAGTTCAGGGTAATTGGGCATCTCCATGGACTGGTGCCTGGCAGAAAACTCAAGTATGATTTGAGGACAAGGCTGGTCTAGTGGGTGACTGAGAATATTTTGAATTGCTCCCTTGATATGCCCCAGAATCTGGCTGCTGTGGAAATTAGGCTAAAGGTGGATGTTAAATAATGTCAGCTATTCTGTTTAGAGGACCATAAAATGAGTAAATCAGAAAAGCAATTAAAATAACCTTATGAAATTTGGAAAATTTAAAATGGGGATTGAGGAATTTCCTGCAAAAAAGACATTAATAATTGTAGCCTAAAGCAATATGCTCAGTTGGTTAAAGACTGTTCTAATGAGGCCAAGGTCATAGAGCCTTTTACAGGCCAGTTAGTTTTGAATTAAAAAAAATAATCCCCCTCATGATAATGGATGCTACTCATAATCTAGGTCTTTTGAAAATATGTGCTATAGACTCACATTAGAAGCAGGCAAGAGATCGAAGCAGCTCAGACCACACATATATGGATCTGGGAAATTAAAGTACGTACATTACCAATAATAGATCTGATAATAGATCTGTAGTAGCATCGTTGTATATGAAGGCAAGCTCATTTTCATAACTATGAGGAATAATTATATAATATGTATAGTAATTTTTAATCCTGCAGTATATAATTATAATTTGTTAAAAGACCTAAAAATAGGTATTTCTAGGATTTTAAATAATCTCGGAATGGTCAGCCTCATAAACGTAAAGATGCATTACATTTACCTTTTTTTGAAACTCAATATCTAAAAAAAAGTAACAATCTTGGATTGTGCAACATCTGGAGATTAAGAAGCTATTGATCATAAAATTCACACCAGATAAAGTGCTCTTTTTTTGTATAAACCCGAATCTTTGTACAGCAATTTTTTCAGGGTGGATCTATCCCAACTGTCAAATGAAATTGATCCAAAGTCATCACAGAGCTGAGCCAGGATATGACTATATTTTGGATTCATCCTCTATTAGTAGTGGATTCCAAATATGAACTGTGGACAGAAATGATCTAAAATTGATCTTGAAACATTTGAGAACACACTGTAATTTAGATCTGAATAGAACTATAACTTCTGCACTGACACATCACTGGAAGGCATATGAAATATCTTAGGGCACTGGTCCTCCTATTTAAAAATCAGGATAGTTATTACTACTCTACCAACGAGAAAATATACAATCAAGAGAATGATGCTAATGGTTCGAGCGGACACTAGTAAAACTTGTACAATTTATAATAATAACTAGACCCTCAACACAGTGCAGTAATTTTGCTTTTACTTGATCTTGGATAATATGCTTTTCAGCTTTTCTCATCTGCTCTTTTATGATTTAACCATTATTTTCAGTTTTTCTGCCCATGTACACCTACTTCATTCTAACAAACACCTTGTGTTCTATATCATAGGGAAGATAAGAGCTATCTGTTGTTAACTCCTCCAATCTTCAAACTATCCATCATTCCCTTCTTTCATAAGTGTATAGAGATCTCTCTTTCTAAGTATAAATCCCTCCTTTTGCTTTCTTTTTCCCGCAACTTCTCACCTAATACAGGATCTTGCCCACTGTCAGTCTTTCTTCTGTTGCTTTAATTCTCCAGGTATTTTTCCATTCCCTCAAATTGTACACGTGCTAAAATCGAACAACAAAAAAAGGTTTCCGTTGACACTACTTTTCCTTTAAGCTGCTACCCATCATGTTCTTCCGTATTCCAACAAAATTCTACTTTCTCAAATCCCTTTACTCCCAGAAACATTTTTTTTGACTTCTCTCCATCTCATATAATTTTCTCAAGTGAAAAAAGTAACTAAATGTAAAGGTCTCATTTTTTTGTGTGTGTGTGAGGAAGATTCGTTCTGAGCTAACATCAGTTGCCAATGCTCTTCTTCTTCTTCTTTTTTTTTTTGGCTTGAGGAAGATTAGCTTTGAGCTAACATCTGTGCCAATCTTCCCCTATTTTGTATGCGGGATGCCTCCATGGGATGACTGATGAGTGGAGTAGGTTCATACCCGGCATCTGAACCCACAACCCTGGGCTGCCGAAACAGAGCATGCAGAACTTTAACCACTCAGCCACGGGGCTGACCCAATAAAGGTCTCAATTTTTATTCTCAATGTCCCTGCCAGATAAAATGCTTCCTTTTTGAAGCTCTTTCATATGCTGATTTCTGGTTTTCCTTCTGTTACTCACTGACCGTTCATTTTAGACTTTCTCCCTCTGGTTCTTCTTTATTTTTGATGATCAAATGTGGGTATCCCTTAGAGCTCCATTCTTCACCTTTTTCTCTTCCTGTGGTTTCCCGACTCTACACGTAGTCTACATACACCCACATATACCTCAATCATAGTAACTCCACTTTTATCAGCTTTACACATTCTCTTTCTAAATGTTATTTAAAACAAGGAATTATAAAAGAAACAAAACAATAAATACACCACCACTTAGATGATTTCATTCATTTTCATCTCTCAAATGCACCAATTGAAAAATCCACACCTTCTCCCTTAGGTTTATCCACTAGATAAGTCGTTGAATAAAGATGCCTCTTTAATCAAACCCAAGTTCACCGTGTTCTTTCATTTGATTATTTGGGCTGGTAGTTATTCCATGACAGTTTATTTCTCTCTCACCATCTTTCCTGTAAGTTACATTTCACCTCAGCCACAAGGCTGAACAAACATGATTAGAGATTGTAAACACACTGGTACATGGTCCAGACAAGATGAGAAACAATAAAGAGTGGTGGGAACTGTGGTAACCTAAGTAGATAGATACACACATCAGCAGGTGACTTGTTGCTCACTGCTTGCCAGTTTTCAGCATCCGCACAAACAGTTACCTTTTCCAGCGCTGGGCTTCTGTCACTTTGTCACAGAATTTGATATTGAACTTTGATTATAGCTAATAACAGGTATCCAATAATGTTTGAAATTTCAGTGAATAAATTAAGTGAGCAATAGTCAATGTGAAATGAAATCCACATAGACTTTCGAATTCATCTATCCAGTTCTGAATATGGAATAATCTCCATGTGAAGACACAAACATAATAATCATCAATTTTTCTATTTCTTTGTCTTCTTTTGAGGGCTTTTTCTTATATTCCTTAACCTTAAAAATATATGTTATCATCATATTTTAAACAAATATGCAAGATTTTCCTAAAGAGAATGTCATTGACACTACTCTTTCACTAGCTGATATCAGGCACAGTTATAGTCATAAAAACGAAGTTCTATTTTGAAAGTAAATTTTTGTTCACTCCAAGTAAATTAATCATTCTAGGAAACAAGAAGAGTGACTGTAATTTAACACTCTTAAGGTCCAAGACAGTGACAATTATTAAGATAAGAGGCTTACTTCTAAGAGGACATATTTCCTGAAGACTCTCCTATCATAGGATTACATTAAATATTAATTTTTATCATGTTATGAGCACTCTAATAGGTGAAGTATATAACAAATTCAATATATGACCTTGCCTCTTAGAAAAGTAAAGTGAAAGTTAAAATAATACACTTGATGTTAGTAATTTTTATATTTTGTATTACGTCATTGAGTTAAAGATGTTAAAACTTTTAATTTTCTTAGTAAAATTCTTATTTTGCTCATTAATATTACATTTGCTATTTTATTGAAAGAGATGCTGAAGATGAAGTTGTTGGAGATCTCAACAGGCAGGTCTTCATGAACCAGGTAACCTAGAAGTAGAAAATGGAGTTAAATATGCAGAGGGACAAGTCTCAAGCCCAAGGATGAGTAGGAGGAGAAAAAGGAGCTCAAAAATGCACCCCGAAGAAAATACAGAGGAATTATGTACAAAAAAAACAAAAACCCAAGATCACGTACTGAAAAGAGACCAAAGAAAGGGAAAGTTTTAAAAAGGAAAGAATAAACATCGAGTCAAATACAGGAGTACTTAATTTTTTTTTTCCTGGCATGTAGAAGGTCATTGATGACATCTGCAAAAGGAAATGTACTAAATGACCTTAGTTAGAAAAGTAAATGGATTAAAGGTAAACTAGAGGCCTGTTTGCCTTTGCTGGAAGGCATAGGCTTTTTTTTTTAACATAGAAATAGATTTCTAAGCATGTTACATTAAAATAATTTGTTGCAGTTTCCAACTCATTCACTGTCAGCTTTTCAAAGGTAGAAGTGTGACATTTATGTTTTTTGTCTTTGCTTTAGAGTGGTATTCAGTCATTCTTTCCTGAATTTTTTTTACTATTAAGAAAAAGATAAAGATATATGACTAAAATTATTTATATGAAGAGCTATTTCCCATCAGTCAGAGGGATGAACTAAATGACCCTAATTACCTTTTAGTTTGTGATGTCTTTGCTTTTTTCCTTTTAATATAACAGAGAATTAAGTAATATTAACAGTTGTAAGCATATTTATGTTACTTATGTCTCCTAGGAATATCTTTATTCCTTAGTAAACTTCTTTCTTTATTAACTTAAAAAAGAACCCATAAAGATAATTAAAATGCCTCCACCTGAAATTTCCCCCAGTGTCAGCACCACTAGATACAAAGCAAATAACTGTCTATAACAAAACCTAAGGAAAAATATTACAAGTTTTGGATCAGAGTGACATCAGCATCATGGTGGAGTGAGCTCTTCCCTTAGACTCTCCCTGCTGAGATACAAGAAAAAGTACATTTATAAACCAACAGAGGACATTCAGACGACACAATAGGTGTATGAGAGATCCACACAGCCACACGTCTGAAGGTGAGGGTGCAGGACACACCTGGGAGGCAGTGAAAGGGGGTAAGGAGATCTCCTCTCCTTCCCTGAGCAGCAGCAATCTAGGATGCAGGACCTCATGGCAGTTGGCACAAGATGCTGAGAGGAGAAGGGGGAAAAGGCAGGCCTCTGTAGGAAACTTGCACCCTCAGAATCACCTCCCAGCCTGTGGGAGCACACCACACCAAGGCAGCTACACAATCTCAGGGGCATCCACATCAAGCTGAGCAGCCTAAGCTGGCAGACAGTGAGTGCAGAGTGGGGCTGTGTGGGATCACACATGTGAAAGAAAGTGCATCTCCCTCCTCCCACACGGCACAACAGCTGGGCTGGTCAGACAAAACAGGGAATCACCAGCAGAGCACCTGTGCATATTTGTGTAAAGCAGCAGCAGCCAGCAGGAAAACACAGGCAGGCCCAGTCAGCACAGCTTCCAACAGACAGGCACACCTGCCAGAGCTCACAGAGGGCTCAGAAGACACAGCTCCTGTACCTCCCCTCAGTGGTGGCAGATGGAATCTGTGACCAGTTACTACCACTATGCAATGGCACCATTGAATATATGAAACAGCATATTAACACTCCAGACCAGAAGAAAAATGACAAATAACCATAAATTAATCCTGGAGTCACAGAAAATTTCAATCTAAATGACAGAGGATTCAAAATAGCTATCATAAAGAAACTCAATGAGTTACAAGAAAACTTGGAAAGATAGTTTAATGATCTCAGGAATAAAATTAATGAACAGAGGGAATTCTTCACAAAAGAGATTGAAACTATAACAAAAAATCAGAAATGATGGAGATGAAAGATATATTGGAGATGAAAAACAATGAATGAGATAAAAGAAATCTGGAGTCCTTAAAAAATAGAGCTGATATTATGGAGGACAGAATCAGTAATTTAGAGGATAGAAATATAGAAATGCTGCAGATGGAAGAGGAGAGAGAACTAAGACTAAAAAGAAATGAATAAATTCTCTGAGAAATATCCGACTCAATTAGGAAATGCAACATCAGGATTATAGGTATTCCAGAGGAAGAAAAGAGGGAGAAAGTAGCAGAAAGCTTGTCCAAAGAAATAATAGCTGAGAACTGCTCAACCCTGAGGAGGGAGCTGGAAATGCAAGTAAAAGAAGTTAATAGAACTCCTAATTACAATCAGCATAAAAAGACCTTCTCCAAGGCATATATTGGTAAAACTGGCAAAAGACAATGACAAAGAAAAAAATTAAGGGCAGCAAGGCAGAAGAAAATAACCTACAAAGGAACCCCTATCTAGCTTTCAGAGGACCTCTCAGCAGAAACCTTACAGGATAGGAGAGAATGGGATGATATATTCAAAATTCTAAAAAACGCTTTTCAGCCAAGAATACTCTATCCAGCAAAACTATCCCTCAGATAGGATGGAGAAACAAAACTTCCCCAGATAAACAAAAGCTAAGGAAGTGCATCACCACAAGACCACCTCTACAAGAAACGATCGAGAAAGTCCTCATATCTGAAAAAAAAAAAAAGCAAAGAAAGGGTTTACAAAACCTTGAAAGGAGATAAATAGGCAGACAAAATCAGAAAATTGCAGCTCTCTATCAGGACAAGTTAGCAAACACTTAAATATAACATTAAAGATAAAGGCAAGGAAAATATAAAAATAACTATAAACATTCTATTTTAATCACAAACTCACAAACCAAACCAAATAAGTTGTGACAACAATAAATTAAATGGCAAGAGGAAAGGAATGGAAACTGTTTAGACTAAGGACATAAGAGGGTATCAGAAAATGGACTATCTCATCCATGAGATCTTTTATACAAACCTGACAGGAGCTACTAAACAAAAAATCAGAACAGAGATGCAAATGATAAATAAATAGAAAACTGAGAAAATCATCATAGAGAAACACTAAACTGAAATGGTTGTCGGAAATACATGGGATAAGAAACAAGTGAAACACAGAACAACCATAAAACAAGTGATAAAGTGGCAGTATTAAGCCCCTGTATATCAATAATCACTTTAAATGTAAATAGATTGAATTTTCCAATCAAAAGACATAGAGTGACTGGACCAATTAAAAAACAAGACACAACATAATATTGCCTCCAGGAAACACATCTCAACTCTAAAGACAAACACAGGCTCAAAGTGAAGGGATGGAAGATGATACTCCAAGCTAATGGCAAACAAAAGAAAGCAAGTATCACCATATTTATATCAGACAAAGTAGACTTCAATATAAAGAAGGCAATGGGAGGCAAACAGGGGCAGTACCTAATGATAAAAGGGACACTTCACCAAGAGGACATGATACTTATATGTGCACCTGACACAGGGTCACCAAAGTACATAAAGCAACTATTAACAGACTTAAAAGGAGAAATTAACAGAAACACAATAACAGCAGGGGAACTTAACATCCCATTTACATCAATGGATAGCTTATCCAGACAGAAAGTCAACAAGGAAATAGTGGAATTAAATGAAAATCTAGACCAAGTGGATTTAATAGATATATCAGAACACTCAATGCAAAAACAGTAGAATGCACATTCTTCTCAAGTGTACATGGAACATTCTCATAGATAGACCATATGTTGGGAAACAAGGCATGTCTCAATAAATTGAAGATGACTGACATCATACCAGACATCTTTTCTGACCATAATGCTATGAAAATAGAAATTAACTACAGGAAAAAGCTGAGAAAGTGACAAATATGTGGAGACTAAACAACATGCTACTGAACAACCAATGGCTCACTAAAGAAATTAAAGGAAAAAGTAAAAAATCATCTGGAGACAAATAAAAGTGAAAATACGTCATATCAACTCCAATGAGATACAGCAAAAGTGGTCTGAAGAGGGAAATTCATAGCAACATAGGCTCACCTTACCAACAGGAAAAATCTCAAATAAGTAATGTTAAACTGCACCTAACAGAACTAGAAAAATAAGAACAAACAAAGCCCAAAGTCAGCAGAAAGAGGGACATAATACAAATTAGAGCAGAAAAAACTGAAATTGAAACCAAAAAAACAGTAGAAAGGATCAATGAACCTAAGAGCTGGTTCTTTGAGAAGATAAACTAAATTGACAAACCCTTAGCAAGACTCCCTAAAAAAAACCCAGAGAAGTTTCAAATAAATAAAATTAAAAGTGAAAGAGCAGAAATTACAATGAATACCACAGAAATACAAAGCATTATAAGAGAAAACCATGAGAAACTATATGCCAACAAATTGGACAATATAGAAGAAATGGATAAATTCTTAGACTCATACAACCTCCCAAAACTGAAAAGAAGAAATAGAGAATACGAATGAGCAATCACAGAAATTAAAACAGTAATCAAATACCTCCCTAAAAATAAAAGTACAGGACCAGATAGCTTCTCAGGAGAATTCTACCAAACATTCAAAGAAAATTTAATACCTGTCCTTCTCAAACTATTCCAAAATATTGAAGACAGAATACTTCCTAACTCATCCTATGAGGCCAACATTACCCTGATCCCAAAGCCAGACAAGGACAACACAAAGAAGGAAAAGTGCATGCCAATATCGCTGATGAACATAGATCCAAAAATCTTCAACACTATATTGGCAAACCAGATACAGCAATACATTAAAAGGATTGTACACCACGATCAAGTGGGACTTATACCAGGGATGCAGGGGTGGTTTGACATCCACAAATCAGTCAATGTAATACGTGATATTAATAAAAGGAGGAATAAAAACCACGTGATCATATCAGTAGACACAGAGAAAGCATTCAACAAGATCCAACATCCATTTATGATAAAACTTTCATAAAGTGGGTATAGAAGGAAAGTACCTCAACATAGTAAAGGCCATATATATGACAAACCTGCTGCCAATATCATACTCAACAGTGAAAAACTTAAAGCCATCCCTCTGAGAACAGGAACAAGACAAATGTGCACACTCTCACCACTCTTATTCAACGTAGTACTGGAGGTTTTAGCCGGAGAAATTAGGCAAGAAAAAGAAATAAAAGGTATTCAAAGCAGCAAGGAAGAATTGAAACTCCAACTATTTGCAGATGACATGATTCTATACATGAAAACCATACAGAATCAATTAGAAAACTATTAGAAATAATCAATGACTACAACAAAGTTGCAAGGTACAAAACCAACTTACAAAAATCAGTTGCATTTCTATACTCTAAAGACAAACTAACAGAAAGAGAACTCAAGAACACAATCCCATTTACAATTGCAACAAAAAGAATAAAATATCTAGGAATAAGTTTAACCAAGGAGGTGAAAGACCTATACAATGAAAACCATAAGACATTATTGAAAGAAATCGATGATAACTTAAAGAAATGGAATGAGGGGCTTGCCTGGTGGTGTAGAGGTTAGGTTTGTGCACCCTACTTTGGCGGCCTGGGGTTCATAGTTTTGGATCCTGGGTGTTGAGATAGACACCACTCATCAAGCCATGCTCTGTCTTTTGTATGAGTTCCCACACACAAAAACTAGAGGAAGGTTGGCACAGATGTCAGCTCAGGGCCAATCTTGCTCACCAAAAAAAAGAAAAAAGAAAGAAAGAAATGGAATGGTATTCCATGCACATGGACGGAAGAAGAAAGAGAGTTAAAATGTCCATACTACCTAAAGCAATCTACAGATTCAATGCAATCCCAATCAGAATACCAATGATATTTTTCAGAGAAATAGAACAAAGCACCCTAAAATTCATATGGGGCAAGAAAACACCCTGATTAGCTAAAACAATCTGAGAAAAAATAAAAATGCTGGAGGTATCACAACTCCTGACTTCAAAATATACTATAAAGCTATAGTCATCAAAAAAGCATGGTACTGGTACAAAAACAGACACACACATCAGTGGAACAGAATTGAAAGCCCGGAAATAAAACCACACTTCTACCGACAGCTAATCTTCAACAAAGGAGCCAAGAACATACAATGGAGAAAAGAAAGACTTTTCAATAAATGGTGTTGGGAAAACTGGACAGCCACATGCAAAAGAATGAAATTAGACCATTACTTTCTGCCATATAGAAAAATTAACTCAAAATGGATTAAAGATTTGAATGTATGATATGAAACCATAAAACTCCTAGAAGAAAATATAGGCAGTGCACTCTTTGATATTGGTCTTAGTAGGATCTTTTTGAATACCAAATCTACTCAGGCGAGGGAAACAAAAGAAAACATAAACAAATGGGACTTCATCAGACTGAATTTCTGCTTCAAGGCAAAGGAAACCAGGAAGAAAATGAAAAGACAACGCACCAACTGGGGGAAAATATTTGTATATCATATATCTGACAAGGGGTTAATCTCCAAAATATATAAAGAACTTGTACAACTCAACAACAAAAACACAAATAACCCAATCAAAATATGAGCAGAGAGGGGCTGGCCCAGTGGTGCAGTGGTTAAGTTCACACGTTCTGCTTCAGCAGCCCGGAGTTCACTGGTTCAAATTGCGAGTGCAGACCTATGCACTGCTTGTCAAGCCATGCTGTGGCAGGCGTTCCACATATAAAGTGGAGGAAGACGGGCATGGATGTTAGCTCAGGGCCAGTCTTCCTCAGCAAAAATAGGAGGATTGGCAGAAGATGTTAGCTCAGGACTAATCTTCCTCAAAAAAGAAAAAGAAAAAAAAACACGGGCACAGGATCTGAATATATATATTTCCAAAGAAGATATACAGATGGCCAACAGGCACATGAAAAGATGTTCAACATCACTAATCATTGGGGAAATGCAAATCAGAACTACAATGAGATATTACCTTATACCTGTTAGAATGGCTATAATCACCAAGATAAAAAACAATAAATGTTGGAGAGGATGTGGAGAAAAAGGAACCCTCATATATTGCTGGTGAGAATGCAAACTGGTGCAGCCACTATGGAAAACAGTATGGAGATTTCTCAAAAAATTAGTAATGGAAATACCATATGACCCAGCTATATCACGGTTGGGTATTCATACAAAGAACTTTGAATCAACAATTCAAAGAGACTTATGCACCCATATGTTCATCATAGCACTATTCACAATAGCCAAGATGTGGAAACAACCCAAGTGCCCATGGGCTGCTGATTGGATGAAGAAGATGCGATACATACATACAATGGAATACTACTCAGTCACAAAAAAAGACAAAATTGTCCCATTGGCAGCAACATTGATGGACCTTGATGGTATTACGTTAAGCAAAATAAGCCAGACAGAGAAAGACAAACACTGTATGATTTCACTCATATGTGAAAGATAAAGAAACACAGGGACAAAAAGAACTGCTTAGTGGTTACCAGAGGGTAAGGGTGTTAGGGGGTTGGCATAAGGGATAAAGGAGCACATATATGTGGTGACTGACAAATAATAATGTACAAATGAAATTTCACAATGTTATAACCTATTATGACCTCAATAAAATAAAAATAAAATAAAAAGTTTTGGATCATTATCTTTTCCACATTATGCTAGATTCCTGCCACAACCTCTGTCTACATTCAAAGTTTTAAATTATTTTGATACATGACCTCACCCTGACCATCTGGTCGTGCTGTATCTCTGTTAATCATAGCTGCTTCTTAGGTAAATTCACCTTGTTTTGCAACTGGATTGAAACTAAAACTTGGAAGTCCTGACTCTGAGGTATATCTACTTTACTCATTATATTTTTTTTCTTACCTGCCTATGTGAAGAAGAAAGAGGAGAAAGAGGAGGAGGAGGAAGAAATGACAGTATTTCCAACTGTCAGTAACAAGAAAGAGATGATTGTCATGTAGTCTGTCAATATGCACATTTGAACCTCAACTATAGTGCACACTCTTTACCAGGACCCAGCTATTGACAACCATAATAGCCAAAAATTATTTAAATAATCTATTTGTGCTAGGTGCTATACATGATAATCTTCAAAAGACATTAGTCTCCCCCAGAATTCTTATAGCACTGACGAGACCCTGCTGGAGTAAGTGAGAAGAGGCTGCGCTTTGCTTTGCTTCAATGTTTCTAGCCACTGCAGCAGCCTTTTAGCTGCACTTTCTGCTTCCATTCTTAGCCTATAATTCATTCTTCTTATAGAAGCCAGAGTGGTTTTTCTTTAAACATATCCCCATGACATCATTTCCCATGTGTCAAGCTATGAAAATCCTCAGCATCTCACATGGAAGAGAATCCCCACAGCTGCCCTCTCTCATGACGCCCTTCTGGGCCATCCCTCCCTCTGCTAACTTAGACACGCTGCTGCCCCAAACCTGTTCCAGCCACGTGGATGCTTTTCTTTCATTATTTGAATTCACTAAGTTCTTTTTCCTTCTTCCTTGAATGTTGTATCCTAATATTTGCAAAATTGGTTCACTCTTAGTACTCATATGTTAGAGAGATACCCTCAACTACCCAGTCTAAACTTGTCCCACTGTCCCATCATTTTCTATAATTTTCTGCCAAGCTATCTCTATCTGGGCTGATCTTTTCTGTTTACTGTGATTTCTTCCTTGCAGAATACTCTATGACAATAGAAACTTTGTTTTTCATGTTCACTGATAGCACCCTCAATGAGAACAAAGAGTAACACAGAGTGGGCCTTCCAGAAAGGTGGACTGAGTGAAGGAATGCCTGTGTATATTCACAGTGTAGCACATTAATAAAAGCGTTCAAGGTTCCAGTTCAAGATGGCATGTAGGAACTCCTGAACTCACCACATCCACAGAAACTCGGAACCTGCAGCTAAATATGGAGCAAATTTCTCTGGGAAAAGAACCCAAAAAGTAGCTGAGCAATTCCTACACATCAGATGGATAAAACGAAAACCCATGTTGAGGTGAGTAGGAGAGGTTGAGACAGTCTCACTGCGAACCCCACCCTTGGCCCCGGGACCCACAGTCAGGAAGGAAATCACAAAGCCAAGCTTCTTCTTGAGGAGTGAAAGGCGTCAACCCCACGTCAGGTACCCCACCGTTTAAGACATACACCCAGAAACGAGCACCCAGAATATGCAGTTTTGAAAGCCAACAGGGCTTGCATCCACGAGACCCATCAGGCCGTAGTGAACTGAGGAACAGTCCTTAAAGGGCTCATGCACGTGGACTTACACACACAGGGCCTGGCTCAGAGGCAGCACTCTGAAAAACACTCAGACTTTATGTGAAAGAGGTTTATTTTCTGATCTTAAGATATCGGCCAGTGGAGCAGGAATCTACTTTAACCCACATCTAGGGGCTTCCTGAAATACTTTTTGAGGATGGAGTCTGGATCGTGCCATCTTTGTGTTCTCACTCTCTTTGGTTCAGTTTGCTGGTATCTCCAGGACAAGTAAATAGGCCTCTTTCACAGAAAGACTGGGGGTGTGTTTAGTCTGCCGTCTGTGTCTGTGCCGTGCCCTGGGGATGGTGGCTGGATAAAATCTCTTTCTGCATTTGTGATAGTCCTGTGGGACTCACAAATGCACATCTCTCTGGCTAACAAAAAATAAGGGTGCTAGACGAGAGTACAAGCTCCTTTTGGGAGATACCAGCAAACTAGCGTTAGTAGATGACAAATAGTTGGCAAGGACTTAGAGAAAAGTCAACACTTGTGCACTGTTAGTAGGGATGTAAATTGGTACAGCCACAATGGAAAACAATATGTACTGCCCTCAAAAAAATTAACACTACAACTACTATATGATCCAGCAACTCCACTTCTGGGTATTTATCCAAAGAAAAGAAAAACACTAACTTGAAAAGATATATGCATCCTTATGTCTATTGCAGCCTTATCTACAACAGTTAAGACATGAAAGCAACCTAAGTGTCCATCAATGGATGAATGGATAAAGAAATGTGACATATACATACACACACACACATACACATATACACACACAGAACGGAATATGATTCAGTCATGAAAAAGAGAAATCCTGCCATTTGTGACAACACAGACGGACCTTGAGGGCATTATGCTAAGTGAAATAAGTCAGACAGAAGAACACAAATACCATATGATCTCACTTTATGTGGAATCTTAAAAAAAAATGCTCCTGGAGACAGAGAACAGGTTGATGGTTGCCAGAGGCAGGTGGTAGGGGGAGGGTGAAATTTATGAAGGGGATCAAAAGATATAAACTTCTAGTTATAAAATAAATAAGTCATGGTGATGTCATGTCCAGCATGGTGACTACAGTTAATAATACTGTACTGCATATTTGAAAGTGGCTAAGAGAGTATATCTTAAAAGTTCTCATCACAGGAAAAATAAATTTTGCAACCATGGTGATGGTTGTTAACGAGACTCTTTGTGGTGATCATTTCACTATACATACAAATATTGAATCACTATGTTGTACAACTAAAATTGACATAACATTATATGTCAATTACATGACAATTTTAAAAAAAGCATTCACATGCTTAGAGAGTACCGAGTGCCATACCAAACACATTGTCTGCAATAACTAGGTAAGTCTACATGCACACATTATTATTCCCATCTTAGAGAAGAGGAAACTGAGCCTAGAGAATTTACATTGCTTGAAGTCTCACAATTATTAAGGCGTGGAGCTGAGATTTGCAACCAGGTCTTTCAGGCTTCTCGTTTGGAAATTTTATTCCATCAATTATATAGAAAGTTACACTATAACTTTGGGAAGACAGATATGTGGTTGAAAATTAGCCCATAATTCAGGTTAAATGAGTTCATAAGGATGGGCTCCTGGTCTGATAGGATGGGTGGCCTTATAAGAAGAGAGGGATGTCTCTCTTCCTGCTGTGAGAGGACATAGTGAGAAGGCAGCAGGCTGCAAGCCAGGAAAAAGGCTGGCACCAGGACCTGACCACGCTGACACCCTTGTCTCAGACTTCCAGCCTCCAAACTCTGCGAAAAAGGATTTCTGTTGTTTGAGTTACCATGTCTATGATGCTTTATCATGGCAGCCTGAGCAGACTAAGGGAGAAGAAAATACCGCAATTTGTTTTACTATCTCCGAAAAAGAAATGGAAAAATATTGGTGCAATCACTCTTACTAGCCAAAACATTTCTTACCGATATTATTTCTACACCAGATTTATGAGTCTTCCAGCTGTTAATTCCCCCCTCATTTACTCACTTCTGAGTCACCTTCAGATACCTTGCGAGAAACGTAGCTTTCTACATTTGAGCAAGAGAATGCTTACATTTTCATAAATTTTTGCTGTCAAAGAACGTAAATAGCAGACATGCAGAGCTTTAAACAATCATCAGTGGGTAAAAAGCAAGTTTTTTAAAAGCTTACTTATATAAGAAGTTTAATTTTGGAAAACACGTTTGAGTGCCACTGCAACAGTTTTTCATGCTGATGGCTTCAGAAATACAGAGGGCCTCTTTTCAGCCCTCACTCCTCTACTGCTAGTCTAGCCACTATGCTGAGTCCTCATTGACTCAAAAATGTAAAGTGGGGGTCATGAATTGGGCCAATGGGTAGGAAATCTTGGAAATGAACATCCCTGCAAATGAACGAGAAACAGAGTGTTCTGTAAATGCACAATAATTGAAATAACAATTAACATGCATTTGCATAGAGAAATAGATTTTTATGTGAAGGATATCTACACTGATATGACTTTATTTACATATACATAGATATTAAAGTTAGTAGCTCTAACTTTAGAAAGCCCAGAAAGCCTGTGCACAATGTTTTAGAAGCTTACGTAAGATAATTGCTCCTAGTTAAACTGAACTGGAGAGAAGTAGGTGTTGCTTGCTGGTCTGTGCTAGCCTCTTATTAATAAAAAGAATTTTGACATTTTAATAGTCAATTTGCTAATCAAATATAATATTTCTACAGATTTTAAACCTGGATCTAAGTTAAAAGCCATATCGTAAAAAAGTTATGTCATAAAATTTACCGAGGAAATTTGAATGATAATAATGTCTTTTGTTTGAATGTTTTCTCTAATAATCTTAGAATAGAAAAATGCAAGTTGTATTATCTCTGGAAAACCTTCCACCTACTGTTCCTCCTGTGGCCTAATTTTGTCACCAAATGAGCATCAGTTAAATGATAATTCAATCTGTTAATGTCAGCTAACTGCCTAAGAGTTCGTGAAAAACTAAGTTAAATTGTGTTCGATGAGCAATGTGATAGTGTTGTTATTTCACAACATGAATGGCTGATCCTTTTCCAAAGAAACATTTTATTTCTCGTTACTGATATCAGATTTGCATAAATAGCAATATGATTCTTTGAAAAGGCAAAGATAGACTTCTACCTTCAAATCACTTTCCTATTTCTTAGGTAATTATTAAAACTTTATTCAAGACCCAGTCACAGCCTGCATTCTTATCTAAGAGGATATACTTTGACTCTATTCTATGTCAGAGCAGAACTATTTTGATCTGATGTAGAATATTTGTCAGTGAAAAATGAACTTTACTCCAATTTCCAGTAAAATATACTGATAGGTCTAAATCAACTCAAGAGTAGGCTTTTACTAAGACAATTTATCTTGCCATGTTAATTTTTAAAATAAGAAATCAGAGTCTTCTGCTTCTGAAGGGAAAGTTAATATTGTTTTGTATCAGTAGTAGGGTATTACCCAAAATTCTGCACAGGAAAAGTACATCTAAATAAGTTCCAGATCTTAAAATATTTGGCTCATGATGTCTGTCTCTTTGGAGTTCAAGAATGGGTCATGAGGGACAGTATTTTCAATAATTTTCTCCTAAGGATTACTTGGGGGCTTCTGAAAAATAAAGATTCTTTGGCCCCACAACAAACTTACTAAACCAGAACTTCATCAGGGAGAGATGTTTTCCCCTTTTTAAAATTTTTTATGATAGAAAATTTCAAACATAAAAAAATGTAAATCTTAGTATAATAAACTCAAATCCATCAATTATCAACTCATGATGAAACCAGATCATGTTTAATACACCATGTTCTCTTCCATCCTGTATATTTTGGAGCAAATCCCAGACATCATGTCCGTTCATCCATATATATTTCAGAATGTATCTCGTAAGGAAGACTCTTCTTGTAACATGACCACAATAAAATTACCACATCTAAAAATCCACCAATAACCACTAAATATCATTAAATATCCAGTCACTGTTCAAATTTTCATTGTTTTATAAATAAATATTTTTATAATGTATCTGAACCACAATCCAAACAAAGATTATATAATTCACTTGGTTTATACATCTTTTAAGTCTTTTGATCTATGGGTTTCCTACCAATCTACTTTTTTTTTCCTTACAATGAATTTGTTGAAAAGCATTTTAGTAAGAGCTCACCATGATTCTTATCAAAGAATTTGGGGAAGCTCGGGGCAGTGGGTTGTAGCTCAGGGTACGTGCGCGTGGCCTCTGCGTCTATAGACGTGCTCAGCTTCACCACTGCTTCGCCATCAGCCCAGGACAAGGCAGTTGACCCTTCTATTATTTGTTGCTCCATGTGTAGAGCAGTGATAATACTTGTTGTCTTCTTTGCAAGGATGCTGTGAAGATTAATGAGCTAATATCGATAAAGCATTCTGAACTTGTGAGAAGAAAGGTACGTTTGAAAAGCTCATAACAAACTTACAGCTCATGTAATACTCTTTAGTAGAAGACTGAGCAGTCACTACCAGCAAAAGCACACTGTGCTATGTGAACTGTGTATTAGCGACGAATTAATGATGGCTACAAATCAGTGTCTCTCAGACTAAAGAACTGCATATTGCTAGGATGGATGGATGGACAGATAGATAGAGAGATCTGGTATTATAGACCAAGGAAATAACTCATTTATATATTTTACTGTTTATACATGTGGTTAGATTGACGGAGTCTACATTTCTTTGAGATTTAGATATGGAAGTGTTGTAAAAATTAATATAATCCTCCATCATAAATAATAAAACAAAAATTTTAATTTCATCAAATCCTAAAAAAAGGTAGCTTGTTCACATCATCTTAATGCCAACACAATTTAAATTTGTATAGACAATTCTTACAGAATCATTGGTTTTTAAAAATTTTATAAACAGTGAGGAGTCTGTACTATCATCCTATATAAATCACTTTTGCAGTTTTAGAGTAATTTTGGTAAATATTGGAAAGACTATAAGATTGAAAGTAAGGAAAACTCTGGTTTTAATCTTTCTAAAGCAATTAAAATATGCATATCTGGAGCTTGTCACTTTACCTGTCTGAGCTACAATCCATTCCACAGTACAATAAGTAACTTATTCTTTCCAGTTTTAAAACCCCATGAATTAAGAGAAGTGCTTTTCTATTAAAAGGAATTCTTTATTGTATTTTTATCTGTCCTTGCATTTCTGTTAAACAAACTAAAATTAAGACTCAAAAATGATGAGAAATTTAGAAAGCAATTTAAATTCAAAATCTATTATCCCATTATACTTTAGTTGACTTCTGCTGTTGAACTATCCACTATAGAATAGTTATTTATAAAATCATAGCCTTAGGGGACTCACCTGATTAATATCCCCTCCGTTCATAAACTTCAACAGTAGCTAGAATTGAAGGATCTATGATATTTGAAATTAACTATCAAAATACAGCAAAGGATTTTCTTTCAAATTATATAAAAATATTTTATTATTTCAAGGCTATGGCTTTCCTACTAGAAACCATATACAAAAAAAGCCCCCAAAACAAAACAACTGTAAATTTAGCAGTCAATGCCTAGCGTATAGCCTTCCAAATATTTCAAATAGATCACCTGCATTTTCATATAGCTTAATTTTCTATCATTGAAATTTCTGTTATCTTTCACTCAAGGCCATTATTGCTATCTACTCAAATAAATGTTACATTGATACTCACATCTAGTTCTCAGTTCTCTATTATAGGGACAGCACTCAGAAAGATTATCCTCAAGGTAATAATAAGGTTAAATAGAATCAATGGAAGCCTATAGGAAGGAGAGTTTTATTGTGTGTAGATCAAACTAACATTTATGTTTCTTGTTCCATTTTGAAGTTCTCATCTTCTGGGGAGATGGGCAGTCAGTTGGGAAGCAAAGATGATAGGGAAATATGAAAGAGGACGAGAGGCGTGCATTAGTTCACAGAGTAAACAGAAACAGAATTGATTAAGAAGACCCCCCGAATAAGCCAATAACTGACCTGCCACTAGAGTGGCAAAATCAATGCCCTCATAACGTTAGACCGATGCACCACTTGTTGAACTGTGTGCTCTTGACATTATATGCATACATTTACATAAAAGCATATATTTGCATAGTGAAGTGCTTGGTACTAGGCAAAACTAGGAATTTTGCCAAGTTCTCTCTTGTGTTCAGATTAACACAACAAAGTAAAAAATTTCCTGTTTTACACATGAGGAAACCAAAGCTTTTGAGGCTATATGGCCAGGAGCATATAGCCATTTTTCCACCCGCTTTTCTAACTACACCTTCCAAGTAGTGAATTGGCTAAATGTTCTGAATGTACTTTCTTTTTATCTTCAGAATCCAAGCCATTTGCTTTTCATCCTTATCACATCACTGATAAACAGCAAGGCTTCTGGGTCTGCAGTATCCCGAGGATGCTCATGAACAAGGGCAGGCATCAAGCGGCAAGGCAAACTTGGTCATCTCTCTTTGGACTCCTGGCTTTCTAACAGATCCTAGACTCCATGGGAATAGAAGATATTTTGTTTGCTTTGTTACAAATATAGCTCCTTGTTCATAGTGAGTGTTTAATAAAAAAAAATCTATTGTTGAATGTTTACAACCACAGTTGTTTGCTAGATGTTAACATAACTTCTGTGGCTTTTTACTTCTGTTCTTTAAACTAGAGCATGTTGGGCTTTTATCCGTTTCATCTTACATCTCAGCAATGATCGACTTGTGTTTCACTTACCATGGGCATTTCTGGTGTCTCTAACCAACACTAATGCTAGTTCTCCTATTCCAGAAAGCGTATTGGAATTATAGTAAGAAAGATCAACATTTTTCATATCAATAAGCTCAGAACTATTTTCACTGATGGAAAAATTAAAGATACAGAAACTATCAGTAACAGAGTAGTTGTGACTCGCCTCATAGCTGTGAGAGGTGCTGCAATCAAAATTAAAGGTTAAACACTATAAATCTGAGAGTTTGACTTCAGTCTCAATGAGAATCAGTTAAATTCTATGATTATCTGACTCAGTCTCCACATCCCTACCACCCAACAATTGGAGCCACTTGGCAATCTTCCTGCAAGCCTAACTCAAAATTGGAGGCCTAGTTTGAAAATCTTGTCTTTCTACAGCTAAGCCACAAATGGGTCCCTGCTACTTATTTCCACAAATGCTGCTGCTGGCTGCTACTGCACCTGCCTTTCTGTGTTTGGCTACCCTGCTCCCAGATTTCACATAGATGGTTCTTTCTAACCTCCTGAGACCCCTTCTTTCGTTGAACTTCACCTATATTGGCTGCTGTATTTCAAAAACACTGCAGGACTTCACTCTCTAGACGCTGTATCCACTTTGTTTGAATTTCTAACCCTATTACTTTGTGTCACCTCCACTGCTAACTCCTCCCTCTCTGGCCCTCTGTCTCTGTCAGTGTCTCTGTCTCCCTGTCCTGTTCGCCACTGTGATATGGCATAGAAGACATGACTGTATTTTCCATCCTTATCTTGGCCTCCTGTTTCTCAAATTTTAGGTAAAAGCTTTCTAAAATGCATGTTCAATAACAAGAAGATTATTATGGTGCTCCTGGTGTGTCAGATGTTTTTGGCTGTACTATACCTGAATATCTTCTTAATGTATAGCATTATCAGAATATAAGAAAATGATTTTATTTTTAGAGGGCTAAAGGCAGTTATCCTTACTGTATTTTCTTTTGGTTGTAGGAAAGATGGAACAAATATTGTTTTGCAAAATCATGTTCCAGAGCACTAATTAAAGATTTATTTCATGGACAAATAAACCACCTGCCCCAGCATTCTGTATGGAGATGTTTTCCATTTTCTGATCCCTTCTTTTACACACTCATTAATAACACAGAACAGTTCAGTTTGCATTAGGCGTTTTCATAAGTATGAAATATGCAGCTCCCACAGTTTGGAGTTAACGTAGCCAATATGATTGCAAGAACTAACTCTGCACTTGTGCCAAAGCTCAGATATCATGAGTGTGTAAGTGTGTGCATGAACACGCACATATACACACCTACATCTGTATGTCATGAAGTCATGTACTTTTTCATTTATCTTTATAATAGTGTCTATTGTTGAAAAGTTGAAAAGTTATGAAATGTTGGTTAATTGTGAAAAATCATTGCGTTCTTTTCTACATAACGCTGTGATGAATATTTATGATGGCTTTCATTCACAAATCTTAGTTTTCTTGATGATTCTGAAACTTACCATAAAATTCTTTTTTAATGACTTCAAAGCATGGCATGTTCTCTGCAGTTCAGCTTGCTGTTTAAGTTTTCAACTGCTCACATGCGACTATGTTAGATGGATCGTGATGTTTCCAGAAATTTTATTTTGTGGTTTTATTTTAGGTGGGTATTTGTAAATAAAAAAAATGAAGAATTATAGATCCAAAGATATTTCCAAATAAAACAAATGAACAAGATATAATCAAGCTAATTCTGTTACTGTTTCAAATTCTCTGCTGTCGGACTATAACTACTCAATAAGACCACACGCCACCCACTCCTCAACAGTTCTCTGTGAAGACATTTTTATAAAGGGGCTTTTTATTAAACAACCAAACGTTGACCCACTCCCTAGAGAAACTTGACCAGACTGCTACAAGAAACTGTCAGACTTCTGATATTGCGACAGGGCTATGTTGTGACGCTCGTCGGCAATAGTTTCCAGGAAAAATGAAGACTTTGATTAAGGATATGTTTTACTTTTCATTTACAATGAGTAGGGGATACTCCTAAGTTTGATTGGAAAGGCTTCACCAGTACTACCCTCTGTCCTTTGACACATCTACCTCCCTGATCCCACCACCAAGCCAGGACTAAGGAGCTGTTTGATTGTGTCACTTAGAACAGCCGATAGTCCATCACTCAGATACCCATCGAGGAACATCTGACACTGGTTCTAAAAGCTTCTGCTGTCAAAAGCAATGTGGACCTATCAGCTGTGCTACACTGTCTCATTATAGATCTTTTAACAATGGTTTAAAATACGACAAATCACATTCTGATATTATATTGGAAATTTCCGTAGTGGTTTACATTTTAGGAAAAGTACCACACTAAAGGTATCTGTTTTTCAAACTCGGGATTGTCTAATCTATTTCTCTCTGCTTCAATTTGTCTCAAACCATTACTTTAGTCCCATATCTATAATTTGCTCTTCTATGCTCTACAAACTGTAGATAAAGCATGGTTCAAAAAGCATCTGGTTATTTTTATCTAGCTTGAGCAAAAAAGAAAATATATTTCTGTTATTCTTGTTTCTTCCTCTCAAAATGTAATTCAATATAATGTGGTTTTCAGTTTTCATTGAATATTTTAAAGCAAATATCATATATATAGAAGTAGCAAATAGTGCATATGTATGCGTGTGTGTATATAAATATATATATACATACATAACGAAATCTTGTTACACACATATGAACACACGTATACACATAATGAAATCTCAGGTTAAAACAAAGATTCTTAAGTGTCTTCCAGTTCATTAGAATCTGAAAATTTGTGTCAAAATGTTATTTTCTATAGACTATGACATATCTACAAAAGATTTACATGCTTTGTGAGTGTTTATGTATATATCTCCAAAGTGTTGTCGAAGTCAAAGTTTTCATTAAAAAATATTTCAAAGACATACATAACAATAGTTCAACTTCTGAACAAAGTGAACTCTCAGCTGTAAGCAAACCAGTTTGAAAAGCATTTCTTGGAAAAACAGCAAAACTTTACTTCCATTAATGAGTGTTAGGCTAGCAGATGTTGACTTATAAACTTGGTTGGTAGATAAGGAGGCTGGTGGCAGAGATGATTAATATTTCAAAGGAGGAGGGTGGAGAGTGATGAAGTGTTTCGTATGGATATTAGGATATTATAGATTTGAAATCAGGAACTGCCTTCTCTGGTCATGATGGAATGCTTGTACCGGACTAGCTCTCCCACTGAAAACAAGCTTCAAAGTGAAGAAAATGTGTGAAATAACCCTTTAAATGTTGTACATCAAGACTGTGACCCCTGAGAGATGGCGGAAATAAGGGTTAAGCTCCAGAAATGTACCAGATACTTGCCTGGATGCATTTTCTTGACTACAGTAAAGGAAGTGGAAGCCAAACAGTACATGGAGGTCTCACTGAGCTGAGGAGACAGAACTTGGAGTTCAGAAGTCACTGAGGTGGTGGGAATGAGTGCCGGGACCTCAGTGATGGGAGCTGTGCAGAGAAGGAACTCCAGAGTCTTCATGGTGGTTCTCATGGGGGTTTTTTTGCCAAAAACTAAGCTGTATATTCAATGTCTGAGACTCTACAAGGCCTTGTAAACTATAACTACTAGGGAAAAAATGACTAGGTTCTTGTGAGCTTAATAGATACTGAATCTCATACAGCACTAGAAAAAGTCTGATTTCCGACCTGTCAGACTGAAGAACCGCATTGAAAACCCCAGGCAATCATGACACCCCTAGAAAGGTCATACATCTGGGTAGGTCTCATGCAACTCCAAAGTAGAGGCTACACTAGACCCATCCTAACAATCTAAAATGAAGGGCTACACAAGGTAAAGCTGGTCCTCCAGTAAAGCCACTGCCAGGCCAAACAAAACAAAATACTGTATTAAAGAAAACAAAATCTATATGCTCAACAATATAGTGTTCATAATGTCCAGAATACAATAGACAAGAACATTTTACTAAGCATCTAGAAAAGCAGTCCATTACCAGGGATAAAAATAAGCCAATGGACAATAAACAACAAAAATGGTGTCCTTAGCGAAAAATCATTTTAAAAGCTACTGGTTATATCTTGGAGGATTTAAAAGAAAACCTCAATATAATGAAGGAGCTAATAGGAAATCTCTAGATTTACTATTAGAATCAAGAACAGGAAAGAATCAAATGAAAATTCTGGGAATACAAAAAGCATTATGAGAAACAAAAATCTCGCTGAATGAGCTAACAGCATATTAGAACCTCCCAAATTCCTTCCACCTCAGTGAGTTTTAAAAACAGTACAATAAAATTTGCTCAAACTGAAACAGAAAAAGAAAAAAAGAACTGAAAAAAATAAGCAGAGCTTCAGTGATCTGTCAGACAGAAACAAATAGTATAAGACATGAGCAGTTAGAGTACCAGAATGAGATGAGAGAGATATTCATGCAGATAAAAATATTTGAAGAAATTATGATAGAGTTTTTCAAATTTGATGAAAGTGTTAAACTTTTAGATACAAGACATGCCAAAAATCCAGAAAATATAATCTCTTTCTCTGGCAGAGAGACACACACACTGACAGCCACATGATAATCAAATAGCTGAAAACCAATAAAGCTGTGCAGAGTGATTTTAATTATCAATGAAAAAATTATGATTGATCTATGATCTTTAAAAATTTGTCTAAATATTAAAAACTCACTTATAAATACACAAGAGGAGTGAAAAAATAGTAATACTAATATTTATTTATTGCACTATAATTTAGAACACTAGAAATGTTGACAATTGAAGTGTTTATTTGTAAAAAAGTTACCAAGAATAGTTTGATGATGCTTGCCTTCTTGTCAGGTAGCTCATGATATGGAGTGTGTCACTTCTCTACTGTTTGACAGATTGTCATAGTCCTCTTTTGGGGGGGGGTCAGTTTTGAACATTTTATCCTTTGTGGGCCCAATGTTGTGAAATATCCTTTAATCTGAAGTTTTTGTCAGTGTCACTTCCTCTGGCATCTATTCATTTTTTTTCACAAGTTTCCTCATTTATGTCAATAAGTTTGCCTTCATAAGCTCATCTGGCTGCAAATCTAGAATATCTTGAATAAAGGCAGTTCAACATCCCCACTGTTACCTTTTTTGCTGTAACCTCATTTACATTGGATTTAAGTTTCTCTTTCAGCATTCCCACTTTATTTCTTTGAGGCACTTTCATCATTGCTGGCTAATTCCCTCTATTGATTACCCCTTTTTGGACAATGTTACAGTTTATTACTGGGAAACAAAAAAGCAACACAAGTACACACTTTGCTGTCTGTGTATGGACTGACTAACAGACGTGCATGACCTGTCACCAATAGTCTCTGAGGGAAGTGATGTGTGCGTGTGATCGTGGTCACTGATTGTGGTGTGCATCTATTATTTAGCAATTTTGAGCTGAACAGCTAGGTTTACACTTTAGGGAAATCCTCATGGTTAATACACCTTGGAAGTGAAACCCAAACCGTGTTGTTGGGGGTTGGCATTATTTAACTAAACTCTGATAAATTAAATTCGTGTATATTGGAATCAAGCAAAGTGAGGACTGCCTGACTAGTTTCTAAAAGAATTTAGTTTATTTTTCCCAGAAATATACATCCTTCTTCTCAGTGTCTAATACTAAATTTTATTAAGTACTGATATTAAATTTATTTTAATTTTAGGCTGTTAAATATTGACTGTAGATTATTACATATCTAGGCACTTGTGACTTTGTAAAACATATTTCTAGGGTAGTTCACTGTTCTGTGATGCGTCCCCTGTGTGAAGAGCAGTTCTGTAGTGCTACTTGATTACTAACGGCCTCTCTGTCTTAGCAAGAGGAAATACTATGACAAGGCCCACTTGCAGCTACAGAAGGGAGCCTATTGTCCCATTCTTAGAGGTAAGCTAATTATATCATAAAAGTTATTACTTGTTTTCTTTTAGAAAATATGATGTAGTAGCTAGATCCAAACCTTTCGAAAATGAAAATGTCTGTGAAGATAAATTATTGCGTTGGGTATTTGGATTTAGGATTCAGAATATAGAATTTTTATCTTTGGCGTATGTGTTATACCAGTATTACCTCAATCCTCTACCCTAATTTTATTATAATTGTAATAGAAAGACTGTTGCACGATATGGTTATGAAGACTTTAACCCCACTTATTGAACTCCGTCTGAGTTTTTATTTGCAGATCCAACACGGAGTATATTGAAGTTTCCCAAAGAAACAAAAAAAGTTGTTTTCAAATCTTAAACAGAAAGAGCAAATAGAACTATTAATAATTTATTGAAAGCAAAAATATGTGGGAAATTAATTTGAAGGTCATTAATGTAGTGAAATGTCTTATTCACTTTTTCAGATTTGGAAAGCATTCACATACATGGCAGAAGAGAGGAAGAGAAATGATTTGAATGATTAAGAAAGAGATACTATTTATTGTTTAGGGAAACCTTTCTATATAGAAGGTGTACAATGAGGCGTATTTTGGAAGAGAGTTTTTCTACCCAAGCCCACACTAACACTAGAAAAACAATAGTAATTAACAGTTCACTAAATGCTTCGCCTGCAGCATCTCATTTAACTTTCACAAAATCTTGGCTTAATAGGCACTATTATTATCCCTAACTTACAGATGATAAATTGGGGCTGAGAAGAGGTATACACCACAAAAGCAGTTTACACCATTAATGACTGTCGGTGTTTGGATTAGAACCCAGGAAGCTAGACTCCAATCGGCCTTACTGTCTTCAGCACAGTAGAACATTTGGTGGGACCTCACTCTGCTTCCTCTCATGGAAGATCTCCCGGGAGAAGCAGCATAGGGGCTGGGAGCTGTTTTCTATAGTCTACCATTTGACCCTTTCCATAGGTTTGGAAAAGAATGATTTGTCTCTTATTATATTTCAAAACTGAGTAATCGACCTAAACTGATCTAATATCAAGGTTGCGGAAATTATAAAAGAAATCTTAATTAAATTGGAGTTTGGAAGTCCTGTAGAGGGAGCTCTCATGTCTTACCACACATCCTCAATTACTCCAAACAGGAAAAGACAGATGCTTGCCCCTTTGGCAGGAAGTAAAACTACTACTGAAGGAAGATTTCTCTCCCCACTCAGCAACAGCCCAGCCAATGACAAACGCTGAAGCTCAGCCATTGAGAAGCAGTTGCTGCCCTGAACTGTTGCCTTCCCCCAATGGACTTTCGTTTAGAACAGCCCCTCTCTTCTCCCCCTTTTCTCTATAAAAGCAGCTCCCCCTTATTTGTTTTCCAAACTGCCTCTGGTTCACCATAGCACGCACATCCCAAATTGCAATTCTTGTGATTATTCTTGAATAAACTCATTTTGAAAGTAAAATAACAGGGGAATTTGCTTTTTAAGTGGACAAGGTGAATATTTTAAAAATATTTTCTCATTTGATTACTAGTTATGAATCACCTTTGTTTGTGGCATGCTACGTTTATCACAGTATTCCTTTCACAGCCACCATTCCTGCATTGTCACAACATTTTTGATAATTTGAAAGAAAGGGCAGTGTTCATATCATCTTGTTTTTGGTTATTTAGTCTCTCCTCTTTGTAAAGAGTTTTGTCCCCGCTTCTTACCTTTCCTAAGACCTTAATAACCCAACCTACACACACACACACGCACAAACACACACACACACTGTAGATTCACAGCATCTTCCAAAATAAATATGACTTTATTCTAGCTTAGAAACTAATTATTTGTACAGAATTCTTTCCTCTGCAACTTCTGACCATTTTCAATTAAGTGTCTTAGGAACCAAGTTTATAATTGTGAACCCATATGTTTTCACCTGTGGTAAGGCATTACTGCATTATCTGAGGTCTAATTGAAAATCATCGTGCCTTCACAAAAGCATAGAGTGTGGATTAAAGAAACGGAAATCTGTAGTAAGGAGTGAGTATGAGAGTTTATGGAACCAGTGCTGGATTTTTTACTTTTTTAAAACGCTGCATGCTTCAAATTACCCAAATCATATTTTTTGAAGATGGCTTAGTTGGGATTTCATGTATATTGCGCAAACAGTGAGAGAAGCAGAATTTTCATACAATAATAAGCTATTAAAAATAATGACATATGCTAGATGAACAAAGATGAAGTAATGCACATAATTGTTTAGAGAAAAACAAAATGAGTTGAATGTGATATATACAATAGTGCACTTATTCTTTAAAAAAAACAGAAAGTTAACCTAATAAAAACAGCAAGCAGTGTCTAACAACCATTTTCTGGAAGGTATTGGGGCAGAGAGGAGAAGAGGAGGAATGAGTCTATTTCAAAGTACATTTGATTTTTAATTATGCATTTATCGTATCGTTTGACTTTTTCTCAGTGAATGTGTCACCATGGTAATCAGAAATAAATAAACATATATATAATTAATATATAGTTATAGCTAAAAATTACACCACACAAGGTGATCTGGAGAAGTGGTTTCTAATGGCTCTGTTCTTGGTTTATGTTGTCCTTTCCTGTACCTGCATGATGAATTACTACGAACTTAGTGACCTGAACCTCAAGGCTGAAATCAAAGTGCTGTCCTTGCGCCTTGTCACCTGGAGTCTGGGGTCTCGTGTAAGATCTTTCAGGGAGTTAGCAGAATTCAGTTCTTTGAGGTTGATTTCCTGAGGTAGCTATTTTTCTGGCTGGCTGTCAGCTGGGGGACAATCTTAGCTCCCAAAGGCCCCTCCCTCATAGGCCCACTCACAGCGTGGTAGTTTACTTCTCCTTTCAGGCCAGAAGAACAATTGCTCTGATGCTTTACCTTCCTTTAAGGACTCATCTTATTAATTCAGGCCTACCCACGATTCATTTCTTTTGATTAACTCAGTCAGCTGATTAGTGATTAGTACTCTCACCTAATCATGAGAGTGATATGGCATCTCATTCAATGGTTGTACGTATACTCAAAGGGACGGTTTATTGGGGTCACTGTAGAATTGTGCCTTCACAGGTAGATATCTTAGGAATAAAGAATAGCCAGACAACAAAGTTGATCATTCTAACATGTAGCCTTTCTTTCCTCTGCAGCTTTTATGATATAGATATAAAAATAACAGGACAAATTACAGATGTGGGGACCCATTTTTGTCTGACATGGCATTTTCCCCCAGCAAAGCAAAGAAAGAAACAAAACCCACACACTCTATAGGCAATAATGAAAGAAAACCAAATGAATTCTTGTGATATTTCTAGCCTCAAAACACAGTAAATGCATTCTAAATGAATATCTATCTCTCCATTTCTATTTCTCTAATTTGAGTTCATTGTAGAAAGCCTATTACGCACACACCATCTCCTTCACAATCTCTTTTTTTACTTCTCCATCTACTGGCAAATGAATGTTAAAGACAGAGATGTACAGAGGCAAGGTTTTCAAAAGCTGGGAAAACACTCTTTCATGCCAGACTTGCATTACGTACTGATTATGTTAACATTTCTGTCCCTTATCCAACTCACAATTGAGTTTTTTGACCCATTAATTTCTAAGTATATTATTAGCACAGATATTTTTCTCTATTACTCTCAATAACAGTATAATCATATTAGGCTATATTTTTATGGTTAGTCTGATTCCTTTATTTATTTTTCGCAGGTTTTTAACCCTTCTTTTATTTTGTTACTCTTATTCATTGATGTGACAAGAAAGAAAAATCCAAGGCATTTATGTTGATGCTCATAGTTATTGCACACATTTTTTAGCAAGTCTTCTTGAAGCACCACAATTGGGATAATAGTGTAGCTCTGCTGGGCTATTTTATGAGGCAATAATCTTGTTGCTTATGAGGGAACTCGATTACAGTCTTATAAAACTATAGTAGAAATGCTATTACCTTACAAACATTTTTGGTGGATCTTTCATTTATCTGCAAATTATGTCCAGTAAAGATATAGTTAGAAGCCAAAGTTCTTCAGATGTAGTGTAACTGAAAATCACATCAGAAAAGTAACAAAATGAAAATGCCTGCTGACCTATGTGTCCGGAAATTTCCCCAAACTATGTCTCTTGAACTTTTCTTTATTTGGTTTACCAGGAATATATGCCTGCCTCCTTGATTTTAAGTGATACTTTGTGAAATATCTGTAATATGAATACTAAGTTTAAAACAATTATCTGTAATTTATTTAGCCAGTTTTCTAAAGTGATGATTTTGTTTCTTGAATCATTCTTTTGCACCTTCAACTTTCGCTATGGTCACAGGTGCTCCAGTTAGTGGGTAGATGAGGCAATGCTGTTGGATCTCAAGGATCTGAAGCTTCTTTCCTCTAACTTCAGTTTTATCTGAGAATTTTTTAAAAATCCAACACATTTATTGATTTATCACTTAAGAAATTAATTTGCAATACTTCTGATATAATATTTTAGATGCCATCTTTCTTCTGATTTTTTAATGAGACATAATTCTATAGCTTTCTTTTAAACAACTTTTATTGACTTCAAATTTTATTATTTTATCTGTTTACATTTATACCCTCTGACCTTCACAAGAGGTCACTTACAGACATTTTCCTAGAAGCCCATGGCCTTCTGAATCTGTCTGAGGGCATTCTCTAGCTCCAAGGTCATCTTCTGCTGTGCTAGGCAAGGAACTTGTCTGGAACAGGAGTTGGCAAACTGTGGCTCTCAGGCCAAATTTGGCTCACCACTCGTTTTTGTAAATAAAAAGAACACAGCCACAGCCATTTGTTAAAGGGTTTTCTATAGCTGCATTCATGTTACGATGGCAGAGTTGCATGGTGTGACAGAGATCCTGTGACCTGCAAAGCCTAAGATATTTACTCTCTGGCCCTTTTACTGGAAAAGTTTGTTGACTACTTATCTAGAAGCCAATTGTAACAATGGAAATGGTGAATAAATACGCATTTCTTCACCGCAGGGGGGAAATTTTAAGGTGTATTGCACACAGTAAGATTGAGCCCCTGCTGCACACGGAGATTACCAGTTCAGTTACACACCTTATTGGCTTTCCTCCTTCTCCTTCATGCCAACACAGCCTCATCAAGCTTTGGAATTATCTCCCAAACAAACTACTTGTACCCAAAGCTCAGTCTCAGAATGTGATTGTGAGGAACTGAAACTTACATCTTTTCCATCAATATTATCTTTTTATCTGTCCAACTATTGCTTAAATTAGCTTAATGAGTTGTTACATGACAAGATTTTACTCAATATTTATTTGTCTTTCACTGACAACGTCAAGTGCCAGACTATAAGATATAGGTAAAGTTGTGAGATATCTGAGGGATGTATTTCGTAACTCTTCTTACCTTATGATGCCCATATCATAATTATTTAATTTATGTCAGCATCTTGCTGTATATCTTATGAGAAGATAATATCCTACTCTTAAACTATATGGTAATTTATAGTCAACTAACATAAATTAAATCATCATAGGGCACTGTGAGGAGTATTAAATATTCCTATCCCTTCAGACAAAAGGACGAAGAAGTCATGACTCCTTGCCTTCAACTTAAATAATGCATCACTACTTGGAAGAGTAAGCACAAGCTGCTTGAGAAACTCTTAAGAACCGGTGACGCCATTATTGGCATAAATGGACACCCGTGTGCTACAAAGCATGCTAAGGATCCAGGACTACCACTATTCAACTTGCTATCTACTGGGTTATATAACCACAAGGAAGGCTGAGAGTAAGAGCTGACCTTTTAGGAAGAAGGCAAGCACATAGTTGAAGTGTTCTGTCAGCTGATGTTTGTGGAGAGGGCTTAGAATCTGCAAGCCCTGAGTATTAAGACAGACGAATCAAGAAAACTGGAATATCATTGTTTGTGGGTTTAAGCCCCCTCTATGTCTAAACATACTGCAGAAGAGATGGGAGATAGTTATGTAGGAGCAGTTTCGGTGGGTTTATGGTGACAAAATAAGGTACCAAGTCATTACACAGCAAAGATTGGAGACAAAGTGAGTTTTGGCAGAAATATATAATCAGTCAATGGTAGCCAGCGGTCAGTTCCTATGATGTACATTTTTTCATTAGAAATAGCAGTTGTGGTATCATAAGTGATGGTGTCATTTTGCAGAGGAATAGATCTGGAAGACAAATCTGTAGTTTCATTTTCTCTTAATTCTAGTATTCTAGAATACTTTGTGGAATCTGGGGAGTTTATAGTAAATGCCCCATTTGCTCAGAGTAACTTAACTGTGATTACTTCTTTGGGATCTAACAGCTGACCACAGTGAGATATCCAAGAATCTAACTGTTTACAACAGTATTAAACATCTAAAACAGGTCAAGGGATTTTGAAGAGAATGGGAAGTTCTAAAACTCAGTTTGATGTTTATCCTTTACACCTCCACATCAGGTATTATATGCAAGACTTCCTTCTCTGTCCCATATTGTTATTCCACATTCTCAAATAATGAAGCTTTTGATTAAAAAAAAAATGATGGCTCATTCCTTTTTGAAGATACCACTACATATGCGCAATCTCTCACTCTGAGGGCTTTCAAAATTGGGACTATCTCAAGAAATTTCCTTCTGGCCAGAAATATCTTTCTATGCTAGAATCACCTTCAATATTTCACTTGAAAAAGTAATAACATCTGGATCATGTCGTAAAATGTGTTACAACTTGCAGGCGCTCAGCTTCTGTTGATCTTGTCATTCTCTCTTTTGCTGACTTTGGCAGATGTCTCATTTTTGCTCTTAGCTACTTGAAATAGGGAAGTTCATTTTTAAGATGTTTTAGATTTCACATCATTTTATCAGAAGACACTTCTTAAAAATAGTGTGCTTATCAAAAACTCTGATTTGTCACTTTAGTCTTATGTTATGTAATACTCCCTGTAGTAAACAGCCTAAGCAATGGAAACTTTTGAACAGTAAGACTCCCAATTCACATTCTGGAAGGTAAGATTTTTCTCCCTTGGGATCACCATTTTTCTCTTGAATTTATTTTGAGTTAGTCATTCATACAGCTGTGAAAAAATATAATCTTAGCCACAAATTCCTTTTTTGAAAGCAATTAGCAAATGCTTATTATGTTAAAAATCTGTAAATTACATATTCATCCTCTCTTTCCCCAAACACTGAAAACTCAATTACTTGACTAAAATACAGAGTCTCCATAGGTATTTTATTCAGTGTTCAAATGTTCAGTTTAGGTCAAAGTCTTATAGATTCTCATAATTTGCTTTGTATTTTTGATTTATGTGTAATTTCCTAATTTGTTTTAAATTCCCTGTTATTAGGAGCTATGTTGCTTCATTTTTACTTTTTATTTACACTGTATTAATACAGCTTGCAAAAATATATGAATAACTAAAATGTATTGAAGCTCAGTCATGCAAATAATTAAAGGATTTGAATTTGCATAAAATCTATTGTTTGTACAAGAAACATACAGAGAAATAGTGAACTCGTTCCAATCCAGCTATACAATTTTTTTTGTTTGTGAGTTTTAAATTCTTCTCCATTTTTTCCTGCCATTTAACTCAAAATTTTTTAGGGAGTTTGGTTAAAGGAGTAGAACATATGACTGAAGCCAAGAAGCTTTAAGTTATAGTTTGTGTGTTATCGGAGAGTTTTCTGTGCCAGCCAGTCATTCCTCCCCTTCATTAGAACGCAGCTCTTCATTATGAGTTTGAGAGTTTCTCCTCCTCCACCACCACTGTTGTTGGTTTCATTTGAAGCTACCATTTTCTTCTGGCTACGACTGATTTGTCTGTAGTGGGCAGCTAAACCAAGCTCCTCCAATCACAGTAATTCCATATGACTTTTTTTTTTCAACCAGAAAAGAGGAATCGAGTTCTTTAGTAGAGGCAGTTATGATACTCAGGAAATGTTGGTGATCATGTTTTCTATCAAGTGGAATAAAGAAGGGGCAGTAAGAGTAAACGGATTTTTCAGGTGGAAAGAGGCAAAGATGAGTTAAGCCCAGAGAGAGAGCAAGCAAGCAAGCGAGCAATGTATCAGATGCATTACTGAGTTCTCGCCTCCTTGGCTCGTTTAGGACGGTACATGCTCTATTCTTTTCTGCCCTAAAGCCAGTCACAGTTAAGTTTTAATGACTTGCATTCAAGCGTCCTGAACAATACCAAAGTTTAGTTTTTCCTTGTCTATTTTTAATCTATCAGGTAATAATAATACTGTAAGCTAATTTTTATATATTTATGGAATTATGACAAATAGTTTTCTCATTAATACTGAGAGTTTATTTACCTTAGCTAAATATATAGATAATATTGTTTTGCTATCATAGTTTGCAGACTATGTAAAGGAAAGTCTCGGGGACCCTGAAAGACTTTCATTTTCAGTTCTTCATTACCTGAAGGGCTCCATACTGAAATCTGAACATTCCTTTTACTGTCATATTACTATTTGACAAAAAGTAAGAAATATATTTCTAAAAATATTGTAAGGTAAAAATTCAGCAGTAATTCAACAATACACCCTAAGAAATTGATTAGAAACTATTATTTTAATTGTACAGTATATACTTTTAAATCATTAGTGTACAACACTCCTATTCATGGTAAATACAAAGAATGTCTTGTGTCACTCAAAAGCAATAGTAGGACAATGAAAACATTAAAGATATGAAGTATTTCATAAAATTTATATATACATATAATGAGAAGAAACTTTTATTTCCTTATGCATACACTACAATATATAAAATTAAAAATAATCTTAGAGGTCGCGGCCTGGTGGCACAGTGGTTAAGTTCGCATCTTCCACTTTGGCGGCCCGGGGTTTGCTGGTTTGGATCCCAGGTGTGGATCTGTACACTGCTTCTCTAGCCATGCTGTCGTAGTCGTCCCACATAAAACAGAGGAAGATGGGCATGGATGTTAGCTAAGGGCCAGTCTTCCTCAGCAAAAAGAGGATTGGCAGCAGATGTTAGCTCAGGGATAATCTTCCTCAAAAAAAAATTAAAAGCAATAATAATCTGGGGCCGGCCCTGTGGCTGAGTTGTTAAGTTGGTGCGCTCCGCTGCAACAGCCCAGGGTTTCACCAGTTTGGATCCTGAGCACGGACATGGCACCACTCGTCAGGCCACATTGAGGCGGTGTCCCACATGCCACAACTAGAAGGACCCACAACTAAGATATACAACTACGTACCAGGGGGGATTTGGGGAGATAAAGCAGAAAAAAAAAAAAAAAAGATTGGCAACAGTTGTTAGCTTAGGTGCCAATCTTTAAAAATAATTTAAAAAATAAAAAAAATAATAATCTTAGAAACTCTTTGGATGTCTTTGCATCCTCTCCTTCAAAGGCCCTCTGACCAAGAGAACTAGTTGAGATATATTGGAAGAAACGCCTAGCCAAGACTGAAACAACTAGTAAGTCAGTCTAAAAAGGCAATACATAGTGATCATTACATTTTTCAGGATCTTAAGGATTTTTACCTGAACTTTGAAACCTCTTTTAGGCTTTATAAGTGTCCTACTAAATTTGAATAATATTTAAACCAGTGTCAACTAACAAGTTATCTTTGATGTGGCACAGCAAAGACTGTAAGGTGAGGGTTGAGGGAGCGGGAGAAATATGAAGTGGTTAACGGGTCTATGTTGATGAAATATGATTAACCTATGTGCTGAGATGCTTAATATGTTCGCACAAGGAAGTTATAGGGATTTTCTTGCTGATTATAATCAATAGGTTACCCTGACACCAGAACACGAGGCCCTGAATAGCCAAAGGAACACTTAGAAAGAAGAACAGAGCTGGAGGCATCATACTTTCTGATTTCAAACTATATTACAAAGTTATAGCAATCAAAACAGTATGGTATTTGCATAAAAACAGACACATAGATCAATGGAACAGAATAGAGAGGACAGAAATAAACCCATGCATATATGGCGAGTTAATTTATGACATAGGAAGTAAGAATATACAATGGGGAAGTGACAGTCTCTTCAATAAGTGGTGTTGGGAAAACCAGACAGCCACATGCAAAAGAGTGAAAGCCAACCACTATCTTACACCATACTCAAAATGGATCAAAGACTTGAACATAAGACTTGAAACCATACAGCTCCTAGAAGAAAGCATAGGTGGTAAGCTCCTTGACATCAGTCTTGGTGATAATTTTTTAGATTTGACACCAAAGGCAAAGACAACAAAAGCAAAAATAAGCAAATGGGACTACATCAAACTAAAAAGTTTCTGTACAACAAAGGAAACCATCAATAAAATGAAAGGGCAATCTAGGAAGTGGGAGAAAATACTTACAAGTCATACATCTGATAAGGGGTTAACATCCAAAATATATAAAGAACTCATACAACTCAATATCAAAAACAAAAATCCAATTAAAATTTGGGCAGAGCATCTGAACAGACATTTTTCCAAAGATGACATACAGATGGCTAGCAGGTACATAAAAAGGTGTTCTACATCACTAATCATCAGGGAAATGCAAATCAAACCACAATGAACTACTACTTCCCACCTGTTAGAACAGCTCTCATCAAAAAGACAAGAAATAACAAATGTTGGTGAGGATATGGAGAAAAGGGGACCTTTGTGCACTATTGGTTGGAATATAAATTGGTACAGCCACTAGAGGAAACAGTATGCAGCTTCCTCAAAAATTAAAACTAGAACTACCATATGATCCAGCAATTCCACTTCTAGACATTTATCCAAAGGAAATAAACACTAACTCAAAAAGGTATCTGCACCCCCATGTTTATTGCAGCAATATTTACAATAGCCAAGACATGGGACAACCTAAGCATCCATCGATAGATGACGGATAAAGAAGATGTGATATATATACAAAGGAATATTATTCAGCCATGAGACTGAAGCAAATCTTGCCATTTGTGACAACATGGGTGATCCTTGAGGGCATTATGCTGAGTGATATAAGTCCGACAGAGAATGACAAATACTGTATAATCTCACTTGCATGTGGAATCTAAAACAACAACAAAACCCAACTCGTAGATATGGGGAACAGATTTGTGGTTGCTGGAAGGGGAGGATGAGGGATAGACAAAAGGGTTGTAGCTGGTCAAAAGATACACACTTCCGCTTATAAAATAGTTAAGTCCTGGGGATGTAATGTACAGCATGGTGACTATGCTTAATACTATATTGTATATTTGAAAGTTGCTAAGAGAGTAGATCTTAAACGTTTTCATCTCAAGAAAAATATTGTAAATATGTGTGGTGATCATTTCACAATATATACAAATATTGAATCATTATGTTGTATGCCTGAAACTAATATGTCAATTATAACTCAAAAAAAATCTTTGAAGTCAGGAAGTCTTTGATTTATGTTTATCCTATTTTATATCATCTTCTCAAATAGCAGTATGGAGGAACTTGCCTCACTTTGCCTTATGAAGGGTTGACCTAATTCTGGCCCCTTTATGAAAGGTGTACAGACTGGATTTAACAGCTGTGCATCTGTGGATCATAGTTACCAGGAGACTAAGTTCTATCCTGAGCTGAATTATGTCCTTTCCCAAACCAGATGAGTCTCCAGCTGTAACTCTTCTAGTCTATTCCTCCACAAGCAAACAGAATACAAGAGGGCATCAAAGGATAATTTGAGTGGCAGAAATCAGGTTTAAGTTGTTCTCTTTTTTCAAATGAGCTACAATTATGGCTCTAGTCTGAGGTTCCTTTACTGCATAAATGATAAAAACTCTGTCACACAATTACTCCTAGGAGCTGAGTCTTGACTTCTGGTTAAATAAATGGTGTCTTTGATAACAGCGCATGTTGCAAACCAAAACCAAAATTATTAGTCATTGAACTCTGGCAGAAGCTGCTGCCAAAACACGTTTTAAGGCTCAGCCATCATTTGAACATATCTCTGTCTTTTGCTCTCTTGTTAGTGGTGACTTTTCTGCAGCAGTTTTCCTGTTTGCTTAGGAAGGAGACAGGCTTATCTAACCCCATGGAGAATATAAAAACAGGAGTAGGGTAGCTAAAGGCTAGGGTTGACACTTAGGATCAACTGAAGAAAGAACCAGCACAAAGAGATACGATAATGCTTCAGTCCAGCCGGTTGGGACGGATATATGCCTGGAGCAGCTGTGGGCTTGGGTTTACAGCTGTGTGCCAACTTGCCCCCAGAAGGCACCCGGAAATAGATCTACCCAGTAGTCGGATTTTCATGTTTTATCTGATAGCAAAGGTAGTATGGGTATATTCTTTTGGTCATAAAGAGGCTGTCATACACAGGAGAACAGGAATTTTGGCACACAGCCTCACTGAAATCAATGCAGACGCCTTAGAGAAAATACAAAAGAACACACTCTCCTTGACAGGAGAGGGGAAAGGTGAGAGGAGGGTGTTAAAGCAAAATTGAGAAGCTCTGCATCATTCTAAATATTTTTATTACAGTTCTATTTTAATTTCCTATAACTTCATTTTAGGGTCACATTTGTAGACGCAGTCATCTGTTCCTATTGGGTTCACATTTATAGGATTTTGTTAAAATACACATCTTTGTCTCTGGTTACAGAGAGAGCTTCAATAACAATTTGTAAGTGTGACTAAAGGCCAGGAAGATTTATGGTCTCTCTGCCTGCGGAATGGTTTACTCAGTGCCTATATACGGGATGTCTGGGGAGACCGAGGAGAATTTTGAAATTATTACCTATAGCTTTGAGGAGTTCTTTGGCTACATTTTGAAAAACTCATACTAACCAATTCTTTTATGGAAATTATCATCAGTAATTAAACGTATATAGAATCTGCTCTAGTGTTACATGATGCTTAGACTTGTTTCCATGAGAATCTAAATTAATCTAAATGACGTAATAAAGGATGTTGTTAGTCCTATAAGTGGTTTCCTCTACAAGTGTTTCATATTAATTAGAAAATTCTAAAAATATTGTAAATGTTTACCATTTGGGATTTTGTTTCCTTATGGATAGGAATTGATCTTGTTTCAGATATTAACAGTAGAATGAAGGGAAATAGATTTAGTGGGACTAATTTCTGTGAGCTCATGGCGACATTTCTCCAGCCATGGGCTGAAATTTCACATACCCGTGTAGACTGCTACAGCTAAGCAGAAATAGGATCTTCTTTGGCCACATCTAACTGTGCCATTTTTGTGTGGACGTGGCCTTGGACAATAGTGATTTGATTTTAGATGGAATCTGACAAAAGGCAGAATGTGAAGAAAGTGAAATACAAGTAGACTGGCAACGAATCAGAAGCCCTGCATTTTCTTTCCTTTCAGGCTTGAAGCTGTGACCTGCCTGAAAAGGCAGAAAACTAAAATGGAAGAAAGGTCTGAGAACTCAGAAGCCTCAGTGAGAAAATGCCACTGCAGAAAGATAAATGGCCTTTATGGATTTTACTCTTCATGTTTTATGAACTGTTGTAAGAGTTTAATTTTGAAAGCAATAGGAGGAATGTTCTCATCTCTAGCATTGTTAAAGGGCATTTTTGTTAAATAATTTTAATACTAAGGTTAATTGGGGAAGAAGCCACAGGGAAATCCACTCATGTTGTAAATAATGAACCGCTAAGTGCAAAAGAATAGGGCAAAGAGAAGAGACACTGCTTTGTATTATTTTTGCTTTTTGCTTTTGTTGTTGTTTCCTACAAAGATTTATGTGTCTCAAGGACTAAAGAATTATTCCATTATACCCTGCCTCATATTTTCTAGATCAAGAAGAAACATTGTTCTCTCAGGAGTCATTTGATGAAAAAAAAGTGCTATGCCCAGTAGAAGGCCTGTCTCTTTTTCCCTCATCTGGTAGCTTCTATTTTGGATGACATTTCTTATATTTGCACTGTTCCTACTGCTAGATTTCTAAGAGCAAAACCTGAAAATGGAGCGAAAAATGATTCCAAGAAAAATGAATCAATTAATGTTAAGGTCTCTGAAATTTTAGTGTTTTGAAAATCTTTGTAACTTTTTTTTGATAATAAACAAATGTATGCCTGCTGAAGGAGCACAGAAGAGGAAGACTTCCAATCCTCTTGGTTCTGCAGTGTTTTGTAATTTATTAAAAGGAAATAATGAAACTACCTTGTTCTTAAGTAATCATATGTGTTTAGTATATAATCGCTTTATTGTAAATTATCCGCCAGCCTGAACTGGCCCTCTGCGACCTTGCTTTCCCATGTCCTCAACTTTAGCTGTAAGGTCAATATTTCTTTCTCTGAAGCTTTCTTCTTAAATTCCTTAGAGTGAGCACATTTCAATTTAATATCACCATATATTTTTCTTTTTATTTTTATCATAATTATCTCCAATCTGGGTCTTTTTCTTCAGTGCCACTGTAATCCCCCCCTTGGTTTCAGGTCCTATGTAGGGGTAGTGGTACAATTTCAGGGGTTCCCCCAAAAGATGCTCTCAACTCTCAAAATATCTTTAAGATCTTAATCTCACAGATAGTAATATTCCTTTTGCTTAAGACAGTCACTTTGATGGAAATATGGAAAATTCTGTTAATTCTTTAAGGAATTTGTAGTGTAGATTGTTAAAAATATCTTCAAATACTTTAAATAGCTTTTGGAATAGGTAGGAGAAAACACTGAAGGCCCTAAGTGTTTCAAGACAGTGGACAAAATATAGTAATTGTAGGATTGACAAACAACAGATATTTTCCTATTCATTTAGGACTTAGCTGCATATGACTGCTAGTGTTGACCTCAATATGTACTTCTAGAACTAGGTGGAAAGCATTCAAGTGGTGTATGTTTCTTTTTTTAGAATAAAAAAACCTCTAATTGAAAAGATAAATAGAAATCCTTATTTTTTATAGTGGCACTATTTCCCATATCTTTTCAGTGTTAAAGACCAAAAATTAAAATAAAGATTATTTCCAGAAATGGAAGCTATGTACTGAAAAAAACTGAGGTCAAATTTTTAAGAAATATTTGACTTTTTTTCTAAAGTTGATGCTCTTGAATTTGATAACATATGTATTTAAAGTGTAGCTATAGAAAAACAATGTAATTTATTGAAAATTAAAATAGAAACATTACAAAATACTTAAGAAATCATTTAGAACTTCTTGTTCATGAAACATTCAATTGAATTTCTGGGGACACAGCTCAACTACTGTTTCTAAGGATTAAGATGAAAGTAACTAACATCATAAGAGATAGGTTACTTTACAATGAAGATTTCTTTACCTCTTGACTTGTCTTCAGCAACACTTGACTTTGTTTAGACAGGGAGTAGTGTTATCACAACCCAGACCATCTTGTCTTGGTGACTGCTGGTATTCTGAGAAGTGAGAAAGGCAGTAGTGATACTAAAAGGTCCTGATCAGACGTTAAATGCACTGAGGGAATGAATACACTCTAACTTCAAATTTGTCATCTTTCTATCATTTACTTTTATGTTCTAGCTGGATGATACGACGTTAATGCCAGACTTACCAACATGTAAGACAGATTGATTGCCTTGCCACATTCTTAAGTGTGCTCATTTCCGTCTCTTACAGGGAGGATAGAGCAGTAAGAAGCCTTGTGCCTTGTGGAAGAGTTCCTCTCCCATCTCCTTGAGCAAAGAGCACATGACCAAGCAACTGTGGTGGAGTGGCCTCCCCTGCTTCCACATGTCCTTCCTTGGACGTGTTCGGCGGAGCTTCTTTGCTGTTTTTCTCTGGCTGTTTGAATGTCAAGAGTCTATTATGTTGTGATAATGCTGACAATACCTGACATACAAATTGATGAAATGTGGGAATGCCTCTATCTTGAGGTGCTTGATGAGTGAAGAGGAAAGAAATTTATTGCGCCTATTCACATCGACATTTAGACTTTTAAAATATCAGAGCTCTTGTCTTCTGTGAACAATTATTTTGCACATAAAGAAAATGTTTACTAAAAGCAGGTTTGTCATCTAAAAAGTGAGTTATATTAAAAATAGATTGAAATGAGTAATTTCTCTTTTTCTAGTTTCTTAGCTGTACACAATTCTCAGGTAATCTGTTTAGTTACCATACCTAAGTTTCTATTCCTTTGATATTATTTTATTGATTTGATTACATTCAATTTACTCATTTCTGCAAAGATCAGACATTCATGTGGATCAAATAGCCATTACATTAGAGTTTTTGCCTTCAAAGACCGTTCACTGATGTATGTTGAATGCAGTAATCAATAGGCTAGGAGTAGCCAGAAGAGCATTGTTAATAGGGGGTAATTTTTTCTCGTGAGTGATACTCATGTGGTGCTTATAAATGTTTTGGTTTTGGTATTACTAGTGATATTTTTTATTCTTTGCTAAGCTCAATGTTATATTTTGATGTGATCACATTTTTAGGGATTATATCTAACAGTAGTAATAATGGTATTTGGTAATGTTTACCTTTTATTATAAAGCCTGTGGCTATTTCCTTTTAAACCAGTTTTTTCATGTGGACTATAGAATAAAAATGTAATACTTAGTCTTTTGTCAGGTCTCAGGGAAATTAGGTCAAGAGAGTGAGTGAACACAAGCAATAGTGTTTGTTTCCTCTCTTTGATATACCACACTAGGTTTATCAATTTGCAAATCATTTACAGAGGGAGTGTCAGTGTGTTGGTTTAATAGGTCTGTTTCCCTTTTCGTAAATACCTGGATGATGTTTAGTTGTTTTCAGTCACACAAGGTTATGTGGAGCTTGAAATTAGTCACATGGGCTCCCAGACGCAACCATGCTGTTTATCAATTTGTACACAGATGGAGATTAGAATACAGTGCAATGCTTGGATCACCGTGAATCATCCCAAACCACTTAGGCAACTGGAAGACCTCTTTAATTTCTGAGTCCAACATAATTCGTTAAACTATTGAATTTTGAAGGACTGCAAGCTAGCTAAGTATGTGACTAATCAGATTCTGGTATTTTCTCTTCAGATATCACAAGAGCTGAATCAGCAGCTCCTTTGTTCTAATAAGGATAAGAAGAATATAACTATCCACAATATCTTACACAGCTTTCTTTTTTCCTGATTATTTGTAAATTTAATATTTATATCTCCCCAGAGTATTCATATAGTTATAGTAAATATGCAAACAGAAATGCATTACCGATACCCACGTCACACATATATGAGTCTATATTTAAATTGGGTATTGGATATAGATCTTCCAATTACTTTGGTTTGAACAATTAAAATAGTTATTTCTAGAAGAGAAAATTTATACGTATATACACATACGTGTGTGTAAGGGTATGTAAGTGAGAGAGAGAAATGTGGTATAAGAATTTATTTTCCATTTTCGAACATTTTGTCATCTTTCTACTTTTTCTGTCATGAAGTCTTAGGGTGTTGGAGGGTGGTCCTATGAACTGAACAACATGAGGGCAACTTGCTTGACTATATATACTTTGCCCTGGCATAGTCTACTCTGAATAATAATATAGGCTGTGTTGCTTTGACATCTAATTTTTATGTTAAGACAAAATATGCTCAATTTAGTCTGTTTACTAATATGATTGATAAAAGGAGATTTTCACGTGCCCTGGCCAAATGCTAGGGTGCTTCAAAGCCTTTTTTTCTTAATATAAAAAAGTTAAGTCCCTGTGAATACATGCATCACTGAAATATTTTTCGATTTCATGTTAATTTTCATTCTTCCCATTTATTTCAGGCTAAAAAGTTTCCAGAGAAATGTTGGGTACTGAAATTTTGCACAGTGGTAGAAATATTCCTCTCCTTACTAAGTTCTTTTTATAAGTACATCTTTTTTATAAGTTTCTTAAGCCATTTCAACTTCTTTAAGAGGCAGAAGGAGTGTGTAACAGAAAATTCCCCTTTCATATCTCACCTAAACACGCAGGCAGCTCTCCATACGAGAGGAATATGTGCTATACAAGTCCTCATTTATTTCTTTCAACACAAAATACTTCCCATTACAGCTCATTTTCTCTCTTGACTTTGCCTCTGTTCTTCGTTTTTCCTGTGACAGTCCTAAAGGTAAGTCTCATCTATCAGCTGCTAGTCCATCCACCACTTCTTTTCAAAGTCAGGTACAGAAAGACAGATACTGCATGGTATCACTTATACGTGGAATCTGAAAGAAAAAGTCTAACTCAGAAACAGTGAGTAGAAAAGTGGTTGCCAGGGGCTGGGGGTTGGGGGAAATAGGGAGAGGTGGGTAAGAGTACAAACTGTCAGTTAGTCCTAAGGTCAGTAAGGTCTGAGGATCTAACAGATAACATGGTGACTATAGTTGATAACATTCTATTGTATTACTGAAATTTGCTAAGAGAGTAGAAGTTAAATGTTCTCTCGAGTATATAGCAAATAATAGAAATTACAAACACTGGCTCTTTAAAATTGGAATACGAACATCATACCTTATCTCTTAGAGTACTCTATTAACTTTTAAGCTATCACAGATACTCTTAAGACCAGTCTCCAAAAACTCACACATTCTCATAGACACATGACAGTAAACATACTCTTGGAGGAGCTACCTTTATTTAGAATAAAAACTGTAGCTTTGAATTTATACTTGTAAATTATTTTGTTTTATATTTCAATACATTTTGTTCAAAATAAATGTTAGAGACACATAACAATAAACTCAAATTTGGAGTATGAACGTGAGACCCTTTTCCCTAGTATTTTCTGTTTTGCATTATCAATTAAAATATTCAGCATTAATTTCTCTGTTGATAAGTAGAATATATGATTTACTTCCAGGCAATGCTTCCATTTCTACATTTTTCCTAGTCACCATTCTACTTTAGTGGTTTTACCAGGATTTATTTTTTATTGAGGTCAAAATAGTTTATAACATTGTGAAACTTCAGTTGTGCATTATTATTTGTCAGTCACCATATATATGCGTCCCTTTACCCCTTATACCCACCTCCCACTCCCCTTCCCCTTCTGTAACCACTAATCTGTTCTCTTTGTCTATGTATTTGTTTACCTTCCACTTGAGTGAAATCATACAGTATTTGTCTTTCTCGGTCTGGCTTATTTTGCATAACGTAATACCCTCAAGGTCCGTAAATGTTGTTGCAAATGGGACAATTTTGTCTTCTTTATGGCTGAGTTGTATTCCATCATATATATACATAACACAGCTTCTTTATCCATTCATCAAGTCGATGGGCACTTAGGTTGCTTCCAAATCTTGGCTATTATGAATAATACTGCAATGAACATAGGAGTGCATAAGTTTCTTTGAATTGTTGATTTCAAGTTCTTTGGATAAGTATCTAGTAGTGGAATAGCTGGGCCGCATGGTATTTCTATTTTTAATTTTTTGAGAAATCTCGATACCATTTTCCACAATGGCTACACCAGTTTGCCTTCCCACCGCAGTGTATGAGGGTTCCCTTTTCTCCACATCCTCTCCAACATTTCTTATTTTTCGTCTTGGTGATTATAGCCGTTCTAATGGGTGTAAGATAATATCTCAGTGTAATTTTTATTTGCATTCCCCTGATGATTAGTGATCTTGAACATCTTTTCATGTTCCTATTGGCCATCTGTATATCTTCTTTGGAAAAATGTCTGTTTAGATCCTTGGCCCATTTTTTGATCAGGTTGTTTTTTTGTTGTTGATGAGTTGTGTGAGTTCTTTATATATTTCGAGGATTAATTCCTTGTCAGATATATGATTTGCAAATATTTTCTCCCAGTTGGTGGGTTGTCTTTTTGGTTTCTTCTTGGTTTCCTTTGCCTTGCAGAAGCCCTTTAGTTTGGCAAAGTCCCATTTGTCTATGTTTTACTTTGTTTCCCTTGCCCGAGTGGACGTGGTATTCAAAAAGATCTTTCTAAGACGAATGTCAAAGAGTGTACTGCCTAAATTTTTTTCCAGAAGTTTTATGGTTTCACATCTTGCCTTGAAGTCTTTAACATATTTTGAGTTAATTTTTGTTATAGCAAAAGATAAAGTCTACTTTCATTCTTTTGCCTGTGGCTGTCCAGTTTTCCTACCACCATTTGTTGACAAGACTTTCCTTTCTCCATTATATGTTCTTGGCTTCTTTGTTGAAGATTAGCTTTCCATACATGTTTGATTTTATTTCTGGGCTTTCAATTCTGTTCCATTGACTGTGTGTCTGATTTGTACCAGTATCATGCTGTTTTGATTAATATAGCTTTGTAGTATATTTTGAAGTCATTTATTATGATGTCTCCAGCGTTGCTCTTTTTCCTCAGAATTGCTTTAGCTATTTGGGGTCTTTTGTGGCCCCATATGGATTTTAGAATTCTTTGTTCTATTTCTGTGAAGAATGTCATTGGGATTCTGATTGGGCTTGCATTAATCTGTAGATTGCTTTGGGTAGTTCAGCCATTTTAACTATATTTCTTTTTCCAATCCATGATCATGGAATAGCTTTCCATTTCTTTATGTCATAATCAATTTCTTTCAGTAATGTCTTATAGTTTCCACTCTATAGGTCTTTTACCTCCTTGGTTAAATTTATTCCTAGATATTTTATTCTTTTTGTTTTGATTGTATTCTTGAGTTCTCTTTCTGTTAGATCATTATTAGAGTGTAAGATGCCACTTATTTTTTTTTTTTTTAAGATTTTATTTTTTTCCTTTTTCTCCCCAAAGCCCCCCAGTACATAGTTGTATATTCTTCGTTGTGGGTCCTTCTAGTTGTGGCATATGGGACGCTGCCTCAGCGTGGTTTGATGAGCAGTGCCATGTCCGCGCCCAGGATTCGAACCAACGAAACACTGGGCCGCCTGCAGCAGAGCGCGCGAACTTAACCACTCGGCCACGGGGCCAGCCCCTTGATGCCACTTATTTTTGTAAGTTGATTTTGTACCCTGAAACTTTGCTCTAATAGTTGATTATTTCTAATAGTTGTCTAATGGATTATTTAGGATTTTCTATATATAAAATCATGTCATCTGCAAACAGCAAGAATTTCAATTCTTTATTGCCAATTTGGATACCCTTTATTTCTTTTTATTGCCTAATTGCTCTGGCCCAAACCTCCAGTACTATGTTGAATAAGATTGGTGAGAGTGGACACCCTTGTTTTGTTCCTGTTCTCAGAGGGATCACTTTCAGTTTCTCCCCATAAGTATGATGTTGGCTGTGCATTTTTCATATATAGCCTTTATCATGTTGGGGTACTTTCCTTTTATACCCTTTTAGTCACGAACGGATGCTGAATCTTGACAAATACTTTCTCTGCATCTATTGATATGATCATGTTGTTTTTATTCTGCATTTTCATAATGTAATGTATCACATTGGTTGATTTATGGATGTTGAACCATCCCTGCATCCCTGGTATAAATCCCACTTGATCATGGTGTATGATCCTTCTAATGTATTGCTGTATTTGGCCTGCCAATATTGTGTTGATCTATGTTTATCACTGATATTGGCCTGTAATTATCCTTCCTTGTGTTGTCCTTAACTGACTTTGGGATCAGGATAATGGTGACCTTATAGAGTGTATGACGAAGTGTTCCATCTTCTTCATTCTTTGGAATCATTTGAGAAGTACAGGTATTAAACTTCTTTGAATGTTTGGTAAAATTCTCCTGAGAAGCCATCTGGTCCCGGATTTTTATTTTTTGGGAGGTTTTTGATTACTGTTTCAATCTCTTTACCTCTGATTGGTCTAGACAGATTGTCTATGTCTTCTTGATTCAGTTTAGGGAGGTTGTATTTGTCTAAGAACTTATCCCTTTCTTCTAGATTGTCCAATTTGTGGGCAGATAGTTTTTCATAGTATTCTCTTATAATGTTGTGTATTTCTGTGGTATCCATTATATTTTCTCCTCTTTCATTTCTAATTTTGTTTGAGCCTTCTTTCTCTTCGTCTTAGTGAGTCTGGCTAAGAGTTAGTCAATTTTTTTTTATCTTCTCAAAGAACCAGCTCTTAGTTTCCTTGATCCTTTCTACCGGTTTTTTGGTTGCAATTTCATTGTCTCTGCTCTAAATTTTATCATTTCCTTCCTTCTGCTGACCTTGTGCTTTGTTCTTCTTTTTCTAGTTCTTTTAGGTGTAGTTTAAGATTGCTTATTTGAGATTTTTCCTGTTTGTTAAAGTGGGCCTGTATTGCTATGAATTTCCATCTTAGGACCACTTTGCTGCATCCCATGTGAGTTGGTATGGTGTATTTTCATTTTTGTCTCCAGATATTTTTTTGATTTCTCCTTTAATTTCTTCAATGATCCACTGGTTGTTCAGTAGCATGTTGTTTAGTCTCCATATATTTGTCAGTTTCCCAGCTTTTTTCTTGTAGTTCATTTCTAGTTTCATAGCGTTACAGTTGGAAAAGATGCTTGATATGATTTCAATCTTATTGAGGCATACCTTGTTTCTCAACATATGGTCTATCTTTGAGAATGTTCCATGTGCACTTGAGAGGAATGTGCATTCTGCCATTTTTGTATGGAATGTTCTACGTATATATCTATTAAGTCCATCTGGTCTAGTTTTTTGTTTAATTCCACTATTTCCTTGTTGATTTTCTGTCTGGATGATCTAGCCATTGATGTAAGTGGGGTGTTAAGGTCCCCTACTATTATCATGTTGCTGTTAATATCTCCTTTTAGGATTGTTAATAGTTTCTTTATGTACTTTGGTGCTTCTGTGTTGGGTGCATATTTATAAGTGTTTTGTCCTCTTGGTGGAGTGTCCCTTTTATCATTATATACTGCCCCTCTTTGTCTCTTATTGCCTTTTTTATCTTGAAGTCTACTTTGTCTGATATAAGTATGGCAACATCTGCTTTCTTCTGTTGGCATTAGCTTCGAGTATCAACTTACATGCCTTCAATCTGAGTCTGTTTGTCTTTAGAGCTGAGGTGTGTTTCCTACAGGAAGCATAATGTTGGGTCTTTTTTTTTAATCCATCCTGCCACTCTGTGTCTTTTGATTGGAGAATTCAATCCATTTACATTTAGAGTGATTATTGATATATATGAGGGCTTAATGCTGTCATTTTATCACTTGTTTTCTGGCTGTTCTGTATTTCCTTTCTTTCTCATCCCATGTATTTCAGACTGCTGATATAGTTTGGTAGTTCTCTATGATGGTTTTCTCAGTTTTCTCTTTATTTATCATTTGTGTCTCTTTTCTGATTCTTTGTTTAGTGGTCACTGTGGGGTATGTATAAAAAATCTTGTAGATGAGATAGTCCATTTTGTGATAACCTCTTATTTCCTGAGTCTATGCAGAATCCATCCCTATCCTCTTCCCCTTCTAAGTTATTATCACAACTTATTCAGTTTTGTGGTTAAAATGATAAGATTATGGTTATTTTTGATGGTTTCCTTCTCTTTGTCTTTAATGTTATATTTAAGTGTTTGCTAGCCTGTTCTGATAGAGAGCTGCAATTTTCTGATTTTGTCTGCCTATTTATCTCCTTGCTCAAGGCTTTGTAAACCCTTTGCTTCTTTTTTCAGGTGTGAGGGCTTTCTTGATCATTTCTTGTTAGTGGAGGCTTGTGGCAATGAATTCCCTCAGCTTTTGTTTGTCTGGTAGTTTTTATTTCTTCATCATATCTGAAAGATAATTTAACTGGATAGAGTGTTCTTGACTGAAAGTTTGTCTTTCAGAATTTTGAATATGTTATTGCACTCTCTCCTAGCTGCAGGGTTTCTGCTGAGAAATCCTCTGAAAGCACGGTCGAGGTTCCTTTGTAAGTTATTTTCTTCTGCCAAGCTGCCCTTAATATTTTTCCTTTCTCATTTACTTTTGCCAGTTTTACTAATATATGCCTCAGAGAAGATCTTTTGACATTGATATAATTAGGAGTTCTATTAGCTTCTTTTACTTGGATTTACATCTTCTTCTCCAGGTTTGGAACATTCTCAGCTATTATTTCTTTGAACAAGGTTTCTTCTCCATTCTCCTGCTCTTCCCCCTGTGGAATACCTGTAATCCTTATGTTGCATTTTCTAATTGAGTGGAATATTTCTCAGAGAATTGCTTCATTTCTTTTAGGCTTGTTTCTCTGTCCTCCTCCATCCGAAGCATTTCTATATTTCTGTCCTCCATGGTGCTAATTCTGTTCTCCATAATATCAGCTCTGTTATTCAGGAAGTCCAGATTTTTCTTAAGCTTAGCCATTGTATTTTTCATCTCCCACATTTCTGATTGTTTTTTCTTTATGGTTGCAATTTCTTTTGTGAATAATTCCCTGTTTGTTAATTTTGTTCCTGATTTCATTGAATTGCCTTTCAAATTTTCTTGTAATTCGTTAAGGTTTTTTTTTATGATGGCTATTTTGAATTTTCTGTCATTTAGATTGTAAATGTCTGTGTCTTCAAGATTGATTTCTGGGTGCTTGTCATTTTCCTTCTGGTCTGGAGTATTAACATACCTTTTCATACTATTCGATGGGGTGGATTTTTTTCCCTTGTGTGGTGGAAGTTTCTGGTCACAGATTCCACCTGCCATCACTGGAGTGGTGGGTTCAGGAGCTGTGCATTCTGAGCCTGCTGCAATCCCTGGTGTCTGTGCCTGTCCTTTGAAATGTATGCTGACAGGGTACATATGCAATTGCCTGCTCACTGCTGCTGCTTTACAAAATGTATGCACATGTTTGGGCTGGGCAGAGCTGGTGTGCTGTGGGGAAGGGGTGCTTCCTTTCACGTACACAATCCCAGGGGCATTCTCTCTCTGCCCTGGCTATATACCCTCCTGGGGTGCTGACTTGATGAAGTCACCCCCACAATTGCTTGGCCTTCTCTGTGTAGGGCTTTCCCATGGCTGGGAGGCAAGTCGGAGAGTGAAGATGTTCTTGCAGAGAGCTGCCCTTCTCGCCTTCGTTGCAGAGCCATGCACAGTCCCGCACCCTAGATCACTCTTAGGGAGGTAGAGGAGATCCCTTTACCTCCTTCCACTACTTCCTGGGGTTCCAGCACCTCCACCTTCAAAATTATGGCTGCATGAGTCTCTCAGATGTCTATTGTGTTGTGTGAATGTCCTCTGTCGGTTTATGAATGTCTTTTCCATTGTACCTTACAGGGGAGAGTCTTAGGGAAGAGCTCACTCCATCATGATGCTGACATCACTCCTCTGCCTGGTTTTACCAGGATTTTGTTTCCCAGGTTGATCTTAAGTGTAAGTAAGTTTGGCAATCACGTATTTGGTGTCAGCTAAAGTTCTCTGGGCAAAGCTTCCTGTCCCAAACTTTCTTCTCCACTGGGCCTGCTATCATGGCTCACTATCATGAGTTAACACATTGAGGATGATGATGATATGTCAGTAGAGATATTCAGGCTTCTAGAGGAGGAGTTTTCCAGTTGAAAGCAATTGTGTGTGTCTCTAAGTTATGTCTTTCTTTCCCTACAGCAATTATTCCACACATTCACTATACTGTATGAAGGCTCTATACCTTGTGATCAGTGTCATTTCACAGAGAAAATTAAGATCAAGTGAGGACTTTCTCATCTTCCCATCCCCTATCTCTGCATCCACACTTATCCTCATCACATTGAGGATTTGTTTCATTTTTCCTCCTATTCTCTCCTTAACTCAAAGTTTTGTTCTACAACCCAAATAAAATTGGTCTTATCTAACTAGCCAGTAAAATTAACTTTACCAAATTCTGTAGTCAATTTTTATTCATTATCCTACTTGACCTTCTAATGACATTTAATGCAGTTGATTGCCTTCTCTTTCTTGAAACAACTTCTTTTCCTGTCTTTCAGGATACCTCACTAATGATTTTTGTCGTAGTTTACTGGTGGTCGCTTCTCTGTCTCCTTTGCTGGCTCTTTCTCCTCTTCCCACAACTAGATACTGGCTTTCTTGTGTTCTCTACTCTCACTCACTGTGTAGTCTCTTCTAATTACATGGCTTTACATATATTTTGATAACTTGAATTTCTATCTTCACTTTATTCTCTTTCTTCTATTCTAGACTCATATATTGGATTGCCTAATAGGCACCTTTACTTGAACACTTAATGGTAATTTCTAATTTAGCATATTTGAAAACAAACACTCCCAACATGGCCCAATCCTGTGCCTCTTCCAGCCCTACCCATTCAAGTAAATGGCACTAATATACACCTGGTTGCTGAGTCCAAACATTCAGAACTCACAGTTGATTTTTTTTTTCTTTCCATGCATCAGGTCCAATTAATAAAACCTGTAAGCTCATGTTCCAAGTTATATTCCAAATTTTACCATATCTCACCAAATCCACAGTTACCACCTAAGTGCAAGCCTCCAAACTCTTTCACCTGGGTTAAAGCACTATCTCAGCTATTGCAGCAGACAGACTATAAGGTAACCACCATGATTCCTCCTTCCTGATGTCCATGCCTCAATTAATACCCAGCCCTTGAGTGTGATCAGAAAATTTGACTTACTTTTAACTAACAGAATGTGAAAAGGTAATGGGATGTCACTTCTATAATTTTAATATGTAAGATTGTAATGATCATTTCTCAAGGAGACTCTCCTCCTTTGGGCTCTGAGGAAGGAAGCAGCCATGATGAGAAGATCCACTGAAAATATGCTGAGGATAGATTTCAGCCAACAGCCAGCAAGAAACTGAGGTCCTCAGTCCAAAATCTCTCAGGGAATTAACACAGACAACAACTGCATGGGCTTGAAAGCAGACCCTTTCCCAGCTGAGCATGAGGTGAGACCACAGCCTGGGCTAAAACCTTGATAGCAGTTTTATGAGACCCTGAAGCAGAGGACTCAGCTAGGCCATGCCCTGTCTCTTGACCCACAAGAACTGGGTATATGTTAATAATAGACAATAAAAGCATAATGATTTAACCTACTAAATTTGTAGTAAAATTGTTATGCACCAATAGATAATAGACCTAGTCTCCTCTCGTGAGCACCTTCCTTCTCATGGTCTATTCTCCACACAGCGGGCAAGTGATATTTTTTTTACTAAATTGTTACCAAATGATCTTAATTGTTTACATTTGTTCATTTATTCATTAACTGAAAAATAATTGAGTTCCTTTTTTGTACTAAAGTACACATTAAGACTGAAGATACAACTATGAATAGCTATGTCCCTCAAAATACTTGTCTGTACTTATATCACCATTTCTTCATCTCTTATTTAGTTTTCAATGCCATAAAGTTCATTATTCCACTCAAATGTCTCTTGCCACATTTGAGGTCCTAAAATCTATTGGAAACAGCCTTTCATTTAAGTCATCAATGTTCTCCTTTCTATTTGCCTTCTCTTCTGAAACATCCTACATATCCTCAAGGATTAAGTTTTTCACTTATCCTCTCCTTGGATTAGTCTTGCTTTTTGATTACTACAATACTGTTATTTTCTCTTTTCTTACTTCACTGGCCTTTTGTTCTCTTCCCTTAAATAGCAATAAATCTCCAAGATCTGCCTCTCTCCTGCTACACACTCTTCATGAGTGATTTTACAATTATATATTTAGCTAATAATTTAATTATACAAATCTCGGACAGTCCTATTTCCTAATTTCCAGATATTGCTACCTGAATGTTCTACAAATAGCTTTACTTATTATAACCAATGCTATACTTTGTATCTTCTCTCATAAATTACCTCCGATGGTGTCTACCTGTACTCTTCCTGATCTCCACATATGGTTCCACCAAATATTCAAGCATACAATTCAAATCCTTTGGTGTTATCCTCAATTCCCTTCTCTCTCTCTCTCAAAACGACCTGGACCCCTTCCCACCTCCATACAATCATTCAGTGGATCATTACACTCTGTCAGTTCTGGGGGGAATAAAAATCTGGGGAATTTTCTCTTTCTTTCTATTCCTATTTCCATTGTCACATTCTGGCTTGAGTTTCAATGGATTTTTAAAAATTTTCTTTGTCTCCAGTTTTCCTTCTTCTCCATGCTTCCTATTCATTTTCTGTACTGTTTTCAGATTGATCTTGCAAATACATAAACCATTCTAATGGTCTTCTGTTACTCATATGCTACATTAATATAGTATCTAAATGCCTTAATGTCTCGTATCAGATTATTTTTAAAGATAGTTCCTCTTGGCCTCTTCTCTCTCTTTTCATTCCTCCATTCATATGCCCTAGGTCATACAGCATTCTCTTTTATACCACGGTACTTTTTTTTTTTTTTTTTAAAGATTTTATTTTTTCCTTTTTCTCCCCAAAGCCCCCCGGTACATAGTTGCATATTCTTCGCTGTGGGTCCTTCTAGTTGTGGCATGTGGGACGCTGCCTCAGCGTGGTCTGATGAGCAGTGCCATGTCCGCGCCCAGGATTCGAACCAATGAAACACTGGGCCGCCTGCAGCGGAGCGCGCGAACTTAACCACTCGGCCACGGGGCCAGCCCCTATACCACGGTACTTTGCATGCATTCTTTCTTCTTCCTGAAAGACACTCCACCTTGTACTCTTGAGTCACTCTTACTCTCTCAGAGAGAGAGTGAAATAGTCTCCTTTATAGACTTCCCAGTTATTTCCTATCCTTTCATTCTGTACTGAGTGAAGTTCTTTCTCTATGCTTTTGTATGTTGTTTACATATTTATTAGAGCACTCACCACACATCACTTTAGATATTTACTTAGGTTTTATCTCCTTAAGCTGAGATTTCTAAGAGATCAAGGTAATGTAGGTATAAATTTCTGAATCTTCCATTAAGACACTGTTTCTGGTACATGGTAGAAACCAAATAAATATTTTCTAGTTTAATTAAGTGGTAACACATTACATTCTTTATTAGCCACTAATGGTCTAGCCCAAAATAGCTATTTCAGTAACTAGCTAGCTACTTAGCAGGGGTGAAAGGATATAAGATACAGTGCAGGATAGTTTGAATGAAGGAAAACAGGGTCTTGAATGTGCAAGAGTAGGCCAGAATGGAAGAAAAAAGTACAGCAGTGAAGGGTTCTGGTATTCAGAGCTCAGTACAATAGACAGGAATAAGGGGGAGAGAGGATACAGAAGAATAGGAAGGGAGTCACACAGAGAAGGATGGAGTGGTGTTAATGAAACACTCAATGTGCTTTTTCTACTGCACAATCTCTCAGACCCAACTGAGTGGCCATCTTCACTTGGATGATGAAAGTCACAGTCAGTATCAGTGATTGACTATTCACTTACTTTTCTAGTTCATTGCCAACCACTGAGTTATGATTTATCAAAAGTAAAATGTAGATAAAGGCAAAGACATCACTTTTAAAGCTGTATGACTTTAAGAATGGACAGACTGATACATCAATTGATGGGTCTTTGGCTATAATCCAGTCCTCCAACTTCAGATGCTGATGTGACAGATGGCATGCTGAAACTCTCTGTTAGCCATGCATCCTGGGTCATGGTAAGAACAGAGAGGTCAAGGCTCAGCATTTGATGAAGTCCTGTGCTGAAGTGCTCGGCTCTACTCGTTGTTCTGTGAGCACTGCAGGCCTCGTGGATTAGTAGAGTCCTTCATCAGGTATTTGTAATACATTCTTTTATTTACCCACAGGATGTCAGAGTCAGAGGGGCCCTTAGAGTCAGAGATTTTGTTTCAAGATGAAGAAACTCATATGCTGAAAGTTAAATTTCTTACCCAATATTAATGCCAAGTTAGGGCCAAGATGATGAGCAGAACACTTGAAGAACAGTCTCAATGTCATGGTCTCCCCATTGTCTTCTCTTCCATTTTAATTTATAGCATTTCACATCTTAGTTTTCTGTCTCACCCACCAACAAACCATTCATGTCACATTGCTCATAGTAACTATTCTCTAATCCCTTGAGATTGTTTGGCTGCCATTCTGAAAACAGTACATTGATAATAAAAATAGTGTAAATCTTTCATTTTGAAAAGGCTTTGGCAAACTTCCCCTGAACTTTCAGTCTTTCACTTTTGAAAAACTTCATTTTAATATGAGAGAAAACTTCTAACATCACAAATGTCTAAGAATAATACAAGTGATTGCTTCACAGATTAAAGAGATCCTAATTGCTAGAACTAGTGGTTAAGATTTAGTACTTTCATTGCTGTGGCCTGGGTTCATTTCCCACTCAAGGAACCATATCACCCATCTGTCAGTTGTCACACTGTGGTGGCTGCATGCTGCTGTGATGCTGAAAGCTGTGCCACCGGGATTTCAAATATCATCAGGGTCACACATGGTGGGCAGGTTTCAGCAGAGCTTCCAGACTAAGACAGACTGGGAAGAAGGACCTGGCCACCCACTTCCAAAAAAATTGGCTATGAAAACCCTGTGAATAGCAATGAAGCATTGTCTGATGTAGCGCCAAAAGATGAGAGGATGGCACAAAAAGACCCAGCAGGGATCCACTCTTTTGTACACAGAGTAGCTAGGAGTCAGACTCAACTCCAGGGCACTAACAACAACAACAAAATTGCTAGAAGCATTCAGAAGCTGGCCACCTGTCAGAGAATACCATAGAGGAAATTCTTGTATTGGCCCGGGAATTTAACTTGGGTCTTCTGAGACGGTCGATTCTGTGGAGGAAAGTGATCCTCGTCCAAGGCTCAAAATGCATTATCACCTTAAGGTTATTAATTCTAACATGAATGAGAAGGAGTGGGCAAGTTCCTTCTCAGATGCTGCAAGGAATGGCAATTTTCTATCTCTAAAGAATAATCTTAACCTGAAGTTGGCTATCGTTTTGCTAGATACCCGTTGTTCCAAAGATTAGGATAATTTACATATTTAAACTAGGACTATTTTGTTTGGAAATAAAAGAAATCATCTTGAAATATCTTAGGCAGAAAGGGAAATACGTTATAATGAAACAGAGACAGGTCATGAAAGGCAATGACAGACAATTGGATTAGAACAGTAGTGGAACCAAAAAGTTGAAAATTGCTGTTGTCGTTCACCCATAGTTTTCCCATGTGCTTGTGTCACTCTGCTCTATCTTACACATTGACTTTCTCTACTTGTCGGGTCCACATAGAGAGCAATAGAAGCCACTACACCATTTCCAACACTTTAATTACCTTCCTTTCTGTAATCAACAGAAACTTTTCTGGGGAGAAAACTCTTACTGAGCCTCTGTAGACCAGTCCAATTAACCATGGATACGGGCAAGTGTCAACAGTATTTGAGGGCTTAGAGCTATAACTGAGGTCAGGAGATGGGCTATTACATAGTTTATCAGGATCCTGGAAGACACTCCAAATAGGTATCAACTATACCTAGGCATAACTCATTACCACAGTATGCATACCTATGTCCTATTCTAGACATTAAGCCAGAATCGCTCAGGTATAGTCCCAGAATTGGGATTTTGAAGAAAGAACGAACTTCCTCATGTGATTATGATGATCCCTTCTACCCCTTACTGAAAATCATTAAATATATTTGTAAATTAGTAAAATAGAGAAGATTTAGAATTCTGCTTCTTATTTCAAGCACTCTGGATGTCACATGTGAAATGGACCATATCTGTTAGGCACACGCTGGCATAAAAACCTTTGACTCTGGGATGCTCATTTAGCTAATATGAATCTCAGACTCATATCTGTGCTCAGATCAGGGTAGATGGAGTGAGGAGGAGGGGAGACTATGCTATACTAGTACCTGTAAAAGAGTACATTATGAGGTAATAAAGTATAAATGCTCTTCTTTTTCCACTAAAAGGCAGAGGTCTCCAAGATGGGTTTCCTTGACACTGTGTTCATTTTCTTTGACAGTGTATGTTTGTATGTGTGTATATACATACATATATATAGTATGCATGTACATATACTTACACATGTATGTACATACATATATGTGTGTGTGTGTGTGTGTGTGTATAATGGAAATGGTCTGTCTGGATCTATGGGGAGTTTATAAGAAGCACTGGTGGCTTTATTTGTCTTAGAAATGTTCTTGTTCTCTCTCAATTGTCATGGAATTGGTTACAGAAGTTTTCAGGCACTCAGAGAGGACCAACTCCATTCTGTGCATGTGTCTCACCATTTTGCTTTGTATCTGCCTTCTCTTAACATGATACCATCTGAATGAAACCAAAGCATTAAAACCAACTGCATAAAGGCTAAACTATATTAATTTTATATTAAATTATATTAATTTTGCTTGTTTGATTACAGTAGAGAATTTTGTCTTGTAAATAGAAAAACATGCTTTTTTAAAGAAATTCCATTTTAACACTATTTTCCCTAGAGGCTATTTAAAAGCCTTCCACTTGAAAAAGCATATTTTAACAATTATTTTTTTTAAATGCCCTGAGAATATCCTTTGAAGGTTAGAAAAGATATTAAGCTTTCAAGAGTCAGTATAGATCTATGCAAGGTCACTACTAATTTGCTGAGTGGCAAACATTTAAAACAGCTATAGAGGAATATAAACCAAGACCTTTATGTAAAATATTTAACAAAAGGAAAGGAGAGGAACAGTTTATTTTGCAATCTATCCCAAAACATAACACAAGGATCAAATCTTATTCTTTGTCTGTATTCTTAGCATGGTGCCTTGCATATAATGTTTCTTTTAATTTAAATAGACTTTATCATGCCATTCCTTTTGTTTTTTAAAATAAAAGGATAGGCATATTAATTTATGTTAATGATTCAGAGATGACCTTGATGGTTTCTGCTGCCATGGTACCGTTAGCAATGGTAGGAGTTCATGCTATTATTTTTTTTTAATTTTTATTTTTTCAGGTGTACATCATACTTTGAATTCTGTATATATTACATCATGTTCACCACCCGAACACTAATTATAGTGCATCCCCTCACATGTGACCCTAATCAGCCCTTTTGCCCTCCCCTCTCCCTGCTTCCCCAATGGTAACCACCAGTCCAATCTCCAATGCTATGTGGGTTTTTTATGTCGTTTTTATCTTCTACTTATGAGTGAGATCATATGGTATTTGACTTTCTCCCTCTGACTTATTTCACTCAGCATAATACCCTCAAGGTCCATCCATGTTGTCACAAATGGCCAGATTTCGTCATTTCTTATGGCTGAGTAGTAGTCCATTGTGTATAAATATCACATCTTCTTTATCCCTTCATCCCTTGATGGGCACCTAGGTTGCCTCCAAGTCTTGGCTATTGTGTATAATGCCGCAATGAACATAGGGGTGCAAGTATCTTTATGTCTTTGTGTTTTCAAGTTCTTTGGATAAATACCCAGCAGTGGAACAGCTGGATCATGTGGTAGATCTATCCTTAATTTTCTGAGGATACTCCATACTGCTTTCCATAGTGGCTGTGCCAGTTTGCACTGCCACCAGCAGTGAACAAGGGTTCCCTTCTCTCCACACTCTCTCCAACATTTCTTGTTTCCTGTCTTGTTAATTATAGCCATTCTGACCGGAGTGAGGTGATACCTCATTGTAGTTTTGATTTGCATTTCCCTGATAGCTAATGATGCTGAGCATCTTTTCATATGCCTGTTGGCCATCTGTATATCTTCTTTGGAGAAATCTCTGTTCAGATCTTTTGCCCATTTTCTAATTGGATTGTTGGTTTTTTTGTTGTTGAGCTGTATGAGTTCTTTGATTGTAAGACCCGAAACCATGAGACTTCTATAAGAAAACATAGATAGTACACTCTATGACATTGGTCTGAACAGCATATTTTGAAGTCCCATGTCTGACCAGGCAAGGGAAACAAAAGAAAAAATGAACAAATGGGACTACATCAAACTAAAAAGTTTCTGCACAGCAAAGGAAACCATCAACAAAACGAAAAGACAACCTAACAATTGGGAGAAGATATTTGCAAACCACATATCAGATAAGGGGTTAATATCCAAAATATGCTATTATTTACCTTAAAATGAGAATTTAAAAACCCAGAAAGCACTGTAAAAACTTCTCAGGTTTATAATCATTGTATCTTCATTTTAAAACTTAATTGCAGAAAAAAAAATGAGCATTTCTTAAGAGTCATCAGAGTCACCATAGTTTTGAGTTACACTTTGTGAATGATGCCTTAGACTGAGGCTGGTAGTAATTTTGAGGGCCTCTATTGCTGGTAGGAGGAGAACAAAGGGAGCAGTGGCACGTGTGAGAAGTATCTGGGGCCTCAATTGTATATGTCAGACTTTATTTTTTAAGTTGTCTTGTTAGGTACAGAAGCATTCATTTTATTATCTACTCTTTTCTGTTGTATGCCTAAAATATTTCATAATTTAAGAAAAGCTTTTCTTTGGGGGGGGGAGATTAGCCCTGAGCTAACATCTGCTGCCAATCCTCCTCTTTTTGCTGAGGAAGACTGGCTCTGAGCTAACATTCGTGCCCATCTTCCTCTACTTTCTATGTGGGACACCTGCCACAGCATTGCTTGGCAAGCGGTGCCATGTCCACACCCGGTTTCCGAATCAGTGAGCCCCAGGCCGCCAAGAAGCAGAACATGTGAACTTAACCACTGTGACACCAGGCCAGCCCCAAGAAAAGCATTTTTAATCGACTCTTTACTCTGTCAAATATAAGACTAATTTCGGCTTGGAATTGAGGTCATTAAAAATGACTAAACAAAAGCAACTTCAACAGTTATAACTGAAGACAGTCTAAAAACCTTATTTTTCTTTCTCCCTTAATAAACCACTTGAAAAAATTACATAACCTCTATGGCTGTATTTCTAAAGGAAATCTAATATTCTTTTTTTATAAGGACAAAAATTTACATTACAAATAAGATAGTGAAACTTAATCTTTGCTCCTTTTTCTGGGTTTATGTTTATTTCTTAGGAAAGCAGAATGACCTGCACTAAAGGAAAAGGGTAATAGCTGCCACGTACTGAGGCCTTTCTATCACTTATCCTCATAATAACCCTGTGGGTAGATGCTATAACCTAGCTTTACAAAGGCAAAACACTGAGAGCTTGATTTTTTTTTTCAGATTTACGCAAGTAATAAGTGACAGATCAAGTGTTCAAATAAAGGTCTGTCTGGTTCCAAAATTTTTGCTCTTCCCTCATAAATCAACTATCCCACCAGTGATCAAACACCAACAAAAACAAGAATTAGGTAAATGAAAGTTTTTCTCTGTGGATGACCATTGGGCACTGGGGGCCATTAATCCTCCCCTATGGTAACTCATAAGCATGGGGCATTTTGGAGCCAGAAACAAAAATAATAAACTTTAAAGAGAGGCTCTATTTAGATTTTCTAGAGAGGATGAGCCCATGACAAAGCAAGGAGCATCTTTACATCCTAATGCAATGGGTAGAAATGAGTCCTTCCATTACAGGAACACAGGGATGACTTGTTTACTGCTTAGTGAGATGTTTCAAGTAGTGCACTTCTGACTTTCAAGGAAATATATGATCATTATTGTTGCAGCCAGCATTTGTTGAGTATTCACCATGTATCAGCCATCATGTCTATTGCTTTACATGAATTCTCACATTTAATTTTGAGAACCCCTTACAGTACATGCCGGTATTACCCTCTTGTCTATGAATGAGCTAACTGAGTCTTAAAGAAGTCTTGGAAGATACTCAAATCCACAGATGTGTCTAGAAGTACAGCAGGGCATCTATGCATAGGCAGTCTGACTCCATAGCCCTTGCTCTGAACTGTGTGATGCACCGCCTCCATTCTGCAGCTGTAGCCGCAAAGGGAAAGACTATACAAAGAAAGAGAGAGGGGTAAGAGTACCAAGTCATTCAAGCTGTTTATATTTACAAACCCAGTTGAGGGCTAGTGTACAGCGTGAAAATGTTTTTACTATTTGACAATTCTGCTTTCAGAAATCTAGTTTCAGTTTGCCAGGTAACCAAAGATTACAAATGTATCCTGTGAAAATGATTTTAGATATTTGGATGTTATTGGAAACTACCAAGTTCTTAGATGTAAACTACCAATCTTTTCTCTCTGTTTTCTTTTATTTGTGTACTTTACAAGATAAAAATCCTTTTGATAATTTCTTTGGAATGTGATATCCTGCAAAAACAGGACAAAGTTAAGTTTTGCATTTATGAAATATTTGCAGATTTATTGAAACACCTCTCTGTGGCCAAATGAGAATTTAGTTACAATTAAATGCTGGAAAGAGGAAGCAGCTTTATGAACCCAGCATCGTTATGTTAAAGCATTTAGGTCCATTCTCTTGACTATAATTAAAAATATATATTAAACATTAAGAAGGTTCAACTGCAATTAACAGTGGCTCAAAGCATAAGGCAATGAAGGATTTCTCAGTTTTTCTTGCGTAAATGTTGAACAAAAGTTGAATTCTCTGGGGAAATAACTTGAATATCCATTGATTTTACTAGTACAGTAATTAAATGTGTTCCCTAAGGAAATATACTCTAGTGTATTGGGAAGCTGCCTATTGTCGGTGCATCTTGGGCCAGGTAACTGTTTCCTGATTGTTAACCCCGGGATCACTTGCTGTCTCTACAATTATTGCTACAGATGAGGATCTGTATCTTCCTTTCCTCCTTGACATTAATCTATATTTTCCCTAAACATCGTTTCTGTTACTTTAAAATTTTATGATCTGTAGAAAAAGAGGAAATGCAAAATAGAAAGTTTATTTAGGATTTATATTAGGATTTAGCAAAGAGCTCCTTGATATTAATGACAATAATCTTTAAAAATAAATTTGTTTCTAATAGTGTTAACTGCTTTCTCCAAAACAAGAATTTATGTCCAGATTATTCTTCCTTTTACTTTCCTCTGTTGTTTCCTATCTCTAAGGATGTTCAATTAATTCTACGATAAGTACCACTGGGGAGACCGGTGTTGATAATTGGTTACATTCCTGCCTCCACCGATTTTACATTCTATTGTATAATGTCCATGATTTTTATCATTTTCCTCAAGCACGGATCTCTTGTTTGACAATAAGATACATTTAGTTTAATATTTGTAATTTCTTGGGTTCTACGTTGATGTGAGGACCTTTATACAATACCATACTTCCTATCTAAACCATTTGTGATATCCAACGTAGAAAGCCTAGGCTACAGAACTAATTCTTGAATACCTACCATGTGTGACAGGCACTGGCAATGCAACAGGCTCGCACCTTCAGGAATCTTACAAAATGGATCAAGATACAGACTAGGGAATATGAAATTACAATGAAGTTGACTAAGTGTAATAATGAGAGAAGAACACGAGGAATCATGAGGGAAGGCCTCTTTACTCACTCTTTGGAGTGAGAGGTGGCTCTTTGGAGGAAGTTATCTGAAAGAACACTTAATTGGAAGAAAGAGTATATAATTTGGGAAGTCTATGAAGAGTTCGATGGCAGGGTACAGGGTATGGGACATGAGAGAATGTTCCACAAGAGGGAGGAGCATGTTCAAAACCGTAGGATTTCCAGATTTCACTCAAGAATACATATATAGAGAAAGAGCATCCTTCCTATTCTTACAACAACAACAAAACTTTGGACAAACTGAAAATTCATGACATTTCTTGTACCTATAGAGCTGAGGTCACGGGTAATCAACTAGCATGAAATCTAAGAAAAGGCACCCACCGGGGGAGATCAGACTTGAGCATTTGTTTATCTAGATGTAGGTGGAAACTAGCAGAAGAATTCAGCTAGAATAGTTAACAAATTAGTAAAGGTTAAGTGTGATGAGACAGGTGGAGCTGCTGGAGGCCATGGATATGAGGGGACTTGGCACATTTTTAGAGGTTTTGTTCATCATCGACCCCATGAGATTCTCAAAAACACAATTCAGGAGGACACTGAGAAAGTTCTGAATGGGCAGACACCTGGGTGAGGGGGACGAGAAGCTGCTGTCTGAGGATCATAAAAATTTTCCTGGACCCTTCTCCTCTATCCCGCTATGGAAAAATTCCTTATTCTCTGGAGGAAGGACATCAAAAACACATATCTTTGGGCACTGGTGAAAATCCAATATAGCTAGACGAAGGGAACAGATGAAACAGAAAACTCCTCTATCCCTGGAGGAAGGACAAAATCACCAGAACTAGAAGCTGAAGAAGAGTCAGGAGTGATAAGGTCACATGCTCCAAACCCGGGGACATTGTGTCTACCTAAAGCTGAGGCTTAACCAGAACATCAGAGAACAACCCTTTTCCACTCTGTTAATTCACCATATAAATGGAAGTAAAAAAAAAAAGATTATCTCAATAGATGAAAAACACTTAAAATTCAATGTCCATTCATTATGAAAACTTCTGGCAAATTGGGAATAGAAAAATTGTTAATCTGATAAAAGGCATCTATAAAGAATCTGCAGGTGACATGACATTTAATATTTAATGATGAAAGCATTCCCTTTTTTTGGGAACAAGTCTGCTCTCACCACTCCTATTCAATATTGTACTAGAAGTCAGTGTAATAAGGCAAGAAAAAGAAATAAAAGGTACATAGATTAGAAAACTAAAACTCAAACTGCCTCTATTCACAAATGATAGGATTATCTTTGTAGAAAAATCTCAAAAGATCAACACGAAAAGCTCCCAAAATTAAAATATGAGTTTAGAAAGGTCTCAGGATACAGGTGAATATGCAAAAAAAAAAAAAAAAAAAAAAAAATAGTATCTCCACTAACTACTAATTAGTAATTGGAATTTTAAAAAGTATATCATTTAGGGGGCTGGCCTGGTGGTGTAGCAGTTAAGTTCGCATGCTCCACTTCGGTGGCCCAAGGTTTGCTGGGTTGGATCTCGGCACAGACCTATCCATAGCTTATCAAGCCATGCTGCGGCAGGCATCCCACATATAAAACAGAGGAAGATGGGCATGGATGTTAGCTCAGGGCCAATCTTCCTCAGCAAAAAGAGCAGGATTAGCAGCAGATGATAGCTCTGGGCTAATTTTCCTCAAAAAAAGAAAAAAAAGTATATGATTTAGAATAGCATCACAAAATGACGTATTTAGGTATAAGTCTAAGAGAATTTTCAGGGACTGTATGCTGAAGAGTACAAAACATTGATGAAAGAAATCAAAGATGACCTAAATAAATCTAGAGATATACTATGTCTGTAGTTCAGAAGATTCAATAACTTAAAATGGCATTTTTCCCCAAATTGATCTGTAGATTTAACATAATCCCAATGAAGATTCCAGAAGTCTATTTGAAGATATTGACAAGCTGATCTAAAATTTTCACAGAAAGGAAAGGAACTAGAACAGCCAAAACAATTTAGAGAAACAGAACAAAGTTTGAGAACTCACAAGAAGATTCCAAGACTTACTATAATTTTGCACTAATCAAGGCAAGTGGCTAAACATATAGAAGAAGAGAACAGACAGTCAAGAAATAGACACACACAGATGCAGTTCACTCATTTTTGACAGAGATGCAAAGGCAATGCAATGCAGGAAAAGTGGTCTTTCAGCAAATGACACCAGAGTATTTACACACTTTTAATGAAGGGTGCTAGAACATTTACACCCATGCAAAAATGCAATAATAATAAAACTTAACCTGTATCTCACATCTTATAGAAAAAGTTAGCTCAAAATGAAACAGACTTAAATATAAGATATAAAACTATATATATTCTAGAAGAAAACATAGAAGAAATTATTTATGATAATTGGTTAGGCAAAGAGTTTTCTTTCTTAACATATGATACCAAAACATAATCCATACAATAAAAAATAACAATTGAATTTCATTAAAATTGCAATATTTTGTTTTAAGAAAGATCCTTGTAAGATAATGAAAGGACAAGCCCAAGACTGGAAGAAAATATTTCAAATAATTTCTGACAAAGCACATGTTTCCAGAACATGTAAAATACTCTGAAAACAACAAGAAAACATAAAATCCAATTGAAAAAATAGGCAAAAGGTTTAAATAAGCACTTCACCAAAGAAGATATCTGGGTGGTAAATATGCACAAGTAAAGGTGTTCAAAAGCACTCGTCACTAGAGAATGCAAATCAAAACCACATTGAGATGTGACTATTCACATAATCAATGGTTAAAATAAAGACATTGACACTAACAAGGTCTGGCAGAGATGTGGAACAACAGGAATTTTCATACATTGCTGGTGCAAATGCAAAATGTATGGACATTACAGACAACAGTTTGGATATTTCTTATAAAAGAAATAGACACCTACCATTTTGTCACATAGTCCCACTTCTAGTTATTTATCCAAGAGAAAAAAAACTGTGTCCACATAAAAATCTGTGCATGAATATTTATAACAGCTTTAGTCATAATCGCCCAAAACTAGAAACAACCCAAATGTCATCCAACACACTAATGGATAAACTGTGTACAGCCACCAAATGAACACTTCTCAGCCATAAAACAGAACACACTATTAATTCATGCAACAATGCGAGTGAATCTTAAATGCATTTTGAAAGCTTTGGCCAGATCCAGAGTCATATACTGTATGATTGAATGTACATGGTATTCTGGAAAAGACAAAATTGTAGGATTGAAAATAGACCAATGCTTTCTAGCACGAGGATGGGGAAGAAATTGCCTAAAAAGAGGCAATTCAGGTCAATTTTGGGAGTAATGAAACTGTTTTAATTCACAAGTAGATAAAGAAGTCTGTGCATTTGTTAAAACCCATAGAACTGTATACCACAGAGAGTGTGTTTCACTGTGTGCAAATAAAAACAAAAACGAGATGTGGAGATATAAGTGAAATATAAACTATAACAGATAAACCTAACTGTATTACCTGAATAACAATGAAGGAAATAGGGAAGAAAATAACTAACCTAACTATCTTTGGAAAACAGCCATTTGACTTGATACTGTAAGACTAAAGACAAAAAGAACTGTACATAAACATTGTACTCTAGTCACTTTTTGCTCACAGGGTATGGGTTAACAGTTCTGAAACTATGTGTAGAGTAGGTTTCAACGCATATATTTCCTATCTGTCTAATGAGAGGAACAGGAAGCAGTGATATTGTAACAACAAGCACACCTGGCATTCAGATCTTGGTGTCTAAGTGCCATTCTCAATGAAGTAAATAAGGCCAACCTGGAGAAGTGGTTGATTCTAGGGCAGAGAAAATGCAACATGAATCTATAGCATCTTATCGGTGTTAGAAAAGAAAGGAGTCATTCAAAAAAAGATATGGATGTGGAAAAGGCAGAGGAGCCAATCTGTAGGAGTTCCCAATGGTTAAAGCTCAACAGTTGTTCAACAATTTGAGTAACACATAAAGAAGCTTCAGTACTGATTATAATCCCTAGGATAAAATAAACATCCATTAATTCATAGTGATATACATAAATAATAAAACAAATCAATAGATGGAAGAGACAGGCCCTTCTTACAAAAAAATTAATAAAGGATTGAGAAAGATGGCAAATTACCATGAGAAAAACAATATTTTTTTTCAGCTAACTTCCATGAATGGATGCTAAAATTAGTAGGCAAAAGTTTGAGAAGCAACAGTATATTTGCATAGTCTCAAAATGTCCCTCTCAGACACTTATCGATTACAAATGGAAAAGAGTAACTCATGGAAAAGTCTGTAACCAAGTGGTCAAGGTTAATAACATCAGTAAAAGACATATCAATGTTATGTAGTCCCTCATGTGACTTACTGAGAAGAACACACCATTTCTGTGGTATTCTTACCAAAAAGTTATATAACCTCAATCTTATCAAAAGGAAACACCAGAGAAATTCAAATTGAAGGGAATTTCACAAAATAGTTGACCAGTACTCTTTAAAGTACTAATATGTTGAAAGATGTTAGAGGACGGAGGAACCGGTACAGATTGAAGCAGTCTAAGGAAACATGACAACTAAATGTAGTATGGGAACCTGATCAGTTTGGGAATAGAAAAAGAACATTAGTGTAAAAACTGGTGAAAACAGCATAAAGAATGTGGTTTCCTTACTGTGCCGATGTTAATTTCCTAGTTGTGATGATTGTGAAAGGGTTATGCAAGTTGTTCAGCACTAGGGGAAGCTGAGGGAACAATATGCAGGGACTCTGTACAATTTGTGCAAGCATTCTGCAAGTCTAAAATTATTTCAACATAAATAAATAATCGAAACCCATGCAAGAGAGCATGAGGTGCACTGAACACCTGTGAAGTTTGACACAATTGGATTATGATGTGTGAGCTGGAAAGCAGCAAGAGATAAAGCTGGAGAGCTAAGCAGAGCAGCGTATACAAAAATGTACTATACACTCAGAAATGAGGAGATATTTAATATTTAGGGGATTTTTGTATGGAATTAACATGATAGGATTTGAATTTTAGAAAGTATAAACTTGCTGAAATTTAGAAAAAGTCAAACATGATGATAAAGAACCAATTAAGAAAGGTCACACGAGAGAAAGGTGGTGATATTTCAGGAGGAAGAGAAAAGAATGGATTTTAGGACAATTTTGGAGGAACAAGAAAAAGTATTTGGTGACTGAGAGGAAAGAAAAGGCAAGGAGTCCGTGACTACACCCAACATTGCTACAGAAGCATTAAGCATTTTGACGTGAGCTGAAAATAATTCTTTAATGAGCAACTCTTTAAAAATTGCTGTGTAACCTAAATTATGCATCCCCTATTTATTCCGTCTCAGATATCCCTCTCTTTGTCAAAGCTAAGCCCCATTTCTAAGGTAGAAACCTGAGGTGTGATTAACAGAGTCATGAGAGAGATTAAAGTGAATACGACGTGCACCAAAAAAGCTACAGCTAGGGAGAAATGTAGTGTAGCGTTCGAGGGCCTTGGCCCTATGGCTTAACAAGGCTCCAGGCATAGTTCCTTCAGCTATTTCACAATTTGTTGTCTTCAGTAAGTGTCTCTCTCCCATATGTTTCCATTTTCACAGTGATAAAATGAGGATAATCAGTGTAACTACCACCTTAGTTGTTTGAAGGCTGAATATATACAAGGGCCTAGATCAGTGCTTGGCACAGAGTGCACGTGAAGCCAATGGGATTTATTCACACTGAAGTTGCTCTTATTCTCAGCTTTGCTCTGGTTGCCAGTCTTCCTCCTTTGAGAAGGGGCCAATAAGCTTGCTAAGTGCCTGCTCATTCTCTGAAACTTCACCTGTGTCTTGAATTAGTTTGGGGGAAAGGAGACAGTATTTGAGCCACCATGTGATTCTGGCATCTTCCTCCCACACAGCACAGGAAATAATCAATTACATTAATAAGAGTGATGTTAGTGATATCAGGGCTATGCATACAGACATTACTGGTATACAACATGGTCAATTTTCTAACAGACTATCTTTTAATAATATATGTAATAATATATTCTAGTAAAAATTCAAACAACATAGAAAGTAAAATATAAGTCTCTAAAAATCCAGGTATAGTTTTAAGGATGGAATGAAGCACAGATAATATTTGTTATACACATTACTTGGTAATTAAAATATAGATATTTCTTTGTCAAAATATTCCTTTTATTATCAGATATATCAGAGAATATGCTTCCCTGACTCAAAGAAGTTTATAGAAGTAGATGCAGATTTACGGAAAATTAAGTTTTGAATATTTATTTGGGGATACCTGGGCAATATTAGAATGCAAGTAACTGGGCAGCAGTTGAATGAGCAAGTCTAAAGCACAGGATAATAACTTAGGTCAGAGGTATAGATTCAGGATACATGACATATAGAAAAAATGTCAGAGAGAACACAGAATAGAAGGGAAACCCAAACTGAGGCGTATGTACAATTAACAAAGAGGAAACCCTATAATAAACCCCAAATGCATTGCTAATCAAACACAGAAGTAATAATTTCATAGAACCGAGGTTGAATCAGGGTGGTATTATAGAGGGATTCCAATTTTAATGAATGCCAATTATTTAGTAAATATTTAATCAGGAATAATAAGCTCATGGGACATAATGGGATCTATAACCATATTAATAGTTTGTTTCAAAAATTCAATATGCAACAAAACTTAGTCATTCAACATTAATTTAAATTAAATGGCTCAAAATCTGACCAACCTAGAAAATATCTATATTTTCCCAGTTCAGATTATTTTACTACATTATTTTTCATTAGTGATTTTCTAAGCCCATTTTTTGTCTTCCATGGGTGCCTAATAATGAATATTTGTATTATATAAATGATCAAATGTATTAAAATATAATACATAGGCATTGTATGACCTACACCAAGAAAACTCATTTTTCTAGGGTTTTCACTGAGTTTTATTTCTCTAGCTCAGTCGTAATTTTTTGGTCAACTGATGTTTTGTGGGATTCTGCTCCTCAGGGAGCCTACATCACTTCATTTATGTTTTAGATTTCTAGAGCAAACATTCCCTCGTATCTTTTTCTTGTCCAGCCTTCGCCAGCTCACTCGGCACTATCAGGGAAGGTAGAGCCTGAAAAAGCTTCTAATTAGAGGAATAAGACAATCAGAAGAATAAGACTCAAGGAGATCAGAGATCTGAAAACTAAATGTTTGGGATAAGACTACTGCTGTCGATCTTAACAAGGTAAGCCTGAATTGAGTCCTGTAACACTCAGCTGTAGGTAAGACAACATTTATGATGATTTCTGCTGCCAGAAGTTTTAAGATTTCCTACTGCCTAGGTTAAATGAAGCTTCTTCAGGGTTAATAATACTTTTATTTCAAACATGTAAGATTCTAAGATTTTTACTGAAGCTTATGGAAATGAAGCTCTAGACAAATATATAGCTTTTCCCTTTGGTGTCTAAAGGAAATGGCCTTTTCTAGAACATTAAAAAAAAAAAAACCCTTTACTATATTGTGTTATTACCCATGGCTATTCATCTTTGGAGTCTTTGAATGAAATTATGTGAAAATATCGATGGAATGAGGATAAGATTCATTGCTCACTAATTTATAGCCTATGCCCTGAGCAGAATTACTTCTTGAAAATCTGGTCGCAGACAAGTTCTGTGATCTAAGAGGTCACATTTAATCATGCCACAAATTTTATCATCAGTATATTATAGAAACTATGGTGACTGCCCCAATGATTTCCATGGTGTTCTATGTATTTTCTTGGTTTAAGTTTCTCAATGTTCTTTATCTATTTGCATCCTATAAATAAAAGGTGTCAGCCAGAACTGTATACTACTAAATCTTCACAGGGACCTGAGAGATCAAGGTTTTCAGGGCCTTGATGTTATCAAGTTTGCCAGCAACGATAGCTGCCACTCACTGTGCCCTTTGAGCCAAGTTCTGGAAGAGTTTTACACTGATGTTTCTGAAAGGCAAATCTGATCGTATCACTTCCTATTTAAAAATCTTCCAATTCTGCCTGTAGCCTTCAGGATAAAGTCTGATCTCTTAACGTGACCTATCTACAAGACATTTCCTAATATGGCTCCTGCTCACCTCCTCTCATATTCCTCCTTCCTTCCTTTCTAGCCTACAGATGTGCTTAAATACTTCCAGGTCACTGAGCAATACCGTGATCCTCTCTGAAGTTTGAGCCCTTGTGTTCGCTTTGCTTGTAGCATTCCTCCTCCATCCTTGCCTAGGTTTGTCTTGTTTCTACATTACAGCACTCGTCATCTAATATTAAAAATGCCTGATTACAAGTCTTACTCTATCTGAGGAGACACGGACAGCATCTTTTCTTCACAGTTGTGCTAGCACGATGTCTAGCCCAGTGCCAAACATTCTGAAGGTTCTTGACGAACACTTGTTGAATAAATAAATGAACAGGTGAACAGATTAATGAAGTGATTGCCTCCTTTGTAATGGCCGCAGACCCTCTCAGCTTCCCAGAATGCCACTGATTATATTTGTATTCATCCCCAAACTCATGTTGGCTTCATCTTAAACCAGATCCATTATTTCATTCCTAGGATAAGTCATCACACGTGGATCACATCAAATGGTAGAGGTGGACCACAAATTCTTCCCCAGTTCATCACAGCAAAGCAGCTTTCTTTATGTCACCATAATAAGCTCTATACCTTGAAAGCTAAGCTTGAGATCAGCTCAACTTTTGATCTTCTGGAAATCTGAGGGCATATTGTAGTACATAATCTGCTCTTAGCCCATCAGTTACTAAGTCACTGCTTATTTTACTAGGGGAAGAAAAGTTACTTTCTTTCCTTAGAAAGTTATTGTTTTAGATGAATTCTCTGGAAACAAACTCAGGGATGGAGAGTTGCATGCAGGAAGTTTATTGGGTATGCCCTAGAAAACAATGCCTGGAAGAGAGGAAGAAAAACAGTACTTGGCAGAGGGAGAGGTCGAAATGTGATTTCAACAGATGTCTCAGCTGGTCTCGATAGGGAGCTCTGGAGCTGGCATGAGCCTTCCTAATGGTCTCAAGAAGAGGAAAAGCGTCTAGGTCTCTGCCCCCTCATCAACCAGCCATGCTTTGGGACTCCCCCTGAGTAAGGTGGTAACTTTGGGAAAGCAGCACTCTTCTGGGGGCAAGTCTGGAATAGAAATTAACACCATCAGCAGCTAACACTCTCAAACATCACACTGGACATTTTTCCCGATGGGGCAAACATACTACATGAAGCCAGTTTTTCTGAGAGGGGTGGGCAGACAGGAGTAGAAGCTGGGGTGGCTGCCCCCTTCCCTCCTTCAAGGCTGAGACACTCCTTCCAGCTGTGGTAAGCCGTGGCAATTCAGGCATCAATATTTCACTTAGTGCCGGTCATTGTTTTATTTGTGCTTCTAGTATCATGTTAGCAGCATCTCATGGGGTCCTTGCTGACGTGTTAAATCCTACATCATGAAGGAATGCTGCTTTAGTTTTCTCTTACTGCAATAACAGATCTCCAAATCCTAAGTGACTTAAACAATACAAATTTATTATCTTACAGTGACGAAGGGCAGAAATCTGAAATGGGTCTCAATGGGCTAAAATCAAAGTGGCACCAGACCTGAGTTACTTCTGGAGTCTCTAGAGTAGAACCCATTTGCTTGCCTTTTCCAGCTTTTAGAGGCTGCCCCAATTCCTTGGCTTCTGGCCTCCTCCCATCTTCAAAGTGAGCAGTGGCAGGTAAGTCCTGCTCACAAGGCATCACTGATTCCATAGTCACATCTCCTTTTCTGATTTGCATTTTCTACTCCCCTCTTCTCATGTTAACCCCTATGATTATATTGGAACAACCTGGATAATCCGGAATAACCTTCCTATTTTGAGGTTAGCTTATTAGCGACCTTAATTCTACTTTCTAGTTTAATTCTCCTTTGCCATGTAAGGCCAAAAAAAAAAACCCACCAATATTCACTGGTTCCAGAGATTAGGAAGTGGATGTCTATGGAGGTGGGGTGGGAGCATTATTCTGCCTACCACACTGCTAACATTATGTTAAAACAAACAAACAAAACCTAACCCTTTGAGCCTTCTTGTTCCAGCCCCCTCCGGCTCTATGTACATCCTCCTGGTTACTCCCAGTAACTTCTGGCTACCTCCTACAGCTTTTCTGGTGTGTATTCCTTTTCTTCCCTTCGTAGGCCAGCACTGCCCCAGTTGAGTTATAGTGTGACTTGACTGGAGTTATTTGTATGGTGACCAGAGTGCAAGCGGGGAGACACAGAGAGTGTCTGCATCAGCTTCATGTAAGGATGGAACTCAAGCCTTTTAAGAGAGCAGCGGGCCACTTCCAAAGGCCCACTGCTTTTAAGGGATCTGGAAATTCAAGATTTTTGAGTGCCTCAATCCAGCTGTTACGAAGACGGGGTCCTATGCCTTTCTATCAGGGCCTGAAGCTTAGGGTAAACACACTTGCAGAGTGGAGAATTTAAACTTTTCTGAAGCTCCACTATTCTTATAATTAAATTATGGGCCTCACGCATAGCTGTTTTTGCCCTCCAGTAATGAAAATAACTTTATGCTGCTTAGGAGGTGGTCTGGCTTTCACACTTCACCTAAACTGGTAATTAATCATCCCCAGCCTGTATTTTCTTTCCCCAGTTCATCAGTAGTATCCAACAAAATCTGATGAACTCGAGAGTCCTTGTAATACTACTCGCTCTGAACTCTGAGGTGCCTGAGATATTGCACCAGCCAGAGCATTCTTTTCTGCCATTGTTCCATCCCAGTTTAACACTAGCAAAAATTTTAAACTTTCACTGAGAAGCATGCGAAGAATTAGTACTCTTCTTACCTCCAGTGATGTGGTCCTCACTGTCAGCCATGCAGGAGGCAATGCGAATCAAAACCCCACTTTAGGATGCGCTTTCTAGAATCATTTCTGGTACAAACTGTCTTAGGTAAGTTTCCCCAGTGAAGCAGCCTCTGAGATATTGATTTATATGCAGGGGATTTATTGGGGGAATGTTCCTGTTTGCAAAAACACAATGCGAGTGAGGGAAACAGGGTTCTCCAGAGGGAGAAGTGGAAAGTATCTTTGCAACACAGGCCACTGGCAACTCCACGGGCAGCTCTGAAGTTAGGATGTCCTTTAAGAACGGTTCCAAAACAAGCAAGGTGGCTGGGTCTTTATGACCTGCATTGACCAGTCAATGTATATCAGCTGCCCTTATGAAGGAGGGACATCCTTGGGCAAATAATTGCCCTCCAGCTGAAGGCAATGCCTGGAGAACTCAGCTGTGACCAGTCAGCAGCCAACATTCCTTGCAGCTGGGGATGAATGCCCAGATCCTGAAGAGAGCATCTGGTTGGCTCACCACAGCCTCCACTACCACTATTTTTTCTCTCCCTATCACAGATGTCTTTAGCTTCATTATTCACTGATACCCAGTCCTAAGATTCCTCTTCCAATAATTATGAGTTTCTATTTGGTATAGCATTAAAATTTTATGCTACATTTTATTCAAGGATTGTCTGTGTGCAATTTCATAACCTACTAAATTAAATATGATGAATAGGAATATGCTGACCTCTGGGCAATATCCAGTAATTGATGATATACTGTGGATTGGATAGACAATAATAATAGCTACTATTCTTTGCCAGGCACAGTAATCTATGGAATGTCTAGTATATGTCAAGCACCATTCTAGGCATTTGGATTGCGTCAATGAGCCCAACAGATACAGATCCTTGCCTGTCTGGGGTTCATGTTAGCATGGAACCAACAGCTAATAAACATTTGCTATAATACAAAACAAGGAAATTATATAATCCATTAGAAGGTGATAAATGTAATGGAAAAAATAAGATAAAAGTGAGTGGAGATGGATAAGGCAGATTGTAATTTTAAATAGGCAGCAATGGTAGGAAACAAGGAAAAGATAACATTTAAGAAAAATCAAAGAAGATGTCAGAATTAGTCATGAGCTTCCTTATCTTGGGGAAAAGAACCTCAAGTAGAAAAAATGGCTTATGCAAAGGCTCTGTGGCAGGAGTATGTCTGTTAGGTTAAAGAAAGAGCAAGAAGGCCAGTATGGCTGAAATGGAATGAAAAATGGGGAGAGTATAAGAAGATGAAATAAAAAAATAATGGGGAGCATATCATTGTGAGGTCATGTCTTTGACTTTTTTGGTGCTATTACAGGTTTTTAGGCAGATCATACTACCCATCAGATTGCTAAAATGATAAAAACCATCCTTATAGAGAACACTCTGCAGGGAGGCCAATAGTGAAAACAATGAGGCCTATTAAGAGACTAAGTAGACAGTTATTCAAGTTCATGTTTAGTAGGACCGGACTGATAGCAGATGTGGTCAGATTCTGGTGCCACAGAATGTCCTGAAAGGTTGGCTATGTGGTGTGAGAAAATTAGAGGAATCGAGACCTGAGAGACTGGAAGGATGAAGTTTCCATTAACTGAGATGGAAAAGGCTACATGCAGATTGAGCCAGATTTGGAGGGAAGGTCACATAAAACATACTGAATATATCAGTTTTGAGATTTCTAGTAAACATCCAAGTTGAGAGTAGGTGGCTAGGTATACATCTGTAGCTTGTGAATGTGGTCCAGGCTGTAGATATAAATATGAGAGTCATCTATATATATATATATATATATATGTATATATAAATAAATAGTATTTATATAAGATATACATATAAGAGTCATCAATATATAAATAGTATTTAACGCCTAGAGACTGAACAAGATCGCCAAGTGAGTGATTGCAAATTTAGAAGAGGACCAGGAACTTAAACCTGGGAAACACCAGTGCTGAGAAATGGGCCAGAAATGAGGAGCCACGAAAGGAAAACGAGGAGCCACTGGTTAGGTTAAAAACAAAAACAAAAACAAAAATGTAGTGTCCTATCAGCCAAATAAAAAAGTGAATCCAAAGTGGAGTGATTAGCTGTGAATGCTGGTAAATCGAACATTTAGAATACACTCTTGGATTCAGCATCACATATTTCTAAAATAGACACTATGCATTGCCGTGAATTCTCCAAACAACACTACTACTTAAATACTATCATATTTTTCTTAAAAATGTAGAGTTTAATCTCAAATTAGTTAATTTGTTGTCCAGGTGAGTAGCAGGTGATAGAGCTGGATTCTGTAGATTACAAAGTGCATGGTCATCTCACTCAAACATGGGTGGTTTTTCAGTAGTGCCACTGAAAACAAAATATTCTTTCCACAAGGCACTGTTCAGAGTCCAAGACGGGTCTGAGCACGTCAGCCGGTTATTGAGGTATGACCTTTAGGGTTACTGTTTTCCAATGTTTCCAATCTTCAGATGTACATATTCAGAAATCATTTTTCTGGTATCCTGAAGTTGATTATTCTATTGGACATCAATACATGGAGTGAATGCATAGATGAATGTTAGAAGCCACATGTTTACCTATTTTATTATGGAGCATGTAAGATTTTGCTTTTTATGGCAAATCCTCTTTCCTGTGACAAAATACCTGGGAAATTAAATTAAATGTTTAGAATGCAATTACTTGAGTTTTGATTAATAACAAAGCTAATAGGATGATTTTGAGATGATACTTACCAAGGTCCTAGGGAAGGCCATGAACTATTTCCCTCTGTCAATAGAGATGTCATTTCTTAGTGAAAGGGAGTATCAGGTAGACGAGAGGTAGAACCACGTGGGTCAAGAACATTAGCTCTGGAACCAGACAACACTGGTTCAGATCTGAAATCATCTCCTTGTAAGAACCTGGAGAGCTTTTTCTTCAACACTTCTTTGTCTTTGCTTTGTCTATAAAATAGATATATTAGTACCTTGTACAGAGTATCACAATGCAGATCAAAGTAAATATTGCACATGACACATTTACACATCTGATTATTTGGACTGGCTTTCTGCTTCTCACATCCAGAAAGCTTCTCTGTCTGCTAGATATTCTCTGACTAGCGTTTTTTTATCTCATTTTTCCCCATACTTTCAGGCTTAGCATCCCTCCTTTGTTGGCACATATTCTTTCTTTCTTTCTTTTTTTTTTTGAGGAAGATTAGCCCTGAGCTAACATCTGTCACCAGTCTTCCTCTTTTGCTGAGGAAGACTGGCCCTGAGCTAACATCTGTGCCCATCTTCCTCTACGTTATATGTGGGACGCCTGCCACAGCATGTTTTGACAAGCGGTGCATAGGTCCACACCTGGGATCCAAACCAGCGAACCCTGGGCCACGGAAGTGGAGTGTGCAGACAACCGCTGCACCACTGGCCCGGCCCCACATTCTTTTTTTTTTTTTTTTTTTAAAGATTTTATTTTTTTCCTTTTTCTCCCCAAAGCCCCCCAGTACATAGCTGTATATTCTTCGTTGTGGGTCCTTCTAGTTGTGGCATGTGGGACGCCGCCTCAGCGTGGTTTGATGAGCAGTGCCATGTCCGCGCCCAGGATTCGAACCAACGAAACACTGGGCCGCCTGCAGCGGAGCGCGCGAACTCAACCACTCGGCCACGGGGCCAGCCCCCCAACATTCTTTCTTTATATATGTGAATATTTCTAAATGTGTTAAAGTGAAGCTTTTGATTTTTAACCTTGGGAAAACAATTTGCCTATCACCAGTTTGTTTTGAATTTGTCCATTAAGCTAAGGAAAGCTTTTAGTTTCTTTTTCTAGGATTGTGTGCTTACACGAAAGATGAATCAAGAGGCCTCATTACAGGTACACTTTAAAAAATAGGAGATTTGATTGGGGCTAACAACCGGGGTTTCGTTTTGTGTCAAATATGCCAGCTGAGTGTAGAAAATGAATTCCTCAGCAAAACAGAAAATATTTTTAAATATTATGTGAAGAAAGAGAAGGTTGTGAAAGAACTAAGGAGAATAATACTAGAGTTTTAAAAAATGATGCAATGAAGATTTCTATGAAATTTTTCTGCATCTTGTACAATGTGAACCTTCTCCTTTTTAGTGCAAAATTTTCTGTAAAATATATGTATTAATTAGTACTGAGTGCAGCAGCAAGAAAAAAATTCAACATATTTGGTCTTAAATAAGTATAGTGTATTACTTTTCTCACAAAATAAAAAGTTCTACTGACTTTATTCAGCTGCTCAATGTCCCTGATTATTCCTTCTGTCACCTTCACCATTCTGACATGCTCTATGTCACCCTCACACTTGATTACAAAACGAGAGCTGAAGCTCTAAGCGTACCTACATTTAAAGCCAGAAGTGCTTGATGGAGACAGAGAAGGGAGGACATGAAGTGGAGATGCCTCCCGCATCTCTTGTTAGGAGAACAGATCCTTTCCCACTATCCTCCTCACTTTTTTAACCCATGAGACTTTTCTCAGTACTCCTTGGCTAAAATTAGGATCTCCTGGTCATTCCTAGCTACAAAGGCGGTTGGGCAAACAGGCAACAGACCTTCAGAAAAGGATTTGAGTGTAAGTAGTATATTCCTGAGCCGTCTCCTGGAACCTCTGGTAGGGAACTAGGCAGGTCTGACAAGGACAGGAAAGAAATCAATAAGGGGGAGTTATCAAGCAAATTATCACTGTAAGTAACTAAAGCTTAATCCCACTAAGGATCTCTGGGAGACCGTGTGGAACGCATAGCAAAGTCATCCTAACAATGACAAGGAAACTGGGCATACACTCACCGCTGACGGAGAGCTGCCTGTGGGAAGCATTTCCCTGCACTGTGGGGCTGACATGCTTCCAGCCACAGGGACAGTCTGAGGCGTTTACGGCAGGCAGCCTGTGTAGGTGGTGTTGACTGCCAAGATGGTATGGGATTGTACCTCCAGCCAAAACTGTATTTCTCTTAAGCTTACAAAGAAGGAGTTGGGGGTTGATGCTGAATAGGAAGCTGATAAATCTAGCCATATTCTGAAAATGCTATCAGTGAGGTGTGGGTGCAATCTGTTGGGGAAAGGTTAAAGGTTCTGACCTTGGCTTCGAAGTGTACATGGGGTGAAACAAGAGGCTGTGGAAAGACCCCTGCTATGCTTGAGTTACATGTATTCAGGATGTTTTTGTTTGAAAGATATTAACCCTTTTGTCTCCATTTTAATATGCAGCTTATTTAGTGTCATATTTTGGAGACAGTCAGTCATGCCATAAACATTTATCTATCTGAGATGGTTTAACCCTAACAGCCATTTCTAGAAATAAAGTGTTTTATTAAATAACATAACAAGAATGATTATAGCCCAGTGATTGTGTGGCTCTCCAAATTTCTCCTCTGAGTAGTGGCTGTAATTTAGCAAATGCATTTTTGCAAATGATGCTAAATGTAATAGATCATCAGAGAAAACTCGTAACCATCTCAAACAAACTCTAAACTTATAGGCCCTTGCTAGTGGTCAGCATTAGTGTTCTCACCACCCTAGGAAAGAGTCTCTCGTTAGACCACATCTAATCATCAGCATATCCACCTGGATGGAGAAAATTTGTCTCTTAATTGTTTGAAAGCAAATTTGTAGCTTCATGGATTTTAACGTGAAGTATTAAATTTGCTTTCTAAATGAAGCTAGCTCACTGAAAAGATAATAATTTTGTAGAGTTCATACTTAAATCTCCCTCAGCTGCAATGTTATTTTGTTTGATTTATATTGTGTGCCATTAAACCTGCAGGGGGTCCATTTCATTGTGCTTCAGTACACTGGGATAATCAATGAATGCTTTTAATGAATAATAGAAAAAAAATACTGATATTTTCATTTAATTTTCCCTTTGCCAATGGAAGAGCAGACCAAGCAGATGGTTATCATATAACACATCTTTGTAGAAGAGCTGAAGAACGAGTAGCTGTACATAACAACCTGATTTTTTTCACATACTGGAAATGCGCCGGACACAATCCTAACTTTTGTTCTCTGAGAAACACATTGAGGAAAGGAAAAATGTAAAGATAAATCCACTGAATCTGTAATCCTAGGTATTGGACTACTCGTTGTGGATTTCATATATTAAATATTGTCAAAGGAAAAATTGCACCAAAGGTAAACAGACAAGAAAGACCTTATTCAAGTCTATTTCAGCAGGGGAGAGTATTCAGGGCTCAGGCTGTGCTCAACTCCATTGAAACAAAGGGCTGGGGAGCTTTGAAGAGCTGGATTGCAGGTCCGGGGATTGCAGGTCATCTGTGTTTGCTAATTGGCCTTAGCCAAAGAAAGAGTAAACTTTCTCCAACCTTCTTCACAGGAAGTCGTTTTACAACTTGGAGCAAAGCAGCCACCAAAGTCAGGCTGCTCCCCTCCCACAGAGACTGGGAGATGGGAGCTGTCTTCCCAGAGGATTCCATTTTAAAGGCATGGCTTCCAGGTCCTTGAGAAAGACATTCCTGGGTTGTAAAACTGGCAAGAGGTTTTTACAAAGATTTACCTCTTCAAAGGCCAGAGAAAGAATTTACAATTACGATTTTCTAAAGTAAACGGAACGGAAGATCTATGGAAAGGAACACCTATCGGGGACTGAGAGGCAGCAAGAAGCCTGTCCAAAGTTTAGTCAAGCCGAGAGAAACGCTGGCACCGTCCTGGTCAGTCCGTAATGATCTGATAAAACCTGAGAAGGTAGAGAATTCATTCATCAGATTGTTTCATCCGGTATACTTAAAAAATGTATAGGAAATGGAATTTCATTCTCAACAGATTAGATCATTCCCAAATTAGTTAAAGTAATACCTGCTTTACTTCTGACACTCAGAATTAGAAAACAAGAGGCTAAACATGTAAAATCAAAGGATTCTGCTTCTCAAAATGTTAAACCAAAGGAGATAAATTTTTTTTATTGTGGTCATAATAGCTTATAACATAGTGAGATTTCAGTTGTGCATTATTGTTTCTCATATGCCATATAAATGTGCCCCTTCACCCCTGTGCCCACCCTCCTCCCCCTTCCCCGGGTTACCACTAATTTATTCTCTTTGTCTTAAGTTTGTATATATTCCACATATGAGTGAAATCATATGGTGTTTCTCTTTCTCTGTCTGGCTTATTTCACTTAACACGATGCCCTCAAGGTTCATCCCTGTGGTTGTGAATGGGACAATTTTGTCTTTTTTATGGCTGAGTAGTATTCCATCGCATATATACATATACCACATCTTCTTTATCCAATCATCCATCAATGGGCACTTGAGTTGTTTCCATGTCTTGGCTATTGTGAATAATGCTGCAATGAAGATAGGGGTGCATAAGTCTCTTTGAACTGTTGATTTCAAGTTCTTTGGGTAAATACCCAGTAGTGAGATAGCTGGGTCATACGGTATTTCTATTTTTAATTTTTTGAGAAATCTCAATTCTGTTTTCCACAGTGACTATACCAGTTTGCATTCCCTCCAGCAGTGTATGAGGGTTCCCTTTTCTCCACAACTTCTCCAACATTTGTTATTTTTTGTCTTGGTAATTATAGCCATTCTAACAGGCATAAGGTGGTATCTTAGTGTAGTTTTGATTTGCACTTCCCTGATGAGTTGTGATGTTGAGCATCTTTTCCTGTGCCTATTGGCCACCTGTATATCTTCTTTGGAAAAATGTCTGCTCATATCTTTGCCCTCTTTTTGACTGAGTTGTTTGTTTCTTTGTAGTTCATTTGTATGAGCTCTTTATATATTATGGAGATTAACCCCTTATGGGATATATCATTTGCAAACATTTTCTCCCAGTTGTTGGGTTGTTTTTTCAGTTTGATCTTGGTTTCCTTTGCCTTCCAGAAGCTCTTTAGTCTGTTGAAGTCCTACATGTTTATTTTTTCTTTTGTTTCCCTTGTCTGAGTAGACATAGTATTTGAAAATATTCTTTTAAGTCTGATGTCAAAGAATTTACTGCCTATATTCTCCTCCAGAAGTTTTATGGTTTCAGGTCATACCTTCAAGTCTTTGGTCCATTTTGAGTCTATCTTTGTGCCTGGGGAAAGACAATAGTCTACTCTCATTCTTTAGCATGTGGTTGTCCAGTTTTCACAGCACCATTTATGGAAGAGGCTTTCCTTTCTCCATTGTATGTTCTTGGCTCGTTTGTCAAAGATTAGCCGCCCATGGATATGTGGTTTTATTTTTGGGCTTTCAATTCCATTCTACTGATCTGTGTGCCTGTTCTTGTATCAGTACCATGCTGTTTTGATTGCTAGAGCTTTGTAATATATTTTGCAGTCAGGGATTGTGATGCCACCAGCTTTGTTCTTATTTTTCAGTATTGCTTTGGTTTTTCTGGGTCTTTTGTTGCCCCAGATGAATTTTAAGATTCTCTGTTCTATTTCTGTGAAGAATGTCATTGGGATTCTGATTGCGATTGCATTGAATCTGTAGATTGCTTTGGGTAGTATGGCCATTTTAACTATGTTTATTCTTCCAATCCATGTGCATGGAATCTCTTTCCATTTCTTTATGTCATTATCAATTTCTTTCAGTAATGTCTTATAGTTTTCTTTGTATAGGTTTTTCACATCCTTGGTTAAATTTATTCCTAGATATTTTATTCTTTTTGTTGTGAGTATAAATGGAATTGTATTCCTGAGTTATTGTTCTGTTAGTTCATTATTTGAGTATAGAAATGCTACTGATTTTTGTAAGTTGACTTTGTACCCTGCAACTTTGCTGTAGTTATTGATTATTTCCATTAGTTTTCTGATGGATTCTTTAGGGTTTTCTGTATATAAAATCTTGTCGTCTGCAAACAGTGAGAGTTTCACTTCTTCAGTGTCTGTTTGGATTCCTTTTATTTCTTTTTGTTGCCTAATTTCTCTGGCCAAAACTCTAGTACTATGTTAAATAAGAGTGGTGAGAGTGGGCACCCTTGTCTTGTTCCTGTTCTCAGAGGGATGGCTTTCAGTTTTTGCCCAGTGAGTATGATGTTGGCTGTGGTTTGTCATATATGGCCTTTATCATGTTGAGGTACTGTCCTTCTATACCCATTTTATTGAGAGTTTTTATCATGAATGGATGTTGGATCTTGTCAAATGCTTTCTCTGCATCTATGGAGATTATCATGTGGATTTTGTTCTTCGTTTCGTTAATGTGGTGTATCATGTTGATTGATTTGTGAATGTTGAAACATCCTTGTGTCCCTGATATGAATTCCACTTGATCATGGTGTATGATCTTTTTAAAGTATTGCTGTATTCAGTTTGCCAATATTTTGTTCAGGATTTTTGCATCTATGTTCATCAGTGATATTGGCCTGTAATTTGCCTTCTTTTTGTTGTCCTTATCTGGCTTTGGTATCAATGATGTTGGCCTTGTAGAAGGTATTAGGAATATTTCCTTCTTCCTCAATTTTTTGAAATAGTTTGAGAAGAATAGGTATTAAATCTTCTTTGAATGTTTGGTAGAATTCTCCTGAGAAGTCATCTGGTTCTGGACTTTTGTTTTTTGGGAGGTTTTTGATTACTGTGTCAATCTCTTTACTTGTGATTGGTCTATTCAGATTCTCTCTTTCTTCTTGATTCAGTCTTGGGAGGTTGTAAGAGTCTAAGAATTTATCCATTTCTTCTAGATTGTACAGTTTGTTGGCATATAGTTTTTCATAATATTCTCTTATAATATTTTGTATTTCAGTGGTACAAAGCAGATAATTTTTATACTCCTATTCGAGGCAACTATGTTCAGAGAGAGAAAAAACAACAATCATTCGGAAGGTGAAATATAAGTCAACTAGTTATAAGTTAAATGTACAGAATAGGATAAGAAGAGAAAATAAAAGCAATAGTATTTGTCTACTGCCAGCATTCTCTATGCTCTTGCTGCCGGTGCCTTCTCCTCCCTTAGCCTTTGGGATCCTCTCTTTTTTTGTCTTTCATCTGACTCTTCTGCTTGTTCTTTCCCTGTCCCCTGCTGTTCCCTGAACTTTAGATCTTGTCTTCTGTCCTTGGTATGTTTCTCATCTTACAGATGAGATTGCAGAAATGCAATCTCCTGGAGCACGAATCTACTTCAATAATTTTAATGTTCTCCTATTCACTAGTGACTGTAAGATCTATATAAACAGTACCAAATATTTATGGATTTATCTTTTTACATTTTGTCTACTGGCCAGATAGCTCCACTAGAGTATCCCACATGTGATCTCATGACAACATACTCAAACAGGACCTCCTTGTCTCTTCTTTGAGTTTTTATTTTCTCTCAGTCCTCAGTTTACCCATATAAAGAGTCACTATTGCTAGAAATCTTAGGGTCATTTTCAAATTCCTTAATCTTCAAATTTAATTGATTACTACATTTTGAAAAGTATACCTCTTTCTCTCTATAAGCACCTTATTTCTCATGTCTTATTTCTCCTCAGGACTGTTACACCAGCCTCCTGGTAAGGCCCTTGGCTTCCTATCCCACCATCTTCTGCATTATAGGCAAGATTATCATTAAAAAACTATCAATCATGTCACTTTCTTGCTGGAAGAACTTCAGTGACTTCTTATTATCGATAATAATTAAGATCATTTAGTAAATTATGAAAGATCTTTTACAATCTGGCCCCAAGATTTTCCACCGCTATCTCCATCTACTCCACTTGTATCTTTTTCCTGATGCTCAAGTTCAACCACATAAAAGACTCATCTGTTAAAATCCTACAAAACACACACAAAAACACACATATTCTATGCAATTCTTGTCACACCTTAAGTGTCGACTCCATAAAGTCTTCCTTTACTCTCCATGCGGAAAGGATGTTCTATTTCTTCTGTGGTCCCAGCTCGGTACTGGCATTGCTCATTTACTGTAATGAGTTGTTCTATGACTGATTCTTCTTTGTGGATAGGGACTATATCATATTTATTTTGCACCTGTTCCTCTGACTTGTTCAAAATATCAAAGTGTGTACCACAGTGCTACCTGCTAATGGTGTGTTAGTTGGCTGGATGACAGGATAGCCCTGGCTTTCAAGGAGCTTCAAATCTAATAGAATAGTGTATTTCTTCTAAATTGATAATTTTTTTTATATAAGATCTCAACATTTTTCTTTTTCGTTATTTACACCTTATTTACACTTTAATTACAGTATTCATCTAACTCTGACTTTTGATGTTCTGGTGGTAGTGGTGCCTGCAGAGATGTTTTGTGTCCATATCTTCCATGTAAAATGCCCCATTTCACATGGCTGCTTTGTTCAAATTCTACTTGTTTAACCATTCAAAGACAGTTTTAATATATGGAATCATTAATTTTTATTTTTGGTTTAAACTTCATTTAAAGACCACTGTTCTGCTCTAAGTCACTCATTTTTGCTAGTTTCTCCATATTTAATGATTATCTAAAAGATAATTTCACATCTAAATGATGTAGTAAATGTCTGAAACAGTTAGATAACAAAATGCCAGAGGATTTTTTCAGGTAAACTCTGTATTAGAAATCTTGCTTATATGACTTTCTTTAAAAAGAGTTCATTCCTTTTAAAATTTTTAAAATAAATATTAAAGAAAAAATTTTTCTATTATTTCTAAACTTAGAAAAAGATGAAGCAATTATTTACATTTATTATAAAACAGTTAAACGAATGCCTAGTATATTCATATTTCATTTTAACACTAGAATTTTTGTTTTCATAGATGACCCTCTACCAAATTATGAGGATTTCTTTTACTTTTAACTCCATTTCTTTATTTGCATTGACATATGCAGCAGTTAAGTGTTCTGTGGCTGAAGGCAGCTCTCTTGTACATAATGAGAGTTTATTGAAATGCTAATGATTAAGTCAGAGAATTAGCTAGAAGACTAAAAAACTGTGACAAAAACAAAGAGAAACTAAGGAATCTCCAGGTGTCTGGATGTCATTAGCCACCAGAGCTTTGTATCAGAGTATCAAAATGAATGCGCTCTAAACATTCTTCTCCCACCCTTGAATCATTCACTCCTGTGTCTTGATCTAGAAAATTTAGTGGGGTTGGCTTACCTTAGATCATGAGCCCCCTCCTGGTTAAAGCAGAGCAGGAAACATTCATTTACTATCTTCAGAGAATATTTGACCCAAAGGAAAATAAGACAGGAATTGGTGCTAGAAGTTGGATAAATTAATCCTGGATGACCAGAAAAACCAGTATCTACAACAGAAGTTAACTTTAGAGAAAATCTTTGAGTTTAATATATTTTCCTAATTTACTAAAATATAGATTGCTAACTATGTTGTTTTATTCCAATGAGTCAAGTTATAACACACATGGCAAAATTATACTAAATTTGTTTAAGCTGATCTGGTCTTTTAAATATTTGGAGATGATAGACGGACATTAAAAAAAATTATTCCATATATGAAAGTTGTATGCAGAGGATGAGATGATGGAATGGAGTCATTTGATCCATTTTCATGGCATTAACTGCAGTTTCTAACTCAAAGCCTTCTAAATCTGCATCTCTAGCCCAGCTCTCCTTTCTTGGGTCCAGATTTGTACATCCAGAGGCTTACTGTCACCTACACTTGAATGTTACACAGGAGCACAAATGCAGTATGTTGAAACTGAACTCATCAGTGTTTTCCCTCTTTCCTTCACCTGCTCTTTTCCGAAGGTTTCTATTGATTAAATGATTTCTCTCTTAATCAGGATAGGATTAGATATGCTGTTCTAAGAAATAATCGTTGATATTCCAGTGAATTAATATAATAAGTTTTATTTTCCCCTCCTCTCACCACATAATGAAGATCTGGGGTGTCTCCTCAGAAGTTCCCTCAGAGGAATCCAGGGAACCAAACTGTGACCAATCTTGCAGTTGGACCATTTAGAGTGGATGGATTCCAACATTGCCAGAGGAGAGAGAGAACGGCCTGTGGATTCTGTGGAAAACTTCTAAGGGTCAGGCCTGGAACTGGCTTTTATTACTACCAACCGTACGCTTGGCTAGAAGTCAGTCACATGGTAACCTCTCTAATTGCAAGGGAGGCTGACAAATGTATTTAGGAGCCCAAAAAAGAACATGGTGAGCTGAACACAAAGTATTGTCTTCAGAAATCTATTATTTGTCCAGCTGTCCAAACAAGAAATCTGGGAGTTAGTAACTTTTCCTTCTTCCTTGCACTCTACCTCTAATCAAATCACTTAGTCCTCCTTAATTAACTGATTAGTATCTCTTGAATCTAATCAAACATTTTTGCCATCACTGGTCACTGTCTTCACCTTGGTCCAATCCTTCATCATTCCCCTCCAAGCTTACTGAGACAGCCCAAGTTAGCCTCCTCTCTGATACCAGAGAGATCTTTCCAAATTAAAAATGTGATTGAAAAACCACTCCTTCATTAAAATTCCTCTATGGTTTCCAATATTTTTCAACTACTATGCAAACTTCTTAGCATGCTATAATGGGCCCTTCCTGAGATGAACTCTGTTTAAATCCTAACTCTTTCCCTCATCCTCATTATAGATTTGGATTCTGCAGAAAAATAAGGCTGTCTCCTATACTTTTGCATGTGCTTGCTCTTTTGCATGGATTACTGTTTGATGACCCTTTAACACCTACTGATGCTTTAGGCATCAGCATGACTTCTTCCAGCGTCCTTCTTAATCTGGGTGCAGCATTTGATCCCCCATTTTATTTGTTCCCACAAAACTGTGTAGTTTCCCATATCTACTTTTCTCAGCATTCATTACACTTCATTTTAAGTATTTCTTTCCTATCAACCTCCTTACAAGCGGAGAGTAAATATTTTATACTCAGGATCATGTGTTTTTCATCTTTGCAGTCCTAATATGCTTAGTACATAGTAGGGCCTCCGTAAATGTTTGTTGAGTAATATTTTTTTTTGGAGCCTGTGGCCCCTTTATCTCCCCAAACTTCATTATGATATACTCAAGCATCCTGATCACATAGCTTCCTATATCCAGCTTAACCTTCTCCCAATATTTTGTAACCTACAGTGTGGATGGTAGAAGTGGTTGAGTGGTTTTGTTACCACTTTCAGTAGAAGTGGTTCTTATCCACTCCCAAAAGTATTCCACGAAGAAGAAGAATGGAAGTGATGTTAAAAAGAAAAATGAACACTTTAGATTTCTCATATAAATCCAGTCATGTTGTATTTGGAGATGAAGGATATGTGTATGACATAGATTATGGTGCTGGTTTCACAAATGTGTACTTATCTCCACTCATCAAGTTATATACATTAAATATACGCAGCCTTTTGTATGTCTGTCATACCTCAATGAAGTGGTTTGGAAAAAAAAAGAAAAAAAGGAGAAAAGGAATGATAGAAAATGAAAGCAGCAAATATCTTAATGGCCTGACCCTTTAACCAATTTACTATAACCAAGTTTTATTTTAGTTTATTTGATTTCTCCTTTCAATGTATGAGAACAAAGGGAAAAGAATAACAGAAATATGGTTTGTCAAGGTTTCTGAATCTTTGTAACCCTCCCACTTCTAATTACATTTCTCTATACAGACAGGATGAACTCTAAACACCTTTTTAAAAAAATTTTGTGTGTGAGGAAGATTGGCCCTGAGCTAACATCTGTGCCCATCTTCCTCTATTTTATGTTGGACTCTGCCACAGCATGGCTTCATGAGATGTGCTAGGTCCACGCCCCAGATCTGAACCTGTGAACCCTGGGCCACCAAACCACAGCCCATGAACTTAACCACTATGCCAGGGGGCTGGGCCCTGTAAACACTTTCTCATTGATTTTTCCAGATATTTTAGTGTTCTATTATACATATAGTAGTTCCCCTCTTATCTGCCAGGGTTATGTTCTAAGACTCCCTGTTGTACCTGATACTGCAAATAGCACCAAACTCCATATATACTATGTTTTTTCCTATACATACATATCTATGATAAAGTTTAATTTATAAATTAGGCACAGTAACAGATTAACAACAAGAACTAACAATAAAAGAGAACAATTATAAAAATATACTGCAATAAACTTATGTGAATGTGGTCTCTCTCTTTCTTAAAATATCTTACTGTGATGTACTCACCTTTCTTCTTCCTGTAATGACGTAAGATGATGCAATGCATACTTCATCTCATCACATATGACATGCATGACATAGGCATTGTGACGTCACATCCCAGGCGAGATAGAGTGGCATAGAGTAAGATTTCATCATGCTTCTCAGAATGGCTTGCAATTTAAAACTTACAAATTATGTATTTCTGGGATTTTCCATTTAATAATTTCAGATCATTGTTGATCGCAGGTAACTGAAACCACAGAAAGCAAAACCATGAATAAGTGAGGGAGGGAAACTACCATAATTTATAGTGTTAAGAATAACCACATGGACAAAATTTAGGATTATTTCAGTTACCACATTCTCAAAACACTATTTTAAATTAAGAGCATATCTGAAATAATTGGATAATTAACCCAAACCCTTTATTTGACAACAGAGGCCACTAAAACCAAAATGGGATCTATCATATGAATTATAGTATTCTGCAAGCAAGGGATAGCCCCACAGGGCTTCCAAGCTATGCGAGTTCCAGTTGGACCGTCCGGAGCACCTGGGGCGGTATCCAGGACCATGGCTAGCAACCCAGGTCCCTGGGCCCCAGGCCAGTCTCTATTACATGTTTTCATTCTTCTGGGAGTTCTCAAACTTTTTAAATCTAAACTCTACTCCATTAAAAACAAACATCTCATAAACACATTCCACATTCAAGATTACCCCTCCTGCCTTGAGAATCAATAATGTACAAAGTAGCAGAGCTTTATCAGCTTGCTTTCTAGAATTTGTATTTTAAAAAATAATGGTACCTTATTTTACATTTCTAAATATAAAATTATATTGTCATATTGAATATACCTATTTAAACTTTATACACCCTTCCAAGGATGCTGAAATACGTCTCTGCATCATGCTGACAGCCTTAAACATCTCTGCAATATACAATGGTACTGTCTATTTAAAATCTTTTGATGCTTTAAACTCTAGAATGCCATTTGAAGTATGTGCCAGGTTTGTAGCTAGTATTTTATTTCACATTTCATGAAACATAAATTTAATATCTTTGAATATTAAATGATAGGTAGACTTTAACTATTATTTTGCAAAATGGGTAGTTGAAAACATTTGCATTTTATGCAGTCAACAAAGATTTCTGAAGGTGATCCAGGGCTCCTGTCTCATGTAGAACTGATCTTGTTATAGGTGTGAGATTATCTTACTTTAAAACCCAAATCCTGCCAGTAAATCAGCGACAAAGCTTTCATTTCAAATGTGGCCTTTAAATGCATAACACAACAGAAGGACAATTAAAGATAGTCATAGTCTATTATCTTTGCCATTGGTTCTGCTAATGAGTTCTGTGACTTGTTTCAGAATCAAAATGCTACTCCTGAGGAAGCTTATCAACCTAAGTAAGTGAGTCTTTATCACTTTGCCCTTAAATAGCTAGTGTTCTGCGCCTTTGAGTTTGGGGAGCAGCGCTAAAAGAAACTCTTTATAAAAGAGCTATTAGTCTTGTGCAGTCTAGGATTTGACAGCTCATGAGGTTACACAGACCATTACATTACCAACATCATTTCCAGTTCCTTAGGCATCTCCTCCAGCACCTCTGGAGAAACACTTCAGCTGTTTTTGTTTTTTTTTTCTTTCTTTTTTTCTCTCTTTCTTGCTCTCTTTTTCTCTCTTTTAATTTTACTAACCTATACTAGATCAGTGTATAAAAGCATTAGTTCTTTGGAGATTTTCCTCCTACATGCCTATTTTTATACCTTGTATGATAATACCTTGTTAATAATTTAGGTGGTAAAGGAACAAGATAAATTGCAAATATATATATATTTAGTTTACTTTTGCAAGGGAATCAATTGATTAAATTTATTTATTGAAATAAAATGGAAGGATTATAATCCTGTATATAGCATTGTTACTATTTTTATTTTTAAAAAAATTTATGTAAGTAATAAGCCTCTGAGCTGCAAGAGAGGAATGAACTAGGCATTTAAGTAAGAAGCTTTGAATATGGGCATTTTTCAAAAGGACAAATAGTATAAGTGTACTTTTATGATAAAATGCCAGCGTCTGACAATATATTTAGTGTAGTCTTATTTTTAGAACTTCCAATATATATTTCTAATCTAAATTTCGTCTAAAATCAGTGCCATAAATTTACATTTTCAAAATAGCAGCAATATATTTCCTATTTCTTATTTGAATTTCCTGTGTTTGGAGGTATCACTGTACTAGAATATCTAAAATCGGGGTAAAAAATGCTATTCTAACCCCTGTCTGTTGTATTATTTAAGTGTATGTTTATTTCATGATCTGAACTTTGCGACTGAAACGTTGTGTACTTTTTAAGGAGAAACTGGGTATTCATTATTCACCGCAGGCTGACCTTTCCCAGAGGACGCTGCTGCCCTCCCGGGGCGCGCAGAGCCGGGCCGCGCGCAGCCCTGGCCGCGTGTTACGAGTGACCGGCGCGCAGGCGCGGAGAAAGCTCTCTCTGGCCGCGGTGCGGGGTCGCCTGGTGTCCTTCCTTTCTGCTTGCCCGCCCTCCCTCTGCTCTGAGCGAAATGTTTCGTTCCAGTTATTCTCAAAGGTGTTGGGATTATACTTTAAGAAGCACGTGGGAAAATAGAGGGGGAGCAAAATTCCTGCTTGAAAATCGGTGCCTTCCACTTTCCTGGGCCGTTGTGCTGCTGCGTGCCGTGTGGCCTTCCCCGGGACGTGAGCTGGGGCGGTGAAAGGCGGATTCGGGAAGACTGCTCTGGCCTGCAGCTGCTTCTTAACGTCCCAGTTGTTTTTATTGTGATAGGAACAGATACCATATCTGCTTTCTTCACAATGTTTTACCTGTACAGTGCCGTATTGTTAACTAGAAGCATAATGTTGTACAGCAGATTTCTAGAACTTACCTTGCATAACTGAAACTTTATACACGTTGAACAACTCCTCAAATTATTTTAAAGCTGTTAAAATACTATCGTTTTAATGTGGGAGAGTTTGACCCTCTTAGGGCTGTTCAGCAATCTGACCCAAATGTCCTCATGGTCCAAAGAAAGTGTCTCTAATAGTGGAATCTTCTGCAGTCCCACTTAGGGAGAGGTGTCTGTCTGTGCGTTCTCCCCTGGGGGTTTACTGGATTTATTATCCTCCCTTAAAACGCCCTCTTCTGATTTTTATGTCTTGTATTCTTATTTCATGGATCAAAGATTGTGACATCTTTGTTTCCAAGCTTTTCCGGCAGCAATAAGAAACGTCTGTGATCTAAGACAAACCCTGAGGAGAAGGGAAAATCAATCACAATATCTTCGGAGAAGCAAAGTCCCCATAATTGTATTCAGATTTTGAAAATTATATTTTTTCTTCAAAAATTATCAAGATGATATATTATTACTATCATTTTATGATTATGGCTCCTATTATGATTAAAAATGAAATCACTGTTTCCTTACTAAATGTCACATCTTTACGTGGAATTTACATGTTAAAAGAAAACATCAACTGAAAGATTAGCAAGAATGAGCAATTGTAGTTTATCTAGGAATATTCTCCTGGAAAAATAGGTTTAATCATTCATGATACTTTAATTTTGTCATGTTCTGTGTATTTATATTTAAACGTGAAGAACAATGAGAGGGAGATTATATCTGAGACTTTTCAAATTTGACACAAGGGTGTCCATATTTTCTTTTTAAGAAACGTTAATTCCTATAAGCCAGTGAAACAATCTAGAATGACAGCTATATTTCTTCTATTGTGTTCGGAGACCAAGCCATCAAAAAATGTTTCATAAGTTCCTTCATACATTGAAATTTGAGGTAAGTAGTTTTTGAAAGGTGATTCAGAATGCTTCAGATTGATTAATTGGTATTGACCCTAAATCTATTTGGTTATATATATATTTAAAACATTACTTCAGGAAGATATTAAAGTGATCTATTTTCTAATACATAAATATATTTAAAATAGATCAGGAGATCCTATAAAGATGACTTTTATTTTTTAATTAAACTAACGCTCCTTTCGCCAATCTGGTCTATGCATCACTTTCTAATGATCATCTTTATTGAATCATGTTATGAATTTTTTTTAAGGAAATCCAACACAGACTCTATGTATTTTCATGGAAATTTGGTTTGCTGAAGTATATTTGACAATGTATGTTGTAGAAATAAACAAAAAAAATCAAATGAGAAATGCAAAGGCTATTCATTCTGAGCTTGCCGTAGCAAAGCAGTCAGCCAGGATTATGTGCATTTGGCAGAGACTCAAGAGCAGTCAGAGTGGGAAAGCTTTATAGTGAGAAGGGAGGCTCTGGGTGAGCCCTGATTGGAGGCTGTCTTCCTGGTGAAGCTGTAGGTGGACTAACTGGAAGCGGGCATCCTATGTGATTGGTTTGAGCTGCATATTTGGCTTTCTCGGGTTGGTCCTAAATTGGAAGCAGGGACAAAAGTTGGGGAAGCTGTCAGTTATTAATCAAGTCCTGCCTACTCTGGGCCAGTTGTTCCAGAAGTGCTTGTTTAGCTTCCTGCAGTGTCACTATAGACAGCTCTGAGCAGGCCGGCTTCCAGTTGTTTACTGCAGATAAGGAGGTCATTACCTGGGCAGGCTGCTGCAGCCTGTGCGTCAGAGTTATATTTTTATGTGATCTGACCATTGTCTGTTTGTATATGCAGTCTCTCTGAATTAATAAGAAGTTGATTAAGAGAAAGAGATTGGATTAAATGACCTACCTGAGATTCTGTGACCTCCGTTTATAAATGCAGAGAACATTGATCTGAAGATCTCATTAACTCCTAGATCAATGACAAATATAAAAGAAAGAGGATGACTCCTTTTCCTTCATGTAAAGATTAAATTATTCAGAGCATATTTATTTAAACAAAATTAATTTCATGAAACACCTCAACTACTCAACATCTGCAAACAAGTTTTTTTCTTTTTTTCCACACCACTGACCTCCGAAGTAGTAGAAATCATGATAGTAAAGGCTGTCTTAATTGAGAAAGTCTTGAATTGTTTTTTAAGCACATTTGCCAAAAATCCAACTAAGTGGAAAAAAGTACTTATTTTTTTCAAGAGACATTGATTTAGTAGGTACCGTATGAAAGACATTGTCTGCACAGCAAAGAACAAAGCAGAAAAGGTAAATGCTCTCAGGAGGACTATGTTCGAATGGTAGAAGACAGGCGTTAAATAAAGTCTGCGAGGGCTGGCTGTGCACCAATGACTAATCAGTTTCCCTAAAAGTTAAGAACAAGACAAAGTGTTGAAAATTACGACACAAAACTTTTAGGTCTATTTAGTTTATTCCTTCTGAGTTAAAAAAAATTTCATCATTTTGACCTTTATTGACATATGACTTTAGGATTCATTTCGGATGATGTTTATGTGACTGTTAATTAAGATATTTTCAAGTGAAAACAAAACAATTCCAAAGTACAAATATTTTAAATAGTAAAGACCTTCATTTTCTCATATAATACGAAGCCTGGAAACTACTGTCCTGTGTTGGTTTGTTCAGTGGACCAATAACATAATCAAGAGTCCAGGTTTTTCTGTCTTTCCCGGTGTCTTCCATAGGTGAGTATGGCAGATGGAGCAGAGAGCTCACTCAGCATCCATCTCAAGCACCATTCCTTGCTTTCTTCCATTATAGATGCTGGAAAGACAAAATTCCCTTCCCCAGACCCTGTTCCCAGGAACAGTGCTCCTGTGGAAAAATGCTCTGTCTTCTCATGCAGTCACCGTGCCTCCTCTTCATCCTCTTTCCTCTTTTGACTGTTGTGGCATAGACATGTTGGCTGGGACTGTACAGCCATCCTGTACTTATAGGGAAAGGCCAGGGTAATTCAAGAAATCTTTTTCTTAATATCTTTGTAGCTGCTACCCCAAAGCCAGCAAACACCAACTTTCAGACTTTTTGTTGACTGAGAAAAGTAAAACTTTAAATTTGTTTAAGCCTCTATTTCTGTTACTTACAAGGACATGAAATAAACACAACATTTCTCTCTTTTACAGTATGTCTCTCTTCATGGTGACAAAATGGCTGCAGCAGCTCCAGAATCACATGTGGACATAACATTATTCAGAAAAGAAGACAGACTATGCTCCTGTACATGTCTCTTATAATAAAAAAAATTTCCCATAAAAGTTTATCAGTGGAGTTTTTCTCAGGTTGCGTTGACCAGGACTTGGTCACATGACAATATATAAAATATCCACTGCTGAAAGGAACAAGACCAAGATAATTGGACTGAACCAATCATGATTCATCCCTGGCGCTGGAAATAGGATCACCATTCTTGAGCTCATGGCCTTGCAGAGGATGGACACAATAGTAGTAATGGGCTTCTGTGAGCAGGAAAGAAGAGAGAATATATACGGACAGACAAAGGCAGTATTTGCCACACTGCCTTGAGATATAGAATCTCTAACAATAGGTCATAAAATTCCTATGAGTTCTAGCACAGTGCAAAGGCCAGACTTAACTTAACCTAATGAGGACACCCTATTTGGAATCCAATGTTCTCATTCTTCAAAGATGGGCATATAGTGTTAAAAAAAAAAAAAAAGGAAAAGAAAGAAAAGGAGAGAGGAACTCTGAGTTGTTTTGAACATGACAAAATTATTTAAAAATGTTGTTATTGAGCAAGCACAAAGAGTTGGTTTCCCATTGTCAAGTATCTCTTCTGTTGAACTAGAATTCTGTATTTTAAAAACCATGCTGACGGGGCACATGTGTGTGGTGATGGATGGTAATGAGTCTTTGGGTGGTGAACATGATGTAATCTACACAGGAATCAAGATATGATGTACACCTGAAATTTATAGAATGTTACAAAACAATGTTACCTCTATTAAGAAAATGAAAAAAATTCTTTCCCCTTCTAAAAACAGAATTTAAAAAGACAAAAGTAAAATAAGCAAATAATAAAAACTTAAAAAATTGAAAACCAGGGTTGGGCCCATGGCTGAGCAGTGAAGTTCACGTGATCCACTTCGGTGGCCTGGAGTTCATCAGTTTGGATCCTGGGCACGCACGTACACACAGCTCATCAGGCCATGCTGTAGCAGTGTCACACGCAGAAGAGCTAGAACCACTTACAACTAGGATATACAACTATATATACAGTATCCTATAGTCCCAGTATCTATATATGGTGTGGTATAGTCCCAGTACTGGGACTTTGAGGGAAAAAAAAAGAGGAAGATTGGCAACAGATGTTAGCTCAGGCCAATCTTCCTCACCAAAAAAAATTTTAAAAAATAAATAAATAATAAAAAACCGTACTGAGAGAGAGAACGAGACAAGGAAGGAGGAAGGAGGACAAACTTTCTCACTCTACTTCTACCGTAATAATTTCATTTAGTGTCTTAAAGTTTCGGCTTCCTGTCACAGTTTCCTTTGAAGCAAGAAATTGCAGGGAAAAAATGTATAATCCACTGAAATGCAATACTTCTAAGCTTTCTTCCAAAATGAATCTTCTATAGTTCTGTAAATCACTGAAATAATCTGAATTGTTTCTCAGGATAAAGTTTGCGATTTTCTTATTTTTGTATTCATATATAAGATTTTATACTTTAGGCAAATTCAGAAAGGGAGCACGATTCTGAAGAACTGTGTGAGTACATGCAGGTTCCAGGATAATGAGTTAGAAATCAGTTGCAAACCTTAGCTGTGTATACATGAGTAAAATATGCAACTTAGGTTGGATTCCAGGAGTAGGTTCTTTGGCTAATAACACTAGTGAGCTGTCATTGTTATTTCTGTTTCAAAGCAGGAATAGTCTTCAGCCCATCACGATATAAAACAGTTTTTCAGACTTTATCCAAAAAAAGTTTAACTATTTTCTTTCTTAAAACATTGATGTGCAGTGACTGGTACCAGTATAATTTGTACTAATAGTCTTCTCGTGAAACTTTATTCCTAATTTGTCAGCTTACTCAGCTCTAGTCTTCAGAGCTGTGCAATAAATTACAATAGATGTTCAGTACATTAATCAAGCTGACGTTTGTCCTGGACAAATACAGCTGGAGAAAAATTGATAAGACTTTCCAGCTTTTAATGTGTTCATAATAATAAAAACGTTTATAATCGCTGATATTTTTCTAGACATCCTTGCTTTGGAAAAATACATAATTTTTTTCTTAATAAACATACTACGTTTAATAGAGAATTGATAACTCACTTATTGAAGAAGTATTAACAAAAAATGGAGGTGAAGTGTTCATTTTTTGAATTCATTATGAAGAAAATATATTTGATTATAGAAAGTATGAAAAAGTAGATAGGCAATAAATACATTAGCTGAAGTCCATTCACTAGCTTCACTTTTCAAGATTTTCTCTCCCTTTGTTTTCTGAGGATGTTATTTTCTTTTTCTTTCCTTAGCTGTGATCGCTGTGTGTGTGTATGTGTGTGTGTGTGGTGGTTAGTGAAGTTGTGCACACAGCATCCAGTTTCTCTCCGTCTGCCGCGCTCTGGGCACACTGCTCATCTGCAGTACCTGCTTTGAAGAGGTGTGGCCGTGGCCCTTGGCCAATGGCGTGAGAGGGGAAATGATGTGTGCCACTTTCTGGTGCAAATTTACAAAGCTATTGCTCAATCCTCATGCTTCCCTCCCGGGGGTGCAGACCTGGTGGGAGGATGCAGTTGAATGAAGCCTGTTAACTGAGCCTCGGGTGGAAATATCAAAGTCCCCGTGCTGTCCTGCAGTTCTACCTGTAGCATAAGTAAAAATGCACTATTTGTTGCGCTGAGAACACCAGGTCTGGAGACAGTTGGTTATGAGACCGCAGCAGAGCCTGTTCTAATTGACATATACAATATCATACTGTTTTTCTTTCAATTTCAGGACCAAGGTAATTGTCCTGTTATTTAAACTCTTCATTAAAAAAATAATTGCTCTAACATAACTCACTTAAACAATATCTTATTATTGAAAGCTGAAGACTTTTTTTTACTAATAAGAATCATAAATGGATAGCCATCCTGTGAAAAAGGAGTGTGTGTGCGTCTTTGAGCTTCAGTGTTTGTTGTTTGCTTTATTTTATCTCCTTAGGAACATGTTCCAGTTGTGTCACTGCAGTGTCACACACTTTCTGCTAGGCGCTGGCAAACGCTCTCTAAAGCAGCTTATCCATTTACATTTGTAGTATCGTATCACACTCGTCAGCATTTAGTGAGATCCTTCTCAAATATTTTGCTGGTTTGATACATAAAAAATGCTATCTTATTGTTTAAATTAATTGAGATTTTATTTTAAGATTGTTCTACTCTGTATCATCCTATGATTTTAAAGCCTTTATGCACATTTCCTTAAATAAGTTAATTTTCAACTTTGAATTGATGTTACTATGTAATAAAATTTTTGACAATACTGTTTCTTCAATACCATTCCTTTAGCAAGAGTTTTATGTTCAAAATATAAAGTATCCTTAAGAAAAGGTATGCATTTGGGGCCAGCCCCATGGACTAAAGGTTAAGTTCGGTGGACTCCACTTTGGCAGCCCAGGTTTGGTTGCCAGGCAGGCACAGACTCTACACCATTCATCAGCGACCATGCTGTGGCCATGATCCACAGAGAAAATAGAGGAAGATTGGCGCAGATGTTAGCTCAGGGCGAATCTTCTTCAGGAAAAAAAAAAAGGTGTATTTTTGCACACAGAATCACTGCTTGACTCAGAATAAGTTACATTTCAAATTCACTTTTGTGTTAAAAGAAATAACTACAATATATAATATTGCAAATTCTATGGAGATTGAACCTAAAAACTGACTGTCTCTTTAAAAAAAGACCCTAGAAACATGAAGATAAATTCTCTCCTTAAAATAAGAGATGATAAATGCAAGGTAGAATAAGTAAAGTGTTATTAATCATGGTGTAATCTGTATTGACTGTTTTATGTGAACTTTGCAGATATCAAAAATAATGTCCTCTATTATTGGAACCCTTGAAATTGATGCTATATAGCTCCCAGATATAGTGATCTTGATCAATTATCTAATAGTTCAGTTTATAAATTAACAATCCTAAGAATATGAATAGTAAGTTGCTTAATCACAACAAAGCTTACTTTCTCTATTTATAAGGTAGAGTTAATAATAGCACTTATCTCCAAGCATCGTTGTGAAGATTATGTTTAGTGGTGCAAGTTAAGAACTCAGCACAGTTCCTAAGGTCGAGTAAGAAGTGAGGACGTCCTGAGAACATATTTCCTTGCTATTACTCAGTTTAACTATCACCTCTAAAGAAATTTATTTTTCTTCATGACTATGTTATACAGAAGGTCCTCCAAGTTTCTCTTGAAATAAGTATTTTCATTAGTATTTCCATTAGCAATCATTTGCAAAGATGGCTGGAGTGAGTTTTCCCAATGCGCAGCCTTTATGCCATCACTTATATTTCCCCCATCCTTGCATCTAGGCTTGTCTTGCGTTTTGCTTTGAATAGTAGAATGTGGCAGAAGTGTGTGGAGTCTAAGCCCAGCCCTAGAGGATGGGGCAGCTTGTTCTCTGGGAAAGCAGTATCATCACTGAGGAAGCTTTGGCTAGTGTTATGCGCTCAACAGTGGCCCCCACCGCCTCGGTTCGTATGTTGGAGTCCTGACTCCAGTCCCGCAGAGTGTGATTGTATTTGGAGGTGGGCTTTTAAAAGGTAGTAGGTTTCTAGGTGGGCCCTTGTGCAGTCTGACTGGTGTCCTTATAAGAAGAGGAGATCTGGAGACATAAAAATAGACACTAGGGGTACACATGCACAGAGGAAAGAAATATGAGGACACAGCAAGAAGGTGGCCATCTATAAGCCAAGGCGAGAGGCCTCAGAAGAAACCAGACTTGCCAGCATCTTGATCTTGGACTTCCAGCCTCCAGAACTGTGAGACAATAAATTTGTGTCGTTTAAGCTGCCCAGTCTGTGGCACTCTGTTATGGCAGCGCTGCAGACTGACACAGCCAGGCTGCTGGAAGATAAGGCCACCAGGAGCACATGAACCGTCCCAGCAGGAGCCCCTTAGACCAACTAGCCTGCGCATCCAACTCCAGATGGTTGCAGAAAGCCGTTCATCTGACGACAGTACAAATGGCTCCGACAGAATAAGAAGACAAGAAAAGGGGGTTTGTTTTAAATCTTGGAGTGGTTGATTAGGCAATAATTGATAAATGAGACATTTGGTTAAGCATATTCAGCATCATTCTTGGTTTCCCTGAGCTGAACCTCCCATTCAATAATTAATTTTTAGTAAACCACCACCATTTATTGACTACTAACTATATGCCAGATGCTGAAGTTACAAAGCCAAGGCTACAATATTAAAATTGTAATCAGCAGGTTCCGAGTAATTTTCTAACTTGTCTTGATTTTCTTCTATTTCATATACTTTCTATTAATACTTTTATAATGGCTAAATTACCCTAAAGTCTATCTTTAAACAGTATTTGTGTGTGCATGTGTGTGTGTGCATGCATGTGCTTGTGCATGCCAAGGATACCAAAAAAATAGTATACTCTCCTGCCACTTCTAACATTTACATTCATGAAAAGAAAACCACTAAATTACTACAATTCAAAATAGCGACAGGCATACTAGAGGCCTGCACAGGTTAGCATGGGGGCAATGTAATTCATTTCCAGGAGGGCCAGACAAGTTTCACAGACAATTGACAACTGCGCAAAGTCCAGGAGAATCAAATGTTCTTTGTAGGATACAGAAAAGTGAGCAGGTGATACTGGACAATGGAAAAAATCATGTTCAAAGAAATGAGGGGCGAATGCAGGTAACATGTTAGGGGAGAATAGATAGGGTTCAGAGAATGAGTTCTCAAGAGGTTCAATTTGACAGGCTGACTGCGTCACACTGCTCGGTGTGTCTGCATTAAAGACAGAGATGAGTATGTCATTTCACATGTGAGGAAACTAAGGCTTACATCATGGGAGAGATTTGTCGTGTTACCCAGCTAACCAGTGGTAACAAAACAGCACTTAGAATATGAAGTTTTACACATAATTTTATTGTAGAGTAAAATATTATCACGGGTTAAACTAATGTAGATTTTCAAAATTCAGTCTTTAGACATTGAAACTTCAAGTGTCCTTTAGGCATAGATAACATACTACATTTTGAACTGACTGGCTAAAAACTGAAGAAAATAAACAAACAAAAATACAGGGATATTTCTGACTTCAGCTTAAGACATGAGCTCAAATGGTATGATCAGGAAGATCTCTCTCTCTCTCCCTGTCCCTGCTGACATTCTTCTGCAATGTTGATTCCATTTTTAAACAAGCTTTCCCATCATGGTTTGTGGATGGCTTTCTCAGCTCTTAACACTACATTTTTCCTGGTTCAAATGCATGAGAAATGTCATTAAATTCCCACAAGAATTCCTGAGCAGTCCTCTGATTATATTGAAACTATCTATTGACTGGACCGACTTTGGACCAAGAGTCTTGTGTCCAGCCAAGGGCTGGAAATGAAACCCACGCTCACACCTCATCCTCAGGATCCCAGCCCATCTGCCTTAATCACCTCAGGCTGCTATGAGAAAATGTCACAACATGGGTGGCTTAAACAACAAACGTTTGTTTCTTCCACTTCTGGAGGCTGGAAAATCCAAGACCAAGATGCCAGCTGAGTCAATCCATGGTAAAGATCCTCTTCCGGGCCTGCACATGGCCATCTTTTTACTGTGTCTTCATATGGCAAGGAAAGAGAGAAAGGAAGCTCTCTGGTGTCTTCTTACAAGGTCACTAACTCCATCACAAGAACCCCAGTCTCATGACCTCATGTATTAATTAATCATGTAATTACCTCCCAAAGGGCCCAACTTCAAAGATGGACACATTAAGTTCAGACTTCAAAATATGCATTTTAGGGGGACATAATTCAGTCCATAGCATCCTCAAAGTGTAGAGAAGTTCCAGGATGACAGGAGAAATAGAAAGGAATGCAACAATATCTAGTAACAAGATTGTGTAATTAAAACTGTATTTTTTGAAGAGAAAATGAAAATCTTAAATATAGAGATTTTAATAAGTTCCCACCATGGCAGAGAGAGAATGTGGAATGTGGCCTGACTCCCAACCTAAACAAATGGTCACATAAACGGACTGTCTACCGGAAGCTCAGGTTTTGAGAGTATGTGCCATGTACCAGGTACCACATTAAACATTTTCTACCAGATAAAGGCATATATCTTTGCAGCCTTTTATTTTAGCTCCATAAAACTATTATTTAATGAAAAATGTCCTCCTCAAATTTTTATTTAATGGAAAGTTGATAACAAGTCTGTGTTAACAGAAAGGAGATGGTCCTCTGAGGTATTAATAGTAAGCACGTGAGAGATGCCTCTATTAAAATTTCTAGAATGCACACATTGACAGATATTAATGTGTTTTTTAAATCAGGTGGGAATAACAAGATATCCAATAACTCTTTGTTATAGTTATCCTCTCCTTCACTCCCCTCAAAAAAATTTTTTCAGTAGCTCCTCTTATAACTGAAAAGGTCTCTAAAATGTCTCCCTTTTTTAATGGCAGAATACCAATTTCACGCTAAATGCACGAGAGCCCTCATTCCCTGGGAGCACATATCTATTAATCTTTCCCTTTTTTTCCTTCTTTTTTTGTAGGTCCATTCTACATTGGATTTTCCTTTAGAATCTTTACAGTTTTATTTTGTAATTATATAAGCCTCAATTATATTTACAATTATACTTGATATATCTCTCTATCAGAGTTAAAACACTGCTAATGCAGCAACTTTCTAGTCAAAGAAAACTACAAATGGAGAACAAAATTGTTTTCTGAAATCATTTGCAAATGATGGTGCTAAGATGGAATATTTTTGCATTTTCTTCTAGTGGTTGTTTTCATGGCGTGTTTCATATTTAAGATGATAGCCTGCGAGGACCAGAGGAATCACATACCACAGCAATGGTCTTGTTGCTACTTTACTTTCTGCTCTTTCTTTCATTGTTGACTAGAGAGCCCAACAGCATTTTCTCAATTCTGTTCAGCTGAGAACTCAATTGTAGAGTGGCTATGTAACAGGACAGTTAGAGCTTGAGTCCTAATGAATGAAATGGAATGTGGCTCTCTCAGTTTTTCTCCCTTAAAAGTTGATGTACAATGTCCACAGAGTAGTAGTCAGTCATTTTCCCTAAGAGGACAGGTAAACATAAATTCACTCTGAAGTCTTAGTTATTGCAATAAAAATTCTAATCTGCAACTTGGAATCTAAAACAGAACCACTCAGACAAGACTGCCTGAAAATGGGGGGGAAACAGATGTCTCTTTATTCCAAATTTGGAGTTTCTAAACTCTTAGTAGTCTACTGATTATTGAGGGTTCATAAATATATTCATTTTTTTTATGATTTCTATCAATCTAATCCTTGACTCATTTTCACTGCACTTACTGGATTAAGGAGAAAAACAACATGGAACACTCAGAAACAAAAATGGCTTTAAGGAGACAACTAGGCAACTATCAATGCAAAAATTTCCCACTGCTCTACCATACCTGTGTCCCCCCACCCCAATATTTGCCCTCTCAACTTTGTGAGGAGTTCTGAGACACAGAGGCAGGCTGACTATGGCCATCAGAACAAATGTGTCCTGCGGCCCATTTTTGTAAAGAATATTGTATTGGAACACAACCATGCCCACTGGTGTATGTATGGTCTGTCAGTGGTTGCTGTCATGCTCCAACTCTAGAGTTGAGTGTTTGTGACAAAGGCTATAAAACCTGCAAGCCAAAAACTAGTTACTATTTATCCTTTTACAGGACAAATTTTCCAGGCCCTGTCAGATCATTGATTATCACATTTGAGCATAATTTACACAAATTACATTATTTAAACAAATTTTGTTTCAAAACATACCCAGCATAAAGTATGAAAATTCTTTGCATTTTAGAGTCAGAGGTCCTGGGGTGGGGAGGCATTTCATCTGTAGAATTAATTGAACAGGACAGAAAAATGTGAGCATTCTGTAGAGTACATGAAACAGGAAACCCATGTGTTATCTTGTGGTTGGAGCTCTTCCATAACTAGAAATCTTATGGATATGTGTCAATGACTGACGGCTGGGTGTATTATAACACAAATGGATATAAGTGATCCGAATATAACAGTAACCTGACTACACTATGGATATAAGTGATCCGAATATAGCAGTAACCTGACTACACTAGGATCTCACACAAAGTTGTTTATTTTAGAACTCAGTAACTAACCACAGTAAAGAAATGCAAGAGTAATTGATATTTCACTTAAAAATCAAGCAAAGTAAAATTATTAAAATTTAACTATGTATAATTTTTAAATTAAAGTCACATGTTAGCAGTATACTCTTGGTAAAACATGTATGAGTGGGAAGAAATTTTTTAAAACACAGAACATTTGAATCAAATCTTACAACAGCAAAAAGCAGGCAACTTTGGAAGCATGCTGCTTGCCTAATATTATGTGACTTGCCTTAAGCCTTTCCAAGCCTAGGCTGTGTGAGAGAAACCCCAGCGTACTAGCTTCTCCTTTGTCACACAGTTGTAATATAGCATTCTAGCAGAAGGCCAAGCTCATACATGAAAAGAAATATATAAACTATCCTTACCTCAAGTCTCTAATCACCATGCGACAAATAGTTTTCCATTCTCTTCTCGAAGATTCCATTTCTGCCAACCATGTGACATTGTGTCAACTCCTTGACCTCCGTCTTTGAATTTAGAGATTGTAGTATTAAGTGAGAGAATGCAAGCACGGTGTTCATAAACTCTATTTCCCTCAAGTTCAACAAAGGTACTTGCAAGTGTGATTAAGTTAGTTGCAGTTATAGAAATATGAAGATTATGGTGCATATTTTTCCAGCTGACTGTTCCATCCAAACGTTTAGTATTTATATTAGTTTGTTACTACTGGAGTAATACATTACAACAAAGTTAGTGGATTAAAACAACACTAATTTTTTTCTTACACTTTTGAAGTTCACAAGTCCTAAACGTGAGGTGTCAGTAGGATTTTTCTTCCATTTCCTTCTGAAAGTTTCAGGGGAAATTCTGTTTCCTTGCCTTTCCCAGCTTCTATAGCCTCTCTGCTTTGCTCGGCTCACAGCCCCTTCCTATGCTGTCAAGCGCATCACTCCTAACTCTGCTTCTGTTGTCACATTTCCTCTCTGACTCTGACCCTTTTGCTTCCCTCTTACAGGAACCCTTGTGATCATACTGGGTTCACCTATATAATCCAGGATAATCTCGTTGTCTCAAGAGCCTAACAATTACATCTGAAAAGCCGTTTTTCCCTTGTAAGATGGTTAACTTTGTGTCTATTTGACTGGAGCACTGGGTGGCCAAATAATTGGTCAAACATTATTCTGGATATTTCTGTGGGAGTGTTTTTGGATAAGATTATTGGTAAACTGAGTAAAGCAATTGATCTCCCAATTGTGGGTGGGCCTCATCTAATCAGTTGAAGGCCTGAATAGAAAAAGGGCTGACCATCCCCTGAGTAAGAGAGAATTCTTCCTGCCTAACTTCTTTCAAACTGGAACATCAGATTTTTTTCCTGCCTTTGGATTTAAACTGAAACATCAGTTTTTTCTGGGTCCCAAGTCTGCCAGTTTTCAGACTGGACCTTTACCGTCAGTTCATCTGGTTCTCAGGCATTCAGCTCAGATTGGAGCAAAACCATAGGCTGTCCCAGGTTTTCAGCTTGCCAACTCATCTTGCAGATCTTGGGACTCAGAAACATCCATAATTGCATGAGCCTATTCCTTAAAATCTGTCTGTGTCTCTCTGTCTCTGTCTCTATCTCTCCTTTCTGTGTGCCTGTCTCTGTCTCTGTCTCTCTCGCTATAGAAACAGAATATATAGATATAGATATACATATACATATACATATAGATACAGATATGAATACATCCTATTGACTCTGTTTCTCTGGAAAACTCTGACTAAGACAGTAATATTCACAGATCCCAGGGATGAGGACATGGACATCTTTGGGGTACCATTTTTCTTTCTATCACAACACTTTTCTAATCTTAAGACATGACAGTGGTTATTTTTCAGCCCCTAGTTCCTGCCTCCCGCCTTTCACTACCAATCTCTAGGGTTCTGCCACAGACAGCTGTTTCCCTCTGCCTCAATTTCAGTGGGTCAACAGCTTGGCTCATCACTTTCCCTCACATCTTGGCTCTCCTGCACTCTACAGTGGGTGAATATGCCACCTCTACTGAATTTCTTGGATCATGATTATTGGATCATTATCATTCTTTATTTTTCCTTTTCCTCATCCCTAACTCCAGCGAAACAGCGAATCTGTCAAACCAACCTCTTCTATGTTGCTTAATGTTATCTATCCCCTTCTGTCTGCTCCAGCCATCACCTTAGGTCCAGCTTCCAACACCCGTTATCAGGTTACTGTAACAGACCCTAATAGGGTTGATTCCTTTCATTATTTTTCTCTCTTCATTCTACTCTTCACAGCATCGTTATAGTGATCTTTCAACAACACAAATATGATCCTATCACTCTAATGCTTACCTCCATAAAATGTTTGAGCCCTTTGGCTTGTCATACAGAGTTCTTCAGAATCAGTCCTCTGTCAACTCTTTCATAGATATAACTGACATATAACATTATATTTCTTTCAAGTGTACAACGTAATGATTTGATATTTGTATATACTGTGACTGGCTCTTGAGCTTCCTTCTCTTGTCTCTCTCACCCATAACCCTTGCATTCTCCGTTCCATCCACGCTGAAATGCTTATAGTTCTTTCAGTGTGTCATGTTCTCTCTTATTTCCAGGGTTTTGTGCATGCTGCTCACTGCTTCTGGAATAGCCATCCCTTACCACATCTGACCTGGCTGACTGGGGCTCAACTCAGACAGCCCCTCCTTGGAGAAACCCTTACACGCTTCTCTGGGCTTTAATAACTGCCTCTCCTTCGTGCTCCTCTAGCGCCCAACACATAAGTATATCTTAATATTGTGTTTGCTTGGGAGACTTTTCACTTAGGTAACAAGAAACCTGACACAAACTGACTCAAATAATGAAGCAACGGATTGCTTCACGTTAAAGCCCACACAGAGCACGCTGTTATCGCTGTTCTGGCTCTCTCCGCAGAAGAATGGGTTTTTGCGAGCTTCCTTGTGTTGGCTTCTTCTCTGTTTGACTGTCCAGAGAAGCCAACATAACTGCAAGAAATAATCAGAGCAAAATGTCTCCTCATTCAAGTCTAAAGGTACTTTCCCCAATTATCCTGATTAGATCAACTGAACCAACAGTGGTTGCTAGAAGAAAGCTATAATCTCAGGCTTGGATTCCTCAGTCAGGAAGCGATAGAGTTACTAAATTTGGTTTGCACCAGATTTTCTCAATGGTGACGGTATTGACATTTTGGACCAGATAGTTCTTTGCTCTGTGCATTGTAGGCTATTAGTGACGTCCTTGGAATCTACCCACGAGGTGCCATCCTGCAATTTCTCATAATGAACAATGTTTCAGGACGTTGCCAAATGTCTCCTGGAGGGCAAAACCACTCCCAAATGAGGACCAGTGGCTTAGACCAGTGAAGGCGTACTTCTGGATCCCTGGCCTCATGGATGGTTTATGGATAACTGAAGAAAATTACAGTGCTATTTAGAAGGGGAAAGAAGAATGGATTTTTGGTGAGTAATATACAGTAGCCACCAGCTGTATCGTAATTATTTTAGTTGTCTGTGTCCCCTACTAGAAAAGACATTTCTGGAAGTTTTGCTCTGTTTCTTTCTTATCTTATCCCTAGTACCTGGCACTGTGTTCTTGATACATTTTTATTAAATTGACATATGAATTATGCATTGAGGAAGGGATTTCTTTGGTGCCTTTCACCTCTACTTAACAAGCATTATAACATTGATTCTATGAGTTTCTATGCTTTTAATGGCAAAAATGCTTTCAGGTTTACGTCCAAAGATATCGAAAACACATTTTCCAACTGTAGAGATGAAGGCAGAGCAATGAAGTGGAAGTGAGGGGTGAAGGAGAGGTGAGGTTACTATTTTTAGCCGTGGAAAACTTGTGTATGTGAAGAAAGGGAGGGCAATTACCAAGATGGATGCATAAATAAGGGGAGGCACCTGTCCAGGCCACTCACTTGCTAGTTGCTCTGAACGAGGAAGCAAGAGTTGAAATTGTGGTTTGTGACACAGTATGCCACTATTGATTTTTCCTACAAGCAAGCCATTCCTAAATCACTTGTCCTAGGTCAAAGCTTTCCTGCATTTGGACACATTGAAATACACGAGTAGTTTCTTCATTTGAATGTGTAACAATGTAGACATTGCCATTAAACTACGAATAAACTTTTCACTGGAGAATCACATGGATTTTTCTCTTCACTTGCTTGGTTTCTCTACTAATAAGGCGAGGAACTTCCCAAGCTCTCAAGTTGTTGAATTTAATTAAAAGGTTAGTACATGATGAAATAGATGATAATTTTATAAATAATCACTTTTACGCTATAAATATTAGATTTGTGGAAATTTTGAGAAAAATTGAAATACACTTTGTCAAACAAGAATTTCATGTAAACCAATGGAATAAGACTGTAAGTCATGTGTTAATTGATTCTAATTTTTGAATTTTATGAAACTTCACAAAGTGATGTGATTTCATTATTATTGGCCAAGTTTCCCTCTTGAAACCTGACAATGCGTTGGCTTTCCTTCCGGGTATCGTTCTGGATGATAATTTAGGTGCCAAGCAATTTGTCAGAGTCTGAGTTTCTGCTTTCATTTAATAACTGAAACCTAAATGGTACGATCAAAAACCCCTGGTCTGTTGCGCAGTGATCCGTGCGAGAACAGTGAACTGATGTCTCCGTAAATTTGTTAGTCGTCTGTGAGGAAAAACAACGCTGACCTCGTAATGTCAAATCCCGTTTAGAGCTGGTGAACAGGGCGGATGGAGTTCTTGATGTCTTTTGAGCTGTATTAAGAAATACACTTCAGTGTAGGAGGATGAAAGCCTTGGTAAATTAATGTGGAGATTGTAGGCTATCCAAGTAATTTATAGTTGAATCCTATCTTCCAGAAAAAAAAAGAATGCAGTTAATAAAGGTTCTGACTTGAGTAAACAGTTTCAGGCGACATATGCACTTCAGTTAAGTACTTGAAGTACTGACTCTGACCTTCCACCTTCACAGTTTCCTACTTGGGACTTTTTCTAAAATCTTGTTAGTAAGAAACTGCTTATGGCTTCTGTCACAAGCAGGAATCCCAAGCTCACTGGAAGGGCATAAACTGGATTTTAAGATTTATTTGATGTGTCTAGGTTGAAGAATTTTGTTACATAGCACTTTCTAGCTACTTTTTAGTCTGATTTTTTAAAAGTCATATTTATCAAGTTAAAAGCAGAATTTTTAGGTAAAACTAATTTTGGGGCATTTTCACATTTTAATGTCATCAAAGGATAAAACAAGATTTGGTTTGAACTTATTAACTAATTGCCAGCTTTGCTCCCAGGTACATGTCAGTACATGACCACCCCCATTTGTCATGGGAAAGAGGATATTTCCCCAAAATTGCAACCACCATGTGTTTCAGACTAGGAATTTCAAGAGAGTACCATCACTTGATGGTGATTACACTGCATAAATCTGGGCAGTGGCTAATTAGAGAAGAAGCAGTGTTATGTATAAATATTTGTTGATTGGGTTTCTGTATTGAAAATGTCAGCCTCCAATGCCTTAAGGCCTTCATAATTTCTCTCACAGATCATTACAGTAACCTGACTTCTGTTTCTTCTCCCTCCAAACCATCCTTTAAACTTCTGAAGATTAACCTGGTGATTTGTAAATCTAAGTGCATTACTCCCTGTGTAAAATCTTTCTGAGATTTCCTAATGGCTTTACTGGCTTTAGTTCATGTTCAAGGTGCTTATCATGACAGATAAGACCCCTCCTGATCTGAATCTTAATGAGCTCCCTCTTCCCCCTCACCATATGTCATCAGTGGGCCAACCGCACCTCTTTTCGTTCTCCCACTTTACCCTGCTCGTTCGTGCCTCTGTCTTTGTTCCCATCTTTCCAGTGATCTAGATGGACTCTCTTAATTCTTATTCTTCTCTAAGTCAGATCAAGTGTCCTTCCGAATACCCTCTGTGTGCCTCTTAGATATACACTGTATACACACACTTACTTTGATGTAAGGAATAGCAAGGATTGATTTTTCGTTCTGTCCAGCCTATTAGTCAGTGAGCCCCTTGAGGGCCTGGCCATGCTTGGGCAATGCTGAATAAATGTTTGCTAAGTGAGGGAAAGGACAGACCATGAGACAGTGGGGTGCTCTCCACATGTGCTTTTCTTTTCTTGTCTATGGTCTTTCCCTAGCTCATGAGAAGCAACACATTGCCTCGAGGAGGTTTAAAATGATTACACTAGAAACACTTATTTTAATGTTTATTTTTAACTGAAACACAGACAAATAAAAGAGAAATGTTTTGAGGAAAGCCTGACAGAGTTTAGACCAAAACAATAGACTGGAAAGAGAGTAGAGGAGGAGATAAATTGCATTATCATCAGGCCCTGGGATGACAAGAACCCAGGGCTGGGATTGGAAGGTGCACAGAAGGGAAGATGGGGCATTAGCTTTGAGAAATTTGGGGCTCAGACTGAGTGCCTGGCTCGGAACAGATCAACAGGGGACGTTGGGGAGGTAGGAGGCAGCCTTACAAGATTAGCAAATGCTACGATTTCTCTTATTGCCCTCTTTGTGTCCACTCTGGGTCTATCTCAGCTACCCAGTTTCACCCCCTTGAAATGGAGCACAGTGATAGTATTGACTGGAACTAGCCGAGCATCTTCCCCTGGGAGAGGGAAAAAATATCAAAGTGCCCTTACTTTACACTAAAACGCAACATTAGGGACCACAAAGGAATGTCTCAACATTCTGACATCTGATTGCAAGCCTTTACTATTTCATTATCTAAGGAGGGAGATGATATTGTGGGAGATGTTTTGTCCTATTGTATGCTACTTGGTTTCTCCCTGATTTTAAGCTTTGGCTTTAGAACTTCAACTATTTCTGAAAGATTTTAAATGTCCACAATTTAAGCATGAAGGCCATTGGAAAGTGTGGGCACGGGTACTTTCACTGCTTGGGAAAATGGACTCAATAAATGTGATAACAAGGTGAACACCGGAGCAAATGCATTTATATCCTGTTTATCTCAAGCACAGAGCCAATCTGGAGCTCTAATTCCTTGAGAAGATGATAAATGTTTTCTGCCAGTCTTTCCAACTGAACAAACTCTGTTTGATTGGTATTAATCACTTCTGGCAGGTGATGCTCAAGCCTGCTAGCTGCAGTCTGGGTGAAGGCTTGTCATCAGTATCACTTAATGAAGCGAAAGAGTTTGGGACAAAGAAAAGAAATATTTCCATTTACCTAGACATCAGAGGTAGTGGCAAGTTAGATAAGATACGAACTCTTTATTTTCAAATGAACAGTCTAAAATGCAACCCTTTAATAAAATTATTTTTTTCCTACATTTTTTATTTAAAAAGCAGGAATTAACTCAAATAATAGTCGATGACTTGTTTATGCTGGAAGGACATTCCTCATTCTCCCAAATTATCTGTGACTTCATAAAATTTTCCTAAAACTAAGTTTTCCCGTGAGTAACTCACGCGTATAAAGAACACGTGAATAAGGAAGTCCTATGAGGGCTGGAGTAATCTGCAAAATAGAGTTCACCATAGATTGAATATTTGTGTGCCCCAAAATTCAGATGTTGGAGCCAACTCTCCAATGTGATGGTATCAGTGTTATGAAACCAAAGTGGGTTTGCTTCCTGGTGAGGTAAATTCAGACTCTCCACCAGAAGCAGTTGTCACGCAGAGAGTTTATTTGCAGCAAACAGGAGGCCACATGGAATTTACAAAGCCGTGGCTGACTCTGAGCTGTGGCCAGCAGTGCCTTCCATTTCAGATGGGGACTGAATATTTGAAAGAGAGGAGGGTGTTTGCTTGCACGGGCTGAGTGGCTCACCTGCGTGGGTGCTGCTCTTGGGATGGGGCTTGGCCTGCTTCAGGGTGGTTGGTGATTGCGTCTCTTGATATAAAAAAAAAAAAATTAAAGAAACAGTTAAATTCTCCCCAAACCTTCCTTGCGTTCCTTGGGGCAGTTAGTTGGTGACATTAGGAGGTACGGCCTTTGAGAGGTGATTAGGCCATGAGGCTGATGAGGTCCAGGACATGCTACCCCAAAATAAGGTACCTGGGTATATTAAATATCTTGGGCTCAAGGAGTGTGAGAAAAGAGCAGAAGCAGGCAGGTCACTCCTCGCCCTCATGGGACCCCTTGCCCTTCTTCTCTGCAAGCACCAGAGAAATCCCCATCAGGAGGAAGGGAGCCTCCTTAGCACCAGGCAGGGGATGTAGGGCTGAGCAGGCAGTGTAAACAAACCTTCTTACTTCTTCACCATTTTACTACCCCTAGCTCAAACCCCTTTGTCTTGACAATTCTTCACAAATTTATTGTTTCTTTGTTAAACGGCATAAAAGCTTTCTGCTCTGGTCACTTTTTTGAGTCTCATATTGTTGTAGTGTTCCTGTACTTATGTGCATAATTAATTTTGTTTTTCTCATGTTAATCTGTTCTTTTATTATAGGGGGGTCTCAGCCAAGAACCAAGAAGAGTAAAAGGAAAATTATTTTTCCTCCTCTACAAGGTTTGTCCTCATGAATAAGATTAGCACCCTTGCAAAAGAGACGGCAAGAAGCTCCCTTACTCCTTCCACCATGTGAGGTTCTAGCAAGAAGATTACCTTCGAGGAGCCAGGAAGCGGGCTCTCACCAGATGTGGAATCTGCTTCCAGAACTGTGAGAAATAGATTTCCGTTTTAATAAACCACCTAGTCTATAGCGTTCTGTTATAGCAGGCCGAAGGGTTTAAGATAGAGTTTGAGATGGTTAAGTAAGATTTAAGTCTAAAAAATGTAACCTAGCTCAGAAATGTCTCATTGTTATGATTTCACCTTTTGTATTTTTCCATTTTTGCTATGTCATATTCCCTGAAGAGTCATAATTCAAAATTTTTTCCATTGAACATGCAAAAGCCCCCCGGGGCCGTGGGTGGAGATGTCTCCTGTTCACTGCCTGGAGTGAGTCTCTCTGATTGCCACCCTCCTAACACCTCCACAACAACAGCTTAATTGGGAGAATTAGTTTGCTTCCTGGAGCAAAACTCAGGCAGAAATTGTAGCTCTTTAGTTGATAAATCAACTTAGTTTCCTCTCACTCTGTGAGAGAACTCATATGCACTATTCTTTGAGCTAATGATCACTTTAAATTGTATGTTGAGGGGCCGGTCTGGTGGGCCACCTCCATTATTTCAATGATTAATTAATTGCATTAATCCTTGAGTTGCACCTTGAAACTGTTGCTCACACTTGCAGGTCACTCAAGGCCATTCTTTGGAAGCCAACTGTTCTGAGGTGAATGAGGAACCTGGGTGAGCCATGTCCAGGGAGGGGAAAGCACCCCATTTTGAGAACAGTGTAGGCAACTCGCCAGTTAGACTCACCCTGCTGCCCAAAGATAACACCCGGGTTATCCTTACAGTGCTGACTGATCTTTAAACGCTAAGTGTATGAAATTCTGAATGTTAAATAAGAAACACTAAAAAAAAATGAGAAACTGCATTTCGCTTCTAATGGTAAGGCTAGCATTTGGCTTTTTGAGCATCCTACTTCTGTTTATGTCTAGCCTGGTGCATTACAATAGGTTTACATCCATGTTTTTCTAATTTTTTTCCTGTTTGTTTCTTTTAAACTGAGTTTTAAAAAATGACTCGTTGTTTTCCAGTCACTGCTGCAAACATCCCAGGTTACAAAATGCTTGAATAGCACTTGATTATTTAATCATTTGAAGTTAAATTTAGCATAGTTGATATACTTCTTTTTTCCATTAATATCATGAGAAATTCATCATTTAATTTTAAGATGCAGGAATTTTTCAAGATATCTTTTGAAGTGTCAGCTATCAGTCATGTGCTGCCTCCTGTCACCATCCTGTGCCGCACACCTCCCCTCTCAGTCCCCACGTCCCAGACAGTCACTGGCACCATCCTCTTAGGCCGTCATTGTCCCAGCACAGAAGTATTAGTGGCCCACTTTTAACTTGAAAAACTGAGAGAAATGATTTTCGAGCATTGAAATTTCAAGTTTTTCAGGGATCTGTTTTAAATGATTCACTTGATAGAGTGGTACTTTTTAAAATTTATTCACTTGTAATCTTAAGTCCAGATTTGGATTGATTTACACAAGTGTTTCTGAGGAGCATGGGGACATTCTGGCAGGGACCTTGCTTTGTGAAGAATTTGACATGCTATGAGGACAAGTAGGTGTCTGGGAAGACTGGCACATTGTCACCATGATTAAGGGTCCAGCCATACAGGAGAAAGCTGGGCCTGTGAAGGAGAAAGATTGTGATGTGACCTTAGCACGTCCTGAAAACACTGCAGTGAATGACGCAGCGGCAAGACTGAAGAAACCCCAGTGCAGCTTCCGAGCATTCGAACCGAGTTCCCCTCAAAAGCAACAATTGGTTTTCAGAAAGTATAAACTCTGAGATTGAAAAAGACAGTCTTAATAAATTCATAAAGTCAAGTAGGTGCTTTTCTTGTTTTTTCAACCTATTTTGTTTTGCAACTAATAGAGACTAGTAATAAAAAACAAGTTTTGTGAAGTAATACATTATGGAGTATATCACTTTGATAACTGTACGTTGAATGATATTTTATTAGTGCTTTCCTTGTTTTGTTCAAGATTAGACATTTCTGGGTGTGATAAACATTATTCAATCATAAGCTAGTACTTACATTGTTTTTATACACTATACTTAGTTCTTTTGTAAGAATTTATGTTTATTGGTTTGTAATCTTTATTTTTTATGTTTTCCTTACAAGTTTAGGGGAAGAAAACTATGTTTCCGGTCACCTTGAAAAAAGTATAATGTTAGTGAAACTATTACCATTTTCTCTATTTTTTGAAGAAAATCCAGTGTTTAAAATGGTGATGTTAATTAAAAAAAAAAATTCATCAGTACCTACAAGTCTTGACCCAATGGCGACCTCTCCCCCAAATTCGTCATTCAGCGATAGCCTTCTCTGAAAATGTCCTTCAAGTATAACTTTTTCCAGAGATCTCTTTTTCACCATCTGTTTTATATTAGATACCTTTTTATTTGCTTTCATACTACCAAAGTTTAATTTTCTCATAACATTTATCACATTACAAGCTCCTCTAGAACAGAGGTCTTGTTTTATTTTTCCGTGTATCCTTTGTGCCTTTCACAAGTCCTGCAATATAGTAAATCCTCCAGAAATATGTGTTTAAGGAAGAATTAATTGGCTCCCTCCTCAATACACAGGAAATGAAAGCATATGCACACTTGCAGCTAAACTTACCCCATGTGTGCTTTCTCATCCCAGGCCAGGGAAGATCCCGAAGCAGTCTTCACCCAACTCGGGCTACCGCTAGCTTCCCAACTTCAGTCAACAGCATGTTTCATGACCGCTGGTCTAATGGTCAGAGCTGAAATTTCTCAAATGCCTATGTTGACCTCCTGAGGTCAAAAACTTATTCATCTAGTTTCAGCTTCAGGGTCTTTATATGCCCAGTAAATACTTCTGGGTTCATTAATTGATTTTAAAGTCCTTTAATTCAAGTTTCTTATATGATAGTGTTCTACTTAAATAATATTTTGTTTTGCTAAATAGTTCACACTGTAAAAAACCAGCTTAAATTAGTGTAAAACACAGCTTAAATTTTAACGAGCACAAGAAAGTGTAAAGCCTTGAAGTCATCTTTGATACCTGATTCTCCATTTCCTTCTCCCTCATTCTTCTCCTTTGCTGCATCTTCCCAACCACTTTCAATCAATATAAAAATTCGAATTTTAGGGGCTGGCCCCATGGCCGAGTGGTTAAGTTCGCGCGCTCCGCTGCAGGCGGCCCAGTGTTTCGTTGGTTCGGATCCTGGGCGCGGACATGGCTACTGCTCATCAAACCACGCTGAGGCAGTGTCCCACATGCCACAACTAGAAGGACCCACAACAAAGAATATACAACTATGTACTGGGGGGCTTTGAGGAAAAAAGTTAAAAAAAAATCTTAAAAAAAAAAATTGAATTTTAACGTGTCTCCTCGTAATACAATTTATCATTGTTTTCTGGAACACTCAACATTTTTAAACACATTTACTACGTCTCGGGAAATTTCTTTCTTCTGAATACTGCCTCCACTGGGTCAAAGCAGAAGAAACCAGCTTCCCCATCTTTATGTCTAGAACCTGGTCCATAACAATTAAATACACTTGTGAGGGTCTGATTCAAAAATAAGCAAACTGGGAAAGGAGGTTCGAATCCACTGTGTTGGTGAGGGGGGATGCCAGAGGTGCCTAGCAGTGATCATGAGGTCAAGATCCCAGAAAAGAAGTGGTAGGGGCATTGAACTCTGGTTGGTAGCAGTAATCCTTGCTGCTTAACCTCATCACCAGTGGCTTCAGTGGAAGAGGAATGTTTTCTCCTTGGGTCAATTTGGTAGCCAGATTTGTAGCATCGGTACTGAAAGCTCAGCTGGGAACCTGTTAACAGTTATTTGGCTTTCTCAGTTCTTTGACTGACCCAATATTCTTTTAATAAACTCCTTCTCCTTAATCTGCCAGTCAGCTTTTGTACTTGCAATCTAAAACACAGGCTAAGATTTCCTCCATATAATCGTCTCCATCCCTGCTGACGCTCAGGTCCTTGTTACTCGTGATCATATTCTGATTCGTCTCCTTGCAATGGTCTTCCTCTTCTCCGGGTAGCACATCAGCTAACTTTCTAAATATGAGCCTCATCTTGTGTGTGTTTTTTGATTTAATGTATCTCTTACTGTTATAGTGTGACATGGTTTACCTATTTTAATCACTTCACCAAAACAATAATCTTTTTTATTTTTTGTATTTGCTGTCAAAGTCGACTTGAACCAAGTGGTTGTTTTTTGGTTGTAAAGGGATATTGGCAATAGACAATTAACGTTGAAAAATGCAACCATCAAGACTTATTTTTTATATATTGGATTTGTCTTTGAAACAAAAGCTGGTGGTTGAGGGAGAATCGTGGGGAAGGGAGGCTGGCATGATGAAGGGCTCAGCCTTCGGTGTACTAGGTATTAAACCTGACCTTGTTTTTACCACACAGTTTATTAGAATGACAGATGCCAACATAGCAAAGACGACAGGAGACTGATCATAAAAAGCAGAATGCTAATTTATTAATTTAAATGATAAATATAAGTGCCAAGTGAAAGAAATAGTTGCAGCTTGCATACCAGCACATTCTATTCCTGTAGGCAACCTTCATGGGAAACAAATTGACAGAAGATTGCTGCCTGACCCTGAAATTAGATCAAGACTTCCCATCCTAATAATTCAAATATTTCCTGGTTCCAGAGTCCGATGTCCATATACGTGTTGACAGACAGATTGCCATGAAACTGGAAACTTGATCTCTCTCACAGAGCACCATCTTCCCAGGTGGCACTGTGAGAGGCCTGCTCAGTGTTGGCTCCTGGGGATTGGCATTTCTTCCTGCTCATTTTCAGCCTCTCTCTTTAAGGTGATGTTGCCTACCTCAGTTAGGATCCACAATGTGTTGATTTTAGAATTTAACTCTCAAATGCCATTTTACATACTCTTCAGTTTTTTGGGTGGTTTTATTTTGTATTTTAGTGTGTGAATTTGCTTTCCATTCTTCTTTTTCTTCTTCTTTTTTTTTTTGCTGAGGAAGACTGGCCCTGACTAACATCTATTGCCAATCTTCCTCCTTTATTTTTCTCCCCAAAACTCCAGTATTTTCCAGTTGTAAATGGTTCTAGTTCTTCTATGTGGGATACCGCCACAGCATGACTCTATGAGCAGTGCATAGGTCTATGCCCAGGATCTGAACCAGTGAACCCTGGGCCACTAAAGCAGAGCACATGAACTTAACCACTGTGTCACTGGGCCAGCCCATAATCTTCAGTTTTATTCTGTCAGCTATGCTAAGGGAGATTAGCAGGTTTATATTTAGTGTTGTAATAGCTACCTTTGTAACATGTTGTACATCACTGTAGGTTTATCTTTATTGCTATTCTTTACTTTCTTTATATTCATATACTCATGTAGTTTATTAAAAGTTAGTTATTAGAGTTAGAAGATAAATGTAATGTATCTATTTTTGAAAAAGCATCAAGCAGCTTTTAAAATCTAACTTTCTTATTTCGTCTATTAATTTCTAGTGTTAACCAAATAATTCTGGAATTCCTTTCTTTAAGAGAGGTGAAAACTTGTTTGGGTTTTCCCTCTTCCTTTTCTGCACCACCAGATTCAGGCATTTTTTGCCGCATATTACCTGATTAAATCATCAGAAACCCCCTAGAGGTGGACAGAATCGTCCTTTAAAGACAAGATGACTCATATCAGGGGTCCCAAAGCCAGACTGCTTGTTCAGACCTTGTTACTTCAGTTTCCCTTTAATCTGCAATCTGAAATTCCATAATTTATACTCCATACTACATTTCACAGGCCCAAGTGTTTCTTCTTGACGTTTTTGCCATGAAGACATGCCTACATTGTTCATTTGTGGCTCTGTCCCATGCGTTTCCTAAATCTTTACTCCTCCTGTAATAGCTACAATACCTGCACAATTTTCACTAACTCACTCAATCCATTTCTTTCTTCAGTGAGTCATTACTAAGTCTTAAAATATTTAAAAAGTTATCGTCTTAGTCATGTCAATTTCAGATAATACTACCTATCTAGTTGAAGGTTTTAGGTTTCTACTGACTTGCTTTCCCATTTGATGTTTGTTTCATTAAAAAAAATTTGCTCCTTATAGAAAACTTGGAGGGTACAGAGAAGTTCAAAAAAAGAGAAAACGTTGCCAATAATTCCACCGTACAGATAGGCCAACAAATTAAAAGGATTGTATAACAGCTTTACACCAAGGTGTAACATCACTTGAATATTGTGTTTCTCCATTATTTTGTAAAAAGGTTTCCTTTAATTTCCCCTCCAAACAATGCAGACTTTGTCTAAAAGGACAGTTTGTAAACAGACACCATAGTCCCCTAGGCACCAAAACATTCTTCCTCTAACTTTGCTCAAAGGAAAGCCCACATTCGAATAGAGTCCTCTGGGTTCTGTGCTCCAGGTTGGCAGTGTCCTGGCAGTAATGCTGCCTTGGTGCGTTGATTGAAACTTAGATTCTAGCAGCATTGAAGAAGAGTTTTTATTTACTTTTTCCAAGTCTTTGTCTGTATTTGGATAGTAGCCTTAGCATGGGACACTAGAAGGAAGCCCTGGATAAAGACACAACAACATTCGTTTTTTTCCAGTGTTTGTTTCTTCATTCACTGGGTTTGCTTCAGGAAAAGGCTCCCTCTGCTAGCCCCTCCCCAAGAAGCTGCCTGGGGATCTCACTCGTGACTGGAGGGGCTTTCCTCACTGGTCTGGAAACAGACACTGGAGTCGAAGACTTTGAGTCCTTGAGATCTTGAGCACTCTGACTTCTCTACAATTTCATGTATTTACTCGGTGAACATACTGAGCGTCTATTCTGAGCTGGGCACTGTCGTGGCGCTGGGCAACAAGGGCAAACCACAGCTGTTTGGGAACTTGGATGTAACATAAAGAGTGGGTTAAATCTGATAGAAAAAGAGTTCTGTCTGAGTATACTGGATTTGAAAACAGGCTATTTTAGGTAAATCTCCTCTTCACCTCCTAGGAAAGAAAACTGTGAAATATGCTGATGGTGACTTTCGAAGTGTTTATATTTTGGGCCTAATTTATAATATTGGGATGAAAGTGTTTATTTGCTACTAAAACAGATGATAAAAGTAGGCAAAATGGCACTTAAGGTATATCATTGTTCTACACTCTTATACATTTTGTAAGAATTAAATCATTTACTTCTCATAACAATCCCGTTTTACAGATGATAAAACTTAAGCACAGAGAAGTTAAACAGCTTGCTGAAGCTCACACAGCCAAGCTGATGGCAAAATGGGATTTGAACCAGAGCATTCTTGCATTGGAGCCCACACTCTGAACCACAATGTTATCATCACACTTTTAAGTGTCCAGAAAGACAACGTTAAAGTGCACAAATAAGCTTGGCGAGCAACACAGTAATGTGAAATGTCACTGTCACTTTGGGGGGGGGGGGTCAGGAGAAGAACAAGGGATGCAGTGTGAGTGCCAGCTCTTCCTTTAGGATGGATCTCCGAAACTGCTACAGGACACTACCGCTTACATATCGTTGGCCAGAAGTTACTCACACGGTCGCACCCATCTGCAAGGAAGGCTGTGTTATATAATCCTATTCTGGATGGCCACCTACCCAGCCAACCATTTTACCACTGTGGGGAAAGGCAAAATGAATTTAGAGAGAGAACGAGTAGTTTCTGCCGTAGTCCTGTACTTAATTCCACAGTGATATGGGGTGTTCTACAGGAATCGTTTTAAACAAAAGATCAAAATAAGAAGATAAGATACCTATTATATATAATATGACCCTTTCAAATAAAGATTAAGGAAAGTGATTGCACCCTTTTAAAATTAGCAGGGAAATAAGCAACATGTTAGTCATTATCTACATGCTAGGTATCTCTATAGATGATATAATACATATACGTGATCCTCTCCCGTCCAACCATGTCACCTTCTGCCTGAAGCATCCAGTGGCCCCCGTTCCTTCCACTAAGAATCAAAACAAAGGTTTCCGGTGGCCCTGGAGGCTCTACCCCACCTACTTCTCTTCCTTTCTGTCTTCATCTCCTACTGTTCTCTCTCACTCACTGCCCTCCGACCACCCTTGGTCACTGCTAGACAGGTTGAGACATTCTGGTCTCTGGACATTAGGAAGCTCCAGCCGGAAAGGATTTCCCCAGATACTCCTGAGGCTCGCTCCCTTGTCTGCTTCAAGGCTCCCTCAGTCATGCCGTTTTCTCAGTCAGTGCTTCCCTGACCACCTCTTTGTATTTCAACTCTCACTCCCATCCTGGCCACTTTCTAGCCATCTTTTGTTTATTCTCTCTGTAATACTCAGCAGCCTTTAATATTCCATGTGACATTCTTGCTGTTTCCTTTTTCTCTGTTGTCTGTCTCCTTCCACTACAATGCCACACTTGTGAGGGTGTCCCCAGAGCTTAGAAAGAGGCTTGGCAAGTAATAGTCAAGTCAGTGAATATTTCAGATGGTTACAAACATGAGGATGACTTAAGCTTTGCCTCCCCTCGTCAATTTAAGTTACCAATGTTACGTTGTTTTTATTTTTAACACTGGAATAGTTAACTTTTAACTAAGTGTCTTTAAACATTTTTAAATTATAACATCCTCCATTTTTAGGGCCAGTGAGTATTTCAGAGCTGTAGAACCGCAGGAATGCAAGACTAGTGTGTGATGCTGAGCGTGAATCCTTGCAATCTCAAAGCTGGCTGCCCAGTTACTGTTTTACACCCTTACCCCCCATTGAAAACTCCGGGAGTTGGCCTCTAAATCTTCCATTTCATTAAGCAGAAAGGCAGCTCCTCGCCAGTTGTGAAAGCGTTGCTTGTGTGTTTTTGTGTACTACCTCACTGTCTCCACTTCCTCTCTTAATCTATTTTGGGAAATCTAATTTCTTTTCTAAATTGGAGTTGTGTGCTGCCAGTTTTGATATTTTACTATCCGCATTCTCATCAGTGTTATCATCTCTAAACTTCTGAATCAAAAGCATCACAGAGAATTGTTTTGGAATATACATTTTGATTGAAGTACCATCTTATTTAAACATATCAAAATTAATTGTGCTTCTCATACAAATGTGTGTGTTTCTTTGCATATTAGATTGCCTCTTATATGCTGCCAAGAGCTGTCAACTTAACTGATCATGGAATAGGGCCTGGCTTGAAAACTACAGCTATTTCTCTTATCAGCAAAACTATTATTGCATATTTTTTGAGGATATTGATTTTTAATTCATGTTTTCATTAACATCCCATAAAATCAGAATATGACATTTCATGGTTTTATAGAATAGCTATTTATTACAGGTTAACTCTCAATGATCTCTGAGAGACATTAACTATAACATATAGCAAAAAAAATGTATATTATTTGTGGTCAACTTAACTTGCTTTTGGATTTTGAAAATCTAGAAGCGTATTTAATAAACTGTAATCAACTTATGAAATTAAATTATCATCTCTTTAGTAAACTTGTGGAGAACATGTGAGATTTGATGTGTGTATGTGTTCTATGCACACATGTTTAGGTGTGGGATGTGGATCCGAGTAGACTTATGATGGTGCACTGCAAAATCTGCCTTACAGCCAGGAATATGAAATGTCAATTATGTTCATCAGAACATCAATTTGTCATCATGTGCAAGGATATTTATGCTAAGGTTTAATTTCCTTTTTCTTTATTATTAATGATGCTTTATAGTTGAAAGAACTTCCATCTTGAAAATTTCTTAGAATCATTAATCCTTATGATATATGTGAAGCAGTTAAGAATTTTTATCCATACTTTGAAATGTGCAAAGTAAGAAACAGCTAACACAGACAAACGGTCCACGTTGTAGAAAAGCAGTCTTTTCTATCAAAAGAATGACTTCGCATAGAAAACATACCTGAGCAGAGACAAGTTGATTGTGCTGTATTTTATTTAGATTTTTGATTTTTTCATCTGTTTGTTCATGTGTGCACAGAATAATTTATAGCTTAGGAGAATTCAGACATAAAAAGATTATCATCTTCTCTTTTGTTATGGACTAGTAAGTACCTGAATTTACCTTTTCTTGGATCCAATGCTGTTTCAATAGTGAAGATTGAGGCTGTCATTTTTGTCAGGCACAGAGGGAAGCATCCAGTGTGTTAACCTAACAAGCCCATTTGAGACACCTGGGCTATTTAGAGACCCATCTTCCATAATTATGTTTTACTTCAGTTGACTTTAAGATTTGTAATATTCCTACTCAATGTTTTAATTGGAGGTAGATCAGTGGCTTCTTTTATGTCATTTAAATCAATTCTTTTCCAAAGCTGAGAATAATTTCATACAGAAATCAGGAAAAATCCTGAGCTATTAATATTCATGTTATAACTTAAAAAGGAAAGGAAAATTTAGCAAATAAGTAATTCTAAAGAAAGTATAATAAAAATAGTTTCTGGAATAAGATCCCAAATATGATTTTAAAAATACAAGAAATATTCCTTTAAAAGGGGAAAAAATTGAGGAAAAAAAAGAAAATTGTAGACTCTCCCTGGCTAGAAAAAATGCAACAAAGAGTGGTAAATGGCAGCCGCTTCTTTCCGATTCCTCTTTTGATTATCACTTACTTGTTTTTTCTTCTCTGCCTCCTTGACACTTTGTGCACGTCTTTTGCTGTAGTACTTACATCTTTCTATCAGCCTTCCTGCCTTTAGCCCTATAGGCAACCCAAGGTCAGCCCAGAGGGCCAGGTATCTTTATATACTTATTTCTTCTACAGCACCTCGTAGGTCGTAAGCTCTCAATAAACAGTTGCTGAAAAAAAAAAAAAAGAGGTAAAGGAAAATCACTAGCATGTAGACAACGACTCCACGCAGAGACACTGCATCACAGGGGGAATAGTTGAGAAATTCAACTCCTTGTGAGTAGCAAATCTTTCTCACTCTCATTGGCCCACCCCAGGCCTGCTCCTCCCTTCCTTTAGCTGTGTATGAGCAGCGGACAGCCTCCATAGGCTCTTTTCCTTCTGTTTCTCATTTTTTCTTTGTTTGTTTATTTTTCTTTTCTTTTTCTTTTTTTCAACCTCCATTTTATTGCCTCTTTATAGCCTTGCCATAACCCAGCAATGGACGCATATAAATTCTCCCCACCCCATGTACCTTTCATGATTTAGATATTCCAAAAGGCACCTAGCAAGCTGGTCTAAAAATATGTGTTTTAGTAGTTCAGATCTTAGTTGTGGAAGTAAAAGTGTAAGGATTTAAATACAAAGAGATTTTCTAAAATCCTCCTTTTACTTTCAGTGGCTCGTTAAAACAATTTTTGTGGCTGTAAAAATGGTACCTGGAAATAAATTTGTCATGTGCTCTCTTGCTTTCTGAATAATTTTCCCCAACTCCTTTGACTCTCTCTCAAATAAAATCTTTACATCTCAGGCTTTCCTGACATAGTTACAAAGTCAGTGAGATGCTATTTAACATTAATTTATATACCCTTTAGTACTTCCATGTCATCTTGATTCTTTACAAATATCGACTAATTTATACCTTAAAAATCACGATGAGGTAGGTGTTATGATTAGCCTCATTTTACAGAGAAAAAACCTGTGGGCTTAGAACTAGTAATTACTAAAAACCAGCATTTAAAACCAAAGAAGTCTGATTCTAGAATCTGATATGTTATGCTACTACTCAGACTGCAACTTTTAAGTTAACACAAAGAAAACTCACATATTATAAGTCACACAAAATATTTTCCATACCAATCAATCCAGATTTGGCAATAAGCAAGTGGAAGCTGATTTTGACCCTCCAATCTGAACTTTCTCTTTTGGGAGATATTTCTCTTAATCAACTGCTTCCTTAAAAGGGCTCAACACATCGTTTTGCTTAGAACCGTAAATTACCTGTTCACATGTAGCAATTATCTTCCATATAAGAAGAATTTCTCAGCCCTGGTCTTGGACTTCATAGGGCAATTTTGGGAGAGTATGAATTCCCTAAAGGAAAATTCCTTAGAAGGAACATATTGTATGCTGATGTATTTTTTTTTCCTGAGTATACGTATAGTTTTCCTCAAATTCTCAAAGTGATCAAAAAAAAGTAAAAATCCTCTGTTTTACATGCAATTAACATTTATTAGGTCCAGATAGGGTGTTCAGTGCGATGATAAGGAGTGTTTGCATGCTCTATTTCATTTATCATCGATGGAGATTCTTAGAGGGCTAGTGCTTCGTGAATCTTTGTATTCTGATCTAGATTTTGTCACTCAGTTAATGACTACTTAATACATAACTGTTTATTGAGTTAATGAAGTGTTTGGTGACTGTTTATATATCATAGACAATTTGCACACGATTCTACAACCACCTCCAAGCAACAAATTACATCATCAGTGCCACACCTAATTATCAAAGAAATTCCTCCACTTTCAACAGAGTCATTTTAGGACCCACAACATGATCTATTTGTATCGTTTTAAAACAATATTACCAATGGATTACAAGGTAATTAACATTATTAATATGACATTTCTTCTTCAATTGTTAAGGTCCATCAAGAATCAAATAGGACTGTTTTATCAGATGTTTTCTTTCGCTTTTTAAAATTTTTCTTTTAATTATTTTGCTTTTGCTTTTTTCCTTTTATCTTTTCTCTATTATTTTTCTCCAAAGAAATTCACAGATCATAATTGTTATACTTTAATGACTTTTGACAAGTGCACACACCCATGTAGTTGACACTCATACCAGGATAAAGAACATCTTCATGCCCACCCCTCCCCAGCAGCAAACACTTCCAGTTTCTGTTATCCTAGAGTGTTAGTGCCTGTCGAGAACTTCATTTAAGTGAAAACATGCAGAATACATTATTTGTACCTGCCTTTTTTGTTTATCACGTCTTTGAGATTCGGCTACGTTGTATTTCTAAGTACATAGTTTGCTGCTTTTTACTGCTGAGTATGTCCCACAGCATGGGCATGTCACATTTTTGTTGATCCATTTTCCTGTTAATATATATTTGTCTTTCCCGTGAGGGGCTCTTATAAATGAAGCTTCTGTGAACATTTATATCTTTTTGAGAGTATAGATGCCCATTTCTTTTGCATAAATGCCTAAGATTTGAATTTGTAAATTTGTTTTTACCAAAATTGAGGTATCTTCTGGTTTAAGTTTTGTTTTCTTTTCTTTTTCCTGGCCCCAGTCTCTTTTTTCCTTTTGATATTGCCATGTAAGTCCATGAAGTTCTGTTTATTTTCATTCTAGTGTTTTATCTATTTTTTTTTCTCTCCTGGATAATTTCTTTGATCCATCTTGAAAGTTGCTGACTCTCCTCTGCTACCTCCATTTGGCTAAGAATTCTATAATGTGTTTAATATCAGGTATTATATTTCTCAAGTTCTAGAATTTCCTTGGTTCTTTTTATTGTTTCTATTTCTCTGCTGGGCTATTCTATCTTTTCACTCAGTGTGAAGGTGTTTCTTTACTTCTCTGAGCAGAGTTAAATAACTGTTGTAATGACACCTCAGAATTCAGGCCATCTCAGAATTGACATCTGTAGTTTTTTTTTTTCCCCTTGAGAATGAATCACAATTTCTTAATTATTTCTATATTGAATAATTTTGTATCGTATCCTAAACATTACAGATGCTACATTACCTGTTCTGCTATTCTCTCTGAACAGGGCCAATATTTTTGTTTCAGCCAGTGGTTAACTTTGTCAGACTCCAACTGCACTCTCTGTCTCTTGGAGGTCACATCTCAGTTCAGTTTCCCCCTTCAGCTTGCTTTCACTCAGCCTCAAAGCATCACAGCTTAGAATTGGCCGGGGAATTACAGAATTTATACAGAAATTTGTATGTCCCCTTCTTTGGCACTCTCCTTAGCAGGATCACTCCAAATCCACACCCCCCCCCCCCAGATTTATTGAGGTAGTATTGACAAATAAAAATTTTATATTTAAAGTGTATGATGTGGGGCCAGGCTGGTGGCACAGCGGTTAAGTTCACACATTCCAATTCTCCACTGCCGGAGGTTCACTGGTTCGGATCCCGGGTGCAGATATAACCACGGTTGGCACGTCATGCTGTGGTAGGCATCCCGCATATAAAATAGAGGAAGATGGGCACAGATGCTAACTCAGGGCCAGCCTTGCTCAGAAAAAAGGGAGAGGATTGGCAAGTGTTAGCTCAGGGCTAATCTTCCTGAAAAAAAAAATTTTAAGTGTATGATGTGATGATTCAATATACATATACATTATGAAATGATCACCACAATGAAATTAATTAACATATCCATCACTTCACATAGTTATCACAGTTTTTGTTGCTGTTGAGAACACAAAATTTACTCTCTTAGCTAAAGTCAGGTATACAATACAGTATTATTAACTATATTCATCATTTTGTACATTAGATCCCCGGAAATTATTCATCTTATAACTAAAAGTTTGTACCCTCTGAATAATATCTCCCCATTTTTTGACCTCCCAGCCTTTGGTAACCATCATTCTACTCTCTGGTTTTATGAGTCTGACTTTTTTAGATTCCACACATAAGTACGATCATACAGTATTTGTCTTTTTGTGTCTGGCTTATTTTACATAAGCGTATTGTACATTTAGTATAATGTCCTCTAGATTCATCCATGTTGTCACAAATGGCAGGATTTCCTTCTTTCTCAGGCCTAAATAATAATGTTATTGTATAACATATATCGCATCTTCTTTATCCACTCATCAGATGACGGATACTTAGGTTGTTTGCAAAGCTTGGCTACTGTGAATAATGCTGCAATGGACATGGGAGTACATGTATCTCTTGAGGGTCCAGATCTCGTTTCTTTTGGACAAATACCCAGAAGTGGGATTTCTGGGTCCTATGGTAGTTTTTTAATTATTTGAGAAATCTCCATATTGTTTTCCGTAAAAGCTGTACCAATTTACATTACCACCAACAATGTACAAGTGTTCTCTTTCTCTACATCCTCGCCCATGCTTGTCTTTTTGATAATAGCCATCCTAATATTGGGTGAGATGATATCTCAGCATGATCATTCCACATTCTGTATTTCCTGTATTTGCCCAGAACTCTGACCTCCAGTTCTTCAGACCTCAAACATTGCAGATTTTTAAAATCAGTTTTGACCTTTGGGCTAAAAGTGGTAAAAACGAGGAACTCACCATATGCTACTCCTACTTCCAGACTTTATCTTCTGTCTATAGTCTGTCTGCTTTTGTTTATTTTCTGAAGGCTACAGGTACTATTTTTTTTTATTTTGCTTAAAGTTATAGTTGTAACATGAGGGAGTTCCAGTCTGCTTTAAGGGAAACTTCGACTGACTGTAAGTGTTAATAACATCTACAAAGTACCTCACAACAGCATCCACACTAGTATGTGACCCGGCCAACCGGGCATCATAGCCTAGTCAAGTTGACAAAATTAACCATCGCAAGTTTTATCTGGATTCACGTTCCTTCAGCCCAAAGAACTTCCACTAAAATTTCTCAGTGCACATCTGCTAGTGGCAGATTTTCTTAGATTTTGCTTATATGAACAATTTTTATTTTGCCTTAATTTCTCAGGATAGTTTTGCTGGACGTAGAATTCTAGTTTGACAGATTTCTTCTTACAGCATTTTAAAAAATGTTGTTCAATTAGCTATCCAATTGCATGTTTTCTGATCAGAAGTGGGTCGTGTTTATTTCTCTTTATGTAATATATTTCTTTTTTCTATGGACCCTATAAGGATGTTACCCCTCTCCCTCTTTTCTCCCTCTCACTCTCTCTCTCTCCCCTCCCACACTTTATCTTTTAAGAGAATTTAACTGTGATGTTCTTATGTGTAGATTCCTTGTGTTTATCTTGTTTTACGTTTGTTTGTTTTTTAAAGATTTTATTTTTCCTTTTTCTCCCAAAGCCCCCCAGTACATAGTTGTGTATTTTTAGTTGTGGGTCCTTCTAGTTGTAGCATGTGGGATGCCGCCTCATCATGACTTGATGAGTGGCGCCATGTCTGCGCCCAGAATTCGAACTGGCAACACCCTGGGCTGCCAAAGCAGAGCGCGCGAACTTAACCACTCGGCCATGGGGCGGGCCCCTTGCTCTAGGTTTTTTGAGTTTCTTGGAACTGTGGGGTAGATTTTTATTTTGAAACAATATCAACCACAGTTATTTTTCTGCCCCAAAATACCTAAACTTCTTTTTTTGTCAGTTCAATATCTGTCATCTCTACAACTGTTACTGACTGCGTTTTTTTCTCCAGGTCACGTTCTCTTGCTTCTTCACATGTCTAGAAACTGTGTGGTGGCTGCTGTGGGTGTCATATTGCTGAGAGTATCTGTATTGATGTCTTCCTTTATACAGCGACTTTTGTTCTAGCTAGCAGGCGGATCATCTCCATCCATCTGTGGCTTTGTTTTTTTCTTATTTTTTCAATGTTTTTTCAGAGTAGGTCTATGGTAGCCCTGGCTTCAGGGTGCTGCTCCTAGGACTTCTTCTTTCTCCTGTCTTAATTGGATTCCTAGAGTGCACAGAGCAATCTCTCCACTCTGCTGTTTGGAACTCCTACATCACCCAGTGATGCATGACATCTGGAACTGTGGTTCAGCTCAGAGCCCTCCTATCACTGTTCTTCTCCATGCACTTCAGATTCTCTCCCTTTCCACGGGCAGTTTAGTAATTGGCAAAGACAGCATTTGGAGTTTCTTCTCTGAACAGCTCCTGGCTTTTTCTGCCACCTCTAATCACTACCTGTGTGCTCAGCGAAACAATCACCATCTCCTTGGGCTCTGCCACCTTGTTCTGCAGTCCATCTGCTACGACATGGATGCAGCCGGAGGACATTATGCTCAGTGGAATAAGCCAGACAGAAAAAGACAAATACTGTATGGTATCACTTATATGCGGAATCTAAAAAAAAAAATTGATTTCATAGAAGCAAAATAGAATGGTGGCTGCCAGGGCTGAGGCGGGGCGTGGGGAAATGTAGATCAAAGTGTGCAAACTTTCAGTTATAAGATGACTAAGTTCTGAGAATCTAATGTACAGCATGGTGACTATAGTTAATAATACTGAAATGTATACTTGAAATTTGCTAAGAGTACATCTTAAGTACAAGTAATTTTATTTTGTTTTTAGGTAAATTATCTCTAATATTTTATAGTATTTCTTTTTGTTTCGTGGTCTCTTACCACACCACGCACAAAAAAGAGATAACTATGTGAGGAAATGGGTGTGTTAAATATCTTGATCTTGGTGTTAATTATCTTGATCTTGGTAGTCATTTTACACTGTATATGTATAACAAATCATCACATTGTATACTTTAAATACAATTATATTTTTCAATTATTCATCAATGAAGTTGGAAAAAATTGGAAAAATAAAATGGTAAAACCATCTGTTTAATATTATCAAAGATGTTTAGATGTTATGAAATAATCTTCAGTGAAAAATAAAAGTTATTTTACTAATTAAAAATAAATGACTTCAGGAAGGAAACCAGGGTGACCTTGAAACTCACTCCGTGTGTCACCCTTCCCTCAAGGATCATAGTCCTGGATTCCAGGTCATTCGGCATCTAAGAAGAAACACATAAATACTGCAGAGTAGAAAAAGATGACAGTATCTGAAACCGTTATTGATATACAGTACTAATATGACAAAGTTTAACTTATTTTTGCAGTGAAGAAATATACATTTAATTTTAGAAAGGTTGTTTAGACTATGAAGGTATAAAATATAAAACATATGTTATTCTAATGTACAACATTTGAAAGTCAAAGCTCATCTCTATTTTCATTTTTTAAACAATCTTGTCAAATGTTATTTTAATTCATTTCAGCATAAACATTTTACATTTCAAGTATACATAAATATCATATTTTGTGTATATATATATATATTTAATTTATCGTTTCTGTTAATTATTCAGTGATGGATATTGTTTTCTAGTTAGTCACAGATTTAGACCTTGGACAGTTTTGACTTTAGTACGACATTTTAAAGGTAGTTTTCTGTTTGTATAATTCGTTTAAATTTCATACACTACATCTTTCTTAAAATTTTCAGGATACACTACTTTTAACAATGTACTAATGATTCACTAAAGTTTGATTAATTAAATAGATTTGAAAGACCCCCTCTTTTTAAAATTTAATGTCAATTTACATTGAATCCTAAAAACTGTCACTGTCACTGGGTAATTATTTTGGTGGGTGTAGAAAATATAATGTATTGGTTTTATTTAAATCCTATTCTAATCCTCTTTAGGATAATTGAAACAATTCAAAAGAGTTAATTGTGGTTGGGCAATTGATTTATGGGGTTCCTTTTCTGAATATTGCTTTTTTTGCAGAATAAAATTAGTTTTATTCTGCTTCTCCTGTAATGACTGAATTTAAAATGAACTTTAATTTTAAATTTAGTACTCAAAGGAAGAAGATAATTGTCCTTATTGACCCTTATAATCACCTGTAAACCAGTTCATTATGTATTTTTCTTTTTAATAAGAAACAAAGTCTAATAATTCAGAATTGTCATGTTATCATCTGGCATTTCCCATGTGTACCAATTTCAGCTGTTTGTAAAAGATCTGAATATGATGCTTTCAAGCTTAATGAAGAGTCATAAGCACTCTTTTCTTTTTGTGCCAAAATAAATTTCCTTAATTTAATAGTTTCCAAAACTTTAAGCAATAATTATCATCTATTTTGCCTTCCAGGAGTTTCAAAAAGTTTAAAATATGAATATTACTATTAAAAGGCATTTAAGATTGCAAGTATGCCTCTCAAAGCAAAATAAAATTATGCAATATTACATGTCCTAATATATAACTATAACTTCTGAAATAGATTCAATGTGAGTCAAACATAGTTTTAATTTTTACAGATTTCAAGCACTAATAATCATCTGTTTCTAATATTATTATTTTTAATATTCAGATATAATGGCAATTTAAGTTTTGAAACTGTAAAAATTTAAGCTTTAATTCTAATACTCTCCAATATTGGAGATTCAAGGTTATTAAACCAAAGTATCAATAGTTTCTTAATATCATAGAAATACAAGACATATTTATATAAGATATAAATGTAAGAGCAGAGCAAATTAATCTAATGACTAGAAGGGATCATGAGAGAATCTCTTTTTCTGGTTTTAGGCTGAAAAGTAGTTCAGCTTTCCTAAAAACATAGTACCTAAAACCAAGTACATATGATATCAATTATTCTTTGTTTATTAATCTTGTAGTCTAAAAAATTTGTACATTTGTGTTCTTCAGAGAACTGAAGTGATATTTTTACCATTTTATAATTAGGGTAGATGTAGTTTTTTTCTCCTAGTTTTATTGAGATATAATTGACATATATCACTGTATAAGTTTAAGGTATACGGGATAATGGTTTGATTGATGTATATTGAGAAACGATTACTGCAACAAGTTTCGTTAACGTCCATCTTCTCATATACATTTAGAGAAAGCAAAAAGAGAAAAGGAAACAATTTTTTCCTTGTGAGGAGATTTACTCTTAGGATTTACTGTCTTAACAGTTTTCATATACGTCATACAACGGTGTGAACTGTGGTCGCCATGCTGTACATTACATCCCTAGTACTCATTTATCTTGTAACTGGAAGTTTGTAACTTTTGACCACCATTCTCCTGTTTCTGCTCTCCTCACCCTTCCCCCACCTCTGGTAACTACAAATCTGATCCTTTTATCTATGAATTTTGTTTTTTTGTTTGTTTATAGATTCCACAGATGTGAGATCATATGGTATTTGTCTTTCTCTATCTGACTTATTTCACTTAGCATAATTCCCTCAAGGTCCATCCATGTTGTTGCAAATAGCAGGATTTCAGATGTACTTTCTTTGTTTCTTCTTTTTTTGGTAAGGAAGGTTGGCCCTGAGCTAATATCTGTTGCCAGCCTTCCTCTTTTTGCTTGAGGAAGGTTCACCCTGAGCTAGCATCCATGCCAATCTCCCTCTCTTTTGCATGTACACCAGCACAGCACGGCCCGATGAGTGTGTACGTTTGTGCCCAGGATTTGAACCCATAAACCCCAGGCCTCCGAAACAGAGCATGTGAACTTAACCACTATGCTACTGGGCTGACCCCTCAGATGTACTTTCTTAGCAGCTTGATTATGATATAATTCATATACCATACATTACGCCTATTTAATATGTACAATTTAATGGTTTTTTGAAAATGCGCAGACTTGGGCAACCATCACCAAGAAAAGAACACGTTAGCAGTCTTTCTCCATTTTCTCCAATTTCTCCAGCTCTAGGCAACCACTAATCTACCTTCAGTCTTTATGTATTTGTCTATTCTGAAAATTTCATATACATGAAATCATACAATGTGTGACCTTTTATGTCTGGCTTCTTTTACTTAGTATAATTTCAAGATTCATTCATGTTGTAGAATGTACCTTTATTTCATTACTTTTTGGTGCCAAATAATATTGTATGATAAATCACATTTTGTTTATCCATTCATCAGTTGAGGGACATTTGGATTGTGTTCATTCTTTGGCTATTATTAATTATACTGCTATCATTGTGTACACATTTTTGGGTGGATGCATGTTTTCTTTTCTTTTGGGTGTATACTTAGGAGTGGAATTACTGGGTCATATGGCAATGTGTGTGTTTCATATTTTGAAGAACTGCCAAAATTTTTCCAAAGTAGTTGCAGCATTCTTCATTCCACCCAGCAATGTGTAAGGATTCCAGCTTCTCCTTTTCCTCGTCATCATTTGGCATTATCTGTCTTTTTGATTACAGGCACGCTCATCAGTGTGAAGTGGTATCTTATTGTGGTATTGATTATATTTTTCTTTTTTTTTTTTTTTAAAGATTGGCACCTAAGCTAACAACTGTTGCCAATCTTCTTTTTTTTCTTCCTGCTTTTTTTCTCCCCCAATTCCCCAGTACATTGTTGTATATATTTTAGTTGTGGGTCCTTCTAGTTGTGGCATGTGGGAAGCTGCCTCAACGTGGCCTAATGAGCGGTGCCATGTCCGCGCCCAGGATCCGAACCCTGGGCCGCCGAAGCAGAACGCGCGGACTTAACCACTTGGCCCCGGGGCCGGCCCCTGATTATATTTGTCTAACAACTAATGATGTGTAGCACCTTTTCATGTGCTTATGGGTTATTTGTGTATCTTTGGGGAAATTTTTATTCGTATCTTTTGCCCACTTGTTAATTGCATTACTTGTCTTTTTATGATTGAGTGGTTGAGCATTCTTTAAATATTCTGGATTTTCTCTCTGCAAATATTTTTTCCAATTCTGTCAGTTGTTTTTCTTTCTTGATGATATCCTTTGAAGCACATAATTTTTTTTTTTTTTAAGATTTTATTCTTTCCCTTTTTCTCCCCAAAGCCCCGCGGTACATAGCTGTATATTCTCTGCCGTAGGTCCTTCTAGTTGTGGCATGCGGGACGCCACCCCAGCGTGGTCCGATGAGCAGTGTCATGTCCGCGCCCAGGATTCGAACCAACGAAACACTGGGCCGCCTGCAGCAGAGCGCGCGAACCTAAGCACTCGGCCACGGGGCCAGCCCCTGAAGCATATAAATTTTTAATTTTGATAAAGTACAATTTATTTTGTCTTTTGTCACTTGTGCTTTTGGTGCTGTATCTAAGATGCTTTTCCTAACTCAGTCACAAAGATTTATTGTTATGTTTTCTTCTAAAATCTTTATAGTTTTAGATCTTATATTTAGATCTATGATCTACCTGGAGTTAATTTTTTTGTATGTTGTTAAAAGGGGTCCAATTTGATTCTTTTGCATGTGAATATCTAGTTGTCCCAGCACCATGTGACGATAAGACTATTCTTTTTCAGCCATTATTTCTTAAATTTCTTTTTCTGTTCTTTCTCTCATTTCTCTTCTTCTCATACCCTCATGATGTATATGTTGCTACTCTTGATAGTATCCCGCAGATCTCTGAGACTATTTTTTCTTCATACTTTTTTCTCTCTGTTCTTCATAGTGCGTAATATATATCAATCTATCTTCAAGTTAGCTTATTTTTTCTTCTCCCAGCTAAAATATTCTATTGAGATCCAGTGGTAAATTTTTCACTCAGGTTATTGTATTTTTCACCTCCACACTTTCTATTTTAATATCTTCTATCTCTTCATTGATATTCTCTATTTGATGAGACCTTGTCATCTACCTCTATTTCTTTAAGTAAGGTTGACTTTAGTTTTCTGAACATATTTACAATAGTTGCTTTGAAGTCTTCGTCAGCTATGCCTGACATTCAGGCCCTCTCAGAGCATTTTCACTGCCCAGGCTGTGGGTCACACTTCTCTATTTCTTTGCATGTCTCATGTTTTTTTGTTATTGTTTTTGAAAGCTTGGCACTTTGATACAATATTGTGGTAATTCTGATTACCGATCCAGTCCCCCCTCTGGGGTTTGTTGTTGTTAGTTTTCTTGTCTCTTTGTTTAGTGAATTGGCTGGATTATCTCAGTAAACTTTGCTCTCCCCGTGGTGTGCAGCCTCTGATGTCGCTACTCGTAAGGCACAGCCGTGGCCATGCTCACAATCATCCTGGGATGACAGTGGTTTCAGCAGGGCTTTCTTTCACTGTCTCTTCCCTGCTCTTTCTTGAATTTCCTGCTTCCATTTGCATCACCCCCAGCTCCTAGCCTTTACTAATTTCCAGCTAATTTATCTATTATTTTCCATAATGCTCTGTGGCATCAATTGTTCCACAGTTGGAGCCAATTAAGTCCTACCCCAATTAAGTAATCTCTGAGGCCAGACATTAAGACTTGCTCCAACCCCAGGAGGGCTCTTAGCTTCTCTTTCCCTGGTTGTCTCTGTTAAAATTCTAGCTGTTCCATGGTTTAGCTTGCCACTCTTAGAGGAACATTAGAGTGATTTTCACCAAATAGTAAAGTAAGGAATAACCTCCTAGAAGGATGGAATTATTCCACGTATGGAATACTCAGATATAGGATTATCACTATAAATGTGTATGAATTAGAGTGACAAACTTCAGACTGTAGTATTTTATTTCAATGCAAAGATCTAAGTAGTTAGTGGTATTAGTAAACCAATAGCAGCTAAAACTAGCTCTATCTGTGTAAAACAGAGTGACCTTAGATCTACATTACAAGTAGTCCTATGTACTACTTACTTTTTTACTAAATTCTGTATACAGTTTGACATCAATAACTAATATTTTATAATTTTTAGCACTTTACTACAAACATATTGCTTGTAACTTCATATGTATACATATATAAAATATTCACAGTCACGTAGAATGCTACTTTTAAGTAGGTCAGTTTAAAAATTAAAGAATTGTGGAGGAATAACTATATTATAATAGTTACATAACTTTAAAGAAAGTTTGACCCCTCTAGGTAGTAATAGAGTTAATGCTGCATTAGCTTATAGAAACATTTACCTAAATGATAAAGCAAGAATGTGTGACAGGTGAGTGAGGCAAATGAACTGCTTAGATATGCTGTTCACCACAACTTGAGGCCGGGAGAGTGCATTTGGGGATAAAACAGAATGACAGAGTAGCCTGGAGTAAATAGACACTGACTAGAGAAACTATACAATTATTTTATAATTTTCTTTAGAAACATTATTTAGCCATATTAACATTAAACATATTATGCAATGCCAATGTACCATTAAATGCATTCCGGCTTTTAGAAATTTAAATGCATCGTGGTGTACGTAGAGTCTATATAATAATTTCACTGCAGTAAACACAAAATATAAACATTAAAACTAAAACATCTAAAACTCTGCCTGATTACCACATTAATACTTTGTTGCAAATACAATGAAATTCTAGTTGCTTCTCAGGAAAGGCTATGGGCTGTTCAGAATAACCTTCTGCCTCAGGTTGATCACTTCTTCCTCAAGGATTTGGGTCCTCACCCTGAGGTTCAGGAAGCTGAGTTTCCAACACACCCTCAGATGATCAGTCCTTGGCTGACACACTTCCAGAAAACAAATTCACAAGAAGTTTTGTAGGTAAAGTCAATTAACTTCTAGAGAGGGCTACAGCTGCCTCAAGTGAAAGGGGATTCTAAGTGGATGGGGCGCTGAAATTCCCAAAAGAGATAACCTAGCACAATTATCTCAGATTAGTCAGAAGGCCTTGGTCTCAAAATCTCCATTTTGAGATTTTTATTTTATTGGAAATAAAATTGAAAAATAGTATTGAAATTAATATGGGGATAAATAATTTAATCAGAAAATAGAATGTAACCACAGTTGAATTCCTTGCATGTGAACTTCCAGGACTATCAAAGAAAATCTATTTGTAGTAGTTGACAAAACCTTAAAAACAACAATAATAAGTGGATGTCCAATTTCTAGAATTACATAGCTAGACCTGGATTAAACTGTTAATTCGCCAAGTTAGCTGTGAGCAATTCACTTAGTCTTTCTTGCCTTGTCATTTACAAACTGAAGGATTGTTTAAGTATATTTTATTTGGTTAGAAGGAATGAACTCACGCAAATGTCATTAAGTATGGGAATATGGATTATTATAAGGTGCACACACCTATGAAATTAGCAAAATATGTACCATTGATGCAGGAAAACGATCAATTCTAGAGAAAGTCCAACATCTTCCCTGTAATGCTCTACCATTAAATTGACTGTTCTCCCAGTGGATTCTTTCTCTTCAGCTACTGTTCCACTTTTCAATTTCTTGTCTCTCAACTCCAAATGCCCATTTCTCTCTCTATTTTGTGACACTCAGGCTTAAACTCTGTAAATCACGTTTATTCTTTGCCTGTTAGTTCCTAAGAGGTTCTGTCAGTGAAAGACGTTAGAAAGAGACAGCAAAGCTGAATGAGGAAGAATAGACTTGCTCCTTCCTTTTGTTTCCTGTTGGCTTCTTGTCTGCTTCCTATTCCTGTGAGTGCCATCTTACCCATTCTGTGTCACCAGGCCTACAGTTCTTTCGTTTAGCAGCAACTGAGTCCAGTGTGCAGATTTTTCTACACTTGCATAATCAGTTTAATTGCTCCCCCATCAAAGACAATACCACCCAATGAACTGGCATTACCTCCTCAGACCTATGGGTCCCAGATCCATGAGGCTTCTCTTCCAAGCTTCTAAATTTAATAATTACCACCTCTTCCTTTTGTTCTTGCAGTCTGAGCGGTAGTATTTGCTTCCTATAATTATAACCTCTGTGAAAACATAGTGTTCTTTCTGCCTTTTTAGTTAACTAATTAAAAATTTTATACCTACTTAAATATTCCTTATATTAAGTTCTCTCTATTCAAATAAACATTGTGGTTTTTGTCTCCTGATTGAACCACTGTCTGAGAAAAAAATTGTTATAGCAAAGAAACCATCAGATATCATTTGGGAGTTACATTGGCAATGTTACTGGTTTTTAACGTAGTGACATGGTTTTTTGGCCATGGGAAACAGAATACTAGTAATCTCTGAAATACATTATCATCACGGTTAAAACAGCTATCATGTACCTTCTCTTGAAATGCCTAGTGAAGCAAGTGCCTTCGCAGACTGAATAGCTGCTGCACTTTTCAATTACGGAAGGACTGATGACTACAAGGTGTGTGATGCAGATTCTCTGAGTGTGCTCAAGTGCTCCCAGAAACAAAAGGACACGCTCGCATCTTTGATCTCTCAGGTGAAGTTGCCATCAGGAAATACGTAAAGCTTCTATGACTACTGCAAAACAATTAGGGCCAATGTGCTTAAACTAAATATAAAATTTCACTGTTTTGGTTGCAGAATTACAATGTGAGATAAATTTACTGCCTCGCCATTCTTTCATGGGAATGTTATGACAGAGACTGTGAGGGATTGAGCATCTAAAACTTGGAATGGGGAAGTCTAGTTGGATCCAGATGAAACTGAGGACCTTGAACTTCTCGGTCATTCTTAGCTTCTCTTGTCAATGGAAGCAGCTTTCCTTCACTCGTCTTAGGAGTCTTTCTCTGCTTGAATATCCTATAATAACCTTATCTGTAGCAGTTTTATTGCAAAGAGATGCTAATTTTATTTAATAATAACCCCCCAAACACCTTGTGGTCACTAAGCCCTTAAACAGGACATATTAGAGCATGCTTTAGACAGGCAAGTATAAAAATTGCCCCAGAGGAAATAGCTTATGTGTCAAAATAATGTCAAGATTTTGCTAATTCATATCCAAAGAAACATGTGAAATACGTGTGGGAATATATTCTAAGTATGTCAGATGAAGGAGGATGAAATAAAACACTGAATCAGGTTGAATTTATTGATATGAATGCACTTAGCAGAGATTCTGCATTAATGTGTTAACTTGGGCACCTGGAAGGACCTATAGTAGTTTACTTGGTTGTTTGACTAAAGCTGGAACAAAATTATGAACTACATTTAATGAAGTCTAGATGCTAGAACTTCCCTGGAATAATTAAGAAAAAGAAATACAAATAATTATGATGTAAGGAACATTGTAGATTTTTGTATGCAATATACACACCTACTCTTACAATACGCATCCTCATAGGACTCAGAACTCTCTGTTGATTGAGATATCAAGAAATATATTAGTGAGCACAGCATCAGCATCCTTGAAATGCTCTGCATTAGCTGTCCCTTGTAGAACAGCCGTGAGGGTAGAGATGAGGTCTATAGAAAAAATAGAAATAGAAATGAGCTCTCTGATTTTAGTGGGGATAACTGAAAGCCAGAAACACAGATGCTGGGTGGCAGTTCTTAATCTCTCTCTTTTTTTTTTTTTCACTAAAAAGGGCAGCAAGGATAAAGTGATAATTAAAAAGTTTTGATCCACAGGGGTCTATGTTGGTGGATAATTGTTCATAGTCTCTCTTTTAGTGAATATATGGCCCAGTTACTAAAAGTTTGCTTGATTTACATAACAGAAGCAAACTCCAGATCTTGGGGCCAAAAACCTAACTTGATTCACCACCATAATAAATCATTAGTGTTCCTCCAGTTTCCAGCACTAAGCCAGTTCATAGACCTAAAGGATATGGATTGAAGGACAATCTCATTCCCTTGAGGAAGGACACTCAACACCGCCACAAGTACACACTCTGAGCGTAAGCCTCCTTCGAGTGTTCCCCAAAGGGAGTTGAAGCCATTTACTAGAGTGACTGCAAACTCTGGAAAAGTAAGCACCCAGACCTTTTGGAAATTACCAGATACTGTCTCTGAATTAGTGGCAAATCGTGAGGTTACAAAATGCCTTAATTGTTTCTGGTGTACTACCCAAAAGATTCTATTTGATTCAGATGATAAATAGGATTTTGGCTCAAGTTCATGATACATTGAGCCCAATATGTCTGAGGTCTTGTCTTACGGTTATCTGCCCAGTTCCTGAGTATATAATAGAAGTGGTTGTAATCAGCAACTGGCAGAATCCCCGCATTTGCCATCTGACCAAAGGTGTAGAGCCACTGTAGTAGGAAAGGTAAAGTGGCAGCCCTGAAACTTCTCTCTTTTCCCAGATAGTAGACTGGAAGCAGTACCATATTCTTAGGGGATTGTAGATGTTAGGGGGACCATGAAAATCTTGAAAGATGTGTGATCTTTCCTGTGACAGCACGGTTTAACTTGCCTCTTTTAGCTGTGCAGAAGCGGATGAGTCTTGGAGAATGTGAGTTATTGTAACTGAAGCAGGTAGAGACTCTGCTTGCCCCTGCTGTTCCAGGCATGGTATATTTTATGGAGCAAATTGACAAATCTCTGGGCACTTGATATGCAGCTATTGACCTGAATAATAGTTTTCTACATATCAATCTGAAAAGGCTGTCAAAAGCCGTTGCTTTTACCTGGGAAGATCAACAATACACTTTTGGAAATCTTGCCTCAGGACTGTACCAATTCTTCTGCTCCCTGTAATATAATCCACAGAGATCTTAATAGTTTTGACATTCCATATAACAACATGTTGTCCACTAACGTTATGGCTTATTGGGCTTCATGAACAGGAAGTAGCAGTACCTTGGATTCCTTAGTAAGATCTATATGAATCGGAGGGTGGATGTAAACCCCAATAATACTTAGGGGCTTCCTAACTCAGAGAATTTTCTGGGAGTACAAAAGTCTGGAGCATGTCGTAATATTCCCTTCACATTGAAAGACAAGTTGCTGCACTTTGCGCTGCTACCAACAGAGAAGAAATATAATGCCTGATGGGCCATTTTGGATTTGGGAGTATCATATACTTACAAAGTGTGCTACTCTAAACCATTTGCTAAGTAACTTGTAAGTTTGCCAGAGCAAGAGAAGGCTTAGCTGCAATTCTAGGCTGAAGTCCCAGTTACTCTTCCACTTTGCCTTATGAACATAAGATCCAATATTGCTCGAAGTGTCTGTGGCAAACAGGGATGCTGTACGGAGCCTCTAGCAAGAACTAACAGAAGAATCACAGTAAAGTCCTGTGTGTTTTTTGAGAAATCCTCACCCTCTTCTGCAAGTAGTTGTTCTCCCCTTTGAGATATAGCTCCTTGCTTACTAGTGAGCCCTGGAAGACATTGAACACCTAACTATAGTAGAAATGACTATATGACCTGTGCTCCTTATTATGAAATAATGTTATCTGATTGACCAATTCATAAGATTGGAAATTTGCAGCAGAAATCAATCAGAAAGAGGAAATATAAAGACACAGGCTTGTGGAAGTCTGGAAGACACATCTAAATTAAATGAGTATACGGCTCAAACTTCTTTGACAATAATTTCTGTTATATTGCCTGTCTTTCTCAATCTAGACCTATGGCCCTGGGGAGTTCCTTATGACCAAACTGATAAGGAATAAAACACCCAGGCCTAGTTAACCAACCAGCCATTATAGTTTCACTCAAAGGTGGCCTTAAAGGAAAGTTTGAAGGAAAATATTCTGTAGTGTTCATAAGTTCAAGTGTTATATTTGGCCATTCACTTTGTCTAGACCAAGATGGCCAAAAGAACAAATTTATGTTAATTCATGAGTAGTGGCTAGTGGTTTCCCGGGACAGTTAGGACCTTGTAAAGAAGAAGATTGGAAAATTGGTGACAATGAGGTCTAGGTGAGAGGTGTGTGGATGGCTCTGTCAGTGTGGGTACAGAATTTGAAGATAATCATGTCCCACTTGATGTTCCCTAAAGGTCATCCACTGCAGAAGAGGTTCTTAGGTTGACAAAATGATACACTCTATGGATTTCAGTAAAGCTTCTTTACCCAGCCATGGAATTCTTACTCAATTTGTCCATGATAACCGTAATGGCAGGGACCGAGCCTATCCACAGAGCTCATCCACATCGATGTCCTTCACCACTGCCAAACTAACTAGCTACTGCTGAGGGCATTATCTGCCAACAGCAGAAGCAACAGTGAACCCTGATATGGAACCGTTCCCTGGGGTAACCAAACAACCACCTGATGGCAGGTTTATTACATTGGACTATTTTCATCAAGGAGAGAACAAAGATTTGTCCTCACTGGAATAGACATGTATTCTGGATATGGATTTGCCTTCGCTGCCCTTAATGCTTCTACCAACACCACCATCCATAGATTTGTGATATTGCTTATTCATCATCCTGCACAACCTTGATTCTGGTCCAGAAATTTATTTTGTAACAAAACAAGAACAGCAAAGGGCTCTTGCTCGTGCAATTCATTGGTCGTATCGCACCTGTCCTAATCCATTGATGGAAAGGCCTACTGAAGACTCAGAGCGCCAGTTTGGGGGGAAAGATTCTATTTGAAAGGATGGAGTTTTATCTTTCAGGCTGAAGCATTTGTCTTTAATTATTGACTGCCATGTTTGCTGTCTCTCCTATATCCAGACTATATAGGCCTAGGAATCAAGTATGGAAGAGGGAGTGGCTCCTCTCACTATTAAAACAGGTTCAACCACGGAGTTTTTGCTTCCCCTCTCCCAGCTTTGATCTCTGCTGTTTTGGAGGCACTGCTTCCAAGGGAGATGTGTTTCCACCAGAGACACAGCCATGGTTCCATTAAATTGCAACTTGACACTGTCGCCTGGCCCTTTTCCACTCTCCATGCCACTGAACCAACAGGTAACCAAGGTGCTTACACTACTCACTGGGGTGATTGATATAGATTACCAAGGGAGGAGTTGGTTGCTGCGATAAAATGGGGACAGGAAAGATTATATATGGAAGCCAGAAAATTCTTTGGGATGTTTCACAGTACTTTAATCGTCAAAAATATAAGTTAATGGAAAAATACAGCAACTGGAAAAATAAGGACCGCTAAGATTTTAGACCCTTCATGAATAAAAATTCGAGGATACCACATTAATAAACATGAATGGATCAGCTGAAGCCAAAGAAAACATGCATGGAGTTTTGCAAAAAGGGAGTTATAAATATCAACTGTGACCTAAAGCCTATGGCTTAAAAGCAAAAGAAGAATGAAATAGATAGTGTAAGTTTGAACTTATAAATATCAACTATGTCCTCAAGATAAGTTACAGAAGTGAGAAATTCCTTGCTTTATATATTTATATTGGGATCTATATTTATGTATTTTTTCCTTGCTTGTTGTATGATGCATATATGTGTATATGTATATACACGTGTGTGTATGATTTTCTTCTCTTTCTTCCCATTATTTTATCCAAATTTTATAGAAGGTTAAATTTACAATTCAGTAACAGAATTTACCCCTCAGGTTACAGGATTTGTAATTCAGGGAGCAGAATATGCACATGTGACAGTGATTGAATTTGAAGGTCAATTAACATAGATCATAGATGGATAACGTGACAGTCTCCCAAAGTCAGCTACAATAACTCTTGGAGTTTTACACCATTTTATTTCAGTAGAAGGTAAGAACATCTTCACTTGAATGAATGATAGCTGCATCTTATTAAATGGGAACATAAGTTGTTTTGTTCTCGTATGGAAGTTAAAATATGTACAGAGTAGCATGTCTGAAAGTTGAATAGCCAAATAGCAGAATATGACAGTTACTAATGTTTTCTCTCTCAGAACCAAACCTATTCTTCTATAACCTGCTTTGTGATACTGGAGCTGGAGCTGGGTTTCTGCAAATCTGTTTTGACAGCTTGCCCCCTGTTGGCTTCTGTCAATAGGAAGTGTTAGAAGAAGAATGGAAGGCTAGAGGAGAAAGGAGGTCTTGTTCCTTCTTCGTTGCTATCTAACTACTTCTTGTTTCTGTGAGCATCACCCTAGCATTGTTTAACCCAAGAGGCAGAAGTTGCTTCCTGGAGGAGATGGTGAATCAAGGTTGCAGTTTTTTCCACATGTGCCGACCCAACATGATCGTGCCCCTCTCTAAGACAGCAGTCCCAGAGGCTAGTGCACCTGGTCCGGCCTGGGTACCAGACAATTAAGTTTCTTCCTCCAAGGTCATAAACTTCCACACCATCGGCCAACACCTCCTCCTCAGAAGCCAGAGTTTCAGCTCTGTGAGGCCCCTTGTCTAAGCATCTAAGTCTTAATAATTCAAAACTCTTCCTTTTATTCCATAGTCTTAGATGTGGTAGATGTTTCACTTTAAGGATGATAAGCTTAATGTTTCTTCTTGTCTTTTAAGTAACATATGTAAAAGTCTCTATATTAAATTGTTTCTATTCAAATATCTGGTGTGGTTTCTGTCTTCTGACTGGGCCTTCAGTGATATTACCACCCACTGATAGATCGTTTCCATTCGTCCAGTTGCAATTCCTGTAAGAAGGAATTTGTTTGGCCTGTGATATCCTTTTATGCTGGAAGCCCACATTTTGACTAATCCTGGATGAGGGAGTTACTCCTGAACAAATCACATATTAATGAGGATATTACAGTGAAAATCATCCAGTACAATTCATGACCACGTAAGGCCCTATTTTTAATGAGGCCTGTAGATAGAGCATCTTTTAAGAGGCCAGGAGCATATCAGGAGCTGTGACTTATGGTCTAGAATAAGCTATTACCTCCTAATTCATAGGGGAATTTGGGGTGTTAAATGAGAAAATGTATGCAAAGTGGTACCTTATATGATTCATGGCATGTATTTGGTATATTATTCTCCAATACTTTTGTTTATCTTTCAGTTCGTCATTCATATACAGGGATATGTATATAGTCACATATATTTATTCCTTAAGCTTAAAAAAAATAGATTAGTCCTGTGCCAAGATGATCTGGATGTTGATGACATTCTTACTGGGAGTTTGGATACTAGTGCCTTCTAGCTAAATTCCAAACAAACTATTCATTTATCTATCATGTTTAGAAACACTTGTTTAATCCTGATGTTCCTCAGTTCCTAAGGTTAAACAGGTATTACCTTTTTATATTTGTGACTATATTATGGGATTTTAATTTTTAATATTGGTGTCCATTAGCATCTATTTATGGATCTACCAAAACCACAGCCTTTAACTTTTACTATTTATATAAGTTAAAAAAATACCTTTCTAAAATCCTGCATACATTGTTTCAAGGAATGAGATGTCTTGAGAATTTTAGAAGCTGCTCACTTTTGTGCCAGAACCATTCTTCTGAATGGACTGTATGCAGTTCGCTTCAAATGTATTGATTTCACTGATTCTACTGCAGTGAAAAGATAAGGAAATGGGGTATCAAGATTTAATTTCTCTGTCAGTGAAGTCTTTAATAATTTCTAGAAATTCTCCTTTATTGGATTTGGATCTTGGCTTTGCTTGTTACATTTATATAATGCTTTCCCTCCTAAGAACACAGAGCTCCTTGGAAAGGTTCTAGAAATAGTAACATTTAATATAATAAAAGTGAAAATGTGCACATAAAAACAGTGAGAAGGTGCTGTGTAGGCAGGAGGGTTGGGATGAAACAGCAGGAAATCTAGGTAACAGCAAATCTGCAAATTTTTGTGCCAAGTCCCTGAAAGGTAGTAGAAGTAATAATCTGTGAGTCTCCTCATAAGAAGAAAAAGGGATAAAGACTCTGTTAAATTGATCAAGATTTACCCACTATCTGGTATTTTGGTTTGCACCATTATGAAGAAAACTTAGTGTGGAACAGCTTAACTAGCAAGTATATCTACACTTGTAGACTCTCTCAGATTTCAAACTGCTAAATGGGAGAGAGAGTTCAGTAGTCTGACCTCCTTCTATTTATGCTCTTATCACTTTCTCTTTTTTTCTTTTTTTATTATGTTCTTTCATCCTCAGAAAATCCATTTAAATGTCAAGGACAGATGAGGAAGCAATAGGGCAGTGAGGCCAGTTGATGCAAGTCCTTTTTAGTAATTATGTTTAAGAAATATAAATTGGGAGCTTGTACCAAAGATTTCAAAATAATTAAATCCATGCAAGTGCTGTACAGAAGAAATATGACTTTCATTTAGTAGGCTGTATTCTAAAAATCCTCACTTTCTAATAAACTCTATGCAAGTTATTGACACAAGATGATTAACTAATGTGTGAATTTAATATATATCATATCATCAATGAGAAAACTTAATTCCTCATTTTATGCAATCATTCTTTTAATTAATTTTCAGAATATTTATGGAGATGTAAGAGTAGGATAGTAATAATTATTAAATGTCCCTAAAAGATAGTCACTGTTTTAGTCCATTGATGAAATTTATCTCATTTATTCTTTACTAAAACGTTACAGATTTTGTGTGTTTGCTTCTGTAAAGATGGAGTAGAGGTACTTTCTTCTATTCCTCCCACTAGATACAACTAAAACCTCTGGATATTATAAATAAAGCAAGCTTAAGAAGACTCTGAAATGTGGAGCAAAGAATACAGATCAGGTAAGAGCTTTGAGACCCAAGGAATGACCTGGTGGTAAGATCACTGGGTTTTCTTTTGGCCCCATTTTCCCCAGAATTGGTGCTGGAGATGCAAGCAACCCAGAAATGCCAACAGTCACGGACAAAACAAACAACCAAAAGCTGGTTCTCTTTAATCAAAGGACCAGGAGAGAGGGCAACTCATCAAGACAGAAGCATTTTATAGAAAAACTTCTCTATTTCAACCTAACAACACAGAAAAATCTGTAGCCTCATGGCCATCCTTAACAGCAAAGGCTGAAAGAGGAGCTGAGACTTCTATTTCCTACCGGCTGCAATGAGGCACCCAACCCCCTCCTGGGGTTATGTCAGAGAAGACCCAGTAGGGAGCCAGAATTTTCATCTCCCCTCTCAGAATGAATGGTGACCATGTGGGGAAGCTGTTCTCCACTCTCACCCTGTGGAATGAGGAACCATTCCTTTGTGGGGTGGCATCAGAAAAGGGCTTGTGGAGAGCCGAGTCTTTCACTATAATCCAACAGTAATGAGACCCTACTCTTCCAGCAGGGACAGTGGAGGCCCTGTGGGAAGAAGTAACCAGGCATTCTCCTCCTCTCCCCAGCCATGTTGGTCCAGCCAGAGATATACTGGCAGCAGAAAATTCCACCCCTGCTTGGAAATGAGGAACTTTCCCCCAAACCCCAGATGTCAGTGGAGGCCAAGAGGGGAACCTGAACTTCCGCAGCCACATGGAAGTAAGGAGGCAGGACATGCTCCCCTTCTCCTTCTGGGGCAGCATCAGAAACACTAGTTAAAACAAACAAACAAATTCACAATCGCAACAAAGAGAATAAAATACCTTGGGATAAATTTAACCAAGGAGGTAAAAGACCTATACAACGAAAACTACAAGACTTTACTGAAAGAAATTGATAACAGCATAAAGAGATGGAAAGACATTCCATGCACATGGATTGGAAGAATAAACATAGTTAAAATTTCCATACTACCTAAATCAATCTACAGATTCAAAGCTATCGCAATCAGAATCCCAATGACATTCTTTACAGAAATAGAACAAAGAATCCTAAAATTCATATGGGGCAGCAAAAGACCTTGAATTGCTAAAGCAATCCTGAGAAAAAAGAACAAAGCTGGAGGCATCACAATCCCTGATTTCAAAACATGCTACAAAGCTACAGTAATCAAAACAGCATGGTCTTGGTACAAAAATGGGTGCACAGATCAATGGAACAGAATTGAAAGCCCAGACATAAAACCACACATCTACGGACAGCTAATCTTTGACAAATACAATGGAGAAAAGAAAGTCTTTTCAACAAATGGTGCTGGGAAAACTGGACAGCCACACATAAAAGAATGAAAATTGACCATTCTTTTTCACCATTCACCAAAAGAAACTCAAAATGGATCAAAGACCTAAAGATTAGACCTGAAACCAAAAGGCTTTTAGAAGAAAATATAGGCAGTACACTCTTTAACATCAGTATCAAAAGGATCTTTTTGGATACCATGTCTTCTCAGACAAGTAAACAATAGAAAGAATAAACAAATGGGACTTGATCAGACTAAAGAGCTTCTTCAAGTCAAGGGAAAACAGGGTTGAAACAAAAAAAAAACCCACTAATTGGGAAAAAATATTTACAAGTTATATATCAGACAAAGGGTTAATCTCCATGATATATAAAAAAATGCACACAGCTCAAGAACAAAAATCAAACAACCCGATCAAAAAATTGGCAGGGGAAATGAACAAACATTTCTCCAAAGAAGATATATAGATGGCCCATAGACACAGGTAAAGATGTTCATCATCATTAATCATCAGGGAAATGCAAATCAAAAAAACTACACTACAATATCACCTTATACCTGTTAGAATGGCAAAAATAACCAAAATAAAAAGTGACAAATGTTGGAGAGGTTGTGGAGAAAAAGGAACCCTCATCCACTGTTGGTGGGAATGAAAACTGGTGCAGCCACTATGGAAAACAGTACGGAGGTTTCTCAAAAAATTAAAAATAGAAATACCATATGACCCAGCCATCCCTCTACTGGGTGTCTATGCAAAGAACTTGAAATCAGCAATTCCAAAAGTCCCATGTACCCCTATGTTCATTGCAGCATTATTTACAATATCCAAGATGTGGAAGCAACCTAAGTGCCCATCAACTGATGATTGGATAAAGAAGATATAGTATATATACACAATGGAATACTACTCAGCCATAAAAAAGGATAAAATCGTTCCATTCACAACAACATGGATAGACCTTAAGGGTATTATGTTAAGTGAAATAAGCCAGTAGAGAATGAGGAACTCTGTATGACTCCACTCATAAGTGGAAGTTAAACATGTAGAGAAGGAGAGCTGATTGGTGGTTACCAGGAGAAAGAGGGGGAGGGCACAAAGGGTGAAGTGGTGCACCTACAATATGACTGACAATAATGTCCAACTGAAATTTCACAAGGTTGTAAACTATCATAATCTTAATAAGAATTAAACAAACAAACAAAAAGCTAAATAAGACCCAGAGTCTCATAACATAATACTCAAGATGTCTAGTTTTCAATTGAAAATCAGTTGTCATATAAGGAATCAGGAAAATTTCAACGTGAATAAAAAAACTCAATCATAGATATCAACAGTGACAGGCATGACAGAGATGGTGAAACTATCCGACATGGGTTGTAAAGCAAGCATCATAAAAATATTTCAAAAGGCAATTATGAACAAGCTTAAACTAATAAAAAATAGAACACCTCCTGAAAGAAATAGAAAATATCAGCAAGGAAATAGAAGATATAAGTAATAACCAAACATAAACTACATTTTTAAATTAAAAAATGTAATAACCAAAAAAAGAAAAGGACAAACACCTCATAATGATGGGCTTAAAAGCAGAACAGAGGGAGCAGAGAAAAGAATTAATGAATTTAAAGATTGGAACAATAAAAATCACCCAGTCAACCACAGACCGAAAATAGACTGGAATTAACATGAACAGAACCTCCGGAACCTGTGGGACAATAAAAAAAAGATTTGTCGATTGTCTGATGATAGTCCATAATGAGACAATAAAGACGGTGGGACAGAAAAGATTTTCAAAGGAATAATGGCTGACAACTTTCCAAATTTGGCAAAATACATAAGCCAATAGATTCATGAAGCTGAGCAAACCACAAAGCATATACACAAACAGTATAAACCTAAAGAAATCTATGCCAAATCATATCATAGTCAAACTTCCGAAATTCAAAAAAAAAAAAAAAATGAAAGCAGCATGTAAAGGATATCAAAGGCATCCAGATCAGAAAGGAAGAAATAAACTCTCCCTATTCACAAACGAAGTCATGGGCTCTGTAAAAAAATCCCAAGGAAGCTGCAAAAAAGTTGTCCTAGAACTAATTAGTTAGTACAAAAAGTTTTCAGGACACAAGATAAATATGCAAAATCAATGAATGTATAGACATAAAAATTAAAAATATAATACAATTTACAATCACTCAAAGAAGAGAAATACTTAGATATAGATCTAACAAAACATGCACAGAACTTGTATGTTGAAAGCTAGAAAATCCTTATAGGGGAATTCAAATAAGATATAAATAAGTGGAGAGACATATTATGTCCATGAATTGGAAAGGTAAACATAATAAAAATGTCAATTTTCCTTAAATTGTTAAACAGGTTTAACAGAATTCTTATCAAAATCTCAGCAAGACTTTTTGCAGATTTGGCAGGATTATTCTAGAAGCTGTATTTCAGAGCAAAGGAACTAGATTAGCTAAAATAATTAAGCAAAGGAGAATAAAATGGGAGAAATCACTCTACCCTGTATCAAGACTTTTATATGGTTACAGTAATCAGGATGGCAAGGTGTTGGTGGAGTGATAGGTGCATGGATCAATGGAACAGGATAGAAAGCCCAGAAGCAGCCATATACAAGTATAGCTAACTGGATTTTGAAAAAGGTACAACATAAATTAAATGGAAGAAAGATAATATTTTCAATAAATGGAAACAGAACAATCAGACATTCCATAGGCCAAAACCCTTGACTTAAGCCTCACGTTAAACAAGAGTTAAGTTAAAATGGGTCATAGATTTTAATATAAAATGAAAAACTATAAAGCTTTTAGAAGAAAATGTGAAAATATGTTTGGCACATAGGATTTGGTGAAGTATTCTTATACAATATCAAAGGCATGATCCATAAACAAAAAGATCAATAAATTGGTTTTCATTAAAATTAAAATCTTCTGCCATGTTAACAGGTTGAAAAAAAACCCTGAAGACTAAGAAAAAGTATTTGTAAACCAGATATGCGATCAAAGATTCTTAAGTAGAATATATAAAGAACTCCCCAAATTGTAAAACTGTAAAAACTAATGAACAATCTAATTAGAAAATTAAGAAACATGAAAAAATTTCACCAAAGGTGACATACAAATGGCAAATAAGCACATGAAAAGATGTGCAACATCACTAGCCAGCAGGGGAAATGCAAATTAACACTAACAAGAGATGTTGCTACTTTGTCAGAGTCCACATGATCACCCCAGCTTGATGATTCACTAAGAGAACTCATGGGACTTAGCATATGTTTATACTCACAACTATGAGCTATTAGAGTGAAAGGGTACAAAGCAAAATCAGCACAGGGAATATGCACATGAAGAACATTCCAGGGGAAATCAGGTGCAAGCGTCCAACGGTCTTCACCCAGTGTAGTCACACAGGACACACTTCAGTCAAGGAGTTGTGACAACATATGTGAAATGTTGTCTGTTAGGGAAGCTCATTAAGAGATTCAGTGCCCAGGGTTTTAATTGGGAGCTGGTTGTGTTAGACACCCTCTACCTAGCATGCATCGAAATTCCAGACTCTGAGAAAGAAAGAGAGGTTCAACATAAACCAAATTGTCTGTAAAAACAGTTTAGGTAAAGTGAGCCATTCTTGTCAACGAATGATGGGAATCCTCTCTAAATTTAAGTTCCAAGATGCCAACCAAGGGCCAACCTTGCTAGCAGGCCTTTTTTAAGGATAGCAATCTCAGGTCTGCTGTGTTAATTCTTCTGCACAACTATGTACCAATTTAGACAAACTAAAATAAAAGTAATGGCCATACCAACGCTTATGAGGATGTGGAAAAACTGGATATCTCATATGTTGCAGGTGGGAACGTAAAATGGTACAGCCACTCTGGAAAAACTGTGCATACATTTACCATATGATTAGCAATTGCATTTCTGAATATTTATCCCAAAGACACGAAAATGTCCATCATTGTTCATAGCAACTTTTTAATATCTCCAAACTGGAAACAACCCAGATGTCCTTTAATGGATGAATAGTTCAACTGTGATATATACATACAATGGAATATAACTTAGGAATAAAAAAACTTTATTAATAATGCAACAACTTGGAAGAATCTCAAAGGTATCATGCTGAGTTAAAAATTGTAATCTCAAAAGCTGCAACCTGTATGATTCCATTAAATTTTTTTTAGATGACAAAGTGTGAATATGTAGAGCAGACTACTTCTTACCAAGAGTTACGGATGGTGGGAAGGGAGAGGTAGTTGTAGGCCATAACAAAGTAACACAAAGGAAACCTTTGAAGTGATGTACCAGTTCTGTAGCTTGACTGGTGATGGTTACACTAATCTACATATATGACAAAATGGCGTCTAACTATTAGGACAATTTCCTGATTTTGATTTTGTACTACAGTATGTAAGATGTAACCAGTGAAGGGAAATTGGGTGAAGGCTATGAGACCTCTCTGACTACATTTGTACCTTTGTACTATTATTGTGAATTTATAATTATCTCAAGATAAAAAACTATACATTAATAAGTATTCTCATTATTTTACAGATGAGCAGATAGTACTATTTCTGCCTTGGTGAATTTCTAAAGTGCCTGCTTAAGCAAGATTGCAAACTAACCCATATCTGAACTGAAGCATCAATCAATCTTAGGTCCAAGAGGTAAAGTAATGGGTTCTTCCTCAAATAAAAAAGTGTAAGTTTGGGAATGATGTCAGCATCATGGCAGAGTAGGCTTTTCCAGTAATCTTTCTCCTCCAATATAGAAGGAAAAGGACATTCATACTCCAGCAGAGGACATCCAAATACAACATAAAAAACCTCATAGAGACCCACGTAGGCATATGACAGAGGGCAGGGAGACTGGAAACCCCTTGGACGAGGTGGAGCAGAGTAAGAGAAAACTTCGCCCCCTCCCCTAAAGACTGTGATGCAGGACCCTGGGCAGCCTCCAAGAGGGAAGGAATGGGGGAGGTGATGTTCATTCATAGGAACATCAAGGACTCTCATGGGCCCTTTCAGCCTAAAGGGAAGCCCTCTACAGGGTGAAGGCTTTCATGGGGAGTGACCTTATAAAGCCAACAGCTCAGGAGAGCAGATAACAAGAGCAGAGGGAGAAAACCCATAGAGCACACAGGAGAAAGCACCCCTCCCCCACCCACTCAGCACAGTTCCAAGCCCCTGAGATTTCAGTTGAAGGCAGAGTGCTCAGAATACATGACTCTTCACTCCTACTCAGTGGTGATAGATGGTAACTGCAACCAAACAACACCAAGGATGAGAAAAAACAGAGCCACTCCCTCTAGCAATATCAAATATTATATTAGATCTCCAGACCAGAGAGAAAATGACAAGAACCCAGTCCTGAGGATGCAGACATATGTAATCTAAATGAGAGAGAATTCAAAACAGCTATCATCAAAAAGCTCAATGAGCTAAAAGAATGTAGACAAACAATTTAACGAGTTCAGGAGCTACTTCACAAAACAGACTGAAACTATAAATAATCAATCAGAAGTATTAGAGATGAAAGACACAATGGAAGAAATAAAACAAAATGTGGATTCCCTGAATGCTCAAGCAGACACCATAGAGAAGCATATCAGCATAATCGAAGATAGACATGTTGAAATGCTCCAGATAGAGGAGGAGAGAGAACTAAGACTAAAAAGAAGAAAGTCTCCAAGAAATATCTGACTAAATTAGGAAATGCAACATAAGAATTTTAGGTATTCAAGAAGGAGAAGACAAGGAGAATGGAGCAGAAAGCTTGCACAAAGAAATAATAGCAGAGAACTTCCCAAACCTAGGAAAGGAAATCCATGAGGAAGAGGCTGCCAGATCTCCTAAATATGTCAATGTAAAAAGACCTCCTGCAAGGCATATAGTAGTGAAACTGGCAAAACTCTGAATGACAAAGAAAGAATACTAAGGGCAGCAAGGCAGAAGAACATAATCTACAAAAGAACTCCCATCAGGCATTCAGCATATTTCTGTGCAGAAACCTTACAGGCTAGAAGAGACTGGAATGACATATTCAAATCTTCGAAGGCCAAAAACGTTCAGCCAAGGATACTCTAGCTAGTGAAAATAACCTTCAGGTATGATGGAGGAATAAAAAATTTCCCAGGCAAACATAAGCTAAGGAATTTCATAGCCACGACCCCCCCCCACACACAAGAAATTTTCAAGAAGGCCCTCATACCTGAAAAAGAAGGGGGGGAGAAATGGGTTACAAAGCACAGGGAAAGGAGATAAATAGGTAGATAGAATCAGAGCAGGATAGCAAATACTTAATATACCATCAAAGACAAAGGGAAGGAATACACTAAAAACAAAGATAATCTTGTCATTTTAACGACAAACTCACAACACAAGATGGAATAAGATGTGAGAAAAACAATTTAGGAGGGGAAGAGGAAAGGGATTGAATCAGTTTAGTCTAAGGAAATAAGAGGCCATCAGAAAAGGGACTATCTTACCCATGAGATTTTGAGTACAAACCACAAGGTAACCACTAACCAAAAAGCAAAACAGAGACAAATAATAAATAAGGAGAAAGCAAAGAAACACAACATAAATAAATACATAACTTGACTGATAGGCCAAAATACACAGGACAAGAAACAAAGAAAATGCAGGAGAACCAGAAAATGAGTGATAAAATGTCAGCATTAAGCCCTCATATATTGATAATCACCCTAAACATAAATGGATTGAATTCTCCAATAAAAAGATACAGAGTGGCAAGATGGATTAAAGAACAAGACCCAACAATATGCTGCCTCCAGAAAATGCATCTCAGCTCCAAAGACAAACACAGGCTCAGAGTGAAGGGATGGAAGATGATACTCCAAGGTAGTGACAAACAAAAGAAAGCAGGTGTTGCCATACTTATATCATATAAAGTAGACTTCAGTATAAGACAGGTAAAGGGAGACAAAGAGGGGCAGTATGTAACGATTAAAGGGGCATTTCCATCAAGAAGAAATAACACTTACAAATATCTATGCACCCAACGCAGGAGCACCAAAGTACATAAAGCAACTATTAACAAACCTAAAATAATACATTAATAATAACACAATAATAGTAAGGGAGCTCAGCACTCCACTCACATCAATGGATAGATCATCCAGACAGAAAATCAACAAGGAAACAGTGGGATTAAATGAAAAGCTAGACCAGTTGGACTTAATAGACATATATAGTACACTCCATCCAAAAACAGCAGAATACACATTCTTCTCAAGTGTGCATGGAACATTCTCAAGAATAGACCATATATTGGGAAATAAAGCAAGCCTCCATAAATTTAAGAAGATTGAAATAGTAACAGGCATTTTCTCTGATCACAAAGCTATAAAGCTAGAAATTAATTACAAGAAAAAAGCTGAGAAAAGGACAGAGATGTGGAAACTAAACAACATGCTATTGAACAAGCAATGGATCATTGAAGAAATTAAAGGAGAAATCAAAAAATATCTGTAGACAAATGAAAATGAAAGCATACCATACCAACTCATATGGGATGCAGCAAAAGCCATATTAAGAGGAAAATCCATCACAATGCAGGCTCACCTTAACAAACAAGAAAAAGTCCAAATAGGCAATCTTAAACTACACCTAACTGAGTTAGAAAAAGAACAAACAAAGCCCAAAATCAGCAGAAGGAGAGAAATAATAAAAATCAGAGCAGACATAAATGCAATTGAAACAAAAAAGGCAGTAGAAAGGATCAATGAAACAAAGAGTTGGTTCTTTGAGGAGATAAATAAAATTGACGAGGCCCCAGCCAGACTTACAAAGAAAAAAAGAGAGAAAGCTCAGATAAATAAAATTAGAAATGAAAGAGGAGAAATAACAATGGATACCATAGAAATACAGATTATAAGAGAATACTACGAAAAACTATATGCCAACAAAATGGACAACTTAGAGGAAATGGATAAATTCTTAGACTCTTACAACCTCCCAAAGCTGAACCAAGAAGAAATATATAATCTAAATAGACCAATCACAAGTAAAGTGATTGAAACACTAATCAAATCATCCCAAAGAATAAAAGCCCAGGACCAGACGGCTTCCCTGGGGAATTCTACCAAACTTTGAGAGAGGACTTAATACCTATCCTTCTCAAACTATTCCAAAAAATTAGGGAAGATGGAATGCTTTCTAACACATTCTATGAGGTCAACATCACTCTGATACCAAAGCTTTACAAGCACAACACAAAATTGGAAAATTACAGGCCAATATTGCTGATGAACATAGATGCAAAAGTCAACAAAATATTGGCAACCCGGATACAGCAATACCTCACAAAGGTCATACATCGTGATCAAGTGAGATTCATACCAGGGACACAGAGATGGCTCAACATCTGCAAATCAATCAATGTGATACAACACATTAACGAAATGAGGAATAAAAACCATGTGGTCATCTCAATAGATGCAGAGAAAACATTTGACAAGGTCCAACAGCCATTTATGATAAAAACTCTTAACAAATTGGATAGAAGGAAGTTAACTCAACATAATAAAGGCCATACATGACAAAATCACAGCCAACATCATACTCAATGGGGAAAAACTGAACACAATCCCTCTGAGAACAGGAACAAGACAAGGATGCCCCTCTCACCACTCTTATTCAACATAGTACTGGAGGTTTTGGCCAGCGCAGGTAGGCAAGAGAAAGAAGTAAAAGAATACAAATAGGGAGTGAAGAAGTCAAACTCTTACTGCTTGCAAATGACATTATCTTATGTATAGAAAACCCTAAAGAATCCATTGGAAAACTATTAGAAATAATTAAGAACTACAGTAAGTTGTGGCATACAAAATCAACTTACAAAAATCAATTGCATTTTTGTACTCTAATAACAATCTTACAGCAAGATAACTCCAGAATACAATTCCATTTACAATTGAAACAAAAAGAATAAAGGACCCAGGAATAAATTTAACTAAGGAGGTGAAGGACTTATACAATAAAAATTATAATAAGACATTATTGAAAGAAATAGATAATGACGTAAAAAGATGGAAAGAGATTCCATGCACATGGATTGGAAGAATAAATATAGTTAAGATGTCCATACTTCCCAAAGCAATCTACAGAGTCAATGCAATCCTAATCAGAATTCCAATCTTATTCTTCATGGAAATAGTGCAAAGAATCCTAAAATTCATATGGGGCAACCTAAGACCCCAAATTTCCAAAGCAATCTTAAGAAAAAAGAACAAAGCTGGAGGCATCAAATCCATGACTTGAAAATGTACTAAAAATCCATAGTGATCAAAGCAGTATGATACTGGTACAAAAACAGACACACAGATCAATGGAACAGAACTGAAATCCCAGAAATAAAACTGCACATATACAGAAAGCTAATCTCTGACAAAGGTGCCAAGAACATACAATGGAGAAAAGACGGTCTCTTCAATAAATGGTGTTGGGAAAACTGGACAACTATATGCAAAGGATAAAAGTAGACCATTATCTCACACCATACACAAAAATAAACTCAAAATGGATCAAAGACTTGAAGATAAGTCCTGAAACCATAAAATTTCTGGAAGAAAATATAGGCAGTACACGCTTTGACATTGACAAGGATCTTTTGAATACCATGTCTTCTCAGACAAGTGAAACAAAAGAAAAAATAAACAAGGGGGAGTTCATCAGACTAAAGAGCTTCTTCAAGGCAAAAGAAACTAGGATCAAAAACAAAAGACAACATACCAATTTGGAGAAAATTTTTGCAAATCATATCCAACAAGGGGTTAATCTCCATAATATATAAGGAACTCACACAACTGATCAACAAAAAAACAAAGAGTGCGATCAAAAAATGAGCAGAAGATATGAACATTTTTCCAAAGAGTATATACAGATGTCCAATAAACACAAGAGAAGATGTTCAACATCACCCATCATTGGGGAAATGCAAATCATAACTACACTAAGACACTACCTTATGCTCATTAAAATGGCTATAATCACTAAGACTAAAAATAAAAAATGTTGGAAAGGGTGTGGAGAAAAGGGAATCCTCATACACCACTGATGGGAATGCAAACTTGGGCAGCCACTATGGAAAATAGTAGAGAGATTCCTCAAAAAACTGAAAATAGAACCAATGACTCAGCTATCCCAATACTGGGTATCTACCCAAACAACTTGAAATCAACAATCCAAAGTAACATATGCACACCTGTGTTTATTGCAGCACTATTCACAATAGCCAAGACATGGAAACAATCCAAATGCCCATTGACTGATGATTGGATAAAGAAGAGTTGGTATATACATACAATGGAATACTACTCAGCCAGAAAAAAGACAATATCATCCCATTTGCGACAACATGGATGGACCTGGAGGGAATTATGCTATGCAAATTAAGGCAGACTGAGAAAGACAAACACCATACGATTTCACTCATATGTGGAATATAAACAAGCGCATGGACAAAGAAAACAGTTCAGTAGTTACCAGGGGATGGAGGGTCAGGGATGGGGAAGGGGGTTAAGCGGAGCATCTATGTGGTGATAGGCAGGAAATAATGTACAACTGAAATTTCACAATGATGTAAGCTATTAAGAACTCAAATTTTAAAAAAAGGATAAGTTTTAGGAATAAAGGAGAATAAAAGCTTCTTTGTGCTAGGAGTTTGGAAGACAGTGGCATAGGAGAATCCTGAGTTTGTCTCCTCCTCCAGACACAACAAATCTACAACTACATGTGGAATAATTTTCCCTGAGGGAAATCTCAGAACGGGGTGAAAAGAGCCTCTATAACTGGGGAGACACTGAAAGGGGTGTAAGAGAGAGATGAAGTCCTGCACACCCTTGTCATGGAATTTCATGGTCAGAAGTGATGTCAAAGGCACAGATCTTTATCCAGAGGTGGGAGAGATTCAAGCTCCACATTAGGCAACTGAGTCCTTACATCCAGCACAGGAGAGGCAAGATCCCGAAACACTTGGCTTTGAAAACCAATGGGGAATATACTTAGGACAAATATAGGACTACAGGGAAAGGAAAACCCACTCTTAAAGGGCTTATGCACAGACTCATTTGACTGGAAAACCAGTACAAAATCACTAGATAGAAAAGTGTATAGTCCATAAGTAAAAGAGAATAAGAAGTGGGGGGCACCTTCTAGAGAGGCAGAAAGCTGGTGAGCCTGGCCCCCAGGAACTGAGACACAGGTGATAGCCATTTTGAGGACCTCATTCAGCTATTCTGATGCCAGCACTGGCAGGCACCATTTTGAAATTTTCCCTCTAGCCTGTTAGAATGGGGGCCTTCCCAGCCCACCAGTGTACCTATGGCAGCTCCACACTGCCAAGCCACACAGCCAGCCTGTACCTGGGGCCTGTCCCACCAACCAGCAAGCCAGAAGCAGTCACCTGCCATCAGCCCATACCAGGGGCCAGACCTGCCCACCAGTGCACTCCAGGCTGTCCTGTGCTGCCTGACCAAGTAGCCAGAACACGCTGGGGACCTTCTGGGACAACGTCAAGCATACTAACATTTGCAGTATAGGTGTCCCAGAAGGAGAAGAGGAAGAGAAAGGTGCAAAGAACTTATTTGAAGAAATAATACCTGAAAATTTTCCTAACCTGGGGAAGAAAACAGACATCCTGGTCCAGAAAACACAGAGAGTCCCAAACAAGATGAATCCAAAGAGGCCTACACTGAGGTAATTATAATTAAAGTAACCAGAATTAAATAAAGAGAGAATCTTAGAACCTGGAAGAGTAAAGCAATGTTACCCACAGGGGGACAACCATAAGTCTATCAGCTGACTTTTCAGCAGAAATCTTACAGGCTAGAAGGGTGTAGCATGATATATTCAAAGTGCTGAAACGAAAAAACCTATAACAGAATATTCTACCTAGCAAGCTTATCATTAAGAATAGAAGGAGAGAAAAAGCGTTTTACAGAGAAGCAAAACTAAAGGAGTTCATCACCACTAAACTGGCCTTACAAGAAATGTTAAAGGGATTACTTTAAGTAGGGGGAGAAAAGGCCACAAGCAGAAAAAAAGAAAGTTATCAAAGAAAAAAATGACATTGGTAAAGCCAAATATATTGTAAAGGTAAAGGTGATAGATCAACCACTTATAATGCTAGTATGAAGGTCAAAAGGCAAAAATACTAAAATTGTCTATATCTACAATTAAGGGATCTACTAAATGAAAAGACATAAAATATGATGCCAAAACATAAAACTTGAGAGGGAAGTAAAAATTTAGGGCTTTTAGAATGTGTTCAAACTTAAGAGAACATCAACTTAATATAGACTGCTACATACATAGGTGATTGTATATAAACCTCATGGTAACCACAAGTCAAGTATCTATAATACACAAAAATAAAGAGGAAAGAATCCAAACATAAAACTAAAGAAAGTCATCAAATCACAAAGGAAGACAGCAAGAGAAAAAGAATGGAACAGAGAAGAAGTACAAAAACATCCAGAAAACATACAACAAAATGGCAATAAGTGCATACCTATCAACAATTACTCCAAATGTAAATGGAATAAATTCTTCAATCAAAAGGCATAGGGTAATTGAATGGATAAAAAAAACAAGACCTATATACATGCTGCCAACAAGACACATATTTCAGATGTAAAGATACAGACTGAAAGTGAAGAGATAGAAAAGGATATTCCATGCAAATGGAAACAAAAAGAAAGCTGAGTTAGCAATGCTTATAGTAAACAAAATAGACTTTAAAACAACTGTGACAAGAGACACAGAAGAGCATTACATAATGATAAAGGGAACAATTCAACAAGAGAATATAACACCTGTAAACATCTATGCACCCAACATGGGAGCACTTAAATACATAAAGCAATTATTAACTGACATAAAAAGAGAAATTGACAGTAACACCATAACAGTAGGGAAATTTAACACCCCAGTTACATCAATAGATAAATCATCTAGACAGAAGATCAATAAGGGAACATTGGCCTTAAATGACACGTTAGATCAGATGGACTTAATACGTGTATACAGAACATTCCATCCCAAAACAGCAGAATGCACATTCTTTTTGAATGCATATGGAACATTCTCCAGGATTGATTACATGTTAGGTCACAAAACAAGTCTCAATAAGTTTAAGGACATTGAAATCATATTTGCCATCTTTTCTAACCACAACAGTATGAAACTAAAAATCAATAACAAGAAGAAAATTGGAAAAATACAAACACATGGAGACCAAACAATATACTACTATGCAACCAATGGGTCAATGAAAAAGTCAAAGAGGAAATGAAAAAAAACCTTAAGATAAATGAAAATGGAAAGACAGCTATCCTAAATCTATGGAATGCAGCAAAAGCAGTTTTAAGAGGGAAGTTTGTAGTTATACAGGCCCATCTCAAGAAAGAAGAAAAATATCAAGTAAACAATCTAACTTTACAGCTAAAGGAATTAGAAAAATAAGAATAACAGAGCCCAAAGTTAGTAAAAAGAAGGAAATAATAAAGATCAGAGGAGAAGTAAGTGAAATAGAGACTAAAGAGACAATAGAAAAGATCAGTGGAACTAAGAGCTGGTTCTTTGAAAAGATAAAGAAAATTGATAAAGCTTTACCCAGACACATCAAGAAAAAAAGAGAGAGGGCTAAAATAAATAAAATCAGAAATGAAAGACAAGAAGTTGCAACTAAGAACACATAAATGCAAAGAATCATGAGAGATTCTTATGAAGAATTATATAACAACAAATTGGACAACCTGGAAGAAATGGATAAATTCCTAGAATCATACAATCTTCCAACGCTGAATCAGGAAGAAATAGTAAATCTGAGCAGACTTATTACTAATAATGAAATTGAATCAGTAATCAAAAAACTCCCAAAAAACAAAAGTCCATGACCAGATGGCTTCACAGGTGAATTCTATCAAACATTTAAAGAAGAGTTAATGCCCATCCTTCTCAAACCATTTCAAAAAATTGAAGAGGAAGGATGACTCCCAAGCTCATTGTATGAGGCCAGCACTACCCTGATACCCAGAAGACAAAGATATCAGGTCAATATCCCTGATGAAGATAGATGTAAAAATGATTGACAAAACATTAGCAAACCAAATTCAACAACATATCAGAAGGATCATACACCATGATCAAGTGGGTTTTTTTTCCAGGGATGCGAGGATAGTTCCATATCCAGAAATCAAGCAATGTGAAACAACACATTAACAAAATAAAGGCTAAAATTTATATATCATTTCAATACATGCATATAAACATTTTATAACATTCAACATCCATTTATGATTAAAAAAAAAGTCCTCAACAAAGTGGGTATAGAGGAAACGTATCTCAACATAATAAAGGCCATGCCTGTGAAACCCACAGCTATCACCATAGCAAATGATGAATAGCACAGAGATTTTCCTCTAAGATCAGGAACAACACTAGGATGCCCACTCTCACCACTCTTATTCAACATAGTGTGGAATTCCTAGCTACAGCAATCAGACAAGAAAAATAAATAAAAGATAAAATTGGAAAGGAAGAAGTAAAAGTGTCATTATTTGAAGATGACATGATTTTACATATAGAAAACTTCACCTAAATATTATTAGGACTAATAAACGAACTCAGTAAAGTTGCAGGATACAAACTAAACATAAAGAAATTAGCTGTGTTCCTATACACTAACAACAAACTATCAGAAAGAAAAATTAAGAAAACAATCTCACTTACAATTGCATCTCAAAGAGAATGGTAACTAGGAATAAGTTTAACCAAGGAGGTGAATGATCTATATACTGAAAACTGTAAGAAACTGATGAAAGAAACTCAAAGTAGATTAAAGACCTAAATGTAAGACCTGAAACCATAAAACTCCTAGGAGAAAACATAGGTAGTAAACTCTTTGCCATGGGTCTTGGAAATATTTTTTTGGATATTTCTTCTCAGGCAAGGGCAACAAAAGCAAAAATAAGCAAATGGGACTATATCAAACTGAAAAGATTTTGCACAGCAAAGGAAACCATCAACAGGGGCCAGCCCGGTGGTGCAGCAGTTAAGTTCGCAAGTTCCGCTTCAGCAGCATAGGGTGTGCAGGCCCAGATCCCAGGTGCAGACCTATGCACTGCTTGGCAAGCCATGCTGTGGCAAGTGCCCCACGTATAAAGTACAGGAAGATGGGCATGGATGTTAGCTCAGGGCCAGTCTTCCTCATCAAAAAGAGGAGGATTTGCAGCAGATGTTAGCTCAGGGCTAATCCTCCTCAAAAAAATTAAAATTTAAAAAAAAGGAAACCATCAGTAATAGAAACCTACTGAGTGAAAGAAGATATTTGCAAATGATATATCTAGTTAGAAGTTAATATCCATAATATATAAATAACTCATACAACTCAACATAAAAAAAAACCCAGTTAAAAAATGGGCAGAGGACCCGAATAAACTTTTTTCCAGAGAAGACATACAGATTGACAAGAGGCACATGAAAAAGGACTGAATGTCACTAATTATCAGGGAAATGCAAATCAAAGTCAAAATGAGATACCACCACACATCTGTCAGAATGGCTTTTATCAAAAAGGCAAAAAATAAGAGTTAGTGAGGATGTAAGAAAAGGGAAGCGTTGTGCACTGTTGGTGGGGATGTAAGTTAGCGCAACCACTATGGAAAACAGTGTGGAGGCTCCTCAAGAAATTAAAAAGAAAGGCATATGATCCAGCATTTCTCCTACTGGGTATTTATTCAAGAAAATGAAAACATTAATTTATTAAAATATATTCACCCCTATGTTCATTGCAATAGCCAAGATATGGAAGCATTCTAAGTGTCCATCATTAGATGAATGGATAAAGAAGATGTGGTATATATATGTAATGGAATATTACTCGGCCATAGAAAAAAATGAAATCCTCCCATTTGCAACAACATGGATGGATCTAGAGCATATGGTGCTCAGTGAAGTAAGCCAGACAGAGAAAGGAAAATAGCATATGATTTTACTTATATGTGGAATCTAAAAAAAACAAAAAAAACAAAAAAAGAAACAAAACAGAAATCGATTCATAGATAAAGAGAACAAATAATGGTTACAAGAGAGGAGGGAGGTGAAGTGTGAAAGAGGTGAAGGCGCTAAGAGGTACAAACTTCCAGTCATAAAACAACTACGTCATGGGGATGTAATGTACGCAGAGGGAATCTAGTCAACAATATTGTATTAACTTTGTGTGGTGACAGATGGTAGCTAGACTTATCATAGTAATCATTTCTTAATGTACATAAATATCAAATCGCTGTGATGTACACGTGAAACTAAATAAGATATTGTATGTCAACTATACTTCAATTAAAAAAAAGAGGGAGAATAAAAATAATAGTTCTACCAGTTAACTGAAATCTGGAAAAAAGTGGGGCATAGTTGATCTATATACATAACATTCTTTTAATTGTGCCTACTTCTTTACGTGTCTTGATCCTATATTACATACTAGGCAGTATAGCAGAGTCTTTTTATAATTTTTTGTTAAACTTAATCCTCAAAAAAAACACCTCTGGAAAGCAGATATTGCCATTCACATGTACAAGGGATACCACAACATTTCAGAGCCTAAATAACTCAACCAAGATATCAGAAAAAGTTACTTGTGGCTTTATATCACTTTCATCAAATTACTATATACTTTCATGTGTTACTTCTAAAAGTAACACAATTAGTTGTTTAATATAATAAGCTATAATATAAACTAATACCTTGATTTAATATATAAAGAGCTATATTATTATTCAAAAATTTTCTTCAGTTCATACAAAGAAAAAATCTCTTAAAACCAAACTCATATATTTGAAATATACTCTCTTCATAGGTTCTTATATTAGTTTTTCTTCCAACTTCACTTTAGGAATTAGAAAAAAAAATTCCAAGGAAGGATAAAGAATTATCTACAATATTGTGAAGTATTATCTTAAAAATTGAAACAAAACAAAATTGAAAACAATACTTAAAGTAAATTATGGTATAACAAATAAATGATTCATCATGTATGATAACATGTAAAAAGGCATGTACTATATTGCTAAATTAGGCAACTGAAATTTACAGGATAATTATACTTATGACAATGAATGTGCACACATTGGTAAGAACTGAAAAGAGGTATGTACTACTGAAAATCATTGTTTCATCAAAATTTTTGAATTATAGCGTTCTCTTAAAAGTTTTAACTAATGCTGTTTTATTATTTTTCAGTAATATTTTCTAAAAATTGATTAATGTTTAAAGGTTACTAGAGAGTTGTATCAACTTAAGTATTTGAAAACATTCAATTTTAGAGAGAAGAATTGGTCTAATGTAAAATCTGTTTAGTCTTATAGATACACTTTTGTGCTTCGTACATTATGCCAGCATTCAAAAGACAAATGCCCTGTGATTTAGAAAGATTGGGGAAAAAACATTGCAAACTGATATTTACAATGGTTAATAAGATAGCTAATTCAATATTCATTGAATAAACTATACTGAATATCACAAACACTTCTGGAACCAACAAATTAAGACAACTAATAAGATGCTTGAGTCATAGGGGAATGGTGTTCAAGAGGGCTCTGGACAGTTTTAGAAGGATTTCTTTCTGTTCCAATACTGAGGTCACACAATCACTCTAGAATAGACTACATAAATTCTCATACCATTTATTTCCCCTCATAATGAGTGGTAGCTCTTTTGTCTACCTAATATTTTTATCCTTGCTCCATAATCAGGAGGATTTGATTTAAAAGTACGAGTTTGGTGGGGAGGGAAGATGTTATTTACCCTCCTCCTCTCCATTCCATCAACCACCACTTCACATCTTTACAGGATGAACTCTCAGCCTCCTTACCTGAATTTTTAAAGCTGAAATGTACGGAAACTGTGAGGTATTTTTTTGTGGGGAGCACCAATTATATTTCTGGAACTTTGCTGAGGAATGCCGATACTAACAAGAATGACTTTCGGAAATAGTCTAATAAATTGTACAGTTTTCCATCGATCATGAATAAGAGTATCTCTCACTGTCTCAAAGACAAAGAAATCTGTCTATAAACGTATTATGCAAAATAAATTTAAACGCTATAAAAAGTTTATAATTACGAAAGTTTCTAAAGTCTGAAAGACTTTCTAGAAAAATACATTGAAAGTTTCCATATTTCACCAATTTCTGAGTTTATTTTGATCTTTCATGGAGATTTTTTCCACAAGAACACCATAGACTTTTTCAGTTACTGTCTCCAAGGGTAAAAATATAGAACATGTATTTAAACTTTGCACTTATATTGGCATACTAAGAAGGCACAAATCACAATTGCTGGGAGACAAGGAAGTATTTTACCTGAACAGGCAAAACTCCATCCATAGTTAAGAAAATGACTGTGAATGAATTTTAGTCACAAAATTTAGTCCTTTTCTCCTTTCTACTGGACTTACCACTGGAATAGAGAAATAAGCTTGATTAATAAAACAGTAGCAAATATAAATTCTACAATTTACATATAAAAGCTGTTTCACTACACCATCAGTTTCAGCAGATGTATTCATTTACTTAACAGGCATGTGTTATTACTTTCTTTATACCAGGCACTGCTGTAGGTGTTAAGGAGAAAAAAGATAGATGGAAATGACCTTTGAACTGATTTTACCTGTTAGAGTAAAATAGAAGACCCAGAAGCCAACCAATTATACTACAATGTAAGGAAATGGTTTTATTTGGATATATGCATGATTGTAGGTGAGCACAGAGGATGGAACAATTAGTGTTTTCTGGGCATTGCAAAGAAAGTCACCACCAGGAGGTAATATTTGAGCTGGATCTTCAAGATTGCAGGACTTCAACACCGAAAACTGGGGACGAGACAATTCTAGGCAGTGGGGGGGGGGGGGGGGGGAAATGCACCAAGCTGTACAATGACGAAAGAACCTAATGTACAGAGGGGACGTTAAGAAGGTTCATGGGCCACAATGAAAGAGATGGGGCAGGAAGATTGGAGAAAGTTATAGCAAATGAGGTTGAAAAATGCAGGTCAGGGTTATGCTGCAAAACCTACACCTATATGTTAAGCCTAGACAAGGGTTTGCATTTTATTCTATCTGCCCAGGGTGTCAATGCAGTTTTAATACTGGTAAGTAGATGATTTATTTGTATTTTAACTGTGACAAGTCAAAAGGAACCAGATAAACTGGTTGTATAGAAACCAGCTAGAAGGTCGTCTTACAGTATTTCAAGCAACAGATTATGAGGGCCTGAACTGAGGCAGCAACAGTGAGAGGAATGAGGAGAGAACGATCCTTGGAGACATATCTGAGATACATGTGACGGGATTGTAGTTGAAAGACTTGACGAAGAGTATTACTGTTAAGTTAGGTGAGGAATAAAAGCAATTCCCTGCCCTGTTTTCACAGTCGTTGAAATCAAACAAATCAGTTTTAATTCCGTTCTTGGAATTTGAAATACCATATTCAGCTGCTCCTTCCTTCTAATCCATATGAGACTCTTTCCCAGAGAGGGTGGGGACTAGTGATTGATAAGTGGATAAACGAAAGAATCAATATAAACATAGTGTACATTTACATTGTGTTTTTTTTTGTTTAAAATTTAGGTAACTAGACTTTTTAGTTAAAATATTTGACAGCATATCTTAACTTCCTGTCAGATTAGCATAGAGGCTGCTTTATCATTAGCTGTGTTGTCTACTTTGAGCTTTATTGCCAGGATTTTTTATCTCATCACATAGCTTTGTCCTCTCTTTCTGAGGTCTGCCATGTCTGTGTCATTTCCCTAAATTGCAAATGGTGTGTCATTAATGGATTTAGTAAATTTATGGTTTCTATATTCCAAAATATTTATGAAATTTTCTCAATTCAATGTTGGTCATCAGAAAATCCTATTATGAAGAGTTTTTCATCTAACGCCCGGTTTAGGAACAGTCCAATAGAAATTATATGTATGTACAGTTGGATGCATGTGTGTATATTTCTGATTAGAACATTTTCTCACTTCATATGGTTGTATATTTAGCAATTCTTCAAAGCCCATATCAAATGCTGCTTTTACAGGGTCGTTCCTCACTTCCTGAGTATATGTACTCTCCTACTCCTCTGAATTCCCTTGATCTTTCTACCTCTCCTATTGAATTTGCAATATTCTTTATTATGTTTTATTTAACCATATTATCTCAGTAGTAAGCTCCTTGATAGTTAAGGCAGCACCACATTCAGCTGTTTATTCTCTATAGATATTAGAAAAATACTTTACTTTGAGACAATAATGTGGAAACTTTGACTTTTAGAATAATTAGAACTCCCAGGCAAATCAAAGAGCGTTGAAAATAATATAGTTCAAAGTATCTCTTACACAATTTTACAAAAAAGTTAAAGAATAGTCGTTTCTATGTCTTATGTACAAAATTAGTAGATAATATATGAGGATTTTATTTCATGATTTGCTCATTGAACTGGTATATCATCAAATTTTAAGAGGTGTAGTCAATGCCAGAACTTTTGTGACTAATGAATTATCTTCCTTAACTGAATAAAATATTATTCCAAAATTGTAATACCTTGTGAAAATGTAGTGTTATCATTCACTCAAACTACGCTGCTTCTTTTTTAAAGATTGTCACCTAAGCTAACAAATGTTGACAATCTTCCTTTTTTTCTGCTTTTTCTCCCCAAATCGCCCCAGTACATAGTTGTATATTTTAGTTGCAGGTCCTTTTACCTGTGGCATGTGGGAATGCACCCAGAATCTGAACCAGTGAAACCCTGGGGCTCCAAAATGGAGCAGGCGAACTTAACCATTCAGCCACGGGGCAGGCCCCAAAATACACTTCTTTAATTGGCCATGAGTTGATAATTATTGAAAATATCCATTTTCACTGGATATGATAGGTATCTGATGATGGGTAGGTGATAGTCCAAAGTACTATTCCTTCTACTTTTGCAATTTTTCATAATAAAATATTAAAAACTTTTTATCTAAAAGGTTTTTATATGACATCTCTGGATATCACTTTATTTACTGCAAAATATGGTTAGAATACAATATGACTCATTTCTTCAAATATTCTGGAATCTATGATCTAGTTTATAAAATAGAATTTTGATAATTGATACAAATTAGTAAGCTGAGGAAATCATTGTGGAGATAGTCACTCCTATGTACTGCTGAGAGGGCTTTAAACAATTTTATGTCAACAAGTCAGTAAATTATCTACATATTGTCCATATATGTATATATCTCTTGGGAATCATTTTGGAAACAATCATATATTTTACAAAAATGATTTGGGTGTCATACATCTGTAATTATTAAGGAAATAAAGAAAATTAAGAGAATTAATAACAAGAGAATTAACAACTCATTAAAGGCTTGAACAGACAGAAAATTATACTGAGACAGAAACTTCTATCTTATCCTCAAAATTATATCCTCTTCTAAATGGACCCATTATTTGGTTATACTGCCTGGCATCCCTGGTTGAATTCTCAGTTCTGTAGGTCAGAGGTCCAGCATGGATGGGTTCTGTGCTCAGGGTGCGATAAGACTGGAATAAAAGCATTGGCCAGTCTGAATTTTCATCTGGAGACTCTGGGGAAAAATTTGCTTCCAAGATCATTCTTGTTACCAGAATTCAGTTCCCTGTGGTTGAAGGAGCGAGGTCCCTGTTTACTTGCTGGCTGTCAGCTGGGGGCCAGCCTCAGCTCCTAGAGGCCACATGCATTCCTTGCCATGTGGCCACCTCTATCTTCATGATGGCACATTATATCTTTCTTGTGCTTCGAATCTCTGATTTCCTTTTCTGCAACAAACTAGAGAAAACTCTCTGGTTTTACGGCCTCACTTGACTAGCTCAGACCAACTGGATTATCTCCCTAACTTAAAGACAATTGATTTGGAACCTTAATTACAACTGCAAAAGCCTTTCACAGCTGAATCTAGATTAGTGTTTGATTTAACAGGGAAAACATGTGTGCACACCAGGGGCCTAGAATCTTAGGGCTATCCATTTCTTTAATAAATTACTTTACTTATTAGAGGGGGCATCTTAGAAATCTTCCTACCACACTGTGGGCATAAAAAGTTACTAAATATTGTCCATACCCTGTAAAATCTCCCAGAGATTCATAATCTACACTCATATATTCCATGCATGCCTTAAAGTCTTCTATAGAGAAGAAACTAGTGAAACTTTCTTTGTGACAACCAGCCTTTTTATCTTATTCACCTTTTCACTCGTTGCTTTCACCCTCTGGCTAGTGGTGGCTACAGTCTCTTCTCCAGGTCAACATTCTGTTTGCTGAAGCAAGGTGTAAGGGTGGTTGGGAAAAAGGGAAGGAGTTAAATTATTATTATTAGAGTGTTATTATTAGTGATATAGATATTTCTTGGAGTCCAAGGTAAACGATCTTTCTTATTATTCAGGAAAATAATTCCCAGAAAACTCCCTGTGCAGCACCAGCAGGTGTCTGGTACCTCAGTTGTTATAGTTCACAACTCACTCAGTGGCGCTATTGTTTTAATAGCTAGTTTTGTTCTTACTTTTACATTTTATGATTTGTTTTCTAACTTCATTGAATTTTTTATCACCTCTGACATAAAAAACTTAATTCTGAAAATATACAAATCGTGTTTTAAATTAACTCATGGACAGTTAAAATTTTATTCTCATCCAATCACAAATACTTCTAACTTGATTTAAATTTAACTTTAAATGTCTAATAAATAAGACGTCAAAACAAACAAAATGTCAATTTGTCATCAAAATGCTGGGCTATATAGTTTTATTTAACAACCTAGTGTATTCTTATTTAAGCAAAATATCGAAACAGAAATTGAATATTTCTCTCCACATGGCATGGAAATAGTTTGGAATGGAGTAACCCTAAAGCCGAAATGATTCTTAGATGGAGAACTGACTTTATCTTGAAACTGTATTTTCTACTCCAGATAAACAAGTGTCTTATTCTGTAAAAGAAGACTTTTGTTACTACCCAGCATTCTTGCTATTCCTTTTGAGCAGTGAAAGGAAGTGCCATCACAGGATGTATTATGAATCTTTTAGGGCTTGAACATTGGAGTAATAATTGGTACCAATGTATGGATGACTTGATATCCAAACTAAGCCACTAATATTTTAGTTAGAAGCTAATTGGTATACAGTTCTCCTCATGTATGTAAAAGAGGACAGCCTACTGCAATGAAAACTTAAAAATCTTGTTTTCCAGTGTTCTCAGAATGATTCATCTGATACTACAAAGACTAGAAGTCTATTATACTGGTGCTGTGAATTTTAACTACAGTTTATATTAACATTTTCAATGCACCTGTACTTAGTCTTTTAAATGTGGATTAACTTCTCTTGACTTGCCTGTTGGCACCATGGCAAGCATGCTTGGAAAGTCGAACAGAGGGTTCAGAGTAAACAAAAGGCTGAAGTATTTTGCACACCACTTCTGCCCTTTATCTCTTAGAAACGTTACCCACATTCAGCTGACAGAGGGAAAAATGAAGTCTAGGAAGGGTGACTTGCCAGGCTTTATTAGGGTGAAGCGTGTGGGATGCACTGTTCCCATTCAAGCACTCACATTTCCTTAGCTCATTCATCTGGCATGATTCCATTTTTATGTCCTAAGCTCTAAGGACTGAATGAATGCATGACTGCTGTATCAGGCAGCCTGTGCAAAATACTTGACTTCAGCAAATCTTTGACAAGCACCGTTCATTAATCTTTGTTTCATAATTCTCACCACTATGCATTCCCTGTCTTTCTGTCCCGATCTGCAAGTAAATTGGTTTTTAAGAAAATGAAGAGGTCAGCAGAAGGTGTTGGAGCACACATTTTTCTGTTGAAACCAATCCGTAGAACTGGGCAGCAATGTCAATGGTTAAAGTTTGTAGAATTTGTCCATATTTCAACTGAATCATCAATTTATAACAGCAACGATATTGTTTGGATGTGCATGTAGCAACAAAAATAAATAAACTTACAGTAAAACTATGGAAAATTTTTAGCCTACAGACATTTATGGCCTTAAAATATAGTTATGTGAAACAGACTTCAACTGTAGTGAAATGTAAGGAGTATTGTCTGATTTTCAGGTTCAAAGAAAAGTTACCAGAGTTCTCTTTCTTGTAACAATGAATTAGGTAACTTGAACAAACCTATGTAACGAGAACAATAGAAAACCTGGAAAATATATATTGAAAATATGTGTTATAAGATATACAGTTACCAAGATAATGAGTTACAGAGTCAATATCTGAGAGAAAAAAAAATTATCTAAACATTTAGGGCCTTGTCTTATCAGGCTTAGAATTTGAGAGAAACTTTGGAAAAACTTACAAGGCTAAGGGGACAAACATTGACGTTCAGGACCTACCAAGGAGTGGAGAGAACTGATGAACCCAACAGGCACTCTGAAGGAAAAGCAAAGTGTTAGGCCTTAGGTGTGCAGGTTAACTGGACACAAACCACCCTTCCTAAGACCGCAGCACAGCTGCAAACTATCTCAAAAGTAGATTGTGTTAAGTTGATTTGGGATTGCTATTGGCCTTAGCCATCTTGCAGAAGAAAATGTAAATGCTCTGTGAAGAAGTCAAATTCCTTCAGAGCTCAAATTATCTCTGTTTTTATCTGCAATGTCCAGCATTCAATCAAAAATAATTTCGTACATAGAGAAGACAATTTGATATTAGAGACAGATTCATAGGGAATATAGATGAGAAAAGCATCATATGAAGATTAAAAAATAAAATGATGCTTAATATGTTAAAAAAACACAAGAGGAATTTGCTAATTTTGGCAGAGACCTTGAATGTTCAAAAAGAATCAAATGGAAACTCTAGAGCTGAAACATAAAATAAAAACCTGAAGTATGGGATTAATAGGTTAGTCAAAGCTGGAAAAATAATAGAAACTGGAAGTACAGAACAGAAGAACTGTTGAGAACAGAGCATGAAGAGGGGAAAAGAAAGACTACATTAAAAATTTACAAGAGACATGGAGGATATAGTGAAAGCTTTGCCATATTTGTAATTGGAGTCTTAGAGGAGATAGAGTGGAAATGGAACAGATGTAGTATTTGAAGACATAATGGCTGAGAATTATCAAAATTTTACTGAGAGTTATCAATCAAACAGCACAATGAACTCAAAGTTGGATAAATGCAAAGCAAACCGCACGTAGGTCAAGCAAAGTGATTTTGTTAAAAATCAAAGAAGTGGGGGAAAAAGATCTTTAAAAAGCCAAGAATAAGAAAGGAAAACTGATAGCTGACTCTTAGATAAAATGAAGAAATATTAAAATAGTCCATCTTCTTATTTATGATCTGTAACACCATTTCTGTTATATGTGCATAAAGAAGTTGGTCTATTTATTTGTAATTGAACACCAATACCATAATATCTTTCTCAATAAAATTTTATAACTTATCTTCTCCCTCCCTCTTTTATAGGAAAGTTTTGCTTATACTTGGCTGTTTGTTCTAATATCAAAATTTATAATCAGCCTATCAATTTGCACAAAATATCTGGTCATAATTTCATTGACATTGAACTCAAATCAATTTGTGGAATACGGATATCTTCATAATACTGATGTTTCCAGTGATGAATACATTTATATAAATCTTTAATTCCTTACAATATAGTTCTTGAATAACTTTTGTTAGTTTTATTTCTAAACAGTGTTTAGTTTTTAAAGTATTATAAATAATGTTTTATTTTTAATTAAATTTTCAAATTTTTATTAGTAAAAAGAAATGCAATTGACCTGTGTTCATTGACCTTATGACTAGAAACCTTGCCAAACATCTTATTAAACAAAATAAATAAAAAATTAAATTTCAGAGTTTGTGTGTATGTGTGTGTGTGTGTGTGTGTTTAATGTAGAGTTATATTACTATTCAAGCTGTGGTCTGTGGCCTGAAGCTGGTGCACCACCCACCGCTCACTACTTATGATCTGTCTCCCCTACACTTCTGCCCCTTCAAGAATTTGTTATTGTACTTTATTTTCTGCAATATTATCATCATGTGTCTATGTACGGATTTCTTTTTACTTATCTTTTTCATAATAAATCAAGCTCTTTGATTCTATAGCGTAATGATTTTCATCAGTCCTGAAAATTCATAATGATTGTCTTTTACATATTCTCTCATATCTATTCTTTCTCTCTTCTATTCGTGGTTTCTATTTAAATGCATATTAGACCTTAAAAGTTCATCTTCTATTCCCACTGCATTTTTCATAGGTATAAATCTGTGTTCTCAATTCTGGATAATTTTCATTGACCTCTCTTCCAATTTACTAATTATGTTTTCAGTGTTGTCTAAATAGTTGCAAAATCATATAGTATTTTAACTTTAGTTAATTTTTTTACTTCTAGATGATCTAGTTGATATGATTTTTACATTCATTATTCCCATTCATGACTTTTTATAGTTTCCTCTCCCTTGAATATATAGACATATATGTTAAGTTAGTTCTTTATGTATGAACTTCATATATGTTTATATATGTTATTTATATGTTAAAATAACTCTTTTATAATCTATTTCTAATAATTTAATATCCCAAATCTTTTTGTGTCTGTTCCTTGTCTGTTTCTGTAGTTAAACTTATGCTGAATTGTCTTTTTGAACACCTTCACTGCTTTGATTGTGTGCATGTCATCTTACAAGAAAAAAATATTTGAAAGGATAATTTGAAGCCTAAAGAAAAAATATCTTTGTCTGTCAGTTGACCGTGGTCTCGACCAGGATAAGAAAACATTAAACTAAGTTTAAGTCTTGCGGTTTCTCAGAAGACCCAGTAGAGTGACATTTTGGCTGTCAGCTCCTCCAGAAGCTTGGTCCACTCCCACTAGATCTTCATGCTGTGAATGAGATGGTTCCCTCTAAAGAGTTCCCATAATCTGTAAACCATGGGTTTTTATTTTGCTCCCCCAATACCATATCCAAATTTGCCTGTCTCAGTAACTATTCTCAAAGAAAGAAATTTTCTTAATTATTTCTCTCTCTGGATTTTGAATTTGACTTAAAGTTGACCTAATAATTCTTTGCATCAACTCTTCAATGATTTTAAAGAAACGTTTTGTTAGTATTATATCTAGCAGTCATAATTACGAGGTTGGTTCTGATAATTTAGCCTATCAATATCAGGAACAGAAAACCCTGCACTGAAGTTTTCTTTCCACTATATATATAATAGTATATATCTAATATATATGATGTATATATTTATATTTCACTTAATACACATACAAATTAACATTCATTTCTTTCTTTTTCAAATCTATCTAGACCTTTTTCATAGTCTGTTTGCTTTCTCATACTTTCAATTCTAACTTTTGTTTCTCTAAGCATGTTAAATATGTTATTTTTATATTATGCATCTGATAAGTCCAATAATTACAGTCTTTTGGGTCCTGATTATGAATTTTTGTTTCAGTTAACTCTCCTTCAGAATGTCTATTTTCTTACCTACTTCTAATTTTTGTTAATCTTCTATTCTTATTCTGTTCTTGGAGGTTTTTTGAAGGCTTTACTTAAAGTTCTTTTTCCCTGAGACTATTTCTGTTGCTTTTCTCAGGTAAATGGGGGAAAGGAATTGCCTAAGACCACTTTAAACTAAACTTTTAGTTTATAGTTTGAGCACTACATAATAGAGTAAATTCTGATGTCAAGTATATTTGACAGCAGATTGTGTTCAGAAAATCCCAGGAGAGATTGTTTTATAGGCAAAAGGGTGTCCCGAACGTTTCTTTCTGCATTTTAGGATACTTTTAAGTTTTACTCAATTAAAGATGAAACTTTTCCAGAGTTCTAATTTAAGAAGAGTTTTCTGATTCAACCTCCTATTCAGGCATCACACAGTCAGACCACCTTAAACAAAGGGTCAACAGATGCCTATAAGACAACTTAGTGCTTTCTTAATGTCTCTTGAATTGCATTTTCTTATAGTTTTGAGGATTCCGACAATTTTTTAATTTCTCTAATAGCATAAATTTTTTTGAGAATGAATTTCTGGATTTTATCCAGTATATTTTGTGTTCCATACTGAGACGTTTTATCTCGATGTATAGATTGCTTAAACTGGAAACATGATTGCCTCATGTTCAGAGATCTTTTGAGATGGGATAATTGAATCAGAGCATTAACTTTTCTGAAATTTTCAATTATAGAAATTTTAGATCCTTATTGGATTGCATTTCTTCCAACATAAAACATATTTTTGTCCTTCAGATCATAGCTATACTTCTAAAATCAAACATTTTTCTCTCCCTAGACATAGTAAAAAGCCTCTTATCTTTTCACTGTCCTTTCTGCCCTTTTTTTCTTGTAATTTAGATATTCTGTTCCCATTTTATTATTCTGAAACACGTTCCTGATCAAAATAACTTTCAAATTTGTGTTAAATATTGATAGAAAGCATGGACTCAATATATAGAATTTTGCCATTTTGGGGGAAATACGTTTATTCAATATATCCAAGAATACATTTTCTCAAATAGAAAGAAAGTACAAATAGAAAGAACATGCATGATGAATTTTCAATGTCTGTCATGGTTCTTTTGTTGCACAGGAATAACAAGAGTGAAAATAATTCAAGCTCTTCCTTTGTGCGTTGACTTCCCAGTGAGTAATACTATCTCTTCCATTTTGTTTTTGGACTCCAGTGTATCTTTTATCTTAATTTATCATGTTTAATAGGTGAGAGGTTTGTGTTTTGCCTTAGAAAAGAACTGATAAAATTTGCATTGTACAATACCCAAGAGATGATTATGAAATTTTTTTCTTCATTCATTTGTATTTTACAGTGTTCTAAAATGTATTATCGATGGAACTCCACACAGAAAGACTGCCTTCATTGTTCTTCATTTAGTGGTAATCTGTTACATACTGAAAGCTTGTGGTTGTTGAATGCCTTTAATTACTAAGAATATACCTGTATAAAATAAATTTTAGCATATTGGTGTTACATTTACATTTAAAACACAAAGGAAGATAAGAGTATAATTTAGAACTTACAAAATCCCCAAACTCCCTCAAATTGACTGTGTTATGATATATTGAAGTGCTGTTGAAAAGCTAACAAAAATGTGTTATCAATCTTCATTAGCAAGATATTTATTTAAATCGATTGAAAATTGTCTCTTTTTTTTGTAATATGTGTAGCATTTCACTATTTGAGATGGTTTTTATGTCTTTAAGTCTTTTGTTTTTGTAACATGTTTTTAGATAAATAATATAATTATTTTGAATTTTCTTACATTTAAGTTTACATTTTTTAGATGGACAGATAAAAATAATCCATGTCAAAGTATGACTTCTGTGATAGTAATAGCTTACGTTTATATAGATCTGTATAATTTACATAGTGCTTAATATCTTTTGGCATCACCCATACCAGTTAATATATTCACATAATACCCTAAGTAATGGAGGGTATTTCAGACCCTCCGGGAGGCTGGGGATGTTGGTGGGCGTATGTTAGAGCAGGCAAGTCTGTGATTTCCCAGTTTCCTACTCCACCTACAGAGGATTGCCTTTACACGATGCAAACCACACAAATTGACTGAATGTTGTTGATAAAAAATTTAGGCACCACATAAGCATAAAAGAAGAGAAAATCTTTTGCAAATTCACTTTTGCAGACTAAATTTCAGTTAAAACTCTAAAATTTGTACAGGTAGAATATCTATATCTATCCACAGATATAAACATGTGTATCTATGTCTATCTATCTGGATGCACTTTAACTAAAATGACATATTTCAAATCCTATTGGACTGTAGTCCACAAATTCTTAGGGCTGTCTAGTTTTTAAGCATGATGAAGTAAAAGCAGCTGGTAGCTCACACATGATCCAGAGTTCTTACAATCTTTCCATTGCCATTTTAATTCACTTTTGTACTATCTACCATAGTCAATTTCTTATCACTTTAAGGATAAAATAAGTCAACTTCATTTTAATATAACATCTAAAAAAATAAAAGTACCAAAACGTATTACAATTGCTTTGTTGTTTCAAAGCTTAAATTGTACTCTCAATCATATGATTAAATGCATTTTAAGAGAAAAAGATTTTAGTTTCTAACTGCTGGGAAATGTCAATCACAAATTTTGGTGTAATATTCAAATATTAAAGTTTTCAGTTTCGTTTTAACCAGCCAACAGAAAACCTTTTGAAATTATTTAAATTAAGATCTATATAGATTTATATTAGAGACACACTCTAGATCTTCTAGTTGCATAACGTAATGTCCTTTAGAAAGGAAATAGTTGAATTAGTTTTAAATAAGATATTTTTTCCAGAATATTCTTAAATAAAAACAAAATGATGAGTAACATTGAATGTTATCAGACTAGAAGAGAAAAAAACATATAATTTACCCGTTACACACAATTTGAATTTTTCTAACTTGTTCATTTCTTGAAATTATAATTGGAAATAAATATTCATTAGGAATTCAAATGTATTTATATGTGTAAGAGTAGTAGTATATTTATGGATAAAATAGGCAGGATATTTTTGAACTTGTGAATACAATCTTATCTGGACTTATAAAAAATTGAATTCAAATAATGCGTTAATCAAAACTTTAACCATTATAACAGTTTGGTGAGATCTATCTGTTAGAAAAGTTTTATCGGAATCTACTGTTTAAAAATTAGGTTATTTTGTTTTAACTTTCAAGTAATGCATTGAGACTTCATGTCTATCATCATAAAGAAAGAAAGTTTGCTTACAGAAATATTAAAAATATGTTTGTAAAGAAAACATGTTGTAACACAGTGACTATACAATTTTATGTCGTGCTAATTGTAAACAAAAATCTTAGGCTGCCTTGGCTTCTGTAGTTGGAATTCAGCCCGAGGGCAGAGGTAGATTAGACAGCCCATTCTTGGTCCTTATTCAGCAGGGGCAGTGCAGAAAAAGCCAAGCTGCGCAGATGCAAAATATTCAGGCATCTTTTCTTCTCTCATTTAGTCTCACGACACATCTTCTCAGAGACGAGCAGACTAAAGAACAACCCCAGGATTGGGGTGGGCGTTCTTGTCTCCCCTCACTTTACCTGCAGCATCTAGGAGGCGTGTACCCAAAAGTTCTCTGAAAGTGTCAGAGGCGCTCTCCTCCCGGGAGAGACGTCTGTAGGGCTCTGAGGCCAGCGCAAGAGCCGCAGGGAAAGAAGTGAAGACAGCGGGCTTTTTTCTCCCTTCATCTGGGAGTTTAGCTAAAGCACCTCCACATGACAGCTCATGCCATTTCACAGAACCTTTGCTTCTCAAGCTATTAAGGGACTGATAAAAGGCAAAGGTTAATAAACTCTCCTTGCTCACTTCATATGGCTGACAATTACTTCTCTCTCTCACTTGTAAAATCCGCTAATGTTTTCTTTTAAATATTTCTTACATCTATCTCCTTCTCTCTATTCTATTATCACCGCCCTAATGCAGACCATTATCAGCTTTGTCATGGATTGTTACAACAGGCTTCCTGCCTGCAGCCTAAACCCTTCAATTTATGCCTCCACAGAAATGCCAAAGTAGTGTACCCTAAGACAAAGCCATCATAAACACTGTTGTTCTCACTTTCAGTACAAAGTTCAAGCTCTTTCCTGGGCAGCATCCTCCGTGGCACATCGGAGATACTCAGGCATTTGTTGAGGGAATAAAGGGATCACCAATGAGCAGAGAAGTGGGGAAGACAAGGCAATACCTAATCAGTCTCCTTCTGCTTTTCGTCCTTTGTCTCTTATTTTTTTGTTGTGTACTTTTGCCTCTTACATTGACCCCTCCCCCCACATAGAATCACTCCTTCATTCTTCGCCTTGCTTGCATCTGGTCATCTTTTAAGATTCGGCTCAGGAACCACTTCATCCCTCTCCCACTGCATTTCAACTATTCAGAACCTCCTCCCATATGATTCCACATGAGCACGTGTACATGTCTATCTTTGTCCATGTGGCTCCATTGCATTTCAGTCATTTTCTTTCATGTCTGTCTCTTCACGTAGACTAATTTCCTTGAGGACAGGACTGTATCATATATAAACATCCTTGCTTCCTGATATGAAATTCATTCTTCTCCCTCACATATAGTCATTTCCTAATATGTACTTGTGGAATGAATGCATGATTGCATAATTTAAATAATATTGAATAATGACTGTATTTTCCCAGTCCATATGTATGTGTGGGAGGGGGAGTTATTAGTGAATATAATTTCTCACTTTTAAAATTAGCCATAATATTTACAGTTATGTTTGTAAACGTATTTTCCTGAAATGTATAAATATACGCAACTGAAAATTTTCACATAAGGTATATTTTATAAATATTACCACTTCTTTGCTGAGAAAGAGGTTGAACAATTTACAAATATACTTTAAGGGAAAATCCTGGTGTGATCTTGTTATGCTTTATCCAAAAGTTTGTTTTCTGTTTCATTCATTTGCCTGGAATAATGACTTTGCATTGATTATCATACATATTGGGTCAACAAAATTTCTTTAGATTGTGTTATAGAATTCAATGTATTAACGTATCTTGTCATACTGCTTAAAGTACCTTCTTGAGTCATTTATGATTTATTAAGGTGCTATTGTACACGTTGGGAATACAGCAACAGAAAAGATAAATAATATCCGTACTCTATTGGATGTATTTTGTGAAGTGAGACAGACATAAGCCATGCAAACAAACCAAAAGCAACCACCATTCAGACAGTGATCCATTCCCAGAAGGAAATAGAATACAGAGTGTGACAGGTGTGGCCCTGGGAGCTCCTTTGGCTAGGATGGTCAGAGAAGACCTCTCTGGGCAGCTGTACTTTGTGTGGAGGCATGAGTGATAAGGCGAGATAGGCACAGAAGGTACTGAAGAACAGCATGCCAGGCGCAGAAAGAGCAAGTACAGAAGTCCTAGGAAGAAATGGACTTTGTGACGTGTGAACAGAAAGGAGGTGTGTGAATCAAGAGGGGAGCTGTAAAGGAAGGGTTGGAAAGGTAGACATGGCTAAAACGAGTAGTTTAGATTGCATTAGTATTGTAGGACAAGCCACTAGAAGGTTTTCCTCAGGGAATAATAAGAGAATAGTCCAGAGAATTTGCTATTGGTTTGGATATGAGACATGGAAACTATAAAAGAATGAAAGGTGACTCCCAGTTTCTTGGCTTGAGAAACAGTGTGAGTGGGTGGTATCTTAGTCAGCTCACATTGCTAGAACAAAATCCCATAGATTGAGTGGCTTAAACTAAAGAAATTTATTTTCTCACAGTTCCAGAAGCTGGAAGTCTGAGATTAGGGTGCCAGCATGGGTGAGTTCTGGTGAGTGCCCTTTTCCTGGCTTGCAGGTGGCTGCCTTCTGTAGCCTTTCAGTCCTTATGGCTGTGTCCCCACATGGTGGAAAGAGGATGCCCTGGTGTCTCTTCTTTTTATTATAAAGGTACTAATCCCGTTATGGGGGCTCTACCCTCATGACCTCCTCTTAAACTAATTACCTCCCAAGGCCCCACCTCCTAATTCCATTGCACTGAGGATAAGGTCTTCAACATAACATTCAGTCTGTAACAGGGGTAAACTATGAAGAGGATACAGATCAAGAACCGAATTAGAATAATCTTGGGTTTGAGAAGCCTGTTACTAAAAATGCTAGTGAATATATCTACTAAGTGTTGTGTCAACAAATCAATTATGAGAACTTTAGGATAGCTTAATACATGTTAAATTATTAATATGTTCTGTGATTTAATGTGTTACCTTTCTCAAGTAATAGATTTGTATCTCAATGAGTTTTTACTAAACATTTGACCCAGATAAATTGCTCTAATACTTGCCATACCAGACATATTACAGACTGCGAGATTTCAATGCTGTGAGAGGCAATGATCATGCTGAAATATATGGGCATTCCCCCACTCCGCCCAAACACAGGCTCCTTATTGTCCAGTGCAGTGGGCTGCCTTTTCTCCTTTCTCAAGATTACTGCTTCCACATTGACTTTTCCAGAAGACAGCCTTGGGGAATAAGAAACCCTCACATATGCTCAGTAAGAGGATTTCTTGATATAATTTTCAAAACATTTGTGAATATATTCACTAGTTAATTTGGGGCCATCTGCTTTGAGTGTTTTCACTCAATAAATAAAGTTAATAGGTTTTTACCTAATCATTAAGTAGATAAGGTATTATTAGGATGTTTTAAAATATCAATGGATAAATGTTGAGCATACATATCTATGCTTTTTCATTGTTGTTATTCTAAACATAGGAAAACTTTTATCCTCCAAGTAGTCTATTTATTCTATTTATAATTTCGATCTAGTTTTTCAGGGTCAGAAAAATCAGTAAATTGCAGCAATGCCGTGGGAGATACTCATCTCCTAGACTGAAGTCAGTAATTTGAGACTCAGTGTTTCTTTAGAGACTCTCCTGATCTGGGAACAGTGGGAGTAAACACGAAGGGGAGGGAAGGAAAGGGGACAGGAGAGAGAATGTCAGTGCTTTCCCCACTCTCACCCGTGTACAGTTCTGGTTGATGTTAGTAGGGAGATGGACACATCCAAGGTTAAAACTTGTTCAACTCGTTTCTGGATAACTAAGTTCAAATCATTCCTCATAAGGCAAACACTTCCTATTTTTACTTGTCCTGTATTTATGATTGTGTAGTTAAAATGGCTGCATTATTTAGCCACAAATACTTTCAGTTGGAGTCTAACACTAGGATATTGAAAATAGCTCATTAGAGGCTGAATCTGAGAAGAGATTCTCAAACTTCATAGGATTTCTTGCAACTGTATTGAATTAAAATTAGAAAGAGAATTAAATATAGCAATATTAAGAATTTGGAAACAGGTATTTTATTTAATACAGCTATATCAGTTAGCTACTGCTCGATAAACAACCTACTCTTAAACTTTAAATGGCTTAAAAGAAAAAAATATTATTTCTCCTGAGTATACAAGCTCTCTGGTCAGCTGTGTTGACAGTGGCCAGCCTCTGTTGGTTTCAGCTGGGCCTGTTCAAGCAGCCAGTTCAAGCTAATGGGCAGGACAGCTAGGATCTGGCTATCTAGAAGGGTCTTGCTTAGGGTTTACTTATAGCTTATTAGGAAGGAAGCTGAAAACAGCTTCTTTGAAGTTGTAAGTTGTCTTTAAACAGAAATTATATTATTTCCTTAATTTTGAAACAGCAGTGAATAAGGTATGGGTAAAAATTTGGAGAAATATGCTTCATTTAACACAGCCAACCACTATTTGTATTTTGCACATGTAGTACAGGAAAATTGTGTGATAGAAGATAAAGGATCTTATGACTTCATGCTTGGAAGCTTGAACTTAGGAAGACATTGACCTCAAATTTGCTTCAGTTATATTTAAATGAACTAAATATCCAGATCATCCTTTAACCACGTGGCAGGGTGCACAAGAGATTTATTTGATTCAATTAAGAAAAACAAATTTCCAAAATTTTAATTGGTCTCCATGTTTTATAGGAGCTAATAATTTTATAAAGCTGATATAATCTAGTTGCTTCAATAAATTTCCTGCAAATTAACTTATGAATTAAGAGAATTTCCAAATTACTTAATTTAGCATAATCTTTATACACTAGCATCACAAGATACCTTTCCAGAGATAGTTAATTTCTAAAAAAGTGCAAGTAGTTAACGGAAGGAAAAATTCCCAAAGTATCTAAAGAAAGTAATTAGTGAAAGATATGTCAACGAAGTTATATTATTACTTTAAAATACTTTTCTAATTAGGAAAGTAATATATAAATTGTAGAGATAAGAAAACATAGAAATATATAAAGAATATAAAAATCATTCATAACTTTATTATGCAGAAATTAATCAAATTGCCATGGGATCATATAATGTATATAGAGATAAAGAGAGTTGCAATTGATTTTTTTAAATTAATATTTGTAATGAGCAGAATTCCCTTGCATATTTTTGAAGCATGGTTTTTAATGAACAATTTCTAGAATTTGGTAGGCACAGAAAAATGTGCTAAATGAAAATTTTCCCCATGTATGCAAAATAATTTAATCTTCTCTTGGACCTTTGTTCTTTTAAAATATTTCTTTTGCTTTTAAAAGCAAGGCTATGATGAAGCTAAATAAGTATGTCCACTGCTGATTACTTCCTTCCTGATACTGAATACTTCCTGATAAATTTCTAGAAGTGAGCTAGTCTCCACCTTCTTCCTCCAACCCAGAAAGCTCTCCAACCCAGAGGTGTCTCTCTCTGTCTCTCTCCTCTCTGTGTCTCTGTCTCTGTCTCACTCTCTCTCCCTCCCTCATTTTAGATCTCAAATTGTATTTGAAATCCTGCCAATTTGAAAAGCCAAATAACAATCCTGAATTACTTTTCTTTGCATTGTATTAATTACTAATGAGGTGATTTTTAAAAATTTATTTGCCATTTGTATTTCTTCTATGGCAAATTGTGTGTTTCTGGATGGCACTATTTTTCTGTCAGATTTTCAAGCTGTGATTATAAAATAACTTTTTGTATAATAAAGAATTAACCTTTTGTCTAAAATTGACTTTCCTTATTTATTATTTGATCTTTTACTTTTAAGATTTATGCTTAAAATGCCCTCCTTGCCCAGAGTGCAGAGAACTTATACTATTTTCTTGATTTTCTTTATGACACAGATACTTTTTAAAATGTGCTGCTGTATGAATTTGTATTAATATGTGTGGTAAAAAGGGCATGGCAGAAACCATAGAGTTGAAATATTAAATAAAAGATGAAATGATAATAAGGGTAGCTTCAAAATATGAACTATGATGCTAGTGGGTCACCGCACATAGGACTTCATCCTGATGGGGATTGTCTCCCCTTCATGGTGCCTTTATGCTTCTCATTGATTAACTGTCATGTATGGCAACTTGGTAGACAGCACATTATCATAAAACATTCAGAATCAGACTCAAGGCCAAAGTATATCACAGCTATTACTTCTCCCTGAAGACCATTTGAACCAAAAGCTTCTCTTTAATTCTCCTCATCTCTTTAAATATCACACACATTGTGAAGTCATAGGGTACCTTGAGTGGGTAAACTATCTCATTTTATTTTACATTTTCACAGAGATGACCCAAGCATGGAGTTTCTTTCTTTTTTTTTAAAGATTGGCACCTGAGCTAACAACTGTTGTCAATCTTCTTTTTTCTTTCTTTTTTTTTTCCTGCTATTTCTCCCCAAATATCCCCAATACATAGTTGTATATATTTTAGTTGTAGGTCCTTCTAGTTGTGGCATGTGGGATGCCACCGCAACATGGCCTGACAAGTGGTGCCATGTCCGTCCCAGGATTTGAACTGGTGAAACACTGGGCTGCCGAAGCAGAGAGTGCAAACTAACCACGGGGCTGGCCCCATGGAGTTTCTTTATGAAGGCTTATGCTTGAATAAGTTCTGGCAGAAAGCAGAATCAGGAAGGAAATAGATTTGGGGTTCACATTTATATCAAGGTCAAACATTAGAAACAAAAAAATAAGTTGATATTCATACAGTAGAAAGAGATCCTTTTATATAATCTTTTTAGTATCAGATTGTTTTGTGAAACAGTAGTTTATATTTCAAATACTTTGTAAGAATTTGAAGAAAGAAGAGAAATATTCATCTGAAGAAATTTTGGTTTCCTCATGTAATAAAGCAAATTTTCATTTTCATAAGCGAATGATGGTTTGCTCATATTTTGTCATAAAGAACAAAATAAAAGTGAGAATATGTGGAAGACAATTTAAGTTTCAAATGTTTATTTTTTCATGTATTAGCAAAAAGTGCATTATTTAACTAACTGAATGGAGAGGAATTCTCAACACTTGAAGAAATAAGACTAATGGTGACCATAAAGTCAAGTAGGAAGTGATTTTTGAAGCTTCTTTATTTTCTCCTGTAGCACTGGGGAAGACATGGAGACTCTCTTCTATGTATGCTAAAACAGAAATCCTGCATTTTATTATGTTCACGTCTCTAAAACATTGACATTGATGCGTTTTGTTCAAAACAGAATGGATTAGGAATTGCTGCACTTATTTACATTTTTACAGTCAAATTCACGCATGGAAATAGAATACATGGGGCTTTTCAATAAATAATGACTATTCATTCGTAAATAATAATTTTAATTGTCGTTTTTGGAAGGTTATGGGAAAATAAGCAACATCTGAAGTTATTTTAGGCAAGAATGAATAGACTACAATTTCAATAAGAGGTTGAATAATGATAAAAGAACAAAGCTCTCTGAGTTTATTTGGCTTGGAAGTCAATCATGCAGACACAATGACAACTTATAGTCTGGGGTGTGTGCACACCTAACACCCAAGACAAAGTACTATTTTTCAATTTATTATGACATTTTAGATTACAAAGCATTATTTTTAATGGAGGACAAGTGTAAGATGGGAAGAAGAAATATAAACCAATGCTAATAAAATTTAAAAAGCAAAAACCTGTAACAAATAAAGTATGGGTGGCCAATCTCCAATCTGAGCTGAAGCTGGTCAAAAATGCAAATAAATATAAAGATAACCAAACCAGAGCTTTAAGGCTGCCTGGGGCAGGTGACAGAATTTTCTTAGGACACTATAAAGGGTCAGGGTAACAAGACAAAAAGGAAGGACAAGATGTGTAAGTGAAAGAAGGTCACTGTTTTGGAAAAGTTTTCAATAGTCTGGTCTTGTTTCTGAAAAGACATAATTCATATTTATGCTTTATGAATACCAATATAAGATCCAGGATAACAGACGCAAATTTCCTGCGGCATTGCGAGTGAGGCGGCGAAGGGAACTAAGGCTCACGTTTTAAAGTCTGAGTTTCAGTTATCTTATAATATCAGGCTAATATAATTTTCATTGACATTTCAGTATTCTTTGAAAAATATGAACAAATATTTGAAAACAATTCTTAAAATAGTGATGTGTCATGCTAACATCAAGTAGTACGTTGTTTTACATTTTTAAAGGAAAAACTGCAAAAGAGAAGTCTGTTTGCAAGAGGCTAACTTTTATTCAAAGCTGTGGAATCAAAGATCTATGATTAGAGTGACTACGTAATTTATTGTCCACACCAGGACACTTTTGACATAAAAAACAGCACCAAAATCATTGCAATTGTATACATATTTAAATATTTGTATAGTGACTGACAAATTAATTGATTTTTCAGTTGAATGAACTACAAAATAGCTCCAATAATACCTAGTTTTCTAAAAGTTTAAATTTTGTCATCTTTACATCTAGTACCAATTTACTGTTATTTTCCCGAATAATGAAATTTTAAATAGTGTCATTGAGAGATAATTTAAATATCACAAAATTCATGCTTTTAGTATATAGTTCAATGAATTTAGTATATTTACAGAATTGTACAACCATCATCACAATCTAATTTTAAAACACTTCCATCACTCTGCCCTTGTTGTTTTTATTATTGTCTAGTATTCGTTCGTATAAATGTATCACACTGTAAGTATACATTCTGCTGTTGGTGGCCATTTAGATGATTTCCAGATTTGGGTTCTAAGAACATCACTGCCAGGAATATTCTTGCACATATATTCTGGTGCCCCTGGGCATGCACTTCTGTTTGATGTATTCATAGGAGTGGAATTTCTGGGTCATAACACAAGCATTCATTTCCCTAAAGTAGATAATTCCAAATTGCTTAGCAATTTGGCTGCCTGATTTACATCTCCTCCTGTAGTATGGGAGAGACCCTGATACACTATATGTATGTCAAAATGTTTAACTTTAGACACTTTGATATGTGTGTGGCCATATTTCATTGAAATTTTAAATAGCATTTTCCTAATAACTGATAATACTAACTAAACAAGTTGTCATGTTTCTTTGCCCTTTGGATATCTTCTTTAGTGAAGTTTATTTTCCATTTTTCTATTGGGTTGTCTATATTTTCTTCATTGATGTGTTAGGATCTTTACATATCTGGATAGAACATCTTTGTCGGTTATATGTGTTGCCAGATCTTCTACTCTGTGGCTTTTCATTATATTAGTGGTGTCTTTTGAGAAACAAATGTTCACAACTCTAATAAAGTTCAATTTATATCCTTTCCTTTACAGTTTAAGCTCTTTGTATTCCGCTTAAGGAATACTTTCTTAACCTAAGATGATTGAGATATTTTAATATTATCTAAATATAGTAAATGTGAATATTATTAATATTGTTTTGCCTTGCACATTAGATCTATAGTCCATCAGGAATTTTTTTATGTATATGGTGAGTTAGAGGTGAGTTTCACTTTTTCTTTTCTCCAGTTTAGATAGACAGTTGACCCAATTTTATTTACTGAAAAGATTCCCTTTTGCCCACTGCTTGACACAAACCTTTGTCATAGTTGGGCAGTATATACATACATGGGTCTGTTTTCAGGCTCCCTGTTCTGTTCCACAGTCTGCTTTTCCTAGAGTCAATACTTCACTATTTTAATTACTGTGCCTTTGGAGAAGTCTTGATATCTAGTCAAGTCCTCAGGTTTTTTCTTCATAAAGATTTTCTTATATATGTTTAATTCTTTTTATGTTCAGGTAGTATCTTTTTAAATCAATTTGTCATTTAAAAAAACTATGAACATTTAGGTTGGGATCATATTAAATTAATATCTTTGTAGTATTATGTCTTCTCATGCATGAACATGCCATAGTCCTCCATGATATGTTTTCTTTAATTTCTCTAAATAATATTTTAAAAATTTTCTATGTAGAGGTCTCAGCATGTTTTGTTAGATTTATTCTTATAGATTTTTTAAAAATTTTGTTGCCATTTTAAATTGTATATTTTATTATTTTTTATTTTCCAACCTTTGTTGCTGTATATAAGAATACAATTACTTTTGTAATCAGAATCTTTGTTTAAAATCAATTATTAAATCTAATAACTTTTCTCATTTAAAAAGTTTTTGTGTATATAATGTTGTCTATGCATCATATGTTATAGTTCTTCCTTTTCAACTGAAATTCTTTTTTTTCTTGACATTTTACTCTCAAGAATTGCCTTTGCAGTGCTGAAAGAAGCGGCAGTAATGTAAGTATTTATCTTGCTGGTTCACTGAGAAGTCTTTCAAAATTCCTCCCTTGAATTTGATATTTGCTATTCTTGTTTTCTAGATTCCCTTTAAATAGTTAAGAAGCTCTCCTAGTGTAAATGTGCTAAAAGAATTGCTAACAAGTAGATGTTGAAATATTTAAGAAATAATTTTTGTATATGTGGACATGATCACAATTACAAACATTAAAATCAACTCTACATTTCTGGATTTATTAACTTGGAATGTACTTCTAATGTTTACTAATAATTTGTATTTTTGCATTTATGCTCATGAGTGAGATTGGCCTGTAATTTTTCTTTCTTGCAATATCTTTCTCAAGTTTTAGTATCAAGCACACTGTGGCCTAGTAAAATGAGCTGAGGGCTGGTTTTAAGAAAACGTTGCTGTGAACGTGACATTATTTCTTCATTTAGGATGTATAAGATCCACTGCTTCGTCAGCGCTCCAGTGGTGCCACAGGGAAGGCCCTTCGTTCAAGTTTTATACTTGATCGCAGTGGGAAGTGGGCTTCAAAAGTACATTTCTCCATTCTCTGGAGCCAGACACTATATACAAGGGCAATATGTATCAAAATCCTTAAAAATACTCAAAGTAACTTTTGTCCCAGAAAATTCACTTGTAGAAATTAATTTTAAGGAAAGAATATAAAGTTCTTAAAGGTTGTAAACAGAATGATGTTTACAAGGACATAAACTTGTACTTAGAATGACTTTCATTCCAGTATTTTTTAGAATGGTAAAATGCAGTAAATGATGCGTAAATCCATTAATAAGAATTAATTAAATAATTATAACATCTTTCAATGATAGAATATTATCCACTATTATCCATCCAATAAAACTTGATCATATACATATATATTTGTAATGATAAGATATCATTGCATAACTGAACAAAACAGGTACAAAATGATATGTAGATTAAAAATAATTTTATTTTTATGATGTGGCTGTGTATATATGCAGTAACATACTGACACTTTATATAAAAATATTAACAGTTTTTTCCTCTAGATTGTGAGATTATGGATGATTGTTATTTTATTTTATTACAGATACTTTACACTGTAATTTATATCATTTATGCATTGTACTATGATCTTATTAGAAAAGCAATAAAGCTCTTTCAATTTTTGGAAGCTATGATTGAAAATGTGTCATTTTGAAGACTGGTTATCCTTTTTCACCATAGTATTGTAAGCATAATTAGTATTACCTTGTGGAAGTTACAGCAGAAAAAAGTTTGACTCAATATAAGAAATTATTTTTTAATAATTATAACCTATGAAAAATGAAAAGGCCTGCCTTGTGATATTCTTAACTTCCTAGTTCTTAAAATGCTTAGTGTCTGGGAATTTTAGTCAAAGTTTCTACAAAATGTAAAAAGAATCACATCTTTATTTGATAGAAAAGTTAAATTCCTAAGTTTCCTGTTTCAACATTGAGGATTTATATCTACATACATACACATATACATGTATGTGTACACACACATATATCTACATACACATATATCCACTTATACATACTGAAAATTCTATATCACCTGAATGAGTTTTCATAGCATGTTCGCAATAAGTGAAAGCAAAATGGATTTGATAAGAGATAGCAAGATATCCAACTAAACATCACTATTTCTACTCCCTTAAAGAAAACCATTTCTATTCCCCTTAAAGAAAATCATTCTAAGAAACCATCACAATCAACGAAAAAATAAAACATAAACTTTGGTTATTTATTACAAACACAACACCACAGAAAATTAACATTAAAAGTGCTTTGGCTTTAAAAGTGTGAAGATTATAGACATCTGCGTGGTGCTCACTTCACAGCACATATAATAAAACTGGAAACATGAAGAAAATGTACAGGATAAAACCCAAATTCCTCATGTCCTCTTTTTCTTCTGTATTCTCTCCGCATTGTTTTACACAAGCTTGTGGTAAATTTTAATGAGAGAAAAATATCAACAAATATTTTTAAAAACTACAATATATTCATGAAAACAATGAACAGAGGTTAATGGAAAATGAGCCAGCCCATTTTCCTCTGTATTTGTCTGGTTAAAACATCCACACACTTGACATAAATTTGCTAATCTTCTCTAATATTGAATACTATAAAACGAATTTACAAAAACTTCCCACAAACTAATTAGAAATTGGAATACAGGGTCAGACAGTCCATTTAGAGCACAATTCATGATAATTCCTTAGAAAAATAGATAACTTTTCACTTGCGTTGACAAGATAAATAAACAGAAGAGATAGTGTTTTGATAAACTAAAAAAACAATTCAGAAAGGAAAAAAAAGAAAAGCATAATGCCCATTTTGAAAAATACTATAAAGGTGGTTTGACTGTCAGTTCTTTAGATTACATTGATTAAATTTCATACATATCTAATAGTAAACTTAATTTAAGTATACATAAGTAGAACAGGAGAAGTAAAAGTTTAAACTCTTTGCCACAAGGGTAAAATCAGATAATTGTTTCAATAATACACTGTTTACTTCTCAATTAAATCAAATTATTATAACATAATTTAATAGTACTGTTAAAAAGCCTAGACCTAAGCTCACAGCTTGAAGGGAAGATCCACAGCCATCATCCACATGTGAGAGGTAACACAAGACAGCCAGGCACGTTCTACTTGTCAATACTTTCATATACTGTTTTAGAAAGAGCTTTAATCAGCAGACATCATCAATAAACATTGGATTATCCATATGCTCACAGTGACTGAGAGTTGTAATATGTCCCTTGGTTAATTTGCAGATGAGATTCTTCAGTCACTCAGGAGGGGGTGCACATGTGTACAAGTGGATTTTGAGATGTGAACAGCCGCTTCTGTACTCAGGATAGGGGAGACTTTGATTTTGTTCCCTGACTCAGTCTCCTTTCCAACATTTCCTTCTGGCTTGGAGCCTTCCCTCTGCCTTTCTCCTGGGATCCACATTGGTACTTTCCATATTCAAGTATCCCTGAGTACGCCTCACACTTCTCGCTTGAAAAGGGGGATTTTCTGTCCACCCTCCCTCAGCCTCTTGGGTGTTCAGACATTCCTGAAGACTCTCTTTAACCATGAGCATCAGCCGTCACTGAAAACAGCAAATAAATCTACCACTGACATTCTCTCTCCTTTCAAGACTCAAGGCAGTCTTCTCTCTTTTAGCCGGGTAATGAAAGTGCAGGAGTAAAATGTTCAGTGCAGTCTGTGCCTGTGCCTGGGAGCAGCTTTCAGTTCTCTTTAGCAAACGAGAGTGGGGAAGCACCACCTGTACACATACACATCCTTTGCTGAAGAGTCCTCAAGTGGCAGATCTCAAACTGTTAATAAGTCACGAGATCAATTTTGTGAGTCAAAATTCTAAACAATAGAATTGAAAAGCTAATGTCAGAGCAAATGTTTGTTAACATTATTTTGTCAAAATTTTATTTGGGTTATTTGCACACAGAAGCAATCACTTCCACAATTATGGTGTATGGCATTTTGATGTAAAATATTTCTAACTCTAGTCACAGTCATAAAGGACAAAAGCCATGACTTTAGGGCATTCTCTGGTGCTGAGCTGTTCAATATGGTAGCTACTAGCCACACGGGCTGTTTTATTTAAATTTAAATTAATTAAAATTACATAAAATTTAAAAATCAGTTTCTCAATCACACTAGCCGCATTTCAAGTGCTCAATAGTCACAGGTGGCTACTCTACTGAACAGCTCCGATACACAGTCTTTTCATCACTGCAGAAAGTTCTGTTGGACAACGCTGCTCTAGAAACAATCTCATGCTAATATTTATAGTATTTTTCTACATGGATCTGTGATCTGTACGTAATAAATAATGCCAACCAACTAATGAAGTCTGCAGTGGGTTTGTCTTTTGCTACTGTAAGTTTTAAGTGATAGTATTTAATTGGTTTTGTTATGTAGTGTTAACCTATTCAAAGAATTCCACTGTTTTGTGTCAGTATAGCAAGACCCAAAGCTCTTTACAAAGGCAGTAAAAAGTAATTGTTAGGTGCATCCACTTTCTACCTGGGTAAACTTGGACAACTGAACATTTATTTACCCCAATATTTTCTTACCTGTAAAATGGGTATGACGTTAATCAATAATATTACCTCTTAGTACTTCAATTTATAAAGCAAACCTATATTACAAATTTATATGTATAAAGTACCTAGACAGTAAAAAGTACATTAAATGCTAACTACTATTATTTTGTCTATTTTTTGTGTGCTTTTGTTTGTATCATATATAAATAAGTGTATACTTGTCCTTACATATCTCCAAAATAGTTACTATTTTGTGAAAAATGCACAAAGATGTGATGCAAAGCTGTGATCATTAAAATTTTAATTTGGTTATTGACATTGAGTTCTCCTTCCTATGTAGGAGATTCTGGGTACATATTTATATATCACAAGTAAAAGAAAATTGCTAACTGTCTGTATTTGAACATTGTTTACTTTTCGCATTTCTTTTGTTTGTAATATAATTTTAAATTATTGCTTACCTACAAGGATAAGATGCAGTAGAGAAGTTGGAAATTGAAAACATAAATGTAGATCTAAGATGAAAATCAGTAATCATTTACACTTTGAGACAAATTATCTGCACAGTGAATTAAAGTGTAAGCTTTACATTAGTCAGGCCTGGTTTCAGATCCCACCTGCCCTACTTACTCATTGTGTGATGAGGGCCAAGTTACTAAAACTTTCTAAGTCTTACTTCCAGCACCTAGAAAATGAGTATAATGATATATATACCTGTAGAGTTGTTATGACATGAAATGAAATAATGTATGTAAAATGCTAAAAGTGGTGTTTAGGATATGGTAAGTGTTCAACAAATGTAAACTATTACCATATTATTTCAATAATAGTAACTGCCCTCTTTGTATACGTATTTAAACATTTGAAGAGTTTGATTTTTTTTCTTAAAACTGAATTGAATTTTGTCTCTGACTCTGGTTCACTGTGTGACCTTGAAGACGTGATTCAATGCGTCCAGTCCTTGATTTCTGCTGGAAAATAAAGCAAGTGAATCCAGGACTTCCTGAGATCATTTGTGAGCCTGTGGTTTGTAATCTCAAAATAAACAAAAAGTCAAGGCCATTACAAGAAATGATGTGGTATGACAGTCATGAGGGAAACAGTATATTTAGGCATATTTGAAATTTTTAATGCTTCAAAACACGAACTATCAGTCAACAACGGCCTGATGAACAGTTTGCATGGCTTGACAAACATATTAGATCCCAGCATTTTTCAAAGTTTTTCTCTCAAGTAGGTCTGCTAATTGCTTTTACACCCACATCACCTTTGACTCTGCTAAAGATGGATTTGACATTAATTACGTCTTAATTTAGAAGGAGAATTCAAGCACTTATAATTTAATCAGAAACTATAGAAAAGTTTACACAGTTCTATTTGTGTCTCTGAGGCAGCCTCCAATAAATAGCATCCTTTTAAAAAATTTAAGAAATAAAACGAAAGTTAAAGATGAAAGCAGAACCATAGTGTTTATTTCTGATAGAGATAAGATTGGAAAACATAACTTGGCTTGAGAGACAGCTCGGCTTGTTAAATAAATCCTAGAATTTAACCCATCAGGTTACAGAAACCTCTCAAGCAGGGCCAAGATAAGATTGAAGAGAGAAAGGCATAGCGTAGAGCTACAAACTTAACCTTGTGATGTCTAAAAACCATCCCAAGAAGACGAGAAAGCTACCTGCGTCATTCTTGCCCAAGTTATTCTCTGTAAACTTGTAGACAGAACCGTTCAATCCATCCACAGCCGGGGCAGGTGGGTGGCAGGGCTGAGAGCAGGCCAAGCGTGCTTAGGAAAACAATTCTTCCTTGTAGCAACCATGTCCAACAACAATTTTGCAGATGTTTCATCATTCAAAGAAATGGAAGTAGATAATTTCATCTTCTTTATTTCATTGTTAAATTGAATAGAGAGGCTTAACAAATATATGAAGACACACGCTTCGTGTGTTAAGATGAGTTTCACAAAGGGATGAAGAGTGAGAGTTTGTTTTCGTGTTTCTGTTCCTCAGCAGGTCTACTATTGTGCTCTGCAAATGGGAATTCTTTTTAAGCGAACTTGCAAAACATTGAGCTGTGTTCATATATCCCATATTTCCAAAACTATGCTTTCCTCACTGACTCTGACTAGTTGCTTAAATTTCAATAATGTGAATAAGAACACCTTTCTTTATTGTGCTATAAAAATTCCAATTGAACCACGAACTACACGTCGTTTGGTTTGTCAAAGTGGTCCCATTCTTGTAGAATGAACTCCACAGAAAGTCTTATCATTTTGAGTTTGTTTTCTGTTGCCTTGCTTCCTTTCATGAAGCTACTAGCTGGTGGTTGGATCTCCACCAGCAAAAACTGGGCTAGGTCTCCACAGTTCAAACAAAGGCTGTAATTAAGTTGTCTTAGAGTTTGTTCTCCATTCTAACTGGAGTTCCTGGACCCAGTAATAAAATAAAAGACAGTTTTAAAAATTCTCAATATTGTTTAGCTCAACTTTTTCTTTGGGAAATAGAATAATCGCAGCTCTGGACACATCTAACCAGTGAGGCAAATAGATATGACCTTGAGTTCACCCCATCAAAACTTCTATAGAGGGAGCGGGCTAAAGTACATTAAAAATTGCACAGTTAGGAATGATAATGGAAAGGACGTTTCCGGAATTATGTTAGCAAGATGCCTCGCCGTTCAAGACACCAAAGATATTAAACAAAATGTGAAGATAAGACATGTTTTTACTTTAAACGGATGAATTGGAGGAAAAGTAAGGAAAACAACTGGAGGTCAGAAATAAAGTCAGAAGGATGAAGGGATTCTGAGCAGCATTTACCCAGACAGCATCTCCCAAACTAGTGGCTTATAAAATGGTGTTAGCAGGGCATGCGCATGTGCGGGAAATATGAAAAATCCTGGGTTTAAGGAAGATCAAGTCAGGACAGAAACATGCCATCAACACACAAACACACACACCCAGAATGCCAAACTCCTCAGTGAGTAAACCCGGAAAAAACTAGAAAACAGTAAGACATTTGATTTCCTGTCTTGGTCTTGGCTCTAGGCGGAACAAAAAAAAGAAAAATGTTAATTTTCTTTTTTATCAATAATTATCTGGGTGGTTTACAAATATTATATTGGGTTTGAAGTCTGTGAAATCTGTCTACAGATTTTATCCTGTGGCAAAATTATAAGTAAATTAGAGATGAGTATAATTTTTATATATAAAACACTGGACTAATTTATAAAAATTATTCAATGTATAAATAATTTTTTGGGAAAATTTGGTTTAATTAAAATGCTGGCTCTGTTTGATAGAAATGCTATTAATATATTGCCCCAAATCATACAGTTAATTAGAAAATATCTCAAGAAAATTTGGAAATAATAAATGTATTCATATTGCTTTTGTGGGTTAGAAAGTTTTAGCTGGGGTAAAAATCTACTTGATGTCATTAGTTTGGGAAATACTAATGTATTGAGGACTGTAACTCTTGAATAATAGAGTAGCTCATTCTGTTTTTGCATTTTGAGATTATGATTTATGCATGTCCTTGTGCTGGATAGCAACAAGCATTACTCCTTCATTAGTGGCTCCCACTGAAAGTTATGTTTATATTCAAAAATTCTGCCCTGGATGGATCATATTGTGTGAGAAATAATTACAGGGCAAAATCAGAGAGCCACTGCTTAAAATGTATTAGAAATTATCTGCTTGATGTGCCTTCCAGTTTCCATAGCGCAGTTCTATCTAATTATCCCCGGGGATCTGCCAGGCTCTCTGACTATTAAGCAGATAATTTTTTAACATTGGGAAATATTTATTTTAAACTGGGTAGTTATGTTGAGCCTGATGCTGTAAGAAGAGTATTTCCTAATAAAATTATTTAACTATTTAAGGACACCTGAGCACCACCTGTTAATTTGGTCAATCAACTGATGGCACAGAAACTACCCTATTGCCCTGGAATATGGTTGAAAGTGATGAAGTTAGATTTCTGTTCTCCTCGGCGAGAGAACAAAGTTGGCCTTGCTGTTTCCAATAGACCATACTTTGGAGACTAGTGGTTATTTCAGACATACCATTACTGCAGCAAAGCTTTATACAATTCTTGGTTAAGCTCATTGAGGACAGGTTGACAGATGCAAACACAGTTCAACCCGGTTTACATGTCTGATGTCTGTATGAACATAATAGTTTGTGGTGTATACACCCAGCTTCTGAAATGCTTATCAAAAGCTCCGCTATTTGGTTTTCTGCGAACGAGGTACAAGGCCACTAGTGGCTGCCTTTATTATCTAATTACTCTGTCTAATTATTAAGGTTTTGGAAACATTTCGAGTTTAGTGTTTTTGCACCAAACTGAGAAACTAGGAGGTATTTGAATTAAAAGCAGAAGACAAATGTTTCTACTTAAATTGTTTTTTAGGAAAAAGGACTGTTGGCAATTCATTGTTTATGAGCACATCAAATGTTTGAAAACTGTTTTGTACCTTATTTATAGTGCCAGTGAGAAACGACGGGTTAGGAATAAGTGGATTTGTTGAAGGTAAATATTGAGAAGAGAAAAGGAAAGCTTCAGAAGGCGCCATATTAAATGGACACACTCAAGACTTCACATGGATGAGGAAAAACAGATAGTACGTATTTAAATTATCCTAAAAACTTATATCCTGCCTTATTCCAAAAAAAAGAGAGATATCAGGAAGCATTCAAAAAATACAAGTAATACAATCATTTACTTTTTTTTTTGATTGAGAAGCAAAGCATTAAAGATAAAGCCAAATTCTAAAAAACAAACCCTCAAAACAAAGACGGAACCAGAGAACACATAATCAAAGATTAGCACACAAAATATACTGTATCACTGTCCACTTGCTAGATTTTTGGCACAAATTTGTCCTTTAGCTTATTAGCAAGCAATGAATATGAGGAACTCACTACCTGTGTCCCAGGGTTCTAAAGATGCATACAAACTGATTCACGTGAGTAGAAGTGTTCCTAGCTGTCACATACGAATAAAACTTTCCTGGGAATAAAGAGGAGTTGTATGATATTATGACAAATATCTTAACATCAGAGTTATAATAAATGTAATGATGAGTTTCAAAGGGTTGTATCTTTCATGAAGCCATCCAATGGCCTGTGCCATGCAACACAAGCAACGCAACAAGGTAAATCCTAGGTGGTGTTTGGAAACAGCATGGCCCTGGTATACATTCTAAATATATCAACCTGATTAACATATTCATAGTGATGGTTCCCAAACACTGCTCTCTAGAACTCGGGGAGCCCAGCATCTCCCCTGACTGTGATGAGGGCTTTCCACTTACACTCCAGCTAAGGCCATTCCACCTTCATCTCTATTACGTAGTGATTATTTTCGCAAGACCTTGTTTGAAGAGAGTGTTTCAGAGCTTAAAATTCTTTTAAATCACTGATATAAATTGATTGATAAATGAATGGAAAGTATAAATATTTCAGGCAATATTCTATAGAAGTTATCCATTTTAGCCAAGTTTTATTTTTTTAATTGAAGGATAGTTGACATACAATATGGTATTATTTTCAGGTGTACAACACAGTGATTCAACATTCATATACATTATGAAATAATCACCCTAATAAGACTAGTAAGCATCTGTCACCAGACAAAATTATTACCACATTGTTGACTATATTCCCTATGATGTACATTGCATCCCTGTGACTCACTTATTTTGTGACCAGAAGTCTGTATCTCTTAATCTCTTTCACCTATTTCACCCCCCCCCCAACCCCAACCAGCAACCACCAGTTTGTTCTCTGTATCTGTGAGTCATTTCAGCCAAGCTTTGTTAAGTACTAAATAGTGGTGAACTGAGTTTATGTTCTTTGACATGTACCTGAAAGCAGATGTGTGTTGCACTGAAAAAGAATGAAGATACATAGTTCAACAGTCAGCTAAGCTCAGAGTAGACTTCACTTCTCCTTAAGAAAATTGACGAGACTCAAATAGAAAGACCATCCATGAATAAGGACAAGATTTTCCTGAAAAGAAAAAAAGTTTGATTTCATGCCAACTCTGAGGGTCAAAATTCTAGGCTATATGTCACACCTGTATTGATTTTATCTAAATAATATTGGGTTTTATTCAATGTGCATCTTGCCAATTAGATAATAATGGTAAAGTACGATATCCTTTGTAAAATTAGTGGGACACTAGAAGGTAACTTTTTCAAATGTATCCATAAGTTATTGAATAAGTCAACTTCCTGAAGAATCTGTTTATCTAAAATCCAGTTGAGGATTATCTAGTTCAGAGAATTACTCTCTATGGTATCAAGCATGTACCAGAGTCACTTCTCAGCTAAGATTACTTCTATTTCAAGGAAATAAGACCATTTTATTTGTGTATAGAAAGCAGAGGATCTTTCTCTCCACCACGCAGAGGAGTATGCATTTCATTTATTCAAAGATGTCATCAAAGTATCAATACAGATTTTTAAATTACAGGATTCTGGAACACCTTTATGTTTCATCCCACAGGATAAATAAATCAACAGAAGATTCTTCTGATTTGGAGTATATATTGGTATATTAAGACATTTGTTCTATATGATCATCTCAGCATAAAGATTTGTTTGGAGTCAAATTCTGAAACACACTCTTCCTCTTAAAGAGTTATGAAGAAGCTCAGATTTGTGGCTTAAACAAGAAGAAACTGGCATACATTTTCAAGGGAACAGCTAATTAGAAAATTTTGACTCTGGGGGGAAAGGGGTGGAGGTGGAACCCTGGTGCATCAAGAAGGATCATATTCAGAGCGTTACCAAAGTCACTAAATTGGTGGAGTTAGGAGCTGACCATTCAAAAGGGTCCTCGAGGAATTTAGAGGCAGAAACTATTACTTGGGACATTATTATGTAAATTTTTAAAAGCCAACTGTGTTTTTTTGAGGGCACATTGCTAGAAATCAATCAGAAAGCAGCCTGTGAAGCTGGGGCTTTTATGGATCAAACCAGGAGACCAGTCTCCATAGGCAGCCATCAGAGCCTGACCTTCCATGGCCTCGCTCACCAAATTCAGGCCTTAAGTATCCAAGCCTTAGCGTCTCACTGTACCACCAGAGCTGAAGGAGAAGCAGAGCCTTTTTAGATAGATAGCCCGCATCTGAGGTTCTTGCGGCATTAATAACGTAGAGTCAAAGTTAAATTTGATAAGCTCCGTGGTGGCTGCTTCTGAGTTCTGATGTATGTGGCAATTGTTACCTATCAGGGTTCTTAGCTGTAGGCAGCAGGATCTGACTCTGATTATTATTTAAACAGAAAATAAATTTTTAAAAACAGAATGAATGGATCACAGAATACCAGGAGCCTCAAAAACCAGGTATAGAGAAAGAATGCGTAAAAGGATGCTAGGCTGCAGGCAGGATCTTACCCAAAATCATGCCACAGAGCAGAAACAGGCCTCCAGCACTGCATGCTAGAAGACAAGGCTTCTGTGGACAATACAAGTGACTCCTGGCAACATGGCTGCTGTTGCCTCAAAAGTTGGTACGTCTGCTCCACCGTTGGCCATCAGAACTTATGCTCTGCTGTCCCCATTTCCTTAACATTCTTCTGTCTGCATATTTCAACTCAGAAACTCCAGAGGATGTTTCTAACGTAAAAGTCGAGCTTATGCATCCTAAATCCAAAGGGAGATTGAAAAGCAATTACAGGGTATTTTCAGTTTCAAGTAAGAGAGAAGCCCTCCTCTTACCAAAAATGCCTAATATTTAATGAGTGCATCTTCTGTGCTAGGCTCTGTTGTGTGAGTTTTAGTCTCATAATGTGGAGAATTCATTAAGCTGGGAGAGATTCACGTAACTACAGCTAATATGCAGACAAGGGTGAAATAGTCACTTTTTTCATGTTCCAGAACACTTTCCAACTAGCGTTGTAAATAGAGAGGAAATAGTCATGGAATAATTTATGATGCTCTTACCCCAGGGTAAAAATAAAAGTAAAATTCTCCCTAAGTTGGTCCAATATGTCAAAATTCAGAACCATGAAATATGTTCTATAAATGCTTTGGTGAAGAAATTTCCATTTGGTTGATGTCTTTAGAAGAATGCCCCTTGGAGAGTCTGACTTTTCTTTTTTTAATCACTTCCAAGAGAGTCCAATGGACCAGCTGCTTCCCGGCATTCAAGGTCCCCAGACAGCCGTGACATTTACCAAATGGCGGTTTCAGCTGACTGCCAGCGGGTCAGCAAAGCTAACACCTTCAACACCCTCCCATGTTGATGCCAGTGTCACAGAAGTGAAATCCAACTTTTATAAGGGATTGTATAATTTCGATCTTTTTTTCCCTCAGCTAAATTCTCACTCCAGTGTCTGAAAAAGTAAATGAGTAGTCTCAGGGCACCAAAGACAGAATTTGAAAGAGAAATTGAGCGAGACTGAGTGTGAGGGATGGGGCTGGGCAGAAGAAAGGAGAAAGGAGGGGGCGTCAGGAGATCAGAGAATGTAAGAGAAGGTCTGATTTTAGATGTATACAAAAACAAAAACAGAGCAAAACGAAGAAAATGCTCTTGACACTCTTCATCATACCGTCTCCATCTACCCTGGCTGTCCTCACTTTCATACCGCATTCACTCTTGAAAAAACATCCATTCCAGTTCTCTACACCTAGTCGCTGAGGGCGGCCATTAGTATCCTGTTTGCAGAATCCGTTCCGAAATTTTCAGTCCTGTATCTTAATCACGTTTGACCACTCTCTCCTTTTGGAAGCTCTCTTCCTGTGCATAATATTGTAGTTTTTCACTGTCTCTGACTAGCCTTAGGCAAGCTTCTCCTTTGACCAATCCCACCTGTTCCTTAAATGTTTCTTAGGGTTCTCTCCTCATTTGCCTTTCTTTCTGGGTAGTTTCATCCATGGCCTCGTTTACCAACAATATATCTCTTGAATCCCAAATCTCCAGCCCACTTCCCACTCCTGAGTTCCACTCTACTATGGCCAACTGTCTATACCCTGGATATTCATAACTAAATGTGCCATTGAAATGCAGCATACCTAAAACTGAAGGGATCTATCCCCTCACTGAAAGTGGTAGTCCTGTGGCAGTCCCTAGTTCAACGAGAGAGATCATTTGTACAAGTGCTGGGTGAACAAAACCAGGAAATTTTTAAATTATGAAATAGGAAGACAAGAGAAAGCTAAGTATTTAGCAATTTAGAGTTAAAAATGTAGTCATAAAAAGCTAAAATAAAAGGTTAACTAAATGTATTTTTAAGTTGTAATCTACTGTACAAAGGTTTATTATTATTCCACCAGACTGTAAGTTTAGGACAAGATTAGCTTTTTTTACTACTGCATTCCAATTCCTAGAATAGTTGTGTTTTAATAAATGTTTGTGGCGTGATGATGAGATTGTAATGATGATGATCATGGTGGTAATGAAGGTATTTTGAGGTATAACATGCTTACCATTTTTCTGGCACATCTTCAGTGCTCAGTAAATTTCCTTGGATAAGAGATGAAAGAGTAACTTTTTATAGATTCATTAATCATAAGTCAGTTATAGCTAGCTCTGGTGTTTTTGGTGGCAATTTTTAATTCTGGAGATAGCTTTGCTAGGCATGGGCGTGCAGGAAAGAAAGAAAAAATAGTTGCTACTACCATAGAGGCATGGCTCTCAGAGGGTGGCAGGGAGGGTGGGAGTGTTGGGGGTAGGAGATCTAGACCCCTCTTTCACCCTTTCCTCGTTATTCAGGCCTCCCTTGAGAACGGAAGAGGAACAGAAGAACCATAACTGTTCTTAATTCCTCTGTGCCAGCCTCAGACTATTCTGAAACACCAAGAATAATTCCAAGAATATCATGAGAGAGCCTGTAACTGTGTGAATGTGTGGAATGTGTAGGAAGGACAGGGACAGGGTGGGAGTCTCAGGAAAATAGTAATCAGAAAGGTGATAAGTGTCACTCTGTTTCTGGGTGCACGGAGCTTCTTTCTGGTTGTGGAGAAAGAAAATGCATGAGAAGGAGAACCCCAAGTGTTTCTGCTAGATCCAGCCTTGATTGGTGGCCTTACATATGTATATTTAATATAATATCATGTATAATATATATATATAACATAAAATCCCTATTATACTTCTTCAATCTATTCTGCTAAATAAGAGGGCAGATCATTTGCAAAGAATTAAGAGTGTAGAGTTGGGTTTGTAACTAACATAGAATGAAAGTTATTTGAGAAGAGTCCGTTGTGGACAGTACTAGGAAGTCAGTGAAAGGCTGAGCAGGAGTAAAAGTCAAGAGAGATTAGCACTAGATTGTAGTTGCAATGATTTCAGGATTGTCTTCAGCCAACACTATTTCAGTTAACTTTCCAAAACGCCTAGAGGACAGGCACTGCGGTCCTCTTTCCAGAGATGAAGAATCAATGAGCAGAGAGGACAGTCCCTACCCTAAGATCACACAGCGTACATCTGGTAGTGTCGAGTTAGCAGAGGTTGCCCTGACTGAAATTCTTGCCTTTGCTACGGCAGCGTTACTAACCTTCCCATTATACAAGAAATCTCTGAGGATGCTTAAAACATGTTTAAATGCAGGACACAGTTTTGTTACGTTATCCAGTTATCCCTTTGCCAAATTGTTGATTAAAAACCAAATCTCAACAGGAAGTCTCACTCACTCCTGTGGGAATGTAAAACGGTGCAGCCATTTTGGAAGAAAGTCTTCCAAAGGGGCCTGCCTGGTGGGCTAGTGGTTAAGTTCCCACTCCGCTTCAGCAGCCCAGGGTTTGTGGGTTTGGATCCCGGGTGCCAACTTAGCACCACTCCTTGAGCCACAGTGTGGCGGCATCTCACATAAAGTAGAGGAAGATTGGCATGGATGTTAGCTCAGTGACAATCTTCCTCAAGCAAAAAGAGGAAGATAGGCAACAGATGTTAACTCAGGGCCAATTCTCCACACACACACACACACACAAAGTCTGGCAGTTTGTTACAAAGCTAAACATAGTCTTACCATATGACCTTGCTATTGTGCTCATAGATATTTACCCAAATAACTTGAAAACTTATGTTCACACAAAAACCTGCATGCAAATGTTATGGAAGCTTTATTCATAACTGAGCTAAACTGGAAGCAACAAAGATGTCCTTGAATAGGTGAATAGACAATCAAACTGTGAATATCACTTTATTTAACAATAAAAAGAAATGAGCTATCAAACCATGCAAAGACATAGATTAATCTTAAATGCATATTGCTAAGTGAAAAAAACTAGTCTATCAATCTGAAAGGCTACATGCAACATATACCACTTATGTGCCATTCTGAAAAAGGCAAAACTATAGAAACGGCAAACAGATGTCAGTTGTCGGCAGTTGAAGGAGAGAGAGGAGGGTTGAGCAGGTGAATACAGGGGATATTTTAAGGCAGAGAAGCCACTGTATACAATATTGTAATACTGGATACATAACATTATGCATTTGTCAAAACTTATAGAACTTTACAGCACAAAGAGTAAATCTTAAAGCGTACAAATTAAAACAAAAAGATTTACAAGGCTGGAGATGCCAGGATGGAATGCAGAATGTAATAAAAGGATCTAACTGTATTACAGATGTGCACAACCTCCCTGAAGAAGATGGGGATAAAGATGCTGACCTAACTATCTTCAGAAATGAATGGAGTCTACAAGATTGAAGCAAAAGGAACTTCGTAGAAGCCCTGTTTCCTAGTTGATAAATTTGTTTTCCATGAAGGTACTGGTCAACAATTCTGAAATGACTACGTGTATACTAGAATTGAACAAATAAGCAAATGAAGGCATATGTTGGATTTTCTCACTGTTTTTCAACAGATTTCTCACTGCTGTTTAATTTAACTACAAATAGAATTGCCGTATGATCCAACAATTCCACTTTGGGAGATATACCCAAATAATTGAAAGCAGGGACTTGAACAGATGTTTGTCCACCCATGTTCATAGCATCATTATTCACAATAGCCAAAGGTGGAAGCAACCCAATGGAATATTATTCAACTTTACAAAGGAAGGAAATTCTGATACATGCTACAATATGGCTGGACTTTGAAGACAATATACTATGTGAAATAAGCCAAGCACAAAATCACAACTACTGTATGATTCCACTCATATAAGGTATCTAGAGTGCTCAAGTTCATAGAATAGAAAGTAGAATGGTAGTTGCCAGGCCCTGGGAGGAGGAGGGAACGGGAAGTTATGGTTTAATGAGTACGGAGTTTCAGTCTGGGAAGATGAAAAACTGCAGAGATGAGTGGTGGTGGTGGTTGTGTAACAATGTGAACGTACTTAATGCCACTGAATGGACACTTGCAAATAACTAAAATGGTAAATTTCATGTTACGTATATTTTTCCACCATAAAATAAATGATTAAATAAATAAATCCGTAGCTCATAGCATGAAATGGTTGAGGAACCTGATATGTACATTTACTCTACTGTTATTATAGTGGTTATTCAAAACAATTAATGCACTTAAGCATTTAGAAGAAAACTGAGCTAATACATTGATATTCGGATTTTAGTGATTGCACATTTTCTAAGAAGCTGTAATTCTGTGAATAAGGAAACAAAACAATATATAGTTTAAGTGTGTCCCAGCAGAGAGCCTTCTCTTTCATCAGGAATATAATAGAAAGACACTCCATTAAACAAACGTATTGCTCTCTTTCCTACCTCCACCTGCCCCTTAACCCATAATATTACTTGCATCAATCTTGAGCCACATAGAGTCACTTAACCTCTGGGCTATGCTGTCTGACTTCTGACATCGCACACTTCCTTCACACAGCATATTTGTTGCTGCATAAGTAATTTGGATAGGAAACTCTTCTAGCAAAAGGCTTATTAAGTATGACTATTGCTTTTATTCATTAAGCTGGGACAGTAAAAGAATAAAAACACTCAATAACAATAACAAAACTGAATGGTTTATATTTTGTTAAACCATTGTTTATTGCATATCAGAAATTTTATATTGAAAATCTTAGGAAAATTCTAGTTTTCTTTTGTTTTTCTTTTTGTGAGGAAGACTCGCCCTAAGCTAACATCTGTTGCCAATCCTCTTTTTTTTTTCACTTGAGGAAGACTAGCCCTGAGCTAACATCTGTGCCAATCTTCTTGTACTTTGTAGGTGGGACGCTGCCACAGCATGGCTGATGAGTGAAGTAGGTCTAAGCCAGGATCCGAACCCACAAACCCAGGGCCACTGCACAGGAGTGCACAGAATTTTAATCACTCAGCCAAGGAGACAGCCCCAGAAAATTCTAGTTTTGATTGATGTTGTAGAATAATTTTGTGTCATAGAATAATTTTGTATGATAAAATACAGACTTACAGTTGTATATATGTGGATGTGTGTTCCATTTCTTTCTCTTAAAGCTCACATAGGAGTTCCAACATCCAACGACGGTAGTGTTGGTCATATTTCTGTCACAGGGAGATGGGAGCCCGCCCACTCTTCCATGTGATGCCTCAACTGTGGCAGCTCTCATTCCATGAAATAAATTGATTCAGAGGTGAGTACACCCTAAAATCATACTGAGTCAGAAAAAATATTGCATAAAAACATGACCTTAGTGAATAACTCTTCGATAAATAGTTGTCATGGAATCAGGTAGATTCAGGATTTCTTTTGTACTCGTTTTTAGGTGGTTGTAAGAGATGAATAGAAATATGGAGAAGGGTCCAGATGACATATTTGAAACCCCGTGAGATAAACCAGGTGCAACACTTCTGTTTTGCCCATTTATCTGTGAAGAAAAATGAAGTAGGGATATGGTCCTGAAACCTGTTGTTAATAGTGATTTTCCGAAGATTTCCTGTTGTTTCTGTGGTTGTTATGTGTATAAGTGTGTCTGTGCTTATGTAGCTACATTATATTAAAACAGAAAAAGTGAGTGGAAGGCAGTTTGTCATCATTTTTACATATTTTTCCACAAAAATGTGAAAAAAGATGTTGCACCAATTTGAGACAATTATGAGGAAAAAGAAAGCAAACTGCTAAAAATTGGGAGCTCATTAGCATTTGTCAGTGTGCTATTCTACGGGGTACTCTTTGTGTGAGCTGTGACTGTGTGTGGTGTATGTGTACGCGAGAGAAAATGAAAATAGAAATCGGCTGAGGAAGAGAAGATTTCTCCACGGGGAGAATGGAGGGTTCTGAGAAGGAAAGAGGTGGCGGGTTACTGTGAATGTGCCACCTGGGACTGTCTGCACATTCATGGATGGCAGTCTTTCAGGCTTGCACCTGCGAGGAGGAGGAGTGATTTTCAAAGTTTTGTTTTGTTTGAGGGGGGTAGATTTTTGCTGGTTTTTCTTTGACCCAAATAACAGATACATTGGTAGCATAGAAAGCCAGAACACATACACACACATGCACACACACCAGAGACAAAAGTTTTATCAAATGATACTTACCCTTACTATAAATCATGTACTCTGCTAGTTTCTGTTATATTTTTATTCTATTCTAGTTACTATTTAAATTCTGGTTGTGACCCACTGAATTGATTTTATGACTCATTAATAGGTTACAAACATAAAAGCATTGCCTTAGAGAGCCTGATAAATTCAAATGATTTTGCTAAAATGCTCATCCTCAATCTTCAACATCTTACCTTTCCTTTTTAGACATTTCTGATTACCAGACAGAGTTAACAGCTCATAAAATAATCTTTTCTTCTCATTGAACGCCCTAATAGTTATGCTTCAGTTGTACTATTACAATTTATTTTGCTGCTCCCTGTTCATTTAAGATCAACTTTTCCTCAAACCAGGGACATTTGCTAAAAAGCAGGCAACTTAGTCAAGTTGCAACAAACGAACTGCAAAAAGCGTGGTGTTTCTTCTAATAAAGTAGCATTGTCTTGCCTCATGGATAAACTAGCAAGAGCCATGAGAAGCGAGTTTTAGGCAGCGGTCTTCCTGTCTCTTGTCATCTGTTGTTTACCTGAACTTCTAACCTGAAGGAGCCTCAAAGAGTGAGACAGGCAAAGACGAATTTCGGCCCTGAGCTCCAACCCCTGAAGACCCAGCCATCCAGGCAAGTGTGATTCACACTGACTCAACCTCCCTCTCCCTTTGCCTCTTCTTTGTGCTCTGGCATTTTTCAAGTTCAATTCCTTGTTCCTGCCTTGCTTATCGTTGTACTTTTCCCTTAACCTTGAGCTCAGCAGTCCCAGTTGCTATGGCTCTGTTACTTGGAGCAACAAGCAACTTTTTCTTTCAAGTTAGGAATTTTTGTACTGCTTTTTAGATGAAAATAGTTCACTATTGAAAACTGCTCTAACTCTCTCATAAGACTTAGTCCATGGTGCCAGATTTCCAGAGGCCTTTCCCACCCACAAGGTGCTTTTGAATAGACTGCTTTATTCAACTATCTATAGGGTGCCTTCCAAATGTTCTTGTGAAGGTGTGTTTGTGCCATATGAAAGCTTTCTGAGCATAGCTTGACTGAACGCAGCTAAAGGTAGACTAGAATCAGGGACAACTAATGATCTAGGACTTAAAAAATTAAGGAGGTAAAACAATACAATTGACCATTTCAAAGACTAACTGTGCTCTTTTATGATTTTGCTTACTGGTTATACCTAATTACCTTGTGGCAGGATATGTGCTAAATGTACTTTGTTGTATTGTAAGTTTTATTTGATTATCACTCTACACTTTATTCATGTTTATACAGCTTTCATAGTTCATTGCTCCTTGAACATCTGCTCATAATTTTAAAATTACTGCGAAATTGCTGTATACTTACGAATTAAGGGGCAACTTGGCACCAGATGGGGTCTAGAGCCCTGAGTTCTAGATGTGACTCATTGAGTTGTGTGACTTTTGGGCAGATTATTTAACATTCTGGACTTTTAGTTTCTCTAAATTAGGTGGGATATATGATTTTTATCTAGTGACTTTCTACCAAGCAAAGCGAGAGAGTGAGATAGAGAAGGGATTTGCTTTAGCCATCGTAGTTTAGAAAGTACGAATAAAAGGGAGAATTAACAAGCAAGCCAACAGATTATTTTTAGATATTGACATTCTGAATCAGTATTTATTACATAATTCGGTTAAAAGTTTTCCTTAATTGATCACGGTTTAACTCTTACAAATCAAATTTAGATTCTACACAAAACAGATGAGAGAATTGAACACTTTAACGTTCTTGTTTTTGGTTTATCTTTGTTTTGTGGCTGTTACTTTTCTTTAGTATTAGCCTTATGATTTTAGTGTAGAAAGTTAATAGATTATTCAAAATATCTGGTCTTGAATTCTTTGGAACAACATAGTAATCTATTGTATTTATTTCAACTCCAGAGGTTTCTTTGGAGACTACAGGAAATATCCGAAGTGCACATTATATAGCAATATAATTATAATACATTATTGCAATATAAAAATCGAATGTTAAATATGTAAAACAAGGTAGGAAGATGATTTTAGAGATCTAAATAGATTTTAAAGTGTCCTGGGAATATTAGCTTGAAACAAGGAGAAAGACAAACAAACAAAAAGAGCACTTTATTATTCTTCTAGATTGTATTTTAGATGGTAATTTAGATAACTAGTCCATACACTTGCAATATTTTTCAACAGTGAATACAAATATTTAGACAAGTAACTATTTTTTAAATCTCACTAACATAAACTACTCAATTTATTTAGGGTCAGTTTTAAATTGCAATTTCTGTTTTCATGCCTCAGATCCCTTAAAATGCTTTGCCACTGATGACAGGAGAGGTTAATTGTATCCTCATATGGTGATGCTATTAAATATTTAATATCCAAAGATTTGTAATCATTTGCTTTTCAAAATATTTTATTCTTGGCAACCTATACATGCTTCCTTTTTCATTATAAATCAGACTTTTCTAGTTTAAAATTATATTAACAGTTTATTTTCATCTTATTTTTTAAGCCTTATATTTAACAGCTTGTGTTCATCATATTTTTTACAGCTTAAATTTTATTTTTTTAATCAACCGTTTTTGTGTTCTATTCCTAAAAATAGTTTGATTTTTCCCTTTAATGATGGTGCTTTGAGTTTTGGCTTCACAGAATTTAAAGCATTTTTCTTGCTGTATTTTACTATTTTCCATGACAATGCTAGCACTTTCCTCTTTGCCTTCCTTAGCTTGAAAAACAATTGATAGATAGTTCTTGCTCTTACGATCACTTACTTAAATAATTAAATAAAAACTTAAATATCATAATATATTGCTGGAAACTATAGCTGATGAACTTCCCAAAATAAACTGCTCAGTAAAGCCTGAAATTTAAGTTGATGTTCAATAGATCATGTTTGATATGAAATTTCTTTTTTGAAGAAGAAAATATCACAAATTGAAGGTGTGTAGGGGGAATTCTGTAACTTCCTCATTGCGAACAGAGGTGATCTTAGAGGAAAGATAACAAAGAAGGATTTTCCACTAACAATAAAAACAAAACAAGTCCTTTTGGAGAGAGGGAAAGGAGTGAGAGAAAATGAGCAGATGTCACAGTACATGCAACATGAATGACACAGAAAGTTTAAGTAGCATTTGTGAGTACTTCCCATTTTAAAATGAGATCATTTTTGTTATCCTGGGCTACCCCTTGGCATTGGTTGGGTATAAGAACTAACTCCTCAACCCTTTTCAGTGGTACAAATGGTACCAATTCCTAGCCAACAACAATGGTAATGGCGCATCTCATCCTCTCAGCTGCTAATTGTCGTGGTCCATGTTGGCAGTGGTCACTGAGGCAGGAGTATGTTTGGGGCACTGCAGGAGAAACAAGGCTTAGGAGCATGCTGTAGAATAGTCCAGGAAAGCTTTGACATGTATTTAAGTTACTATATATTTTCAATTGTGCTAAGCCTGGATGAGAAGGATATGAATGTCAAGAGTAATCACAACTCATGAACAGCTCATCTCATTTCTGCATGGAATGTTTCACTGAGTTCCTCCTGTTCCTTTTCAACAGCTATCAGTTTTGTTGTTTCTTCAGTACACACATGATACAGTCTGTCCTCTCCACTTAGAAATACTCTACTTTCCAAGTAAAGTTTTGGAGCCTCTAGCTAAAGGCCACTTCCTTGCATTCGGGTTTATAAAGTGCACACAGGAATGATAATTATTTCTGCAATTTTATTCTCTTTAATAAGGTCCCCTAAGTATTACCCTGATTTCAGGAGGATAAAGATGTAACCAGGCTCAGAATTAGGAACAGGTCTTGTTGATAAATCCTTGATTCAAATGACTCAGTTTAAATTACATTAAAAGTGTTAGCTCAGGGCTAATCTTCCGCCAAAAAAAATAAATAAATAAAATAAAGTGTGACAGCTATTGCGCATTAATTAATATCTTCAATATCAAAATATTTAAATTCTTTGTTATATGTACAAATGTGTCTCTTTTGGTGACTTCTCTGTATTGTTTTGTTGTTTTGTTTTGGTTTTTATTGAGGAAGACTGGCCCTAAACTAACATCCGTGCCCATCTTCCTCTATTTTATATGTGGGACGGCGACCACAGCCTGGCTTGCCAAGCGGTGCCATGTCCACATCCGGGATCCGAACCAGCAAACCCCAGGCCGCTGAAGCAGAATGTGCGAACTTAACTGCTGCACCACCAGGCTGGCCCCTGTATGGTTTTTGATTATTGTTTTAATACTCAACTAGTTAATAACATCAATTAATTGATGTTATTGATAATCAACCATGTATTTAATAACTCTAATCCATAATTTTATTGTGTTTTTTGTTTTTGTTTTTGCTTTTTGAGGAAGATTAGCCCTGAGCTAACTACTGCCAATACTCCTCTTTTTGCTGAGGAAGACTGGCCCTGAGCTAACATACGTGCCCATCTTCCTTTGCTTTATATGTGGGACGCCTACCACAGCATGGCTTGCCCAGCAGTGCCATGTCCCCACCTGGGATCCAAACCGACAAACCCCGGGCCGCCAAGAAGCAGAATGTGCGAACTTAACAGCTGAGCCACCAGGTCGGCCCCTAATCCATAATTTTAAATATAGATGTTTTTAATATGTTGACTCAGTACAGTTTAACTGTGATCGTTTTCTTCGCCAGGTACAGTGATCAGGCTGGTGGTTCCTATTGTGAACATCATGTCCTTGGATGCCTTACACTTAAGTTTTCCAACATGAGGGCATTTATCCATTGTTTTTTTAAATAAGGATTTGAAAAGTTCTTTTAATTTATTTTTTAAATAAGATCGTTGGATGAACATTTGCAACTGTCCTCCTTGTGTATGTTCTTGTTACCTTTTCAGTTAAACAAGTGAAATTATTTGTTCAAAATTTTTCAAAAGGTTTCTCTTTTTTAATTACTTGAGTAAATTAATAGAAATATAATCATAATTTTGTTTGTTAGTGTCTACCCTAAAAAAAATCGAAGTGGAATGATTCAGTGGAAATAACAGACCACATTTCAGGAAATGATAAGATGCTTTAAAGAGAATGAGCTGGGGATGGACAGGTGTTATTCAATCAGCCCCGTTTTATGCTTTATTAAATTTTATACTTGTTTTGAAATTTAAATTGGCTAAAATTAATGGAAGTTTATATGTATAAATATGGACTTAGATTTTATTGAAGATTAATAAAATGTTTTTTATATAAATAATATTAACCAGATTTTTCCTGTTCTGAATAATAAATATGCTTTATATGAAATAAAAAAAGTACACTGACATATTTTGATTGGTGGATTAGGGGGTTGTTTTTTAAAATGTGCCTTTTTGAAACAAACCATGTTTATACATTGAAATAATATTATTCTAATCAATACTGTAGTTTCTCAGATTATCCTTGTTTTGATGTGCAACATAATTTACACACTTTCAGTACATACATTTTCTAAATTAGATTAATTAAAAGGGGGCATTTTTTGGCTACTTTTCCCATAGCAGTCATTCCTACATGACAAAATCTAATGAGTATAAGCACTTGTCCTGTACAATTTCTGAATAAGTTCTATTTTTTCACTTCTATTTGGAATTACATAGTTAAATTTAAGTTGAGCAAATAAATGTGTGTTGTAAGAAATACATACGGGTAAGTCAGCTGAGGTTTTATCGACACTCCTTCTTATGAATGTTTAACTAGCAGAACCTTTTATACTTGAGTAGATTAATGCAAATAACTTTCTAGTGCTCTGCTCAATATTTAGAGTTACCTATAAAATGTGTAGTTCCTCAAGAAGCCTAAAGCAAGTTTACTGAATTTGTGCATATCTGAAAGTAAATGTTTTGATCGGAAACATGATTTTAATAGTTATATACATAGGTATACTCAAAACTTCTAATGCTGTCAGGGCTAAAATGCATTTATGACCAGCCTGTTGATATTGTTTTATTCAATGATTCTGTCTCTGTCTTCTGAATAAATTGTGGGTTTGAGGATAGATAAGAGGGAGGTAGAAAAGAATACTTTTGACACAAGTTTGAGGAAATTGCTATATACAGATCCCAGAAATCTGTATATACTTCACCTTACAAGAACGTTTTTTATAAAATCATCACACGTCAATCATGTAACAAGACCCTAGTGTTCTTTCTGGACCTTCTGTCTCTTCTTTTCCATGTGATATCATTTAACACCAAACTGTAGACCCTTGCTCAGCCCTAGACTCTACAAGCAATCTAGGAAGAAAGCCAATCTTATGTCAGCATTACACTGACCATGCAGCCTGGTTCTCAGGGCCTAAATCTGATACTCTCTCTGCTCAATAAACTCTGATTTGATTCTCTTTTTGAGTATGATTTCTTCTAGACTGATAGCCCTGTTTCGTACGTAACCCTATCTTTCCTGAAATTAGAAGCCTTTTCCCAAATTCCATCAGTCATTGTCCAGTCTCCCTAATCCTACCTTCCTAGAAGTCTAGGCTATAGCCTCTTTCATTGATAGACTCACTTCCAAGTTCGTTCTTTCTGGAATTCCTCATATTGTCTGTTACGGAGCCCCGGTCCAATTTCTTGAACCACTATATACCACAATGGTTCTTATCACCAAACAAAGCTGTAATTATAAGACCAGAATAGCAAGAGAATTTGAACAATTTCGTCAGCCTGGTGGGTCTGTATGTGTCATATTTATTGAAAATATTTAAAATGTCTCATCACCATAAATCTATTGACTCCTTTGAAAACATTATGGTCCTTGAGCATACAAAGCCATATTGTAGCATTCTATTTTTTTAACTACAAATTGATGATTCTTCTGTTACACACGATATCTTCTACATTTATTATACCCGTTTTGCATATTTTACAAACAAGTAAGGATCTTTCAACATATATTGCATACCCACTGAGTGCTGATCATCATATTAGACACTAAGCAAATAAAAATAAAAATATCAAAAATATATGGCCCCTCTAAGAGTTTTTAAACTCATTGGTAAAGCACAGCATAAATGTACATTGGTGCATTGGACGGCCTCAATGTAAGTACATGGACAACACAGAGTTAGATAATCTGATTAAATGTAAATATCTGCTCAAATTAAAGGAATTGAAAACTTAAGAAGGCTGAGAATCTACGGGACTAAGGAGTGGTTCATGTGAGATTGTGTTCGGCAACTTTTATGGAACAGTGATTCTGTCAGAGGTTAGGGGAGTTGTTATTCAACAAAAGTCAGCATGGGTTAAAAATTTTTTTTAAAACATTGCTGCAAAATTTCTTTCCTTGGAAAGTTCACAGGAAAAATTTTCTGTTGAGTGTTATCTTGCCATCGTCTGAGTGGTATCAAAAATACATGAGGAGCTTTATGCTGAGTGACATGACACATCAGAACCTATTACTCGCTTTGAGAGTGATTTAGGATTAGGAAGGATATTGTAAGACAAGAAGTTATGCAAGTAGTCATTAGTCAAACATAGCTTTAGTGTGACGGAAACCAGAGAGCAGGATGTGCTGGATATTTTAACTACATTTAAACTGGAAACCAAAATATTGATAGAGAACAAACCAGAGTAAATGATTGGGGAAGAGTGTTTCATAATGGCATAAGTAGTTTCCTCTGAGGAAATGTTACAGGAAATTGTCTTTGCCACATATCTGAATTTTGTTATATCTAATAGTGGGATTCATTTTCATATACATGCTCAACAAATTTTTTTGAGACCGTCAGACCCCGTCTGAGAAGCTAGGGAGCTCCTTAGGGGACGCTATGCTCTCATGCTTGGGGGAGTAAACAGTCAGCCCGGCAGCGCTAATGTTCAGTTTAGTGAGATGAGCACTCACTAGTTAGAGAGCAGTTCTAAGGTTTTCAGCGTATTCTAGGTTTTCAGGCTCTCCTTAAGTAGTTCCAGTTTGATGTGTAAGTCTCTTCACAACTGTAGACACAGTTTAAATTGTTAAAATGAGAAAATTTTATCAGAATAAAAGTCAAATTGAATATAATTAAATAATGCAGGGAATTATATGACCTTCATTTTGTTGTATGCAGTGTTGGCTAGTAAATCAGTTATTAAATAATTAATAAGGCCCTGATGTGTAGTGCTTGCCAATTTTTGTGGTATAAATACCTCTTGCATAGTCAATTTCATGCTACCAACAGTGTCATAACTGGCTTACAGAATTCTAGAATTTTTAACAATTAGCGCTCAAGAGCCAGTGGTGCAGGCTCCAGCACACCACTATTAAGCAGTACTTTAACCTGATAGATATGGGAGAAGAATTCTCTATTGTATAGGGTTTTGAAATTGTAACAAGAGCCTTGAAGATCAAATATGATGTCATTACTTCCTGAGTTTAGTAAGCAAAGGTCTAAAGGTACAGTTTTCCACCTGGGAGTTCTCAGTAAATTGATCCCACTGCCGCTAGTCAGTCTTGTGTTCTCTCTACAGCCCCAGCCACAATCCCAGTGATTTACAAGAGAGACTGTCCCATCCCTCTCTGTCATTGTCAGATGGCCGTCTTCTGGGTTTATAAATGGACATTTAGCTGGCTACGTCCACCAGCAGTAGAATGCAAATAAGACATCCTCTTTTAATCTGCCACAAACCTTTCTGAATGGAAAATAAAATTTCTGCTTTAGAGGTGAGGAAACAAGCTCAGAGAGCTAAAATAATTTCCTAAGATCCTTCATATGATAGCTCAGAGACTTCCTAGACTTTTCTCTTTTTACTGTATTTCTTTTGACAAAAATTATATATTGATTTCTGGTCCCAGTACCATAGTGGGATGGAAAAAAGATGACTGTCTTCCATTAAAATACATATCTGTGCTCAAAAGAAAGATATCCATGAGTCAAGAAAAAAAGAGAGCTTAAAGCCAGAGCAGGAATTCTGCAAACTGATGTTACATAAACACAGATAATATTGAACCAGACGTAAGCACTAGCGGGGCAGGGGTCAACTATCAACGCCCACAGAAGAGCAAATATGCTTTGGCCTGTCCAAACGCAGAGGGTTTTTTGTATTCCATTTATGCAAGGAAAAGATTAAAAAAAAAAAATCAACTTGCATCTGCCCAGATCTTGGGGTAAAGGAAAAGATAGACTCATAAAAATATCTAAGCCCCAGGCTTTGGTTACATTCTAACATTGAATCGGGTTGATATTACCCAGGTTGTTCATCTTCTAAGTTAAGAAATTAATCATTTAATTATGAACCTGTGAAAATTGTAAGAAGCCAGAGAAAAGCAGACAAAACTAATTCCATAAAACAACTTCACTACCTGGGTGCATATGATTCCACAGGCAAAACTGGAAATCTTAATGAAGATGCGCTAACAACAAGAATTCAAAACCCACAAGAAAATGATGCTCCCGAAGTGTCAGCCAGCACAGTAAAGAACAGAAATTAAAAATCTAAGCAGTAATGATAGTAGACCAACTTGGGAGAAATAATAAAATTAGAGTATCTAATTGATTACATAAAAGGAGACTATAATGTGGAATATGACAAATAGATTTTTTAAACCAACAAATAGAATTCCTAGCAATGAATGTGGATGTGATAATAAAATTGAAACACCGAATAAGTAGACTAGACATAGCTAAAAAGAGACTGGAGGATGGAAGGTAGACTTGAGTGAGCATAAATGTCTCCCAGGTGGTAAGCTCCAAACTCTATGCAGCAGGATGCTTGAGTAACAAACAGGCACAATTTAAAAGAGTTTTTCTGGCTATAAAATTTAAACCAAAATGATAAATGATGGCAACTTTATTGACTCTGAACTCCTCCTAAGACATAATATCTAATGACTCAAAGTTTTCCCCTATAACGTAGCATAATGTAGAAAGCCTCAAATGCCTTCTTATGCATCAATACTTTTATAAGAATTCTAGATTTTGGAGGAGAATTTTCCTTTGAACACCAGAATATATGGAATCTTTTTAGTGGTGTTTATAAGACAAATCTTTCCTTGATTGTCATTAATTCTTTGCTTTTGTTTGGAAGATTAAATGTGACATTCTAAGTAAAAGATCTAGGATAGTTCTTGCCCCATAGTCAGAATACGATAATATACTAGTTTTTTTTTTAATTTTTGTAAACAAAATCTAAGGTATGTTGCAAGAAGTGGACTCACTAAGAGTATTAGAAAATTTCCAATAAAATAAAATGTATCCTACAATAGAATTCAAGCGTGGATTTATACTCATACTCCACCATAGGCAGGAGTTCCACATTTCCAGTTAACTCCATGGTGCATATTAATACCCTTAATGCGCAGCTATTGCCTCCTCTTGCTTATTCCAAAACTTTTCCTTGTAGCAGCTAATTGTCTTATCAACATCTCTCTCTACAATTTCCTTTTATCAAATTTATAGGTAATATGCATGTTCTGTAAAAAAAATAATTACTGATCTCCTTTTGATCTCATAAAAAAGAGAAGATATTAAAACCTTTGTTTTAGAGATTAATGTAGTCATTTTCTACTGCTGCATAGCAAATTACCACAAACTTAGTGGCTTCAAACAATACTTATTTATCAGCCCACGGTTCTGTAAGTCAGAAGCTCGGGTGCAGCATGACTAGGCTTTCTGCTCTGGGTTTTGCAGTGCTAAAACCAGTGCGTAGTTCAGGTCGCCTTCTCATCTTGAGTCCAAAGTCTTCTTGTAAGCTCATGTGGTTGTGCGAGGTGATTGTAGGACTGAGGTCCCATTTCTTTGCTGGCTGTTAGCTGGGGGCACTCTCAGCTTCTAGCAGCCACTTGCATTCCTTGGCAATTGGCCTCCTCCTTCTTGTGAGCAAGCAACAGGGAATTTCCCTTTTGATTCAGATCTTCAATGCCAGGAAGAGATATGTTCTTTCTAAGGCCTTGCAAGATGTGGTTAGGCCCACCAAATGATCTTATTTTTAAAGTCACCTGACTTGAGATCTTAGTTACAGCTGCAAAATCTTTTCAAAGCAGCGCATAGATTAGAATTTGATTGAAGAGGGAGAAGGTGAAAGTACATTAGGGCATGGGAATCATGGCGCCATCTTAGAATTATACCCACCCCCTTGATTAGTAAAAAACCAGGACAGTATTCAAGTCTATATAATTTCATTAATACAATCTCACTGTAGTACACTCTCTCTTTCCCATTATCTTCTCACGTTCCTCAGTTACTTAAGGAAACTATTTGAGTATGTAGATTACTTCTCTCTCCCTCTGGTATTTTTCATTTTACTCCCCTCCATACATCAAAGATTTTTCATTTATTTGTTTATTCAACACATATGCTAAATAAATAAGAATAAATAAATGAAAGATGCTTACTCCATCTGCCTTTGTAAGAATCGAAGGTGGGATAGCAAAAATGAAAGCAGAAAAGTTATTAGGAAGCTATTACAATAACATAGGCAAAATATGATGATTACTTAGACTAGAATGGTATGAGTGGTGGTGAAAAGATGTGGGTAGATTCTAGATTTACAGGTAAATTCGATATGGTATGTGAGAGAAAGAGAGAAGTCCAGAAGACCAGGGTTCCTGATTGAACTCGTTAGAATACAGATGCTATGTACAAAGCCAAGAAAGACTCAAGGATGGGGAGACTTTGGAAGTGAGTTAAATGAAGAATTACAATTTTTCAATGTTAATTTGGAGACACCTAAAATCGCAATTGTTGAATAAGTAGTTTTGAATATGTCTCTCATGGTTAGGAAAGAGCAGGATTGTATTGGAGAGGTAAACTCTTTGGCATAGAGAAAATATGTTAAGCCCAAAACTAGTTTAGATAACCTAAAAAAGAAAGTTCAAGTAGAGAGTATAAAAATCCAGGAATTGATTCCTGGGTTGCTCCAACATTTAGAGGTTAGAAGAGTAAGAACTTTATAGCAAAGTGGACCATGAATTAGGGGAAGGCTCAAGAGGAGGAGTATCTCAAAGGCCAAGAGAACAACGTATTTCAAGAAGGAAGGAATAAACAACTATTTAAAATGCTGCTGATAGATGTATTTAAATGGGTCCTGAGAAAGTGACCACTAAATATGACAATGTAGATACGAATGGGAGAGCAATTTCAGTGGAGTAATGAGAATAAATGGATTCAAGAGAGAACGGGAACTCAGGAATTGGACCATGAGTACAGAAAGCTTTATTGAAGAGTTTTGCTTTAAGGAGAGCTGAGAAATGAGATGGAGATAATCACTTAAGTGAGAAGTTGAATAGAGCCATTTTTTTTGAGAGCTGGAATTATAGCATGTTTGTAGGTTGATGAGACCAAAAACTGGTGATATTGGGGAAGAAACAACTTCAGAACTGATTTCCTAGAGTGAAGAGTGGATGTGATCCGTTGAAAGTGGAGAAGTCCCCTTAGATGGGAGCACAGATCTTGTACAAGGAGAGAAAGCAGAGTGTGTAGGTTGGGAGCTTGGTGGGAGAACATGCAGAAGTCCTCTTCTGATTGCATTTTTTCCAGAGATATAAAAAAGTAAAGTCATTTTATAGTTTCTTTCTGTTAGTGATATAAAAAAGCAAGCAAGCAAGCACACTAGCTGAGAATGAGGGCTTAGGAGGTTTTGAATTTAAGATAATACTAGTCAGCATCATTGTGTGTGTTAGATGATGTAGGATGCCTGGGAATACAAGTTTCCTGTGGGGACCAACCTAAACAGAAATAAAGGGCTTGATGGTATTAAGCCTGATGACCAATTGGGAAGATTTTGTGGGAGTGACCGGGAATACCTGTGGAGATGGCGTAGTGGGGAGAGCCTTACTGGGATAACTGAGAGCTTTAAGAGATTCCATCTCAGGAATTCTGAGGGGGAGTGTTGCTATGCTTGCTCCTGTTGGAGCTGGTAAGGAATGCCAACATGGAAGAGTCCCCCCAAATCAGTCTCAGTCACAATCTCTCTTTCTCTCTCTCTCTTACATGTGTGAGCCAGAAAATCATCCAACTGAAATCTAAGTTTTAGTTCAGGAGTGGCCCCTATCCTGATAAAGGAAACTATACCTTTTAAAGTATTGTCAGACATCCCAGAAAATTAGATTAAGAATTGCTAATGCCCAAAACTCCTTCCTAAATTTCTGTAAAATTCCTTGTCTGCTTCCTTTTACTGTTCTGTTTTTCCAGCACCAAAATTCACAATTACAAAAAAAAAAAAAAATTAAACCACTATTACGAATTCAGTTTAGGGTTTTATATTGGTATTAGTCAATTTCTAGTGTTGCAGTAGCAACCCGTACTAGTTCTTATTGTAAACATGAAATGTAACTAAGTTATGGTTTACCTAGACTTTAGACTTATGTAAATACGCCAGGGAATTTAACTGCCACATTTCTGACAAATTATCTAACAACTAAAGTTTTAACGATGCTCATCTATATAAAGCGTGCTCCTGCCTCTCTGCATCTGTATATTTGTTTGTGTACTTCTATGTATATGTGTGTTTATATATATAGTAGACTGAATCATGTCTCCCCAAAATTCTTAAATTGAAGTCCTAACCCTCAGTATGACTGTATTTGGAGATAGTGTGGTATTTAAAGTTAAATGTCATAAAGCTGGGGCCTTAATCTGATAGGACTGGTGTCTTTATAAGAAAAGGAAGAGACACCAAAAATCTCTCTCTCTCCATGTGTATACCTAGTAAAGGCCATGTGAAGATACAGCAAGAAGGCAGCCATCTATAAGCCAAGAAGACAGGCCTCACCAGAAACCAATCTTGATGACACCTTGATCTTGGACTTTTAGCCTTCAGAATAGTGAGAAAATAAATTTTTGTTTAAGCCATCTAGTCTATGATCTTTTGTTATGGCAGCCTTAGCACACTAATGTGTATATAGTAATACATAATAACTAATATATTATATATTAATATAGTAATAAATATATGCATACTACTACATCTTAGATATATATGTACTTGTATATATGTGTTTGTATACATGCAAAAGAATTTGTTTTTGAGTATTGGATTTAGAGCTATAACTCTAATAATTAAAAACTCATGTCTAAATTCTCTAATTTGTTCAGTTTATGCTCCAGTATAAATGAAACTCCAATATTCATTTCCAAATATGTAATACTGTGCTTTACCTTTTGAGCCATGAGAGATGGATGACAGAACAAATCTGAGCGACATCTTAGATCTGCAGAATCTATGATAAGTTATGCTTTACTATGAGAAATGCGATCTTCTCTAAAGACACAGTAAGTTGCAAAAACTAACTAGTTTTTGTCTTCACTCAGTGTTACCACAAAAAATAAATACTCATGAATAATTTTTAGTCACTTCTAGAAAAGCAGAGGGAGTTTGAGCAGCAGCCATTACCCTAAAGTACAAAGAGAAAACATGCTTTGTTATGGGGGTTTGATTATTAATGAGTTGATAACTAATAACATGATGGAGACTACCTCCCTCAGCATAATCCTGGGGGGCATAGAAAAATTTATGTTTACCAAAGCAAACCTGGTCCCGGAGGAAATGCTGGGTGAGGAGCCTTGTGGATCAAAGGACAGATCATGGTTACAAAGCAGTTTCCTAGTTTTGCTAGAGAATCACTCAGCAAGAAAAAGATTTACTCTATTTTTCAAGATACCATGAAACGTTTCTCAATTTTATACTCTAATAGTCTTAGTCTCTCTCAAAGTGCGTTATTTCCTGTGCATAAGAAGCTGTTACATATTTATTTAGTCTACAGATATGTATGCTTTTTGCATTAGAGTCAATATAAAGCTGGTATTCAAAGGGGATACCACAAATTAAGGTAGTCATCTTATTGAGTCTTTTTGATAAAAATAAGATCATATACTGGGAAAATAGTTTTTTTTCCCAAAGCAACAAGTTTAAATGACATTGACCTTCACACTACTTTTCATCGTTTTTCATTAGAAATATATGTAATGTGAGACATGACTATACAATTTAAAGCTTGATTTTAACATCTCTTTCCAAAGATGGCCATTATTGTCTTGCACTTTCTCAAATGGTATTCTGAAAACTCCTTTTGAAATCATCCTCAGGATTTTTTGGAAAATGGCAGCAATGGTGGAAGCATATTTTTTGGATCATCTCTGATCTCCAAATATAAATAGAATGACTAGATAACAAAATTAAGCACACACATTCAAAATTTATAGCAAAACTAAACGACAAGGTATTCCAAAGAACTGCACACTATAAGTCGGTGGGGTGAAACTAGCATTACATGGCAACTGTGTGTTACATCCATGTGGCGAGAGGGAAGCAACAGGGGCCCTGATGGAAGGCGAGAACTCGGAAGCACAGAACTGGCAGCAGGCATGCACTGGAAAGCATGGAAGGCCATTGGAAGTTGGCAGCTCTAACTGGGAGGGGTTTTGCTCACTCCAAATCGGGAGCATGCATGCAGTCCGTGCAAAGTTCTGAGGTTACCTAGGCATTCCACAGCCTGTGAGTGCTTGAAACTGACCAACTAAGACTCTCTTCTAGGATAGGACTGTACACTGAGCAGGTATCGCTTAGAGCAGAAATAAACTGAGCTGATAGGAATAACAGAAATGAAGGAATGAGAAGATCTATTTGAAAGTGCACTTGGAAACAGAGCCAGGAAACTTCAAAAAATAGGCCATCATCTTTTTAACATTATCTAAAACTTCCCTGAAGTTGTGAAAGCTATCTGATCCAAGCCCCCTTCTTAGGGTTCATGAAAACTAAAATCACACAGCATATGAGCAACAGGAAAACATCAGAGTCAAATCCTGCACAAAGTTCCTATAAGGAAGAAGGAAAAAGCAAGAGGATAACTTCCCTACAGAGAATGAAAGCTCACCAGAATGTCAGGCTCCAAACAAAACAACAGAACAAAACTGTTTTGTACTATTTCAAAATGAGCTAAAATATATTAACAAAAATTATACGATATATAAAAGGACATTCTTTTTCAATGAGATAAATCTTTGAAATGAGGTACCTGAATCGGTAAAGAATTAGAAGTAAAAGAAAACATATTTTATGCATGAAAACTAAGCTAGAATCAACAAAAAAGGAAATAAAGACCACAAATACAGCCCTATTATAAATATAAGCTAAAAAATAAAAGTAAAAAATAATGAAGAGATAAGCAGGATTCGAAAGAAAATAGCAAATACTGATGGTAAGCAAATAAAATCAAGAGGAACTGAATCTCAGAAACCTCATCCACACCCGGATCTCTTCTAAATCTGTAAATCTTCAGCCTCGAGCTTGAGCCTGACGTCATTTGAGATAAGACTTTTAGACAATTTTATAAATGAGGAAGTATATAAATAGAAGAATGTGTGTAATATCTTAGACAGAGGGTGGATTGGGTATTTTAAAACATGGCTGCAAGTTTCTTGACATTTCTTCTGCTATAGACGGAACATTTGTGTCCTCCCAAAATTCACATGCTGAAACCTAATCCCCAATGTGATGGGTTTGGAAGTAGAGGCCTCTGGGAGCTGATTAGGTCATGAGGGCAGAACTCTCATGAATGGGATTAGTGCCCTTATAAAAAAGACCCCGGAGAGCTCCCTTATTCCTTCCACCATGTGAGGACACAGCTACAAGATGACAGTCTATGAACTAGGAAGACCCTCACCAGACACCAAATCTGCCTGCACCTTGATCTTGGGCTTCCTAGGCTCAGAACTGTGAGAAATACATTTCTTTTGTTTAGAAACCTCTCAGTCTAAGGTTGTTTACTATAGCAGCCCAGGCTGCTTTGCCCAGACTAAGGAAAAAAAACATCAAGTTGGGGAACTGTGTCCCTTCATCTTCCATTTGGGCAGGTTTGTGACTTCTTTGACTATAGAGTATGAGGAAATTCATAAAAGATCTTGAAGCTTCCCCTTTATTCACCAGGAATAATGGAGCCCTCAGTGTCCATGTAAGATATCAACAACACTGAGACCACCATCTGTAGAGACGACATGTATGTGCTCCTGCAAATGGTTTTAGCCAATCTTGGCACTCAGTCATCCAAGCCCAGCCACCAGATGTAAGTGAAGAAGCTATCCTAGTAGTACATTTTTCAGTCCCACACATTGTGGAGTAGAGAATAGCTCTGCTCTCTGTGTCCTTTCCAAGTTTCTTTCCCACAAAATCTGTGAGCCTAATAACATCATTGTTTTTTTGGCTATTAAATTTTGAAGTGCTTTGATATGCAGTAATATATATCTTGGACATGGTCATATAATCTAGCACATTTTCTGGAATTTAAACAAATCTTCTAAGTATCTAGAGAAAAAATGTGACTTTTGTGGAAAGGGAAATTAGATTATCATCATGCTTTCCGAAAGTAATGCTTTATTTCAGAAAAAAATAGAGTAAATATGCAAGATTCCCAAAGAAAATGTGATGTTATTTATATCCAGTAAAACTGATCTTCAATTATGCAAGTCACAAATTGTTATCAACACACAAGACTCAAGGAATATAGCTCCCTTTTTTTATCTTAACACATACGATAAAGCTCATAGAGAATGAGCTTCAGACAGCAAAAGTGACTCTACAGAAACATTGATATAAAGACTTTTGGTGAATATTAAATATATAGTTAGATATAAAACAGGTTAAGTGGGAGAGAATATAGCATTTAACGACTATAAAATCTGATGATCTAGACACAATAAAACATTAAATTACGCAAGAAGAATGGGGAAAGCATGTTGAAAACATTTTAATCTTTTTGGGGGATCATGATTGATAATAATAGTATTGTTGTTTTTCTAAGATACTTGTATGGATAATGTGGAATAAAGCAAATGAGTAATTATGATCCCCTGTGTCCTTCAGAACCAGGCTTTTTCATGTGGAAGAAGAAAGACACAGATATGCTAGGAAAGAGGGTAAGTAAGAAGCCCATAGCCTAACGGGAGTTGGAAATATCACTATGAAATGACAAGACATTTTATCTTTAAATACATTCCATAGATGTCTATTTCAGTGGAAAACATTACCGGAAAACTTGATGGCTTAAAACAACCATTTTATTTTCTCACAATTCTTTGGGTTAGCAATTTGGGCTCAGCTGGGTAGTTTCTTGCTACTGGTCTTTTGGGGATCATTAATACAGTGGAAGTAAACTGACACCTGGGGGTGGGCAGGCTGTGATCCAAGATGGCCTCACTCACACATCTGGTAGTCTGCCCACCTTTCACCAGGCCCCTCTCTGTGGTGCTTCATCCTCTAAAAGGCCAGCCCAGCTTCCCTGAGGTTTTAGGCAGCAAAAGGTTATTAGCAGCACTCACAAGGTCTCTGGGTAAACAAGAGTAAAGAACCAAACATTTATCCTGCCTTTCCTGCTACTGTACAACCAAATAATAGATGAAGGAAAGTGTTTCTTTACAAAATTAGACTAGCTGATAAATGAAAGTAAAATGATAGGCTATTACCATTGTGCAACCTTCAGTCAAATAAAGGATCTAGGCATTGGTCAGCAACTGACGCCAACATCCTAAAGAATCCAAACCAGATAAGATGTGCTTCCTGAAACAAAACCAAAAGCACACCACCACCACCATGACCTTGCCAAAGAGATCAAACTTAAGTCTGATCAAGTCTCTGGATCCAACAGCCAGTTTTCAGCAAATACACAGGACAAAGGGACACCCTGCATTCTACCATAAGCATGCAATCTACAACATCCAGACTATGGGGAACTCTACAAGTCAAATGACCTGAGAAATGATATTTAAAAATTTAACGAAAATAAAGAGATAGAAAATGGCCCTGAAGCTTAAAAGAAACTTAAAATACCTATCAAGTTGTTAAAAATGAGCAAAACCAAATAATAAAGTCTAAAAACGCACACTTAAATGATAAAAATCGTAAAGAAAGGCAAGGGCATTTCTGATGATAGAAAACAGGATAGTGGTTATTTTGGAACGAGATTGTGATCAGGATGGAGAACATAAGGGCCCTCTGGGGTGCCAGGCTCAAAGTTCTATTTTTGACAAGGAAGAATGTTTGACGAGGTTGTGGGATGGTGATGATATGAATATATTCTTTATGGGTAAAGAACTATAGAATTTCAACGAATCTGTCACAGACATTCAGCGTAATTCTCCAAGAAAAATTCAAAATCCTTTTTTTTGCAAAGTAGTAGTTACTTCTGAATAAACACACAACCTTTAAAAGTGACTACATTGAAGATGTTAACAATATTTAGATGCGTACATTCTAATGTTTAGTTATGAATTCACAGCACCTTCGAGCCACATATATATATGTTTATTTTCATAATGACAAATAGTGGAGGATGTGTAACCCATGGTGGCATGAAGGATTGGAAAATTTTATATAGAAAGGAGTAATAAAATATTTTATTTCCAAAAAAATGTTGCTAGAGTTCATTTCTGATGTATGTATGTATTCTCTGTCTAAAGTGAGGCCTATATTTTTAAAGAGTGTTTCCAAGAATAAAATAAGAAAATGTATGAGGTCTAGACATTTTGAGCAATGGTGGTTAAGAGAGTGGAACCGTCTAACAGACAGGACATTTGATTGACAGTCATGGGGATGACTCAACTTGCGAAGAGAAGAATAACAATAGTGCTTCAAGCAAACTTTCTATTTCTGCTTGGATTATTTGAGAAATTCAGGCAAAATTCAAGTAGTTGCTTCCACTGTTCACATCACTTCTGCAGTAGCATAAGGCTACACTGGGAAAATGAAGCACACTGATTTAATAACTGACAAGGATGCAGGAAATGGAGAAAGTACTGGAGACTGGCATTACTGTGCAAATACTCTGACTTTGATTTTCTATAACTTAAGAGCAAAGTATAAAGATAATCAACTTTGACATTCTAAAAAATGTTTCGCTTATCTTAATATTTCAATTAAAGATGGGTGTAACTGACTAATCAAAATGCTTTGGGTGTTAATGTTTCATTGTAAATACAACATATATTTCAGAAATTTTCCAGTAATTTATTTGTAAGATAACAGTATAAATGCAACCTATTTCAAAGCTATTATCTTATACAATAAATTACTGGAAAATTTCTGAAATATATGGTGCTATTTGCAATGAAATATTGTATATAAAGAATAGTATAAACAAGACCTATTTCTAAGTTCCTGCGGGGGCACCTACATTTCATAGGCATTTGGTGATTACAAAACCACAGCCCAGAGCCCGTGTCGTTTGGACCCACACACTGTGCAGCAGAAAGCGATGATAAACCACTGCTGCATTTTCCATTTTTTTTTTTTTTTACTTTTTTACCCTGAAAACCTGTGATGAGACAGTCCAAAATGAACTATGAGATAGTACTGGAACATGAGATCACCAGGTCAGAAGGCACCAAGTTACTGCGGAAGGGCAAAGAACACGTAAGAATAACACTGTTGCTAATGATGCAATTAGACTAAAGCCAGAAGGACATCCAGCGGCTGAAGCACACAAAGGTGAAAAGAAAGTCCAGTGCTGTACAACACACACAACTGAAACGTGTGACGTGAGAAACACGAACCAAGGTAAACTGAAAACCATAAATCAAGAAAAGAACATTTAGATATTGCAGTACTTGGCATTAGCGAACTAAAATGGACTGGATTGAGACCCTTTCAGTCAGTCAACTCAAAGTACTCTACTCTGGATATGACAAACTCCGAAGAAATAGAGTGACTCTAATGCTGAGGCAGGATGTAGCACAGGCAATTAGGAGCTGTAATATAAGCTCCAAGCGAGAGATACCAATCAGACTTCTGGGGAAACCTACTAACATAACCATTATCCAAGTCTGTGCTCCAACCATACATGCTGAAGAAGACAAAATCGAAAGTTTTACACAAGTATTTAAGAAGAAAATGATCATTCACCAAAACTAGACATTCTAATAATTACAGGTAACTGGAACGCAAAAGTAGGAAATAAAGCAGAGTCAAAGATTGTTGGAAAATTTGGATTAGGAGTCAGAAATGAAGCAGGAGACCAGCTTGTGGATTTCTGTAAAGCCAGCAATCTGTCCATCACAAATGCAGGTTTCAAGCAACCAAACAGCCCACTGCTTACATGGGCATCAGCAGATGGCAAACATAGAAATCAAACAGACCACGTAATTGGAAGCAGGAGATGGAGAAGCTGTATTCTCTCTGCCAAAACAAGACCAGGAGCAGATTGTGGTCCTGACCACAAACTGTTCATATCAAATATCAGAGTAAAGCTGAAGAAGCGGACTAAAAGAATCGTAGAGACAAGATATGGTGGAAACAACATTCCCGACAAATTTAAAATCCACATAAAAACCAGATTTACATTGTTAAACTTAATCAACAGAGAACCTAGAGGAACTATGGACTGAAACCAGAAATATTATTGAGAAGGGTGCAAAAAGACAATGCCTGAAGTAAAAAGAAAAGAAACATTGAGATGGACGACAAAAAACACAGAAAAAATTGTTAAAGACAGAGGAGAAGCAAAAGCAAAGGTTGAATCCTTTCCTTTTAGAATCCTGAACTCAGCTTTTCAGCGACTGTCATGAAATAAACAGAACTACTGTAATGGCCAATGCAAAGACAGAAGGGAACAAACAAACAAAAGGAAGAAGAAGTCCCTTCTAGAAGATTCAAGAAATCAAACAGAAATTTAAACCTACATTAGGAACACTAAATGACCAACAAGGGAGCATGCTATCTGATCAGGCGAGGATAAAGAGAAGGTAGAAACAACGTACAGAAGATCTATACAGACAAGACAAAGAGAAGATGGATACCTTTGAAGAAGATTCCCGTGAGGTAGAACCTGTCATTTTAGAAAGTGAAGGGAAAGTTGCCCTGAAAGTCCTGGGAAGAAATAAGTCACCAGACATAGATGGGATATCGATAGACTTATTTTAAGCCACAGAGACTGAATCTAATGAGTCAAAATACTAACAGGAATATGCCAACAAATATGGAAAACAAAACAATGGCTTACAGACTGGAAACTCTCAATATACCTCCAACCCCCAAGAAAGGAGATGCCAAGTATGCAGTAACTATAGGACAGTTGCTCTAATCTCCAATGCTAGCAGAGTGGTGCTCAAGGTGCTGCAGCAAAGGCTTTTACTTTATATGGAGCAAGAAGTGGATTTTGAAAAGGGAGAGGCACACGAGATCTAAGTGTAATTACTTGTTGGCTACTGGAGTGCTCCAAAGAATTCCAGCAGGTTAGTCTATGTTTTGTAGACTACAGTAAAGCCTTTGACTCTGTGGACCATGAAAAGCTGTGGGCTTCTCTGAGAAAAATGAGTACCTCAGGACTTGACTGTCTTGATGTGTACGTAGCCTATATTGTGGACAAGAAGCCAGTCAGGACAGAAAATGGAGAGACAGAATGATTTCCTATAGGTGAAGGTGTCAGACAGGGGTGCATTTCATCTCCCTCTCTGTTTAATCTGTACTCAGGGCATATATGAAAGGCTGGGCTAGACTCCAATGAAGGAGGAGTGAAAATTGGTATAAGAATTTTCAACAATCTAAGATGCGCAGATGACACGATCTTACTGGCAGAAAGCAGCAAAGACTGGAAACAACTTCTAATGAAAGTGGAAGATCAAAGTGCCGAAGAAGGATTGCCTTTAAATGTCAAGAAGAAAAAAATCGTGACTACAGAAGAACTACATAACTTTAATGTAGACAGTGAAGACATTGAAATTATTAAAGATTTTGTTTACCTCGTTCAGTCATGAATTTAAGTGGAGACTGCAGCCAAGAAATCAAGAGAAGACTGAGTGAGACTCAGAAGGGCACCAATGAAGAATCAGAGAAGATCATCAAGTGTAAGGAAGTGTCGTTAGCAACCAAGGCCAAGATCATCCACTTCCTCATATTTCTAATTACCATGTACAGATGTGAAAGCTACATGGTGAAGAAAGCTAACAGGGAAAAAGTGGGCTCATTTGAAATATAGTGTTGGAAGAGAGCTCTGTGGATCCCCTGGACTGCTAGAAAGACGAACAAGTGGGTCCCAGAGCAAATTAAACCTGAATTATTGCTGGAAGCAAAAGTGATTAAACTGAGGCTGTCCTACTTTGGGTACATCATGAGAAGGCAGGACTGTTTGTAAAAGATAATAATGCTGGGAGAGTAGAAGGCAGCTGGAAAACAAGAAGGCAAATATGAAACAGATTGACTCCATAAAGGAAGCTATAGGCATAAGTCTACAGGAGCTGAGGAGGTCTTTGAGGACAGGACATTGTGAGCCTCATTCATTCATAGGGTCACGAGGAGTCAGAGCCGACTTCATGGCACATAACACACACATTTCAGAGCAGCATAGTATAAAACAAAAGGGATGTTGTCTTTTGAAATATGTTCAGATAATGCAGAAGAAAAAAATCTTAAAAAAAAATTTAAGAAGAGAGACGAAAAGGCACAATAGCAAAAATTTCTTTAAAAGGATAGCAATTGGTTTTACCTGGACTAAAATACTAGAGGAGGTAATGAACTAGAAATTCTCTAGGCCAAAATCAGCCAGGAGCAATTGCCATGAATCAGAGTCATCCATCCCATCTAGGGAAAATGCAAGGATGCGAGAGTAGACCACACTCACTTGACTCTGATCTTAATGTATTTGGACCTAAATGGCAATCAAATTGTCACTTCTGAGTAGTGGTCCCTTCTTACTGCTTCTGCATCTAGGCTTGAAAGTTGTATGACTTCTCAACTGTTTCCTACTCCTGCTAAGCCTGATTACAAAAATTCCTTTTTGGCTAAATTTGCATGATCTTCATGCATCTGTGCATTTCTTTTTCCACAGGAATAAATGCCAATTTACACAAAAATGAACTCTTCATTGCAGAAGACAAAATATATCTTTGAAACGTCTTTAGCCTTACTATCCATGACTTTTATACTAGAATAACACTTTTTTTTCTTTTTTGCTGACTGAGCTAACATCTGTTTTTTTTGCCCTGAGCTAACATCTGTTGACAATCTTCCTACTTTTGCTTGAGGGAGAATTGCCCTGAGCTAACATCTGTGCCAATCTTCCTCTATTTTGTATGTGGTCAGAACCCCAGCATGGCTGCTGACTAGTGGTGTAGGTCTGCACCCAGGAACCAAACCTGGACTGCCAAAGTGGAGCACGCCAAACTTAACCACTAGGCCATGGGTCAGCCCCCAGAGTAATACTTTTGTTAGACATCTCTCCATTATCTGGGAATTTAAGTGATCTACTTCCTTGTAGGTTTTACGGTTTGCGTCTTTGTCGTTATAAATGGAACTATATTCTTCCAAAATGTATATAATCTGGTCATCTGAAATAGTAGTGAATTAATTAGTACATATTTCTGTTTTTGGACTCACATAAGTTATATTGGACAATAGATCAATGCACTAGCCTATTTTATACTTATACAGATGTATATTTGTGTGTATGTACGCAGTGTCGGTCTAGGTGATAAATAATTTAAATTGATATACATATATATCTGATGAAGATATTAATCTTCCCTATCCTATTTTATTTGTTTGAGGTAGAACAAATTAGTGTTCAGTTTCATCATATGCAAAATGGGCATGATTATAGTGCCGATTTCATCGGATTTCACTTGCCAAAAAAATATACAAACTTAAAAAAATTAACATTTCAAAAGTGTATCTATATGCTAAATGTGCACTATAGACAGCAGTTTTCTCAGGGGGACCATAACTTTCGAGATTATCTTGGCAAAAACTGACAAACGATTTTTACCTTTTTGTAGGTACGAAAGTGTTCTTTAGATACATCTACTTGTGTTTAAAAACAGTTGCTAGCACATTGGCACAGTCTGCTTTTCTTTAATAATTAATTTCAATTACATGGAATAATACTTTAAGCAGCACAAACTATTCCACGTGGGTAAGAGAGAGATTAGCCAGGTAAATTCGATGAGCCCAAACTCAACCCTGAGTCTGATGTTCTTATTTTCTGGGAGGGTTTAAATGAAGGGGCAGCACCGAGCTGAGGACATGGTTGTCGAAAGGAAGCAGCTCTGATTTTCTCTCCATCAAGGCAGCTGCTTTCAAACAGGAATACACTGAAGAGTTCACAACTACTGCAGGATAACTCCATATAGTTGGCTACTTCTTCTTCTCCGTCTCCAGACTCTCATCTGAGACCAGACTGCCTTAGGAACACACCTCCGATCCACTGATAAGACAACGGCAAGCCAGCACCAACACAGAAACACGCCTACTTCTGAACTCTTTTAAAACTTCACCGCTCAGTAGAATAGTGGTTGCCAGGGGCTGCGGGCTGGGGGAAGTCGAGAGATGTCGGTCAAAGCCTGCAACTTTCAGCTACGAGATGACGAAGTCCCTGGGATCTAATATACAGCACGATGACTATAGTTAACAGGACTGTACAGTATAATTGAAAGTTGCTACGAGGGTAGAGCTTTAGTATTCTCACCATGACAACATCACCAATAAGATGGTCATTATGTGAGGTGAAAGATGGGTGAAACCTTATTGTGGTAAATGTTTCACAATACATATGTGTAGGAAATGATCACATTGTACATCTTAAACTTATACAATGTTACGTGTGAATTACACATCAATGAAGCTGGAAAGAAAACCTTTACCACTCAGGATACTCTGTAAGACTGACATTAAAAAAAGAATACACCTCAATAGTCTGAGCACCAACAAATTTAAAGGACTGCTTTGGACAGAAGTTTCCCAGCTTGTTTCTCTGAGTTAATTTTCACCTCCCTAATCATACAAGTACAGGAGGCAGGAAAATCACATGCATCAATGTAATAACTAAATAGATGACAAATGACATAGCAAAAACACACGTGCACGTGTACATTTATTATAGCTATATCCAATAAAAATGTGACAGTTCTTTGCTAAAATCAACCCATTTGGCAAACCTCATTTTAATGGCTGTTCTGTCATAAGAAATAGTCTTTTTAAAACACTTTCTTATACAAAAAATATGCAACTAATGAAAACTCTCAGCCCTTGGTTTCTAAAGCAATTTAATGAAGAGATATCTCAGCAGAAAATATTTCTCTTCTGGTTCCAGGGCTCTAATACGGTCTCAAGGTCACCAATACCTTTTAAGAGAAAGAATTTGACAACAGACTGCTTGAGAAGCGGCAGATCTATACTGCAAAGCAATAGAAGAACTTTCACGATTTAGTTGTCCACTGAAGTACTTCTGCACTTTTTCACTTGTTGATCCTTTGAGCAGCAAAGAAGGAAAAAAAACTAGGTTGATGGAAATCCTGACTAAGTAAACTATTTTCTTCATGTTTTTTATCCTTGCATTTTCATTAAAAGAAAAAAATGCAGTTGGCCCCCTGTATCCATGGGTTCCACATCTGCGGATTAAACCAATCGTGATCGAAAGGCCTTCAATGGCTGTGTTTGTGCTGAACACATACAGACTCCTTCTTGTCATTATTCCCTAAACAATACCACATAACAGCTATTTGCACAGCATTTACATTGCATTAGGTATTATAAGTAATCTAGAGAGGGCTTAAAGTACGTGGGAGGATTGCATAGGTTACATGCAAATACCACGTCATTTTATATTAAGAGATTTGAGCATATGTGGGTTTTGGTGTCCATAGGGGTACTGGATCCAATCCTGTATGGATCCCCAGCAATGACTGTATAGGATGTATCTTCATAGGATCACTGAATCAAAGAGTTTGATTAAAATTATTTTTAAAAGTTTTTTATGCAAAGAAAATTTTAAAAGGCATAAAATGATGTCTTTACAAGTCTTTCTATATTCAGAAATTAGTGATTTCTGGGCTCTGAATGTGGAGGTTAAGAAGATATGAAGTGTGAGTGAGTGTGTGTGTGTGTGTGCATGTATATGTGTGTTGATAAATGTTATTTATACACACTATTTCTTATAGGTACTATTCTATAATTTTCCCCAGCTGGTTCTGAATTACTAATCAAACCTCATAGCTCTTAAAGTTGAAGTAACTTCCGATTTCCTTCCTATCTTTTGTGAGGTTGATTAAATTGAGCACTCATGATATATAGGCTTTTAAGACAGAAAAGCACATGTGAAGTGAAGCAATTAGACTAAGAAACACAGTTTAGATTTCTTTTCTCCCACCTTTTTCCACACCCTTTTTCTAAGTTTCTGAACATAGCCATTTTTTATTGAAAGGGCTCCACAGGCCTTGCTCCTTTTTTGCAGAAACAGTGCAAGTGTTGGCAGTGACCTCTCCTCAAGTTGACCATGAATGACAGGTTTGCTGGCTTTTCCTCCTGGGAAAAATGTCCAGATCAAGACAAAGAATCCTGAAACAATTTAGATTTCCACTGAAATCCAAGAGGAAAAATGGAAGACTATAGGAGGTTGAGCCACACTAATTGATATTTATGGCATATTACCTCTCCAAACAGCAGGAAACATACTCTTCTCGATTGCACATGGAACATGCACCAAGAATGGTCAACATATCACGTCTCAGTAAGTTTAAAAGAATCAAAATCATAGAGGATGTTCTCCAACCAAGATGCTATTAAATTAGAAATCGATGATGAAAAGATACTTGGAAAATCTTCAAATAGCAGAATTAAGCAATTCACTTCCAAATAAATCATAAGTTTATAGAATAAATCCCAATGAATATTTAAACAATATTTCTAAATTAATAATAATAAAAAAGTTTTTCAAAACATATGGAATCTTAGGCAATGTTTAGAGAGAAATATGTATTTTTAAATGCTTCTATTAGAAAAAGAGAAAGATGCAAAATCGATCTACACTGTCACTTTAAGAAGCATTTAAAAAACGAATTAAGATGAAATTAATAGAAGAAATAAAATAAAAATAATAGTGGAAATTAGTGAAATGAAAAGTAGATAAACAGCTAAAATCAACAGTTAAAACTTGATTTTTTGATAAGGTTAATAAAATTGTTAAATCCCTAGCAAAATTGTTCATGAAAAACGAAAAAGAGAAAAAAAGCAGAAAGCACCAATATCACATTAAGAGAGGGAACATCATTACAGATGATACTGATATTTAAAATTTTATGACAACATTATGCCAATAAAACTGACAGGTGAAACGGACATGTTCCTTGAAAATCGTAACTTACCCAATCTGAATCAAGAAATAGAAAATCTGAGTAGCCCTATGTCTGTTATTGTAAAAAAAGTTACAAAGGAAATTCCAGACACAGACAGCTTCACTGATGAATTCTATAAAGCATTAAGGAAGATATAATGCCACCTCATGCAACACTTTTGAGAAATGAGAGGAGGAGGGAACACTTTCCAAGTTGCTTTTCTGAAGCCCATATAACCCTGACACAAAACCCAAAGGTAGAAACCAAGCAGAGAAAAATGCAGACTGATACCTTTCACGAACACAGCAAAGTATTAGCAAATCCCATTCAACGATACACAAAAAAGGATAATACATCATGACTAAGTAGGCGGGTTTTATCCCAGTATTATAAATGGTTTAACACACACAAAAAGATCAATGTAATCTGCTACCTATTAAAAAAATCATATGATGACATCAATAGACACAGAAAGCATCGTTTTACAAAATTCAATACTGGTTCGTGATAAAAGCTATCAGCAAACTAAGAAGGGAACTTGATGGGAAAGAGAGCCTCAATAACAATCTATGGCTCACATCATATCTAAGGATGAACTATTGAGCTCTCTCTCCACCTGATTACTGGAAATAAGAAAAGGATGTCTCCTTTCAACATTTCTACTCAACTTTGCACTGTACAGTGGAAGTTGGATCACTTCTGTCCGAGTAGAAGGTAGTGATCTTCACCAGACAGCCACTAGACTGATTACTTGTAACTATAACTTTTTTTTCTTTTTGGTAAGGAAGATTTGCTCTGAGCTAACAGAACTAACAGCTGTTGCCAACCTTCCTTGTTTTTTGCTTGATGAAGATTGTCCCTGAGCTAACATCTGTGCCAGTCTGCCTCTATTTTGTATGTGGGTCGCTACCACGGCATGGCTTGATGAGCGGTATGTCTGTGCCTGAGATCTGAACCCGCCAACCCTGGCCACCAAAGTGGAGAGTGCTAGACTTATCCATTACACCATGGGGCCAGCTCCTACAACCATAATTTTTTATAGGGAATACAGTAGTTTTGTTCAAAGGATTTCTAAGAAAATTTAACCTGGATTTATGTCACACAGGTGAATCATGGTGTCTGATGCTGAAAAAATGTAGGTTCTCTGATTTTCTGGAATCTGTATTAATGGTAAATGAAAGTTTACTACTTGCCAACATTACACGGCTGGATCAATAAGCCTTTGCAAAGCAATTGAGATTATTTATTAACTACAATAGCACACAAAGGAAGCAAGTTAAATTGTTATAATCTCAATTAATTTGTTTTGAAATTTCTACTTGATGCAAGATGATAATTCAAAACGTGCTTACAGTACAGCAATTTTGGGAGATGTAGCAGGATATTTTATGGTATCAATGGAGTTTTACTAACTGTAATTTTGCAAAATATTGTAGAAAGTTATACAGAATTCTAAGAACCAATGTGGCAATTAGTTATTTTTCAGTAGCAGAACTCATTCCCACTGATACTCTAGTAGGAATCTGAATGGATAAAATGCACTCTGATAGCAGTATTTCTCAGCCAAAAGAAGGAGTAAACATCATACATGAGAAACAGCCAATGAGCACTAATTGTTGTGCCTTTAAATAAAATGTGAAGTATAATTTGTGCTATAAAATATTGTGCTAATGAATTGGAAAAGGAGGAACTGTTTAATTTTGTGAGTGTGCTTTCCCAATCTGATTAGGATCATTCACTCATTTTCCCCCGAGGAATTAGTTATTGAGAAACAAGCACATGCTTGGTACTGTGTTTCGTGATGGAAGTCAGAAATAGAAAATAGAAAAGACTTTTTGATGGAGTGTAAGAAACAGACAAGAAAATTGGTGAGTTACTATAATATGCTCACATCTGAGTGCTGCAATACATGAGCAGATGTTGCAGGGGACACAACGTCGAGTTAAGTCATGACTTGAAGACGGAGGAACAGTGTTACCTAGGGAGCCTCTCTCACTAGCTTGTTTTCAAGTCAGGTTTGCTCAAAGACTAGGAGTTTGCTATGCAAGAAGGGGAGAAAGAGCATTCCAGGTAGAGAAGAAAAACATCCAGAGGCATTAAATGATGCCTAGCGTGTCTGGGAAATGTTGAAAAGCTCAGGGTCCCGGGAGTCCAGGTTACCCCCTGCAGAAAGCAGGCAGATGGGCTTGGGGAAATGGTAAAAGAGATGTGAAGCTTGAAATAGAAGCTGCAGCAAGGTTGCAAATGACCTTAAAGCCTAGGCATAAAAGGCATTTTATTCCATAGACAAGTGACAGGGAAGAGCTATTTTAAAACCAGGATGTTAGATGATGAATCACGTTTTTAGGGGCACTCTTTTGTGGCTATTTATCAGACTGACTAGTGAGAAACGTGCAGGAGGGTGGCCAGTCAGGAAGCTGCAAGAGTGTTCCAAGGGAGAGACGAGGACCTGGCCCACACAGAGACAATGGTGGTATCTAAAACAAAATTCTGTATTATCACTACACACGTGGGCACTGTCAATTTCTGAAATATATCTTAGATGCATTGCATAAAAATGCACATTACATCTACAGTCCTTTACACTGCTTCTGCCTGTCGTTGTTTCTTATCAATTCTCCTCTTTCCCTCCCCCTGTACAGGTAAATCCTCAGCCCTGATGCTCCAAGAGTGTTAGAATAATCTGCGCTTAATTCTCCAGGTATGCATCTGAACAGTTTAAAACAACAGAATTCTAGTTGAATCTACTGTAATTTCTTCAGTCTGTGCTGAAGCACTTGTTTGAGATAAAAATCCCTAATAATGGCAATCTTCCTCCCATTCTCTTTCTATTTGATTTCAGTGAAAGAAGAAAATGATATAATAAGAGGTTTATGATTTTTCTCTGTAAGAATTATAATTTTATGCTCTTGCAGAAACAGCAGGACGCATGTGTATATTTGAGTGGGGAGCTCATGCTTGCCACTGATGATTTTATCGACAGGGGAAGGAGATAAGATCAAAGGTCTAAACATTAGATTTTTTTAATTTGCAGTTTTATAACAAGTTTTAAAAATCATATGCACATTTTAAATGGCCGAGGTGACCTTTTTTTAATTTCGCAAAGCGCAATGCTTGGCAAAATAAAGGGTATAAAGTGATGGTTATGTTTGATGAAACAGTCTGTTTTATGATGGCATTTCAACAACACAGGACTATGCTCAGAATTTCAATAGTGCCCTGGTCCGTTCCTTTCAAGTTTGAGCAGATTCTCAAGTTGGCAAGGGGCGCTGCCTACTATTTTCCAGGGAGCACATTTAAGTCAGGTAGCGCTGTTCCTAGCTCAGAGTGTGTAATTCCCGGGGTGTGTACAGCCCACTAGGTACAGGTGTGAAGGATAAGGGAGAGAGAGGTGCCTCCCCTACTGAGGCTTATGACAGGCTACTGTGACCTCCCGCTAGAGGGAAATGGTCGGTTTGTGCAGCCTGGTGACAACCGTCAGCCTTCGCATCTAGATCAGCTCTGTGAGAGAAGAGGGGACATCTCTCTCATCTATGCGTCTTACCAGTTAACAAAGTTCGGAATATGACAGACACTTAAGAACTATTTATTCAATCCAATTAGTCTGAAGGTACGCAGCACACAAAGTGGGGCACGTTTCCCCCTGTCTTTTCAATCTCAAAGCTATGTTAGGAAGCCTGCTTTGAAGGGAAAATCAAACCCACACATGTTTTAAAATGCAGGCTGTGAGGTGAGCTTGGAGGAAAGCTGGGCCTTGATGAAGCTTTGATTTGAGTGTCAGTCCTGCCGCAAACTCGCTGGAAACTGCAGGCAGGTTTCCCAGCCCGGCTGAACCTCAGTTTCCATGTCCGTAATTAAGGTGGCTGATTCTTCCACGCCTTCAGTGACATGACACCGATTCCCTGAGGTGGTGAATTGTGATGACGGACAAAGGGAGACACGGAAAACCAGCTTTGTGCACGCGTGCACAGGCGCACACACGACACAGAGGCGTATGCAACCTCAGGACACTTCAGGAGATGGAGTCACTGCCTTTCTCCTGCGTCTCTCCCTCTGCTTATCTGCCATGTGGGGCGCGATCCCTTAGGAGGGGTGTGCATTGGTTGAGGTTATCACTCACAATGCAAGTGACACAAAGCCAGCCCTACCCCGAGGCATAAGCTTCCATTTGCTTTGCTAGATCTACATCACGATTTCTACTCTTCTGTCTATCGGTTTTATATCATAATAAAGGTGAGATTGCTTGGGACTTTGAAGATATAATTTGGCCAACTATAACCAGAGCACCAAAAATTGCTGAACACCAGGAGGGTTACCCTTTCAGCTGAGATGGGAGCGCAGGTTTGGGGATATCCAGGGATCACCGTACTCTACAGGCTGGATCTCCTCCTCCGCTCTTAAGGAGCAGCGAATGACATTTAACTCCTTGCTGGCTTCGTTATGTCAAAGTTTATGTACTGGGTTTTTCCAACACTGACATGAAGCTTCTTAACTTTACCAGTATATTTTCACTTCATATTATATCACAATTATAAAAGCTGCTTATGTTACAGTGATTATTTAAATCGAAAGTTTTGCAGCTATATAAGAAAAGAAAGCACAAAAAGAAACATGTGATGGTAGTCTTAGATGCATCTCTAACGTGTTTTTCCTACTGAAAAAGACAGGATGACTAGAAAACAACTATCTGTGGTTTTAGAATTAAACCCAGCATGTAAACTGCACCAACACTCTATGCCACACCTCAAATTGTGTTGTCAGGTAGAATTCGGAGCATTGACAAGACGTATAAGAACCAGAAAACTTCTTTGCAGTTTTCCAAAACTACGCAGTTTCAAAGTCACAAATATTTATTAATACTAGAGACTAGAAGTCTCGGGAGCCCCTGTGGCCTGGAGAAATCTCTGCAAAGAGGTGGTATGTTTTTTCAAAATTTAATGTGCATTTGCAGTGCCTGGAAATCTTATTCAAATGCAGATTCTGGTTCAGCAGCTCTGCAGGGTCCTGAGAGTAGGGTTGTAATAAGCTCCCAGGGGAGGCCAGGGCCACTAGACAGTGTAGCACACCTTGAGTGACAAGGGTGTAGACTCCTCCTTACCAGGTAAGACCACCTGGACTGATTCTTTCCTGCCTGAGCCTCATTAATGATGAAGTTGTGGGCGCTTGTTTAGGTCTGTGCTGTGTCAACAGTTTCTCTCTGCTCGCACCATGCCTGGCGCAGGTCGGTGTTAGCACCTACTCTTTGAACTAGTAGTCTAGACTCTGCGGTTTGGTACAAACAAGGTCATGTCTGCACAGTTATCACAAATATGATAAAGTAAGAACTGTATTAAATAGTGAGGATAGTGAGAACTGTGAAAAAATGAGGACTCATTCACAATCTTCTAATGAATATTACTTAAGAGTAAATAGTCGCATGATGCTTTTCTTTGATTAATGCGGATGTTAATTCATATATCACTATGGGAAGCAAACTGAGCTTCTGGAGTATGAGTGTAGAGACTTTTAACTATAAACTTATTTTACGTTTGTGTCAAGCTGTGCTGTACAAAATTATGTGAATCATTTTAGGTGTCTTCGTTCATAATTATTTTTAAATATCTTTTTAATAAATACGTAAGCTTTAAATACCATTCTAATGTTATCAATGTGTCAACATTTGGGCAAACACAGATTTCCTAATTCTATTTCTTGATAACAATAGTTTATTAAAAACATTATACTTTATCAAAAGAGAATTTCCAACATACTCTCATAGTTACCAATAAGAAAATCCATAGGTCTTTTAGAAGTTACATGGCTTTTCATTTGTCTCTATAATACAAGTATGGAGGCTTCTGTAGATAATTCTGCCCCCAACACTATGTAGTTTGAATTTTTTTGGTGAACAGTGAAGGTAAATAGATATAACAATAATATGAAAAGAGGAGATACTGATATAATAGCTGGGTATACATTTCCTTTAGTATTACTGACATTCAATAAATTTGAGCCAAGATTAAATACAGTAGACAAATTATAAAAGATGTTCATTACTGCATCAAAAAGGCTTACAATAAACTTAATTTTTAATTTGTTTTGAAACATAAAAAACGTTAAACCAATTTAGGTGGTTTATTTTTTTTTTAATTTAAAAAGGGATTGATAAATTGATTTTAAGATTCTGTGATAGTTTCTTTCTACTTTGAAAACTGCTTTGTTTTCAAGGTTTAGACTCTGTAGATAATGGCTCCCTCTACCGGTCAAACTCTGTTGGTGACGTGTATGTAAAGTTACTTGAATGACCCAAATTCCAAACACGAGAGATGAAAAACGTTTTGCACTTCTAAGAATGGCTGTTGACTAAATTAGTACTACTGCTAATGGTCTGGAAACAAAAAGAATTGGGCCTTTGGTGATACCTTGATTCCCTGGTTTATATGCAAATCTAATTCTCTTCCAGATGTATTTATTACGAATGAACTAGAAGAGTAAAGATATTTCTAAAAATAGTAAAGATACAGTGATAACCAAAAATATTTATCGAATTACAAAAAAGTACTTTATTTTGCAGCAATTGTACCCCCTTTCTAAGCTAAATGATATCGTGGAATATCAGCTTTCTTTTTCTAAAATCCCGAATATCCTCTAGATTTTCTCCAATTGAATAATGTTTATTTTGGACCCATACAGGTTATCTTTCAAGCAAGATTATACTTCTCCTTAATGGGAGGGATATCTCTTATACCAATAATTTAATACTCAAAATTTCAATTAATTCAAACAACTTATCTAACTTTCATAAAATTTAATACTACTGACTGTCGTTTTTTCTAATTCCAAATAGTCCACAAATTAATTTCAAACTAGAGAAAAAAGATACTGTTTCTTACTTCAATGCTGTTATGTAAGCACATTTTAGAGCACCAATAGAGCATACTAAGGGAATTTAAAAGAATTACTCTCGAGATATATGATCTTTTTCTTATTTATTTAATACACTTTTATTTATAATTTTCCCTCTTTTTAAATCTGGTTTGCCAAAAAATCAGGATTTTTTAGGTGATTTTCAAAAATTAGTAACTTGGCAAATCTCAATCTTTTGTTCTACTTGCCAGTAACAGTGATCAAATTCTTCTATATTAGAGGGGAAAAAAACCCACAAAAAACAAGCACGAGCGTGTGAAGTTATTGTCCCAGCAAAATCCACATAGTCATTACTTGCTAGATTGCCACTTGAATGTCAAATCAGGGCTCATTCAACTAGAACCATCTCAGTGATGCTCTTTAAGGTTTATAGGATCGCATTTTTGCTACACCTGGCATCCTTCAGCATCCCTTCACAACGGATACTTCTGTGCTCAAATACAGAGTTTGAATTCTGCCTATCTTTGTGCAACTAATAATTTTCTTTTTCAATGACATTAATTTTTTATTCTTTTTATTCTGGCTATTTCTTAATCCATCAACAATTGCACTCCCAGAAGATTAATACACGTAATTTGCAATTGAATTTACATTTCCAGTACAATCTTCTTGGAACTTTGTAGATTCAGGGTTCATTTTTCTGCCTCTAATCTCTTTAAAAAAATTATTACAGAAATTTTCATAATCTTCTCTTGCAAATAAAACATTGGTAACCATGTTGGTGATCACATTACATTAACCGCAAGGTATACATCATCGGTGTGAATACAAGTCAAGCTTGTAAAAAAATATAAAAATTGCAAATTCCTCCATTCATAATAAAGATTTGCTCTTTTGAACATCACCCTTACAAGAGGATGTGAAAAAACTGTTTCCATGTATAGATTATAAATCTATTGAAAATGTAATGGCCTTTGAACTTATCTAAATGTAAAAGTATTACCATAAATGTTCTCAAAGCAAAAAAGTATTATGCAGATGAAATGGCTCTCTAGAATGAGAACTCTGGGAGCAGGTGGCTAGTGATATGAAAAAGTTTAAATAATGCTGAACATTTAACATGAGAAGTGACTTACTTTCTCCTAAGCTTTTTCTGATGGAAAAGCAGGTTCGATTGACAAAAATAGCCTTTAAATTGTAATTAAATATAAACCTAAAAGACATGTGGTTTAAAGACACCATAATGTATGAGTTAATAGCCCATTAAAACTTGTCTGAATCCTATGTTTCAGTTTAGGACATATTAATGTAACTCCAAAAAATATCTTTAGAATATATATAATTTAATTGATTCAATCTTAGAATTTTGAGGAATCCTACAGGTCACTTAACCTAACTTTTATTTAGTGAACAGAAGGCTATCTAGCTAGTGTTCAAACATTTATAGTAACGCATACTTTATAACTTTGTAAGAAATAAGTGAAGAGATATAACTTTGAGAAAGTTTATCTATATGTTGCATGAAAAAATGTCTTCTTTTAACTTCTACTCACCGGTATTCTCTTTTCCCCTGGGAAACAGCTGGTGGTTTTATTCCATATTCATTCAACAATTTCTCCTATGACATAATCACAAACTATTTTATTCTGGTTGCCTCTTTCTGAATGTTTCTTAGTTTGTTAATGTCTTTCTGAAAATATACAGCCAAGAACTGGGCAATTTTTCACATGTAGTTCATAAAAATAAGCAATGTAGGGAAAACTGGATTCTTCATCATTACAAATAAATCTCTTTAGTGTGTATATTTTGTATAACATCCATATACTCGGATATATTTATAACGTGTTCTTATATAAGTAAAACAAATAAATAATACCAGTACTTAGAACAGCTTATTGGTCATGCCCATAACATTTCACAAAAATTATGTGAAATGTGGGCTATGGGGACAAGGCTGCAGAAATTGATAATTAATTATGAGGGATATTGTTGTGGGATATTAAAGAGATTCATAAGTTCTTTTAATTAAAAATGAGCCTCCAGACATGCAGTCTCCCTCCCAGAGCAGTGGCTCTACCAGTCTGTGGGCCTCCTTCCATCAATATCGTAGCTACCGTCACTTTGTAGAAACGTTTTCTTTCATAAGAATAAGTCCTATATAATTCTGCATATGAATAAGGAAAGGACAGGTATATGATGAAAGGACAGGTGAAAGAAGAAATGGAATTATCTTTGAGATTTGAATTGCTTTCACTTTGACATTTAATAATTTCATGTACATAAGAAATAAGATATTTACCCCTTTAGCCTTTTTAGTTTCAAAGATGGTAAAGATAAATGTGTTTCCTGCTGGGAAAATTTTCAAAGAAGTTATAGAGTTTTCAAAATAGTTATAGACAACAGTGCGAAATATTTCCTTATCATCGCTTCTCAGCCTTTTGGCTAAGATCAATCGTAAATATTTCTTTATCAAATAGTCTGAGGTTTTTTTCAAACTAATCATTTGATAGAGATTACAGTTTTTTCTACAGGAAATGAGGTTTTAGATCTAAATCGTCAGTGGCACAGTGTGTCTTTACTTATTGCACTGATTGTTTATAGATCCCGCGAATGCCCTTGGAGGCAGGCATTTCAGGAAGAGGGGGAATATAGCTTCACAACCACAGTAAGTAGACGGACTTGCAACTGGAGCCTTTAGGAGGTCGTAGGGACTGTGGGTGCACTTTGCTGAATTGATTTTATCTGTAAATAATTTCTGTTGAACACAACTTTTTGAGAAAGCAAGTGCCAAAATCTACTCCTAGTTTTTTGTTCCATATTCACTCATTTTTATATCAAAAAGAAGCTAAATTTAATTGTTACAACATGAAATTTCAAATGACAACTTTACACGTGCCACTGAACGTGCAGAGTGAAAAGGTTTTTCTGATTTTTGGACATTAGTAGTGAAGATTTATTTTCTAACTGTTAAATTACACTATTTTACCAGATATTTATGTCTCTATGATACAAGTAAGTCTTGTTAGAGTATCCTTTTTAGAAATGTATGCAATACATATTTACATAATATTGGTGATTATTACTACCATTGTGATTTAAAACTAAATGTTCATACATTTTCAGTGTCTTGTAAATATTTTAAAGACTTGTCATTAACTATGTGAAGCTTGCTTTACATGTGTACGAAATGCAAATGTTTACCAAAATGGATCATATACGTAAAATGCAAAACCACAAAATTCTACGATAACAGGAGAAAATCTAGCTGACTTTGAGTATAGTGATGACTTCTTAGATACAGCACCAAAGGCATAATCCATGGAGGAATAATTGGTAATCTAGACTTATTTAAAATTAAAAACTTCTGCTCTATGAAAGATACTGTGGAGAGAATGAGAAGACAAAGTAGTAGATTGGGAGAAAATATTTGCAAAAGATAAAGTTGTTACAGGGCTGCTGTCCAAAACATATAAAGAATTCTTAAAACTCAACAATAAAAAAACAAACAACCTGATTTAAAAAATGGGCTAGAGACTTTTCTAGACACCTCACCCAAGAAGATATACGGATAACAAATAAACAGGAAAAGATGCTCCACATCATATGTCATCAGGGAAATGCAAATCAAAACAAGATAGCACTACACCCCTATTAGAATGGCCCAAATCCAGAACACTGGCAGCACCAAATGTTGGCGAGGATGTGGAGCAACAGGAACTCTCATTCACTGCTGGTGGGAACAAAAACTGGTACAGCCACTTTGGAAAAGATTTTGATGGTTTCTTACAAAATGAAACATACTCTTACCACATGATTCAGCAATTCGGCTCCTTGGTATTTACCCAAAGGAGTTGAAAATTTATGTCCACACAAAAATCTGCACACGGACATTTATAACAGCTTTATTCGTAATTGCCAAAACTTGGAAGCAACCAAGATGTTCGTCACTAGATAAATGGATAAACAAACTGTGGTACATGCAGACAATGGAATATTCTTCAGGACTGAAAAGACACGAGCTATCAAGTCATGAAAAGACATGGAGGCACCTTAAATATATATTACTAAGTGAAAGAAGCCAATTGAAAAAGGTACATATTGTATGATTCCAACTGTATGACATTTTGGAAAAGGGAAAACTATAAAATAGTAAAAAGATCAGTGGTTATCAGGGAGTAGGGGGACGGAGGGTGGGAGGGCAAGAGGAATAAATATGCAAAGCACAAAGGATTTTTAAGACGTTGAAACTGCTCTGTATGATACCATAATGATGGCTACACGTCAGTAAGCATTTGTCAAAACCCATAGAATGTGCAACATCAAGTGAACCTTAATGTGAGCTGTGGACTTTGGGTGACTGTGAGTGTCAATGTGGTTTCACTGATTGTAGCAAATGCACCACTCTCGGGCAGGATGTTGATAGTGGACGAGGCTATGGGGTGGGGGGGAGGGCATGCCATATATGGGAACTGTCAGTACTTTCTGCTCATTTCTGCAGTGACCCTAAATCTGCTCTAAAAAACAAAGTCTGTTTAAAAGCAAAGGATAAATTGCATAAGCCTACAATTAAATAAATTATATTAAAAGTTAAGATAACAAATAATAAAAATAAATGTTCCATTTCTATATCTCCATGAAGATAATAAAGCATATAGCTAATTTACTTTTTGGCAATTATGGTAAATATATTGTATAAAAGACATAACCAATGTGAAGCTATGTGGTTATTATAGACATCAAGTGTTCCCTGGTAAACATTTTTCCAATAGATTTCAGGCTTGACGGTGAAGTTTCAGCACGCATTGTTTCATCTCTTGTTTCAAGGTAACATTAGAATTCAAATATATCAAACCAAACTGTTTTTAAAAAGGTAACATTAAGCCAGCTCTGACAGGCTAGCACTTAAAGGTTGGTGTGCTCCACTTTGGCGAGCCAGGTTCAGTTCCCGGGCGTGGAACCACACTACTACACTGTCAGTAGCTGAGCTGTGGTTGCAGCTCACATAGAAGAACTGACAACTAGAAAATACAACTATGTACTGGGATTTGGGGAGAAAGAAAGAAGAAAAAGGAGGAAGATTGGCAACAGATGTTTTACTAGGGCAAATCTTCCCCTGCCAAAAAAAAAAGTTTAACAATTTTATTAAACATTTTAAGAAGGAGGAAATAATTTGCTAATTTTGAATGTACTGGCCAGTTAAGAAATTATGTTGCTCTTTATATAAAAAAGTTTGAAAAGTTGTGTCTGTACACACACACATGCTCTCAAAATATTTTCAGTTCTTTCAGATGTATCCCACACACCTTGATTATGCTTTTATCCTTTAAAAAGTAATATATTTTGGGGGCCGGCCCAGTGGCACAGTGGTTAAGTTTGCATGTTCCACTTCGGTGGCCCAGGGTTTACAGGTTCAGATCCCAGGAGTGGACATAGTACCACTCCTCAGGCCATGCTGTGGCAGTGTCCCACATAAAACAGAGGAAGATTGGCACAGACGTTAGCTAGGGGCCAGTCTTCCTCACACACACACACAAAAGTAATACATTTTCGAGGTAGAAAATTGGGAAAATGTGAAAAACCACAGTAGCAAAAAAAGCAAAACAAAGGAAAAAAGAATATTTCTAGGACCTACTACAACTTCTTTTTCCCCTTGGGTGACCTTGGAAGAGGGATCTTCCTCTTTTTTTTTTTTTTTTGGTAAGGAAGATTGGCTCTGAGCTAACATCTGTTGACAATCTTCCTCTTTTTTTTCTCCCAAAGCCCCAGCACATAGTTGTATATTCTTGTTTCAAGTCATTCTAGTTCCTCCATGTGGGATGCCACCACAGCGTGGCTTGATGAGCAGTGTATAGGTCCACACCCAGGATCCAAACTGGCAAACCCCAGACCACCAAAGCAGAGTGCATGAACTTAACAACTTGGCCACGGGGCCCCTTACACCATTTTTTAGTATATTTATTTCTTAAACACTTTTTCTTCACTGAGAGTTTTGTAAAGGAGTTATATTGTTTAAACAATCTCATTTCAATAGTGGTTGATTTCTCATGTTTTTAAATCACAGTAAGCTGGCCTGTGCTAGATTAGATCTGGAATTGTTGTACCTCTATTGGTCTTTCACGAAGAACAACAGAGAAGGAAGAAAGAGAGAGTTGGGAAATTCTGGCGTTAGACAGACAGACTGCGAAGTTGCCACTAAAATTGTGAGAGGCCTTGCAAGAAGTTTTTCTTAATTGCAACTAAGTTTCTATGCTCAATAGAACAGACCATTGGAAGTGGAACCAAGTAATTACCAGAACTGTATTAACAAAGTAGATTTGTTTTTTTTTAATCATAGTTTAACCAAGGTAATGTATTGTGTTTAAATCATAGGAAATGGATATTTTAATACCAATGAGCAGAATAGTTATAAGTATAAGCTTCCTATGGCAGTCCTATGATGGGGGAGTTTGGAATGACCTTATCCTTTATTTTCTAAATTCTGCTGTACGGTTCATTCGTGGTTGACTGTACTAGTGACGGAAGATGCTATTCTATAAGAAAATAATTTATTTGCCTATAGGAAAGTTCTAAAGTTTTCAGAAGGATTTTGAGCCCACTATGCCTTCTGAGAAAACATATACTTCGAGGCCAAAAGAAAATTATATAGTGGTGACTTTAGATTACTTAAATAATAGGAATAAAAAAGCGAATATGTATAATTCCCATAAAGCCTGGTTATTTTTGCAGTGTCACAGGGTAGAATTAATGATGGAACCAATGTGACCCAGGTAACGGAGCTCATGTTTTAACTCTGGGAAAGGGGAGGCTCCCGTGAAGGATGATGACTAAAACCCACAAAGATAAACGGAGATTGGAAGGGCAGGACCAAGGAAGACTTCAAAACGGGCCAGAATTGGAGAGATGCCCAGGTAAGTGGCCACAGGAGAGCCAGAGGAGCAGTCTGAGATTAGCTACACAGGTATCCCTTGTCTAAACTCTGGTCAGGAGCTGGTTTGGTATGACATAAGAAACAGAAGGCCACAATCCTAAAATGACTGGCTAATGGAGACCTCCAAGTAAAAGTGTTTATGGCTATCTTTTCACTAACCCCAGAAGCAATGTCTCTACGTAGACATTGCATGAAAACTTCAATAACCAAGATCCTGTCAGTTAATTCAGTGCAAGTTGATTATCCTGCGCTTCAGTGTTTCAGAGACAGACTGGCCGGGTGTTGGGTGGGTGGGTGAGCTGGGCATCATTCAGTGTGTACAGCTTGCTCATCTCTGGGGAACTCACGTAAGCAAAGAATTTTTACACATATTACATCATTTAGTAACTTGATCCAGACTGGTAAGCTAGCTGTTTAGATTAATATTCTTTAAAGGACAGACTTTCTAGTAAGGATTTACGGTAAAACATCTTTATTATTTAGTTACAAAGCTTTAGCTCATTTAAACTTCAACACAAGAAAATTATTTGAGAAGGGGCTATATCTAAAACTCAAATTAAACATAAATGTCTCTATTATTTTGAAAATTGATTTTTACAGTTTAAAAATTACCCTAAGACTCAAAAATTTCTTTTATTCCGTTTACATATAGTAGCAAAAATTAAACGTTGACAAATTGAGAGATTATAAGACAACTAATATGTTTTATTAGGGTCTTCCAGCAACTAATAAATGATCACTTTTAAAATTCAGAATCTGCATTATATTGAATTTCTGAAACGATGAAACATTTTAACCCTAATTCCTGAAGTATCTACCTCTACGTTCCTCTGGGGACGTGTAGGAGCATCATTATGCCTTTCCTAAAACTGAGTAGTTTTAAGGAAGATAAAGAATATCCATTTAATAGGAAAGAAATCCTTTTTTAAGTGATATTTTCCAATATCTGATAATTATTGATAAGCTATTAATTAATTGACCATTGTTGTTGTACATGGTGAGAGACCCAAGCACGGAACAGGAAGGTGCAATAATCTTACACATCGCTTGTCTTTGAAGGATTACTCTCCCTCACAGTACTAATGGCTTGGTTTCTGGATATTACTCTCCCTGCATGAGCAGAGCTCCAAGTGATCATCAAGGTCACTGCAGTGCTGAATTGGGGAAAAGTTTTCATGTACTGGTCTTTCATTTTTTAGCTGATTTCCTCATGAAACCTGATGTCACTCCCCAGCCTTTCTACAAGAATAAATTTCACATGATTGGAAACTCATCCACATTTTGCATCAGCTGGGGCATGCCTGAGAATATTAACCATGGAAACATACACTACCTATTGAAATCACCAGCCCCTTCCACTGGTGAAGTGAATGCTGACTTCACCGAAGTCTCTCACAGGGACTCTGAAGTGGCGCTGTAGGTATAGAGGAACCCAGAAGACTATAAACTGACGACAAGTGCCTCCTACCTCTAGCAATGCTCATGGAGAATGAAGATATTGTTGTACCCAGGAATAAGTGGCTTATATGGCATTATATCCACATGGATGATGAGTCTTTGATTTCAAAAACAGGTGTTTAAGTGTCTGCTTTGCTTGTTTTTAAATTACTTCTTTCAGAAACATTACAAACTTGGCTTTCGAAAATTATTAGTGTGGAATTTTTTTTAACTTTACATAATATATAACATATTGGCTTGAGTTTAGAAGTTTCTTAAATATTTGAAGATAAAGAGTGAATATTTTATTTATATCACTTATGAGCACAGAGAAAACAAATTATGATGCAGAAATCCTGAGAAATGGGAAAGGAAATTTTCAAAATATTACAGCACAGCAGTGCTAAATTTAGAGAGAGCGATAGTATACATATTAATTTTGCTTATAAAATAAGAAGGGAACATCTTTTCCTCAGACTCTCTTTTAAAATGAGAAAGCATCCGACATTTATGAGAAATAGTTTATGAAAATGATCCTTATTTAATAATGATGAACAACACTAATATTTGCCTTAAGATGCTATTTTAGCTAACCGTGCCATAACCAATTTTTTATTAATCTATTTTGTTCTGACATACATGATTTGCTTTTTCATGAAATATGATTATATAAAGAAATAAGCCATATTTTAAGAGACCTATTTGAAAAATAAATTTTGAATATCATACCAAGATAGAGATTCTGATTTAGGGCTAGCTGAAAACCAGTGTGGCACAGACAAAATACCTATTTTAAGTCTTTGAAATAAAACTTGAAGTTAGCTAATTCATAGGCTTAAAAGACTTCAAGAATATTTTGCAGACAAGGCAAGTGTTTTTACATTTTTTTCTTGTACATGTAATTTAGATATTCGATAGCATGTTAGTATATTAAGTACTTGTTTATATGAAAGTATTCACTAAGTGTTTCTAAAGCAATCTAATAGATTGAAATTCCTTTGGTTAATTTTAGCAATATATAACGACTGATGGTGTGAGACAAGTCAGAATATTTCAATCTATAGAGAGCTGAGCTGATTGCAGATCATTATAAAGATAGTTTTATTTGTACAAAAAAGACTATTTTCCCAATATTAAAGCATATTTCCTGAGTTTTCGCTTTAGCCAACTTTATTGCACAGGAATTCTACCTGCTACACTGATATGTAAACTTGAAACAGAGCCGAATTCTACATTAAATCCTGCTGTGATACACCCTGACACAAAAGAATGCCACACATTCCTTTTCTCTCTCGATTTCTCTCTCTCTTTCTTTCTCTCTCTCTTTTTTGGAGGAGCGAAGGAGACTAACTTTCATCAGCAAAGCCCACACACAACAAGATAAGCTTTTATTTTTTTATACGTTTAGATTAAGGTGATGAAATGAATTGTTCTAAAAATTACAAATTTGCCAGAGTTTTTGCTTGTTCAAAGGCCATCTATCACTTCTCTTAAAAATAGTTTTAACAAAGTTTATTGCAGTCTCTTAAGTATGATAATACTTGTTTTATGCTGACTTGTTTGAGTTTAATGTATTCCAATTGTTATCCAGAAAAAAAGGCGCATAGTATTTAAGATGTTTCCTTATTCTACAAGCAAAATTAATTTATATACTATCGCTCTCTAAATTTAACACTGCTGCATAATATTTGAATATAAATATAATTAATTAAATTAGATATAAATATAAAACATTGAAAAGTTTTTTTTCCTAGCAGTTCAGCTTTATGGTACACTGCTTTTCAAACAGAATGAAAGAATATTATTTAACTCCTATTATTGGCTGAGTACACAGTTGTCAGTGATGTTGTTTGCTTCGGAGAGTCTGGCACAGTCACAGATTATGCTTTCTTCGATAAAAAGGATAGAAATCCCACGTCTTTCAGAGATGTCAGTTTAGAGATAGTTGCCCGCTCAGAAACTTCCTTGGCTCTGGAGCTGAGTCAGTCCATACACACACGGTAGAAAAGAAGTCCTCTCATCAACAGTTTCCACTGGGACAAAAAAGGGGCACAGAAAAGAGGAGTATTGACTTAGAAGGATAGTACACATAACTACAGGATACTCTCGTACAATCAAAAGAGCAGTATGGTTATAAAACAGACTCTGGAAGCAGAGTCAGAATTATATATATGAATATATTTGAGTTACATGCCAACTTTGACCTGCCCGTTCTGATCTCAGTCACTTCCTAGCTCTGTGACCTTAGGCAGTCATTTAACCTCTCTGGACCTCAGTGTTCTCATTGGCAAACAGCAGTAATAGTCATACTACCTATACCATAGACTTGTTATGAAGGCCAAAAGAATTAATATAAGTAAAGAACAAATATTGGTGCCCAAAATATATTATGTACTATAATAGTTTTATGATTTATTTTCCCCAATTCTTTTCTTTTTTCTGTTTGTCACTCCTAAACTCTGAGAAATTTACCCAGAGAAAATGCTAACAGACAACAATCAAAATAACAAATACCGTACGTGATTTCGTCCTACAACGTGCTTTAGGGGAGATTGCATTAGCTTCCAGTACTAAGAGACATACAGGCTTAATAGTAATTAGAACATATATATATATATATATATATAGTTCTGCATGGAATAGGTCTAATCTCATGACATTTCTCTGGCTTAGCATTAATGTTATATGTTTTAAACTTCCGTTGTTGATTTGCATAATAAAAGAATCCTAGGACTTATATGCTCTGTTTGAAGAAAGTGCAGAATTTTTCAGAATTTGACATCACTGTTAAGTCATACACCAACTACTGGAGGCCTTCTGCAGAAACACTAGCAATGCTTTATTCTCCAGAACCCATTATGTTTATGTTAATCTTTGCAAAACACAGATTGCTACCTCCAATATCTAAAATGGTGATTTTTTTGCCTTAAGATATTTAGTTATCTAAAAGGATTGTAGTGCACATGGTCTTGTCATGGAACATTTAGATACAGGGATTTGAGGATTTTGCTTTGTATCAAGACTAGAATAACTGATGAGATTCCTGGATGAAAATTAATAATAATAAAAATAATAAGTGTTTCTATAAGTTGTATCTTATTGAGGGAACAATTTACTATAAAATAAAATGGAGTTAACCAATTCATATGTAAGCTATAAAGAAAATTACCAAAAATATTTTTGCTAGAAAACGAGTTTTATCTACTCTATTAGCTGTTAGTTTTCTCCTCAGTGCATAACTGGAATATGAATTAAATTTTCTATTTTAAGTGACAGAAAAACAATGAAGCTTTGATATCATTTAGTAAAAATGCAAATAATAAATCAAATTATATTTGCCTTTGTTCATTTGATCACTAATGTGATATTTCCCAAACATGATTTAGTTTACATTATTTTTATTACTATCCATAAAATGATATCTTTTGCTTATTGATATTCTGTCACAAGTGATTTTAACAACATAGTATCCATTTACCAACTATTAAGATCTTTACTCTAATCATACATAGAAACAAAGCTTTTCCTTCATAAGGAAAACGGTCTATGAAGCTAGAAACTATAACATAATATATTTTAAAGTCATATGTCAACTTTGACCTACCTCTTAATCAAGTAATGAGTGTATTTTCATTTATTTACGATATGAAAAAGTTAAATGTAATTTTTTTCTTTTTTTACAACCACTCTTTACCTAACAGTGTCACTTGCGATAAATAGAGATTTGGAACATGCTTACTTAAAGGTAAAAGGGAATCTGGATTGTGTTGCTCAGTTAGAGTAGGGGCTCACACTGAAATTGAAATATTAGCAGGGATTTTATTTTGCATGAAAAATTAAACTGTTTGCCAAGTAATTAATTTTGAATGGGTGAAATATTTCCAGACTGTATATAATTTCTCCTTTTCATTCCTCTTTCTTCCTTCTTCAACTCATCATCTTGGAGGAAAATGCCCATATTTAGAACATGTCCATTTAAACCTTGCCTGACATGTTGTCTGGCTAGTGGGAGGTGTATTGCTGTGTTTTTACACCTTGGTCAGCCTAAGTGGGGGCTCAGATGGTCAGTACTCATGTGCACAGATTTTCTGAGCTATGATTGGTGTCTGCATCCTTAAATGCACAGGATCAGAACGTGCCTGCAAGGGTACCATCTAATATCTTTATACATTCTTAAATATCAAAGACCTGCCCTCAGCTGCTATCTGTAGCCCCGTAGGAATAAGAGATGCCAGAAGCAAAGTGAAGCCTCCAGAAACGTTCATTCTACTGGAGGACAAAGGCCAATAAATACTTACAGTACAGCTAGTGGGTAATGTCGAACACTTACCTAACATCCACTCTTCTCCTCCCCTCTAAATAGAACCTCAATTTTCATTTTCTCATCCTCCTTTAGGTCAAGACTCCTAACGTTCTGACTAGTCTAACCCAGTGTTTATCAACTGGGGGCAACTTTACCCCAGGAGACATTTGACAATATCTGGAGACATTGTTGATTATTGTGATTTATGTGGTGGCATCCAGTGAATATAAGACAAAGATGTTGCTAAACATCCTACATGGCATAGGAAATCCCCCTACAACAAAAAATTACTTGATCCCAAATATCAGTAGTGCTGAGATTGAGAAATCCTGATGTAATGGTTGAGTATCATCTGTTTGGTTTTGAACAGGGCTCTACAAATCCTGGCTGGGCTATTAGACAAATTTCTTCCCTTTATTAACACCTTGAGGAAAGTATAATTGATACACAAAGAACTGCACCTATTTAATTTGTACAATTTGATGAATTTGAACATATTGCAAACATTCATGATAGTATCACCTCAATGTCATAGATCATCCAACACCTCCCAGAGTTTTGTTATGTCACTCTGGGTTTTTTTTCAATTTTCGTTTTTGTTTTCATTTTTGTGGTAAGAGTACTTAACGTAAAATCTACCCACTGAATAAAATTTGAAGTGCACAGTACTGTGTTGTTAACTACAGGCTTGGTGTTGCACAGCAAACCAGAATTTGTTCATCTAGAATAATTGGAACTTTATACTCATTGAATTTCCTAACAACGTACTCAATCTTTCAGTGTCTTAGTTTCCTCATCTGTAAAATGATTATGTTAATCGTTCCTATTTAACAGAATTGTTTTAAGGGTTAAATATGTTCACACATATAAATCTCCAAGAACAGTGACTGGCATACAAAGCATTCAATAAATGTTAGCTATTATTAAGTTTTTCAAGAATCAGGGAATGAGACTGTCTAAAAATAATGATGAAGTCTAATTGAAAATGTAAAAGTAAAGTACCATTCAAAATTCAGCTTTCTTATTTCCTTTTTTAAGTTTGTCGACAGTATACTCGCTTATGTTTGAAAGCTACATTTTGTTGCTAGTCCAAGTATCTATTATTTTGTCCCAGAATTTATTGGGTTTAGAGAAAGCTTAAGCCACTATAAGAGTAAATAAACTTGAACCCATGATTAATTTAGACATTGAAAATTTTGATTCTCTAGGGCTTGGTCAAAATATCTGTTTCACAGACTGAAAAAAACATTGTATGATAATCATTCAAAATATCACAGGAACATATTTGTTTTTCAGGAGTTAAGAAATATTTAAAAATTCTTTATATAAAATAATATGCCAATTACAAATACTTCATCTACTTTATTCTATAATGTAAAATATCAAAGGACTTACAGAAAAAAATATAACTGTGTTCCCAGCCTTCAATAATTCATCATTTTAAAAAGATATTTTCCTGCATTGTATATGAAATAGTGAATCTTTGCTTCACTTAACCAAAACGTTAGCCAGAAAATAAACTATAGAAAAAACATGTATATATACTACATTCTTTATTACTATCTGGTAAAACAAAATTATTTTCAATGCAACCTGAGGCTTAATAGTAAATAGTAGAATCCCAAGTGACAGTGACAACTAATCCATAGTTATTTAAAAGAGGTATTTGTAAATATAATAAAAATATTTGTGAAAATGATTGAACTGTCCTATAGAGTGAGAATGCTACACAGTTTAATAAAGCATAAGTAACATAAGCATAATTGTATTCAGAAAGAAAATAAACGTTAAAATTCTGAAGTTAATTTCAACTCTCCCCCCTGGACAGCCCCATTCATTGGCTGTGTGGGTCTAGGAAGGCCTCTCAGTCCTAAGTTAGCGAGTTCTGCTGGTACGCCTGTGCGGCATCCCTCGGCCATCTTTTCCCAGGATGATCTGTACTGATGCTTTCTTTATCATTTGCAGAAAATCCTCAGTGTGTTTATACAATTGGTCAACATTCATATTAGGCACAGACTATCATTAACTCTGCGCTGAGGGTCTGCCTCCCTTTAACATGCTCAGCAAAACATATACCGCTGGTTACTTCTGAAGAAGAGCTTGTCTGCCCACTTTCGTCTTCCCACTGCTCCGCTCCCCGCGTCTCTCTTACTCGCTGCCTTGTGCTTCTGTAAAGGGAGGGATTCTCTCTGGCCAGCTTCTCACACAAAGAGCGCTGTTTTCAGCTGCGTCTAGAGAGAAAGCTTCCTTCGCTGAGCACAGGCATGGACTGACACTTCCTGTGGCCCCACTCCACAGGCTCCTCCGCTGTTTGAGGAGACCGTGCTCACAGATAACGTCAGCTTCACTTCCACACACTTTTATAAGGTTTCTACACCCCCCCTTAAAAAAAAAATATTCTCCCTCTGTGTTGAGTCTATTAAGTGCAATAAATAGTTACTGAATGAGTAAATGGTAAACAATTGCTTATTTACGCCTTCATATAACCTCTACCTGGATCGTACGCTAAATGTAATAAACCTGTGATCTAGCAAATTAAACGGCAAAATCTGAGCCTAGAATTTTTTGCTATCATAGAATAACATCACGGTTAGACAAAGGATTACATTTTCTTATATTTCGTGAACACTCAAAAACTGCATTTTAAAGTTACATTAAATGTCAATTTTTTCCCAATAGTGTTAGAAAAATACAGAATATATATACATATATATATAAAACATATATTTTATATTTTTATTATAGAAGTATATATTTTTTTTACCTAAGGATACAGAATATTTATCATTTGTTTGTATTGGTAGATTTCAGGATTTACAAATCTTGACCTGGGGCCTTTCTAAAATTTGAAAGGAGAAAGCCCAGTAGTTAAGTAATTCTGTAAAATTGATTCAGAGGTGCAATGTGTTTGAGAAGCTGAGATTATTTTATTTGAAGCGTGGCTGTGTTTACCCACCATTTATCCTCGGTGCATAGGCCAGTGCCGGGCACACAGTAGGCATTCTGTGCATGTTGACTGGAGAGTAAATGAATGAATGCTTTGTTTTTGAAGGCTTGGGTTAGTCTTTGAAACCAATTAGAAAGAAGTTTCAAAGACCAAGAGACAGAAGTTGCCATCTTCTGGGTTCCCTGTCTAAAGGCAGTGCTAAGCAAAGTGAACTATACTCACTGAACTTACCTTTCTTGCTGCTGAGATCAATTTCTTTCTTGAAACAGCCAAGTGGTCTGCCGTGGTTTGTCCTCGTGGGCACATGCAGAGGGTGTTCCAGCACCCATTGCTAACACAAGTTAGAGACAGCTGAAAGGAGGACGTGCCCCATGTCTTCTGCTAATTTCTCTGAGCCATAAGTGATGCACACTAGTGAAATCCAACTGTCATTCCATTATTTTTTTTTTTTTTTGAGGAAGATTAGCCCTGAGCTAACATCTGCAGCCAAGCCTCCTCTTTTTGCTGAGGAAGACTGGCCCTGAGCCAACATCTGTGCCCATCTTCCTCTACTTTATATGTGGGACACCTGCCACAGCATGGCTTGACAAGCTGTGCATAGGTCCCCACCCAGGATCCAAACCGGTGAACCTGCGAACCTCAGGCCGCCAAAACAGAACGCGTGAACTTAGCCACTGAGCCCAGCAGGCTGGCCCCTCTGTTACATTTTTTGAGGCAGGTTTTCTCTACCAGACACAGGAACTTTCAGATTAGTACAAATTGGGGCAAAAATACTTCACAAGAATTTTTCAAGCCTAAATGATATTTCTCTTTTTGCGATATTTACCACTTGTAATCTTTTTGAGAGCTCTATTTATAAATGCCAATATTTTCCCCCAAAAGATATAAAACAAACAAAAACAAATTATTAATTGTTCTGTAAGCATCAGAGTTTTGTCTGATTGCAAAGGAGGCTTGACAGGGACATCACAGAGAAGCAGTTTTCCATTCATTTGTAAATTACATTTATGAAATAGATGTATTTTTAAAAAACAAATATGTGAATGAAAATTTTCTGCATGAAATAATATTTTAATGTGCTTAAGGCTGTCATTAGTAGAGGTTAGCCACGAATGTTTTTGTAGTGCTGATTGTTACTTAATTTATCTTCATTAAGTGAATGCATTTGTGTACTAGGTTTCATTAAAAAAAGGCAAAACATACCAATACATTATATCTTGCACCCACCATGTAATATAATTGTTTTATGTATAAGTTAATTTTAGGAAGTGTAATCTCAGTATAACCAGATTAAGTATTTGTTGTTCTGTCCTCCATGATCTCATCATCATAATACCCTCCTTAGGAATCAGTGGTGTGAAGCTGACCATCATGCCAGATCTCTCAAGGTGATGGACTGGCATTCAGTTTAGATCTCATATTGTGCAGAGTGACGGTCAAACTATGCTTTGAAGGTGCTTATCTACTATTTACGCCAACCTTAATTTCCCCTGGCCTAGGGAATACAATGACTCAACTTCCAGACTGAGGAGAGCAAGCATCGGTCCTCTAACACCTCTGTGATGAAGTGAGAGCTGATCTGACTGCAACAATGTCAAGGTCAAGAGAGAGCATTCCTACTAGACTTTTGGATAATCTTGTTTGAAACAGTGGTGCAAAACTGGTCAAATATGCCCCTTTTTGGAACTATCTAAATTTATGAGGAAGTAATATGACTTTGGGAGATAAAGTTATTTGATATGTTCCATTCTCCTAAAAAGTAAATTAAAATAAAGCATAAACATAATATAGAAAACTAAACACAATTATGAGAACTAAAAGGATAGGAAGATTAAGAGAATAACCAGATTCTGTATCCTTGAGAAAACTTCAATTCTCTGTGATTTTTACAGTGATGTCGGCTGTCATCTTTTGGAATATTTAGCTCATGCGTCAAAACCAATCAACTCAGTGATACTACTGACCCCTTTGGGTTAACTCTAAAAATAGAGCTAGTAGAGAATTCCATATTCCATATTAGAACAGTCTCTAAGAGTTTATTGAAGCATTCATTTTTTTCCTGTTGTTAATGACAGGCAAGTGAGAGCTCAGATTTCCAGAAACATCCTACATGATATAAAAGTTTAGGACAGGGACCTCAAATCAACTTAGGTATTCTTTAGAATATTGCAATTGACCCGTGCAAGAACAGACTTTAAAGAATGAAAGTCCAAACTTGAATTACAAAAATAGATCAAACAATTATTTAAGGAAGTTACTGAACGAAGTAACTGAAAGTTCAGAGAGAAGAAAGATATATTCTCTTTGATTGAAGCTAGCAAGACACATTGTGCTATTTTTGAATAGATGAATGTAAAACGGTGAATAAATGGATGACACAATATTTTGAATCAGGTGTTTAAGAAACCTGATTTATGCAATAATTTGGTCAAAACTTCTTTCAAAATTACTGAGTTTTCCTATCATAACTTTTAAAAATCTAAGACGACAAAAAAATAAATGTTATATGCATTCTGAAAGAAAATGGAGGAACAGAATGTTAAATGCAACAAAAGGGAGAATTCTTGAAGTAAAATGAGTTAGACCTTTGTTAGTTTCCTTGGCATCTTCAGAGGAAAGTGGTATTCCTAATGACTGCTCTCTTTCCTTTAAGCTTAAATTTTTCTGCAGTGGAGGTAAGCTGTTTTCAGTTAGGGAACAGAAATCTTTTTAGAGTAAGGTACTCCTTTTCTATAACACAGTATTCACCAGGCAACCTCCTGATCTACATTTATTTATCTGAACGAACCTACTTACTTAGAAGGGACGATGGTAAGCATATGCCAAATTCTCCTACCCCATTGTAAATTACTAGCATTCTGGCTTATAAATCAATCTCTTTTAAGTATGATCACTGAGAATCAGAGCCTGATCGCACTTGGATGTACTGACAAAAGTGAGCATCGGAAAGCTGAGTCATGGTGAATCCATGAGGATGTAACTCTCCAGTAAGGCCTGGCCTGGGCAATCAGTCGGCCTTACCCATCACGTCATCATCTAAAGGCCCACGGAGACTGTAAATTTCAAAGCCACAGTCCTGGATTGCAGAATGGTGCTGAAAGCTGTCACAGGCTCTGTGGATTTATGGAGCCAGAATACTACAGAATTAAAAAGCCAACAGCTTAGTGAGTGAACTGCAGACTAGAGCGAATGGATGGATTAATAAAAATAAATATCCATGGACTATTTCAACTGACAGATTATTAAAGCTTCCGAATGTCTTTGGGATGGATAATTTGTGCAAAGATTTAAAAAACTGAGCACTGAAAAACAAGGAAAGCCAGCCTGGCTGTGACAGAATTCTGAATTACCTAAAGTTGACATTTTTTTTTCTCCTCAGTTCCCTGATGAAGGCAATTTACAAAGCCATACTGAATGCCGCACTATATTCAGTTAGATTTTAACAAGCAAAGTGCTTTGTTTTAAGAGATTCCATATGCATACCTTGTCTTTGGATCATAGAAAAAAAGCAAGTGATTCTATTTAACATAGATGACAAGAACGTTGTTAGTATGACATCTCTCCCTGTCAGTTATTGACAGTGTTCACATAAAGCAAAACAAGACGCTTTATTTTGGGTTACAAAATCCAATTATGAGGTTGACTATGGATTCTACGAGAAAACTAAAGATACGTTTCCTAAAGTAAAGTCATTTTAAGAGTAATTTTATTTATGTTTACTGATATCTAGACATAAATTAAAGTTAATCTAGAAAAGATCCAATAATTCCACACCTCAAATAAACACACCAACAGTTCAGAGTTGCTCGGAAATAATCATTTAATGCTATTGGATTGTATATTTTGAGCTTCAAACAATTCTACTGCTTAAATCAAAACTTTATGAGAGTATTTTGAAAGAAATAACAATTGAAAATGACTTTTAAAAATAATTATCTTTCTGTTCTATTTAGAACACGTGGTTCAAAGCCACAGTGACATAATAAGAAAATTCTTGGTCTTGCCTGGAACATAAGTCTAGCATGCAGTAGGGGCTATATTAATGTTTATTGAATCAATAAATGTCCTGTATTTGAATCTTGATTCGACCAGTTTCTGGCTCTCTGTGACTTTGGGACTGTTATTCCGCTCTAGAAACCACAATTTTTCCATCTGATGGTTTTCAGACTAGATGGAAAGAACAGACAAATTTACTACATCGAAGTATTTCGAAGACTATGAACTTATATATCTATATATTTGAAGATTTTCATAACGATGTCTTTTAAATGCTTGCATGCTTTTCTACATATACCTAAAAACGACTATTTACCTGCTCTGAGAAGGCAGATACAAAGAGGTGCTGGCGTCTTCTTTGTCTTCTTGTTGACATCAAGTGTTGATTTATGAGATTCAAATACCTTAATGAGTGTCTCCTTCCTCTTTGTTTCACGTACTTCTTTCCAAAGCTTCTCCCTTGCTTGAAATGAGCAATGAACTTTCTCTCAAAGACATTCCTTATGCATTCTTTTTTCTAGGTTAGGTACCACAACTATACTAAATCATAGCAGACATTTCGCTGGGTCCCATGTACAAATGCAGTTGAGGTGTGTAGCCTCTGGTCCTGGGACTGGATAAAGTCAGCAGTTAGCCTTATAGGGATGAAATGTATTCTTCCCTTTAGGTTCATACAGTCACTAATTAAACGACAATTTAGTCCATTATGATAATAGAGAGGGGAGGTGGGAAGATTTCAGAAAAAGTACAACAAAAGGATACAAAGGGGAGACTGCAACTAAGAAAACTGGGATCTTTAGTAAATTTTCTTAGAAGAGGTAAGGATGAAGGAAGCAAGTTCGTGGACTGATTTGACCCCGAGGAGAAGCAATTTGTTTTTCCTCTTATGATGGTGGCGGTGCCTTCAAGCTGGGATGTGATTAGGACAATCAGCGTGTGATAAGATGACACAGCAGCGTAAGGAAAAGGCTTTGGCTGCTATTTATTATTTGACATTTGGTTTGGTTGAGGATTCAGACATAATTAAATGAGTAGAAAATAAAACACATGTTATGGACACAGAAGTGTGTAATCTGAACTAGGTCAGGACATGAAGCCGGGCCCAGGTGTGTGAGAGGTGGGTGAGACCTAGGAGATTCGCCAACCTCAGCCCCTGGGGTGGAGGGGTGTCGCCAGGGCAGTCCAGCGGTCCCAGCAGTGAGAGGAGAAGTGAGAGCAGTGGTTGGCAATTCCTTCACAGAAAAAGCCCTGTAGTGTTAAGCAAGGGGCAGGACAGGCCAAGTCTAAAGATCCTTTCACATCTGTAAAATCCCTAGCGACAATAAACAACTTCTCTTAATATTGTTTCTGTAAGACACAACTTACATCTGGAAGATCTTTAAATTGGAGCTTGTGTGATCAGGTTCTGGTACTATCTCTGTGCATGTACCAACACTGTGAAGCTCTGGCACTTCACAGGAGAAAAGCACGGCAGTATGTCTGAGCTTTCATGTATCCCATCTACTCACAAGAGATGCACGTCTCTATGGCAGAAACGCCGCCAAAGGGGTTAGGTTTCATCACGTTTGACCAATGGGAGGGGCTGCACAGAATGGGATGGTCTCCCATCTCTGAAATTGTGCTGCTCCAGCCACATGAGATTGATTTTTAAATTCTAAAATGTGAGGATCTTACACAATGTAACCTTGTTTATTTCTATCTTTCTTCTCTTTTTCCTGAAGTATTTCACTAGGCCATGGAAAAAACAATTGTGTCTAATGTCCTGTATTAATTTCCCAGGGTTGTTGTAATAAAGCACAAAAAACTGAGTGGCTTAGGGGCTGGCCTGGTAGCACAGCGGTTAAGTTCTCCCTTTCTGCTTCAGCAGTTCAGGGTTTGCAGGTTCAGATCCCAGGTGCAGATCTATGGGTTCAGATCCCGGGTCCGGACATGGCACCACTTGGCATGCCACACTGTGGTGGGCGTCCCACATATAAAGTAGAGGAAGCTGGGCATGGATGGTACCTCAGGGCCAGTCTCCCTCAGCAAAAAGAGGGGGATTGGTGGCAGAAGTTAGCTCAGGGCTAATCTTCCTCAAAAAAAAAAAAGAAAAACTGAGTGGCTTAAAACAACAGAAATGTCTTGCCTCACCGCTCTGGAGGCTGCAAGTCTGAAGTCAAGGGATCTGGCAGGGCCTTGCTCTCTCTAACGACCTGGAGGAGAATCCTTCCTTGCTTCTTCTAGCTTCTCAAGTTTGCCAGCCTCCTTGGCATCCCTCAGTTTATAGCTTCATCACTCCGGTCACAAGGCTGTCTTCTCCCTGTGTGTCTCCACATCCTCTCTGTTGTGTGTGTTTGTTTTTGTGTCCAAATTTCCCCTTTTTACGAGGATACCAGCCATATTGGATTAGGGCCCACCCGATTGACCTCATTTTAACTTTAGCTTTACCTCTGTAAAGACCCTACTTCCATAAAGTCTGAGGTACTGGAGGTAAAGACTTTAATACATCTTCATGGGGGACACAAGTCCGCCCACAAAAGCCACATAGTTTGCGGACTCATATTATCACATGCTTGTTTTCCATGCTGGGGTCTCTCCTTGTGGGTGCTTTTTGCAAGATTCCAAGGTTGTAAAGTAACTGATTGTGTTTAACAAACGTCTGCTCCAGGAATTACATTTTGGGGGGTAATGACTGGCCAAGAGGACCGAGAGAGATTGTTTCCTCTTTCATTCAGCTGGTGAAAATCCAGAACACAGCCCTGGCCCAGTTCTTCACTCTCCAGTGCCACCAACACATAGGTCAGTGGAAGTAATGTTGAAGTCATGAAATACGGCAAAATGAAGGAGAGAGATCGTGAACGAGGTTTCTTCAGGGACTGCTTCTGCCCTTCTGTTTTTACCATGTTGCTGCTCAGACAGAATTTCTCTTTTCTTGCCACTTTTGCTCAAAAAAGAAGTCTGACCTGGCTTTTAAAGTTACTATGAAGAGAACTTTGTTTTATGTTACACAAAAATAGCTCTAATATTAAAAGAGTAATCCCTTTTGCCTCTAAACATATGATTAACCATAAATTATCACACTAGACCCCATCACGTCTTTCAAAAGCCTATTAAAAAATAAATTAACCTTTTCTCTCTAGGCTGAACTCCCCTGTTAATATGAAAATCAGGAGTAATTCAGGGCTCTCAGCTTTTGTTATCCCAGCCATATTCCTTTGTGTTTTTCAAGTTGAGTTGTGACTGGAGAGTGAGTCATACCAGCTTAATTAATTTAGTTAAGAACCAATTAAAAGCAGTATTTTGTGCATGAGAAAGCTTGGCTGAAGTGTTTTGAAATTCAGCAGGAGCTTCCTCATTACACAGGCTTCTGTGTAGATGGCTTGTGCCATGAGGCGGGGGCACTTATTGAGTAAGACATCCCTTAATTCCTAGTCATAAGTGAACTCATATGAGTTTTCAATTCTAAAGAGGGTGTAATTTATATTTACTCTCATAAATATATATCACACAACAAAAATTATTACCAACTTTCTTATAGTTATAGCAATGTGGCAAGGTTTATTAGTAACTAAGCCATATATTTTCTTCCTTCGGTAGAATAAGTGATCTAATCATGCACTGTCAGAAGAAGATTAAAGGGAGATGAACTCTTTTTGTACCCTTCCCACTTCATTAATTTGGAGTAGAGCAATGTGACACAGTTTATTTTAAAAGTGGTGTGTTCTAAAAGTAGTGCGGTTTAAAGTAGTGTGGTCTTCATATTTTTGCTCCATAGAAGGAGATGTTGAGACAAAGCCCTAACACTCAGGTCTCCTCACCAAGTTCTCTAGGTTCCTGTGTGTTGTTTGTACCCATGTGTGCCGTGAGTCCCACACATGAACAATGGACCCGAGGGAAGGGGAGCAAAGCCTTGGACGGTGAACTGGCTGATCTAAGGCAGGGACTAGCAAACGTTCCCTGTAAAGAGACAGGAAGTATTTTAGGTTTTGTGGACCAGATGTCTCTGTCTCTGTCACAGCTAATCAACTCTGCAGTTGTAGCATGCAAACCGCCATTGGTAATACACAACCTCATGGACATGGCCATGTTCCAATAAAACTTTATTTACAAAAACAGGAGAAAGACTGAATTTAGCCCGTGGACAATGATTTTCCAACCCCTGATGAACGGGGAGTAATGGCACTGACACTTGATGGGAGGGCAAGTCTTTCACCCCTCGGGTGCTGCACCTCCTTGTCCTAAACAGAGCAGTTAGACGAAGGAAGCCAGACAGTCTCGGTAGCTTTGCATTTCTAGGTTCATGTAGAGAGACGGTCTCTAGAAATAGCTCCAAGGATAGCTCTAGAGCCCGGCAGCTGATTCTCCAGTGTCTTCTTTAAAAAAAGTCAGTGAGGGAAAACATAGGAACTTCTTTCTTTGCATATGAGTTTTACCTAGATTAAAAATAAAGAATTGAGAACAATTATGACGTTAATACTTCTGAATTCTCTTTTCTCTAGAGGCCATGTACTCTGTTGAAGGAGAAAGGTAAATATAACTATTTAGGAAGATTTCAAAGAACCACTTACTTTGGAGTTAGAAACGGACTTTTCAGATTTGCAGCGAGACTGAGTGTTAGAGACACAAATGCAGGCAAAAGGCCACGAGGCTAGCAAGTCACTCTTCTATAACCGTGCTTTTTTTTTTTTTTTTTTTTTCTGAAGGGGTAAACTTCACTGGGAAAATTCTCTTTGCTGGAACACCTCCTCACCCGGCAACGTAGACTAAATGGGGCATTGCTCTCTAGTGATTTCCCAAAATAGCCTCTGTAACTAAATGTGGCCTCAGGCAGGTCTACAAACAGGAGGATCCCTGAATGTTTAATTGTTGCTTGAATGATTTTCCATGGTCGTTACACAGGGATCAGAATTTCTTCTTTACTTGATGTTACTTTAAATAACCCCCTTGTATAGTGTCTTTTCAGCTTATCAGAATTAGTCACCCATGGTAAGAATGTCATAAAATGTCCACACTGAGACTCATTCCCTTACGGTGTGACTCAAAACCATAAATACCCCAGCAATCAGCCCTCATTACTCAGTCCCACTGGGCTTAGGTTCTTGCATGTATAAATTCCACTCATGTTTAGAGTTTCTTTACCACCTTTACTTTGAACCTCATCCTTAACGAAGCTCCCTCTCATGGCTCCGAGTAACTAGAATTCTATGTGTTTTACCTGCCACTCTCCACATGAGCTGGAACTGTTCTCTGTGAGATGATTCAAATAGTAGTTCGACTGGAGTCCATTCAAAGAATTCTTCTACCATAGGCTTTTTTCTTCCTTAAACATAAGATCCATTACTAACATCCTTTTAAGTGATACAAGGGAGTCAGCTATACTATTTGACCTATTGCCTTCTCTTTGTCAAAAGCAGAATACGTAAAAATAAGTTAAAATTGGTTACTAAACACTTGGCCAGACCAGTAAATACTGAGTATTCATAATGTCTTTGTGTTTCACAACAAGGAGGAGATAGAGAGAATAATTTAATTACATGATACTCTGTGGCATGTATTTTTGTGGCTAAATTGCATAAGCCACAAAGTCTGGTTTACCCCTCCATCCCCCAACTATTATAAAATTTGATTTTATCACCACTTGATCAGATAAATGTCTCTGGCCAAATGTAGATCCCTATTCTACCAGAAAGCTTTCTTTAATGTAACTCTTATTTATCCTACTAATGTCTTCAATCTGTGACCATTTTAACTGATAATGCTTAAAGAATTGAGATGGTTTGAATATATCTACCCAGCCATTTCTTTCATTTATATAGTTATTCACTGGCTTCACTCTCGCACCATTAAAACTCAAGTTTTTATAAAAATCGCAGAAGTAGGGACTGTCCCGTGGCCGAGTGGTTCAGTTCGTGCGCTGCGCTACAGGCGGCCCAGTGTTTCGTTGGTTCGAATCCTGAGCGCGGACATGGCACTGCTCTTCAAACCACGCTGAGGCAGCGTCCCACGTGCCACAACTAGAAGGACCCACAACGAAGAATATACAACTACGTACTGGGGGGCTTTGGGGAGAAAAAGGAAAAAATAAGATCTTTAAAAATCGCAGAAGTATTGTAAAATATGGACAAAGTTGTAAATATTGAAATATTGGTTGAAGATTCCATCTCTGTAAAGAATGTAAAGTTATTTGAATACTCCTTTAGGTCTTTGCTCAAGATGGCTTAAAATTCTTCAAATTGTTCAGTCCACTTAATTTTACAAGAATTCTTTAAAGACTCTAAAGTTCTATTGCACATTCTATCAGATAGAGTGCTATTAGAGAGAAAATATTAGACAGATAGATAAGGGATAGATACATAATACATACATACGTATATACATACATCCATCCATACATAGATGATAGATACATAGAGATATATTTAGATAGATAGGAATTACAGTAAAAATTGAATCTAGCTGACAAGGAGAAAATAGAACAGTGAAGGTAGAGGGAGGAGGTCCTCATTGACATTTGATACGGAATGGCCACGATATTATCTACGAATGCAAATATACTGCAATTTACAAATAGACTCTGTTCATTCTTTCTCATTTTCATAAGGAATATTACCCTGACCTGATTATATAATGTTTGAAAGTACATCATATAATAATTAGTAATGAAATAGGTAATATAAATATTTTGATATAACTAAGCCATTTTCGGATCCCCAGAAATCTTAATAATCCAATATTTGAAAGAGGAATGAGAATAAAACAGAAAAAAAGTGATTCAAAATCCTTATCGTCTAGGCATCTCTAACTATATAGTGTTTTAACATGTGTGTGTATTTTAATCTTTTTGCAGCTTTTAGCTGGTAATCTATCTGGAACTCTGACTGAAGTGACCAAAACCTCTACATAATCATCAATGGAGAGGATCAAAGGCAAAGTGAGATATACAGGGTTGATCTTGAAAAAAATGCCAAGGATACTGAGAAAAATATTGTCTGTTATAAGAGAAATTATTTCTATTGGAGTGTATCCTTTAAAAAAGGTATTTTTATACTCTCTATTAAAACTGTTCATCACCAATGCTCTTTGGGATTATATTACCCAGAAAAAGCAATGCTTAAGGCAAAAGGTTGAAGATTTTCTTAACAAGAAAAAAGCACTACGAGATTTTCAAAGGAAATACAGAATGTTTCTCTAATAAGCGCATTAATAACTTGCAAATGTCTTGTCACATTTAGGACAGCAATTTATAGTACATTTCTCCGTAAGTGTAAGAATATCTGCATTAATTTAAGGAAAACATAGAAAAGAAACAAAAACTAAGCAAAAGTGCTTTTTGAAAACAATTTTAAATTTAAAATGTAGTTGATTCAATTCTTATACAGACTACATGTTGACAGTTTTTTAACTGTTCGATCTTAGTTAGTTTACACATGTGCTCATAGCTGAATTCAGCTTATTGAGTTATTTTATGTCTGTCTTTTTTTAGTCTTTTTTGTGTTGTACAAAAGTAGTTGGTTTACCGCTCCATTCCATTTTAAATTTACATAATAAAAACTTGCTTATAAGGAATTCAGAGTATCTTATGTGTTGACACATATTACTATGCCATAGAGTAAATGACTTAATTTTAATAAAAATTAAAATAATAACCACGAGTGCTGGTAGGATCGCTGCTGCTATGATTACTCCCATCATTTTTTGAAGGCATTTTAAATACTTGTGTGAGGTCCATGTTAGAATTTTGGTTGCAAGTGTCACGAACCAAATTCAAGCAAGGGAGGAAGCATGATTAAGCACAAGTGATGTATACTGAAAGAACACCAGCGCTGAAAGGAGTATACCTGGCTGTTGAGAGCTGAATTACATTCCAACTCTGCCATTTACTTTCTGTATGACTTTGGATAAGTTACTTAACCTCTCTGTGCTCCAATTTCTTCATGTGTAGGATGGAAATAATTATATTACCTATTTCATACAGTTATTGTGACGATTAAATGACTTGTTTTTAAAAATATTTAGAACAAATCATGCAGTTATTGCCATGTTACTGTTATAATGTTATTATTATTATTGCTGTTGTTTTGTTGTTAAGGCATTTCTAAAAGATAAAGGGGAAGTATTCGGCTGGTCCTCAAGAAGGAAAGCAGGATCGGGGTGATGTAGAAAACACAGGAAGTCCTCTCTCTGTCTCCCACTCTGCATCTCTCTGTACATCTATTTTAATGTACTGGATGTTATTTTTCCCATTCTACAACTGGGAAACCTGAAGTTTAGAGAAGTTAAACAATTTTTCAAGGTCACACAGTAAGTGTCATAGACAGGATTTCAAGTTGAGTTTATATAACTCCAAATCCTTGTTACTAAAAACTACATTAGAAACATCGATCCAGATTTCTTAATATTTCAAGTAATATCAAATGATGGTTTACATAATTTTTTCATCAATTTTTTAGTAATCTTTCTTTTTTAAAGATTGGCACCTGAGCTAACATCTGTTGCCAATCTTCTTCCTCCTTTTTAAAATTTTCCTTCTTCTCCCTGAAGCCCCCCAGTACATAGTTGTATATTCCAGTGGTAGGTCCTTTTAGTTCTGCTATGTGGGATGCTGCCTCAGCATGGCCTGATGAGCACTGCTAGGTCTGTGCCCAGGATCCGAACCGGCGAAACCCTGGGCCACCAAAGCCGAGAGCATGTACTTAACCACTCGGCCACAAGGCTGCCCCCTCAATTAATTTTTTGAATTGATGAGTGCATACAAATGATATGATCAGATCTTCAATACTAGAACATTCAAGTTAGTTGGCTTTCCGGGAAGGGAGATGGATTTGCAGCAGTGCATGCATTCATATTTTATTGCTTGTTTTCCTTGAGACCAATGATCTCTATTGAGACAACATAGCCATCTCATTACGTAAAATGATGAAGCAAAGGAGGCTTTTAAGGATTGAACATACACTGTCACCACGTTAAAACCTTGTGATCTACCTAATAAATCTAAAGAATAGGACATAGGAAGCAGATAAACTGGTTAATGAAGATGTAACCACCAGAGTAATACTTAACTCCACAACCAAAGGATCCTTGGCACTTTTGACAAAGGCCAAAAAGGAGCTGAAACATTAGGGGGGGAAAAGTAATCCGTCAGAGTTATAAACAGAAATAAAGAAAATATATAACTTTGGAATATCTTTGGAGTGGCTCTAGATCCAAAAATTTTTAAATCTAGTTTAGGAAAATATTGAAAGAAGATTAAGTAAAGTAGACCATATTCTAGAAGATATATGGATTTCCCAATAATTGTGTCCAAACCAATAAAGTACTTGAAATCAGCTCACTAATTAGACAGTAGCTACTTGGGGAGCTAAAAGGGGAAGGTGGAGAGGAGCAAAGAAATAATTCTGTTTGAAATGGATTGAGAAGAGGGGTCAAAGACCTCTTCATGCTCAGCTTTCCCCCCACGGCCCCTGCAGCAACAGTGGCCTTAATCAGTATTACTCAATTGCTTAGTGTAAATTAGCCACTATCATGATTATATACCAGGATCCTATTATAATACAAACTTCACTGCACTGATTGAGTCAATTGAAATTGATAGATTTACTTTTTTGGTTTAAAGAATTTGGAGAAAGTACAAATATATCAAAAGGAATGCTAGATACCATAGAAGATGATGACAGGAAATAAAAAATTTAGCAGTTGGAAAATGGACTTCATTTGCTCTTTTCATTTCTTCAATAAAGTATCATAATTCCTAAGCCCAGTTATAAAGTGTATTATAATTGACCTATGTTAGCACTATAATATTTTGTTGTTATAGTTGTAGACAATATTTTTTGAATGTATTAATTAATATGTTGGAAAACATACCAAATATACAGAGTAATAATGTCTATCTTTTAAAATAACATTTATTAGATTTTTAGTAAAAGAATACATATGCTTTCTGGATATTTGGAAAATACAGAAAAGCAATGTTTTAACATTCATTTAAATACTGAACAATACAAGCAAAGCAAAAGAGAAATCACGATCATTAGTATCTATCTCGAAGACTACCAGTGAAAATATACTAAGATTCAAATTTATGACACACATTTGCTGTCTTATCAGCTAAGTGTTTTTGACTATAAATAATCATGTTAAAGTTAAATGTTGCTTATTATGTATTAAAATTCCAATTTGGAAGATATTTATTTATATATCAAAACTTTAACCTCTTATTTAAAAACTAAGCAGCATACTTTCTGATTGTTTTAGGACTTTTTATCTGTCCCACAAGATTTGCAGAGTTAATTTTGTAAAATAGTTAATACATTTTGATGTCATGGTTATTTCAAGTGTTTCTCTAAAATGTAGATCAATTAGTATTTTTTAATGCAAAAAGACAAGAGTTTAAAATTTATTAGTAACCTTAACTCAACATAGTTTTAATTGCTAATTTGTTATAATGTATTAAGCTATCTGATATTTCTATTTTCCTAAGATTCATTTCCTGTATTTTTTATCAATTTTCTTTTTTTTGAGGAAGATTAGCCTTGAGCTAACTACTGCCAGTCCTCCTCTTTTTGCTGAGGAAGCCTGGCCCTGAGCTAACATCCGTGCCCATCTTCCGCTACTTTCTGTGTGGGACACCTACCACAGCATAGCATGCCAAGTGGTGCCATGTCTGCACCCGGGATCTGAACTGGCGAACCCCGGGCCGCTGAGAAGCGGAACGTGTGAACTTAACCACTGCGCCACCGGGCCGGCCCCTTAACAACATTTTAAAGTAAACTGAGTAACAGTTTGATATAAACTATACTACCTAGTGTCATGTGAATTGGATCCCCTGAAAATTCGTTTGCTGAAGTCCTAACCTACAATACTTCAGAAAATAAATGTATTTGGAGATTACATCTTTAAAGGGGCAATTCAATTAAAATAAGATCATTAGGATGGTCACTAGTTCAATATGATGGTGTCCTTATAGGAAGAGGAAATTTGGACTCAGACCTGAACAGAGGAAAGACGATGGGAAGACGTGGAAGACAGCCTTCTGTGAGCCAAGGAGAGAGGCTGGAAACAGATCTTTCCCTCCAGCCCCCAGAAGGAACCAACTCTGCCGACAACTTGACATTGGACTTTCAGCCTTCAGAACTGTGAGAAAATAAATTTCTGTTATTGAAGTCACCAAGTCTCTGGTACGTTACTGAGGCCCTAGCACACAAATACAGCTGGAATTTACAGCACCAGTAATAATTAAGGGCAGTAGCAGCTAGCAACCATTTTAAACAGCAAAATCACAAGCATAAAACACAACAATGTGGTTCTAAATAGATCTCAGAAAGGACGCTTGTTTACTATATGAGAGTGGAAACAGTGACATGAGAGCATCACCTTCTTCAGCCTCAACTAGGAACATGTACATTGGATGACAAATTTTTCACTGCTCTGTGCATATCCATGAAAGACCACAAAAGCACAGTGAGTATTGATTCTGGAGTTACAAATAAATTTTAGTGAGTAGATAAATTCACAAACACTGAATCTGTGAATAATGAGGATCAACCACATTATCTAAAAGGTCCAGTTTCCAACATAAAATTACAAGACATACGAAGAAACAGGGAAATATGACCCATACATTGTGAAAAAACAGGCAATAGAAACCGCCAGTGAAAGCAAACAGATGCTGTATTTAAAAGATAAAGACTTCTGAGCAGCCGCTATAAATGTGTTCAAAGAACTAAAGGAAACCATGACCAAACAAGCAAAGGAAGGTATGGTGACAATGCCCACTAGTACTGGGTTGTAACTGGGCTGAAGACAAGTACGTGTCTGGATTTAGTTTTCATTTTGTTTAGTAAGAAGTAGGCATGTTTTAATTTGTGGAACAGGTCACTGAAAAATGTTGATTGACATATATTCATTATACACAATCTATGAGCTAATTACATAACATATGTGAATGATGCTTTTTCCTTAAGCCCAATGAAATAAAGTTAGATAATTAAAAATGCTTTAAGAATGCATGACCATGTATGTTAACATAGTACAAATAAAATGTCGAAATGAAGTTTGTCTTAGATTGTTCAGGCTGCCATAACAAAAGTACCATAGCCTAGGTGCCTTAAACAACAGAAATTTATTGCTCACAGTTCTAGAGGCTGGGAAGTCCAAGATCAATGTGCCAACCAGTTCAGTTCCTGATGAGACCTTCGCTCCTGGTTTGCAGGTGGAGAACTTCTTGCTGCATGCTCACCTAGTGGAGAGAGAGAAATCCTTTCTCTAGCGTCTCCTCCTATAAAGGCACTAATCTCCATGAAGGCTCCACCCTCAGGACCTAATTATCTGCCAAAGGCCCCACCTCCTAACACCATTACTTTGGGGGTAAGGGCTTCAACACATGAATTTAGGGGGACACAAACATTCAACCCATAGCAAAGACCATCAAGTAAGCGTTTGGTAGAACAAAGGAAAAGAAGAATCATAATGAAGACTTAGAAGAAAGAAGACTTACAGTCTTCTAGGCTGTACTCAAAAAAAATTATATATATTGAGTTCGTACTTTGTTCCAAACACAGTACTCAGTGTTGGGGTTAATAGTGGGAGAGAGAACACCTCTGCTCTCATTGAGTTTGGGTCTACAGGAAGAAAACCATAAAGGAAGTAATTACCGGTGTAATACATGCTACGAAGCCTACAGGAAAACCAACCCAGAAAGAAAAGCTAGAACGAAAGCAACAACCAAGTAAGTGGATTAAAATTTAAACAAATAAAAAGAAAGAGAGAGAAAAAGACCAGTATAAAGCCTTCGTCATGTCTCAGTAAGTATCAATGAAGAATTTAGCACACTCAGATACATAACAAGGCAAAACAATTGAATTAAAAAGATATATACATATCTTATATTCAAGTAGGCACAAAAAAACCCCACATGTAATAGAACAAATATGACACATTTTAATTTTCATGAATTTCTTACTAAATACTAAAAATGGCACAATAATTTCAGAGATTTGAGAAAAAATGGTTTTGATCCAATAACTTATTCTCCTTGTGAACAATAGAAAAATATTCTCAAATATGTAATGGTTCAAAAATGTACTACATACCTATACCCCCCATTTTGGAAGTAAAATGACTTAAACATATATTTAATTGGAATACATATCAAAATTTTTAACTCGGGATTGAAAAATTTGTGGTAATATGTAAAACATTGCATAATGCATAATAGCATTAAATTAGAATATTATACAGCTGTTTATGTATCTCCAAAGATTTTTAAATAACCTGAGAAATAATAACAAAATCTAACATGTGTAAAAACCTTCCTATGTGCCAGATACTATTCCAAGTGCTTTACACGTGTTACTTCATTCAATCTTTACACAGCCCCACTAGCTTCATTTCACTCTTTTTAGCCTTATTTTATTTTGAGGAAACTGAGGCACAAAGAGGTTAAGTAAATTTTCCATCCATGGATCTAGTGTTTGAACAAAAGCAATCTAACTCCAGATATCCCCTCTTCACTACTTCTTGCAACGTGCTATTGAGGGAAAAAATGTGGATTGAATGTATGATATGATTTCTATGTCATTTATTTCAGCCAACCAATCTTTAGAGAGTCCTGCCAAGAGCCAAGCACTGTGGCTGTCATACTTTAAATTTTCTGTAATTAGAACATATTAGCTGAGAAAATGATTCATTTTTTAATTAAATAGAAAAATGTTTTCTGTTTAATAAAAACATTTTTTTTTTTTAAGATTTTATTTTTTCCTTTTTCTCCCCAAAGCCCCCCGGTACATAGTTGTGTATTCTTCGTTGTGGGTTCTTCTAGTTGTGGCATGTGGGACGCTGCCTCAGCGTGGTCTGATGAGCAGTGCCATGTCTGCGCCCAGGATTCGAACTAACGAAACACTGGGCCGCCTGCAGCGGAGCGTGCGAACTTAACCACTCGGCCACAGGGCCAGCCCCCAATAAAAACATTTTTTAAAGCTTGTATATTTATCTTTCACAATTAAAAATTATTTTTTTCAGTGTTGATTTTGTATAATTTTTCTTAAAAGTAAAATAGTATGAATAGACTTTAAATTCCTTTTCCCAGAAAAATTTTAATTCCATCTTCCCACAAGGATCAAGGGTGACAAATGGGTGAACTGTCATAATTTAATGTTACACATCATAACCCTTGCATTTATATTTTGTCTACGTATAAATATCAGAACTAGACGTGGGAAGGATGTTGGATTACCAGACCAAGAATTTAAACAGTCTTGATTAATACAGGCATACCTCAGAGATATTGCAGCTTCGGTTCCAGACCACTGCAATAAAGTGACTATTGCAACAAAGTGAGTCACACAGATTTTTTGGTTTCCCAGTGTATGTAAAAGTTGGTTGCACTATACTGCGGTCTGTTAAGAGTATAATAGTGTTGTGCCTAGAAAAACAATGCGTAGACCTTGATTAAAACTACTTAAACGCTAACCATCATCTACGCCTTCAGCAGGTCGTTTTACTGATGGAGGGTCTTGTAAAAAACAAAATACCTGCCGAGCGCAATAAGGCAAAGCACAACACAGCGAGGTGCGCCTATACACTAAGGCTTCCTGTGGACGAGTAGGCAGCAGGCAGTACGTGGGGCTGTTCCGGGGAGTGTTGCCATGACCAACTTTGCCACAGGCTTGTTTGAAACAAGCATTTTCACTGCAAACATTTCATCACATAACTAATTGGCTATAAGGCAATTTTGCCATAAAACATAAAATAAAGAAGGACATTAAAATTAATAACAACATTAAAAAGACTTAGTAGCTGCCTCTTTCACACCGTAGCTTGGTAAACTTTTGGTTTTGATGGGTGGAAGGGATGACAGAGCCTAGGAGGATTTGCAAACTGATGCGTTACCATTTCCTAGCATGATATGCAGTCTGCCTCCCACTCTTGTTTCACACTTCCAGGAAGTTTCATCATTGTATTTTCTATCAAGTTGATATACATAGTTATCATCCACTACTTAAGACCACCACATCTGTTCATCACTGCATAGGCCATTATGAGGGCTAAGATTTATCTAATATAAAAATGGGAATACAGCAAAACCTTTGTCAGTGGAGAAGAAATGAAACCAAACTGTCAACCAGTGTTATCATTTTATCCTGTATGGCAGAATTGCCTTAAGTCCAACTGGTTAAGCAGCCAAAAATGCTTGCAGCAAACATACTTGTGGCAAAGATGTTTATGACAAAACTACCAGATGCACAGATGGGCAACATAAGCAGAGGAATGGAAATCCTAAGAAAGAACCAAAAGGAAATGTTATGGATTAAAAATACTGTAACAGAAATGAAGAATGCTTTCGATGGCTCATTAGTAGCCTGGATACGGCTGAGGAAAGAACCTCTGACCTAAAGGATGTATCAATAGAATTCTTGAAAACTAGAAAGGAAAAAGAACAAAGACTGAGTAAAATAGAACAGAATACCCAAGGAATGTGGGACAACTACAAAAGGTATCACATATTTCCAAAAGGTGGAAATACCAGAAGGAGAAGAAAGAAAGGAAGAGAAGAAATATTTGAAACAGTGACTGAGACTTGCCCCAAATTAATGTCAGATACCAAAACACAGACCCTGGAAGCTCAGAAAACACTGAGCAGGATAAATATCCAAAAAATACAACTAGGCATGTGATTTTCAAACAATAGAAAATCAAAGATAAAGGAAAAATCCTAAAAGAAGTCAGAGGAAATAAATACCTTACCTATAGAGGAAAAAAGATAAGAGTTACATCTGATTTCTCAGAAACCATGCAAGTCAGAAGAGAGCGAGTAAATATTTAAAGTGTTGAGAGAAAAAAAACATATTCTATCAATCTAGAATTCTGTACCTTGCAAAACTGTGCCTCAAATGTTGAAGGAGAAATAACGATTTTCTCAGACAGACAAAAATTGAGGGAATTTGTTGCCAGTAGACCTGCCTTGCAAGAAATGTTTAAAGTTCTTTAGAGAAAAGGAAAATAATACGTCAGAAACTTGGATCTACATAAAGTAAGGAAGAGCAGTGGAGAAGGAGGAAGTGAAAGTAAAATAACCTTTAGTTTACTTATTCTTAATTAATCTAACAGACAATCTATTCAAGTTAACGATAGCAACAATGTACTCAATTATGTATGCTTATGTATATATATTATATGTGTGTATATATATACTTACATATGCTTTTACATATAAGTAACATGAATGAAAGCAATGTTAAAAGGGATGGGAGGGAAGAAGTAGTATTATTTTGTTATTATAAGTTTTCATATATAAGTATATTACACTACCATGATACATTATACGCAAAGTAGTAGTTTTATTTGAAAGATTAGCCTGGATTAGCTGTAAGCGTATATTGCAAAATCTAGGACAACCACTAAAAAGAGAAATATAACTCATTTGCTAAGAAAGCAGAGAAAATGTGACTATATAAAGTGCTCAATAAAAACTACAAAAGGCAGAGGCTGGCCCTGTGGCACTGTGGTTGATTTCGGTGTGCTCCACTTTGGCAGCCCGGGTTTGCGGGTTCAGATCCCAGGGGCAGACCCACATCACTCATCAGCCATGCTGTGGCAGCAACCCATATACAAAATAGAGAAAGACTGGCACAGATGTTAGCTCAGGGCTAATCTTCCTCAAGCAAAAAAAGAGGAAGATTGGTAACAGATGTTAGCTCAGGGTGAATCTTCCTCAGCAAAACAAATCCTACAAAAGGCTGAAAAAGAATCAAAGAGAAAACAGGAACAAAAGACAAGGACACCAATCAGAACAATCATTAACAAAAATGATAGCTATTAACCCAACTATACCAATAATCATTTTGAACATGAATGGTCTAAATGCACCAGTTAAACAACAAAAATTGTCAGAGTGGATCAAAAAGACTTGACTCAACTGTACGGTGTTTACAGGAAACCCACTTTAATGTCAAGACACATACAGATAAAAGTAAATGGATGGCAGAAAATATGCCACGCTAGCACTAATCAAAAGACAGCAGAAGGAGATACGTTAATTTCAGATAGAGCTGACTTCCAAAGCAAGGATAAAGAAGAGCTATTACTATACGGGTCAAAAAAGTTTGTGCCAATGTATATGCACACAGGCACTAAAGAAGTTCCAATTTCACCGTGTCATCATCAGCTCTGCCTAAGTCATACTTCTAGATGTTCACAGTTTGATGAGTTCATTTTTTTAATTTTCCATCTCTTTCAACACTAGTAGGATTGAATTTCATTCTATGTGCTTACCAGCAATTCCAATTTCTTCTTCAAATTTCCTTTTCAGTCCATTGGTCTACTTGCACAGGACTGTTTCCTATTATTTATTTTTGGAATTCTTTAGACATTGTGGATACAAATTTTTGAGCAAAATATCACAGCTATGTTTTCTATTGATAGTTTTAAATTTTCATTAGGGTACCAGCTGCCATACAGAAAACTGTAATTTTGCTTTTGTCAAAATTATCAATGTTTTTCTATATATTTTGTCTTTTGGGGAGTCTTATTTAAGAACTTTTTTCTTAACTTGAAATCTTTTTCCCTCATTTTCTCCTAAAAGCAGTTAGCTGTAAGTTTCATTGACACTCCTTTAAAAGTAGTATGTTTACTGTGTATGCTTTAAAGTAGCTAGATAATGTTATCCCTATTTTTTTCAGGGAAAGCCGATATACCCAAAACTTCATTTAAAATTCCATTCACTCGGTAATGTTTTGTTGTTGTTGTTGCTGCTGTAACCCTTGCACATTGGACATTGTCCGTATATTTGTGGATTTGTTTCTGAGATATCTCTTTCATTCACTCCTTGAGGCCATAGTGTCCTGTTCATACATGATAGCTTAAGTCTAGATATCTGACAGGGCAAGTTTTTCTTAAAATTTTCTTGGATATTTACGTTCCTTTATTATCGTACTAGTAAAGTATCTTAGTTACAGGCAACAGAGTACTCAAAAAGGGGTCTATTAAAGATGTTAAATAGTTTATGGGATGCCCAGGATGGCAGGCACCTTGGCTTGGAGCTACACAGCCAGAAGTAACACAGTCACGGAAAATGTCTTACCGGATAGACTTTTCTCACCTTAGAGTCAGCCTGTGTCACTGTAACCTTGGACACAAAACTGGTGCCCCAAAACTTTGCACAGCTCTGTCAGAAATACTGTATGCTTGTACCACTGTGCTTGCCACAGTTCTGATCTTTTTGTTGATGGTGGATGTCACACATTCTTAATTTTCATGTTTTGTGCAGGTTTTCTCTGCTTGGCTATATATGGGTCTTAAGCTTCTAGGAATTCTGTTGAAAATAGTTCTTAGCTTTCTAGTTTGCATAATAATAGAAGTTTGGGGTTTTTTTCCTAAAGATTGGCACCTGAGCTAACATCTGTTGCCAATCTTTCTTTCTTCTTCTTCTTCTCCCTAAAGGCCCCCAGTACATAGTTGTATATTCTGGTTGTAGGTGCTTCTGGTTGTGCTATGTGGCATGCCACCTCAACATGGCTTAATGAGTGGTACTGGGTCCACACCCAGGATCTGAACCAGCCAAACCCTAGGCCGCAGAAGCGGAGCACACAGACTTAACCACTCAGGCACGGGGCCGGCCCCTAATAGAAGATTGTTTAGAAGGAGGTTGAAATCTGTGCTGGCAAAGTCTTCTATATAAAATGCGTAATAAGTTTTTCAATTTCCAAAAGAAACCTGTGTTGTCCTTGTTGGGTTACATTGATTTGGAGAAATTAATTTTTAAGATAATGGGCTTCTCTGTCTATGGACATGGAGTATCTTACTACCTTTTTTGAATTTTATGTCTTTCCTAATACTCTCCCTCTTTTTTTGAGGTTTAATACAGTAAGATACATGGTTTGTAGGTATATAGCTTTTTTTTTTTTAAAGATTGGCACCTGAGCTAACAACTGTTGCCAATTTTCTTCTTTTTTTTTCTTTCTGCTTTTTCTCCCCAAATGCCCCCAGTATACAGTTGTATATTTTAGTTATGGGACCTTCTAGTTGTAGTATGGCGGATGCCACCTCAACGTGGCCTGATGAGTGGTGCCATGTCCGTGCCCAGGATCCGAACCAGAGAAACCCTGGGCTGCCGTAGCAGAGTGCGCTAATTTAACCACTTGGCCACAGGGCCGGCCGCCCGTAGGTGTAGAGTGATGAATTTTGACAAGTGTATATCCTATGTAAAATACTGTTGTCATCTCAGAAATGTCTCTCAAAGTGCCTTCCAGCCAGTCTCCCCGCCCAACCACCGAGGCAGCCACTGTTCTGACTTATCACCATAAATTAGCTTTGTCTGATTTTGAGCCTCACATAATCCAAATACTATATGTACTTTGTGTCTGGCTCCTTTTTGAGATCACTTCTATTTTTTGAGATTCATTGATGTTGCTGATTATATCAGTATTTTTTATTTTTATTGCTGAGTAGTAAACCATTAAAGAAATGTGCCAAAAATTTTTAGTGTTATGAATAAAGCAGCAATGGGCATACTTGAACTAGTCTTCTTTCTTCTGGATATGTGTTTTTATTTCTTTAGAAGAAGTGTCTTGGTATGGAATTGCTTGCATCATAAACATGTTTAACTTTATTAGAAACTGACAAATAGTTTCCAAAAGATTTGTATACATTTTGTATTTTCAGTATTGATGTATGAAATTTGAAAATTGCTCTTTAGCCTCTCCAGTATTTCATAGTTAGTTCTTTATAATTTAAGCTATTTTGTGTGCTTGTAGTTATAGCTTATTGAAATATTAATTTGCAGTTTCTTGATGATGAATGGTGCTAAACAATTTTTCATACACATATTTACCATTTGTATATGCTCTTTTGGGTTCACGTCTTTGGCCTATTTTTAGTTGCATTGTTTGTCTTTATAATTAATTATAAGAATTATTTATAATTCTTAATATGAGTTCTTCATCAGATATATATATATTGTAAATATTTCCCTCAGTCTTTGGATTTTATTTTTATTTTATAAAGGGCTGCCAATGAGTACATATTTTTTATTAAATCCAGTTTATTACTTTTTTTATGGTTAGTAATTTTTGGTTGCTACATAAGAAATCTTTGATTAGCCCAAACTTCCAAAGATATTTTCCTATAATTTGTTATGCGAGCTTTACTGTTATAACTTTCAACTTAGGTCCACAATCCATCTCCAGTAAGTTTTTTGTGAGTTTATGGGGTATTATCAGTGTCAGTTTTTCTCATTTAGACATGGAGTTGTTCCAGTGCCTTCTGTTGAAATGACTTTTCTTGTGTTGCATTGGTGATTTTGCACTTTTTAGTGTACAGGTCTTTCACACTATTTGTAACATTTGTTCCTAAGTGTATTTGTTTTTCTGCTGCCACTTTACATAATCTTGATGGAATTCACAATTGATGCTATCTGGGCCAATAGGTTCCTGCCAGTTATAAATGTATTGCTTCTGAGCTCTGTATTAACTTCTTTGCCCTGCTTTGTGATACTGGAGCTGGCCCTTGAAGCCATTTTTCCTTCACGAACTGTGCCAGTGTTAGATTTTTGCCAGTAGCGGGTGCTGGAGAGAACTACCAGGCATAGCAGAGGGAGGGGCTCCTTACGCTGGTTTGGGGCCGCTTTTCTTCCTCTAACGCTATAGCTGCCAGCAGCATGGAGGAAACTCAGTGGTGTTCACCCTCCAGTGAGTTTCTACTGCAGTGAAATGCATACCTTCTCGTGAACCAAATCCAGCCTTATGGAAGCCCAATGGGTGAATTCTTGGGCACCGTCTTTGGCCCATGGCTGCCTAGTGAACTCTGCGCCACAGGATGTGGCTAATGGTAGACAAGCTACAGCTTGTAGCACCTTACCAAACCACCCCATCATCTTGTGAGCTGCAGCCAAACCTTCCCCTAAGACATCTGAATTTCAGCCTTGTGAGAGTCTTTACTTCCAAGTGTGTTTCTTCCTTGGTATTCTTCCTCTGCTCCAGGGGTAGGAGCTGCTCCCTACATGTATTACTCCTTAAAATGTAGAATCTTCTTTTATCCCTGCTAATAGTTATTAACCTATTTTACTAGTTAATACTGCTTTATATTTAATTTTCTGTGTTCAAATGGTTAGTAGAGCTTCAGTCTCCTGATAGGATCCTGACACAGCCTTCTTTGATTGAAATTTAGTTATTAATTTATTTTTAGTAGATATATGATATTTGGTTTTACATTTCTTCAATTTTTTAAAATTTGCTTTTCAATAAATTTGCATATTTCATTTACATTTGTATTTTTTATTATAAAGTGATTTAAAATATTCTTTTATTACCATTTGAATGGCTCTAGACTATGTGATGATAATATTTTTTTCATTCTTTACATTAAATAAAATTATCATTTTCTCTGTTATTTTTGTCCGTTTTTATAAATTTTGTGATGGTGTTGTTGGCTGCATACAATTTCATGATTCTCACCTTAAGTTCAATTTTAATTAATATTGATATTTCTATGAGAGCTTTCTATTGGCTAGCATTTACCTGGTGAAAGTATTTTCCATTTTTACATTTTCGTACTTTTTGAGTTATTTGGTTGCATGTTTGTTTAAGGTATATCCTTAGTAAACATCACATTGCTGAGACTAAAAGAAAATTTCTGATAATTTGTGTATTTTAACAAGTGACTTGAAATCTGTCCATAATTTGGACTCATTTCCTCTCTCTCTTAATATATTTCATCTTTAAATTCTTTCTGTGCTTCTTTTGGATTTTTTCTTACTGATTTGGAAATTATAGATTTTATTTGTATTATGTTATGGATCACATTTAATATTTTATCAGACGTATTTACCTTCATAATTTCCTGGGTCTAATGTTACTTGGTACAACCATCTCCTTCCCTTAAAAGATGTGAATCTCATCGTACTTTAACTTTTCTGTGAACTCGCTCTCATACATTAGCTCTTCAATTATTTTATTATCATCATTTAAGTCATATTTTCCAGCATGTTCTGATAAATTTTTAGTTTGCATTCTCTCTATCTTAAATTTTCAGTTTCGGGTTATCTTACAAGTTCTTTTCCTAGAATCTGTAAGTGGTAAATTATCTCTATACCTGAAAATGTCATTCTTATTTTCTTATTTTTGAGTTTTAGCTTAGCTAGATTTAGAATTCTAAGTTGACAATTATCTTTCCTTCATCAGTTTGGAAATATTAATCCAATTTGCTTCTATAATCAATTTTTACTGATAAAAATTCTATTGTAAAAATGACATTTGTCTATAGATCGTCTGTTTTATCTTCTGAGTCACTTTTATTTTCTTCTTATCACTGATATTCTTTATTTTCAATTCAAAATTTCTGGGTCTGGATGTACTTTTACTTTTCTTATTCAATACCATATGTTTATTTTTCCCTTCAGGATTTACATTTTCCTTCAATTCTTGAAAATTCTCAGGCACTGTCTTTTTGCATTCTGTGTTTTCTTCTCTACTTCTAGAACTGTCATCAGACAGCAATCGGAGCACCTAAATTTCCTCACCGTTTCTCAAATACATTTTCATCTCTCTCTTTGTAATTAATTCTGTTTTCAGTTGTGACAAACCTATCCTGTGTTTATTCTATCATTATTAACATAAGATCATATTAACAGAAGACTTATATCATCTTTTGATTCTTTTCAATTCCTTCTGGTCTTGATTTCTGTCTGCTTTTTATTACTTTATAAAGTGTTAGTCTTTCTTTTTGGCTATAATCTCTACTTTTATCTCTTTGCATTCTTTAACACACTTATTTTATGTCCTTTTCTGACTGTTCATTGGAATTAATCAACTGACTTATTGAATTTGTTGGCTATTGTTCATTGAGTTAGTTTTCCTGATGTGTTGTGAGATTTAGGTTGCAAGCTCATCTTGGAAGACTTTCTTCTCATTCTTCTCTCCTTCTTCCTCCTCCTTCTGCTTATTTCTTTCCCTCCATCCTCACAGTCTCATGACATCCCTTTCATGTCTAGAAGTATATGCTTCCCTCAACCTGAGGAGTGAGGTCTTCTATTTCAAAATCTGAGCGTATGTCGGTAATACAGGGCTCCCATTCTGTGGAGATATTGCTGATCCAGGTCGACAACCTGTGCATGACTTGACCATGGTGCTGATCACGCTTCCTGCTCCCCAAACAGGAGCTCAAAGTTAGACGTAATAATTGTAGGTATTTGGCCTCCTTTCACAAACAGAAAGACCTTCCCTAGTTCCAGTTCTTCCCAGTGAGCCTGGTTCTCATCCTTGCCATTTGTGAGACACTTTTGCACCCTTTTTTCTAGTCTGAAGTTAGCAGGTCTGTGGCCTCTGTTTCTGCTCTGTACTGTGTTAGGTAAACAGATATATTTTATCTGATTTTCGACCATGATTTTTTAAAAATATATTTTGACATCTATTTTTCCATCATTGCTCTAAATTTAAGTAGAGGTTTTGGTTATTTCTGTATGAATTCATAATGTGATCTTGGCAGGAAGAGTGTATCCTTCTGTAATAGAGGTGGGGTGAGGATGGCTGGGGAGAAAACTAAAAATATATATTATCAGATGGCACAGATGTCCATAAAGTTTACTTCTCTATGCAGTTTTCCTCTTTTAAACTACACACTCCTCTGAAACTAATCCACAAAGGAAACTACATGCTATTTTTTTTATTTCAGAATTCATTCTTTATATTATCATTATTTCCTTTTAGAATATACAGTCCTTTGTATATCAATTCATTATTAAATGACATATAGATGTTAAGAAAAAAAATTCCAGAATATGTCACTGTACCATATTCTATATTTATTGTCTTTGTGTCTTTATTTCTTATCTGCCTATTCTTTTTAATAATGTAGAAATCAGCTTTAGAAATTTGAAACATATTTTCAGTTTATCAAGAGTAGATTGATGAATAGTTTCATGCAAATCAAATGTTAAAATAAGTGCTTGGTTAATTATCCAGAAGGATTATATATTAATTCATTTTGAAAACTATAATTGCAAAGCAGATCAGAAATTTGTATCAACTCATTAGCTAACACACTTCTTTCTGATTGGGAATCCAAATTAAGATGAGAAAACTGCGAAGCCAGTAAATATTTATCAAATAAAATTGAAGTTTTATTTCTTTTGTTTTATTTATATGGTTAACTGCCAAGCATATAACAGATGTTTAACAAATATTTTTTATTGTTCTTACTTCTCACCACAATCATTTAGTTTTTAAAGTTTGCATAAAAGTTGTATAATGATTGTCTGAATCAGCTGACATAACAACAACAAAAAAAACAAAACGCTAACAGTTTCAAAAAAGTTTCAAAAGATTGTGTATCACAAGTTACAACTTTCCATCTTGAAATGAAATGGCAGCCAAAACTATTTTGACAATCTTTAGTAAATCTTAATAATTTTTAATGAACTTCTGTGCTACATAGATTGCAGAGATAATATGGTATTTCCTTATGGAGCCTATAATGAATAAGGCCAATGGTTAAAAATGGAAAACCAGAAAGTTCTAAGAGGCATATGGTGGCATAATCAGTGATGCTTCCTCGTCTCATCTGTTAATTACTCCTATAAGGTTATATATGGACTCTTCCTCTTCTTTGGGTAGTATTAAAATAAAAACAGAACAAAACAGAACAAAACACATTTTTCTTTGGATAGGCTTATGGATAACATTCAAAGACATCAGGCAAGCTATTTATTATCATCATTTGAGTTTGCAGTCTGCGTTTGGAATGTATTAATTTTATATAAAGATGATCCTCTCCTCTAATATTTTCTTCATTTCTTTTTTCTATTATCTTAGAACTGATGCCCATAAAGATTTTTGTCACCTTAATTTATCAACAACATTCCTTGGAAGGATGTGCAGTAGAATCTCATTATGACACACACTAATTGTGACAAACTATGGGACCAAATCATGCTTCCTAATGAAACAATACATTTACATGGATCGAAAGCTGATATATAAAACGTGTTTACAAATAGCTGATACTAGTCAAACAGTAAAACAGCTGATACTGTTTTATTTATTTCCACTATAAAAATGTACTTTCACTGTATTTTTGTTGCACATTGAAATTTCAAACAGTAACAACGTGATGCACACCAGCAAGAATTCTAAATACAACTTGTTTTGTTAATTCACACCTGTAAAAGAAACAATCATGCTAACATTTGTGTGGGTTTCATCTGTTTCATCTTCCAGTTTCTTCCTTTAGACTCAGCAGTCTCCCAATACCACAGAATTGATTGCTTATGATTTCATAGAGTCAAGACCCTTGGAGATGATGAAGATGAGATTGTAATTGTATGGTTTTTGCAGCCTTCAGTTGAAGGGGTTTGTAACGATTACTACCACAAATTCAAAAGACAGAATAATGTATTTTGCCACTTTATATTTAAAGTCACATCATATTTAAAGATGAGATGTCCTGATTTAAATGACTGTTGAAAAATTAATAAATTTGTTAGAAATAGAAGTACCAATATTTTTTAATATGTTAATTACTAGAATGATTAAATGAAAAATAAATCCCTACTTTTCTATGTTAACTCATCATATTCTTTGAAGAAAAGGGAACGTAGACTTTATAAGGAATCATAAACTATTCAAATAGAGTAGGGACTTAGAAATCATTTATCTTTATCTCACTCCCAATTCAAGGATTTCTTCTCCCAGTTCCCAATAAATGATCATTTAGTGTCTCCTGGACCACTTCCAGAGAAGTGAGCCCACTAGTCTCTCTCAGCTAATAATTTGAACATTTCTCTTTGTTTTGTAGGTTTTTTTCCTTGTAAAATATATTAATTTACTCAACAGATATTTATGGAGCAGTGTTTTAGGGATAAATAATTGCAGAGCTTGCTCTTAAGAACCTGTAATCAAGTGGTGAAATGCACTAACTGCTGCTAATTCTGACTCTACACAGATAGAGAATTGAGATACTTGAAGAGATGTGTGCCCTTAAGCTTCTATTTTCTAAGCTAGAAATCTGTGGGTCAGTAAAAAATCATGCTCAGGTAACTATTTCCAGATACCATCATCCTTATAACACTCCCTTAATATTTCTGGTTTCATCACCTTCTTTTATAAACATGGAACAGATACTAATACTGGAACTCAAGTTTGTATACCCATGGCAAAAAATGAGTGGGGTTATGTATCGCTTTGATTATTTTATCTTAAATATAGACCCTTATATTTTCCCCTTTAATATATTCAGTATTATTATTTTGAGCCCATTGTTTTAGATGACTAAAGGCATTTTACTTATCTAATACATCCAGAATGTGTCATCTATAATTTTACTAATTTGCTTTTTATATTGTAATCTGATATATTGATAAAAATAAGGTAGGGTCAGTGACAAAGCCCCGAGCTAGAAAATTATAGATCTCCCTTGGTCAAGAGGTGGAGGCTGTGAAAAAACAGTAGTGCATACCTCTTTTAAGGAGATTGTTCAGAGCTTTAATCTGATATCCACATGAGTCTTGAGATTGCACCTCCCCAATATATTTAAGAACTACTATTCAAAAAAATAAATCAATAACGTCTGGACTTAAACTAATATCAGTCCATCTATTGTATGATACAACTTTTATTTAGGGCATGATTTCAGTGTTACATTTACTATCCACAGAAAGCAAATTCCTTACTTAATATTAAAATGTTTCACAAAAATGAAACACGAAGTAGCATAAATCTTAAAAATCAAAGCAAAACAAAACAAGAATATTTGTTCCTAAAAAGTGTGAAAGTATTTTAATTACCCTGGGAAAACCTGTTTGAATTAATGTATTTATTTATACATTTTTAATGAACCCATGCCCCCTTAATCGCAAGAATCTGCAGTTGGAAAATATTTTGTTGAAGTTTTATAATTGTCTTCCAAGAAGATACACAATATCTTAGTAATCAAAATCCTCAGTATAGACTCATAAATAAACTTTACAAGTAGTTCTATATTTTTAAAATTTACTGTTTTAGTAATAAAAACCCAATTTTGATGCTAGTCTATGTTAGTCACACTTCTTTATTTGAATTTTTTTTGTTTCTGTAGTGATTTTTTTCTCCTATCATAACATGTATAGCTTGTTTGTCTTCTACCCCTAGCCTGGTTAAGTCATAAGAGGGCATGGACCATCTCTACCTTGTTCATCATATCCCCAAACCGTAGCATGGTACCAAGCATATAATGCAAGAACAGTAAGTGTTTTCGATTGAAATTCAGGACAATATGAAGGTAACAGATCTGGCAAACAGAAGATTGAGAACTTCAGCTAAATACTGCTTGATTTGGCTACATTTCCCCCCTGAGAAAATGACTAGGGTAGATGAAATTATTTCCAAGTTTCAACCCAGTTCTGGGGTTTTTATTTTTTCATTTGTAGACTAAGAATTGGCATGTACTAAAAATATGTAGAATATCCTCTCCCCAAAGACCTCATTAAATTTTAAGCCAGGCTTGACAGGCATGGATGTTAGGAGAGCCCAGGTGCTGGCTTCAGCACCGCATCCTTTTCAACAATGTATAAGCTGCTTTCCACTGCACGGAAACATCCTACAGGCCCTCACAGCCGCCTTCCCACAGTGGAGGGGCGGCTGGGCACTTCCTGAAGCGTGAGCGCAAACTCTGCAGTTGGTACAAGGAGCTGGCTCAATTCTATGGGAATTAGGAGTAGCGACAGTCTCGCTGTGTTTCGGGCATAATGGACTCCTTTAATTACACATCTCCAGGGCTTCCTTAGCTGCTAGGAGACCCCACTCAAGTGTTCAATGAAGGAAACCCTCTTGATTCAAAGATTCAGGATATGCGGATTTGAATACCCACTGCATCCTGCCCCCTGGTGCCACTCTAAGCCCTCTGTTGCCTGCAGATGGCCCTGCCTGGCAAACACTCTCCTTGTTCAAAAGGAGATTAGCAGGTGTTAAAGACCACTGGCTCCTAATCAAGCATTTCCCCTAATGGAATCAGAAAAATGAAAGAACATGGGAAAGGAAAGTTACAGATAAAAAGTAAGCAGCTGCTTGAAGCATTTTGTGTAGGAAATAGATATTCATGGATTTTTGATGCACAGAATCCCTTAGAAGCCTTCCTGTAAAGACAGGAGACTTCCTGTAATCTGAGCATGAGACTTCACTTGCCGGGTCCCTGTGTGCTCCTGAATTGAACTATTGTACATTTTTATAGGCTCATTCATACAAATATGAATTGGCAATGGGAAAAGCGGTATAATTATTACCCATTTCAGATATCAGAATTGAATCTCTGAATGTGGATAACCAAGCAAAAGAAATGCAGAGTTATTCAGAGTAGATAACTCACCTGGATGTATTTTATTTGAGACTGAATTATCTGAGGTTGTTAGAACGATTGTTTACAATGATAATTTGCAGCCACACCTAAATAAAGTCAAAGTCATTTATACCTGGCATTTCTTTTCCATTGTTTATTTTTTTAAATAGTATTAACACTTTTTCATCTTCAATACCTTGTTTTTACATGTGTCAATGCATACTAGAAGCGCCTTTCAGTAGAAGAATAACTTTTGTCTTGGCTTAAGGGAGAATGCAAGTCTACTTTCAGAGAGTAGCAATTATTTCTAGGAGTCTTATAATTAAATAATGGAATGAATGTGGAAAATACTTTCTCAGAATCCATACTGCCACCCTTCCTGGCTGGGTCAATATTCTTCAAGTATTCTTTTCACCATGATGTTCCCTGAAGTGTGGTTTTTCAGTATTTCTCTAGTGACAACACTCTCAAATGAGGCTCATCCCTTTAACCCAGAAAGCTCTCTGTAATATGAACTATTGCCAGGTTTTTAGCCTTAGTCCTAATACATTTTCAATACTGCTCTTTTGCTCTAGTGAAATTTGCTTCTTTGCTATCCATTCCACATATTATGGTCCCAACCACCAAGACAATTGAAGAGTGCCTGTGGCATAGGTCAGAGGAAAATGTGTCTTAATTTTTTATTCATAGGTGAAATATTTAAAATCAAACCAAGTACATTTTCTTTCTGCCTAGCTTATGATGTTTGAGTCTAAGGCCATGTTAAAGAAGATTAAGATAATCAGTAAGAGAGAATCAACCCTGTTCTGATATACTTCTAGTAGAGTTTGTGACAGGATGTCTTCAAAAAGCTGACTGACTCACATGCACAGTGCCTCACAGAGAACTGCAAGGTGGCGACTCAGCTGTCACTTGTCCACTTAGGGTGGCTTGTATGACAAGTCAAATAAAGTGTGTGCATTATGCTTTTTATAAAATGTACTTATAAGCACAAAGTACATTTTTAAATAATTTTAAAACCACTTTAAAGACTAACACATGATAAAATTTCCTGTGAAAAATGCATTTTGTATTTGCTCTCATTCATTTTGTGATTATGTGAATTTCTTTAAGAAGATGTTATACAGCATTTCTCTATTGACAATAAAAAAGGGCCAATTTTTCAATGCATACTAGATCCCAGGCATTACTTTGTATGAGGGAACTTAATTTGATGCTCATATTTTCTGATGTTGTAGATATCATCGTACTCATTTCATAGACAGAAATCAGTTTCTAAGAGGTGAAGTAGATCATGTATGCTTGCCTACTCATTAAGCATCAAGGCCATGATTAAAGAGATCCATCTCACTCCCAAGTCCATGCTTTTTTCAGTGTGCTAACTTTAGTAACGTTATAAACCCTGGTTTTAAAGTATAGTTCACTTAATATTGTCAATAGGTAGGGTTGATCTCAAGCCTGTTGAGCAGTAATGTTTTGTATTTCAGATTACGACTTCTATTTCTTGGTCTTAATTCTTAAAGGAAGAAATGTCATAGGTCCACAAAAATGCAGTGTCATCCTGTGGTGATTAAAGGGACTTTTGAAATGCAAGTGTCTCATAAATTAACGAAGCATCTCCTAAGTACGTTCTGCTGCTTCTGTTACCTAAAGGCATTATGTATCACTTGTTCTTCTGAACACTTGTCTATACTACTGCCTGCTAATATGTGTAAATCATATATATATATGAAGTAATCATATATAAATATACATGAAGAGGAAGAGAAATTTAGAAACATTTTGGCTTGAAAAAATAGCATGCTTGAGTTATTTAGACATTATCAAAAAGCAATTAAAATAATATATTAAATAAATCCAGCGTAAATTGCCTGCCTACTTAGAATAGAAGTTGTCAAAATGTACAGCAACTTTGCAGCTTTTATTGGACATTTATAGTTATCCACTGTGTAATTATTCATTTCATCTGACAAAGAATGACAAAATTCATAGTTACCAAAGTGCACATACCAATATTTCCTTTTCATGGAAATAACTCTATAAATGATGTGTCAGTTTGGGTTGATAGTGCATCAAAGGCAAATCTTACTTCTCTGGTAAGTGGTATTTAGGAAGACTACATAACCTAACCTGATGATTGCCATCATTAAAAATATGCGTGTGTGTGTGCACAGACATATACATAACTGCTCTTGGTGATTCTCTAGACAGTTGTTTGATGACTAGACAAGTATAAAAGCCATTGGAAACACATTTTATCCTATATATAATTGGACTAGAAAAGCTGCCTAGAATCTCCTCAATTTGGATTTTAAACATTTTTCTTTATTGAAATTAATAGAAAAATATGAGACATTTAGAAAATCAAGAGCTGAAGTGAATCATGGATGAATAAATCCTATTGATCACAATATCTGTAGTCAAAATTGTGCTGGTGTCTTATTCAATGAGAAAAAGAAAGTGATTTTTTAAAATTTACTGTGCAGTTAGTAAAAACATTAGAAAGCATCAGTCAATGCCGATTTCTCCCTGATTCCTGACTTTTTAAAGTTTATCTGTACTGTTAATCTTTTTTAATAGCTCCTAGGCTGACATTTTAAATATATTTCAATAGAACTAATGGCATGCTGAGACCCCACTGTACCAGGTAGTCGTGCTGCTTTGTAATCTTATTCTCTTTTTTCTTAATGATAATACTATTTCAATAAACTCACAATAGTTTGCTTGTTGTTGTTTTTTAACTAGGTAATATAGAGCCTCTATATTTCTGTTGGAAGATAAATTGGATGAGATGATTCACTTCGAAAAGCCTGAAAATAAAAATCATGTTCTTTAATCAATAGTATGATGCAATTGCTTTCAATCCCTGTGTCTTAGTTCAGGCTGCTGTAACAAATTACCTTAGACTGTGTGACTTAAAGAACAGACATTTTTTTCACAGTTCTGGGTGCTGAGAAGTCCAAGATCAAAGTGCCAGCAGATCTGGTGTCTGATGAGGGCCCACTTCCTGGTTTGCAGATGACCAGCTTCTTGTCGCATCTTGACGGCAAAGGGAAGCAAGCAGTCTCATGTCTCTTTCCATAAGGGCACTAATCCCAATCATTAGGGCCCCAACTTCATGACCTAACTACCTCCCAAAGACTTTATCTCGCAATACCATCACATTGCTATTTCAACATGTGAGTGTTGCAGGGGACACAAACACTCAATCCAGAACAACTTTGTAATAAATATCATTTTGAGGTTGTCATTATTAGAATCATGTGGCATTTAAAAGTTCAAACTCTGGAATTTACACCTGGGTTCAAATCCTGAATTTATCATTTGCTATTTTGGCCATAGGCAAGGTACTTAACCTTTCTGTGATTTAGTTTCTTCTCTGCAAAAGAGAGAAGTAGTAAATGAGCATTAAATGAGTTAATATGAATTGAATCCTTCCAGAATTACTTTTGAAAAATATAAGCACTCAATAAACATTTATTACTTACTTATTATTTCCACTATTTTTTTTAAAGATTGGTGCCTGACCTAACAACTGCTGCCAATTTTCTTTCTTTTTCTTCTGCTTTTTCTCCCCAAATCCTCCCAGTATATTGTTGTATATTTTAGTTGTGGGTCCTTCAAGTTGTGGGATGTGGGACACTGCCTCAACATGGCCTGACAAGCAGTGCCATGTCTGCACCCAGGATCTCAACCAGAGAAACCCTGAGCCACTGAAGTAGAGCGCATGAACTTAACCACTCGGCCATGGGGCCAGTGCTATTTCTACTATTTTCTTGAAAGAGAACCATGGAGGGAAAAAAAAAGAAAGTAATTAGCCTTAGTTCCTACACTAGATATCTTATTAAAGATTCTGTAAAAAGTTTGATCAGAAGTTGTCAAACACTTGCGTCCACAAGTGGTGAACTTGATAAGAGGTGAACTGGAACTGAGTATTTGGGAAGTAAAATATCTAGATTCCTCTTAAGGCATCTCATATACACACACTGTGGAGTTATGTATCATTCTGAATGCAGAGATTTCTACATCCTGATGAGATCACTTTTAATGCTCTGAACTTTAACATCAGGAAGTGCCAATGTGTCAGATGGAAGAGTCCTGTGACCACTGCATAGAGCAGACTGAGTTATGTCAGTGCCAGAGTAGACACATGACATGTAAACACAGAAGGTATGGTTGACATATGGAGATCAGCGTGAAGGAAAAGGATGAATGTGAATGTCGTTAAACAAAGCAAAGGCAGCATCAAGGACTCACATGGTGTTCCAAAGTGAGTTAGGAAAGTGGGGACTAAGAAGCTACATCACCTTAAAAACAATGTGAAAATGTAAGAAGGATAAAAGAATAACAGTATTACATAGATGTTTTATATATCACTATGAGTTTGTCACTGTGCTAAGTACTTGCTTTACATACAAAATCTAAATTTATCTTTCCAAGAAGCCTGTGAGGGTGCCATTTTATAGATTATGAAACCCAAGTTCAGAGAGAGTAAATGTTCTAAGTGAGGTTAATATCTAAGTTAAACTCAATATCAAGATATTTCAGATAATGTAGGACCACATAAGTAGTTAAAAACAAATCTGTGACTGAACAAGTCAATCGTCAACAGTGCAGACTAACAGATGGAACACATGGGGAAATCGACAGAATAAGTCAGTAACTGGAAGACCAAAATCGTGTTAGTGAGTGTATTCGTTTCCTATGGCTGCTATAACAAATTACCACAAATGCAGTGGGTTAAAACAGCACAACTTTATTATCCTATAATTCTGGATGTTGGAAATCTGAAATGGGTCTCACCAGTCTAAAATCAAGATTCCAGAGGCTCTCAGAGAGAATTCATTTTCTTGCCTTTTCTGGCTTCTAGAGGCTGCCTGCATTCTCTGGGTAAGGACACCCTTCCATCCTCAAAGACACCAACGGCCAGTTGAGTCTCACATCTCATCACTCGAACACGAACTCTTTTTTTCTCCCTCTTCCACATTTACGGACCTGGTGATTACATTTGATTATGATAATCCAGGATAATCTCCCTATTTTCTGGTCACCTGACTATCAAACTTGATTCCATCTCCTACCTTAATTTCCCATTTCCATGTAATGTAACATATTCACAGATTCCAAGGATTAAGGTGTGAACATTTTGAGAGGCTACTAATCGGACTACCGCAGTAAGGAAGACAAGACACCTGAGGCAGCAGTTGTCAGGGCCCAGGCACCAGGTAACTGAGATGGGTTGGAATTCAGTAATGTAAAAACCTGTCACACAGGCCAGTGCATGGTATTCCAAGGCTGCCTCGACTTTCCTCTGGGGTAAGTTACTGAAATAGGATGATCACAGCCTTGTTTGAGCCCTTGAATAAAGACATGCAATCTAGAAGTCAGAAACACGTTCTGTTGGTCCTATCAGCACTTCCACGTTCAGGTTTCTGGCTTTTCCATATAACTGGTAGATCTGTGCCTGCATTCCTGTCATTCTCCCAATCTGATAGAGCTGAGTATTATTTGCCTCTTTTATTTAATTTATTTTATTAAGTGAAGTATAATTAATATAAAGTATTACATTAGTTTCAGGTGTCCCCAATAGTGATTCGACATTTTTGTATACATTGTCAGACGCTCACAATAATTCCAGTTACCATCTGTCACCTTACAAAGTTAAGTTAAACTTACAGCGTTATTGACCATGTTCCCCATGTTGTACTTTACATCCCCACGACCTTTATTTTATAACTGGAAGTTTGTACCTCTTAATCCTCTTCACCCATTTTGCCTCCCCTTTAATCCTCCTTCCCTCTGGCAACCACCAGTCTGCTTTCTGCATGGATGAGTCTGGGTTTTCTTCTGTTTTGTTTGTTTGCTTATTTTGTTTTTTTAGATTCCACATATAAGTAGAATCATATGATAACTGTCTTTCTCTGTATGACTTATTTCACTTAGCATAATACCCTCAAGTTCCCTCCATGCCTCCATGTTTTCCATGTTTTCACAAACAGCAAGATTTCATTCTCTCTTCTGGCTCAGTAGTATTCCATTGAGTATATATATATATACCCATCTTCTTTATCCATTCATCTATCAATGCACACTTAGGTTGTTTCCATATCTTGACTATCATAAATAATGCTGCAATGAAGATAGGGATGTACATATCTTTTTGAATTAGTGTTTTCATTTTCTTCAGATAGATACACTGTAGTGGGATTGCTGGATCATACGGTAATTCTATTTTTTATTTTTTAAGGAACCTCCATACTGTTTTCCATACTGGCTGCACCAATTTACATTCCCACCAACAGTGCATGAAGGTCCTCTTTTCTCCACATCCTCTCCAACACCTGTTATTTCTTGTCTTTTTGATAATAGCCATTCTGACAAGTGTAAGGTGATAGCCCATGGTGGTTTTGTTTTGCCCTTCCCTGATTATTAGTGACGCAGAGCATCTTTTCATGTACCTGTTGGCCATCTGTAAGTCTTCTTTGGAAAAACGTCTATTCAGGTCCTATGCGCATTTTATACTGATCTTTTTTCAGACCTGAATCCAAAGGCCAGGGAAACAAAAGCAAAAATAAACAAATTGGACTATATCAAACAAAAAGCTTCTGCACAGCAAAGGAAACCATCAAAAAATGAAAAGGCAACCTATTGAATGAGAGAAGATGTTTCTAAATCACATATCAGATAAGAGGTTAATATCTAAAGCATCTACAGAACTCATATGACCTAATAACAAAAAACACAAATAATCCGAATAAAAAAGTGGATGCCTCTTTTCAATGGGGCAGGCACCTCCTCTGAGTTCCTACTACTTCCGTTGTTTCCTGGAACAGTGCTTTTGTGTCAATTGCTATTTGTGATCATGCTTCTCACATTTACATTTTTATAAAGTAAAGAAATCTCTCTTCATGAGTGGAGAAACAAAGGGTGAACCAAAAAAGCCATGTGTCTCAAAAAAAACGTTAGGGTGTTTCTCTAATAATAAATGTGAGTAATAAGCAAAGAAAGCATATTTTACAGCCAGCCAGCTTCATTCATTTATAGGACCTGTTTGTTCCCTCAGAGTTTGGGGCCTGTGACTCCGGGTCCCTGTGGGCCGGGTGAATAGGCGTGCATCCTGAGAGTTGTGATGAAGACAGTGGGACACGTGAGACCTGGCTCTGGTCTAGCTTTTCCCATGTTAGAGCAGTTTTACAAGAACAACCAAGTAGTAATTTTAGCTGGAAATTTTACACAGTAAAGTAGAATTGAATGTTTTCATCAAATATTTACTGTGAGTGAAGCACACTACATTTCCTTATGGAAAGTTTTTAATACTCTTTTAAAATGTTTTTAAAATTGTGCCGTAAGATAAAAGTGATGTCGACGCCAAAAGCTAGACTATGAACTCAGAAATATAGCCAACGGAAATGTTTAATGAGTGAATTTAAGAATTTGATGTGATTAAAAATGAAATCAATTTTAAACATAAAGTAATAAAGAGCAGAAGTTAGAGTTAATGAAATAGATTAAAACTAAATCCATTAAAAATAATCCATCACCAGGAATCATACTACTATTAGGCATATAGTTTTACCATAATATCTATCTGTTCATTTTTCAAGCATTCATTCATTCATTCAGGATTTATTGAGCACTCTGGAGATATGAGAAACAATATCTAAGCTGATATATTTGATAATCAAGTAGAGAAAACATACAGTCTCCTTGACTGTGAAATCAGTTTACTCACTTTGGAGTCTCCTAAAATTCAAATTCTGTTATCCTGTGTGTTTCTGAAAATGCTTTTATTTCATCTTCATTTTTAAGTGATTGATAGAATTTCATAACAGACATTGGCATGTATTTTCCTTTTTCCAAGATAATATTCTATTTTATTTTGACATTTGCTGTTAATAATGTCTGTCTTAAGTGACACTTTCAACCCCTTCTTAGAAAATCCATCTTCTTCCTAACGTTGCTTTTAAGAGTCCTCTCTTATATTTGAAGTTTTTCCTTACGTGATTAGATGTAGAGGGGTTCTTGTTTGAACTTTTTGGGGCAGGCTGTGCTACTTGTGTCTAAAGCCATGTTTCTTTCTTAAAGAATTTTAAATTATCAGTAAAAACCTCTTTAAATATTACCTCTCTCTTTCACTCCTTTTTCTCTCCGCCTGGAAGTTGTAATTAACATGTAGTAAACCCTTTTTCTTCTTTGTTAATTGTCTTAATCTTTCTCTAACATTTCCACATCTATGTCTCCCTATATTTCATTCTTGGTGATAGAGCCATTGAGAGCACTAGTTCATTTTTTCTTGTAAGTAAATCACTGGGTTTTTTAATTACAATGATTACATTGTTTCTAAAATATAATTTACCCTTCTGCTTGGTTCTTTTTCAAAGCTACTTGTTCTTATTTCATGTTCTCTTATTCTTTCTGTCGATTCATATATCTTATTTTACATCTCTTGAATCATCTAAAACATATCTATGTTGTGGTGTTTTTCAAATGGTTTCATCATTTCCAATTCTGTGGAGGCAAATCTTAATTTTTCTATATTCATTAATTACCTTTTCTTCTGTGGTTTTTCATTTATTTGGGTTTTGTCATCTTTTGTCCTAAGAGCTATTTTCTCTGTGAGTGCTGTTATCCCCAAGTTGTGAAAGGTTTTTAACAGGTGATTTTCTTTACTTCCTCAAGAGCCCCAGGGATGTAAACGGTTTTGCTTTACGTTAATTTCTTGGCTTGGGTTCCTGCACCCTCCCATAGTATTAATTTGGAACCTGAAGCTCTGCATAAGACAGGACTAGACTTCAATCTTTCACCAGTGATTTATTTCCCCTATACATGCCTATGACAGGTTACAAATACCTTGTTGGTCACCTGGCCTGCAGACAGAGTTTTACAAGTCACTTTCCATTGGTGGGACAGCTTCTCAGAGTGTAGTTGAGTGGTTAAGTCCTGGTAACCATTTGCCAAATTGAAGATGCATGCTCTGTCTTGGGCCAGGTCCCACAGGGTCTAGACTCAAGTACGAGATCCATTCGGGCCTCCCTAGCATCAGCACTTTTCTGGTATTGACGGCATTCTTTGTTTTGAAAGCTGGGTATTTCCATTTATTTTCTCTGAAAAATGTATTTAAATATTGATGTAACATTTTTTCCAGAAATTACTAGGTGTTTCTCTATGTTCATAAAGGAGCAGTTTACAGCAGATACAATTACCTTGTTGCTGAAGCACCTAATCCTGTGGGGGTCTTTTTATTAATTTACATACTTTTTGAGCTTCTTCCAGTAGGTTGAATGCCTCTGGTAATTAAATTAGGGTTTTATTCGTACACTACCATTACAACTATTTTAAGGAATAGTTAACATAATTCAAGCAATAAGGCATCTGTTTTCTTAAAGTCCTGAGATATGATTCATTAACTGTATTTTGATGCCCATGGAGGCAAAGATATAATGACACAAACTCTTTCTATATCAGCCCAGTTCTCTAGGACATTGTGAGATCTGGTTCGATATTCCCAGGACAACGGAGGGCTATGCAAGTCAATAGCTGTACAGAGTTAGCGAAACTGCCATAGGCAATTGACACACTGGTGACTTGGGCATCAAAGGAAAACATGAGCTGTAACTCTTACTCCTTAAGCAGGAGTATGTAAATGTGTACACATACATATACCCACTTGGAGGCCTAAAGGAGATACAAGGGAATAGTCTTAAACCTGATTTACTTTGGGGGTGATTTAAAAATATTGAAGAAATACTGCATTTGATATTAAGACTATTACAACATTCTTCCCATTGATCTCATTATAGAACTTTCCTTCACATTCAAACTCTATCCAATCTTTAATAAAATGGTTCTCATTTAGGAGCAATGGTATCTATCATATAATTAAGCTAAGTACCACATAGTCCAAATATGAGATGATTTAAGTCAAGCGTCCTGACAGTTAATTGTAATATATTTTTTTAAGTAAGAGTGTTCTTTTTCTTCTTCTCTCTTCTTTCCCACAAGTTTAGACAAGATTAAAGGCTCCAAAAGAAGCACTCAGAAAGCTAATTGGAAGAACTATAAAGTAAACCAAATCCAACATTCTTATTAAGTTAGAAGTAGTCAAATCTCTCCATCTAGAGAAAAGATTAAAGGCTAAGTAGAAGGATCTTGAAGGGCTCTTGACACCAGGGTGCCCTCCAGTCCCAGGGACCACGGCTGGATCCATGTGTGGAGACGTGAATGCAAGACCATAACCAAAAAGATTTCTTGCCCTACAAGGAAAGCTTTTCTATCACTTGACACGCACAATTTTCATATAACCCTAAATGCTTCTGATGCTAAGAAAAGGTTCAAGCTCAATTAAAAGTTTGTATCCTCCTCAAATCTGCAGAGAAATCAAAGATTAGTTTAAGCAGTTAAAAAATGACTGAGATAAGTATGCCCATATACTCTGTTATTCGGATTTCTTAAATTCTCAATCTAATTATGTATGATTTCACACATACAGTAATTACAATATCACTGAGGTGTTTTTTTAACTTTTATTTATGTAGAAAAACTGTCATTGAAAAGAATACTATAGATTTTTTAACTAGGTTAATCAAATAATTATTTGCATATTACACCTAATAATTTTCACTCCACATCTATTAGTCTCCAGGTTTCTGAAGTAAAAAAATTACAGCATCTTAGCCATGCACACAAGCTTACGAACTAACAAATTTGAACAGGTCATGAGTTTTTTGAGTCTTATTTTTTGTATTTATAAAATAATAATGGCAATACCTACATCAAAGGGTTTCTGTAAAAATAAAAATGAGATAGTTTATGGATCAATGCTTTCTAAACTATAAAACCCATACAAGTACTAGGCTTTAAAAATGCCTCTAGGAAGACAGCCTTCAGTTTTTCTCTCTTTACAGCTCACTTGATATGCTTTTTATTATACGTCTGCCTTCAAAAGTACTCAGATCTCCCCAGCATTCAAAAACATACATGCACACAGGTTTTAAAAATCCCTCCCATTGAATGCTGTTGTGTTGCTAGTCTGCCCACTTATTTGTCATCTCCTACTCTCTGTTTTCTCTTTTGTTGCTATTATACCAAATTACCTCTCTTTTACACACAAAATTCAATAACTGATTTCTTCCTTCCACTTCATGTGTCATGAACACGTTTGGTCTCTAAGATTCTGTGTGACCTCTGGTGTTCAAACTGGACAGTAATTGCTGAATTCTTACTCACGATCTCACACAAATTCATGGATTTTATTCAATAAATATCTGCTGAATAAGTGAATGAATGAATGCTAGGCACTGTTAGACACTGGTAATCAGAAATGAGAGACGAGTTCCTGCTCTACAAAATCCTAAAAACTAACGGAGGAGGTGGAGGAGTGAGCCATCAGTTGTGCCGTGATCATTCCTGTGACGGGACGCTCAGGTGATGAGATCAAATTGACCAAAAACTTCACCCCAGCTGCAGTGGGGCACCAAGTGGATGCACAAAGGCCAGTCTGCACCAAAGGCCTCCAATAGGAAGGGGTTGTAAGATACAGATTTGAAGGGATGTAGAAGTTTGCTAAACAGCAGAGAGAGACATGAAGTTTCACAGAAAGGAAACAAACAGCTTCTAGGAAAGCGTGAAAAGGCCAAGGGAGTTTCTGTGAGAGATTCTGCGTAGTGGGAGTCCAGGGAGCGCACTGGAAATGGGAACAACGAGCTCAGAGCGGTAGGCAGGCAGCAGATCAGGAAGAAGCTGATGGACAATGCACGGAAACTTGTGTATTACCCTTAGATGAATTTGAACAAAGGAGTGACAAGATAAGACTTTTAATTTATAAAAAGATCCCTTTAGCTGCAAAGCATAGATGTTGGATTGAGGGAGAACAAAACTAGAAACGGGGAGCAACAGGGTTTAGAATAATCCTGGTAAAAAATGACAAGGGCACGACTGAAGCAATGGCAGTAGAGACCACACCTGTGTTGGTGTCATGAGGGGTGAGGGAGAGAGAAAAGACTGTTTTGCATGCCGGGATTGCGGTGGTGCCATTCACAAAACAAGGAATATAAGAGTAAAAAGATATTTGCGATAAATTTACTGTAATAATTAGAATTAATTTTTTGGTGGATAGTGACAGAAGACTCCACATAATAGTGATTTAAATAAAACAAGAGCTTGTCTCACATGAAAGTCCAATTCTATATGGCTGGCTAAGTTCTCCACAGGGTCGGAGACTAAGACTCCTTTGATCTTGCCGCTTTGCTTGCATGGCCTCAGTTCCCAGACCCATCTCATAATCTAGTGCTATATTTCATCGAGCTCCAGGTCCAGCTATAAAAGCTACATTCCAGCTAGCTGGAAGGAAAGAAAATAGGGTAGGGTAAGACTTGCCTGTGCTATTTAAACACATTTCCAGAAAGTTGCACACAGTTTCTGCTTCCATCCCATTGGCCAATACTTAGGCACGAGGCCACAATTTCCTGCAAGAGGAACTGGGGGATGTAGACTCTATTCTTCTTGGTTACATGACCAGAAATATACTGAATATCTCATTACTGGGGAGCAAGGGACAGCCAGCTGTCTTTGCCCAGTAAGTTCACCACCGTGACATCTTGTCGAAGTCCAGCACAAGATTTCCTGAAGGCAGCTGAATACACAGGTCCAGAAGTCAGGAGACGTATCTGGGATGAAGACAACAATATATGTGGTGACTGAAAGGACAGGAGTTGAAGAAACCATAGAGATAAAGTGGAAGAGGCCTGTTGATCAAACCAGAGGATATCTACTGACCAATTTCTTAGAAATTCTCTATCAATTTCTGGGTCTGTGCTCTCTGCTGGTTCTCTTAGCTTAGATTTCTTTTTCTAAAATACTGTCTTGCTTGTTGAGAGTGATTGTCCCAGAACTTCCAGTGCTTGACTCTCTAATCTTCTTTAATTACATTCATTCTGGTAGTACGTATACTCAAGTGGATTTAACTACCACCAATATGCTGATGATGTTCCAAATCTTATCCCCATTGCTACGATCCTCTCTTCAGAGGATATGCAACATCTGCCTAGGATATTTCTATGCAGATCCCTCATCCACATCTGAAATCTAATATGCCTTTTTAACAATCTTCTTCCTTTCTGTCTCAGCATATAGCATCATTTCCCTAAACTATTTGTAGATCCATGAACAATTCTTTACTATCTTTGTATTTCGAATAATTGCAATATTTTCTTAGATGTTAATTTTTTTATCTTACCAAACAAATTGAAATCTCTGTGGTATGAACTATAATTTATTCCTTTCTAGACTTTAATGTGTTGAGTCTATAGCACATTACACAAAATATATACTGACAACTGTAAGATAAACTGACACACAGATCCTAAGAGGCGGTACGAAAGAGCAATGTAAGGCAGGTTTCCATTTGAAATCATTGTACTTTAGAAGCAGAAATAACAGAAAATATATCCGTCAGTAACTAGTTTTGTTTTTAATAAATTGATACATTATGAATACGCCTGGTAGAACCCTCCACCCTCAGGAATTACGCTCACATAGGAAAATGGTGCTCAGGATTGCTGGCCAGAGCAAGTCCACCACGCTCACACTTTACTTGGAATTTGTATTCGTACTGATTTATTTTGCATCAATATAAAAAGTCACTTTTCATTATTTCATCTCTAAACCTGCGCTGAGCATGTACAAATCACTGCATAAGCACCTAGAAGAAACTCTAAATATAAACACCTCTTGTCCTTCAGGAGCTTTCAGTCTGAACAAGAGAATGAGGCACCTGAACATGGGATACAATCTTAGTTTGTACTGAGAGAAGTACTCATAATAAGTAAAGTAACAATTTGATGGGAAGAGTAATCCCTGTGGCTTAGGAAAGACTGCACCCAGAATGCGGCAGGGCCTAACGTCTCACGGTTCCATGAGACAGGGACTGAGGACAGCGTCTTCCAAGAGGGACAAACGGTGGATGGGGATGTGAATACAGGAAAGGAAACTAACATGGGAAGAGTAACTAAAAGAATGCAGAGCAATCATGACTGCCCTTCTGTTTAGCAATTTTTTGCCAATAACATTTTTCAAAATTTTAGTACTTTCCTCATTAAATCAATCAGAATGTTTCTTTTAAAGAGGGTGGATCATTCAGTCTGTCAGATTTGATAGGGATTTTCAAAAATAGTATATTGTCCATTTATAAGTATTCTTAAACATACACTCTATGTGTGTGTATATTAATATGCTGCTACATCTTTGTAAGGAATATTAGGAGATAAAGCTTTAAAAATATTTTCTTTGCATAATTATGTAGCATCGGGGGAAAAATGATGACACACCTGAAATATGGTGACTGTATATCAAAAGTTGTTGATTAGGCAAGGACGCCATGCAAGGTAATAAATACACTTTAAACGGAAAAATTAAAGATATCGTCAGCCAAATTTCATTATTAGTTAATTCCACATGACGCTGGCAAGATCTGCTACTCATGTGGAACGCGTATGAACTTTAACAGGTGTTATGCATAACTAGCTTAGGGCAGATTCCAGTCCACTGCCTGCAAGTGTAACTCTTAAATTGATAAGCCCACGTGGAACCCCTTGCCATATTAAAAGGGATGTATCAAAAGTAATTAGGAATTTCATAAAAGGCCTCCAGAGTCCAAAAGATTGTTTTCTTTTCCCCTAGTTCAAACCAAACCACATGTACATATAGTATTTTTTTATAACAATGCATAACTCATTTCTAAGCAGTAATGTATTTCTATTCTTGTTTAGCCATAAAGTTCTCCAGAGCTAATCTCAATTGAAATTTATTTAGTCTTTTTTAGGCTTTGAATGATCCACTATTTCAGGGGCAGTTGCTGTCTGAGTTCCTGGCCAATCACACCACCCAACACTTTAGATTTGCTCCCTGGAATTATTGAAGTAATTTGCTACAGGAAAGTGGGGTCAGGATGTTTGGAGTTGAGCAGTTCTTGTTCAGGTGCCATGTTTAATCTGGAAAGATATTAACCATATTTGTTACAGCAGGTAGGTACATAAAACAACAAAAAATAGTAAGAAAAGATATGTTTTACATGTAACAAGACATATGTAATAATAGATCAGCTATTTGCTCTGTAGTATAATTAAATCCACTCTCCTACATACTTTGGGTTATAATTTTTCAAATGTTCTATCCCATTTTTTTCTATGACTAGCAGTTATATTTATTGGATACCAGTTAGCTGTAAGACATTTTTGATAGCAGTTTGGGATCAATAAAAGAAATAGAATACATAATTGACATCTTCTGGAAGCTTAAGTATAGATGGGAAAATAAGACATGTATGTGGGTAACTTGATTTTGGTGCTGTTTATTTTAAGTCCGGTGTGAAAAAAAACCCTATAGTTATGGAAGTTATAAGCATGTAGATTTACGAAATCTTAATTTTATTTGATCTGGCATAATGAAATTTCATCAATTTAAAGACAATTGTGACTATTTGCTATTTCATAAACTTCATTCACTTTGATATTTATTGGGATTATACATTAGTAGAATAATTTAAGAGCAGTTATTTTAAAATCTGAGCTTAAAAATAGCAAACTAAATAGCCCCTTTAAATGTTGCAGACATTTTTCCTAGTGTTTATAAATTTAAGTTCCAAAAAATAATTGCAACCTAGTTTTTATTTGGCCCTTTTCATTTATTGTGTAATAGCTTTAGAACTGTTCTGCTTTAATGCTAACATTTTTCAGCTGAAGGGATGGGTTGAGCTACTTTCTTAATGATATAAAAAAAAACTATGATTATTTTGCATTTTTAAAAAGTGCATACAAATCTTTTAATCTCTGCCTACACCCATCAGAACAATTGCCTTCCAATGTAATTATATTCAAAATGCAAGCGAGATAATAAGTATCTTGGAATTTAACTTGATAAATATTCATTTGCCTTATAGGGAAAAGAAATGAACATTCTCATGTAATTAGCTGCATATTTTTAAACCATGCTTTTATTGAGTTTTTTGAGGTATATTTTATGTATGCAAATCTGCTAATTTATAAGGTAAAGGAGATAAGGAGGATGGGAAAACTGAGGAAGCAGAAATATTCATTCCCACTCTGCCCTCCTTTCTGGGGAATAGGTTTCCTAATTATAAGAGAGAACTCACTCCTTCCTCCCAGCTCAGGTTCTTTGTTTTAGTGAACCTAAGCCGCTCAGAGTCCTTAATTATAAAACCAGACATTTTTCTTGGTAGCTATAGAATATCTTTGGGTTTTTTTCCTACTCTACAGGCGGGGAATTCAGAGTAAGAGAAGTTGAGCAAGAATAAGAGAAGGGTCCTCTGACCTTGGGAGATGACACGAGGGCCACAGAGGCACCGAGCTGCTTCACAGCTTTGCGGTCCAGGAATTCGCCTTTGCGCCCTGAGGTCTGTGGGTAGGCCAAGTCATACGTTCTCTGACGCAGCACACGACTGCTAAGGCACAGCTGTATTCTCTTTTCCCGTGGGGTGAATACTTGACATATGGTAATTCATACCTTCCATTTTTAAAGTGTCAACAGTTCACAAACTGTGTGCGTGCCTAGGATCAGAGGTAATCTTTCCTGCAGCCCCATGGGGTCCCCACGCTATTTTGCCGGTGGGGATGCTGAGAGGTTAGACGTCAGCCTAAGAACCCAAAATGGGCATAATAGCACTGACGTCCGTCCTGGGCTTTCCGTCGTTTTCTCGCTCGAGCGTTACTGCTCTGAAGTACTCGGTGATGGAATTGCTGTAACAAAAACTGCATCTACTATTAATCAATTTCTTATGAAATTTGAAAAAGTGGTTTCATGGGGAGGAAATGCATAATTTTCTTTCAGATTTCTCTATCTCTCCCTTCTGTGAACTCAATAATTGCCTCCGTTTCCTGCAGTTTTGGATTTCACCTTATCTCAGGGTTGATTTCACTTTCCTCCGGAGTTTTATGGTTTATGACATTTTCAGCACCATCAAAATTTGATCGGAGTTATCATAACAAGATAAATCGACAGATGTGGTGCATTGCAGGTATTATGTTTGCAATTACACCTAAATTATATTTTGAGATTGAATTAGTTATTGATAAAACAAATTAACACAAATGATACATGTATATATTGCTGGTTGACTTTAGTTCTAAAATTATAATTTAAAGAATGTGTATCATGAGGATATTTTAAGCTCTTTTTACTTGAAGAAAGAAATAGGATTCTTTTTCCACGTACTAATATTTCACTGTGGAAAACGAAATACTCTCACCCTGAGCGGATAGAAAACTGGTCCCAAAAAGAGGATTCCACTCCCCTATTATAAAGTGTCTGATTTGAGAGGATTGCCCTCTCAAATTCCAAGCTTAAGCTCAGAGATGGTCGGCTTTTACTTTTAATGAAAAAGTCCTTAGAAGGCTCGTTTGTAGTGGTGGTGAAAACCAGATTGAACTAAAAGTACTTTATTCCTGCAGAGCTGAGATCAGCACATGCTTTACTCGACCCATCTACCCAGAAAATGATATGTCATCCTCAGGTCCGCAACCTACTAACACCCCGCTTCGCCCCACCCCCCTGCCCCCGGCCGGCCCGGACGCACCTGAGCAGCTCTCAGGCTCCTTTCATCAGACTCTGCAGCCCCCGCGCTCTGGACACACAGACCCCTGGAGCCTAACGAACCTGAGAGGAGGAGCTGCGATACCAGGTCGAGGAAAAATGGAAATATTTTCAGACTGTGAGTTCTTGGCAGAGTAAATACTGCAAACGAATAAAAGAGTCTTCAAATTGACAATCGTCAGGGTGGGAAAGAACACACTTTAAGGGTGAGATTTCATCTCAACCACTACTTGGATGGGCTTCATTTTCTCTGGCAGTTTCACAGTCTGCAGTGACATCTGCTTGCTGCAGTCTAACAATGGTCCTGAACGGCTGGTTCAATTCCACAAGCCCGGCGTCCACTTGCTTTCAGGTAACCCTGCTGAAGTCACTGGATCTCGGAGATCGCTGCGTCATTGCACTGATCATTATCGTTATTTGATGTTAAAAGTCCTATCTTTCCAACGCTGTGCACAGAAAACACAAGCAGAACGCCATCTGGACTAGAATAATGCAGAAGGCTTTCAGGTTTTCTTTACATTTAAACCTTGCCTAAGCATTCACATTTCTGAAACAAAGCGTTTTAAGTTATTTGTTTTTATGCTTTTTAAAAATATTCGTTATGGAGAAATTTGACAAGCAGAAAAGCACAGAGGAAGAACATCATTCCTGACCCCACCACCCAGAGGGAGCCACAACAGTTTTTCTTTCTATCTTTTCACATCTTTTAACCAAACAGTATTTTTCAACTTGGACTTTTCTTTTTTTAAAGAAGTATATTTGAAACTTTTGTATTATGCAGACGCTTTAGTGTATTTGGTAAAGAGTAGGAATTTTGAAACATATTAAATGGAATACTAATTATAAGAATATCAGAAGGATTTCTTAATAAGGCATTTTTCTTATAAGGCAGTCCCCTTGCACCTATGACAATTCTCTATGCTCTGCGGTTTCATGAGCCGTTTTACTCGATATAAAATAAAATGTTCACTCCTTTTTCCCTTCTTTATGATAAGGCCACATAAGACTGTGCTGAGTAGTCCTTATATGGCTACATTAATAACGAATTGAAACAGCCTTCCGACAATCTCACGCCCTTGGCACCTGCCAGCTATTTCTATTTCTGTTCTCTGCTTCCACAAAGGCAATATTCTCTGTGTGTGAAAAGGAGGATCCTATAAACAACAGGAGAACCTCATGAACAAAATGCTTTATCTATTTTTGGTAGTAGGCCCTCTGTATGCTTATAGGGAAATTCACCACCACCAACAGCAAACAAAGCAAAAGATAAACAGACAAACCCAAGAGTCCCTGGGGGCTGCTGAAGGAAAGGGCCTCCGTGTGAGCCCAGAGGACCTCCTCGTGGCTACTGCAATATCCAGTACCAGGGACCAGCCATCAGTCAAGCTGGGACGCACGGCAGATGAGCAGCCGGCCTCCTCTCACACAGGCTGCAGGCCGGGCTGTCCTCTCCAGGATGGTTGTGCCCCCAGCACGCCAGGCCCCCCTCCCTGAAGGTAAGCATTGGAAGCTCTGAGGTGCACGGCGCTCACGCCCTCACCTCCTTGGGTCTCTGTGGAACTGTCACCTTCTCAACACCCCTATGGAAAATTTCAGCCCCCCTCTGCTGTCACATCCTATCAACCATCCTTGTTATCATTGTCTCCTAATCGCTAACATCTATCTAAGCTACACTATACTTAATTGTTTATCTTTTTATTGTTCTCTTCCAGAAAAATCTATAAAGACAACGATTTTTGTTTGTTCAGTGTTATATGCTCAGAGTTTAGAAACATATCTGACACACACAGGAGCCACTAAATAAACAGTTTGGGAATGACTGAATAAATCAATTGGATTTTGTGCCTCACTCCTCTGAATGCATATCTACAGTTGATTTGAGAGTACTGCCACAAAGTGCTATAGATAAATTTTTCCTTTTTTTTGTAAAATTAGAATTAACTAAGGAATTAGTAATGAATGCCGTTTGTCATAGGCTCTTCTTACAACTTAAGTCCTATAAAAAGTTCTAAAACAGTCTCCATATTTTGCTATTGCCTCTTAAAGACTAAGTGTATTTTTGGGTAATTATTCAATAAGCTAGAAAAACTAGTACTTTAAAGTAATTTTAATGTGAATTTTCAAGTATTTATCCTAAATATTCATCCAAATCCTCATTATTAACTTATCAGAGAAAATAACTACTTTCTTCCTCTTAAAACTGAAATGCCAGCTGCCAATCCAGTCACTTAATTTCATCATCATCAGATAAAACATCGAAACGAAAATAACCACTAACAATGATGATGGAAGAAAAGCTAACCTGAACTGAGTGTTAAGATATTCTAGCCACTGTGCTAAACACCATATTGATATATGCAGTAGATAGATATATACAGTAGATATATATAGATATAGATAGTGGATATGTAGAGATATAGATAGTGGATATGTAGAGATATATAGATAGATATAGACACAGTGGAGATATATGGATACAGCTTTAGATCGTGGAGATAGATAGATATCTACATATCTTTCCACTCCCTTAATCCACACCACAAAACACCACATTCAGTGATGCTACTATTATCTCCACTTCACAACCTAGGAAACTGGATCTGAGAGAGATTAAGTATCTTCCCCTAAATTATCAAAATGCACAAGAAGCAGACTGATGATTTGAACCCAAATGCCTGATTCCTTGAATTCACACTAGCTCCCCAGGAACTCTATTAAGTGATTAATATGCATTAATTCATTTCATAACCTATCGTCCCTAGGATGTAGGTATATTCGAGATGAAACTGAGAATCCAGAGTCATTCATTAATTTGTACAAAATTACATAACTGAGTCTGCTTGGATCTGTGTTCTTTCCTCTGCACCACACTAACTCTAAAAGGAAGAGAAGGTTTCTCACACAGCCACAACTTTGCGTCCTGGCTGGAACCAAGTGGGAAGAAATTTCCTTCATTATGTTTTGCGAAGCTCTCCACCCCTTCCCCACTTGGGTCTCCCTACTGTGTTGTGATGTGACACTAGTGCTATCATAACGCCAGCAGAGGTGTGAGGATGACGTGCCAGGAACAAGTTCCTTGTTTCCTTCCACAAGAGTTGTGTCTGGAAGTCACCACTCTACTCCTAACCTAGAGAGAGAAAAGAAAGACGTTTTTCTGACCAGATGCAATCATACTGTTCATTGCAGTTAGGTTTGTGTTGACTTTTTCAAGTGAAAATTGCACACTTTGGAGAACATTATTTTTAGAATCATGTATTATGAATGCTTAACTGACCTCAGGTAGATGTTCAAAGCCTTGGTGAAATAGAAATGTTCCATGGAGTTAACGCAGCTCTGGGCAGCAATAAATAATTCATGCTTTGTTTTAATAGTTCTTATTTTAGCATGAATATTCATAGCCTATATAATGGGAAAAAAGAATCAGAATTACTCAAATTCCTGGGAGAAGTAGATAAGATGATTGTTAGAAAGAGGAAATAAAGCATTAATTTCTTGATTATTTAAAAGAATTATATAGGTTTAAATTTTGTTATAATCATCAATACTGTAAATCAGAATATCTGTCACTGTCATTGACTGGTTACTTGTATCTTAATTGGTATCAACCTTAATTTTTTAACATAAGGAGAAACACGATGTTATTTTAAAAGCATTTTACCTAGCTCCTTATAATAATTTCCTGAAATTAAGTACTATGAGAATATCACTTTAGATATTTGAGATTTCTAAAATGTAAAAATAACTAAGTAAAATTATGTATTAATATATTTTTGTACACACGCACACACATAGGTACAGGGTAAAAGCCCTTGTGCATAAAGAGTTAAGAGTTCATTAGTTACTACCACAATTGTGCATTTATCATTCAATAATTTTATTTCATTCAAAATAAAAATCTGGTGTAATTTGATCAGCATTTAATAATAGGAAAAAGGTTTTGATTCGTAGTTTGATAAATAGAAATTCATTGACTATTTACTAACCGCAAGGTTTTGAAACACTAAGGAAAACACACAAATGAATAACAAATACCATCTATCCAAAAACAGCTTAGATGTATGACTACTCACTTACTTAGTTGAGAAAATCATTTAGTAGAACATGAAAGAGACACGGACATGTGCAAACTGTAGATTTACTGCAGTCTAGCTCCAAATAGCCAATTTAATATTGGCCACAAATTCTACAGTTCTTTTCTTGTAGATCCAAGAAGCTTGCTTTTTTGTTTCCTTTGATTCAAAAAGCACTTCACTTTCTGCCTTTCTGTTTGCTCCAGCCTCTTCAAATCTCAGGGGAAGTTATCTCAGACAAAAGATTTAAATGATATGGCAACATATTGGTCTCATAACTCCTTTTATACAAGAAACTCAAATGTTATCTTTTATTTTCATTCAAAAACTATTGCTAAGTTCATTCTTGTTTCCTTTGTTAGTCTGAAAACCAATTTTTTTTAAGTGAAAATTCTCTGATCTCAATTTAGGTTTCTTATCAGTTATTATTATTGGCATTGCATGAATTATAAAAATGTGCACAAGATTCTAAATAAATGCTAACTAAAATTATAATGAATGGTTGCATTTAAACTATGCAAGCCTTAAAGAAAATAGAACAAAACATGACTATGATGAATTTTAGCCTCTTAAAAATATAATGAGAAGGGTATAATTTCCTTTTCTCTAATAGTAGAATTGTCAGGCAGAATTAAGTTATTTGAGATAACAAGAGAATTCTGAATTCTCTAAAAGTGACACAAATCACTGTATCAGGCAGTGCTTATAGAATGACCTTTTGTACTGAGCACCTAAATATAGTATTCATGTTAAAAAGCATTCATCCAAAACTAATCTGAAAATCTATTTGATGGCGCGCAAAACATCTGTGCTCATTCTTCATGTTTTACTTTGAAACCCACTTAGCGGAAACTTATTTAAGCAACATTAGAATCAGGAAAGACTGAGGAGAACGCTGGGTGAGCATAAATGGGATCCCTTCCATTTTGAAGTGTGACCTCCATTCGCCATTGTATCTGTGTTCCGAAAACATTTCCCTGTATACCAATTACACAGTATTTTTACTTAGTGAGTACGTGTAAAACATATACAACGTACCATTCCAAGATTTTTTTTTTTACTTTAAGTATTTTACAGACTCTGCTGTTGTGACATCTTATTAGCCCGCACCATCTGGTCCCTGGGAGGTCAGTTCAGGGTTTACCCCATTTCAACATGAGTAAATCCTCCTAGATTAGGTATTGCCAGCTGACGCACCTGGAAACATGGGAACAGAAGTGACAGACAAGTAGATATTCTTCAGAAAACGGGAGCAAACTTTGGACATGTTGCATAGAAGACAAAAGAATGAGTAAAGAATTATGAACAAATTCATTAATTATTCAAGATCCGATAATTCAGATAGTAGGGTAAACAAATTGAGATATACAGGCCATTTGGCGTGTGCCTACAATGGGTCCATTGACAATTTGATGTAAAAAAATCTCTTAGCTACAAGGGTATATAAAAGCCTCCACAGTATGGTTTGAAAAGATATATTTCACCAGGGAAAACCATTGAGAAATAAGAGGCACCATTGGGAATTCTATATACCCTTTAAAATTTCCTTGCAGTTTCTTACCATCTAGACATGTCATGTATAATGATTCAAAAGACCTCTGGGCGTCTGTCTCCCTAAATTCCAGGTTCCCAATTGTGTTTCCTCCACTGAGTAATTTGGATGTTTTTCTCAGAAAATAAATCACTTTTTATAAATGACTCAAAGCTTGGACAAGAATGATGAGAAAGCTCTTTTTCTTCCATCAAGGAAGCTTTGTTTCATTTCTCTTTTCACCTGGGTCACTGGCCTGAGGTCTGTAAAAACGATTTTTTTTCCTTTATATTTGATATAGTTGGAAAAAATCTGACAGCTTCTAGGATCAGGAAACAGAAATGATGTGTATCTAAATGTGCGTATATAAATCAATCTAATAAAACTATGCACATAATTTTATTCACATTTAATTCACATAGTACAGGGAAATTAGAATTTTGCTTGCATGTTTTCGATGTAGTTGCTCCTACTTAGAATATTTACAGTGAAGCCATTGAATTCAGGTGACTTATTTTCTACATGACTTTCAACTTGGATTGAAAAATCTAGCACATTTCCTTTACAATTGTCTTTTCTAACAAGTAAAAATTTCAAAGAGGTTTTGAGTTATAAAATAACATCATGACATCACTATTTCTGCTTTTATTTTGTCTAACTTAAATATTTTACTTCCCAGGTCTTTTCTGTGAAACAGTGGATTTAGAGGTACTTTTCATACTATAATTATCAAGAAATCACTACTCGCTTGGGGAAAAGTACAAACTAGGTCCTATTGGTTATTATAGAGCAAAGCTTTCTCAGTTAAATTTCCTCCATTGATTTATCTTTTAGGCTTACAGTGAAGCAATGTCTGTGAGATCCTACAGGACGTAAACTCCATTCTGGCCAAGAATTCTAAGTTTCTAAATTACAATACCTAGAGCAGAGCTGTGCACATAGGAAACTTATGACAAATACTTGTTATATGCTTGAATAAACCTTTCGAACAAAAAGCTGTATTGTTTAGAGGGAAAAATGAAACAAGAATCAATTTGTTGCTCAAATTTTTACATTTCTTCATTCTCTCTTCGGCATGTTGAGTGTCTGTGTTTGGATTGAGTGTTTTCAATTTCTGCTTGCTAGTGAAAGCAAGCTGACATTTGCGATAATCTCACGTGTTTCCTAGTCTTCAGTATTTTCACCTCTTGCACTGGACTCTTCTTTACCGCCATGAATTCTCTCTTCATCATTTCCCTTCTGGGCTATGAAAACAGCTTCCTATGTACTCTTTCTGACTTTAGAATCTTACTTCTGTGTCAAAATATCTTTCTAAAATAAAAACCCTAATTACATAAATTTCCTCATTAAAAACATTATCTGGTTCTCCAATGACCAAAGTATTAAGTCCAAAATATAGATCATACTGAAACCTCTCTTTCCAGATTGTCCTCCTGTCCTTCTCAACCCAGGCTCCAATGACAAGACACCTAATTACAGTTTCTAAATGTGCATGTTCCCATCTGTCCTTACTAACCACATGGAGGTCTAGTAGGTGCCCTTTAAAACCTCCACTCTAACGCCACCTCCTCTGTGAGGGCTTCTCTCACCACCTCTCCTTCTGACACCTCCAAATACTTGTAGACACTCTCTGCCAGCATATCTCCCAAGGCCCCGATTGTTCCTATACGACCGCTCTGCGCGTCAGACTTTGAGATGAATGCTCTGAGCAACCTTTTGGTCTCATAGCTTATAGATGTTATATATTTGTGTCATGAATGAAAATATAAATATAATATATATTAGCAAACAAAATACACTTGGGCAAATTATGTATTTGTATATTACTTATATCTATTTCTACAGAATGTAAACAATCACGATTTATAGGGGTGACTGTTTATCTGTTTAAACCCAGGCACAAAAAGAAGACTAAGAAAAGTCACCCACTCCTTGGTTGATCAGGAAATTGCATTATTCCAGACCCCTTCCCTTCTAAAATATACATGCTGAGGAATGCTTTAACTTGCCAAACTAATAGCATATCTTCTGAGACAATTTTTAAGACTGAAAGTATTACTGTCTTGGTAGCAATAGGGGAGAAAATCTATGATTTTAATTTTCCACTTCAAGAAATAGGCAGGGAAAATGTTCATAGATCTACTGTGTGTAAGGTAGGGAAACAAGGTAAACAAGTAGGGAAGCAGAGAGGTTTGTTCTGAGAGCGCTGAGGGAAAAGCCCATCAGCCCACATCCCAACAATGACGTGTAAATCTGCTGTCTCCCTTTCCAGAAGGATTCGGTGCTGTCAGCTGGGACTTTGACTGAATCCTGATACTTTGTTTGATGACTATAAGTCAGAATTTTCTGTTTGTTAATAATAGAAAATGTTTTCTTTTGTAATTACACATACATAGTGTGTTAACATGTTGGTTAACATGTTTCCTAATTTGCCTTTCATAGAAAGATTTCCAGGTAAATTTGGAAAATCTCAAAATCATATTCAATAAAATGCCAGCACTTGGACTTCAGCAAAGAATAATTAAAATCCTAATAACAGCAACATTCTTCAAGCAAGATAAATCATCCAAAATGCAATAAAATGTTCAACTAATTCTGTTCTAAATCTCTTCAATATTTTCTAAAAGTATTTTTTAAATATTGTGTTTAATACTTAAAGGCTATAATGTTATTTTAGAACAAATTGGGATTGAAAATTAAAATGCAAACAATTTGTTATCTACATACTTCTTATAATTTTTAGTCTATTTTATTGTATTTTGTAAACGTATTTTAATTTTATCTTTAAATGCAGAGACAATAAATGACTGAAGAGCCTTGAACAAAAGATTAAAGGATTGAGACCATCGTTTAAGGCAATGCCACCCTGCATTCCTAGAGCCTGAGAGCGCCCGTCTCGGACACATAAGCCATTTATTTATCTGTCTGTCTATCCCACTGTATCTTTTAAAAAAAATTTTACAGAGTGGCAACTCAGTGAAATTGAGGCAGACTGAATTCATTAATGGGAAGCACCAAATGCCATTGATAACCTGATCCTGTTGTTTTTCTGAACCTGAAACACAGAGGCACATCTTAGTTTCATAGGTGGTATAGTGATCTAAAGTACGGGGAAGGAAGTCAATATTTCCATCACAGATAGAACACATGCATTTCCATGTTTTTATTTTGGGGTGGATAGAATTATAAAAGTAAATGCTTGAGGCCTTCCTATTAGTTATGTTTCCCAAACCGAAAGCAGTGGGGCAGGAGGTGTGGTGGAGTGGGAAAGAAAACATTAAATTCATTCAAAATCCTCTTGTGAGGGTAAGAAGAAAATTGATTGTGGTTTATTAGTCCTTTCCAATAAACACTCAAGAGTTCGGCTAGCTGAAAGCAATTGATACTAGTGGAATCAATGCTGCCCTAGAACACCCTAATGGGTATCATTGGAGCTTTTAATTCTCATTATGCAGTTTATTCTTTCAAAGGTTATTTGATGGAATTCTTCGTGATGAGTATCTCTAAAGCTTTGCTGCTTAAAGAATTGGTTTATTGAATTGGCTTTGCCCTATTTTAAATCAATTTACAGATATCCGCCTTGTGATTCATGCAAAGATATAAGCATAGGAAAAAATGAAAAATTTACATAACCTATATAGAGTTTATATTCCTTCCGTCTCCTAATTGATGGAATACATCCAAGCTCCAATGACCATGTTTCACTAAAAGTGATTGTAATTAAGAATTTCAGCAGGCTAACGCGATCGAATAGCTCAACGAGCTGCCTATGTGTCACTTAAGATTCACCTGAACTATTTACTTGTACGTTTCTTGTACTTGTCCCTTTCTTGTTCGCATTTTCACTGCCAATTCTTTAAAATGAATTAGAAAAAGAGTTACCTTTCATAATTCACATAGTCATACTCAAACCTGGCCTTTCTGTTTTGAAACAACTATAATTTTAGCAAAGGATTCTGTGGAGGGGAAAAAAGGTTCCTGCACTGGGGCAGGCGAGAGGATGCATTCGGGGAGCAGTTGGCGGCTGGCTAATTACAGCGCGGAGGGGACGGGCGGTGGGACCTCGCCGGCGGACTAATCCTTCTCATCGGCCTGTTTTCTTTTCTCTTCTTTTCTTTTCCAAATATGTTTTCTTGTTTGTATTTCCTTCCTCCCTCCTCTAGGCTACCAAAAAATTCTATTTCCACCTTAGTCTATTTCTAGGAACTCTCATCTCCTGGACTGCTAAGCAGTTAGTGTCCATGTGGCCTGGTCCGCCTACCCCGGACCAATGATGCTTAATTTCTTTAAACACTACTTTGCAATTACCTTAAATTATTTACGTTTTTCTCCATCTTTCTGACAAACATACACGTACGCCCACTGGCACACATTGCACTGATTATCTTTTACCCTAAGTAAATATTTCTGAACATATTTTTGTAAAGCAAATAAATACTGAAAGTTCCAACTTTCTGTGCTCATAACTCTAGGAAAACCAATGAAGTTTGAAAAATCTTAGTGAAACCCAAAGACATGCATAATTTACTCATCTCTCAATAAGCTTTTATATAAAAGTAAATATTTATACACATATCTCTGTATATGTTTTTTCAAAATAAATATTAGAATCTTTTTAACAATTATGGAATATGTGATCATTTTAACAAGATTTTAAGGATTTAAATGACTGCAGCAGTTTTTTTTTTCCTGCTTTTTTTTTCTCCCCAAATCCCCCTAGTACATAGTTGTATATTTTTAGTTTTGGGTCCTTCTAGTTGTGGTACTGCCACAGTTTAATCGAGTATATTTGTGTGTTCTTACTATCCTTCCATTAATTCAAAGATAATCAGAATATCAGTGTGTACTTACAGATATCATTCAGAGAAGAAGAATAAAGCTTGTAATTTTGTTAGAACTATCAGTCCCCAGATTTCTTTTCCACCCAGAAAATGAAGTCCGCTATGCCTGTCTTAATATGATACCAAGAATCCCTTTCCAACAGGGGAAGTGAAAGTAACACGATATAAAGGAAGGAGCCTGGGGCGGGGGCGGGGGCGGGGGCGGGGGCGGGGGCGGGTGGGCACCATTCTCAAGACAGGGCTTCTGTTAGCTGCCCCAGCTGTTAGTCTGCAACTCTGGCGGCTCCCCACTGGAAGCACCTGAACACTGGGAACCACCGAGCTTTTATGACGCTCAAATAAAATCATTGGTGAAAGTGCCTTGGAAACTCTTGAATTCATATTAAATGTTATTATTTTGTTGTTATTAATATTACTAATCATTTATAGGGAAAAGTTAAAATCTTGACATTTCTGAAATGTGTCTATTGACCTAGCATTAAAACACAGCAACAAGACTTCTAACACGTCTAAAGTTGAGACGTTGTCCTTCTCTTGGCTTCATCTTCTTTTCTGCAAATTTAAAGTGTAGTCCTGGTGCTGGTATGTTGTGAGTAAAATTTACCTAGCTTAAATTGAGAAGAACGTAAAATAAGGATTATACCTCTAAGAAGCATTTGGATTTATCTAATAATTAAAATGGAGATGTATATCAATATTTAATAAGAAAGATATTTATTAATTATCACAGCTAGCATTTACTGAGTACTGACCACATGCAAGGCACTGTGGGGACCACGTGTAAATTCTTTCAGTTAATCTTCATCATATCCCATTGCGTGTATAGCATCCTTATATATTACCTCATTTAATATTCATATTAGCTCTGTGAATTTGATAGTATTATTATCCCAATTTAATAATTATGAGACTATGACTAAAAGAGGCTAAATAACTTTCCCAAGGTTATAAGGCAAAACTTCATTTTGGGTGTAGGTATCTGTGATTCAAAAGCCCTAATCACCTCTAGAGCTAAGGCCATGAGCACTTATCATTAAAAAAACTAGCTGGATTTAAGTTAGGATAAACTTGGGACAGAACTGTAGGTGCATTTCAGAAAAGTCACCTTATTCTCTGTGACCTCTCTGTGGCAGGTATCAATTGGCTTTTATCATCCAAGAATGCATTTGGGAGGAGGCGAATAGGATAAAAAGATATTCTTTTTTAATAGTCTAGTATCCTAGTGTTCAAAAATAGTAATGTGATATAGGAGTAACTTAAATATGTTGAAATACATCTTTTAAGTTCCTTTGTATAATCAAGACATGCAGTGCTGGCAAAAGAATACACAAATAGATCAAGGGAACAGAACAGGAGCCCAGAAATATAGACCCACATAAATATGCTCAACTGACCTTTGACAAAGGAGCAAAGGCAATACACACAATGGAGAAAGATAGTCTCTTCAACAAATGGTGCGGGCACAAGTGGGCATCCACATGCAAACAAACGAATCTAGACACAGACCTTACCCTGTCACAAAGATTAATTTAAAGTGGATTATTGACTTAAATGCAAAATGCAGAATTTTAAAACTCTTAGCAGATAACATAGGAGAAAACCTAGATGACCTTGGGTATAATGATGATTTTTTAGATACAACACCAAAGGCATGATCCATGAAAGAAAGGATTGATAAGCTTGAGTTCATTAAAATTTAAAACTTCTGCTTTGCGAAAGACAGTCAAGAGAATGAGAAGACAAGCCATAGACTGGGACATAATATTTGCAAAAGACCCATCTGAGAAAGCACTATTATCTACAATATACAAAGAACTCTTACAACTCAACAATGAGAAAACAAATAACCTGATTAAAAAATGAGCCAAAGACCTAAATAGACACCTCACCAAAGAAGATATACAGATGGCAAATAAACATATGAAAAACTGCTCCATGTCATATGTCATCAGGGAAATGCAAATTAAAACAAGAAGATACCACTACACCCCTATTAGAATGGCCCAAATCCAGAACACTGACAGCACCAAATGCTGGGGAGGATGTGGAGCAACAGGAACCCTCCTTCATTGCTGGTGGGAATGCAAAATGGTACAGCCAGATTGGAAGACATTTTGGTGGCTTCTTTAAAAACAAAAAACCCTGCTCTTACCATGCGATGCAGCAACGGCCCTCCTTGGTATTTACCCAAAGTTGTCAAAACCTTATGTTCACACAAAAACCTGCACACAGATGTTTATAGCATCTTTATTCATTACTGCCAAAACTTAGAAGAAACCAAGTTGTCCTTCAGTAGGTGCATGAATAAATAAACTGGCACATGTAGACAATGGAATATTATTTCAGATATCAAGCCGTGAAAAGCCATGGAAGAGCCTTCAATGCTTGTTGCTAAGTGAAAGAAGCCAATCTGAAAAGGCTGTGTGCTGTACGAACTATGCGGCATTCTGGGACAGGCGAAACCTTGAAGATAGTAGAAGGAGCAGTGGTTTTCAGGGGCTGGGGGCAGGGAGGGATGACAGGCAGAGAGCAGAGGACTTTTAGGGCAGTGAAACTACTCTGTGTGATTCTGTAATGAAATGTATACACGTCATCACACATTCATCCAAACCTGTAGAAAGTACAAGAGTGAACCACAATGTAAACCATGGACCTCAGGTGGTTGTGATGTGACGGAGTAGGTGGTCCACTATGAGAAATGCCCCCTCTGAGGGGGATGTTGACAACGGGAGAGGCCGGCCATTCGTGTCTGTGGGGAGAGGTATATGAAAAATTTGCAACTTTCCCTCAAATTTGCTGTAAACCTTACACTGATCTAAAAAAGTAGCGTCTTCATTTAAAAAATGTTTTGGTAAAAGTAATTGTATAACACGTATGACATAAGACAGAAAATCTAAAATTTAGTTAGCTCTTTCTTAAGATAGTTTCATACTGGCTAATTTTATTATACTCAGCTTCTCAACAATGTTTGTATCCACGCAAGAAAGGCTTGAAATAATATGAAAGTAGAGTTCCAACATTTTTATTACAGCTCAAATAAGACTCCAGTGCTCTGCGTTTTATCAAATTCGAATCTTCTGAGACTCCGTTCCGGATGCGCATGTCAAAGAAAACAGAATTTCTTGCCAAAACTTTTTTTTAATCTAATGAGTTTATCCCGGGCGGCTAAATGTTCTTAATCCACTGTGTGTGTCTTAGTTTTTGTTTCTGGCTGACGTCCATGGAATTCTGAAAATTGATCCAGAGGTTCGACACTGAAACAAAATTAGGTGGGAATAAAATAGCGTAGTCCAGAGGCAAAAACCCTAGGGGCTTTTCCAGGCCAGTTCTGAAAATCTGTAAAACAGAGGGAATTTGCTGAAGTCACACCCACTCCTATCTGCTTTGTACTTTTCAGCTTTCTGAGTCTATCTTATTAGTGAGGAATGTGGCCACTGAAGATGGTTGGCTGGTGCAGTGGTTATAGCCAACAATTATTTCAAGGGAAGAGAAAAGAAACATGTGTAAGGTAATAAGCGATCGAACTCCTTTTGACCTCATCTTCTACTCTCACTCTGCGTCCTCTGCTCTGGCCATAGTAGCCTGCTTTCTGCCCCTTGAACACAGGCCCCATCTGGCCCAAAGGCCTTTATTCTTGCTTTTCCTTCTAAGAAACACTTGCCCCAAAAGTACATATGGCTTACTCTCACACCTCTTTTAGGTGTTTTTCAAGTATCACCTTGGCCATTCTATTTCAAATATATCCCACACTATTCTTTTGGTTCCTATTCTTTTTCTTCTGCTTTAATTTCTCCAGCTACCACCATGTTATGTATTATACATTCTCCTAATGTATGTCTTTACTCTCTGACTTCCTCCACTGGAATGCAAGCTCTGTTAGGGCAGGGGTCCCCTGAGTTCTCCTCATCACCATGAACACAATATGGGGCTTCTCAGGCCTTTATAAATACTCACTGAGTGGTTGAATGAATGACATTACCTTTCTAAACCCAGAGAAGAGAATTAGAATGGATCGATATATTCTTTTCTGAAAATTTGATGCCATGTTTAATAAACTGGCTCTCTGTTACAGAAGTGAAACATGATATTCTGAGTTATATCTTCCTTCTTGCTCTCCTTGTACCTCAAATACAGATTTAAAAAATAGATAATTGCAAGTACAATTAAAATCCTAGAAATGTTTATAACAAATTATCAAACCATCCAACATTTTAAAAATGACTTCCCAATTTCCCTGTTATCTACACTATCTTAAATATTACCAAAAATTTACATGTATACTTTTTTATATATCTGATACATCTTCTCTTTAAGTTGGTAAATAGATGCTTTGAGAGCACTAAACTAGGAATCAGTACACTGTTTTCTACTTATGGCTCAGCCACAAATTAACTTATCCTCTGACAAGTCACTTAACCTCTGTGAATTTCAACTGACTCATGTAAAAATTATGCAAGAAGCAGAGGATTAATTTATGATATCTTCTAGTCTAAGATGCTTTGAGTCTATCCAGATGATTTGTGAATGATTGTGTCTTATAATTCCTTATTTCTGAGCAAAAAAATAAAATCTAATTTAAAGCATCATAGTTTAGTATATTTTAAACAAGTAAATGTACTAATGTGCAGAATAAAGTGTCTGTGCTGTTTTTTTGTTGTTGCTTATTTTGGTTTAATTGTATTTATCATTGTGAACAGAAACTTTAAGTATTTTGTTGATTACATTTTGAACAGACTTTCCAGAGTAGAAATTATCTAATTGCAGTGATCATTGTGGGGTAGGAATTTGTCACCAGATATTGACCATTGTATTCATTATGACACTGCTCTTTCAATTTGATCTCAATGTATTTACCTTTCTAAACGATGCTCAGAAAGTAATCAAGAGGGTGGGAAGTCGTCACAGACCCATGAGTGAAGAGACTCCTAGAAATACTGCTAAGCAGTTGCGGAAAGGTAAAACCATCCTTATGGCTTATGTTATGTCTGACTCACTGATCCAGATGTCAAAGGAACACACGAGTCAACAAGAAAGACTGTGTGTTCTTCTACTTTGGGGATCCCAAATTCTCACTTCTGATTCTTTATCTGAATTTTGTTGCTGATTAATAGTCGTCAAACTGTTCCATAACAAATTTCTTCCTTCATTTGCAAAGATACATCCGTAAACAACTGAGTTAAGGCTATAGGTTCTGAATCTTTATCAGCTGTTCAACTCAGCCTGAAGCTTTGTAAAGAATAATAATGGAAGAGAGCAAATTAATTAACTCAACCTGCAAATTTAAAATATATAAAAAGACTTTCTTATTAAACCCACAGAAAATATCCCAATTAACCCCAACAGAAGCTTTATACCCTATACCTTGAAGCAGAATGGAAACAAGTTAGCATCCCATCAATAACACGCAGCAGGTATAGCTGCGGCCCATTTACGACGCAAAACAAAACTGCTCCCCACAGATATACGGATGGTACAGACAGTGGTTCTTGAACCTGGTGGGGCCTCAGAATCACTCGGAGGGCTTATTAAAACACAGACCACTGTGTACTCCCCTGGAGTTTCTGATTCAGCACGTCTGGAAGAGGGCCTGATATTTGCTTTTCTAGCAAGTTCTTAGGGGATGCTGATGCTGCTGGTCCAGGAATGACACTTTGGTTATAAATAATTTGAGATGTGCAATCATGGCTTTGAAAAGATCTTAAAGGTATTTAATCCATTTTTCTAATTCAAATTTTAGTCGTCCCTGAGGTGAATTCATTATTAAATTTGATCAACTACCATGAGTCAGACATTAAGCTAGATGCTGGTGATACACTGGTTAATAATCTCCCTACGGGGGATCATGGTCTTGAGTGCCGGAATAATTATTAAGCAGTATTTTCATAGAAGGATGCACAGAGGATTTCAACTTTGAAGATCTCCTAAACACTATAACAGCGGAGCAACACGGTCAGGATTGAATTCTTAAATTTATCTCTCTGGGCTGACAGGAAGCAGGGTGGAGAGTTAGAAAATGATTGAAAAGTCCAAGTCAGAGACAGTGATGGTGCTCAAAGCCCTTCAATTTTTCCATGTTGCTTTTAACATAAAGGATACATACTTTAAATTGGTGAAAAATAATTCTGAATGACTGGGTACCTACTTATACAACCTGTCTCCTTGCTTTTTGCTATTCCCATCCCCACTTAATAACAACACAGTGTTCAAACCTTTAGCCCTGCTGAATTTTTTCAGTCCCTCAAACTCCCAATAGTTTCTCTTACCTCTGAACTCTTACACGTTCTTTTTTTATCCCAGGACAACGCTTCACCATCCTCCTCGCCTTAATAATCACTAACATTTTTATCTCAATGTATGGGTCTCTGCTTCATGGACCCGTCCCTTTCTCCATCCTTACTGTCTCCTCATCCTGTCTTCCCCCCATCCCCCCACCTGTTTGTGCAAGGTGCTCTTTCTCATCTTTGTTTATTTCTCCATCAATTTTACTGGAGAAGCAGCCTCTAAGGTGGAGACTGGTATCTTTATCAGTGTGCTCTTCAGACAGTCCAGCTCACAAGAAATGTTCAACAAATATTTGTATTTTTAGTGAAGGAATTAGAGCCTATGAAGGAGACCAAAAAGGAATAGACAGAAATGTAAGAGAAAAACCAGGCGATTGCAGTGTCATGTAGCTAACAGGTGGAGAGAAGAATGGGCAGGTCCAGAAAACTATGGACTTAACAAAACCCAGTATTTTTACTTAGGAGTGTTGTTGTTAACCTTACAGACAGTGGTATCATCAGAGTAATAAAGACAAAGCCAACACTAGAAATTGGAGATCCCAACACATTTTTATGCAATATTTAATTTAATCTTTACAATAACTGTATGAGATAAAACCATCAGTACCATTTTACAAATGGTACAACTGAAGCAGAGAAATGTCAAGTACTGGTTGGAGGCTACGAAGCTAGAAAAGGCCAGAGGTGAACCTGGAATGTCGGGCTCTAAGAAGCAAGCTTCAATCTAATTAGTGCAATCTTCCTTCCAACTACGTAATTGCATAAATGAATAAATGAGAGAAAGGATAAACAAGTACTCACGCAGAGCCTGCTATGCCTGTGGTATCTACTGGTTCCCATCTTCAGTTTCTTTCTCCTTTTCAAGTGCATTGATTTAAACTTATCCTATGAAATATCATTTACATTTTTGAAATATATCCTCATTTTACTCACCTTAGTTTTGATTACAACCTCTTGGTGGTGGTGACTGAAACATCTATTGCATTCCACCCATCCACAACTTGGCGTCACCTGCAAATTTAATGCGTATGCTTTTCTTCTTCCAAACCACTATTGACTGCATTACATACACCATGAGGATAAGCTCCAAGATGCAAACTGACTTGTGTTTGATGTCTGCATCTGTGCTTGTGCATGGACAAAGGAGGTCGTTGCAGTTTGGGTCAGTTCAACTGCGTTTTAAGAGGACTACAGTTTAAATTATTAAATCATTTGATCTAAGATTTGGAATTGAATAAAGTGTGGTATACATCAGACAACTTTTGCAATGTTAGCAAGGTTCTGAAGTCACACCATAGGATGGGTCTTATTAAATAGACTCCCACTTTTAGAAATAAAATGGCTATTGTGGGTGTTAGAATCAGAAAGACACTATCCTTCTTTTCTTTTCTTTTATATGCCAAATAAAATAAACAAAAAAATCTAAACTTACAGAGCATTTCAGGATCCATCTGTTGAAATGATTTTAGACAATTCTATTTACACACAAGTGGGGGGAGGGGGTCAGGAAAAAGTAGGAGGAAAATGTCAAGACAAGCATGAAGGCCTTTGAGCTTTCAGCCAGAAGTCCAGGGATGATAGAAAACGGAGACTGAGTTCAAAAATAATCTGATAAGTGATTTTTTAAATCGGTAGGTGGGGATAGTTGAGAATAAAATGAAAAATCACTTGAAAAACTACTGACTCCTGGTGGAGATTGGGACAAATATAACCAGTGACCAGAACACAACAGATGCCAATGGTACTGAGACCCTGAATGCAAAGAATGCCGCCAGTGGAGCTCTGGAAGATGAGAGGTTCATGCTAATCTCTCCATGGAAGCAGACTTTCTACAGCGGGCAGATTTTAGTCCAGGGAGCGTAAAACTTAAAAGGAAAGGTGTTGTTTCACCTTGTTTTCTCGCACATTGTCCTCTCCTGCTGTAGAAGATGCATGGATCTCTGAGAGTCTAGTGAGAAGATGAGTACCATCTGGCATGATAGAGGAAAGGAAAATAATACAGCAAATTAACATCTCTGCTTTAGATTAAAAGAATACAACTTTTTGCAAAGATAGGTTCCATCATGACCACTATTTACCAAGTAGTTGAGACTTTGCCTAAAATAATAAGGCTGATAAAGAATTGCTAAAAATAGTGCACTCCAGCATGTTTTCAACAATCCTTTGCAAACTTAGTTTCCCACTGCTCTCAAGATGAGCTGGGTTCACTTTTAAGACTGTGCCGCTCACTGTTCCTCAAATAAAACTTGGCATGACTTCATTGATATAATCTATTGCTCATATATTTAATAATACTCCTTTCAAATCGGTCTTCACTCTTCCAAGTCCTCTCTAATCACGAAAACTTACTATTTTCTTCTCTAAAACCCATGCCACTCCTCGTCAGAACCGGTCATTGGGCTAGTAGAAGGCAGGACCGGTGTCAACAGTGACCTTTCAATGTATATATCCCACATTCAGGCAAAAAATCCTTAACCCCAACTTTATTAGTTGGTTAGTAAGTTATAATTAAGGAGTGATAAATTATTATTGTTTTTTTAATTTGATTTTAAGAAATGCTTCCTTTGCTGGATTTCTTTCTCTTCCTGCCTTAAAGTGAAGATTCTGCTATAGACTGATTTTTTGTGTTCCCTCAAAATTCATGTATTGAAACCCGGTCCCCAGTGTGATGGTATTTGGAGGTGAGGCTTTTGGGAGGTGAGTGGGTTGTGAGAGTGGAGGCCTCATGAATTGGATTAATGCTCTTATAAAAAGACCTCAGAGAGCTCCCTTGCCCTTCCTCCATGTGACACAGACAGTCTGTGAGCTAGAACTGGGCCCTCACCAGACACGGAAGCTGCCATCTCCTTTATCTTGCATTTTCCAGCCTCCAGAACTCTGAGAGAGACATTTCCGTGTTTGTGAGCAATCCTGTCTATGGTATTCTGTTACAGCAGTCTGACTGGACTAAGACAGGTTTTAAACAAGTTCTTACCTATTATTCATTTATTTCACATTGCCTGATGTAGACAGTAGGCTTCAGTTCTTGTTTTAGTGCTAAGATCCAACAGCCTAAGGAACATGTCTTTTTGGAGGCCAGCCCCGTGGCCTGAGTGGTTAAAGTTCTGCTTGATCCACTTTGGCAGCCCCAGGTTAGCAGGCTCAGATCCTGGCTGCTTACCTACTCCACTCATCAGCCATGCTGTGGAGGCATCTCACATACAAAGGAAAGGAAGACTGGTACAGATGCGAATTCAGGGCTAATCTTCCTCAAGTCAAAAAAAAGAGGAGGACTGCCAATGGATGTTAGCTCAGGGCAAATCTTCCTCACAAAAAAAAAGAATATTTCTTTTTGGACACTGGAATAACACCTTAAACTCAGTTTGTTTAAAACTAGCTCTTTTTTATTGTAATGTCCTTCTCAGGTTTGGTTATTATTGCCATGTTGGTGTCATGAAATAAATTGAAATTATGCCACATTTTTCATTCCCTAGGAGATTTTTCATATGTTTATGTTACTCTCTGATAAATGATTGGTCAAATGTGTCAGTGAAACCAGCTGATCATCAGTTTTACTTGTGAAAAGATTTTTAATTAGATATTTAGTTTATTTCATAGTTTTAAGGCTATTCAGATTTTTAAACATTTTCTTGTATCCTTTAGGGTCAGTTGAGGTTTTCTGAGAATTCTTTTCCACTAATTTGCGGCATCAAGTTGCTCATTATGTATCATTATTATATGTTTAACATCTATATTATATGTAGTAATGCTCCTGTTTTTCATTCCTAGTATTGATTTGTAAGACTTCTCTTTATTCTTGATTAGTCTGACAGGATTTACAAATTTATTAGCTTTGTCAAGAAAAAGTTTTAGCTTTGTTGATTGTCTCTGGTAGACTTTGGTTTTTATTTTGTTAATTACTATTGTAAACTTTAATCTCATTGCCTATCCTTTCTCTTGGTTGGTTTCTTCTTCTTCTTCATCTGCTGCTGCTGCTGCTCTTGCTGCTTCTTTTTGTTTTGTCCTTGCTGTCCACTTGCACTTTATTCTGTGTGTTGATTTCCACGCCGTTTTATGAAACAGTGCAGGAAGGACCCTTGCCTCCTTCGCTCAGTGTCCTGGCAGCAACAGCTCGCATATGTACAATATCACAACTTGGAAACTGCTTTGGGATGGTCCACTGACTTTATTTGGATTTTATCACATTCACGTGCACTCTTTTGTGTGTTGTGTGTGCATTTAGTTCTATGCAAATGTATCACACGTGTAGATTTATGTAACTACCACCGGAGTTAAGATATAGACAGAAGGCTTCCCTCACCACAGGATCCTTTTTGATAGCCACGTCCTTCTCTTTCTGCATCCCTTGGTCTTTAATTCCTGGAAATCACTAATCTTCTTAGCATCGCTATAATTTTTTCTGTTCAAGAATGTTATACAAATGGAATCACACAGTCAGTGACTTTTTCAGATTGGTTTTTTTCACTCGGCATAGTGCTCTTAAGATTGATTAGGTCATTGCATATATTGATAGCGTGCTCACATATGACATAAAAATTAACTCAAAATTGATCAGAGACAAATGCAAAATATCAAACTATATAACTTTTAGAAAAAAGGTATAGCAATAATTTTGGGGAATTCAGGCTAAGTGAAGAAATCTTAGATTTGACAACAAAATTATGATCCATAAGGGAAAAAATGAAAATTTGGACATTATCAAAATTTAAAACTTTTACTAGGCGAAAGACTTTGTTAAGAGAATGAAAAGACAAGCTACAGACTGGGAAAAATTATTTACAGAACACATAACCAACAAAGGAGTTGTATTTAGAAATTATAAAGAACTCTCAAAACTCAACAGTACTAAGAAACAAACAATCCAATTAGAAAATAGCAAATTACTTGAACAGATATTTTAATGAAAATGGTCCAAAGATGGCAAATAAGCACATAAAAAGATATTCAACAGAATCAACCATTAAGGAGACGAAAATTGAAGCCACAATGATATATCACTGCACACTTATGAAAATGGCAAAAATAAAAAATAGTGATAACACCAAATGCTGGCAGGCATGGAGAGAAACTGGACCACTCAGACACTCAGACACTCAAGGTGGGAATATAAAATGGTAAAGCCTCCCCTGAAAATAGTGTAGCAGCTTATTAACAGACATTTTTAAACAACATGAGACATTAGTATTACTCTTTAGGATCAACATTTAGTGAATATTCTTATAGATTTACACTCATTTACTCTGTTGCTTTTCATTTATTTCTTCAAATTCTATTTTTCTATGAGATTTTTTCCTTCTACAAAAGAACTCCAGTTAGCATTTCTTTTATTGCCCATCAGTCAGTGGAAAATCTCCCTCAGATTTTTCACTTTTTTCTGAAAATATATTTATTATTTTTAAATTTTTGAACAATACAGAATTCTAAGTTGGCTGTTACTTTCTTTTGCCAGTTTGAGAGATCAAACCAGCTTCTTAAAACAGTTTGTTAATGTCTTTAGGCAATTTTGCAAAATTCTCAGCCATTATCTCTTCAAATATTGAGCCTGCCTCTCTCACTCTGTGTCTCTGTGTCGCTCTCTCTCTAACGGATCCGTTTTCCTGGAGAGACTTGCTTCCTCCTGCTCACAGAGTGGCGGCAACCGCGCCGCCGGCATCCTCAGAGCCCGGCTCTTAGACGTTGCTCCTCGAGGCTCTGGGTCGGTGGGTTCTGCTTCTCCAGTCCTTCAATCAATTCCATAAGCTGCACAGTCGCCTTTTAATTTACTCTTAATTAATCAGCTAGCATTATATTTTGTGGCTTCAAATAAAAACGCTATGGATACGGTTGCAATTAGCCCCGGGATTTTACTATGCTCTTTCCCTCTTGCGATGTCTGTCTCGGTCCAGCTTCTCCAGCTCAGCTCCCGGCGTGGGAGTCAGGCGCCCCCCGCGTCTCGGAGCCGGGCTGCGGCTGTTCATCAAATCCCCGTCTGCGGCTTTCTTTTCCCTTAGCACCGCAGTTTGATGTCATTTTTAACAGTGCTTGGATCAAGTTGTTCAACCCCCAATAACTGTTAATATCTCCTTATGAAAAACAATAATTACCGCATATATTATCTACCACACGATTTTTTTCTGATACTAAAATTTTCATAATGTCAAGTATGTTTATGATTTTTTTCTTACTCCCCAGTATATTCTTCTGGATTTTACTAAATCGTTTGCTGTGCCTTTCCTCAAGGCACCAACTCCCTTATCTGCCCTTGGTCTCAGGCCTGCCCTGGCTTCTAGGAGCTCACTATTTCCTCCCTTTTCCCCCCTCGCTATTCAAATATATTCAACTTTTTGAAGCCTAAGCCTCAATCAAGCTACAATTTACATTACTGGTTTATATGGTCCAGAGCAAGGGATCCTAAAAGTATCGCACCAAATCTTAAAAGAGGCCAGAAAATGATGGACTTTCCTGACTCCTTTTCAATTAATTCTACTTATGAAAATTCTGAACATAAGTTTATTTAACTGATAAAAAAAATAGAAATCAATACCACTGAAAGTTTACTAGAGAACGCATTTATTTATAAGAAAATATAGGTAATGATGGAGAATTAACAACGTGAATTATACAACATACTTTGAGTTTATATTCCAGTGATTTAAACGAAGTTCTCCTCTCTTCAGGACCCTCGTTGCTCTTCGGCGTCTCTGAATTTGTCGCACTCAGGCCCAGAGCACAAAATTCAGCACACAGTTATGTGTTGTCGTCTTTGCTGTTGTTTTGTGGGTGACAGCGTCATTAGACTAATGATTGGAAGACATAGAAAACAAGCTACTTTTCTTTGGCAACTCCAAAAGAATGTGAGCAAAAACGAAACGTATAGTAGGAATTCAGTAAATGCTTACTGATTTCAATAAATGATGGGAAAGCTAATTAGGGAAATTCCCTTAGGCGTGAATATCAATATTCTAAAAGTGAGGTATTAAAATCATATTTTTAGATTACTCAATTATAACCTTAGGAACAGCAGGAAAGTGAACATGGAAAATGAGTAAACAGCATTTGAATAGGGAGATAAAGGATTTATTAAGGAAAATAATTAGAGGTCACAAAATTGTTCTCTCGTAAGAATGCTTGGGATTTGTGGAAATGTTTAAAAACACAAAGAGAGCATGAAGGTAGTGAGAACAATGCAAGGCAATTGAGAATACAGGAAAGGAATGTGAAGTAGATGACACAAAAAAGGAAAATTCTGATGAGATGAACAGGGCACCGAAAAGCAGCATTGAGAGCAGCCAGTACAAAGAGATACCATGACAAACTGACGGTCAAGAGCCAGAAAATGTTTTACTGATAGACATGCTATGATTTGAAAGAGACGGAAAAACAGTAACAGCAATGCAAGATCGCTGCGCCCTCGAAGGCAAAGGACTAATTAGAAACAGGGCAGTGGAACAGTCTTAATAGGCATATTTTTACATATTAAAAAATGATAGTCAAGGGCAAGGGGCAAATATTTCAAAGTTCCCTTAAGATACTATCAACAAAAAGCAGTGTGTCTTTGTGCCTCAAATAATCACAAAGAAATAAAAAAAATACAGTGAGAATAAATGTTTCTGACAAAACGAATTAACTTCTTAATTTAGCAAAAAAAGAAGAACATGTTTAAATGATCCCAACATTGAGGTTTTAAAGCAAAAAAAATAGGGTATATTTTTTATATTTACATAAAATAGGGGGACCTCAACTATTAATGGCTCTTAAAAGTATTGAAGATACTTTTTCAACATTGTGTTGCTAGATCAATTTTATATTTGTAGACTTTTAAATTATACCTTTTTTTCCATTTACAGAATTTTCTAGGCACTCTATAATTTCCATTGTCATTTAAAACAAATAATTTTACTTCTTATGGTAAAGTTATTTTTCAGTAGATGTTTATACTTTTTACGCAAATATAACATATGCTTTATAAAGAGCTAAGGTTAGTGCAGCTGCCATTCTCTAGTCGTCCACTAGATGGCACTCAAGATACGGTTCCCTCTTCAACATCCGGAACTCTAAGCTTTTAAAGAAATAACTGGTAGACTCTGAACCCCTGGTTCATTATTCTCATTTGGCAAATATTATCTGTTTGTATCCATCTAAATTCCACTAAATTTCATTTCCACTGTGAAGCTTCAAGTGGATGTTTCTTGCATATGGAATAAAAAACAAAACAACTCCAGGATTCGTAATAAACTTGATTAAACGTGAAGTACATAAAATACTGTAGAGAAGAACAAGGTGGAGGTCTTTATTAGGGTGAAGGTTCCATGAACTATGGAATTATCTGGAGAGTGGTTTTTAATTTCCAGCTGGGCTTATGCAATTAACAGAAATCAGTTTTTTAATCAGTTTCACGAATTGTTTCGTACTGATGGACCAATCTTATTGTTGCACGCTTCAATATTTCATGTTATAGCTGGTGTTTTTAAGTAGAGATAATCCTAAAAGAGATATTTTATATTATGAAGAGATTAGCAAATCGGTGTAGATCTATACTCTTCTAAAAGTTACTTATAAGACCTCCTCCTTCGCGGTGCCCAAGGTCCTCACTTTCTGACTTCCCAGGAGAGCGCTGTGCTCGTTCCTCGAGAAATGCGGGCCGTGCTCACAAGCTGCGCAGCGGGAGGGCCGGACGAACAGACTGCGTCGCTTGTTGTAACTATCCTCTTTAAACTAAAATTGCATATTATTTTTTGCAATAGTAGCTTCCAAAACCTATTTTTAACAGTAAGTGTGGAATTAGCCCCAGAGCACACCATGTTGATAAACTTGTCATTGTTATTCAACAAATATCCCTTGGAAGCAAAAATAGCTCACTTGGAACATTTGATTTCTGTTTTTCATAAACTTTTTATTTTCCTATTATGTCCTAATACTAAGACTTTTTTTCTTCTTTTTTTAACTGAAGTACATTCTCCCAAAACGTGACCTAATATCTAGGATTAAATTTGGCACTTAAGAATCATATAAATTCTGCAGTCACCAGGGCATCCAGTGAAGCGAGTGTTTCATTGTGTGGAATGGTCCCCCGGGGACTGAGTTGTCCTCCACGCAGCCCAGCCCGAGGAGAAGCCTGGCGCGTTATTAATTGTAACTGTGCTGAGTCAAGCTTTGTGAGGGAGATGGAACTTGCACAACCATTCTGATTTTACCCATAAACTTTGGATACGTAACTCCAGCAATAAAGCAGTTCAAAAAGAAAGACTATAGCCCACTGCCAATCTGGGAGAAACATTTTGATACACGAGACAACAACTCTGTTAAATAAATGAAATTCTCCAAGGCCAATAGTAAAAATATAGTAGATAATAATGAACTAAAGATGAAGAATAAATAATTCAAATTTAGGAATAATGACCTAAGGCTTATGGTGCATTAAGCTGTCCAAATTTTAAAACTTTTGCCATCCCCAGCACTTTTGAGTACTAAAATAAATATGCGTATGGGTCTCTTAAGCAAAAATTTTAAAGAGCTGCCACAAACAATAAAAATTATTAGCAGATTAACTGATTGATTTGAAACAGAGTGTCGGGTAACGCAACATGGAGGCCAACACTAGTGACCCGGCCTTGGTGGAGATGGCTGATGATCACGTAGGGCATAGGCTCCAGCATGGTGCGCCCTGTGGTCTTCCTCCTACTTGTCCTACAGAGCATGAGGTCTTTACACTGGCAAGTTATTGTTTCTGTACTTTCTGGAAGATACCATATAGTAGTGGAGTTAGGGCTCAATTTTAGGAAAACAGTAGGAAGTGTATCTTTCTGGTCCGGTATTCCTCCCTTCTCAGAGGCCACTACTGCACGTTCTGTTGTTTGGTTTGGTTTAATTTGACCTCACACTTTATTCTACCCCACAGACACGTTTCCCTCCTCGGCTACCTGACCCCTTTAGTCACTTAAGGACATGAATCTGATGAACTTCCATAGATAGAATCATTGAAGAAAGAATGTGTTAAATTCTATTTGTGACGCTTTGTTTCACAATGGTGGAATTTTGGTTGCCACCAGGGAAAATATTTGGGGGCAGATAGGTATTCAAAAGCTCTGGTGTCCTTCAAGACATCCTTCTACACCTGTTTTCTTCAAAAGTATTACATTATTCATGGCATATTTTCAAAAGTGATTTAAGATGGTCTGCACAAAATAACTTGAAGACTAAAACTATTAAAATTCGAATGAAAATGTAAGAATTGTATAAGAAAGGACAGTTGTTATTTGTAAAAAGTTCAGGAGCAGGAAACAATGGAGAATACAATTTAGATTCAGGAAACCTCACAGTTATGGCAAAATGAAGGCAAAGCAATATAGCTTCTACTTTACGATGAGAGTCGATGTGTTTCTCGCTCTTAACTTGCAGAGGAATTTTCACTCAGGGACAAGGTGTACGTGCACCCCCAGCAAAAATGAAGGAAGAGAAACCAATATCTCTGGCTTTGGTGCTGGATAGGTCAAGTGAAATAGACAAAGACAGCAGCAAATGTTAGAATCCTTAACCCAAGGATGATGTCACTGTAATCCACATATGCAAACGATGACTTAGAATTGCTTTTACTTTCCCACCTTTAGTGAAAGAGTAAAGAAGAGGAAAGATTAAATATATTTGTTTGATTAAAGTGCTAGAAACTTTATTATTGAAGTATTCTATTATATTTTTTAAATGAAATTAAAAATAGCCGTTCAAATCTTCTTACTGTTTTTTTTTTCAATTTCAAGATTTACTTTCTACCATTGTAGAGTTAAGATAGCCATTCAAATCTTCTTACTGTTTTTTGTTTTTTCAATTTCAAGATTTGCTTTCTACCATTGTAGAGTTAAGACAGCATTTTTAGGCTTGTCCTGTGACCTAGCACATAAAGTAACACATTTTGTGGTTTTGGATTAAGACATTTTAATTATTTTGAGATGCTATTTGAAAGGGTCTGGGAAGCCCCAATGCTTCCTGAAAGTGTGTACAGCTATCTTCTAAAATTGCTTTGTTTTCCCAGATTTTACAGAATGATACATTGCTGAAGTCCCATAACTCAAATGTCTGGGTAACATTTATCGAGACCAAGCGAACTCAACCTCTGCTCTCGGCATTATCAGCATCTTCAAAGAGTACAACACTTCTAAGTCATAGCTGTAAATGGTCTTGGTAGATGCAATTTCAGTGACATCAGTCAAGGTTTTGTGTTGAAACATAGTGGTAAGAGGTTAGAAATAATGCATTACCTCAATAAACCAGTCCACCTGGTTTGACTAGTGAGACAGTCCTCTGTAAGGCAATTTCCCAGTGTTATACAGACTACAAAAACCCACATGGACTAGGACAGAAAAAAATGTCTAGTTGGCATAAAATCAGTTGGATTTACTATGCCAAGACTTGAAAATAGAAGATTTGGAGGAAAAGTTTCAGAAATATGTCTGTGAAAGAGGAGAGATCTAGTTGTAAGTATAGTTAGGTCCCGGAAGAATGAAATTGACGAAACTACGAGCGTGTTAAAGTTCTAAAGTGCCTTTCATGAATTGCAGATATGCTAATAGTGGAAATAGAACTCTGCAAAGGTCTCCAAGGATGTCAAAAGTGAGCCTCAGTCATCACAACCTCGTGAAATAAGTGTAGATTTAGAGATTTTGAAGAATTTTAGTTAGTCCTATACATGTCTCCTGAAAAATGCACAAGCATACAAGATGTGCATAAAATAGCTCAGAGCATGTGTTTTAAGCAGGCTTCCAGACTTGATTACAAAAGAGAAATACAAATTTGTTAAGGGCATCTTTCTGTTTATTCCACACAGCCTGAAGGGAAGTATTCTACTCTCATGTGGCCTCTTCCAGCTGCGACACTTGCTTCTAGCCTCTATATTTTGCTATTAATAGAAAATGAGTATAATGTATAGATATTTATGAAGTTATATTTTTGACATGGCTTAAGAGAAACATTTGTCAATACATGATATAATCTATTTATTGATTTTTAAATGCCTACATATTAATTATGCCAATATACTTGGTATTAATTGTAAATATCAGCCAAGACCATATTTTGCTAGTGATAGATAATCTCTAGGCTGTGGTAAGAAATTGGATGGAGAGAGATGTTTGTTGTGGAAGATTTCAGTTTGGAGGGAGGCAGTTGAGAAAATGATGGGGCGCATAGTTGGGGGGTTCTGAGTTGGCACTCCGCTTTAATAGTTGACCAGCACTGTGACCTTGGGCAAGACCTTGGTGCTTCTGAGCCTCATATCCTTGTGTATGAGATGGTGATGACTAGAACCCACCTAAAAATCTGTTCTAAGGATTATGTGAGGAAAATGAATGTGTGTGTGCCAGGATAACTGTTAAGTATTAGTTGCCTCTCCTAAAAATAATCTTGGCACTTAACTCCGAATCTGTAACTAAAATGATAAAATTTATTCAATGTTTTAAAAGATTGTTAAAGAAGGATATCCCGCAGCCACAGGTACTCAATGCCTGATTTTAATATGTATGATCCTTTACTGTCAGATTTCTTTTCTGACAGCGAAAGCCAAATACCCTATAATTAGCTTAATTTTATTTCTTCTTCTTTAGTTACAATAGAGAATGAGGAAACCAACAATGATCCTTTTCTGTGAAGTATTGTCATGGATGTGAAGCTATAAAAAATTCTTCCTACATGTGCGTATTTCTGAGTCTAATCACAGACTTACTGAATCAGAACACCCAGGTCTAGGACCTTGATATTGCATCTTTACTGTTTCAATCACTTTAATGTTCACCGATATTTGAAATCCACTACCATATTTTCTTCCTCCTCCTTCCCTCCTCCTCCTACTTCTTTCTAAATCTCAGAACTTAGTATCTGAATTCATTTTAAAGATTTCTCCTGGAGCTCCTTTAATTATAAGTCCTCCTTCATTCTTATTTGTGACATATAGAAGTGTGATGTCTGTACAACTATAATCAGGGGAATAGAGGAAAATGATGGCAATGGGTGAGAATCTCAGTTTTACATTCTGTAGTCCTGTGCATGCATTAGTAAAAATTCTTCCAGCTTTTGTTTCTGTGTTAATGATAATTATGATATATAATATGTATAATATATAACAACATGTAATAATGTATAAAATATAATAACATATAATTATTGAGCACCAACCCTGTGTGGTAAGGTTGTTAGATGAGGACCTCGTTTGTGGGATGCTGGCCGCCTTGTGCTTGCAACGCCAACTAAATGTGGCACGGGAGATGGGTGCTTAGGGCAAAGACTGCATTAACACCTTTCTCCTTCCGATGACAAGATCTCCTAGTTGCTCTTTCTTTCTGTGGATCAGCCACTTTTGAGATGTTTGACATTGCACTAGTCGTCTTAGTGAAAGATATCTGGCATGGTCCTCATTCTCCATCTCTAAAATCAGCGTAATAATGGCTATATGTTTGCGGTTGCTCTTTCCAGTGTTAGCTATTTCTGTTTTTCCTGTTGTTTTTATTATTTAAACTTTTCAGCCAATGAACACAGCCTCCTGCTTCACAAATGTGAAATGTGTTTACTTAATCTTCCACTGTATAGAGCGCTCCCTCAGATGAGGGTGATTCAGTGTCAATAAACATTCCTTTGGGAAGGAAAACACAAGGGCAGCGCCCTGACTACCCTCATTTGAAATGTTCTTAACCTTGGAAAATTCATGTTTCATTCTTTACTAGATTTTCAGTCCACCATAGTGTTTAAAATGTCAGCCTTAAAACCACAAGCCTCAAATCTCCCGGGGGCTTGTTTTAAAGCCGCACCCTGGGCCCTATCTTCAAACTCCAGCGTTGGCCCCATGTGGACAGCCACATCTCAAAACTTTCACAAGTGTTCAACACGATTCCTGTAAGCACTCAGTTTGATAATCATTGATCCAAGCCCCATGAATCTCTTCTGCTGCTCTGTATGTGTGTGCATTTGTATTTATGTATTGTGTACACGTAAAGTAACTTTTTATCCCAAAATTTTTATCCTCTTTTCCCTCTGAATACTTTCCAAGTCTGATCTATATTAAATCGTGTGACAGTCTTCCTTTCTAAATGGCTATCATCAGGCAACCTTAAAGATGATCGGATCGACTGATACAAAGACTGAGTAGTATTGAATCAGAACAGAAGACAGAGAACTGTGCAGCTGTCTTTAGGACCAGAGATAAATTCGAGAACGGTTTATTGATTGCCAAAAATCTGAATAAAAAGGCACAGTTCACAATGGTGTTTATAACCTTCTATATCAGTAAGCAAAACTTAAAGCAGGCAGGTTACTTCAGGCTCCTAAACATATTTTGTTTGGCTTGAACATGATTATTACTTTATTTACTTATTTATTTTGAAGAAGAAGATTAACCCTGAGCTAATATCTGCCACTAATCCTCCTCTTTTTGCTGGGGAAGACTGGCCTTGAGCTAACATCTGTGCCCATCTTTCTCTATTCTATATGTGGGACGCCTGCCACAGCTTGGCTTGACAAGTGGTGGGTAGGTCTGTGCCTGGGAGCTGAACCAGAGAACCCTGGGCTGCCTGCCGAATGGAACATATGAACTTAACCACTACACCACCAGGCCAGCCCTGTGATTACTTTTGTAACTCAATTAATTGATGAGTCTTAAAAATAAGAAGACGGCAAATAAAATTTTATATTTCCAGTCTCTTATTTAAAAATGATAAATCTAAAACAGCTCTGCCTATAGAATGATGTCACAGCCAAAGAGAGGCTGTCCTTTTGGAGGGTGCCTGTCTTCAGAGAACCTCATTCCACACAGGCCACTGTACTCATGTGCACTACTTGTCTGCCCCTGTAGGCATGAGAGTTTGCCACTCTTATTATAGACATGTGGTATAACGTCAGCTACACCGTCGCAAAAAGCAGCAGTGAAGCCATGTTGGACGATGTATGAATAAGTGAATCTGGAAAACTAGCTAAATTTTAAATTTTAAAATTCCAAGTGTGAGATTATATAATCACAATTTTTGTCAAGGACCTCTAATTGCTGAGCCACCTGATAATTAGGTAATCTAGATTGTATATATTCCATTTGTTATGGAGTTTAATATGAAAATGGAACTCAAATTCTTACTACAATTATCTTTCCAACCCTCTTCCAGAAGGAAATTGGGTTAGAAATTTCTAACTCAAACTGAGACTCATCATATAATCTTCAAACTGTTATGCTAATTATTTTTGTTCTCTTGTATTTCCCTAGTTAGAAAAACTAAACTCACAGACTTGTATTTTCTAGGGTCATATTATTGTCTTTGGTTTGGGGAATAAAGGATCTGATTCTGTACTAATCATGAATTATGTCTCTATCTACTGTCATCATTTGCCATTTATTCAAATATTATTTAATATTTGTTAGTTTCATTTTAGAAATATGCATTTATCACCCAAATTCAACAGCCCTCCAAAGGACGAGGTTGAGCCATTATGCTTAACAATATGTAAAGACAATTTGAAAATGTGTTGAAACCAGGCTCGAATAAGGTCCCTTCCTTTCTTTCTGCTCCTTGGAATTTTCCATAGAATATCATAAAACCTATGTTCTCGTCAAAATGAAGCAAAAAGACTGTGATTTATGTTTTAAGTTTAAGAGTGTCAGCTTTTTACAGAATATATTTTCCAGGCTCTAGTGACCCATCTGAGATAAAATGCTACTGAGTGTGTAATTGGCCTAGGTTTTTCAGGAATTGAAGAAGAGAATATTAAAAAGGGGGAAAATTTTCAAAAGTAGGTCATATTGCCTTAATCCTCCCTTTGTTCTTTTAAGGATGCAGACTGAATCGGAATAAACAAAGAGGAATACAGACACTTGTTCTGTAAATCACAATCCAGGCTCAGAGCTGGCACCGATTTGAGAAATGCACATGATTTTTATCCAAACTAATGTCTGGTGTTTATCCAGGTTAAATTTTTCTTTTTTTTTAATGCTAGAAGAATTCAATAAATAATACATTTTCTTTCACTCCCTAGTGTTCTAGTGAGAAGTTTATTTGAGCTGTATTCATTCAATTTATGTTATTTCTTGACTTGGTGGGCTTAATATTTCTGGCGGTCTTTGAAAACAGGACTGAATGAATTTATAAATGAAAATTTCTAGACTCTAATTCTGGCCTTTAACATTATTCTTCACAATCTTTACTAGAAAATCAATCCCAAATTCTTTCATATGGTTTTCTTATTTTCAAATTCCTGAGAAGCGTTCGATGCTGTAGCAAACATACACTGGCATATCAAATGTTGCCAAGGTTTCAAGCGTAATTTTTGTTAGGAGTTGTAAGTAAAGGTTGAAAATGTTTGTAAAGTGATATTTTTCAAGTTTTTATAAAGTAACCAGGGTGTTTTGATCCGCATTTATAGATTGAATAAGTTATTTGGAGAAATAAACAAAACAATTTCTTTGAAAAATATTTCATGTGCAATTCATGGTTCTCCACTTCCATGGAAAAGAAAAATCTTCTGATTATTAGCATAAAATATTAGATCTAACACCAACCTGGGCTTTTTATCCCTGCGCACCTTCCTATTCATTCTCCAGGACCGAATATAACATAGTATAAAGAAGCACAACACACTGTAGAATAATTTGTTTCTTATTATTCTAAGGGATTTAATAAAAGTCTCATAATTGTTCTAAAATATCTTAAATTTATTTTATTAAAAAACCAAATACACAATAAACAGATTTTTATATGGGCTCTGTGGGACCAGACGGAAAACTAAGAATCACTTCAGTTCAACATGAAAAATGATGTAAAAAATTAAAACATGATATGCATTCATTATCTTTTCATTTTGTGCAACATTGTAGCTGATTTGTAAACCATAAAATAGTCTTAGTTCCCTGTTGTTACGTGTTATTGTGTGTCCCCCAAAATTCATATTTTGAAGCCTAAACCCCAGTGTGACACAGGAGATAGGGCCTTAGGGAGGTAGTTAAGGTTAAATAAGGTCGGAAGGGGCAGGGCTCTACTCGGACAGAACTGATTTTCTTTAGGAAGAGGAAGAGACCCCAAAGATCTCTTTCTCTGCGTGCATGCAGAGAAGAGGCCATGTGAGGACACAGCTAGAAGGCAGGTGTCTACAAGCCAGTAAGAGAGTTCTCACCGGAAACCAATGTGATGAGATCTTGATCTTGGACTGACTTCCAACCTCCAGAACTGTGAGAAAATTAATTTCCGTTGTTTAAGGTACTCACTCATCTGTGGTATTTTATGACAGCCTGAGGAGACTAATACACCTGCCCACAGAACTGAAAGTGATGACCCTCCCAGTTTGCCCTACGGGTCAACTGATTTTGGTGAGCTTTATTGGGAGTGAGGCTTTAGGGCAAGAATTTGAAGGAGTGGCCAAATTCATACTAGAATAATGCATAGGAGATGTCAAGGTCATTTGAAGGTAGGGGAAGAAAAGTGTTGATAATTTTGCTAATTCCACTAAGTATTTTCTTTATTGTAACATTTGTCAGGTCATAAAATGCAATTACCTTATCAACTACCTCTTTTTAATTATCAACAGCATTCTTCATAATTCACCATTCTGAGGGCATCCTGTGTACCACTCACTGAATATGTAGCATTTTGCTAAACATTACAGCAAATTCTTAATCTAGGCATTATTAACTCATTTGACAGATGAGGAGACTGAAGCTCAAAATGTTGTTTTCAAGCCCATGCAGTTGGAGAAAATCTATTTGGAACCAAAATGTGACTCCAAAGCTATCACTGTAAATTATCCTGATGTATTTTAAAAAGACAAATATACAGAAAAGGCCTAATATGATCCGGATATATCTAATGAATATGTGAAACTATTTTTTTTTTTTTCTAAAGATTGGCACCTGGGCTAACAACTGTTGCCAATCTTTTTTTTTTTTTTTCCTGCTTTATCTCCCCAAACCGCCCCTGTACACAGTTGTATATCTTAGTTGCAGGTCCTTCTAGTTGTGAGATGTAGGACGCCACCTCAACGTGGCCTGATGAGCGGTGCCATGTCCGTGCCCAGGATCCGAACCCTCGGCTGCCGCAGTGGAGCACGCAAACTTAACCACTTGGCCACAGAGCAGGCCCCGAAACTATTTTTTCCTTCCTCCTTTTTTCTTAATTTTGTTTTCTGGAGAATCTAGACTTATTCTCTGGCTGATTATATGCAAGTTTGGGTCTGCTTTGTCAAAGGGAGCTTTGTCTATCCATGGCCCTATTGTAGCCACTCAGAATCAAGGAAACATCATGCGATTGTGCATTCTTAGTACAGGTCTCTTGAACGGTTTCTTCTAGACACACATTTCCATAGATCATTCTACAGTAGAAAGAGCTAGCAGTGGTAAGGAGAAACAACTGATCTTTTTGGATACAGCCAATGACAAGCTGCCGAGTGATATCGTGGTGTTAATGGTCTGATGATTAACAATTTTCTCTGGAATTCTTTGTATCAGGAGGAAAGAATATGACAAAATACATTGCCTACTAGGATAGATTTTAGTTTATTTTTGCTTAAAATTAGAGAAACTTTAAAGATAGCTGTTTTTTTCTGTACAGATTCATTCCCTTAGTTTTCCACAGAAATTAGTGGAATCTGTTTGCAAACCACTAACCCAAATAAATCTTTGAGATTCTGCTGAATGTGGTTGTAACATCACATCCGATTAGCTCCTCTCTTTTTTCTTGCTGATTTTTATGTTTCTGAGTTGGAGCTCTGTTCTTATTCTTTTCCATCAGTTTAAAGGGAAAGAAGCCAAGTTCCAACTTTTTGGCTGTCAACAATTGAAAAGAAGGAATTTGAAGTCCAGGGATCAAAGGGGTGTTTCAATACATTTTAATGGATGTTTATGTTAGTTTATAAACAGAACAATAGAAAAGAAAATAGGATTTATAGGAGCATCAGAAATAATCATTTACATAATACTAATGATGCTGCATCAGTTTGTAAATAAAGTTTAAATAAAGACAACAAAGAATTCTTTATCTCCTTTAAAGGAAATGAATGCTTAGCAGCTAGACACAGCCCATGATCACATACATTAAACAACAAAATTACTAAATTTGCATGAAGAAGACAGAGGGATAACGTCTTCTGATGAATGTCAACATGTGTAAACGTGTATATCTATGTGTGCAATTTTATGTGTGTTCGTAAGGATAAGTCACTTTTTTTTTTTGTAGCTGAGGAAAAAAGAAGTTCTTTGGAGTAAAGGTGGGACATAAAAACCAGCCAGGACAATCCACCTTAGTCTGCATAAAAAAATCAATAATCTGAGTTCTTATTATCAGATTACGCACCAGACACATAGATGATGATGGTGAGGAAGATGACAGATAGATAAATGATAGATAGATAGATAGATGTACTGTAAACCTGGACCCAACTCTTGAATAATTCCTTAATTATTTTTGTATTAAAAATCTAGTTAGTAATTTATGTTGGTTAAGATGCCAGAGCAAAAGCAATTCAACTGCCCGCTAAATCCATCATCTGATTGTGAATATTTTGAGTCTAAAAGCAGTCAGAAATGATCTGAGGAGATAATAGAATAAACATAGCACAAAGCTTAAAAGTTAATGAAAGGTCAACTGTTCAAATGGAAAACTAAGAACATAGCCGTGGAGGAAGCAATGCTTGAGACAGATGCTTCAACCGATGGAAGTGAAGACTTCCCTATGTCACCTGAATCTGCCTGAGACATTGTCACATTTGGAAACTCCTTTTATATTTTTTTATATTTCCTTTTTTCCTGTCTTTATCCTTATAATATTTTTTCAAAGATACACACACTCATTTTTTTCCATGGAGTTTTCTCGAGGCAATGATTTCATTTTCTGTATCTGAGTTTAATTTGACAGCCAAGAGGAAGGGCAAATTAAAACCAAATGTCTCTTAGTTTGCCTTATTTTGAGTGCCCTTATTTTACGCAAAAGGCGCCTGTGGAGTAGAGGTTTTAAATTACTTGCCCCAGGTAGCACAGCTAATGAATAATGAAGCCAGGAGTCAAGCTCAGGCACCTGAATCCATGCTCTCGACCACTTCACTTTATTGGCTTTCCAGAAAAATTTGAAGACTTTAGAGAGGACATAAGGCTGGAGATGATTGTGGAAAGACGATTAAGAATGTTTCAGGTTGAAGGAAAGATGATGCAGGCTCTAGGCTGAGGAGTTAGTGTGTATGTGAGAGAGCATGGTGGGTTCCCAGGACTCCGGGAGGTTTGGGATTACTAGGCTATAGAATAAGCAGGGGAGAGATGCACGAGAGGTGGCTGAAGTTGGGGGCAGCCAGAAATGATGGTGTCATGGGCCATAATCAAGAACTGACCTCAGTGTTTAGGTAGTAGGCAACATGTTGAATAGTTGGGAATGGTGAGAACAGGAGACCAGAATAGCAGTTTAAGGACCGCTCTATCAATCTAGGGCCGGTATCTGAAAACTTGTTTGTTTTTTTTTTAAAGATTGGCACATAAGCTAACATCTGTTACCTGATGTGGATTAAGGCTGCCCCAGCTAGAGAAGCCCAAGGTGACCTGGCCTACATGCCAAACTATATGACCCAGTGGACTTTTTTTATGGTATGAATTAGGACTGCCCCAGGGAGAGAAGCCCGGGGCATCCTCACCTGCATGCCGATCTATATGGCCAGATTCGTATCTAAAGTTATATGACCGCACAATAACCAGACCCCATCTGCACTGAAATCCTTTAATGACTTTTTACATCATCTTTTCTTTTTTTCCAGTAAAAATAAGTCACGTACCCATGCCTTATAAAATTAGCCCTAACCCTCAACTCAGGGCAGCAGCAGGAGCTCTGCCTGCCCATGGGTCCTGTCCCCATGCTATTCCACACTATTCTCTAAATAAAAGAGCACTACTGCCAGATCTTGAGAGTCTAAGAAATCTTTCTTTTGACTCCTCGGCTCACCGACCCCGCATCATTACCCATCTTCTTTATTTTTTCTCCCCAAAGTCCCCAGTACATAGTTATATATTCTAGTTGTGGGTCCCTCTGGTTGTGCTATGTGGGACACCACTTCAGCATGGCCTGATGAGCAGCGCCACGTCCGCACCCAGGATACCACCGGCAAAACCCTGGGCTGTCGAAGCAGAGCACATGAACTTAACCACTCGGCCATGGGACCAGCCCCTGAAAACTTTTTTTTATAGGGCCAGATAGTAAATATTTTGAGTTTTGTGGAAAAAGAGGCAAAATTAAGGATATTATGCTGACTCTTGGCTTAAGGGATAAAGCTAAAAGCCTGAAATAAGGCTAAAATTGCTGGAGAGGTAGATGTAACTGTGGCAAGAATCAGACTGAATTCAGAATCTGTTAGAAGTTTGATTTTCAACATTTTGTGATGGATTAGATACGGAACTTGGAATGCTGGAAGACAGCGGAGCCTCTGAGGTTCCCTGTTTAGGTGGTCTCGAGTCCTCCCCGCCATCTCCGCACGCGCATGCATGAAGAGACACACACGTAGACGTTTGAAATAGAAGATTTGAGAAAGTAACAAAATTAGTTTTCATAAACATTTCTTCTGGAATACCTCTCTTCTGCCCTGGCCTCAGTGATGCTGGGCTTTCTGCCCGTCTCTGACTCTTACCTTAGTGCAGTTTGAAATCTATAACCTCTGCGTTCCCTTCCACTCTTACATAAGACGGAATCAAATCTCAATGATAAAGAGGAGACAGCAAGCATAGACACTACTTTCAAGAAACCTGAAAAAGTTAAAAGGCCATGAAAAAGTAATACAGTGTAAAGAAAATAAGGACACACACACACACACACACCTATCTTCTTTAACTGTCTGATGAAGCACCTGAGAAATTAAGAGAAATCCTTAGGGGTCAGAACGAAAACTGGAATTTGTAACAGTGCCACTTGTTGATTCGAGTGACCTGGAAACTGGCTTTTAATGGGTCTGGCCTTGCTCGTTCCAGGGAGTTTACAAAACTTGAATGTTAAGTTGGGTAGAATATTAATTTGGACACCCTTACCTTGGCATGTATTCTGAAGGGCCAATAACTTCAGGGAGTGAACTTAAGAAAAAATCCTGGGGGCCAGCCCGGTGGCACAGCAGTTAAGTTCACACCTTCCGCTTTGGCAGCCCAGGGTTCAGTGGCTAGATCCCAAGGTGGACCTATGCACTGCTTGTCAAGCCATGCTGGGGCAAGTGTCCCACATATAAAGTAGAGGAAGATGGGCACAGATGTTAGTTCAGGGCCAGTCTTCCTCAGCAAAAAAGAGGAGATTGGTGGCAGACGTTAGCTCAGGGCTAATCTTCCCCTGAAGAAAAAATTCCTGACCTCATTAGAAGTTGATATACTAGCTTACCTCTCTGGAGAAACCTCTGCACAATTATGTTGAAAAACTCTACAGCCTGAAGCACTCCTAAATCGGCACAATACCTGTAATACCTCTAACTAGATGCCACGATGATTAAGACTGGAAAGCCCTGTGCCCTCCTCTCATAAATAGCTTTAAGAATAATCCACAGAAAGCCGTAAGATAAGCAAAAGGTAGAAAACAACACATTAGGCAATGAGTTGGCAAATTGCTTATGAAGGCTGAGAGTTCCCAGTGCCTTTGCACATCCCCCTTGTGGATATACTCCTTCTACTGACTCGAAGTCTACAGCAGGCAAGGGAAAAAGCATTTTCCTCACATCGACTTAGCTTCTTTTGCCTAGTTCCCCTACTGCGTGATTGTCATTATCGGTCAATGTCAAGAAAGAGGAGCCTTCCTATCCAGAAGTCATCTCTGTCTTCTCCTCACTGCTGTTGTCAACATAACTTATCCAGATCATTTTCAGTTTTTGGTAGCAAACCTTGGGCTTTACTTGATGAGTTAAGCCAGTAATTCTCAACATTAGCATCAGTATAACCTTGTTATGTGCTGAGTTGTGTCCCCCCAGAATTTATATATTGAAGCCCCAGCCCCAGTGCCTCAGAAGGTGACTGAATTTGGAGACTGGGCCTTTAAAGAGGTTGTTAATTAAAAGGAGGCCATTAGAGTGGACCCTAATCCTCTCTGACCAATGTCCTTATAAGAAATGGAGACGAGATGCACCGAAGAGGGGTGTGCACAGAGGAAAGACCACATGAGGGCACAGTGAGAAGATGGCCATCTGCAAGCCAAGGAGAGAGGCCTCAGGAGAAACGAAGCTTGCTGACACCTTGATCTTGGACTTCCAGCCTCCAGAACTGTGAGAAAATAAATTCCTGCTGCTGAAGCCCCCCAGTCTGTGGCATTTTGTGATGGTAGCCCCAGCAAGCTAGAACATCCAGAGACTTGTTAGAAATGCAAATTTTGGAACCCACGCAAAACCTATTGAATCAGAAACTCTAGAGGTGGGGTCCAACTATTTTTATTTTATCAAGATTTCCAGATGATGCTGACACATATTAAAGTTTGAGAACCACTGATGTACTTTGTATTGTTGAGGAATAAATTGATACTATCCCTAAATCAGTTCATTGCAGCAAAGTTCATAAAGGGTCTCATTTTCTTTTCAGTATCACCACTTATTTCTCTTTCCTTATACAACAGTAAATGTTCATAGCAGATCAAATGCATATCGTACCCCCAGATTGCTTATGGGGAACAAAGAAACGTATAAAATACTCCCACATCCACGGGCAAAGATTTATTAATACAGAAAAGAGGAACAATGAGAAAATATCATAAAAAGTAATGCAGAACCTGAGCTCTTGGGAAGTGAGTCACATTCGTTCTCTTTGTATTTGGAGACTGACACGGTGGGGTAGCGGGCAAGGGGATGGAGGCTGCTTAACCTGTTAGGTAGTTTATACTTTTTTACATCACACAAAATAAGAAAAGAGCAACAGTATCCTCATGGAAGAATGATGCTGCTTCTGCAAGAAGTTTTGAGAATGTAAGAGAAATGAGAGCCAACTGAAAGAGCTGCCAATGGCCAAAGCTGGAACAATTGAGCAACAAAATAAAGTAGTATGAATTACAATTCAAAGTATAAAATATCCCTAGGTCCATACTAATATGAATAAATTATTGAATGAATAAATAGATAAATTGAGGACAATAGACAAATCTCACATGCATAGAAATTCCAGATAATCTATGTGGCTACTCTGCCCTCAGGCAGGTGGAGCGTAACTCCCCACTCGTTGAGTGTGGGCTGCACGGGCTGACTTCCACCCAAAGAGGACAGTGTGGAAAGGGGACAAATGGGGTTTTACAGCTATTTGACAAACAACGACAAAAGCTCAGCCAAGTGATCAAGATTACTGTCTAGAATGACACGTCCTACTGACAGTACGTACCCTTGCGATGATGTGATGAGGATGGCGCCGTACCTCTGAGTCCTCTTCCAAGAAACATAACCCAAGAATAATCATGAGGAAAACATCCGACAAGCCACAGCTGAAGGACATTCTATGAAATACCAGACCAGTATCCACAAACCATCAAGACCTTCGAAAAGGAAAGTCTGAGGATCTATCACAGCCAAAGGACCCTAAAGAGAAATGAGGACTAAATGTCACATGGTATCCTGGATCAGACTATGGAACCACAAAAGGACATTAGGTTAAAATCTAAGGAATTAAAAAAAAAAATAAGGAAATCCAAGTAAAGCATAGCTTTAGTTAAGAATAATATGTATCAATACTGGTTCATTTATTGTGAAAACCATATCATATTAATGTAAGCTATTATTAATAAAGGGAACTGGTGGGGTTCATATGGGGACTTTCCGTCCTGTCTTCACAATTTTTTCTGTAAATCTAAAATTATTTTAACATAAAATATGATTAAAAATGAGAATTAAAATGAGAATTTACTATGAGAAAATTGTTTTGCAAACAGAAAAGTAATGTACAAATAAAAGGAATTTTTATTATCAAGTGTCATAAAAGTGTAGAAACAAAATGCCATGCACTTTGGAATGAGAGCGCTCCAGAGAGACTTCATGGGGAGACATGGGGTAGCCAGCGTGACCCTTTAACAGCTGTGTGACCTTGTACAGAAAGCTTGATTTCTCTAAATGACATCAGCTATAACTATTGCTCAGCATGTTTTCCCTAACTAAGAAGATTATATTTTTGAGAAAACACTTGAAAATTGTAAATGAGCATATAAAATTTAAGGTGATACTATTATTGTGATTTCTTAAATGTTATTGTTAATATTATTAAAATCTCCAAAGGAAGAGGAGAGTATTTGACAAGTAGATCTCATAGAAAAAGTCATCACAGGTAGGGAAATTGAACAAGTGTGAAGGAAGAAGTGCTTAAAGGATAATGATACATCAATATTCATTCTGGCTATTCTGGAGAATTCTATACAGCCATGCTTAACTTTGTTTATGCTTAATTTATTCATGGAAATTTTCCATTCCATATTTAATATTTCTGAAATTAATTTATACATATGACATGAGATATGCATTCTTGGAGATCATCCTAGCTGTTACATGAAAGAAGAATTGGGAAGGGGACAAGATTGAAGACAGGGACCAATTCAGAGCTGAGAGTCTGCTAGAGTCAACAACACAAGGGATGAACAGAGCCTTTTCTAAATTTGTTGCAGAAGAATTGGAGAAAAATTAACAGATTAGAAACATATGTTGGAGATAGAATTGGTGGGAGTTGGTAATGCATTGGAATGGAGAGTGAGGTTTAAGCAAAAGTCAAGAGTACATACTAGTTGGTATCATTTACTGAAACAGGAACAAAAGTGAAGAAGCAAGTATAGAGGGAAATACGATATGCATACTTTAGATATGTTGGGTTTGCAATGTTTACAGGACATTCAAGTGGAACTGCCTAATATATCCTTCTACATATGGACCTAAGTATTAAGTGAATGTTACTAGCCAGGAATATACGCATGGGAGCACATAGAATAACTAATAATTGAACTTTGAGCAACAGAGAAGATCATCAAGGAAGAGTCGTAGTGTGAGGCAACAGGAGGCCAGGCTTTGAGGGACATGATCATCCTATAGTAAGCCTTAACTCCTGGTTAAAGTCTCACCTATTTAGCATCCACAGTGCTGTCCCAATCAATTTTTTCAACCTCAGCTCACTAGTTTTCATGCAAAGATGCAATCTAAGCCAGATGAATCTGTCTTGAACAAAAACGTCATATTCTTAACCCTGGCTTCTGCTCTTAACCCATCATTCTGCTCTGTCCTTTTGGAATTCCACCATTCTTCCAGGCAGCAATTCACTTATTTATTCACCTTTTCATTCAAACACCCGTTTACTAAGTGGAATCTTGTTGAGGGCATTCCATGGAGGTGTCGCTAGGCTCCTCATAGCGAACTTCATACAGCCCATTCAAGCCACCTTGAACTCAGTAATGTCTATTTCAGTTTCCAGTGACTCATGCTTTAGGGTTACCATTGACTCCCAACTCATCTATACTCACTGTAAAACTCAGGAAACACTTCACTACACTCTATCTTTTAATGTCCCTTATTTTTGTGCATGTGTGCATAGATGTCTTGCCTTTAGGTAGATTGTAAGTACCTGGAGGGCAGGAACCACTCCCATTTTTCACACCACCTAGCAAAGTTCCTTGCCATCAAGTACTTGTTGATTAACCGAAAAGTTTCCTGACTTAGAAAAACAGTTTTTATTTGCTGACAAAAGGGTGGAACAAGTGCAAGCTTGAAAGGGCTGTTGGTAAGCAACAAGTTTATTGCATTTCTTTTTTCCCACAGTGATTCAAATGGTGGATATTTCTTATGTTAATTATGAATAGGAATAAACTTTGTTTTTACTTGACAAAATATATTCTCTATTTTCAGTTTATAGTAAAAAAATAGTTACAGAATTAGAAATATTAAAATTATGGTTTTTATTTTTCTTCCAATAACCACAATATGCATAACCCCTTTTGGTTGTGTACTTTAAGAAGATTCTCAGTGTCTGACTCAATTGCAGGATACCTTTTCCTTGCCATCATTAAGTTTGGAGAGACATGGCCATCAATTTCTAACTTCGAATCATTCCCTGAATGCTCAAGAAATGCAAAATCATTTTAACAAATAAGAAACTATCTGACATGGCAGTCACATGCCCCTTGCCCATAAGAACCATTATGAGAGTTTGACCTCCAAAAAGCATCCCATCAGCACTGACTGGGTCCAAGAAATGGCTGGCCACAGAAAACCCTCCCCCACAACAATGAACAATTGTTTCTCTTTTGAATTGTCCCCAAACTGCTCCCTTTCAGCTAACCAAGGACTGCCGAATATACCTGAAGGCCACTTTGAAATCCCTCCACCCTCGACTTCCAGAAATCCCCCCTTAATAGAACAATTGCTACAAACAGAGGCTTTATCAATATTTCTTCTTTTTGCTTTATCAAATGTGTTCTTCTCTCTAATACCTCTGAACCCCCGCAGCAGATGAGTTCCTTTGCCATATTTATGAATAAGTAGCAATTATTAATTTTGTCTCAAACTTAGTTTTGTCTTTGACATAAATACCTAGTAAGAAAAGTAATTGTGCTCATTCATTTTAATGTATTTCTTTAAATTATCCAAGTGAACATTAATCAAATTGTTGAGAAATTATAATTCATTCTGGAGAAGATCTGGATGACCCTTTAGGTAGAGAGCATCTTGTTAGACATTCATTGACGTGCTTTCAATGTGTCTGTTACATATTGGATTAGGACCAAGTTAATAATTCTCTAAGCACTTGTAGCACAGACAAAATCTCATGGTTGCATTTTCCTTATACTATATCCTGATGCCCCTGAGAGCATCTCTGGAGCATATTCAGTCTTTTGATGAGCCTTGTTACAGGCTCAGATAATGGTTTTCTTTTTGTCTAGAGATAGGTTTCCAGGCTAAACCTCTAATTTTGTAGCAAGTGAAAGGTTAACACCTTCTGTTAAACAACACAAGAACTATATTGTGGCAATAAGACTCCAGTGCCCCTCCGCCGGGTAATGTATAAATACAAGGAGTTGACATATCAGTTACCCGGCGTAGAAGTTAATATGAAAGAGTTTAACACACATTTATTCTTTCTGTTTTCTCTAGGTTTTCAATTGTATCCCAAACAGCAAACTGTTAACCTTTCAGGGCCTAATCTCTGATTCGTATTCTGGCCAACAGCCTATTTACTTGACTGAAAGTTTTGCTGATGTAAGGAGCAAAGGATCAGGCATTTAATGGACACACAACAAAAAACTCAGCTCCATGAATTTAAATCTATCTTACATTAGAAGAATTTATGATAAGTTTATAGCAATAAGACGTCAAAATGTTAATAAGAATTGGCACGTTTCCATGAGATTAGATGACAGAATTATAGCCCCAAATGCCACCTTTTTGGTGGAAATGTAAGAAACGCACTGAACACATGCATGCAGAAAGACGACCATTATCAAGACATCTGTCTACGTTCTAAATTATCCTTATAAATTCATCAGTTACTTATCTTTCTACAATGAATCTTAGTCCACTTTGAATATATGGCATCAGAAGAGATGAGAGCATTGAAACAGGCTCCCCGTGTGCTTAAATGGTGCTCCCCCTTGGGAAAATAGACGAGCTTGTTTTTAGATACTAATACACTCAGGCTTTTTTCATTAAAACTATTAAGAAGTAAAATACAGATAGCCCTTTATGTACCTTTTATAGAGACAGACTGGTTTTAAAGGTACAGGCCACAGTAATTTAAATCAAGGAGATTATCTTGATTCTTCAGGCACTCCACAAATCAGCCCTTTGCCTTCATTGTTTCCACTGTTTGTGTATTCAGTGTTTACTGCTTTTAGTGCCTTATTACTTCATGAGACTTTAAGCTCTTTGAAGTCAGGAATATTGATTTACCTTCCATTGTATCTTATAGAATCTACCAGAGGATTTATCACAATTTTTTTGAGTAGAATAAATAAGTAATTAAATAAATAAATCTGAGTGAGTCCTTTGACATTGTAACAGTCTACATGTGTTCTTACTTATATGTTCATATAGGAGGCTTCCTACTATTTATTTATTTGGTTTTACATTCTGCTATGTCAGTTTTTGAAGACAATGCGTCCATTCTGAACACATCTGTGTTTACTTGATTTCCAGTCAATTGGTTTATTAAAAAAGAAAGAGTAGAGGCCGGCCCAGTGGTGTGGTGGTGAAGTTCCTGTGCTCTGCTTCGGCGGCCCAGGGTTCACGGGTTCAGATCCTGGGTGTGACCTACACACTGCTCCTCATGCTGTAGCAGCATTCTACATACAAGGTAGAGGAAGATTGGCACAGATTTTAGCTCAGGGACAATCTTCCTCACCAAAAAAAAAAAAAGAGAGAGAGAGTAAAAATGCCTATTTGTTATGCTGTATATACAACATAGAATTAAATGTTTAACTTTTTTCCCACTACTTTTTAACTGGCTATTATGGATTTGTGTGGACACAATATGAGCAACCCCGTTAGGTTAACAGAACCATCAAAAGAGGCATACTTTGGACCTCCAAGGCCACCTCTGATGAGAGCACGAAACTGTTTGCTGTTGATATTGTCGAGAGTCCTTTCCACTCCCTCCACTCAGTTTCTCACTTCATTGCTTTGAACCCCTACGGGGCAGCAACAGTTTAAGGGCTGTCGAAAGGAATGCTCTTGTTCTCTCAGGAATTCAGTACAAGAGGGTAAACAGCTACACAGCAGGACAAACTAATATGTATAGAGGTGTGGGACTTAAGTGTTTAATAATGCAGGAGCATTTCACAAGGCCCGGTGGAACTTCTTCAGAATTACTGAATTTGATTGATACACATAGAGTTTACTTGGGGTAAATTCTGTTTAAAAAGAAAGTTAGACATTTTTTATTAGATGTTGCAAACATCATGTTGAGTTCATTAAGAGCCCAGATATAAGGTCATATATTGTCAAATATTTCTGTAAACATCAAAAAAAGTTCCAAAAGAAAATTCAGAGAAATGACTTTACTTCATTCTTTTTGTTTTGTGTATTTGTAACATACAATGTTTCTGAGTAGTTTAGGACCCATAAACAACAGACAATCAGAAAACTCTACATGCATTTTCTGGACTCCTCTTAATATTGGTTTGTATAACTACTGAATACTGTCTTTCTTAAGGGCTCTTCATCCTTTAAACAAGTATTACAGAAGAGCAAACAACTTACAACTTGGGCAGTGGAAATTTATGGAGCACAAATTTGCTATTTCTACTCTAGAGTGTAACTAGGTACAATTTATCTGGCCAGAGCATACAGCTATAACATCCAGTCATTGAATAAGTATGATATTAATTCCACAGAAATTTCTACTTGAGCTCCTGAGAGGCTCCAGTGGTTTAAATGAAAACCAGTGTGGTTGAATTACTACTTCTGCAACACACCTGCGAAGAGCTGATCACGGTTGTGTGGTTAGAGTTGCGCCTTGAGTTGTGGATGGCGGCTCTAGACCCATACTCGCGTCTTTCCGATAGAGCTCATTATTCAAATTTCAATCATCCTTCATTTCTTTCTCTTTTTACTAGTAACAGTAATAAAACTTATCCTGAAAGGTGCAGGATAGTATATGACAAATTGAAAAACAAGTATAATGTGTTAAAACCTACCTGGGGGGATCGATCTGCCTTGGAGAACAACCTAAGAAAATGAACATGACAGCGATTTGCCACTCCCACGTAAACAGCTGAAACTCACTTTCAAAAATATAATAAAATAGGAGTGTTCATCCAAAAATATGAAACAGTATCTATTTTATCAATTCAAAGAAACAAATTATTCTCTGAACTACAGCTGGTGAATATTATGTGAGTAATATTTTATGCTAATTAAACCCACTGGCAGCAACAGATTCCTTTTCTCTGGAAACATTGCTAAAGCCTATTTAAAGTATTGGAACATTTTATGAGGTCAGGAGGAATTAGACTCTATATTTTTAGTTTCCTTACTCCATACACGCTATTACCATAACCGATAAAATCACACAGACTATGTACAAAATACTTAAGGCAAACTACATATGACTTTTGTTTATTAGTGTGTAGGGGATAAAGTCCTTTAAGCTTCTTACGCTACAGTTCACTCCTCATTTTTAAAACAGTTTTGAATTGGGTTGAGTCCTGACATCAGAAAATCGCCTTGGAGCAGCCTCCAGCAAGATTTTTGATAAATGTAAAGTTTTTCTCTCACTCTCCTTTCTCTTTTTCTGGCAACCCTCTCAGTAACTGGTCATCCATTTCCTTAAACAGCCCTTAGCTTCTCTGCACCGGGTCGAACTTCCTGTGATGGGCTCCATTTTCTGAAAGGAACTGCTCCTTCCTTCCCTTTGCAGCTTGTGACCCCTGTTAAAATGTTCATGTTCTCAAAATATTTTTCAGTGAGTCAGGAAAAAAGTAATTGGATTGAAAAAGGTGAATAAATAATCTCTTGAAATGTATGGTTTAAAAAAAAATACAGGACAGATTTTCTTTGCACGAATGGTCTCCCATCAGGATGGGTAATAACTCTTTTGACAGAGAGTTGAACCAAATTACTTTTTAATGTTCTTTCCTCCTCGAGATACCAGAAAACAAAATAAAGTGAGCCACTGAAGAGTTTGTGAAGATAGATTTGGATAGAAGATCAGATAAATCTTAACAGGAGTCAGTTATAACACTCAGAAAACTACCCAGTTGTCCTAAGAAAGCATCCCCGCCTGGCGTTTTTGGGTAAATAATAGAGTATGAAGTAGAAAGTAGCCAAATCCTGAACCAGAAAAGTGAAAGCGAGTAACGAAACGGAGCAAAACCTTCTGTATAGACACAAATAGAAGCCGCCCCAGCGCAGGGCATGCTGGTCCTGAATTACTAAGGCTTTATTTCATCTGGGCTCCAAAGTCGGATTCCAAATAGAACTTCTGTTCTAGACTGTTTATATTTAAGCGCCCCTCAAAAATGTGAAGAGGGCATGTTTATCGGATTTTTTCTGTGCTTTGTTCAAGGTGCTTGTTTAGTATTGATAATAGCTTATTCTTATTAATGAAAGTTCTTCATAGCAAAGAACCAAAATAGAGAAATTAATGGAGGAAAGAAAAGACAAATATTGCTGTTTATAAGCTAATTATTTAACTTTTCAGCCGTTGTGACGCTTTATGTGCAAGGAAATAGTGAAATTTTATCCTAGTAAATCTCCCACAGGCCAGTGACACCAACAGTACCTTAGTGCTCTTTAGACACGTGAAATAGCAAGTCCTTGACGTTACTAAGGAACCTTGTAACTAGGTCATCGCATCTCGTATAAAATCCACAGAAGAATTGCTTTCTTCCTGTATTTTCAAACCCTCTACCCCACCCCTGCCCACGCTGGCCTGCCTGGCAAACACATACACACTTCAATTAGCACCTAGGAAAGAAAATTTGAAATTTGGAATCATAAGTTGCTTTGAATTTCTACCAAACCTTGGAGTTAAAAATAGCTCCCCATAGGTCTGAGTGAACATTTAGTTTATTATTAGCTTCTGGTTACTAGTTTTTGCAAAAAAAAACAAAAACAAAAACAAAAACAAGATTGAATTCATTGAATTCTAAACAATGGCTAATTCAAGTATAAAAATACTGAGTAATAAATTATTATCATTTGAATATGTCTTGGTGTTAAAGTTACTTTCTCAAATACTGTTGATAGTAACTTCTCAGAAGAATTTAACAGCGTGTTCCTTTGGGGAGAGCATCACATACTGCATTAGTCATCAAACCAATGAATTAATTATTCAATCGCATTTTCACATTCGTCTTTTTATAAATGGTTTACCTGTGTAATGCATTGAGTCTTCAATCATCATCAAATAGAAACTAAAACCTTACAGCTGGAGCCTCCTGAAATCACATGTGAGAGAACACAGCTCTGTAGTTAAGCAGCTTAGATTCAACTCCAGTTCTGGATCTTTTGACTATTTACACCTCTGTCATTTCAACGGTTAAATGAGAAAGATACTGCACGTCTTAAGCCCTCCAATCTTATTGGAGGCTTTAAAAATATGCTGTATAAAAAGTTTTTGTGAAGTGCTACACAAGGAAAAATTAGCACCAATGGTGCCCTGTTGGAAATAGGGTCTCACAGGAAGTCACTCTCAGTCAGCCCCACTATAAGTCCAGCCTCTACAGCGCTGACAGGCGCTGCTTCAACCATCGGGAATCAAGGATGCAGAGCCTTCCACCAGGAAGCTCACAGCAACGGGCAGAGGTCTAGAGATACAGACAATAAACATAAAGGAAAATGACTTTTCAGTGAGCGATGATGTTATGAGCTAAATTAAGGCGAGTAATGTGGCTTTTTATTAATTCACATGAGATAAAGGTATTACTGGTTTGGATACTGCCACCCAAGACATGTCACTTCTTGTTTTGAGGGCCGGCTTTTAGCATATCTCCTGGATGTTGGATATTAAATTATATACTGCTTATTTCTTCCTCCATTCCTACACACTTATATGTAAACAAATTAGTGATTTTGTGTGAAATTGTATGCCTATGAATCTCGTCTTGCCTGTTCCTTGTGTCTTATATTTGAGGACGTATATGACTTTTGACTCATTGTGTCTGTTCCCAAGGTTAGCACCAGCCCCATTTTACTAAATATCTATCATGATTAAAATATTTAAAATAAAGATACTGCCTGGATATAATTTGTGGGATTTATTAGAATAACAGCTGTAGAATCAGATTAACCCTCTTTACATCTTTGACCTGAGAGACTCTTGGAGGACATTTTCCCCCGATTCTCTCCCTCACATCGTTTGTACACCGTTGGAAGGCCTCCAAACTGATAACACCAGGGCTAGAAAGAAAAGAGAGGGCTGGACACAGACATGTGGTATGACTTGTTAGTGCCTAAGGAGACAGAGACTATGAGAAAGCCAGTAACAAATATACAATTTACATTGGCCAAAATGAGACTACCTGACTTCTGGGAAGATTCATAGCCTCTTTCTACACCTAAAGAATAGGCAGTAGGGACCTAATCAGTAACCTGGATAATTCAGGCAAAATAAATAAATACATAAGGGAAAATAAAGCTCTATACTGTATCAGGCGATAAATTGTTCAACAATCCACCTGGGAAACAGGCAGGCACATGGGTCAACTAGAATTAGTTACAACTTGTCTTTGGATGATGACTTTAAAATCCATACCCTGTAAGTTATGTGATATTAAATATGGCCCATTTGTAAGAGTTTTATCACAACCTAAAAAATAAATCTGACGTTATATGCTTTTTACATCTTTGGTTGAAATAATAACATTTTAGGGATATGCCAAATATACACCATTTTCCTCAAATTTTTCTTTTAGTTTTATTAATTCACCCCTTCCCCATCCAGCTTTTATTGGCCATTGAATCTGTATTTGTAAAGGAAACTTCTGTGTTAGGACTTTTAGAAACTAAGATAAAATAAATTTATCTGTCTAAAATTTTACCATTCCTCAAGTGTGCTCTCAAAAGTCGTTTTGTAGGCTCAGCCCTCCACTTACCAAAAGAGTTGTACTATAATAAATCTTATCTTGTGATTGTAATGTGACAGAAGTTCAATACAAAGAAAACCTGAGCCTCATAAAAACCAGATCTGTAGTGAATAGACGGACAGCCTTGTAAAGGGCTGTACACAAAAAATGCAGGGGCGGAGCACTCGGACAGCTTTTGGACTCTAACCTTTTAAAAATAACATCTTTGCCTAACGGTTCCATCAGCAGAAAAGGCAATGGTCATCGAAGGGTTGGTTTTCTCCCCCGCTAATCTAAAATCAACTGTTTAAATGAGTTTGTCCCCGTTTGTTCTCCTCCTCAACCACATTAAAGACAAAGATTTTTATTCTTGCTTGCATAATAATCATAGCATGAAGCACAGATTTAAAGGAAAGAAAAATAGGAGTTCTCTCTGAAAAAACAAATAACTCTGATTAGAGCCCAAAGCTTAGCAATGTATGATAAAATCAACTGTTAACTAGAAAACTCGGTTCATATTTTTCAACCTTTCAATTTTGGTGAGTCTCTGCATTAAACAGGAAAATATCTAAAATTCAATATCTGCAAAGTAAACTAGAATTCTAATTATTTACGTAATACATATACACCCCAAAATGTTGAATATGAATCCAAAATAATAAATGCCAATTTTGAAAACACAGAAAAGTAAATCCTATTTAAATAAATTCTATATTTGTATTCATTTGTAAAACCCAGTTATGCCCCAGTTCATTTATGGGGTGAAACTGAATTTTCAGATAAACAATTTACTCAACTTGATATTGTACGCCTACTGGATGTAGGTCCTTAGTTTGGGAAGTCTATTCAACCGATGTCCCAAGGAGATGCTATAAAGGACTTTCCTCTTCCTGCGGGCGTTCTTGAACAAAGCTTCTGCACGTTGATAAGGTTGAGATACTTCATTCAAAATTAGCATTGCTCTACCGCTGTGTAATGTACCTGTAGCTTTAACTACCTCCACAAGATGTGACGCTGTGTCCCAAAGAGGACAAGTCAGGGAATGGGCTTCACTTTAAATACCCATGGGGGAAGGGGTGGTTGCAAATAATAAACTCAAAGCATCTATTCAGATATTACTCTATGAGAGTCATTGTAAAACACCAGGGACAATGCAAATAGTTTGAGTCAACTTATTTGCCTTTCATGAAATAATAGAATCCTCATTTGCATCATGAGACCTTGTAAATTATACTGGTACAGTGATGTGGTGACAGAATGTCGATGTAAAAATAATTCAGAATCAAGAAGTTAAATGGGAGTCTCCACAGCAATTAACAAGTCCTACCTGCTCATGTGAAAGATGCAGAACATGAAGCCAACAAAGGAAAACGGCATCTCCTCATCCCCTCAAGAATAGCTATCATTTTATTGATCATTTATTATGTACTAGTCACTGTGCACTAAACAGAGTTATTAAAATAGGAATTTTGCGAAAGAGAAACCTGAGGCTCATTAAAGTAAATGTAAGCTGCCCAAGGTCACACAGGTAATGTACGGGGCAGCTGGGATTCAAATCTGGTCCTGCTTGACTCCAAATCCCATGGTCCTTTCATAATTTGGTTAGAATGTGAATTTCTGTTGCATTATAATCACACAGCCCCTTTGCCATAATGCTCAACGACACATGTGGGTTAATGTGTGACTGAGCCTCCTGACTTGTACTTGGGCGTGTGCACTGATATGAGTAATTTCCCTCAAAAGCCGGAGTCAGTGGGAGAGACTAAAAAAAAGAAGAAAAGCAAGAAATTGAACACAGACATTCAGGCAGTAAGCATATATCATGTCACTTATTGCAAACATATTTTAACCAAAATTGCCATTATGTATTAATTTTAAAATTATATCCACACAGAAATCAAATTCAGTAACATTTCCATCTCTGCTCCTCACCCTGCAGACTTCTACATTTTATCTCACTGATAGATGTGGAGGGAAAGCTGCTTTCTGTTAAAACTGTAGACTTCCTTTTTTTCTGTTCTGTAATTTTCCTGTGGAAATCTTAATAGAGTTGTGATATGTTTAGAAAGAATAAAGTCTATTTCTTTCCTACAGGTAGAAATGGCTCAGTTATTTCTCATCGTAGTTAAATGAGATCCAGTCAGATTGACTCCCATTTGCTGACAAGGAAACTGAGATCCTGAAATCCAAAGAATCTTACTACCTAACAGCTTCCAGAGACTTTAAAGGTTGTTTAGTCAACCACCTTATCTTTTGGAAGAAGAAACAGGTCCAGTGTGATTAACCAATTATTTTCAAGGTCACAATTCTTGTTAGTGATAGGGTTACATTAGTCTCACCTTGTTCTCACTGAGCATGTTACCTCCTATAATGTGATAATTTCTACAAAGCACTGTCTGTGGTTGGTCTAAATAATGAAGGGGACAATATTGATGATCAGAATCCAGTGATTTAGCCAACAAGCAATACCATTTTGCAAAGTTTAGAATATAGCCATTCAAAGTCTTGGAGGCAGAACTTCCAGGGGGAAATGGAGAGCTCTAGGTGGAAATAAATCAGAAGGCTGCAATATCGCAATGCAGTTCTGACACTGAGCACCCAGAGTTAGTGCAGATTCCACAAGACAAGGGCACGGTCCCCAGCAAGACTGCCCTCACTTCAGACGTCAGCTGCAAGTTTGGGGATCTTCGCCCCCTTGCAATTTTGAACACCTGGCTGCAAATTCAGGGTTTTCCATGATCCCCTTAGGTTTGATAATTCACTAGAACAACTCACAGAGCTCAGCACAGCAGCACATTTGTGATTATAATTTTATCATAAAGGATACAAACCAGGGCCAGTCAAATGAGGAGACACATGAAGAGAGATTTGGGAGGATCCTGAGCAAAGAGCTTTCATGTCCCCTCCCTGTGGAATTCAGATGTGTCACCCTCCGGGCACATCAGTGTTCCCCACCCAGCAAGCTCACCTGATCCTCATGTGTCCAGAGTTTTTATGGAGGTTTCATCATGTAGGTATGATTGATTGAATCCTTGGCCACATAGTTGAACTCAATCTCTCTTCTCTGAGGGCCCACCATGAATAACAAAGACATTCCTATCTCTTGGGAAATCCCAAGGATTTAAAACTTCCCTCCCAGGAACTGTGGACAGAGACCATACATACTCGTTTTTTTCTACAACAATGTTGTACGTGTTGAATTAAGGGAATACGTTTTGATTGCCTCCAAAACCAACTATGCTGAGAATACAAATTATTTGACCCATGGTAGCCCTAAATAAAGGGTGAGTGCTGTTCTATGGACCATGTGCAATTATGCACACAATAAGTGCTTTTTCATTAGTGTTGGTCCAAAATTGCAAAAACCTCAGTAAATTTCCTGATTTTCCATCTATTAAAAACATAAGATATAAAGGAAAGGATAAGTAATGTTTGATAATAGTCATACACGTCACTGAAATAACCAAGCCCTTAATTCAAACACACAAACAGCCCTTCAACCACAAGCAAATCTAGAGCTTGAATCTGACAGAATCCATTAACTGAGAATATTGTAATCATCCTACTAATTAATGGACTGTAAAAGGCTTCCAGATGGCATGGGCAAAAACACTTAATTGTAGTCCATCATTCTTGCTTGTACTTAGAACCTCCAGCACTGTAGGACAATCCTGAAATTTATATAGTTATGAATTATTGTTGTAGCCATATGGAAATGCAATCTTGATAGAATTACTCATTTCAAACTCTAGTTATTCAATAAACACATAACTTCCAAAAACTTTGTGCTTATAAATATTTAAAAAGTTATAAGTTTCTAACCAGAATGTTAATGGACTTTTTAATACCTTTGCACAAATTACTTATTCAAGAATCATGTCATACTTAGTAAATAAAGATCAAACAGCAGGTTCATTTAAAGAACTCAACAATGTGCTCACACATACACAAAAAAGCAAAACAAAACAAGACTAAAGGCTAAAACAATCTATTTGAATTTGCTTTGAGTGATCAAGTAAATGTGTTTTTTCCTTGATAACCCCTGTTTCTCATGTTACATCAATTGCCATTGTTATGAATACACCAAAAGGATTCTTCCCCCAAAACAGCTGGGGATTTCTTTGAGGGCCAGCCATCTGTTAAATACATTTATTTAAGATGTTTTAGTAGTATCTGTGGGAATAGAACATAGAGAAATAAAAGAAGTTTCCGACATTTTGGTAATTTCTAGTCAATCTCTTGGAAAACTAATCTGTAATACTTCATTGGAATGATACATGAGGAAAGATAGGCTTCATTATAACTATTTTGAAATACCGTTTGTGTTATTATTATGGGGCCACCTAAGTGGAAGAAAGCAAACAACCCTTAGCACACCCTCCAGTCATGTCTGACTTTTGCCACCATTGCTAGACACTGTGACAGGCAGAGTGGCTGAGGAGAAGTCATAAGTAAGAATAAGTCATCAAAAGCACCTTGTATGTACAGACGCTTTCTCATCTGCATTTTGATATTGTCTACGATAGCTCAAGCTTAGTATTTTAAATGATATTTAAGATAAATTCAACATCCATTTAAAATAAAGCACTTTGTAAGTTCTCCCAGGGATGCAGTATAATTTGAGATAATTAAAAACGTTAGATAGCTATAAGGGAAATACAAATCAAAACCACTTCACACCCACTAGGATGAATATAATCAAAAAGATAAATCTTAACAAGCATTGGAGAAGATGTAAAGAAATGGAAACTCTCGAACAATACTATTGGAGATTTAAAATGGTGCAGAGCTTTGAAAAACAGTATAGCTGTTCCACAAAAATTTAAACAAAGAGTTATCACTCAGACCCAGTGATTCCATTCCTAGATACATATCCAAGAGAAATGAAAATATATGTCCACATAAAAACTTTTACACAAATGTTCATTATTATTTATCACAGCCCAAAAGTGGAAAAACCTAAATGTCCATCAATATGAATGCATAAATAAAATGTGCTATATCTATACAATGAAATATTTTTAGGTAATAAAAAATTGAAGTATTGATGCATGTTACAATATGGATGAACCTTACACACGTATGCTAAGTGAAAAGAAGCAAGACACAAAAGAACACATGTTGTATGATTCCATTCCATGAAATGTTCAGAGGAGCAAATGTATAAAGGCAGAAAGTGATTGCCTAGGGCTGAGGGGAGGTTAGAAGAATTAGATGACTACCAGTGGGTGTTGGGTTTCTTTTTCGGTTGACGAAAAGTTTCTGATACTGATTGTGGTGATGATGGTTCCACAACTCTGTGAATATACTAAAAACCATTGAATTGTACATTTTAACTGGACAAATTGTATGATATATGAATTACATCTCAATAAGATTGTTATTTTAAAAGAACATTAGAAATATTTCCTACAGTTTTGTCTTAGAATTAATGTGCTTAGAATTAATTGTAGGAAGTTCAGAGTCATCTTCTCTCAGAACACATTTTAATGTAGAAAGCAGAGTGTATAAGGAATCCAAAGAAAGAGATCAGTGATAGTAAGGTGGTATTAAATAATGAAACTCTAGAATAGTAGGAAAATAATGGATAAAAGAGCCATTCCAAATGAAAAATTGCCATTGTGTAGAGGCTGATGGGGATACGGGAAGATGGTGCAAGATGAAGCAATGTAGCTCCAGTTGCTTTAATCAAATGTTCTGAGCTGCCGTTGATCAAAAATGGAAACTCAGATTAAAATAAATCCATTTGAGGACCGGTGCTAGAGTGAAGAGAGTTGGCATATACTAGGGAGCTACTCCATTTATATAGACAATTTTTAAAAATTGTCTTGGGGCCGGCTCCCTGGCCGAGTGGTTAAGTTCGTGCGCTCCGCTGCGGTGGCCCGGGGTTCGGATCCTGGGCACGGACACGGCACCACTCGTCAGGCCACGTTGAGGCGATGTTCCACATCCCACAACTAGAAGGACCTGCAACTAAGATATACAACTGTGTACGGGGGGGACGGGGGGGGGCGGTTTGGGGAGATAAAGCAGAAAAAAAAAAAGATTGGCAACAGTTGTTAGCCCAGGTGCCAATCTTTAAAAAAAAATTTTTAACAATTGTCTTAATATTTTCTCCTTCTATGACTTAAAACTTTATTCAAAACTTTCTCTCTTTTCAAGTACTCTTAATTACACACTTTTCTTTTTTTTTTTTTTGAGGAAGATTAGCCCTGAGCTAACATCTGCTGCCAATCCTCTTCCTTTTGCTGAGGAAGACTGGTCCCAAGCTAACATCCATGCCCATCTTCCTCTACTTTATATGTGGGACGCCCTCCACAGCATGGTTTCCCAAGCAGCCCAAAGGTCTGCACGCAGGATCCAAATTGGCAAACCCCAGGCCACCAAAGCGGAACGTGTGAACTTAACCACTGCACCACTGGGCTGGCCCCTACACACTTTGCTTTTGCTCACTAATATCTACTGAGGTGCACACTAATATATTTATGTGTAAAATGAATACACCGTTATGTGTGTCTCAGATTAAGTGAAGACACCCTTCTGAGATCCAGATACAGAGGGAGGGACTAACAAGGGCAAGGCAGGGAGCGATTCTCTTGGGAGATGGAAGGAGGGGACTACTGATGTAGGAAAATGAATAGGAAATAAAAATAGGAAAGTATAAAGACACACAAGTAGATAGGCTAGGTCAACACCAGAGAAGGAACGAATTTCTAGGCTTGTTGGTCTCTTAGACGCATGCTGTTTGCTCTTGAGTAGGTCATTTCCAGACGTGATTGGCTGCTGAGAGTATCTGGGCAGGAAAACAAGAGGGTCTAGTTGTCATATGAAGAAGTATGACAATTACAAGCCTCACCAAAAGGACATGGACGGAGACAATTGATGTGTCTCTTGGAGCAGTCCTAAAGCTGTGTTGGAGTCCACTTGTAGTTTTTTTTTTTTTAAAGATTTTATTTTTTTCCTTTTTCTCCCCAAAGCCCCCGGGTACATAGTTGCATATTCTTTGTTGTAGGTCCTTCTAGTTGTGGCATGTGGGATGCTGCCGCAGCATGGTTTGATGAGCAGTGCCATGTCCACACTCAGGATTCGAACCAATGAAACACTGGGCCACCTGCAGCAGAGCGCGAGAACTTAACCACTCGGCCACGGGGCCAGCCCCTTCTCTTGTATTTTTAAAGATTTGGGAAAGAGAGAAACAGAGTGAAAAATGGGGAGAGAATCTCTAACACAAGTTTGCGCTTATTTATTTTGTACAAGTTATTTTGAAAAAATATTGTCAAGTATTTTCATCATAAAACACCAAATGTTTTGTGTGTCATAAATATTTAGCAACACTTAGCTCCCTGACTATCCATACAATGATTAATATCAGGGAGACACTAGATCTTTTCCATATCTTCTGCCTTCATATCATTAACAGGCCAGACTCGCTAATCTTCTCTCCTTTTTTGTACTTCTATACTTTAGGACCAGAGAAAGATTTAGAGGATGATATTCCAATTATCTAACCCAAGACCAAAGAAAGTCATTTGTTTGTAGTTATTATTTATAGACCAAAATGTAAAATATTATATTAATAAATGGTGCTTTGTAGGATTGGATAAAACAAATAGCTTTGTGTGATTTTCCAAAAGTATATAAAATTAAGAGGAATCCATCTGATACTTCTAACAGATTTTACTGAAGAAATTTTAGCACAAAATATAATGTCTTAAGTTTACCATGTTTGCATCAAAGAGAGCTTGAAGATTTAAAGAGATATAGATATAGGAAACATATTTATGAAACATAGATCTACAGATATACGATACTTCACAACCTTATATTTTCTTACATACCTTTTCTTACATAAATATTCTATATGATTAGCTTGCTCTAATCTTTACCCTTAGTGGTAGAAGTAGCATATTTATTTTATTTTGTACTCACCATTTGCATATAATCACATATATTTATGGTTAGGGCATATGAACAGATTTTTTAGGGTGGAGGAGGGAGGAAGATTGTCCCTGAGCTAACATTCCTGCCAATCTTTCTTTGTTTAGTATGTGGGACGCCTCCATAGAATGGATTAATGAGTAATGCATAGGTCCACGCCTGGGATCTGAACCCACAAACCCCAGGCCGCTGAAGCAGAGCACATGAACTTAACCACTACACCACCAAGCCGGCTCCTTTGTTTTTTTTATTTTGTTTTTAAGAAGAATAAAAAAGAAAGGAAGTTGAGAAATTGTCTTCAAGACCTTTGATATTTTTCATTTGTTGTCTTTTCTTTAAATGTTTTAACATAACAAGCAGAACTTTAATATTTTCAAGCTCTTTTTGCAATATTTTACTGCATGTAATAAACATATATTGTGCTTTGTTCATGAGCAAAGCACTTTTCTGGGTATTAAAAAACTGAAAACAGGAGCTAGCCCAGTGGCGCAGGAGTTAAGTGTGCATGTTCCGCTTCGGCGGCCCAAGGTTCACGGGATCGGATCCCGGGTGCGGACATGGCACTGCTTGGTAAGCCATGCTGTGGCAGGCATCCCACATATAAAGTAGAGGAAGATGGGCACAGATGTTATCTCAGGGCCAGTCTTCCTCAGCAAAAAAGAGGAGATTGGCGGCAGACATTAGCTCAGGACTAATCTTCCTCAAAACAAAACAAAACCTGAAAACCTACTAGTCAATACATCTAATACAAAGCATATTGCCCAAAGTTTTTTTTCTTTTCAAACACTAGCTTAATTCCTTCACCTTCCATATTTAATGCATCAGCATTTCCTGTGGGCTCTACTTTCAAAGTACAGCCAGAAACTAGAGATTTCTTATCATCTAATACAAGCGGCCATCATACCCCCTGCAAATTATTGAAACCACCTTCTACACTTTATATAGTCTGTATCCTTACAGTAATAATTTTTTAATATTTAAATGCAAGTCAATAATATCATTTTCTCAAAATCTTCCAACTACGTCCCATGAATTTGAATATCTATATCTATTTACTTATCTTTCAATCTTCTAGATATTTTTTAAGTGAACATGGTAAAATTAAGGCATTGAATTTTACTCTAAAAACAATTAAGGGTCAAATCTGTTAGAAATATCAAAAGAATTCTTCTTCATTTTAAACACTTTTGGAAACTTCCCCAATGCAATTTAACTCATTGTTTTCTCTGATACTGAAAAGCATCATTAATTAATTCTAACTCTCGGCTACGTCACATCAGGTCCCACCCGGCCTGTCCTGTTTCCTCTCAGGCCGCATTTCCTTCAGCTCCAGCCCCTCTGGACATGCTGGTGTTCCTTCAACAGCACAAGCTGTGCCCTTATCGGCTTTCATGGCACCTTTCTCCTTGACCTGGGGAGCATTACCTCTAGATCTTCACACGGCTTGTTCTTTCACATTATCAAGATCTCTGCTGAAATCTTCTCCTTGGAGAGATCTTCCAGAACAACTCTATCTAAAAGCCAATCTCCACTAAATCATGCTCAATGTCTTTCTTCAGTTTGTCTTCATACTTTAAACACCGCCTGAATTATACTACGAAACCTTCCTTAATTCCTTCGCGTCCACCTTGCTGTCCTGTCTTGGCTTTTATCACGTGACATTCTTCAAGTTTTTATTTTCCTGCATTAGCTCGTCCTCCAGAATATTTCCTTCTTTCCCCTTTGTTGGCTATTCCTCCATCAATTTAAATTTTGAGTGTCCAGAACTCAGTCTTAGCTCTCTTCTCTTCTCTGTTAACTTATTTCAGGTGATTTCATGAAGGTTTTAAACTTTGATAAGACTTCAAATAACATCAATGTGTTGATGTTTCAAAATGCAACTCAAGACTCATATATACCACGTCCTCCTTAATATCTGCACACTAAGACATTTCAATATTAATATTTCTAAATGGAGCTGTTTATCCCACCCCAACCCAGTGTATTCCTCCACTATCCCCAGTTTTCCCCATTCCTATAAATAGCATTCGATAAATTCAATAGTTCAAGCCAAAAAACCCAGGCATTCATGCCATTTTCTTTTCTCCCAAAACCGGTCCATCACTGAGTACTGTATCTCCAAAAATATACATTTCCCACTTCTCCCCATCTCCATTACTATCCCTCTGTCCATCTTCAATACTATCACTCAAATCTTACCTCTTTTCTCCACTAATGTAATATCTTTCCACTTCTACCTTATCTGCTGCATTCCATTTTTATATCATAAAGAAGGTGGAATATTCTTTTACAGTACATCACGTCACTCCCTGGCTTAAATTTCTTGAATGGCTTTCCATTGCCTTTGGAATATGATGCAATCCGCTCATCAAGCCCCGTAGACCCTGCATAATCTGGTTCCTTCTCACCTCCACAATCTGATTTCATCAGACTCTCCCCCTCTGTCACCAGGCTCTAACCACAGCAACCTCCTTTCTGCTCCTCCAAAATTCCAAGTCCATCCTGCCTAACGGGCTTTATATTTCTTTCTCTGTCTAAACATTGCTCTGCTCTTCAAATAACTTCAGGAATCATTCAAATATCACTTCCTCAGAGAAGCTGCCCCAGACTGCCATTGATTCATTCAGAAATATTGATCAGCTTCTTCCTGTGCGCCAAGCACTATGATCGGTGGAAAAATATTGATTTCTTTCCTTCCTGAAGCTAAGATTCTATTAGTAATGATAAATAATCATTTCAGAAGTTTCTACAGTACTTCACAATTATAGTTTTGCTTTTGTTAATTCCAAATGCTTAGTAAGTGCAAATTTTGCAATATAATTTCAAAAGTTTAAGACTAGAGAGTGTAATTAAGAGTCTGGGGGCCGGCCTGGTGGTGCAGCGGTTAAGTTTGCACATTACACTTTGACGGCCTGGAGTTCGCTGGTTCGGATCCTGGATGCGGACCTATGCCCTGCTTGTCAAGCCATGCTGTGTCAGGCATCCTACATATAAAGTGGAGGAAGATGGGCACAGGTGTTAGCTCGGGGCCAATCTTCCTGAAAAAAAAAAAAATTCGGACTCCATTTTTGGTGTTTGACTTCTGACGTCTTTCACACACACCCTCGCTTCCCTTTCTCCCCCCACATTTGGGCAAGGCAATAGGAAAGCCTGGCTTGGCCATGCAGTGGCAGTTCAAATCATGCACACCCCGTCCTCCAGGCCCCACCTTCTATCCCCAGTAAAAACCAGCACCACTGGCCTGTCAGCCTATCCTCTACCTACTTTGTTTCACTCTGTTCTAAACTTGAGACTTTCCCCTTAGAGAATTCTTTGTGTTTACTGTGTTTCTTTCTATTGTATGTCCTTTGGTACCTGTGTGTCATTCATCCTAACCTCCATAAATTTTGGAGAGGCATGCTGCCCAGCGTCCAGCAGAGGATGCTAAGTGCCCTAGTGAAACAACTGGCACCGTGAGCAGTAAGCCAGGGCACTGTCACAGTTATGAGGTATCTTCAATCTCTCCCTCCTCGCTCGCTACCTGGGTCCATCACACACAGTTCAGCACGCCTGAATGGGATCCGCCAAGTGCTGAGCTTGTGTGCTGATGTTCTAGACTGTGCCTCTTTATGTTGGGTTGTCCAGGTTTTACCAGTCTGAAATTTATCCAGTCTGAGTTTGTCCTTATGAGTGAGGAAAAGTGGCAAAGAGCCTGAACTTGGGTAGAGTCAAGAAAGCAAAAAGGGAATAGAAGATGCGTTGTTTAGAGCATGAAGGGCCATTGCGGTGCATCTGATCGGGCACTGACTCCTGTATTTCCAGAATACTGTAGGCTAAGGAACAGTGGGTCCCCTGGGCAGTCAGTAGTTCCTAGGTGGCATTTAGACCCCAATGGTATGGACCTACAAGGTTAAATGTTGGAGTTGCTGTCCCGCTTATTTCACAATATTTTGATCCACATTGGGATTCACCCCAAAACAAAAAATTAAAATTCTCTTAAAATATACTGAATCACAAAGGTATAGATAAAATTGCTTCAAGAAACAAAAAATGTGATCATGATTCAAATTTGGTTCTGCCAAATAAAAATCCTAGGGTGAAATTCAAAGTTTAGGATAAGATTGCATAATAAAGGGTAAGGAGAATAATTAGCTTTATATCTAAGTTTCAAACCAGATACAATGAATTACCTATAGTTAAATTTTCAGCCCCAAGAGTCTATCTTACTAAATAGGACTCTTTAAATTTCTCATAGCAACTCAACAGTATCAACTAATAAAAGCTACCAAATCATAACTCAGGTTGTAAAACCTCCTACAGGACAGGATAACTAGTCCAATGGTTTTCCCCTTCAACAGTTCAATTAAGACTAAATAAGGCTGGATGGTACCTGAGTATGAGTTATCATAGCTCTGTGGTGCTTCCTATAAACCTCTAATTCCAAACATTACTAAAATGGCAAATTCCATTCAATTGGCCATTGAAAAACACTTTGCTGTCATACTTGGCTGGCATGTTCTCTTCAGGGCTTCTCTCAACAGCCTCCTGGTTATAATTTACATTCCCCTTTGACACGAAATAGTACACCTTTACTTGGCATCCTTTGATACCTGAATAGTCCAGACATCGTACACAGGCCATGCAGACAAGACCTCCCCCACATCCAGCTGTCCTTTGGAATCCAGGTATGGCATTTATTGATGATGCTTTTGTCTATAAACACAAACACAGAGATTTAGGAACATATGTGCATAACATATTTTAAAGACATTTGTAAAAGTAAAAGAATATAAATTATTTTTCTCCAGTGATACCCTGGTCAAATCAATGAAGTAAAAACCAAATTTTTGATTTGGTATTTCTTTAGTCTTGGATTGAAGTAGTTTTTAAATTTAGTTTCATTGAGATGAGCTCAGTTTTCCTTCAAAATAATGGCTACCCGGCAATGAGTTTTCCAGAGTTGACAGATGTTTACAATATGCATAACCGGATACATACATAAACATTTAAGACTTCTATAGAAGTGCAATTGGAGTAGGGAGAGGAAAGAAATGAAAAATAGCAGATATTTCTTATTAAACTCATCCAGAAAGGGCATGAATTATACAACTTTAGGGTGCATTTGCAACTAGATTAATGGAAATTTATTCACAAAACTCCCTAGGAACAGAGATGAGTATATACTATTTACATTTCTCATTTTACATATTATAAATTTATACATGTCAATAAGTTATATACTTAAAAGACCAGCAAGAAAATATTTAATAAGAAATGATTTTTTTGATCTTGTTTTGATGTTTAGTTACATGTGGAAGGACACAGGAATTTGAAATTCTTACATCAAACCCAAAAAGTTACCTTGCATGAGAACAAGAGAGACCACACTTATTAAAGTCTTGATGCTACAACTCTAATTTAAGCTGGAAATTGTTGCTTTTGTTTCTGTTGCAAACACTGCCTTTTTTATTTCTCTTGATTCTGAGACGGTCTTCCTCATCAGTTCTTCTGGATGTGAAACAATTCAGAGGCTCGTTTTACAGATCACTTAGATTGTTTCGCCCTAAGAATTCCATAAACAATTCTAGCTTTTCTTCTACTTTTAGTACTGTCTGTAATATTACAAGGGGCAAGCCCAGTGGCCTAGTGGTCAAGTTTGCGCGCTCAGCTTCGGTGGTCCGGGATTTGCGCGCTCAGCTTCGGTGGTCCGGGGTTTGCGCTCAGCTTCGGGGTCGGGGTTTGCGCTCAGCTTCGGTGGTCCGGGGTTTGCGGTTTCAGATCCCTGGTGCAAACCTAGCGCCGCTCATCAAGCCACACTGTGCTTCTGTCTCACATAAAATAGAGAAAGATTGCCACAGATGTTATACATAAAATATATCCATCATTCTTTTCTTATAGAAAAATTATCAGATAAATGAAAATATATTCTGGGGCCAGCCTGGTGGTGCAGCAGTTAAGTGCGCATATTCTGCTTTAGAGGCCTAGGGTCCTCTGGTTCAGATCTCGGGTGCAGACATGGCACAGCTTAGCAAGCCATGCTGTGGTAGGTGTCCCACATATAAACTAGAGGAAGAGGGGCACAGATGTTAGCTCAGGGCCAGTCTTCCTCAGCAAAAAGAGGAGGATTGGCAGATCTTCCTCAAAAAGAAAAGAAAAGAAAATATATTCTAAATGAACTTTTAACATCTCAGTGATGTTTTAATCAAAGGATCACTTGATGTATAGAATTGACATGAGATCAACATATAATAAAAGATGCTTGTAAGTACACTTCTGTTTTTTCAAGAGATGAGTAATCTTTTAACTTCAAAATTGAGCCACAAGTTAACAAAAGCAAATCAAGAAGTTGATCTCATGATCATTAAGAGATTTCCTTATTGACCTCTGATGCATTTTGATTGCTAGAATATGGTTCTAATGGCACCAAACTCATAAAAATTGATTTTTAAAATTAAAATGTGAATCACAATTTCTCACCAGCCACCTTTGGAACACAAATAGAGGTGGCAGTTGAGGACAAGATGGGGGGGTGTGATCGGCTCTTTGTAGATCTACCAGGAGGTAACCAGCTCAGAAACATCTCAACATATATGTTGACAGTGGGTTGTCTTTGAGAAAGAAAGGTAGAAATATTTTTCGAAGCACCTATAGATTATTTCTTAGTTAAGATTATTGTATTAAGAGCCCACAGTTTTCTCAGTTGCCTCCGCTAACACTGGAATCCTCTAACTCCTTTTCAGTTCATATTCACAGATCCCAATTCAAACATTTTTGAAAAGTATTATTCCTGGGAAAGCATATTGTAAATGCAGTGTTGTGAAGTGTAATGTTTTACCTGAGCAAATGATTTAACAGGCTTTCTCTTAACTTTCATGTTTCAGCAAGAATTTCTAAGCCAATCTTACATGTTAAGATTTTTATGGAGAAGAAAGAAATGGTGTTTGTGAGTTTCTGCTTGAATCAGAAGATATTTTGACATTATTCATGTGGAAAATATTTATGTGCAAATAACAAACAAATAAAATTAAACCATGTTGTTTTGGTAACCACTTCAGTGTATTGTATGACAGTTGTATGGTAACTAATGTATTATGTGGCAATTATTTTTCCCAAACAGCTAAATATTTTCCATATATTGTTTCTTTTTCCAAATGAAAAATGTAGACAGTTCTAGAAAGTTTTGGAAATAAAAAAATGTTTTTGACCTCCAGATCAAACAATTTTATTAATATTCAGTAACATGAATAGCCAAAGAACAACCATCAGCATATTTTCTGCATTTCCCTGACTTACTTTATGTGAATAAGAAATCAACCACATATTCAAAATGGATACAACCTTGTAAAATTTTATAAGCTTTTCTTAACCCAGAGATAACAGAGAAGAAAATACATTAACTAATAATTTACCACCCTCCGTAAGGACAATGTTACAACCTTCTTAAAAATAATTTTTTAATTTAACCACTGTAATGCTTGGGTAAAAAACATCTTATGAAAATTTTCACAAGTACGCTCACAAATTTAAAATGTAATATATAAATTCTCCTAGACCTGTTATGACCCAGATATTTATTCTAACTGTCTCTTAAGTAGAGAAATTGTCAGCAGACGAGAGAATAATTCCAAAGTCTGGATTTGATGTACTTTTCAAATGTCACATTTTTTGTTTAACTACACACAACGTGGAAAATGCTTTCTGTGTAAGAAAATTGTGTATACTGTTTCTACTAGGTACCGTACCAGCAGATCCATATGTATTAGACTAATCATTAAATGTATTTTGTGGAAAATTCTCAGGGAAAATAAGTCAGTTCACTTGATCAGTCTTGTTGAACATTTTCCCTCTACTTCTGGTGCACGTGTGGAGGCAACATTCTCTTCTAACTCATGAATTCAACACATTTTTGAGCAATAACTATGTGCTAGGCACTAAGTATTGGTTATAACGGTGAAAAAACCCAGCCATGGTGCCTAAAGCTATTCCAGCTGGGGTCTGGGGATTCCTAATCTGAAAGCTACGGAGAGGATAAAATAGAAACTGGATGGAGAGGAGATAGGGTGGCATCATCTCTTTGAATTATATCTGTTTCAAATACACAAGTCAGAAACAAGTCTTTACATCTGAAATTTTTTTTGTATTGTAAATAGCCAAAAATACTTTCAGCCCTCTAAGTATCTGAGTGTCAGGCCCAGGCTCTACACAAACTATTCCACCTCTTATTTGAAATATTGTTCTGTGAAATCTGAGTTCTTTTCATCCAAGAATTTAGATTGTTTGCTTCTGAGTTTCATATAGATGCAAGCCAGCTTACACATGATTTGCCTGCCTGACTGCTGTTTGCAGTGTCACAAATCTGAAATTCGTACAATACCATGCCCTGTAATTTATGCTGTGCTATAACTCAGCTTCTTCAGTAAGGGGAAGTTTATATTCTTGTAAAACATTTCCTGGGTTACAAATAATAATACAAGTGGTCAGATAACGGAGATGGGACTACGTTTGAGTCTGCAGATTATAAGCATCACTGTGCCTCAGCTGAGCGTCTAGAGTGTATGTTTGTCATCCTGCGACTGGAAGCCTTTGGTTTGGATTATGGAAGTCAGGTGCCCGTGGATATCCCTTGGACACTCAAAATGAAGAGTTTAACCAATCTGCTGTTGAGAACAGAAATACTTTACCAATGGCCCCTGCTGTGAGTGAAATTGACTTAGATTACAAAATCTACGATCACGGCAAGGTCAGGGGCAAATCACATCACTGCTGCAGAGTGTCTCCTGTTAGGCACAGTGAGTGTGACAAGAAAATAGAGAAGACATGAGGGGAGAAAATAACAACAGAAACCGCAAAACAATACCAAAAAAGAGTTATGTGTTTAAATTCCTCCTCACTGGAGAGGTTACTGGCGCTTAATTACAAACTGATCCTTTATTTATCTAAGATTTCATTTGAGCTCTTTTGTAGAAAAGACTATATTTAAAAATTTCAAGAATTTTCTAAAACAATAATCACTCAGTTTTTAATATTTATTTACCTCTCATAGAAAATTAAGAATAGGGACATCGGAAGAAAATACACAACGTGATTAGTGCCCTCCTATTGTCAATAGAGTGAGCAAAAATATAAACAATTCTAATAATTTATTTTCAGAACTCCATAGGGTAAGTTCTAATTCATGTGCATGTATTCACACACATGTACACCTACCTACACGCACACACACGGAATTTGTTTTTATAAATGATATTATCCCTCTGGACGCCAGTTCTTATTGCTAAATTAGATAACACTTTTTATAGTTTTTGGTGACAGCTTCCTGTTTTGAACATCATCTTAACAGACTGGAAATGCTTATCATTGGGTTAAAAAGGTGCGGTCCCTTCTTGAGCCAAGACCCTCATCTTATCTCCTGAGTATATGTCTGTTTCCAGCATTTAGATGCTGTTTCCAAAAGCTGGGTCCAAGGATCACATGCGTTAGAATCTTCTAGAATGCTTAAGATCAATACATTTTACCCAAACTTCTGTATCACAATCTCGGGAATTAGGTAGTGAAATCTTTCTTGTAAACACCTCACGTGATCCCTATGGACACCAAAGTTTGAGAATCATGGTTTTTACTATAAAACTGCATTGTAATATTAAATGTAAATATTAGACCTCTAAGTGATAATAGCTGTAATTCCAAGTAAAATTCTAATGCTAATGTGTCACAAAACTTTCATTCATTCACTTGTTCATACTACTACAAATACTTTCACTGGTCTCTTCATGGAGTGTACAATTACGCCGCATAAGTATTTAAGTATATTTTTATCTGTAGATAGTTTGGCACAACTACAGATCTGTGAATCTTTACAGAAACTATATCTCCTTTGAGTTTCTTGGGCTGCAGTTTAGGAGCAACTGTTGCAAATTGTAAGTAGTTTCTGTGTCCATTACAGGCCAGATAAGAACATCTGCCCTCTCCTGATGTCTGTAACCAGTCAGTTCCTATAATAGAAAGAAACATGTTCGGGATGCGTTCGGCTTTGCGGTCTCTGAAATTTAGAAGAACACAGTCAGTGATTATCAGTTGTAAACATCAATTTTTAGAATTCTGTTTTGCTGAAAGCCAACTTAACTAAACAATCCCAGAGCCAAATGATTCTGTTTGGGGAAAAATATATTAGCATGATTAATGTTTTAAAATAAAATTAAGGATGTATTTTCCTTGATATATCAATACATGCTTTTTTATAAGATTTATAAGTAGAAAAAATGCAGGAAAAATGAACGGTGGCCTCTATCTCCATCACTCGATGATGACCAGTGTTATTTGAGTGGATTTTCTAGTATTCTTATATATTTTCTTTAAAAAACTGTTACCATACTGTATTTGTTTTTTACTTAATATTACATTATCCATATTTTCTTTATTATAGATACTTTGTTATTATAATGATAGTAACTACATAATATCTCATAAAGAATATTCTCTTTACCATAGTTTGCTTAAGCATTATAGTATTTTTAAGTATTTATATGGTTTCCAATATTTCAAAGCAATAAATGACACTGAAATGAATTTCAGGCTTAGAACACTGTATAAATTTTGGATTGCTTCCTTTGGGCAAATTTACAGGAATGAAAATATGTAGTCAAGGGACATAAAATATTAAAGCTTTGATACCTACTTGGAAATTGTTTCTCAGCGTTTTATTGGCTTTCTGGATGGCAATATGAAAATATATACCAAAATCTTTAAAATGCCCTTGTTATTTAACGTAACTATTAGCATTTGTAGTAAAATTAATAATGAATAGGCTAAAATATTTGGAGTTATTTATTGATTTTAATAGGAAAAATCCAACAAGTGTTGGTTACCTAAAGTTTAGAAATGAAACTATATAATATTTTATAGCCAATAAAATATTCTTAAAGCAAAATAATAATGATATAAAAATTATTTTTGATAGAGTGCTAGGTTAAAAATTGGTTAGCATATATATTATATATATACATGTATGGTTATATATGTATATAGATATATATATATGGTTTGAATATACGTAAATATATATCATATAATCATAGGCCTGATAGGAATGCATATATTTTTAGTGTTATTTTCAGGTCTTTGTATATATGTATTTATGTGTCAAAATAGATACTGTAGTCAGAAAAAACAAATGCAGAAAGTTGTACCAATATCATTTACACCAGCTTTGGGTAAGAGTGTCATTTTCCGTAGCTTTGCAAACCATCACTCTATCTTTAAAGCTAAACGTACTTGGAAATAATTGCGCATTATATCTAATAAGGTAAATTATGTACTTTAAATTTAAGAAAGTAGTATTGATATGTATATATATTTTCAGTTTAGAAATTTTGATGTTAGAAAGTGCTTTGCACAAAAGAACTCAATGCTTTGCCCAAAAGGTCAAAATAGGTGACTTTGCCATGGCAGAACATACTTATAAGATTGACTACTTTTGCAAGGATGGTTAAGGGCTGCTTCCTGGGGAACATGGCACCGACTGGGGTGTTCGCTAAGGAGTCTGATGTCTGACAAGATGATATTTACTTCACTGCATTTGAAAATAGATATTTCATCCATTTTTGCATATAGTTTTAGAAAAATTGTGTTTTTCATTCAGGATGTCATATAATTGTGTAAAAATTAGATTATTAATGCTAATTATGTATAAGTAAAATAGTCATTTTCCAAACCAAAATTAGAGAAACTAATGGACTCAAATGAGTAAACTGAACTTTCTCAAGGAAATGCATAATAATCTATATGTTTATTTTGCTTTTCTATTAATATTAAGACGAATAAGACATGTATCTTTTTTTAATTTTTATTTTTTTCAGATGTACATCATATTTCGAATTCTGTATACATTACATCATGTTCACCACCCAGACACTAATTATAGTGCATCCCCTCACGTGTGACCCTAATCACCCCTTTTGCCCTCCCCCCTCCCCCCTTCCCCAATGGTAACCACCAGTCCAATCTCCAATGCTATGTGTTTTTTTTTTTTTTGTCGTTTTTATCTTCTACTTATGAGTGAGATCATATGGTATTGATTTTCTCCCTCTGACTTATTTCATTCAGCATAATACGCTCAAGTTCCATCCATGTTGTCACAAATGGCCGGATTTCATCATTTCTTATGGCTGAGTAGTAGTCCATTGTGTATAAATACCACATCTTTATCCATTCGTCCCTTGATGGGCACCTAGGTTGCTTCCATGTCTTGGCTATTGTGTATAATGCCGCAATGAACATAGGGGTGAAAATATCTTTATGCCTTTGTGTTTTCAAGTTTTTTGGATAAATACCTAGCAGTGGAATAGCTGGATCGTATGTTAGATCTATCCTTAATTTTCTGAGGATACTCCATACTGCTTTCCATAGTGGCTGCACCAGTTTGCACTGCCACCAGCACTGAACAAGGGTTCCCTTCTCTCCACAACCTCTCCAACATTTGTTGTTTCCTGTCTTGTTAATTATAGCCATTCTGACCAGAGTGAGGTGATACCTCATTGTAGTTTTGATTTGCATTTCCCTGATAGCTAATGATGTTGAGCATCTTTTCATATGCCTGTTAGCCATCTGTATGTCTTCTTTTGAGAAATCTCTGCTCAGATCTTTTGCCCATTTTCTAATTGGATTGTTGGGTTTTTTGTGGTTGAGCTGTATGAGTTCTTTGTGTATTTTGGATATTAACCCCTTATCTGATATGTGGTTTGCAAATATCTTCTCCCAATTGTTAGGTTGTCTTTTCGTTTTGTTGATGGTTTCCTTTGCTGTGCAGAAGCTTTTTAATTTGATGTAGTCCCATTTGTTCATTTTTTCTTTTGTTTCCCTTGCCCGGTCAGACATGGGACTTGAAAATATGCTACTCAGACCAATGTCATAGAGTGTACTGCCTATGTTTTCTTCTAGAAGTCTCATGGTTTTGGGTCTTACATTCAAGTCTTTAATCCATTTTGAGTTGATTTTTGTGCATGGTGTAAGGGAATGGTCTACTTTCATTCTTTTGCATGTGGCTGTCCAGTTTTCCCAACACCATTTATTGAAGAGACTCTCCTTTCTCCATCATATGCTCTTGGCTCCCTTATCGAATATTAGCTGTCCATAAACGTGTGGGTTTACTTCTGGGCTCTCAATTTTGTTCCATTGATCTGTGTGTCTGTTTTTGTGCCAGCACCATGCTGTTTTGGTTACTATGGCTTTGTAGTATAATTTGAAATCAGGGAGTGTGATACCTCCAGCTTTGTTTTTTTTCTCAGGAATCCTTTGGCTATTCAGGGTCTTTTGTTGTTCCATATAAATTTTAGGATTCTTTGTTCTATTTCTGTAAAAAGTGTTGTTGGAACTTTGATAGGGATTGCATTGAATCTATAGATTGCTTTAGGAAGTATGGACATTTTAACAATGTTAATTCTTCCAATCCAAGAGCAAGGAATATCTTTCCATTTCTTTGTGTCTTCTTTGATTTCTTTCAACAACGTTTTATAGTTTTCGGTGTACAGATCTTTCACCTCTTTCGTTAAGTTTATTCCTGGGTATTTTATTCTTTTTGTTGCAATTGTAAATGGGATTGTATTCTTAATTTCTCTTTCTGATACTTCGCTGTTAGTGTATAGAAACACAACCGATTTTTGTGCATTGATTTTGTATCCCGCAATTTGACTGTATTCCTTTATTATTTCCAAAAGTTTTTTAGTGGACTCTTTAGGGTTTTCTAGATATAAAATCATGTCATCTGCAAAGAGTGACAGTTTCACTTCTTCTTTTCCAATGTGGATCCCTTTCATTTCTTTTCCTTGCCTGATTGCTCTGTCTAGGACTTCTAATACTATGTTAAATAAGAGTGGTGGCAGTTAAATAAATAACCTTGGCTGGTTCCTGTTCTTAGAGGGATAGTTTTCAGTTTTTCTCCATTGAGAATGATATTTCCTGTGGGTTTGTCATATATGGCCTTTATTATGTTGAGGTATTTCCCTTCTATACTCATTTTATTTAGAGTTTTTATCATAAATGGATGCTATATCTTGTCAAATGCTTTCTCTGCATCTATTGAGATGATCATGTGATTTTTATTCTTCATTTTGTTGATGTGGTGAATCGCGTTGATAGATTTGCAGATGTTGAACCATCCCTGCATCCCCAGAATGAAACCCCCTTGATCATGATATATGATCTTTTCAATGTATTGTTGTATTCGATTTGCTAGTATTTTGTTGAGGATTTTTGCATCGATGTTCATCAGTGATATTGGCCTGTAATTTTCTTTTTTTTGCGTTGTCCTTGTCTGGTTTTGGTATCAGGATATGTTTGCTTCATAGAAGGAGTTAGGAAGCCTCCCCTCCTCTTCAATTTTTTGGAAGAGTTTGAGAAGGATAAGTATTAAGTCTTCTTGGAATGTTTGGGAAGCCATCTGGTCCTGGACTTTTAATTTTTGGGAGGTATTTGATTGCTGTTTCGATCTCTTTACTGGTGATTGGTCTATTCAAATTTTCTACATCTTCTGGGTCCAGTTTTAGAAGGCTGTATCTTTCTAAGAGTTTATCCATTTCTTCTAGATTTTCCAATTTGTTGGTGTATAGCTTTTCATAGTATTCTCTTATTATCTTTTGTATTTCTGAGGTCTCCGTTGTAATCTCTCCTCTTTCGTTTCTGATTTTATTTATTTGAGCCTTCTCTCTTTTTTACTTGGTGAGTCTAGCTAAGGGTTTGTCAATTTTGTTTATCTTTTCGAAGAACGAGCTCTTGGTTTCATTAATTTTTTCTATTGTTTTTTAGTCTCTATTTCATTTATTTTTGCTCTGATTTTTATTATTTCCTTCCTTCTGCTGATTTTGGGCTTTGTTTGTTGTTCTTTTTCCAGTACCTTTATGTGCACTTTTAGATTGTCTATTTGCAATTTTTCTTCTTTGTTGAGGTAGTCCTGAATTGCTATAAACTTCCCTCATAGAACCGCTTTTGCTGTATCCCACAGATTTTGGCATGTCGTGTTTTCATTTTCATTTGTTTCCAGGAATTTTTTGATTTCTTCTTTGATTTCTTCATTGACCCAATCATTGTTCAGTATCATTTTGTTCAATCTCCACATTTTTGTGGCTTTTCAGGTTTTCTTTCTGTAGTTGATTTCCAGTTTCATACCTTTGTGGTCAGAAAAGATGCATGGCATTATTTCGATCTAGTTAAATTTATTGAGACTTGTTTTGTGGCCTAATATGTGATCAATCCTGGAGAATGTTCCATGGGCATGTGAAAAGAATGTGTCTTCTGTGGTTTTTGGATGGAATGTTCTGTATATATCTACTAAGTCCATCTGGTCTAATGTGTCCTCTAAGGCGAGTGTTTCCTTATTGATCTTCTGTCTGGATGATCTATCCATTGGTGAAAGTGGAGTGTTAAAGTCCCCTACTATTATTGTGTTACTGTCTATTTCTCCTCTTACGTCTGTTAATAATTGCTTTATATATTTAGGTACTCATATGTTGGGTGCGTAGATATTTACAAGTGTAATATTTTCTTGTTGGATTGTTCTCTTTATCATTATGTAGTGCCCGTCTTTGTCTCTTATTACAGTTTTTGATTTAAAGTCTATTTTGTCTGATATTAGTATTGCTACCCCGCTTTCTTTTCTTTGCCATTTGCATGGAATATCTTTTTCCATCCTTTCACTTTCAGTTTGTGGGTGTCTGTAGGTCTGAAGTGTGTGTCTCGTATGCAGCATATACATGGATCTTGTCTTTTTATCCAGTTGACCACCCTATGGCATTTGATTGGAGCATTTAGTCCGTTGACATTTAAAGTAGCTGTTGATAAATATGTATTTATTGCCATTTTGTCACTTTTTCTTTTTTTTGGGTGTTTTAGTAGTTCTTCTCAGTTCCTTTCTTTTTCTCTCGCTCTCTTCCCTTGTGGTTTGATGGCTATCTTTAGTAACATGTTTGATTTCTTTTGTCCCTGCTTGTTATAGCTTTCTGGTTTGTGGTTACCATGAGGATCCTATTTAATATACTATGCATGTAACACTCTATATTGAGTAGATAGACTCTTTAGCTTGACCTCTTTCTAAAAGCTCTACTTTTTCACTCCCCTCCTCCCACATTATATGTTTTTCACATCATATATAGTCTTTTGTTTAGTGTGTGTCTATCCATTACCCTCTTATCATTGAAATAGATGATTTTAGTACATTTGTGTTTTAACCTTCATATTATCTTCACAGGTAGTTGACCTGCTGCGTTTACTATACTTTTACCTTACAAGTGATTTTATTGCCTGTTTTTTGTTGTTGTTGTGGGGTTTTTTGATATATATATTTTTTTTGTCTCTTTGTGGTCATTGCTTTCCCACTTAAATAAGTCCCTTCAGCCTTTCTTGTAGAACTGGTTTCTTGGTGATAAACTCCTTTAATTTTTGCTTGTCTGGGAAGCTCTTTATCTCTCCTTCCATTCTGAATGACAGCCTTGATGGATAGAGTATTCTTGGTTGTAGGTTTTGTCTTTTTAGCACTTTAAATATGTCGTGCCATTCTCTTCTTGACTGTAGGGTCTCGACTGAGATCCGCTGACGGCCTGATGGGCTTCCCTTTATGTGTCACTTGTGGCCTTTCTCTTGCTGCTTTTAGGATTCTCTCTTTGTCTTTAATTTTAGACATTTTGATTATAATATGTCTTGGTGTGGGCCTCTTTGGGCTTCTCTTGTTTGGAGCTCTCTGTGCTTCCTGGACTTGGATGTCTGTTTCCTTTCTCAGGAGAGGAAAATTTTCCTCTATTATTTCCACAAATAAATTTTCTGCCCCTTTGTCTCTCTCTTCTCCTTCTGGGACCCCTATAATCTGAATGTTAGCACGCTTGATATTGTCCCAGAGTTCCCTTACACTGTTCTCATTCTGTCTAATTCTTTTTTCTCTTTTCTGTTCTGCCTTGGTGATTTCCTCTAATCTTTCGTCTAGCTCGCTCATTCGTTCTTCTGCTTCCTCTACTCTACTATTGAGTCCCTCTAGTAAATGTCTCATTTCCAGTATTGTATTCTTCATTTCTGATTGGTTCTTTTTTATATCTTCCAGTTCTTTGCTGATGTGCTCACTGTGTTCATCCATTCTTCTCTGCATATCTGTGAGCATCCTCATTATATTTTGTTTGAATTCTTTGTCAAGGAGGTCGCTAGTTTCTGTTTCACTTAGTTCTTTTTCTGGTGTTTTGTAGTGTTCCCTTGCTTGGAAAGTATTCCTTTGACTCCTCATTATGCCTCTTTCTCTGTGTTATTTTCTTTGTACTAGGTGAATCGGCTATGTCTCCTGATCTTGGAGAAGTGGCCTTATGTATGAGACGTCTTATGAGGCCCAGCAGTGTGCTCCCTCTCATCACCAGACCATAAGAACCAGGAGTGACCCCTTTGTGGGCTACTTGTGTTCTTCTGCTGGGGCAGGGTTGCTCCCACTGTAGGTACCCAGGGAGTCTGATCTTTCCTTCCCTGGCCAGCTGTTTGTAAATCCGGTTTGGGGGGGCCTCAGCACTGTTGACTACAAAGTCTATCAGCACACTCTTAGTGCAATTGTCCTCTTAATTGGGTTGGTACCCAGTGTAGCTGGTTGCTAGGCTCAGGGGCGTACAGTTGTGATAGGCCTGAGGCCAACAAGGCTGATGTCAGTTCTCTTAGGAGTGCAGCTGAGTGGGGCTAGCCCTTGGCATGGGGGCACTCAAATGTTTCAGGCTTTGGAAGGTGGGTCTGATCCTTTTTATGGGTATTTGTGAACCACAAGTCTTCTGCCACTGATAAGCCCCACCCCCCAATGGACCACATACACTGTCAACACAGTCCTGGTCCGTGCACACTTCTCAATCCCCTGCAGTGTACCCCAATGCCACACTGCAGAGGTCCCCACCTCTGCCCCAGTGCCCCCAACAGTTCACCTGGTCCTCACACAGGCCCTGCCCAACAGAGGCAGACACCCTTGCCTGCCTGTAGAGGATCAAGGCACTCAGTCAATGCAGGCTGAAAAGTAGCCTGAGGGCTTGCTGTTAGGTGGGGCCAGTCCCTAGAGGGGGTTGCCTGCCCTGGGTGAACTGGATTAAATCTGTGCTCTAATGGCTGTGGCAGACCCTGGGCTAACAGCCCAAGGGATGCACCTCAATGGCCCCCACTGGTGTCCATATCAGCACTCCTGGACCAGCTCAGAACAACGGCCCCCACCAATGTCTCAGTCTCCAAGGAGGACCTGCCTCTCACCAAGATGCCCCCAGAGCCCACCAGGTGAGTCTCATTTCACCAAAGGACAGTCAGCCTTCTCTCTGGTGATTTTAGGTTGCTGCAATGAGTGAGTTTGTGTGTGGGCCCTTTAAGACCTGGGTCTTTTCAGCTTTCCGCCAATAGCTTTTCTGGGTTATCCGCACTCCAGTGAATAGCCAGCAAAGCCAGATAGTAAGACCCCCATCTCAGTTGGGCTGAGTCCGAAGGATCGTTATGGAAGTATTGCCCCCGCTCCGGACCTCACTCCTCCAGGGAGGGCTTCATACCTTAGGGTGGCTCCTGCCTGGCCAGCTGAGAAGCTCCGCTGCTCCCAAAGGTGGCTTTTTTCCTCTCAGGCTGGAGTTACTGCCTCTTCTGCTTTGTCAGGACTGTCCCTTGTCGTGGGGGTTCTTTTTATCTAGTTTTCAGTTTTCAATCCTGGGTGATTCTTCCCAATATTGTTGTAACCTGGTTGTGTTCATGGGAGGAGGCGAGTTTAAAGTCTTCTCAGAGTGCCATCTTGATGAGATCTGCCCAAGTATTCTTTTTATAATGAATTACTTGCTTTCGTATATGATACTAATTGCCTCTACATTCCAGGAAATTTTAATATTTCTATGAATCAATTCTCATATATTAAGAAAATTTCTTTCTCTTAGCTACAGATTACAGTGACGATTCAGTGAGTTTTTCATACATACCAGCCTTTGTTCACAAAAAAGAGTGTTTGGGGCAGGGTGTGTTGAGGGGCATTGATGATAAGCTCTTTTTACTGAGCAAACACTTCAAAGGAAATATATTAACTTGTCAATATCATCCTTTCATATGATGAACATTTTAAGTAGCACACACTACTAAACTTTTCATTTTGATATGTTTTATTTTAGAAATTCATGGCATTCTCTAGTTATGTCATTTGTGTTGAAACCACCTGTGCCTGCTTTAGCTTGTGACCTCTGCTTCACCAAAGAAGGCGGACTTTACTCCAAACAGAAGAGCTGGCACGTGTAGCCACAGTCCTCCTAGCCTTCTGAATTTTGGGCTTCTAAATCACTTCGAATATTTATTTTTCTGCTTTTAGAGGCAGCCAATTTCTCAAGTTAGTGTTAAGACAACAAATATTCAGTGATGCCATATGCATTTTTATTCAAGATATGTACCATAAATGAAAGAACCAGTGTATGTACAAGTGCTTAAAGAACACCTTCTACGTGGTAAGTGCTGTACAGTTCGAAATATGTGATCGCGAGTAAGAATTTTAGAACCTCACATTTGGGAGATTATGACTTTCAGGCAACAGCCATATTCAGCTCATTCCAACTCCGAAGTTTTACATTTTATAAGAAGTGAGAGAAGACTTGAAAAACCTGACAAATGACTGAATAATACATAAGTATCACAGAATGCATACACTGAATTTCTATTTTTGTTTATTTGCAACTTTACATTTATTAAATGACCTAATACTGTGATTCCAATTCAATCAAAGTTAACACTGGCCTTTTAAAAAAGACAAACTGGTGAGTCTGCCACTAGATGGCAGAAAAAGATCAGAAACTTTCCATCACATTGCCATCCATTAAAAAGTATGTATAGTGCACTTAAAGTCTTACTTGAATTACACATATACATAAAATTAAGATTTAATCATGCTTTAATTATCAATAAAAATTCTTTATAAATTTTTTCAAATATCTTTTATTGTGGAGAATTTTATACTTTATTTGGTATATGTATGCATATATATGTGATATATAATACATATCGAATACATATACACTATGTGTGTGTTTGTGTGTATGTGCATACTAGCAAGTTGTGTATCCTATGTAGGGAAACACAAGAAAAAGGCAAAATTTAAACCAACCTTATGATGCATTACATATATTCACATTCTCTTTTGTGCTTAAGTCCTATATTAATTTAAACTTTTATCTTTCTAACTAGAAATAATTCAATATAAACTATTATTATATTAATAAATTCTAATGTTGTAATTTAATATTATATTATTTCATACATATGAATGCATTTTAATTATTATGTTTTATCACTTTAAATTATTAATAGATAAAATTTACTACTCATAGATGACATCCAAATTCTCTTGATTAATATTTCTATATGGTTGCTGATTCATCAAAAGTTCCAAACAGCTACTGATATTTGAAGGAATGTTCCTACTTCCATATTAGAAGAACATGGTAAAAGAATAGAATATTATCTCTGATAATCCTTAATGTTTACTTAGCCAAGGAGAGGCAAACTTTTGTCTAAGTAGAAAATTAGGGAAATCATCAGACTGAGCTAGTAAACATTGGATCCAGTTTTGTCTCCACAGCTAATATGCTCCGTGAGCCTCAGTAAGTCAACATTTACATGCTAATAAATAGGTGAAAAGACTGGTAACCAAAAGTTGTCAGGGAAGAGAAAAAAAGTGACTTCATTAATGTATGTGATTTTCTTTTTCATGAGGAAGATTTGCTCTGAGCTAACATCCATTGCCAGTTTTCCTCTTTTTTTGCTTGAGGAAGATTAGCCCTGAGCTAACATCTGTGCCAATCTTCTGCTATTTTGTATGTGGGTAGTCACCACAGCATGGCTGGATGAATGGTGTTGGTCCAAGCCCAGGATCCAAACCCACTAACAGGGGGCCATGGAAGTAGAATGCGCTGGATTTAAGCACTATACCAGAGGGCTGGCCCCATAAGTGATTGTTTTTTAATTGCCAGTTTTTAGAAAGCTTGGATGAAATGGTGCTGTGATTCAATTGTTGACTATCCTTGTTTACTTTAAGGCTGATTTTTTACAGAATTCTGCTTACATTCCGTCTTGCCTGATTGGTCTGTTCCCTTCTTACTTCTCCTCCCCAGTGTTATCATCTATTACTTCTCTTCCCTCATTCCCTCTCCACCTCTCTTTTTTTATTGTTTGGATGCATGAGTTGGAAATAGGGATGACAGAAAAAAATCAGAAAGTTATGATTTTAAAATCTAGGGAGAGCATTTTCTGTTTTTCTGAACTCTTTAGGAAATAGGAAAAAATGAGCTTATTGACTTACCATTTAGCATAAATAAGTTAGACAAGATGTAATGAAGATTCTCACTGACTGAGTTGCTGAGCAGAAATTTGGAAGTCATCTCTAAAAATTTTCTAAATCAGGTATTATTAGCTCAAATATCTATAATCCCAAGCTAAATAAATAAATAGATAAGTTTGACTCTCTAAGTTTTTGATTTTATGAATGATGTGCTCACTTCAGGTAGACAAATCATTTTTATACCTATGCATACAAAACACTAAAGCAAGTTTTAATCATAAAAGCACACAGTATATGGGCAACACTCTGATATATAGTTCTTACTGTCTTCTGCTATACCATTAGCTTGCTAATAGTATTAACAAATAAGTATTTTAGAAGCATTTTTCTCATCCAATGAGAGTGTAAGCACCAAGTGGGCTGGGACAGTGTCTGAGACATTTTCAGTTTCTAGACATTCTTATTATATATGCATTTAATAAATATTTATGGATTGATTGATTACTTTCTCATTATATAGCCTTAGAAAAATAAAATCCTTTTGGAGAATCTTTTGGAAAGCCTAATGATCCATATCCATTTATATTTTTCAATCAAATGTTTCCTCTAACCTCAGAAGCTTTTGTTTTCGTAGTATTTTGTATCTTATTACTACCATCTTTTGGCCTTTTCTGTATAGTTCTGCATAAAAGGCATTTGAGAACCACCCCCTATTCACATTCTGACTTGAGGCTGGTAGTGGACAACTGCAAATGTCCCATAGCCACACCCAGGCCATCCAAGACACTCGACTTGAGACCTCCATCTCTTCCATGATTTCCAGAGATTCTTAGCATTGTTTTTTTGACTTTCAGCAACTCCTATTGTTTATTCTAAGGCTAAAAAAGACCAAATGGATAAAAAAAGATCATCAATAAGTAGTTTCAGTAGCCTCTGGTTTCCAGGCTTCGGTGGAATTCCCTTACCTGGTCACCAAAACTAAAAGTAAGGTCCGGAGGATTCATTCACGGGTGCCAAGCAGCATCTGCCTGCTTGTTTAGACAGTCTATCCTCTCCTGCCCTCAGGGATTGTCTCCTGCCTAAGAGTATTTAATACAAGCAAAAGTTTCCCAAATCTGAGTAACTATGTTAATATTCATAAGTGGAGTTCTAGGGCCCAACAATTCCATTTCTCATAATGCAGGAATAGTTACCCATACATCAATTAAGAATAACAACAAAGGAGGGTGATATCAGTGTCATGGTGGAGTGAGTTTGCCTGGGACTCTCTCCCCTCCAACATACAACGAAAAAGAGCAACCATATTCCAACAGAAAATATCCTAATGGCACAGGAATACTCAGAGGGTCACAGCAGCCAAATGACAGAGAGCAGAGAGGCTGGAGCTCCTCTCGGAGTAGCTGGAACAGGGTAAGAGAGAACTTTGCTCACTCCCCTAAAGATTGGGATCACTGCCACGGGAGGCTCCATGAGGGAAGGAGTTGGGGAGGGGTCGTGCATCCACAGGAGCCCCCAGGACACCCTTGTACCCTTGCAGCCTAGAGAGAAGCCCTCTAATGGGGGCAAAACTTTTGCATGGGATGACCTCATCAAGCCAAGATCCCAGGAGACCAGATAGTGAGAGCTGATTGGGAAACCCGGCACTGCATGCAAAAGAAAATGCCACCTTGCCACAGCAATGTGCCATCTTTGCTGAAGGCAGAGGGTTCAGAATATGCAGCTCTCAACGCCCATCCAGTGGCGATAGGCTGTAACTGCAACCAAATAATATCACAATTGGAAAAACTCGTTCTTCCAACATCAGACAGTTGATCAAATCTCCAGAACAGAGAGAAAATAAATACCCGGAATTCAGTCCTGAAGACTCAGAAATAAGTAAACTAGATGATGATGAATTCAAAATAGCTATCATCAAAAAACTCAATGAAGTAAAAGAGAATATAGAAAAACAATTCCACAAGTTCAGGAGCTACTTCACAAAAGAGATTGAAACTATAAAGAAGAATCAATCAGAAATACTAAAGATGAAAGACACAATGGAAAAGATAAAACAAAATATGGATTCCCTGAGTGCTCGTGTGGACATCATAGAGGAGAAAATCAGCATAATTGAACATAGATATGTTGAAATGCTCCAGATAGAGGAAGAGAGAGAACTGAGATTAAAAAGAAATGAAGAAACTCTCCGAGAAATATCTGACTCAATGAGGAAATGCAACATAAGAATTATAGGTATTCGAGAAGGTGTGGAGAAGGAGAATGGAGTATAAAATGTGCTCAAAGAAATAATAGCAGAGAACTTCCTAAATCTAGAGAATGAGAGGGAAATGTGTGTGGAGGGAGCTTTCAGATCTCCTAGATTTGTCAATGTAAAAAGACCTACTGAAAGGCATATAGTAGTAAAACTGACAAAAATGAATGACAAAGAAAGAATACTCAGGGCAGCAAGACAGAAGGAAATAACCTACAAAGGAACCCCTATCAGACTTTCAGCAGATTTCTCTGCAGAAACCTTACAAGCTAGGAGAGAATGGAGTGACATATTTAAAACTTCAAAAGATAAAAATCTCCAGCCAAGAATACTCTACCCAGCAAAGATATCCTTCACATATGAGAGAGAAATTAAATCTTTCCCAGACAAACAAAAGCTAATGGACTTCGTAGCCACGAGACCTCCCTATAAGAAATCCTCAAGAAGGCCCTCACAACAGAAAAAAGAAAACAATGGAGAAAGTGGTCAGAAAACACAGAGTAAGGAGACAAATACAGATAGAATCAGAATAGGATAGCAAATATTCAACTATAGCATTAGGCTAAAGGGAAGGAAAACACCAAAAACAAAGACAACCTTGTCAATTTAACCAGAAACTCACAACACAAGTTGGAATAAGATATGAGAAAAGTAACTTAGGAGGGGAGGAGGAGGGGAGGGACTGAATCAGTTTAGACTAAGGAAATAAGGGGCCATCAGAAAATGTGCTATTTTATGCACGAGATTCTGAATACAAACTTCAGCGAAGCCACAAAACTAAAAAGCAGAAGAGAGACACAAAAAATAAATAAGGAAAAAACTAAGAAACACAGCATAAAAAACCGCATAAGTCAATGGGTAGACCAAAACACACAGGATGAGAACAAAGGAAATGAAGGAAAACCAGAAAATGAGCGATATAATGAGAGCATTAAGCCCTCATACATCAATAATCTCCCTCAATGTAAACAGATTGAACTCTCCAATAAAAAGGCACAGAGTGGCAAGATGGATTAGAGAACAAGATCCAACAATTTGTTGCCTCCAGGAAACACATCTCAGTTCCAATGCCAAACACAGGCTCAGAGTGAAGGGGTGGAAGACAATACTCCAAGCGAATGGCAAACAAAATTAAGCAGGTGTCTCAATACTTCTATCAGACATGTAGACTTCAAGATAAGGCAGGTAAAGAGAGACACTGAGGGGCCATATATAGTGATCAAAGGAACACTCCATCAGGAAGAAATAACACTTATAAATATCTATGCACCCAACACAGGAGCACCAAAGTTCATAAAGCAACTACTAACAAACCTAAAAGAAAACATTAATAATAACACAATAATAGTCGGGGACCGCAACATCCTACCTAGATCATCAGACAGAAAATCAACAAGGAAACAGTGTAATTATATGAAAAGCTAAAACAGTTGGACTTAATAGACACATTTAGAATTCTCCATCCCAAAACAGCAGAATGCACATTCTTGTCAAGTGCACACAGAACATTCTCAAGGATAGACCATATGTTGGGAAACAAGGCAAACCTATATAAATCTTAAAGAATTGAAATAATAACAAACATCTTCTCCGATCATAATGCTATGAAGCTAGAAGACAATTACAAGAAAAAAGCTGAGAAAGGGACGAAGATGTGGAGACTAAACTATGCTATTGAACAAGCAATTTCATTGAAGAAATTAAAGGAGAAATCCAAAAATATCTGGAGACAAATGAAAATGATATCATGCCATAACAACTCATATGGGATGCAGCAAAAGCTGTATTAAAAGGGAAATTCATCGCAATACAGGCACACCTTAACAAATAAGAAGAATCCCAAATAAGCAATCTCAAATTACAACTAACTGAATTAGAAAAAGAAGAATATCAAAGCCCAAAGTCAGCAGAAGGAGAGAAATAATAAAAATCAAAGTATAAATAAATGCTCTTGAAACAAAAAAGGCAGTAGAAAGGATCAATGAAACAAAGAGCTGGTTCTTTGAGAAGATAAATAAAATTGACAACCCCCTAGCCAGATTTACAAATTAAAAAACAGAGAAAGCTCAAATAAACAAAATCAGAAATGAAAGAGGAGAAATAACATGAGATTCCACAGATATATAATGGATTATAAGAAAATACTATGAAAAACTATATGCCAATAAAATGGATAACCTAGAGGAAATGGATAAATTTTTAGACTCTTATAACCTCCCAAAGCTGAGTCAAGAAGAAACTGACAATCTGAACAGACCAATCATGAGGAAAGAGATTGAAACAGCAATCAAAAGCATCCCAAAGAATAAAACCCCAGAACCAGATGGCTTTCCTGGGGAATTTTACCAAACTTTCAGAGAGGACTCAATACCTATCCTTTTCAACCTATTCCAAAAAATTAGGGAGGATGGAACACTTCCTAACACATTCTATGAGGCCACCATCACTCTGATACCAAAGCCTGACAGGGACAGCACAAAAAAGGAGAACTGCAGGCCAATATCGACAATAAACATAGATGCAAAAATTCTCAACAAAATTTCAGCAACCCGAATTCAGCAATATATCAAAAGGATCATACATCACGATCAAGTGGGATTCATGGCAGGGACACAGGGATGATTCAACATCCACAAATCGATCAACATGATACACCACATCAACAAATTGAGTAATAAAAACCACATGATCATCTCAGTAGATACAGAGTAAGCATTTGACAAGATCCAACAGCCATTTAGGATAAAAACTCTTAACAAAATGGAGATAGAAGGAAATATCCTCAACATAATACAGGCCATATATGACAAACCCACAGCCAACAACACACTCAATGGGCAAAAACTGAGCACCATCCCCCTGAGAATAGGAACAAGACAAGGATGCCCACTATCACCACTCTTATTCAATATAGTTCTGGAGGTTTTGGCCAGAGCAATTAGGCAAGAGAAAGGAATAAAAGGAATCAAAATAGGGAGTGAAACTCTTGCTGTTTGCAGACAACATGATCTTATATATAGAAAACCCCAAAGAATCCATTGTAAAACTATTAGAAATAATCAACAACTACAGCAACGTTGCAGGGTATAAAATCAACCTACATAAATCAGTAGCAATTCTACACTCTAATAACGAGCTAACAGAAAAAGAACTCAAGAACACAATCCCATTCATAATCGCAATAAAAAGAATAAAATACCTTGGGGTAAATTTAACCAAGGGAGTAAAAGACCTATACAATGAAAACTACAAGACTGTCCTGAAAGAAATTGATGACTACATAAAGAGATGGAAAGACATTCCATGCACATGGTTTGGAAGAATAAACATAGTTAAAATATCTGTACTACCTAAAGCAATCTACAGATTCAACACAATCCCAATCAGAATCCCAATGACATTCTTTACAGAAATAGAAAAAAGAATCCTAAAATTCATTTGGGGCAACAAAAGACCCCTAATTGCTAAAGCAATCCTGAGAAAAAAGAACAAAGCTGGAGGCATACAATCCCTGACTTCAAAACATACTACAGAGCTACAGTAATCAAAAAAAGCATGGTACTGGTACAAAAACAGGTGCACAGATCAAGGGAACAGAATTGAAAGCCCAGAAATAAAACCACACATCTACGGACCGCTAATCTTTGACAAAGGAACTGAGGGCCTACAATGGAGAAAAGAAAGTCTCTTCAACAAATGGTTCTGGGAAAATTGGACAGCCACATGTAAAAGAATGAAAATTGACCATTCTTTTTCTCCATTCACAAAACTAAAGTCTAAATGGATCAAAGACCTAAAGGTAAGACCTGAAACCATAAGACTTCTAGAATAAAATATAGGTATTACATTCTTTGACATCAGTCTTAAAAGGATCTTTTTGGACAGCATGTCTTCTCAGACAAGTGAAATAATAGAAACAATAAACAAATGGGACTTCATCAGGCTAAAGATCTTCTTCAAGACAAGGGAAAACAGGATTGGAATTAAAAAAAACCCACCAACTAGAAAAAAATATTTGCAAATCATATACCCGACAAAGGGTTAATCTCCATACAATATAAATAACTCACACAACTCAACAACAAAAAATCAAACAACCTGATCAAAAAAAAATGGGCAGGGGACATGAACAAACATTTCTCCAAACAACATATACAGATGGCCAATAGGCACATGAAAAGATGCTCATCATTACTGATCATCAGGGAAATGCAAATCAGAACTACACTAAGATATCACCTTACACCAGTTATAATGGCAAAAATAACCAAAACAAAAAGTAACAAATGTTGGAGAGGTTGTGGAGAGAAAGGAAGCCTCATACACTGCTGGTGCGAATACAAACTTGTGCAGCCACTATGGAAAACAGTATGGAGATTTCTCAAAAAATTAAAAATAGAAATACCACATGACCCAGCCATCCCACCACTGGATGTCTATCCAAAGAACTTGAAATCAGTAATTCCCAAAGTCCCATGCACCCCTATGTTCATTGCAGCATTATTCACAATAGCCAAGACCAAGACATGGAAGCAACCTAAGTGTCCATCAACTGATGAGTGGATAAATAAGGTATGGTATATATACATACAATGGAATACTGCTCAGCCATAAAAAGGATAAAATCATCCCGTTCACAACAACATGGACGGACCTTGAGGGAATTATGTTAAGTGAAATAAGCCAGATAGAGAAAGACAATCTCTGTATGACTCCACTCATATGTGGAAGTTAAACATGTAGACAAAGAGAGCAGATTAGTGGCTACCACGGGAAAGGGGGGTTGGGGGAGGTTACAAAGGGTGAAGGGGTGCACCTACAGCAGGACTGACAAACAAGAATGTACAATTGAAATTTCACAAGGTTGTGAACTACCATAATCTCAATAAAAAGTTTAAAAAAAAAAGAACAACAAAAAAAATGATGATGACAAGAACAACTTCACCGGCATGGATTTATCCCTTACAATTTGGCAAACACTGTCTTAGGAGCTTAAAGGGATGTAACAGCTTTTGCTAGATTTTGCTAAGACAACCTCAAAAAGCTCAACAACAAAGTTTTTCTCACTATGTCACCTGTAGGCTGAAATTGTCTGCAGTTCGACTGCACAGGTCTTTTTTATTTAGGTTCCAAGCTATTTCAGTCTCATTGAAGAGAGAAAGCCAGAAAACCTCACATTTTAATGAGGGTATATTTTTCTTGATTTAATAACCTCTGATATATAATCTGTTTTTCCCTAATATTTTGGATTTGCTCCCTTAATGTGTTTAGGTTACTCCTATATTCATCCCAGGAAAATTAATCCTTACTGAATATCAGTTCACCAACAGCTGGAAAAATTCCCCCAGTCACTCTTTCATCTCAGAGGAAGAGCTTTCAGTGAGGAAAAACCATAGATATAATCTAGTTAATCTTTTCCTAAAAGATCTATCCACAGTATCGTTTCAATGAGAATAACCACAACCCTCTATGGACACTTTTTACATTTTTCCCAGATAAAATGAAAGTTGAGAGATTTCAAGAGGGTAGAAAGGAAAATTCACCAACAAAAGACATCAGTTTATATTACAGTCCTGCCAAACTTTAAATATGTGCCTGCTTTTTGTTGGGCTTGACGTTGAAAAGAACTACACACTCGCCATTTAGGAAGATTTTCTATTTGAGAAACTTCCTACTCTCTTTTGCATTGATAGGACTATCAAATTAGAAAATATATTCTTGGCATCAGCTACACTTATGTTCCATCTGTAATTTTTCACCTGATGTTCTCTGAATTTTCCACATCTGCTTATGATAAGAATTAAACTATATGCAAGGATTTACTAAGACTCGAATCAATGTTTAGGAGAAAGAAGATTTTTTTTTTCACGTGCTGTATTTCCTATTAATATATTTCCTTCTTTACCATACAAACTATTGCTGAGAAATATATTGCTCGCGGCCTAGGATGTTCTGAATGTCATTCTTAATCGATTGTCCACAGCTGACTCCTCACGTTACTCTTATATTATACACAGAAAATGTGGTGAATATTGTCCTGAATATTTTGTCTTTCATTTCTCTATTATACTTTATGTGCTTATTGAATTTCATATCTCTTGACTTTCAAAGAAATTTCAAATTCCCTTGAAAGCTAAATTTCAAATTCTGTTGAAAGTTGTTCTGCTAACCAAATGGTACCCTCTGCTTATTAAAACACACACACACACACACAGCGTATCACAATGGCTTAATTCGCTAATTCTATTTTGAGAATTTATCAATATAGGAGTTACCCAACTCTGATGAAATATTAGCAATCTGCTTCCAGTTCTTCCAGATGCTGGAGAGAACATACAAGAGTCAGAGGACAGTGTCCTCATCCACCAGGAGTTTAGAGTTCAACCATCTATAATATCCCAACAGAGCAAATTTATTTCTTCCTCTTTCTCTTATTTCCTGCCAAGTTTTCCTTAGCTGTTGAGAATTTCTATGGCTTCTGTCCAAGGAGCTTTTGCTACATAATCAGTGCAAAGTGTTTTCTGAAGAGAATCAGTATATATCCCATGAGAACAGCTCCTGGACACATTGGCCAACAGTTTCTTGATTATATTTCCCTTCAGAGAAGAACATTCAAGGCGATACACGGAAAGGATTGGCAACCTCCAGCTGAGCATCACTCTTAGACATGAAGTAAATGTGTCTGGTTGTTGTCAGTTTATGATGATGTTTGCTGTTACTTAATTGGATTGACTATGAAAGACTAGCCTTCTAGAAACTTCCTAGTCCTTGTAGTAATTCATCTGATATCTGCCATAAGGAAAAAGAAGCAGCTTGCAAATTTTTAAGTATGAAAATTAGTTAGGACAGCTCCTTAGTCTTTTTCAAGGGCACTAGTGGATCTGGGGACGGGCACTCCTTTGTGATAAGGGGCTGTTGGATGCATTACCGTGTATTCAGCATCCCTGTTCTCCAAGCAATAAATGCCAGCAGCTCCCCGCTCTCAGTGATTGTTACCATTCAAGCATCCCAACTATTTCACTAAAGCCTCTTGGGGGTGGAAGAGGCATTACAGGCCCTGTGAATCACTGTTGTACTTAGGATGATTTTTTCCATTAACATTAAAATGTGATACTGTATATACCATAAATCCCCACATTTGAAACATATATACAAAATTAAGCAGAGGAAAGTTTCAACCAAATATAAATCCTAAATATTACCGTTATAACGCTCAGATTAAACCTTCAGTAGTAGTTCTGCTCATTCTTTAATAAGCTGGGGGATCTAGAGATAAAGAGAATCATTTCCTTTGAAGAGGTACAAAGAATCTTGGAAATAATTACAGTCCGTTGCCTTTATTTTACAGAAGAAACATCTAAGGTTAGTCGAACAGTGGATGTGGTAACAGGGATTTGGAGCTTCTGAAGAAAGGTACTCAAAGCCGGGCTCACTTCCATAAAATGACTTCAACATTTCTACGAAGTGCAAAGTGAAAGAGGGGCATACCTTGCAATACCTCGTGAAGCTTTTTAGTCCTTTGCCTAACCTAACCTCTCAAATTGGGACTATTTCGATATTCCATACAGTTCTCATCCAGGACCTCTACAGCATGTTAAGACAAACTACATCTTCACAGAGAAAAAATTTCTTTGTCCTCCCTTCCATTCTAATTGGAATAAATGAAGCCCAAACAGAACTTTCATATGTCAGTCAGTCTCATTCTCAATAATTAAACACAATCAAAACTTCTTTGCTCACGCTGTCTCCTAACTACAGTGTTCTGAACTGTTGTAAATATTCCTTTACACGTTTTATTTCTAATGACCCACTAACTATGGAAATCAGTTCCTTTAAACACGTTTGAACATAAAATAATGGATATTATGTGATTTAACCAGACTATTAGTGAAATAACGACTCTAAATTGGAACACGTGGAACACCACTTATGTGTCCAACAGGTTCATTTTTAGGTCTTTCTTGCGATAGAATGCCCTCTTGGATGGAAAGCAGATATTTTGTGAAATTCAAAGATATTATTACTGTTATTTCTCCTCTTACCTTGAAGCTTGCCATTGCCATAGAGAGAATAAGAATAGCTGGGCCCTGTCGGTTCTTCACAGAGCCTCGCTGTTTATATTACCTCAGCGTTCCCTCTGTTTTAAGGTAATATCAAATTGATTATTGAATGAGTCCAAGGAATCAAATTTAAACTGCCCAGGCTAGGATCATATATTCTTCTATTTTATTATTTATTAAAAAGAGAAACTGCATATGCAACTTATCTATTTTTCATGAATTTTGCCTTTTCTGTTCAGGATTGTAATGAACCAAAATCCTGACTTTAGGAATTGTAATTTTTCCTGTTTCCATTTGACCCATGCTTCCTTTCTAACTCCTACTCCTTTCCTGCAAAATCATATTTGCCCTCAGAGTCCCTCACTTGGGATGATACCTTTCCTTTTCTATTTCTCGCGTGAGAAGGAAAAAATGAGAGCTTGGGAATCTCCCTAATACATTCCAAGCTTTCTTATTCCCGCTGCTTTTTTTTCTCTTCTCTCCTAGCGTTAATTCACATTCACATTACCCTCATTCCAGCCTGCAGCCTCAGTCTCTTGAGATCGGTGTGGGCCCGAGGAACAGATTGGCAGCTGGCGGCATCAGGAGACTGACACCAGCTTGTCATTCTGCACATAAGCCTGAGTTAACCAAGGGTGGAAAATCTTTCCAAACACATTTGAAAGTATGAAAAATGTGGCTCTTTCATGCTTGAATAACTGAAAGGTAGCCAAACTACTTCTATCAAACTTAAAAAAAAATCAGTCTGAGAATAGCATGATCAATTTTGACTGAAAAGTTAATTTAGTCAAAAGGTTACAGAGCACTTGAAATCAGGGAATTTAAATAGCAAATGCTTCTTAAATATCTGGAGGATCATTGCAAGAGAAACGAAACTGATAAGGAAACATAAGAGAAAGCAAAGAGATATCCTGTTAATTATGAATTCTGCTCAGCTAGGTGGATATGAAAATAAATTTCTCTCTTTGTACCTGCATCAGACTCATTCCTTCCAAACAGCATGTTGAAATATGTCATCTGTGCAAATGTCCTTTCCAATTCCCTCCTTGGTATAGTTTTCCCAGTGTATTTATTAGGCGACAAGATTGAAAACATTTTAAGTCCCTGTGGTGAGTTTTTAGAAATAATTTTCTTTTTTCTTATGTTATCTATTTTGAGGAAGATGGGGCATTCCATATTGTTGTCTCAGTAGACATTTTCATGCTCAGTTCTTACTCCGGAAGAAGTAAGAGTTTCTGGTTGTGCCAATGATTCAAACTTTCGAAAGATTGCAAAATCAGTATAGTACAATTTTACAAAGAAATTATATATTTTTATTTGACAGATTGTACATATACATAGAAATATTTATATTGTCTTTGATTGTGGAAAATATATTTTGTTTTGCAACTTGTTGCTCTCTGTTCTTTCCTGCATTCACATATGCTGAAACAATATGCATAGTGAGCTGAATGCAAAAGAAAACAATCAACTTAATGTTGCAAATAGGTGCCAAATAAATGGCTCTTGCTGAAGATATAAGTGAATTTCCAGACCTTAGACCCTGAGGTTAGATACATACACAAGGTAAGTGGGGCCTTGGGAAAAACTCAACCGCTAAGGTTGCATTGCTCTTTCACCCCTGATTTCCTTCTCGTTACAAAAAAGACTCTCGAATTAATGGTGCAAACACATACTTAAAGTTCTAGTTTTATATCATGATAAACTGCCCAAAATTTGTGATGAAATTATTTTTAACATAAAAGAATGTCTAGGAAATATAGACACAAAACTGAACTCGTTTATGCCTCAGGCTTAGAGTGGTGACTGAAACGTGTAGACACTCAAGAGACTCAGAGACTGTGAATGCTGTCACCTCCACCTCACAGCGCCACCTCCTGGCTTCCAAGAAAAGTGTATTCTAGTGATCCTCCTTGTCAACAGTTAACGTTCTGATGGTTAAAACATTAAAGTGATAAAATCTTAGTGTTAAGGTTAGAAAAAGAACTGTGTAGTTCCTTTTTTTTCTATTTGAGATATATTGAAATTTTTTTAAAGAAAAAGTTTCAGTAGGTCTTGCCTTTGTGTATGTTATTTCATTTTAATACACTATTTACTTACGGAGTACTATCACTTGTTAGAGAAATCCCACATCTCAGAAGAGCAGCACGACTGTGCAGACCTCGAGGTGTAAGGTTCACAATAACTTCTGGACAAGAATGCTAATGAACGTTACTTTCCTAACCAAACTGTACTTTCAGTAGCATAACAATACCTTATGTAAAGAATATTCAGATATGAAATTATGGGTTACTTTTATTTTAATTTAACTTTCTCATTTTTATTTCTAATATGGGCGCATTGACATTTGGGATTTGTTTTTGCTAAAGAGGATATCAACTGTGATGACTGGTGAGTGTGCCATAAACGTTATGACCATGTTGTCTGAATTTCTATATTCTTTCTATATTCTTTGGAGCTATGACTAATGTTGAATAACTACACACCTATTGTTAATTTAGTTTTGAACACATTAGTATTATAAATAACACCGAACGTGTATAGACGTAAATCCCTCTATGAATTTTTGATTATATCTTAAGGATAAATCCCAAGAGAAGAATGATTGAATTGAAGTATGTCAGCATGTCCCCAAAAGCGGCCCCAACCGCCCTTCTGTGGGCTAGCTTCCCTGTGATCCTTAGCACCAGGTAGCCTCTCGCTTCTTGAAGACGTCACTTGTAAAATGGATTGGGGAAATGGTACATTTTGTTTACAATGTTGTTCAAAGAGAAATCGAAATCTTAAACACATACAAACGAAAATGACAACAAAACCCCAAAATGCTTCTAACCACTTTAATTTCAATGAACATTTAAGCAAACGATTTCTTATTTATTTAATTTAAATAAATTCTTAATTTCCACTTTAATATCTGCTTCAAAAAGGAAAGTTTTCCATCATTACCAATCAGTAAACCCTATGCCACAGGTTAATAAATGTTAATGATTACACAGCTTAAGGAGTTATAGAATTATAAATTTAAAATATATATATTTTGTTTTGTGATTTACCTATTCATGTATGCATGTAATTGTCACGTATTGAGTAACTTCTTTGCCCCTAAAAGTAGGACCTTATGTGCAGTGGCTCCTGCAGCTTATACCAGAGGAAGCTGCCTGTCTCTAAGAGTGAATTGAAGAGTATGGTAAACTCCCAAAAAAGGGACAATATCTACCTCCACTTATATGTTCAAGTTATAAAATTTGCAAAATGTTAGAATTCAAAGGAATTGATGGGTCATTGCTGTCACTCTCATAGTTTATTTTTATATAGAAGGAAAGTGGGACCTAGTGAAAACCTAGTGGGACCACACGTGCAAGGTGACACCGCCCAGTACGGAAAGCTGCGACAAGAAGCACAGCATCCTGATTTCTGAGCTGACGTCCTTTCCGTTACTGAGCTAATGGCACAGCAGCAATGAGCGCACCTTTTCTGTGGGTAAATTAGGATATTTGGATAATGCAACATCACTTTATAGGACATGAAAAGTGCCTGTATAACTTGCCCTTGGACCAGGACTTTGCTGGTATTCTTACACTGTGCCTGTTTCACCAACAGATGGCACACTTACTGCTGATAGTTTTATGATTTAACAGTCTTGTTACCTACAGAATGGCTCCATTTATTGAGACTTTAAGACTATGCCATTATTTTTAAACAAGCTACGCTTTATAAAGGGATCATGTAAGTTTCTTCACTGATTGTTTAAAAAAATCAATTACCTGTCAATGATAATAGCAATACATTATAGGTCATATCAATATTTATGCCAATCAAGAAGTGAAATTTCCTTCCGAATGTTCTCTACACACATCTTCTATCTTCCTTTAGAGAAAGAATGCTATATATCGGCATGTACAATACAGTGAGGCATCTTTGATCCTTTATAATATGCCTTTTCGTATTATTTCTAGCTTAATCTCTGGGCCTACCTTTATACTACTCTGCTATATGTTTTTAGAGCAAAGAATAACCTGTTAATTGACTAGAATTTACTCTTCAATGTAAGATGTATTCTATATGCTTTTTCAACTCTCCTGATATAACTAAATAGATTGTATTGTATAGATATTTCTTAACTTAGTGTCCACTTTTTAAAATAGCCATTTAGGAGAACTTTGTATTCTAGACTAAAATTATTTTAATTTTTAAAACTCTACAGTTTCAACTTTGGTTATGAATTAGAAAATGAAATTTCCAAATACTAAGTTGTTTTTGAGAAATACTCTTTCGTTAAATAGACCAAAGCAATTGGAGTGATCCATAAATGTACATATGTACTAATAATTCCCAGGTTTTATCAGAAACATTCTTTTCGACATTCTGATATCACATATGAAGTCATTCCATATTAATAGTTCACATGCACTGTTTAGCGTCTTGATAGAGAGAATTCATTCATCCCTAAAGCTAAGTCACCAGCCTAGAGTTTCTGGAAAGACAGAAAAAGACAGTGCTTTATTAAGATGTAAAGAATCTCTCGCCCTTTAACATTTTGGGTGAAAATGCACAGTGGCTCTCCTCATGCATTATCATCTTTAGTCCTTGGCTCACTCATTTCTCCTTTGCTACTCCAGTTATCACTCCTGGGAATTCAACGTTGATCCATCCAAAATCTTTGATCTCTTCAACTTCTAAGCTTGTTCCCTCCTGGCTCTCATCTTCTTCTCTATCAATCCCACCTCAAAAACCTCCATTTTAAATATCCCATCCCACGACCACATTCTGACATTCTCATTCACTTACTGAAGTGATTGCCCTCCAGCTGAGTTTCAGCCTTTCTCTGACCTCAGAGAGTCGATTCTACTTTTTTACTCTCCAAATACATCCTTCTCTCTACCTTCCTCCACTCCCGTCCTCACTGCCCTCTTTACCTGGCTGAGTTCCTTAGTTCCTTGGCTGTCTGTGAAGCAATATAACCCAGGCCTTGCTAATGCCCTTATGCTCCTCACCCTCCAACCTACTTGCTGGCCAACCCCCAACTGTGCTTAAATCCAACTATTTACCAACCATCTCCTCAGCAGCTGTGTGTGGCTGGATGAAAAAAATCCCTCCACAGTGCGGACTGATCTCACTTTAAATATATGTTTACAAACCTCAGATGGGCACGAGCACACATAACAGTTCCAGTACACTTTCCCCAAGCTCTTAAGTTACTGTTTCACAGCTTTTCTTTTCTCTCCAAATAATTACACCACTCTCCCTCACTCTACCCTGAAGGTATGCTATCAAATGTCATTGAAAATAATTTGTTACCACAAGAGTCCATCTTATCTTCCCCAAACCAAATTCACTCATTTATCTGCATCTGTGCTCGGATGGTCTCTTTCCTCCTGCTACGAGAAGGACATCCTTGCTGTTAGGGAAGGCCGGTTTCTTCACGTGTAGTCTGAAGATCTCCATTTATTCCTGCCTACGTATTGGCTTTGCTTTTTACGATTACATGTAGAATTAGCCTCTTTCTCTCTGTATCATCAAGTTTTTTCTTGATCATCTTTTCACTCAAATTATTTCCAACAGAAGAACAAACAGCAAAAAAGCTTTAACATCACTCCACCTTGAAAAAGAAAAGACCTCACATTCGCACTAGCCGCCAGCTCCTCTTCATTTTCTCTGCTCCCTTTCAGCCAAAATAGCTCAGAAGATTTTTGTATAGTTATTAAACCTTCTCTCTCGTCTATAGTCCTCTCCTGAACCCACTCCAAATGGCTTTCAATCCTCTCTACATTTCACTGAAGTTATTTAGCAAAATGTGAGCATTAAAGGAAAAACATTAATAGGTCATAACATGTGCTTGACACACAGCAGGCGATCATTTTCTATTATAAATCAATACTATTCGCGTTTCCGTCTCTTTTTTGATTCTGTTTCATTTTGGTTTTCTTCTGTTGTGGTCTGTGTGCTGTGTTTCTTTTTTTTTCATTCTCCTGCCAATAATATAAGTTTAATCTTTCTCCACATGAAGAATGAAGTTAGAGTAAGTAGAGTCATTAATTATACAGAGCGGTTGCTCAACGTGCAGCCACTCTGTCTTAAATACCACGAGTCCAGCTCACATGCTGTAAAACCCCTCCAGGCTGCGACATCCTCTGTTAGCAAGTCCAGCTCATGCCTGTTTTGCATTGGCAGCCACGTTTTGTGAGCAACAGTGAACTGTCCTTGAGTACCTCCTATGTTTCCTTCCATCTGGGGGATGTCAGAAATGTGCAAAACATGCTCTCTGACCCTACAGAGTAAATAAGCCAGTTCGGGGGCGGGGGAGGGGAAGCTCTTTTCCTGTCAAGGGCCAGATAGTAAATATTTGAGGCGCTGTGGGCGCTCCGGCCTCAGTTGCAGCTACTCAACGCTGCAGTTGCCGTGTGGAAGCAGTCATGGGCAATACATAAATAGATGCGTGTGGCTGTGTTCCAATGCATATTTATTTATGGAAACTGCTATTCGAATTTCATATAATTTTTATGTGCCATTCTTCTTCTTTTCGTTGTTTTTAATGACTTAAAAATCATTTTGTAGCTGTGAGCCAACAAAAGACAGATAGCAGGCCTCATCTGGCCTGCCGATCATAGTTTGTCAACCTCTGACCTAGTTTAAAAAATGAAAAAAGAATTAGGAAATATTTTGCGACTAATTCATGAAATTGAGTGGTATGTTTGTGGCATAGCCTGTATGTAACTTCAGTGGCCTAGGACTTTAATATGAATATGAATATTAATTCTCTTAAAAGAGTGTCAAAACGGGGAATGATAGATCCTTCCACCCCACCTCTCAGAGGATAACTGTGTCGTTAGTTACCGAGATCTTTATTCTTATGGTCCTACTAGGAGGCGAGTCTCACTCCCAGCTTGGATAATTGGATTCTTCAGCTATGGGAAACCTGGAAAATGGCAATTCTCAGAGTCAATTCCTTTCTGGCAATCATTCAAGAATCCCAAGTGTAAGCCATTTCTTGTCCCATGGGGGAGCAACCAAGTATTCAAACCTAGAGGGTAAAAGGAGTGGGTGAAGTACAGTTCTAACTGCTGAAGAAGTAAATCTTGGAACCCACAGCCCATCTGATAGATGCATTGCCATGCATCTCTATGGGTAACTGCAACATTCTGATGAAACATTCCTACTTTCGTTTACCTGTCTTGCCAAAACTTCTCAATGCCGGGGTTGAGGTATATGGTACAGAAGAAGTAGTATAGGTGTTTGGACAAGTGAACACCTCCATGAGGTCATGAAAGGAAGAAGTTAATCAGACTGGGATCGTTTCTAGTGGAAAGGGGACCTGGGTGAAAGGAATGTCCTAGTAGGTGGACTTATTAAATAATTTAGAGAGTCCACAAATCTGTTCTATTTTAGAGCCCAAAAATGCTTTAACATAAGCTGGCAGAGCAAGATGTATTTGCCTTTTATAAATGGAATACGGCATTTATTTAGCTATGAATTAAAGGTTACTTGTTACAGCATGAAAAAAAGTCCTGTATTTGATGATATGATTGATTTTAAAGTTATACAAACTAAGAAGCATTAATTCATTCTCTAGACTGGGAAGTCATTTTCAGTTTTCCCTCTTCTGCAAAATGAATGTCTGCTAAATTCACTGTCCTAATTTATAATGCTATAGAAAAGTTGCATCCAATCTATACTCTTTAACTGTAGACTACATTTCTAGAGCTTAAAAGTCAGTTAGATAAATAAATGGTTGTTTGAAGTGTACTTATGTTATAAGAATATATATTGAACTTTGAGTGGATAAACCCTTTGTTTAAGTTTGTCTTCACATGCCATGCAATAAATAATGTCATTTAATATTTTCTCTTTTTAACAAGTTTTCTATACTTTTGAAAAAATGACGTTATATTTAATTTTGTAAACTAAATGAAATCCTTTTTGGAAGTAAGCAAGAGATATAACAATAAAATTTACAACATAAATTTGATTTTGTTCTTCAAAGCCATGAATCTGTAATGACACACAAATATCAGGGAAAAGACATATGCCCCATAGTGTGATCATCCCCAAACGCAAGTCAAATGTACATGAATTTCCTGTTTAACAAGTTTGCAGGCAAAAACCTCTTTTTGCCCAAATGTCTTGCATTTGAATATAATTTTTCTTTTCTTTTCATTCCTCTAATGTAATTGCCTTTGCACACAGTAGAGTGGCTAATGCCATCACTTGTTTTACATTTGTTTTGCTTCCTGCTGTTGAATGAACAATCAGTGTTTACAGGTTAGCAGGAGTTGTAGTCTTCCGACTTTTACTCCTTTCAAACTGGCGAATGAGAAGTATTTTCTATTTGTTGCTCTGGCATTTTCGGAGTAGCTGGGACATTCACAGTACAAACCAGTGTTATTCGTACTGTTATAATTCCTTTGCAGTTAAGTCATTACTAGCAATCACAGCAGGCTTGTAGTACAATACCTTATTTGGGAATGTCATGTGAGATGCCCAGAGCAATACAGAAAATAAAGGCCAACTTGTCTGGCTATGGAGGGATTTATTGCGAGCCCCCTGGCAGAGGGATCGTTTGGAAAGTATTATGTGCTTCTGTGGGGTGATCATGTGAATCTGAAGTGGAGGGGGTGTCTGGGACCTCAAAGGAAAGGTGTTATGAAAATCCAACCCCATGGCATTTCTTCTAGAATTTATCAAAATTCCAGTTGTATTTCCTCTACACCCAAAGCCTTAGCAGAAATTCTTTTGATAATTAAAATATTAGCCAGAGTGAGCACAGATAAGCAAAAACCCCAAAGATGCTATGGACATTTGGCTGGTCCACTTCCCTATTTAGCTCCCTGCTTAGAGGCAGAGTGGAAAGACAAAGGCTCTTTCCTGACTACCGCCTGTCTCTGAGGGCCTGCAATCTGCTGTGACTTCATTTTGAAACAGTTATTTCAAAGTAAAAGTGGAATGAGGGCCTTAATGTATCAACCCCCTGGGTCTCAGGAATTTAATATACGCTAAACTAGGGCAATTGAGTACCTGGGCAGGCCCCAGACCTAAACCCCACCTCGGGAGAGGTTCTGGAAGTTTTAAAGGAGTAGTTCCTGTGAAGAAAAACACCAGAGGGAAAGACCGCAAACGTGGAAGTTCTAGAACTATTTCTTGAACCACCTGATCGAGTCACTAAACTTCTCTCTGTGTGTGGGCATGCATGCACATGATTTACTATTTTAACTGAAATGAAAATACTAACACCCTATCCAAGTGTGTGCTAAGAGTAGGAATTATGGTGAATAACTAACATTTGCATAGCATCTTCCTGCTCACAGATCTAACGTCAGGACGTTTGACCCCCAGACCCATATGATGAGACATGGCAAGAATGGGTACAAGTGAAAAAACAGCATGAGAGATTTAGTGAATGGGCTAAGATCTCAAAATATATAACACATCCCAACTAGGTGTTCTCACTAAATAGTCACTACTCTTAATATACTTACTGTACAAAATATAAAAGTTTTAAGTTATTTCAAAAGGAAAAAGCCTTCTCTAAGTGCAAAGCAAGAGGTCTTTGTAAGTGCGAAATACTGTTTTCTGAATGCTCTTGGTTGCACGACTTGGCAGAGATTTGGCAGAGCACCCTCCGAGCTGCTGGCTGGCCAGGACCAAGCAGAGCTCCGGTGACTTCCTGCAGACCGAAGGGCAATGGGCTATTCCCACACCCCGGGGCAGATGCCAGATTTTTGACTCAGATAATTTTAAAATTTTTGAATACACTGAATAAACATGAAGGTAGAGACCCAATAAATAATGCTGACAAGAATTGAAGCAAAGATGCCAAGCACAGTCAATTGTAACCGCAGTCTAACGTGCTTTCATCCTCTGCTGCGTGTCTGCTCTGGGGTAGGCAGAATAATGGCCTCCCAAAAGTGTCCACATCCTATCCCAGGACCCGGTGAATATGTTACTTTACTTGACAAAAAGGACTGCAGAGACTATTAAGGGGCTTTGCAGAGATAAACGTCGTGAGATGGGAACTTCGTCCTGGCGTATCCTGGTTGACCCAATCTAATGATGGGTCATTAAAGGCAGAGAGCCACTCCAGCCTGAACAGAGACAGAGATGCAACAACTGAGACAGGCTCAGAGAGATGTGAAGTCCTTGACTTTTAAGATGGCGGAAGGGGGCCAAGAGCCAAGGAATGCAGGGGATACATGGAAGCTGGAGGAGGGAAGGAAAACGAATCTCCCCTAGAACCTCTAGAAAGAGCACACCTTGATTTTGGTGCAGTGGGATCTTCATAGAACTTCTGAAAGATAATAATTATGTGTTGTGTTAAGCCACTACATTTGTGGTAATTTGTTACACCAGTAATAAAAACAACAACGACAAAAACACTAATGTACACTCTTTTTTTTTTAAACCTCTGACTTTACTGATTTGAATCTGTGTAACTTTCATTCTTTTTTTTTTTTTTTGAGGAAGATTAGCCCTAAGCTAACATCTGCCACCAATCCTCCTCTTTTTGCTGAGGAAGACTGGCCCTGAGCTAAAATCCATGCCCATCTTCCTCTACTTTATATGTGGGACACCTAGCACAGCATGGCTTGCTGAGTGGTGCCATGTCCGCACCCGGGATCTGAACCAGAGAACCCCGGGCCACCGAAACAGAACGTGCGCACTTAACCGCTGCACCACTGGGCTGGCGCTGAATCTGTGTAACTTTCAGAGTTATCGCTTGTTATATTTTGAGTGGAATCCAGTCATTGCATCGGAAATATAATATGGAAAGTATTTATATAGTAGACCTGTATTAAAAAAAGATCACAATAAGACTATAAACAATTATCATTCATTCAAACTGAGTTTATTCTCTTAATTGCTTGTTTGGGCTGAATTTTTTATGCCATACTACCCTGAAGTTGTGCTTCCATAGGCAATTATTTTATCATGTCTTCTCTGAGAACTGAAAAATTTGATTGAGTGTTTTATTCATTTGATGACTAGCATTGGTTTGACTATATTTTTTCTTTTCACCAGATTAGATGAATATATATTCTTGAATAAGCAATGATTTTGACATCATATGTACTGTTTCTATAGAAACACCAAGATTGATCGTCTCTGACAACATGACATAAAGATGTGTGGGGTAGTATGGCTGGCTACTTGGTCAGTTCATTTGAGTTAAATCTATTTCCTCTAACATAATGGACTGCTGTTTTTAAATTCAAGAAAAGCACTGCCTCTCATATGAGAATTTTGATAAAGAAGATTCACCTATCATCTGGCTTTTCTGTCTGAATTTTTGATGGATTATACTTGCATAACACTTGAGAAGAATATTGAAAATCATCAATGGAATGGGAGGCCTCGGTTACATTTATAGTTAATGTTGTGTATCGCATTTATGGAAGATTTTCTATCTTCACATGCGCTTGACTTGGCCAGCTCTCTGGTTATATATAATTCTTGATCCATTTCAATCCTGCTTCCAGACTATAATGAAGTGAACTTAAATATTTTACATGCCACATTTTCAGCAATATATACAACACATAAAAGGGTTTGTTCCAGGACATTGAAATACCACTCACATTCCTTTTCCTTACTTCTTGCACTGATGAAATTCAAAAACATTTGGAACTGCTCCTGGCAAATTTATATGGATTTAGAAAACTATCATTTAGTAAGTAACTTTTTTTTTTTTTAAACTAGATATACTATGATATGGCCTATAGTCTCAATTTAAAGAGAGTTTAGTTATTTCATTGATACACTTGCCTTTTGTATTGCAAAAATTCATTTTTTTCTCAGTTCACCTAAAGTGCTCATACTTTGGGGAATTATTTCATGGTAAGTAAGTTCACAGGACACCCATTGATGAATTAGGATGCCAATGAACTGAAGTACACAGAGAAATGCTCTCCCTTCCGATCTGCAGTGACAAAGCTGACTGTCACCAGATCCTCATCTCTAAAGGATGGAGTGCTTGGAAGAGGCATCTAACGGATATGAGAGGCTGTTTAGTGAAAGCAGCTGAGTCTTTTTCACTGACAAGGCCTCTGGAGGTTTTTCTGATCTAATCTCCCAGATGGAGAAAATCACAGTCTAAAGATGTTGAACCCAGAGTATGTAGGAAGATCTGAGTAAACAACATTGGCATTAAATATTTGTGGTGCCTGTTTTTACAAATAACCAAGTGAATAATCCATTCAGTGTTAATCAAGAGTTAAATGAGAATAAACTATTATAAGAGCTTGACATTGAAACTGATTTAAGTGACTTCTAATGACTAATTCGCTGAGCAAAGCATGGATTTAGCATACTTTTTAAAGCTCTTTTCTCAGAGGAAAATTTATTAAAATCCAGACTTGCGATCATGATGATATAAGTAATTGAAAACGTTTACCTTTGTATGTTGAATTGTCCAGAATCACACACCACTTATGCTAAATCTGTGTGTGTTGCTCACTCAACTACACATAAAACAAAATTGAACTGTTTTCTCTTAAAAGCTAGTATCAGTATACTTGGTAGCTTGGCATGTCTGTCTCCACCACAATGATCTCCTAAATGTAGACCGAAACACTTTCTTGAACAACATTGTGTAAACCTAACTGATTATTTTTCCATGTTCTAGATTCCAAGAATATCTATCTACATTGCTACCCTAACTTTTAAATGTAATGTGTTACAATTAATTAGTATGCAGCTTATCTCATATTGGTTTATTTTATTCTTGCTGATGCTAGATTCTGAGATTCTGAAGCAAACCAGTTTTCTCAATCTATTGTCCATTATGCCCCCTGTGATTATAAAATTCTCATGTTCCTTTTGCCTTCAGAGACACTGATAGGTCAAATTTCATCTCACTCCCCTGCTTTTATTCACAAAACAGGCTCCCCATGGTCACAAAACTATTTTCAAGCTTTAATTTTTCTGTAGTTGAATTTCCAAAATAAATATTTTGTAAATAGAAAATTACAATGTTAAGCCACACATATATATGTGCTGTCCCCTGCTTGCGCCGACAGGGAGCATTCCTCTCATTGGAATCATGATAATCCCTGGATGGAATTTGCAAAGTGGTCCAGTCCTACCAGCTACACATTGGCCACTATTAGTGACGACTAACTAACATTTATCGTGCTCTAACTATGCATCATATTGTGTAAGAACTTCACATGTATTTGCTTACCTGTTTTACACATGAGGACTAAAAGGTTTAGAGATGTTAAGGATTGTGGCCAAGCTGCTATGTAGTCGGGTAAACGTGGAACTCAGAGGCCATATTCCAGTTTGGAGCTCTAATGTCTCCTCTCCTACCACCCTCAGATGACCCTGCGAAGGATGCCCAGGGGCACATTATAAGTCAACTCAGCTAATTCAAGGCAATGGCCTGCTGGAGGGTCTCAGGAATCTACCCTTTCTCTTCCATAATGTCATCTCAATATTATGACCCTAGAGATCCTTTTAAACTATAAATCTGGCCATGTCTGTCCTCTGCTCCAAATCTTCCAGTGGCTCCCCCATGTCACTCAGAGATGGCCTGTCCACGCATACTGATCCAACTCCTCTGCAGTCTTCACTCCTCTGGTAACACTTGGAGCGCACATCCTCCCACACTCCACTCTTGTTCACTGTCTCTGGCCAGGCCGGGACGCTGCTCCTCACACACAGCAGGCACTGCATGCCTTTGCTCAGCTGTCCTTTCTGCCTAGAACGCTCGCTCCAGACACTTCTCTCCTCTTCCAAATCTTCGCTCAAATATTACCTTCTCTGGGATGCTAAATAACCCTATTTAAAATTGCAAACTCCCTGCTGCCGGGCCAGCCTCCAGTGCTCCCAATACCCTCTTCCCTAGTCTTCTTCATTCATAGCTCTTGTCACTATATATTTTTTTAATAGTAGGTACTTTCTATAATCCACGTTGCTCTAGATTGTAAGCTCTGTAGGGCTACTTTCTGCTTTGGTTTTTGGAGGATAGTCTGTTTTTTTTCTTATGTCTACTGAATGCCTAAGGTACATAATAAGCACTCAAATAAATGTTTGTTGAATGAATGAGTAAAGGAATAATAATCTTTGCCCCTTCGCTTCATATCCTTTATGATTTCCAGGAACGCAGTCAAAACCTTTGCAGAATTCATGTATGTTATGTTTCCTAATGTCCTCAGAGAGAGATCCTAACACACATTCATTTTTTATCATCATCTCACCATTCAGGAGCCATTAGATCCCGTGGTCATCTCATTTCCTTTTCAGTGCTGAATGAAAGAATGGCAATCGGGATTTCTGCTGTGACTTCCTATGAGCCAGGGTCCTGTGAATTTTACCTTGCTATTTTTTTTTTTTTTAATTTTGGTCAAATGCGGTTTCTATGAGGGATATTTAAAAAGAATGTAGAGACTGTTCTAACACGGGAAGTGAGCTTGACTGCGCTACTCCACAGTCACAGAGTGAACCCAACCGCAGCCAGTGCTCACGTGAGTGCATGTGACGCTTCAAGAAGAATTCTGCCAAGTGTTGAAAGAACTCTGCAAAAAATTTAAATATTGCAAGAATTTGTGTAAGGAGAGTGTAGGATGGACTGTACTTAGCCCTCACAAGTGCACAAACTCATAGATGCATAAACTTTCTAAAGATAGTAACCATTTTTCATATGAAGTGTAGGATGTTACTGCGAGGCTATTTGGGAACTTGTAGAGTGTATGTTCCCTACGAACACCAAAAAGTATGGAATACTTCTCTGAATCCCATTTAATACTCACTGCGAGTAAAACATTTAAGATCCAACTGCCCTGTAGGAGAATCACTTTTAATTCTGGGTACTGTTAGTCAAAATCAATGTTAGTAAATATTTTCTCTGAGATGGGTTCATTCATAATTTTTTCCAGATTACTTTCATTCCACAGAATTACATTTCTTATTTCACAAGGAATAGACAGCTCTTACTTTATTGCTCACCTGGTTTCTGAACTATTTTTAGGATATTTGAGATATTCACTCCCCACAAGAGAATTTGAAGATGTCGAAAAAAACGTCATTCCGACTCTCCTGCTGTGAAGATACAGGTACATGATCTGGATTACGCCAATCAGATGCCTCCATCCCAGACTTTGAACTTGAGGCAATAACAAAGAGATTCAGAGGTCACCCAGATTCCTGCTTGGTGTTGAGGAGCAGAGGCGGCAGTGGCAGCAGCTATATGCAGTTTCCAAAGGCGGGGGTAGTAACCAGACAAGCACCAGAGGCAGGAGTTGGTGAGTCAGGCAATGTGATAGGGGCTGTCCAGAGCCCAGGAGCAGCAACTAGTGTCAACAACCTCTGAACGACATGTGGATAACCCTTAGCCTTGTTCTTCGGCCTTCCCTGAGATTTTTGCAGCCACTCTGTGCCCTCTCGATAAACTGTTTTTGTTTATTTTTTAGTTGAGATCAACTAGAATCAGTTTCTATTTCCTGCTTCTAAAAATGTTGTCTGCTATACTAAGAAACATACAAGTAAGTATAATCATTAACATTTAACAGTGATTGATTCATACTTCTATGTACTAAAATGTTTGTAAGCTATATTTATGTCACCACTCTTAAGATTATAAACATGTTCTAGCTATCACTTTCAATTTCTTTACACTCATTCATTTAACATTTAGGCATAACCTAGTACAATTTATTGAGTAAAGCAATGTACGAAGGAGGTAATGTTTGATTATCAGTCTTAACGTGGTCACCAATATAATTGTGGAGCAAGCACAGTCTTCATACAAAGTTCCATAAACAGACAAATCTATTGGGTAATGAGAATTTAATTTCTCAAAGTGTGAGCACTCTTAATGGTGTAGGCAACTAGCTCCTATTATCTTCAAATATCAAGTCTTTGAAATAATGGAGAGGGTACTCCACTGGGACTCATACTATTTTTAATCTTATCACTATTATCATTACCATAAACCAACATCCTCCTTTTGAGGAGAAAGTCTTAGAATTATTAATCTATAAATTTCCCATGAAATGTCCATCAACACATTGGTCTTGATTTACAGTGTTAAAAGAGTTTCCCACTAGGGCTGGCCCCGTGGCCGAGTGGTTAAGTTCGCGCACTCCGCTGCAGGTGGCCCAGTGTTTCGTTGGTTCGAATCCTGGGCGCGGACATGGCGCTGCTCATCAACCCACGCTGAGGCAGCGTCCCACATGCCACAACTAGAAGGACCCACAACGAAGAATATACAACTATGTACTGGGGGGCTTTGGGGAGAAAAAGGAAAAAAATAAAATCTTTAAAAAAAAAAAATAGAGTTTCCCACTTAGAGTAAAAATATATAAAGAAGTATTATAAAATGCTAATATTTGATAATCTACTTTGTTGGGTTTGCTATATAGAGTTCTACTGTATTAATCTATAAATTTTCTTTCTTAATTTCTTCTTTCTTAATATTGCATGTTAAAAAATAAAAAAATATTAAGAGACGGGCCCTGTGGCCTGGTGGCTAGGTTCAGTGGGCTCTACTTCGGCAGCTCAGTTGAGTTCCAGGGCACAGACCTACACCTCTCATCAGTGGCCATGCTGTGGCTGTGATGCACATACAAAAGAGAAGAAGATTGGCACAGATGGTGGCTCAGGGCAAAACTTCTTCAAGAAAATAAATAAATAAAATAAAAAATAAAAATATTTTAAAATACATTGATTGAAGAGAATGAGTCATTTTCTTCCATGACAATGTTAATTGTGCAGTAAGAGTCAGTCACAGGACCAAGGTTGACACATTGTTGGAGTAATTCCTTTTGAATTTCTCACATTTTGTAATTGAGTACATTCTGTGCAAGCATTATATCAGGAAGCTGCATAGTAGACATGAGTTACAGATAAAGACACAGATGTGGATGTGGATGTACATATGGGTATAGACATAGACATGGGTATAGATACGTTACTTAGCTATACAGATTTAAGTTACTTTCACTAAGGCTGTTAAGATTACCATCGCTATCAGTGCCTATGAAAAATATGTGGGAAGTAGTAAATAAATAATTGCTGGGCTTCAGGTTTTCCTGGGGGTTGTTCAGTGTAAAATCTTTATGTGATTTATTTTGGTTCTGTAAAAAGATTCTTCAAATTGTCGTTTCTTTTATTTATCTTTAGTCTTAATCTCTAAATGTTAAAATTGTGTAACACCTTTTTTCACCCTGTGGTTAAACAGAAGAAAAATTGGTATCAAAAGATAGATAATGTTCAACTATTCTTTTTTGACAAAATTTTTTTCTGTGTCAGTCTCCGCTTTAATATGAGTCTCTTCCAATAGCAGAAGCTGATGCTTCCTGCACACAGTGCCGTGACCACGTAGTGGAGACAGCCTAACCAGGCCGGAGATGGAATATAAGACAATTTCACTTGAATTAGCTCAAGTAAAAATCACCTCTGAACAAGGGAAAGTAGCTATAAATTAAACTATAGAATCTCATAGAATTATTCACACAAAGAACACTTTACTTGTGAGATAAATACATTTTTCCAATATAAGTGAAGACTACTGAAATGTGATTTTATGTAATGAGTAGATGCCTCTGTAAAAAAAAATTGTTATTATGTGTATTCAAAGTTTGTTCAAGAGCAATAAAAATACTTTCCTAGGGAGGAGTCAAGCCCTTCTCTTATTTAGTACTATTACAACCCATCAGTCAAGCATGATTCCTCATGGCATTTGTGATCCAGCAGGGCCTTCTGTCCCACACCTCCTATTGCAGAGTCCTGCAGCTGATTGTCTTTGGTGAAGAGTTGTGTGGGAGGATGAGAACTAAAGTACTTGCTTGGAAACGCCATCTCAGCAGTCTCCTATGAAGTGACTACAAATATCACGTACATATATGCGACATATTACATATCACATGCATGTGGCATATTACACATGTACTTCTCATGAGAAAACTAAGTCCTCCGATAAATAGGGGATCATAGATAGAGATAAATCACACGTTGGCTCTCGTCAAAAACTGTGAACCCAAATGCCAATTCAGAAACTTTAAAATAAATTTTGAAACATTTTCATTAAAACTGAATTCATCCTATTAATATTTTAAGAGGAGATACTTTAGTATTGATTTCATGCTGGAAAATCTTTCTGGCTCTATAATAATGATATATTATTGGTTTTTGATCTTTTGTATTCAATATTTATTGACTCAAAAAGGCATCTTGTAATTCTTGTTTTAACAGAGTTAACAATTACAGGTTTCAGTTTTTCCATGATAAAAAAATGACATAAACATTTCTTTATACACAAGTTAGCTTGAAAGAAAATCAAGCACTGAAATGTAGTCACATAGATTTTTGAAGGATTAAAGGATTGATTGGCTATATCATTGAACTCAACTGTTCGTTTTTAAAAATCCAGCAGCAATTTTAAGTAAAATTGATGTGTCTTATTGGAGGCAAGATATACTCTCATAATAAAAGCATTGTATTTCCATACTTTAAGAATATCTTTTAAACGCAAAAATAAAGACACCTAGGATCACCTCCACGTTATATGCTTTGCATTGTTTTATTTTTGTGAATATTCCAAAGACATATATTTTATTATACAATATCCCAGGTTAACATATTTTCAGTGACATTTTCAGTATGAAAAATTATTTTCAACATGTAATAGTTTATTCCAACAATTTTCTCTAAAACCCTAAGGACAACAGAAGATTTTCTGTTTGGATAAATATTAGAAAGGTAAGATTTATTAACTTATTTGTTTTTTCCAACTTTATTGAGGTATAACTGACATATAATATTGTGTAAGTTTAAGGTGTACAGCATATTGATTTGATCCATCATGTGTTGCTAAATGATCACCACAGTAAGGTTATTAACACCTCCATCGCCTCACAAGCTTACCATTTCTTTTTTGTGGTGAGAACATTTAAGCTCTGCTCTCTTAGCAACTTTCAAGTTTATAATACAGTATTGTTAACTATAATCATCATGCCGTACATTATATCCACAGCATACATATTCATCATACAACTGGAAGTTTGTGCCCTTGAACCAACTCTCCCATCTCCCCCACCCCCCAGCCCCTGGCAACCACCATTCTACATTCCAATATAAGTGATATCATTGTCTTTCCCTGTCTGACTTATTTCACTTAACATAATGCCCTCAAGTTTCATCCATGTTGCCCCAAATGGCAGAATTTCCTTCTTTGTCAAGGCTGAATAATATTCCATTACATATATATATATATGTATGTATATATACATATCACATCTTTTTTATCCACTCATCTGTAGACAGTTAGGTTGTTTCCATATCTTGGCTACTATGAATAATGCCACAATGAACATGGGAGTGCAGATATCTCTTCGAGATCTTGATTTTATTTCTTCTTAAGACATACACAGAAATAGAATTCCTGGACCGAATGTAGTTCTACTTTTAATTTTGTGAGGAACCTCTGTACGGTTTTCTATAGCGGCTGCACCAGTTCACACTCCCACACACAGTGTACAAGGGTTCTCACTTCTCCACATCTTTGCCAACACTTGTTATCGCTTGTCTTTTTCATGCTAACCATTCTAACAGGTGTGAGGTGATACCTCACGCTGGTTTTGCTTCCCATTTCCCTGATGATTAGTGATGTTGAGCATCTTTTCATGTACCTGTTGGCCATTCATATGTCTTCTTTGGAAAAACGTCTGTTCAGTTCTTCTGCCCATTTTTCAATCAAATTGTTTGTCTTTTTGCTGTTGAGTTGTATGAGTTCCTTCTGTATTTGGATTTTAACCCCTTATCAAATATATGATTTACAAATGTTTTCTCCCATTCTGTGGGGTGCTATATTTATTAAGCCAATTTAAAAGATACTCTTAACTTTTTATATGCCTTTAAGGTAATACTTTGTTTTAATCACTTTAGTTAACAGTTAAGGTGAAAGAGTATTGAGACTAGAGTAAGTAATGATTAGTTAACTGTGTTATATTTGACTGACATTGACTATTGCTGTAAGCCAGGTTTGCATAAGTCCATTTTTCTGCAGGCTGCTCAGCAGTCCATATATACAGGGCAAACAAAAAACACAGGTGGAGATGTTTCACAGCCAAATAATTTGAGCTGCCTTTCTATGTTGTTATAAAGAAGTTGTTAAATTATTGACAATTTCTGATCAACATGTTCTATATTGTGATCACTCACAGAAATTTTGCCCCCAAATTCAAAACATCAGTTAATTTTGTGGCTTCGGTTTCCTCAGAGTTAAAATGATAAGGTTAGATTCACGGATCTTTAAGTTTCAGTCCAGCTCTAGAACTTGACAAATTAACTGTAGAAGTACTTTATGTTTCTCTTCTTTCCACTCCAAATTGAAAGTAATCCTGCACATAATGAAAGGTTGAATATTACTGAATGAAGTGAATAGACAGAGTAAATAGACAGATAATATTAATGCAACAAAAATAATTTAGTTATAAAATAAGCTAGTTCAATATTTTCTAATTTCTATCTACCATTTGTAGATAAAATTCGTATCTTGTTATAATATAACTATTTGAGATGCTATAGAACTATTCTTCAAAGAAAGCAAACATGGTTGAAAGGACCAATGAATCAATGACTATTCTTTGAAAAAAGTAATATACATGTTTTCCTGTCACCCGCCACTAAAAAACAGTGCTCAATAGTCCTACCATGAAAATATAATTTACATATTTTGTAATTTTAGTTTTAGCACAGTGAACAAAAATGTCATTGATCTGGTCAAGTCAATTTTTTTGTGATGACTATAATAAATGAAATTTTTATTCAAATGCTTTCTACGTATTTGCTCATCTGAGGAATAAGAATTTGTGATAACACTGCTAAAATGAGGAAGTAAAATAAATATTTCCCAATACGTAGAGTGAATGACTGAAGTTTAAATAGGTGTTTTATCTTGGACATTTGGGAAATCTACTTTGTATATTTTTTTTCTACTTTGTTTTCCTGACTAATTCAATTCTAGTTGTCCAGAAAAAAATATTTTTAGACAGCAAAATAATAATCTAAGTGATACAATCTACAACTTGAGTGCTGAGAAATTTTTACTGTTCTTTATTTTCTATAGTCAGTGCCATTCAAGGTTTTTAAAAATCCTCACCTCTGGGTCTACACAGTATGGATTGACTCAATTCATTAGAATGACCCATATATGCATTGAAAAGCTAAATTAGCCTGGAATAATGAAATTGGCTTATAATAAGCTCATCACAAAGTTCATTAGTAATTAGATGCATTTTGTGTTAGCGTCAGTAAAGTAATATAGTTCAAAAATAGCTTCTAGCGGGGCCAGCCCCATGACGCAGCGCTTAGGTTCACATGTTCCGCTTTGGCAGCCCGGGGGTTGCTGGTTCGATCTCGGGTGTGGATGCAGTATCAAGCCATGCTGTGGCAGGTGTTCCAAATATGAAATAGAGGAAGATGGGCACAGATGTTAGCTCAGGGCCAATCTTCCTCAGCAAAACGACTAGGATTGGCCGCGAACATTAGCTCAAGGCTAATCTACCTCAAAAAAAAAAAAAAGAAAAAGAAAAAGAAATAGCTTCTAGCTTAAGAGTATTTTCCAAACTAGTTAATACTTTGATTTATGAACTGATGGAGATGGGTTTCCAACATTATATACTGTATTTGGGATAGAGTAGTTTCACTGGATCTTCATACAACAGTTCCCTGGGTCAGTTTGAAAAGATTCTTGGGACAAATCCTGGAAATGCGGCATAAGGGAGAATGTTAGCTATGCAGGACATTCACAAATGTATGCAGTGCCACTCACTGAAGTCTACAAAGGGTCCATTTTATAAACTGTCAAAGAAGCCATTGTGACAGAGTGACACCAGAGGAGAGCTGTCAATTCTATTATTAAATTGACATTCCGCACATGCTGCTTTCAGATGGAGGTCTTTAATGAACTTAGTCTCCTCTTTTTTCCCCTGCACCGTTTAATGTCTTCTTTCTTATCTGCTCTTCAAATAGACATTAGTTGATGTTAAAGCACTGGACGAGTGAGCCCTACAAGAGGCCATCCCTCTGGTTCATTGATGAAACACCTGGGAGAGAGTTTTCACAGCATCTCTGTTGCTCAGGATACAACAATGATTGCTACAGAAACTATGACATCTCCCAGGGTATTGTCAATCAAGCATTAGAAGGTAAAAAAAAGAACAACAACAACAACAAAGAGTATTTTAAGCAAGACATCAAATAGTACTGTAATCCTATTTGTGAAAAGGAGGAAGAACAAGGCATTGTCTTAATCTGTGGAGCACGACACCCAGCTCTTGGATATTATTCACAATGAAAAGCAAAGAGCACTTGCTTTAGCCAAAGCTGAGAGTTTGAAACAAGCTGTTGTTAATTCTCTTGGGACCTCCGTTGTTCTCCCAGGCACTGGATTCATGTGTGCTAAACAGCTATCTAATGAAGAGAGTGCCCTACGATCCTTGTTCATTTGTTTAATGCATTCTTATTGTTCTATCTCCCCCAAGCTTAGATTTCTAAGGTAGCCACTCTTGCTGGCCTTCCTGCTGTGAGGCCTCTATGAAGGTGACAAACATGAAGGGCTGGCCAGCTTTTGTTTTCAGAGATGTCTTGTTGTGAATATCCTGTGACTGACAGCTGTTGGGAAGTAGGACAGGAGATTTTACATCCGTTTACTGCCTTGAAGTTTCTCCATTCCTTCCCACATTTGCCTATTGTCATTCTTGGAGGAGCTAGAATTCCTGTCCTTCCATTGCAGATGCCACAGAGCTATGGAGCTATAGGGCTGGGAAGTGATCGTTACACAAGAAGTAAGAAGTGGATCAGGGTCGCTGATAGTGGAATGCTATGACAGTCTGCCTCTTAGAATATAAACATTCCTCACATTCGTAACAAGATATTTCATCTTACGTTATTCTTTGTATGAAGCAGAAAGCTTAAATACTGTGTATTTTCAATATGATAGTAGAATGAGGTCTAACTTAAAATTTTTAAATTATGTCCCAACTTTTTTGCTTTAAATTTTTTGATTTCTTATTAGAGCTAGTATTAATTTTTTATCATAGCTAATAAACTGACTGAGTGGAATTAAGATTTCTCTGTTGGTATGCTGACAGATTCACCTATAGCTTTGTTTTTCAAATAGTAATTGTTTTTTTACTTACTTTGCTGCATAATTGCTGTGACTTAGAATTCCATAATTTGTTGCTTGACTATAATCTATGCTTTACTTCAAATCTGATAGTGTAATAAAATCTGAGGCTTATGCATACCATCAGCACAGAAATTATACTACAGAACTTCTCTGAATGAAGAAACCAAATTGATGGACTCCCCATACCCATTATGTTGTCTAAAACTTTCTGAAAAATGTTTCACTGTGGTGTATAATTTACTCACGTAAGTGGTTTTTATAGAGCTATTGAAAATCCTTTCTGTCACTTCCTGGCTTTAGGATGATGAGATTTTAAGCCCTTTGATCCAGAGCCTGTGTTTCACAGTCAAGACTAAAAGCTGAGACTAAAGCACAATTGAACTTAGTAACTTAAAAAAAGAATTGAGGAAAAAAGTCAGTATGTTTTAAGACACAGAAACATATACTAAGTGAATATGAAACCTTGAAATATGCAAGTCAACTAAAAACAACGTCTCAAACTTAGTACACTTACCTATTTTTTCTTTCTAACTAGCTATATATATATATTCACACGCGTTATATATATTTAATTAAATATACATAATATATATGTTATATATTTATACACATACATTATATATAAAACAAAATTCTTTTATGTAATTTCACAATAAAATTATCTAAAACACCTTATTCTGCTTTAGGATAAGAAAACTTTTGTAGATAAGGAAAAAAATTTCTTTTTCTTACTACCTTCTGAGGTTTTCTGGCTGGGGCCCTGTAAATTATACTATCAAAAGACAGATTTACAATAGAAAAGCTTACAAATTTATTTAATAGGAGTTTTATGTGACCAGAGCCTTCATAAGGAAATGAAGACTTGAAGAAATGATTAAGCCTGAGTGTTGTCATACTAGGTTTGATGAAGAGTCACGGAAAATATGACAACACTAAAGGTATGAACTAAGGGTAGTAAACCAGGAGAAGCCCTGCAATGTCTGTTCCTGCAGCTTCCTCTTGGCATCCTTCAACCTTCAGAGAAAAGGACGCTCCTGTCCTCCGGAGAGAGAGGGCATCTCGTGCATGCGGCTCTTATGGCCGGCTTCGAGGAAAGCAGGAGGGCAGAGAGCCTTCCTGCACCTGCCGTTTCTCAAATTCCTTCACCCTGAAACATGCCAAGGGGTCATATTTCAGGGCAGCGTGTTCTGAACCCCATCATTTTCAATACAATAATTTAAAATATTTAGAATTTTTTAAACCACTTTGATTTTTCCCTTCTCTTTTTTATCACCTTTCAATTCCACATGACTTGAAAGAAAATACGTGATCAACATCAAGAAATACTGCAAAAAATTCAATAATGTGATTAGATTGTCATCTTATATAAATATCATAATCAATGGAAAATCATCAGTAAAAATCTTACACTTTTTGTCTAAGTAAAACAAGAATCATCCTGAGTGCTGCACAAGTTGTGAAATTTTATGATTCCACCACTATAAGCACAATGGATTTGTGACTTGAATAAGGAACCCAACATTGTTCATTTTAGAGAAAATACATTAATGTCGGTAAAGCATAAGGCAAATGCAATTACAGTTATGATACTGAACCTCTTAATCTCAAGTTCATGTGACCAATGCACAGCAAGCCAAACACTGAAACATCAGTGCTTGGAGGTGGAACAAGGTCCCACTCAAATTGGACAAGATGAGAAGGTGGGGGCATGGGTTCTCTCAAATCCACCTTCACCAGAGCAAAAAGCAGGGGGTATTTATAAACTTAAGGGGCATGGCAGGAGAAGCTTCAAGAAACTCCGGATGAGCCCCTGGGCAGTGTGCAGCTGCTGCTGGGGGCCGACATCTGGTGATGGCAACCTCAAGTTAAACAAGATAACAGGGGCCAGCCCCATGGCTGAGTGGTTAAGTTCACGTGCTCTGCTTCGGTGGCCCAGGGTTTCGCTTGTTCGAATCCTGGGCGCAGACACAGCACCACTCATCAGGCCATGTTGAGGTGGCATCCCACATGCCACAACTAGAAGGACCCGCAACTAAAAAATATACAACTATGTACTGGGGGGACTTGGGGGAGAAAAAGCAGGGGAAAAAAAAAAAGAAGATTGGCAACAGTTGTTAGCTCAGGTGCCAATCTTTAAAAAAAAAAAAAGATAAGAGCAAATTGACAAGATTCATAAGTTCACAGGCAAGCATGTTCTTGTTGAATATCTACAGTAACCCTCTAATACCTGCCTTCAGTTACATGTCAGAAACTATTCTTCATATTTATATATATTTATATATGCATAAAATTTCCAACATTTTGAATGTCATATTTATACAAATTTTTGATTCAATCATCCATTTACTCCGCAAAATATACTGACATGGGGGTGTTGTGTTACCGCAAATATAGCAAAACCAAAAGAAAAACAGCCCTGATCTCATGGAGCTACCACTGCAGTACAAGGAGATAGTAATTAACAAGTTAAGAAGTTGTATGATTTCTTGATAATAATAAGTAAAACAAAGCTTAAAAGGAGAGAGTGATTTGAAATAGGGTGATCAGGAAAGCCTGAGAAACCTGTGAACTGTCTCTGAGAAGGTAACTTTAAAGACAAAACCAGAATTAAATAGGAGACTGAGTCCTGTAAGCATTGGGTGGAAAGAACATCTCGCAGACGGAAGAGCCAAAGTCCCTCAGGCAAGAGTACACCAGGCTCATTCCCAGAAGAACGAGGGTATAGTTGAAATAACACAAGCAAAGATGAGGAAAGTAGAAAAGGAGGCCAGAGATACAAAGGAGGTCAGGTTATTGAAGGATTTGTAGAGCATCCTACAGACTTTGAACTTGACTGTGAATGACATGGAAAGTTACAGCAGAGTTTTGAGCAGAAGAATGAAATAATCTGTATTTTTGAACCATGAATGTGTGGTGAATAAACTAGAGGGTTAGCACAAAGCCTACAGCAGGTAGACAAGTTAGTAGATGCCTGCAATATTTTAGGCTGAGATGAGAGTGGCTTGAAGGTCAAGACAGTGGAACTGGTGAGAAATAGTCCAATTCTGGATACATTTGAAATGTACAGATGATACAGGATTTGCTGATAGATTGTACATGGAGTGTGAGGAGCCAAGTATTTCCCCAAGATTCTTCACCTGAGCAAGTGAAACGACAGAGTTGTCATTAGCAGGAGCAGGTTTGATGGGTAAGATGAGGAAATTAATTTTGGGCATGTTACGTTAGAAATGCCTATTAGATGATGAGAGAGTTAACATAAACAGGTAGCTATATGAGGCTGATGATCATGGGAAAAGGTTGGGCTAGGAAAACAAATTTGGGAGTTTATGTATCACATAGTAAACTATATAGTTGATAAATAAAACCCCCAAATTAAATGAAATCATCAAGAAAATAAATATATATACATGAAATCCCAGGACTGTGCCCTGGAGCATTCCAAAGTGCGGAGGCCAAAAGATGAGCAACCAGCAAAGAAGATTGAATAGGCGTAGGAAGTGAAGCAGCAGGAAAAAGTCCTGGCAGTAAAGTCAAAACAGTGTGTCAAGGAGAGGGGCCGGCCAACAAAGTCAAATGACTCTTGCAGATGAAGGATGAAGAAGACTAAGAATTTGACATTGCACTTAGCAACAGGGAAGTGCTTAGAAATCTTGACAAGAGCATGATTCCAAATGCATTTTGAGGAGAGGGTAATCATTGGAGTGCTTTCAAAGAGAATGGGAAAATGCCATTGACATTGGTGTGGTTTTGGACCTTTCTGTGAAACAGTCATACATAGCAACTAGGGTAGCGAGACTAAAGATCCATAGACAATGTATCCCATAAAATCTAGTGATGAATTCACTGGGAGTAAATCAGATAAGAAAATAAAAAAGTATTCATACTATCACAACCCAGAAATAACCACTGCACTATATGTTTATTGATTCTCCTTCAAAAACAAATAAACTCATCAACATGGAGTTTTATCACTTCATTTTTAAAAGTTAACTTTTAAATAAAATGAGATTTATTCTGAATGTAACGTGCTTTAGGAATATAATGACTGAGATAATACTTACGTTAAGTAAAAATGCTGATTGAGAAACATTGCAATCCTCATTTAGTAAACAAAAACTATAAACTAAAAATATGGTAAAATAAATAGTAAGCTAAAATAATAGTCGCACACTAAAAATATCCATCAATGGAGATGTGGATGGAGCTGGTAATACAGAAAGAAATGTTAGTAGCAGCTATCTTGGGATGATAGAATAATGAGTAAATGTTTTAATCTGGCTTACTTTTCTGTTTTTCTAAATTTTCTATAATAAATGTATTTATATATATTATATATATAGTTTTTCTAATAAAAAAGAAAATAATTTCAGAGGATTCTCATTGCTCTAAGATAAACTATAATTCTTTCTCATGAGACCTACCCCTCCAGGCTCATTTCACACAGCTCTGCCTTCCTGGCCCTTGAACTCTGTCTGTGTTTGGTATTAATTAACTATTTTTAGCTTCCTGAACAAAGTGTGCCCTTTCCTTTGCCATCCCAGACACTGGTGTCTCTATCAGACATGTCCCTCTCCCTCATTTACCTTGGTGAACTCACCTGGTGAGTCACCTTTTAAGAGTCCCTACAAATATTTCTTTCTTTAAGAAACATCACAAGACAGAACTCTGACAATGTACTTTTCTCTGTCGTCTTTGAATCCAGTGTTTCACACTGTTGTAGAACTTACAGTATCTCATTTCTAGTCACCTTATACTACCTGCATGTGCCAATCAAATTGAGAATACAACAAAAGGGGATAAAGTCCTCTTTATCAGGTTCCTTGGAGGAAGTATCTAGTGATATCGATCATGACCCTTCTTTGTTTCCTTCTCCGGGCTGTTCACCTTGGAATAGACCTGGCTAGCCAACATATAGAGATCTTTTTTAAACCATGACTTGAATCTTCTTGGTCTCTGCCAAAAGAACAAATTCCAAGAAATTTCAAAAGTTAAGAAGCTAAGACTTAAGACACCCTCTTTACAAATTGCTGGGTCCTGTGGCAGTCCTGTTTCCTAACCAACTCTCATACCAGAAGCAAGATGTGGTTCACAAAGGTCCATCTCCACCGTTATATCAAAAGCGGGAATTTACTTTCCATTGGCTTGTTAACACTCAGGACCTCTCATAGGAAGTAAGTATTTAATAGTTACTTGTTCAACTCATTTTAACTTGGTTAAAGGATCAATAACTTAATAATAACATTAACTTAAGTTAATAATTTAACTTGGTTAAGGAATCAATATATACATATTTTTTTTGAGGAAGATTAGCCCTGAGCTAACATTTGTGCCCATCTTCCTCTACTTTATACGTAGGATGCCTACCACAGCATGGCTTGCCAAGCAGTGCCATGTCCTCACCCGGGATCCAAACCAGCGAACCCCGGACCGCCTAAGGGGAACGTGTGCACTTAACTGCTGTGCCAGAGTCAATATTTAAGTACATGTTCAGAGGTGGTTTTGCTTATTTTCTTATCGTAGTACTTGCCCTGCAATAACAAAGAACAAGATAGATAACGAGGAAGAGAAAGAAAATAAAAACTCGGAGCTTGCTCTACTTTCTCATGCCCCAAGGCCGAAGAATCATAAACAAAATATACAAGGGTTGTCCCATATATGTGCATGTACTTCTCTGACAGCAGTTACCATTTTGCATTTTCGGAATTTATTTCCTTGCTTTTCTACACTCTTGACTTGGCCTGCTTAGGATAGGAACTGTGTCTTACACATTTCTGTATTCTTAGGACCTACAAAACTCCTGGCATAAGAGAGTGCTTAATAAATATTTTTCAATAATGAATGCATAGATGAATACTGGAATATCTAAGGCACAGCTCCTGTCTTTAAGAAGCTCACAATTATGGGACCTAAAACAAATGTACAAATAACTATAAAACAAAATTTAAAAACTAGTTAATAGCCACAGATAAAAGTACAGATTTATCTCACATGTTACTTTTACTTTATATTAGTCTGATATTATGAGAGATGTTTTGATTTAAATCAAATTTCTATCAGCTGTTATTAAATGCCAACATAAGAACATGCATGGGATATGAGATATGTGTGAAAATGTAGGAATGGCCAAGCCAAAAAAGAGGAGGAAAAAGCAGATTGAAAAAGTGAGAGACATGAGTTATTGTTGAGGGTACGGACTGGCACAGGCATTCTAGAAGTAACTGGCAGTGCTTAGTAAAATTAAGTACAAGTGTGCCCTTTGACCCAGCCGTCACGGTTCTGGATGCATATCTTAGAGAAATTCTCACACAGCCTGCATGAGTGCAAGCGGGCAGATAATTTATTGTAGCTTTCTTTGTAAGAGCAAGAAGCCATGGGCAACTGGAAGAGAGGGTGAGTAAAATGTGGTGGACACACACTTGTGAAATATCATGCACCAATTAGAAACGGCTAGATGGGCATATTAAAAAATACATAGCTCTTAAAAACAGCACTGAAGTTTAAAAAAGGATAAAAAGCAGAACAAGATTTATAGCCCAATACCATATTTGAAAATTAAAAATACGCATACACGCATAATTCTAAATATTTTATAAGATTACGTGAATGTTTAAAGACATGTATCAAACACAATAGAATGGGTTTCAATTGTATGATAGGATGGAAAGTGGAGATTAGGAGTGAAGGAAAAATAGAACAGAGATAAAGTTTGAACACACTAATGAGCAGTATTATTAACTCAACTTCCTGTGTATGACACAAAATAATGTTTTTATAAGCGATGGCCAGTAGTATGGGAAAATTTTACAAATAAAAATATTTTATGTACAAAAAAAATTTGCAAATAAAATATAATCTGAATAGCCAAGTGATGTTTAAAATTATTGCAAATTTGAAATAAATTTTTAAAATATGTACTTTTTCATGAAAATTTTATGGTATACAGCCACTCCTATAACCAGGCTAGAGAGATTCCCCAATCCCTGCTTTAGGATCGTTGCATTTTTAAATAGTGTGTGATTTTGTGCAATTCCAACTATTGTCAGTTGGGCACGATTGATGTTGTGATAGTGAACTCGATGCACAAATAGTATTTCAAAAGATAGAAAGAAGTTAGTCCAAAATTCTGCAATAGCATTTTCTAGAAGTTGTGTCTTGACATTTCTAAAACAGCTCTATATTAAGAAAAGAAACAGACTATCTGTTGAAGAAAACAGGATTGTGATACAAATTTACAACACAGACTAAAGTATAGCAAAACAGACCATATGGAGATGCCAAGAACTCAGAATTTATAATTATTCTGGTTTTTAATATTTTGCTACTTAAAAAAATTATAGTCAAGGTAATACAGTATTATAGGAGGAAAGATTTAACTGGAAAAATACATATAACCAATCCCTAAGCACCTATTTATGATCAATAATGTGATTTTGCATGATTTGAATGATGATATCAGGAGGTCAGAGAGTGCAAAGAAAGACTGTTGATTCCAAGATGCTGTGTGAGCTGTCTATGCAGCGTGGTGACTGTGTGATTCTGGACCTTTATTTGATATCTGTGAATAATAATAGAGTTCTTATGATGATTAAATGAGTCAATATATGCAAAGAGCTTAGACTCCCTGGTATAAGTGACACTGTAGTTAGTCTTCATTCTGTGAGACTTTGTTTCTTCCTTCTTAATATGGGAATGATATCTTGTGAACATTTTCCCTCAACTTTAATGTGGAATAATAAATCTAACTCTCAAGATTGCCAAGAGAATAAAAATATGTATTTAGGGTGGTTTGACACGACCTCACTTAGAAGGTGACGTTTGAGAAGATATCTAAAGGCAGGGAAAGGAACGAGACCTACAGGTATCTTGGGGAATCAGATTCAGGATAGAGGGAGTGAGAAGTACGAAAACCCTGAGCAGGGAGATTTCCTCGCATGTTACAGTGACAGGAAGGAGACCAGCATTGCCAGAGCAGGGTGAGTGAGGAAGAGGAAAGATAGCTGAAATCAGAGAAATGTTGGGGACCAGAAAACGTAGAACTTTACAAATTGTTTTAAAGACTTTACTCTGAGAAAGCTAGCCATTGGAGGATTTTTAAGAGAGTAGTGAGATGATTTACTTGAGTTTCAAAAGAAGCATTCTGACTTCTATTTCGAGAATAGACCAGAGGGAGCCCAGCACTGAATTAGAGAGAGACATTAGGAGACTGAACAATCCAGCAAGAGATGATGGTAGAGATGGGGAGAAGCAGAGGGATTTTTATTTTTAACATACTGTGTAAAAAAAAAAAAATCAAGAGGACAACTTGGTTTTAAAAATCTAGAATTGAGGAAATCAATCCAGGCTGTAGAAATAAATATGAGAATAGAAAGTGGTCAGGAAATCTGAGAGCTGAGAACTGGCTCGTGTTCAGCAGCACGAACCTCTTTGGAGGCATTGATGAGAAGAGTTTCAGTAGACTGATGGGGTAAAAGCTAACTGGACTGAATTCAAGAAAGAAAGGGAAGAGGGAAATTGGAGAGAAATACTATAGACAAAATTTTGAGATTTGCTGTGAAGAGGAGCTGAGGTTGGGGTATTAACAGTAAGAAAATACAGGGTCAAGAAAAAGTGTTTAAAGTTGATACAATATCTTTGCATGTTGGCAAGAATGACTCAACAGGGAGAATTTGATCCTTCCAGAGAGCTGGGACAATTCCTGGAGCAATATCCATGCGTAAGCAAGGAGGACTGAAATCAAGTGCAAACGTGAAGGAGTTCCCCTAGGAAAGGATGACAGATGGCTTACTCACAGTTACAGGATGAAAAGCAGAATGTATGACAGCCATCCCTTGGTATTTGCAGGCGGATTTGTTCCAGGACTCGCATAGATCCGAAGTCCAAGAATGCTCAGGTCCTTTACATAAAATGGCGTAGTATTTGCATATAACCTAGGCACATCCTCCTGTATACTTTAAATCATCTCTAGATGACTTATAATATCCAATACAATGTAAATTCTATGTAAATAGCTGTTGTACTGTATTGTTTAGGAAATAACGAGAAGAAAAATGTCTACGTGCTCAGTACAGGTGCAACCATTGCAGGCCTTTCAACCTTGTGGCGGGTTAAGTCTGCAGATGTGGAACCTGGGGTACAGAGGCGGGCTGTAGTCACAGGTGGTTGCAACTTGAGAAAGGTCTTTTCTGATTGCAAATCACTTCCTAGAGAAATAAGAAGCAAGGTTATCATCTATCAATGAATTTAGTGATGTCGTGGTAGAGACTTAAGAAGAGAGGAAAAGATTTAAAATACTAATTAAAAGTTGTAGGAAAATTAATGGCAAGGGAAACATACAGATGTAGAAGTTGTGAACTGAGAGTGAGAGCAATCATCACGCTAGTTTGTTTTGTTCCAGCCACATTCATTCATTCAGAGGCAGAGATGCACAGCTGAACTGAAGTTTTTCTAGGGGAGCAGGAAAAACCAAAACAGGACACATGAGTTAGTGGATTTTGCAAGGAAGTCATCATAACATACAGAGATAAGAAAGTGAGGATATGAAGGGGGTGAGGAATAGTGAAAAGTTGGATCAATAGATTATAAGCCCCAATGAAGTTGACAGAGTTGAAGAATAATATGAGTTGGGATATTATATGGAGTTGGCTAGAAAGATAGGAGATAAGAATTTGAGTGGAAGACGCTCAAAACTGAAATTCTGGTGATCATATAAAACTAATGTGTTGGGGGGGCTGACCCCGTGGCCGAGTGGTTAAGTTCGCGCACTCCGCTGCAGGCGGCCCAGTGTTTCGTTGGTTCGAATCCTGGGCGCGGACATGGCGCTGCTCATCAAGCCACGCTGAGGCAGCGTCCCACATGCTACAACTAGAAGGACCACAACGAAGAATATACAACCATGTACCGGGGGCTTTGGGGAGAAAAAGGAAAAAATAAAATCTTTAAAAAAAAAAAAAAACTAATGTGTTGGGGACGGCCCAGTGGTGCAGTGGTTAAGTTTGCACATTCGGCTTGGGCGGCCTGGGATTCACCAGTTCGGATCCTGGGTGTGGACATAGCACCACTTGTCAAGCCATGCTGTGGTAGGCGTCCCACATACAACGTAGAGGAAGATGGGCACGGATGTTAGCTCAGGACCAGTCTTCCTTAGCAAAAAGAGGAGGATTGGCAGCAGATGTTAGCTCAGGGCTAATCTTCCTCAAGAAAAAAATAAAAACTAATGTAAGTATAATCACAGGAGTGAATGACTAAGGTAGAGTGGAGGACAAGATTATTTTAGCAAGAGAAAGTCAGGTAACAGAATGGCTGAAATATTGAAAGTGCCATCAGCACAGATATTAAAGTTGCCAAGAATTACAACATGCCCACCATTGGAAAGTGACCAAACTCTTCAAAGAATAAAGGAAGTTACCAGAATGCATTAGTCATGTTAGGTTAGACTATGTTACAAGAACAAATACGCTTTTTTCAGCTCATACTGTAACTGCCAAAGATATGTGGCTAGAGGCGGGAGGTGGGGCTAAACGAACCCCACTCCCCAGGGTCATTGAGAGAGTCAGGTTGACAAAGGCTGCACCCAGAGCACAGCCTTCTAAGTTTGCACCAAAGGGAAGAAAGAAAGCTGGAGGAGCCCTTGCCAAATCTTGTTATCCTTTCACACAGTTCACTGACCCTTCTAGTCACATGGCCTGCCTGACTGAAGGGGGCAGGAAAAGTATGGGTGCACAGAGACATTTGGTGAGCAAGAAATGTCTAGACACGTGGTATACGAAGCCGACTGCTGTAAAGACAGGTGGGAGATGGTTTACTCCCCACACTGCTGCCAAACTCACCTTTCTAGAATGCAAATTTCACTGTATCCTTGGCCTACTAAGAAGCCTTCAGTGAGTATATTTCACTATATGTAAGTTTTACCTCAATTCAAGGGAAAACAACAACAAAAAACCCTCCCGGTGGCTCCTTCTAAATTTTAGGACAAATTTCAAACTCCTTATCTTAGCAAATGGGACCTTTTGTTCTCTGCTCTTGCCTACTTCCCCAGTTGCTGCCCTTTCTTTGCTTTACTACATTGCACCTGGACTGTCATTGGCCCATTTACATTTACTTCCTACTGCCTCAAAATTCAGTGTAAACATAGTAGTTTCTGGAGAAACTTCCCTTCCCCCTCTCCACTTCTGCAGGTCTGTTTGTTCAGAATTCTATAGAACTCCAATCCTTTACAGCACCGTCCTATCTTATTGTCGATTCACATCTCTCTGCCTTCCGCAACCCCCTCAAGGGCAGGACCATGTTTAATTTGACTTTGTAAACCCAGTGATTAAAAGTTACTGGTACACAAACCAGACGATTAATAAACATTTGTTGAATGAAAGAATGAATATGTATTTGTCCTTGTTATGGTTTTACATATTCCTTTGGCTTTTCATGAAATGCAGATTTTTCTTAATCCAACTGTTTTCCTTTTTAAAGGATCAGCATGGGTTGTTGTATCAAACGTTAGCTTTTATTCCTCAGCATGTCCAACTCTCTGAGCAACCATTTTTCTTTTTGTAGAGCTTAATCTATCTTTGAATAATTAGTATTTAAACCATTAAAGCTCTTCTCTTGGAAAATTACCATGATAATAATAAAACCACAAAAAAGTCTTTTTTTTTCTTTGCCTTAATAAAATACAATTAAAATTTAATAAAAGCTCTGAATTTCCATTTATCCAATTCTGCACATCCTGAGGGAGGTAACAGCAGTGTTACAACTAGACCAATTAAATAGGCAGTTGCAGTTAAACTCTTTAATTCACATAAAGGTGAGTGTAATTCTGTACTTACCATTCCAGGGTTGCTCGTAGCTTTTTTGAACAGAATGTCCATTTTTATTCACTCCTGTCCATATTTCAATATGTTTCAAAGAGTTCTTACTTATTATATTTGTTAATATTATAGTAACGTTTCTATCATGTTACCTTGGTTGTTCAATTTCTTCCAGCAGATTAATAAATCTGAATACCATAATTTTAAAATGCATTTCCTCTCACATCATTTAATACCACTGTCGTTGTCACAGAGAAAATAAATCAGAAAGGAAAAATCAGAAAGGAAAAATCAGAAGTGGAATATACATTTTTAAATTACTAGATTTTATTTTAAAAATACAAGAAGCAGCAATATTTTCCAAACATGTAAAATAGCCTCGATGGATTTTTGCAGAAACATTCAAGCATTCTTCCTTTTACAAGATTTGAAAAATGTGTTTTGAAATGTAAGTGAAAATCAAGTTAACATATGCTACTTGCATTTCAGCATCTCCCCCAAATAAATGAGGCCCACTCTCTTCATTCCATTGGGGGCAATCATAGGCTACTTTGTCAGATATTTTGTCATATAGATCTAGTGCACAAAATGTTGCTTTGTAAACACATATATTTACATACATCTGAATGTTTGCTAGATGCATAAATCTGGGGAGACAGTAGTTTCGGAAACACTGCTGGAAAGCAAAACAAGGCGATTAGAGAATGTAAGAATAGTTCCTTTCTCCATCTCCATCAGCTGGTGGTTCCTGAGAGAGAGCGAAGTACCGCACATACTTGTTTTGTGGTTTGTTTTGATTAAGTACTGAATAGACCTTACCGTTGCTTAATAAGACATTTAAAATTCCGACATGAAAGATATGCTTCATATTTCCAACCCAATAAATCACAACTACAGCTTTCGATTGAGACATTTATCTGGCAAACTTAGAAAAGCCAGCAAAAACATAATGGTAGCTCTTTTTTCTTTTTTTAACTTTATGTGGCCAGGAGAAACAAAACTGGCATTTTTAAAATATAATCTTCACAGAACTACAGCAACAATCACAATTGAATTTTTAAAAGATCGAGCACCATATATTTTTGGGGGTTCTATATTCAAACTTTTTTTTCCAGTATTGTCAATCGCCAATGTTCTTATTCCCTGAAAAAGTTAGAGCTCAAATATGTTTTAAAAAGTGATTATAGGGCATGTAAGATGTATTTTTTTATCTTGATAATTGTGGAAATTTTGTCTTATGAATGCAGGTTACACTACCTAAGAGTTACTTTTGACAGATGAACACATTGGAGGAAAATTACAGATTATTTAGAAACTGATTAAAACATTGCCATTCCTTTAACAGACAATAGAGTAATTAAAACTGTTTCACTTGCTTTTATTTTTTTCAATGTGCTATTGAAACTTTTAATGTTAATTCCACAGAAAGGAAAATATTTTGACATTCATTTTACTGCCTTTCCATCTGACTAGAATTGTGTTAGAGCTGGTTAACCATACCAACTAAATAATACCAGCTCGAGTCTCCCTGAGGCATTTGTCTTTAGCTGTGTGTTTAATTGTTAAATATATACTGAGATTTCACTTTGGTTATGTTTACACATATCCGTGCTCTATCATTTGAACTACACTATCTGCACGCCTAAGTTAACACTTCCTTCGCTCACGGAGGTTGGCTGACCTCCTCTCAGACCCAGCACTCCTATTTGGAGGGAGAAGGAAAAGTGATGGGGTGTCTGCGTCTTCAGGATCATCTTGATTGAACACGTCATTGTAGATCAAAATGGCTTATATTTTCTTAACCATTATCTTTTACAATGTCATTATGCACCTTTCTGACATTTTCTAATACCACAATTTCAAGATGAGGCAGATTTCTTGCTTCCATTTTGTAGGAGTTAGGCAATTTGAGATTTTCCAATTGGCTAATTTTTACTGCAATCTGGTTGTTCTCAATCTTGGCTGGGGAGGTTTGAAAGCAAATTAAAACCCAGGCCTCACCCCACACCAAATGAATCACAGCGTCTGTGGATGGGGACAAGAACAGGTACTAAACAAATGGAGGAGGTTTTAACGTGCCATGAGCTACAGAACCACAGCAGTATGACCTTTGCGATGTTTTATTGGAGTAGCAGTTCCATCCACACATTTCAGTGAATAGTTCTTGATAAAAATTTAAGTTTCCAGGAAGAGAACTAAGCCCTCCTACTACAGATCAATGTGAAGAAAACAATCATGTAAAAAATACGATAACCGTAACAAACTGGGTTATTTTGTTTGTGAAGGGAAAAGGTTTCAAGTAATCATATGATGCTCAGTTTTTCTTTTGCAAGCTCATTGCTCTAATCTGCAGAGTTTAAGTGAGAAGTATCTGTACTTCTACTAAATGTCTTGTCTATAGAGAGTTTACCATGTGGTTGGGGAGAAAAGACTGCATTGGCCACTTTTGGTGCCCTGCCCAGATCTCCTCCAATGTTCTTATTGATTCTGCGCTACTTTGCTGGTTATGCTTCACACCTGGGACAACGTTTTTCTAAAGATGGTCAACGGATTTCCCCTTTTTGCCTGAGATTTTATGCCACCTCCATCCCCCGACCCTCCCCTCCATAGACCATAGCCAATGATTAGCTAGTACAATGTACAAAAGTCCAGCTCTAGAACCATCAGGTGGAACAATCTTAGTAGAGCAATTTACACTCCAGAACTCTCCGTGGGATCAGGCCAAGGCGCGACTTCACCTGATCACGCCCTTGCTTACCTTCTTCCCTTCCTCGCCCTGCCTGCCTCAGGCCCTAATCATTTACAGATGAATCTGTCTCACGCTTGTCTTCTAGGACAAGCAACCTAAAGTATGACTGTCTCACACAAACAAATATGGAATAAGTAAAGAACACAATAGTGATATTGATAATGACAGTTAACACAAAGTGAGTACCCACTCTGTACCCGGCACCATGCAAAGAATACAAATTAATCATCAATTACTTTATTTGATCCCAAGAACAGCCATTATTACTATCACTGCTGCCTCCTCCCAACTTATAGATACAGAAAAAAGTTTTGAGTGGGTAAGCAATTTTCCCAAGGTTCTCAGCTAGCCAAGAGACCCAAGCCCGTTGTTTTAACTTCTTCTCTATAAATTCACTGCTTAAATGAGATATAAGTGATCTATATTCCTATGGTGTAAAGATCACTGAAAACTCTGGGTATAAAGGGAGAGGTTGCGATCAGACAGACCCCTGCTCCTACCATGGACTAGACAGTTATGAGTTTTGCTGATTAGCAAAGCTACTTATGTCCACAATTGCAATTATCTCTACCTTGTTGGATTGCTATCAAGGATTCCATGAGGCTCATGTTTAAAGCTCTCAGCACAGGAGTTGCTGAAAACAAAAACAATTAATTGCAAAATCCCATCCATTTCTTAAAGTCATACCGCAACTTAAAATCTCTGTTACATGACCAAAATAGTCAGATGTATAACATGTTTCTTGTAGAGCTAAAGTTACCAGAGAAGAGATTTACTTTGCTCATCAATAATGTGAAGAAAACTATATATATAATCCCCTACTATGGTTATGGCAGGATTACATGAATTAATGGGAGCTATGCTTAACACAGGTCCTGGGGCACAGCAAACACTAAATGATGTAATTTCCTCCCCTAAAAATGGCTTCATCCATACTGATATAAATGAAGGATTGCGAAAAATGAAGTGGGAAGATAGATAAGTCTGTTGTACAGAAGAATTCCAAATAAGCTAAATAAATACTCGTCCCTCAAGGAGGGCAGCATCATGCTGCACCCAGTAAATGTTGGTTATGCTTGAGGACTTGCTCTTGGAAAGAGGCGGAAAGTAGCTTCATAGTGGAGAAACCTGGCAAACACTACTTCAAGTCAGGTGATAAAGGTTAACATTATCAATGATAAGATATGTTGATGGCCTGTCCCCTTGATATGATGTGATGAGAATGGCACTTTACTTCTGCGGTTTTCCCTAAAGAATCCATAACTCCATTTAACCATGAGAAAAATATCAGACAAATCCAAAATACCTGAACAGTACTCCTAAAACCTGCCTCGTCTTTAAAAACAAGGAAAGTCTGAGAGAGTCACAATCTAGAAAAGCCTAAGGAGAATGACAACTAAATGTAGTGTGATATCCTAGATGGGATCATGAATAGAAAGAGGACATTAGGTAAACACTAAGGAAATCTAAGTAAAATATAGACTTTAGTTAATAACGTATCAATGTCAGTTCATCTGTTGTGACAAATGAACTATACTAATGTAAGATGGTAACAATAACGGAAATTGCCTGTGGGCATATGTTAACTCTCTGTATGATCTTTGCAACTTTTCTGCAAATCTAAATCTATTCTGAAATAAAAGGTTTATTTCCTTAAATAAAAGACTTCATAGCAGAGACCTTCAAATGTAGATAGAAATTTCTAAATGGAAGTCGCTGGCAACCATGAATGTAAAAGGCACCTAATGTCACACGTACAACATAATATTATTCAGCCTTAAAAGGGAAGGAAATTTTGACACATGATACAACATGGATAAACCTTGAAGATAATATGTTAAGTGAAATCAGCCAGCCACAAAAAGACAAAAGGAAATTACACAAAAGTTCCTAGAGTAGTTAACTCGTAACGACAGACAGTAGCATGGTAGTTGCCCGGAGTGACGGGAGGGGAGAAGGAGGAGCTAGTGTTTAACAGGTATGAAGACTCAGTTGGGAAGATGAAACAGTTCTGGAGATGGACGGTGGTGATAGTTGCACAGCAATGTGAATGCATTTAATGCCACAGAATGGTACATTTAAAAATGGTTCAATTAGCAAATTTTATGTTATGTATATTTTAATATAATAAAAATAGGTGCCTAATGTCAAAATAACTTCATACATAAGTAGGACCATAAGTTCCATGAAAGGAGGTATCATTTTTATTCATTTTGTTATTCCATACCCCTTAGTGCCCAGAATGGAACCTGAAATGTATCAGGCATTTCACGGTGGAGCCATCAAGAGGTGATACTGAAGATGTAATTAAACAGGAGGGAAAAGTGTGATTTCATAGAGAAACACAGAATTTAACAGTACTATCATAACTGTTTTATTCGATGATCACAACTTTTAATCATTGTAATGGAAATGGGTAGGTTCACACCTTGAGAAGAGTAGAATTTAAAAGGTGCATGTATTTTCCTTTAAAAGTATATTGGTGGGAGTGATGTCAGCAACATGGCAGAGTGAGCAGTTTTCTTTGTCTCTCCCTGCTTCGAACTACAAGTAATTGGACATTCATTGGTTAACAAAGGATATCCACACAGCATCTCAGGACACCTGAGAGACCCACGCTACTATGCATCGGAAGGTGGATGGACTATCCCTGGGAGGAGGTGGAGATAGGTGAAAACTCTCTAACTCCCAGACAGCCTAGTACCTGCAAGGGACTTTTGACTGGCTGACATGCTCATAGCATCGCCACAGCACCAAGGATGGGCATGCACATGCATCAGCAGTGCGACGGTGGAAACAGGTGACTACAGCTCTACCTAAGCCCCCCATGATTTCTCCTTAGCCCAGTGGGAAAATCCACAGTCCCACAGCAGCTGCAGGGAAAGCCTCTATTTGGCATTAGCGGAGAGGCCCCGCATAGCATTCAGAAAGCTGGGAGGCCCTGGGGCAAAAGGAGCCCAGCTGGCGCAGCAACCTGCCAGCCGTCTCTAACACTCAAAGTCCTGTTGTGGCCCAGAGCGGGCAAGGGAGACCCAGAGGGACCATGTGAATGTGCAGTGGCAAGTTGGAGCCCCAGAGAGACTGCTCTGAGGTCAAGGGGGAAAATCCATGGTCCCACAGCAGCCACAGCAAAAGACTGTGTGCAGCATTAGTGGAGAAGCCCTGCCTGGCAATCACAAGGCTGGAAGATCCTGAGGCAGAAGTAGCACAGCTGGGTGAGCTAACCACAGACTGGAGTAGATACCAATAGCTCTGCTGTGGCCTAGAGTGGACAAGTGAGATCTTGAGCGCCCTGATGCTGGCAGAGCTGTGAGTCTAGGTGAACCTGCTCCCGGTCACTGTGAAATCCCATAACACTGCTGCAGACCCTAAGGAGGGAGCACATCTAGGTGGTCTGTGACAGGAGGCACCAGCAACCTGATGCCCCCTTGTGACTGTCCCCACAGCTGACAAGAGTCCCCTTAGGGCCACTGTGATCATGAGGAGGGGCCCATGTCTCTGTCAACAGATGACAGGGATCCTGGGTCAGTGCAGATTAAACAGCTGCTCCCCCCACACACACTCCAGTAGAAGCAAGTGGAAACAGTAACTAAACTCTATCTCTATACAGGGGCACAAATCCATGCCATCAAGCAGTGTGAAAAAATATATTAAATCTCCAGAACAGAAGGAAAATGACAAGTGCTCAGAAAACAATCCCAAAGACACTGAAATCTATAACCTAAGTGACAATGAATTCAAAATAGCCATCATTAAAAAACTCAGTGAGTTAAAAGAGAATACAAATAGACAAATCAACGAGTTCAGGATCTATGTCACAAAAGAGCTTGATATTATAAAGAAGAACCAATCAGAAATATTGGAGATGAAGAACACAATGGAGGAGATTAAGAAAAATCTGGACTCTGAACAGTAGGATCAATAATATGGAAGACAGAATTAGCAATTTGGAAGATAGTAATGTAGAAATGCTGCAGATAGAGGAGGAGAGAGAACTAAGACTAAAAAGAAATGAAGAAACTCTCTGAGAAATATCTGACTCAATTAGCAAATGCAACATAAGGATTATAGGTACCACAGAGGGAGAAGAGAAGGAGAAGGGGGCAGAAAGCCTGTTCAAAGAAATAAGGGCTGAGAACTTCCCAAACCTAGGGAGAGAGATGAAACTCCATGTGATAGAAGCTAATACATCTCCAAACTTTATCAATGTAAAAAGACCAACCCCAAGGCATATGGTAGTGAAGCTTGCAAAAGTCAATGACAAAGAGAAAACACTTAGGGTAGCAAGGCAGAGAAGAAAATAACCTACAAAGGAACCCCTATCAGGCTGTCAGCAGGTTTCTCAGCAGATACCTTACAGGCTAGAAGAGAGTGGAATGATATATTCAAAACTCTGAAGGACAAAAACTTGCAGCCAAGAATACTCTATTCAGTGAAAATACCCTTCAAATATGATGGAGAAATAGAAACTTTCTCAGATAAACAAAAGTTAAGGGAGTTCATCACCACAAGACCTCCCCTACAAGAAATGCTCAGGAAGACCCTCATACCTGAGAAAACCAAAAAAAAGGAAAAGGGTTACAAACCCCAGAGCAAAGGAGATAAGTAGAAAGACAAAATCAGAAAGTTTCAGCTCTCCATCAGAACAGGTTAGCAAAGGCTAAGTATAACATTAAAGATAAAAGGAAGGGAAACACCAAGAATAAATATAATCTTGTCATTTTAACCACAAACTCACAACACAAGAAGGGAGAAAAAAAATCTGACAATAACAACTTAGAAGGGGAAGAGGAGAGGGATGGAATGGCTTAATCTAAGGAAATAAGAGGCTATCAGAAAATGGACTATCTCATCTATGAGATGTTTTATACAAACCACATGGTAACCACTAAACAAATAACAAGAATAAAGACACAAATTACAAATAAGAAGAAAGCCAATATAGAAAACTACCCACCTGAATTGGTAGTCCAAAAATCATGGGATGAGAAACAAAGGAAATGCAAGAGAACTGGAAAACAAGCGATAAAATGGCAGCATTAGGCCCCCACATTTCAATAATCACTCTAAATGTAAATGGACTGAACTCTCCAATCAAAAGATATAGAGTGGCAGGATGGATTAAAGAACAAGACCCAACAATATGCTGCCTCCAGGAAACACACTTCAGCCCCAAGACAAACACAGACTCAGAGTGAAGGGATGGAAGATGATACTCCAAGCTAATAATGAGCATAAGAAAGCAGGTGCCACCATACTTATATTAGACAAAGTAGACTTCAAAGCAAAACAGATAAAGAGAGACAAACAGGGGCAGTTTGTAATGATAACAGGGAAACTCCACCAAGAAGATATAACACTTATAAATATACACACACCCAACACAGGAGCACCAAAGTATGTAAAGCAACTATTAACAAAACTAAAAGGAGACACCAACAACAATACAATAATAGTAGGGGGCCTCAACATCCCACTAACACCAATGGATAGATCATCCAGACAGAGGGACAACAAGGAAATTATAGAATTAAATGAAAAACTAGACCTGATGGACTTCATAGATATATATAGAACACTCCATCCAAGAACAACAGGTTACACATTCTTGTCAAGTGTGCATGGAATATTCTCAAGGATAGCCCATATCTTGGGAAATAAAGCAAACCTCAACAAATTCAAGACAGTTGAAATAATATCGAGCATCTTTTCCAACCATAATGCTATGAAACTAGAAATCAGCTACAAGAATAAAGCTGGGAAAGAGGCAATGTGGAGACTAAACAACATGGTACTGAACAAACAATGGATCATTGAAGAAATGAAAGCAGAAATCAAATATTATCTGGAGACAAGTGAAAATGAAAACACTCCATACCAACTCATTTGGGATGCAGCAAAAGTGGTCCTAAGGGGGAAATTCATTGCAATACAGGCTCACCTCAATAAACAAGAAAAATCTCACATAAGCAATCTCAAATGACACCTAAGAGAATTAGAAAAAGAAGAATGAACAAAGCCAAAAACCAGTAGAAGAAGGGAAATAATAAAAACTAGAGCAGAAATAAATGAAATTGAAACAAAAAAGACAGTAGAAAGGATCAATGAAACAAAGAGTTGGTTCTTTGAAAAAATAAGCAAAACTGACAAACCCTTAGCCAGACTCACTAAGAAATTAAGAGAGAAGACTCAAATAAATAAAATTAGAAATGAGAGAGGAGAAATCACAATGGATACCAGAGAAATACAAAAGATCATAAGAGAATACTATGAAAAACTATACACCAACAAATTAGACACCCAAGAAGAAATGGATAAATTCTCAAACTCTCACAACCTCCCAAAACTGAAGCAGGAAGAAATAGAGAATCTGAATAAATCAATCACAAGTAAAGAAATTGAAACAGTAATCAAAAACCTCCCCAAAAATAAAAGACCAGGACCAGACGGCTTCTCTGGAGAATTTCACCAAACATTCAAAGAAGATTTAATACCTATCCTTCTCAAACTATTCCAGAAAATTGAGGAAGATGGAGCACTCCCTGACATATTCTATGAAGCCAACATCACCCTGATCCCAAAACCTGACAAGGACAATACAAAGAAGGAAAACTACAGGCAAATATCACTGATGAACATGGATGCAAAAACCCTCAACAAAATTTTGGCAAACCGAATACAGCAATACATTAAAAAGATTATACACCATGACCAAGTGGGATTTGTACCAGGGACATAGGGATGGTTCAACATCTGCAAGTCAATCAACGTGATACACTACATTAACAAAATGAGAAATAAAAACCACATGATCATCTCAATAGATGCAGAGAAAGCATTTGACAAGATCCAACATCCATTTATGATAAAACCTCTCAATAAAATGGGTATAGAAGGAAAGTACGTCAACATAATAAAAGCCATATATGACAAACCCACAGCCAACAACATACTCAATGGGCAAAAACTGAAAGCCATCCCTCTGAGAACAGGAACAAGACAAGGGTGTCCACTCTCACCACTCTTATTCAACATAGTACTGGAGGTGATGGCCAGAGAAATTACACAGGAAAAAGAAATAAAAGGAACCCAAATAGGCAATGAAGAAGTTAAACTCTCACTGTTTACAGATGACATGATCTTATACATAGGAAACCCCAAAAAATCCACTGTAAAACTATTGGAAACAATCAACAACTACACAAATTTGCAGGGTATAAAATCAAGGTTCATAAATCAGTAGCATTTTTATACTCTAATAACGAACTAACAGAAAAGAACTCAAGAACACAATCACATTCACAATCGCAACAAAAAGAATAAAATACCTTGGGGTAAATTTAACCAAGGAAGTGAAAGACTTGTACAACGAAAACTACAAGACTGTCTTGAAAGAAATTGATGATGACATAAAGAGATGGAAAGACATTCCATGCACACAGATTGGAAGAATAAGCATAGTTAAAATGTCCGTACTACCCAAAGCAATCTACAAATTCAACGCTATCCCAATCAGAATACCAATAACATTCTTTACAGAAATAGAACAAAGAATCCTAAAATTCATATGGGGCAAGAAAAGACCCTGAATTGCTAAAGCAATCCTGAGAAAAAAGAACAAAGCTGGAGGCATCACAACCCCTGACTTCAAAACATAGTACAAAGCTGCAGTAATTAAAACAGCATGGTACTGGCACAAAAACAGGTGCACAGATCAATGGAATAGAATTGAAAGCCCAGAAAGAAAACCACACATCTATGGACAGCTAATCTTTGACAAAGGAGCTGAGGGCATACAATGGTGAAAAGAAAGTCTCTTCAAAAAATGGTGCTGGGAAAGCTGGACAGCCACACGTAAAAGAATGAAAATTGACCATTCTTTTTCACCATTCACAAAAATAAACTTAGAATGGATCAAAGACCTAAAGATTAGACCTGAAACCATAAGGCTTCTAGAAGAAAATATAGGCAGTACACTCTTTGACATCAGTATCAAAAGGATCTTTTCTGACACCGTGTCTTCTCAGACATGGGAAATAATAGAAAGAATAAACAAATGGGACTTCATCAGACTAAAGATCTTCTTCAAGGCAAGGGAAAACAGGATTGAAACGTAAAAACAACCCACTAATTGGGAAAAAATATTTACAAGTTATATATCCAACAAAGGGTTAATCTCCATACTACATAAAGAACTCACACAGCTCAACAATAAAGAATCAAACAACCCGATCAAAAAATGGGCAGGGGACATGAACAAACATTTCTCCAAAGAAGAGATAAGGATGGCCAACAGACACATGAAAAGATGTTCATCATCGCTGATCATCAGGGAAATGCAAATCAAAACACACTAAGATATCACCTTATACCCATTAGAAGGGCAAAAATAACCAAAACAAAAAGTGACAAATGTTGGAGAGGTTGTGGAGAAAAATTAACCCTCATACACTGTTGGTGGGAATGCAAACTGGTGCAGCCACTATGGAAAACAGTACGGAGAGTTCTCAAAAAATTAAAAATAGAAATACCATATGACCCAGCCATCCCACTACTGGGTATCTATGCAAAGAACTTGAAATCAGAAATTCCAAAAGTCCCATGCAACCCTATGTTCATTGCAGCATTATTTACAATAGCCAAGACATGGAAGCAACCTGAGTGCCCATCAACTGATGAGTGGGTAAAGAAGATATGGTATATACACACAATGGAATACTACTCAGCCATAAAAAAGGATAAAATCGTCCCATTCACAACAACATGGATGAACCTTGAGGGTATTAAGTGAAATAAGCCAGATACAGAAGGACGAACTCTGTATGACTCCACTCACAGGTGGAGGATAAACATGTAGACAAAGAGAACTGATTGATGGTTACCAGGGGAAAGGGGGGGGTTGGGGGAGGGCACAAAGGGTGAAGGGGTGCACCTACAACACGACTGACAAACAGTAATGTACAACTGAATTTTCACAAGGTTGTAAACATTCATAATCTTAATAAAAAGTAAAAAAAAAAGACATATTGGCAAAGATTAAAGGGGCTCTTTAAAAAATTGCCCTAGAAAGTTCTTAAAAGAGAAAATGTCCTTTCTATTCATCTGGGGATTTAAAATTTATACTTATTCAGTATAAGTGTTACCTCAAGGCAATGCGAGTAAATGCTTTTTCCCATTTGGAGAAGAAGCAACATTTTGAGTGAAATTTGAAATTCTTACATATCCTCGTTACTATATATTACTTTGAAGCACGAGCATCGCTTTTAAAAATCAACAAGTCCCATTCCAGGCCCTTTTGGATGTGTCTGGCCTCTGGGCCTGGACGCCGTTTTCCTCTGTGCTGCAACATGCTGGAAGTGGCCTCTGCCCTCACCGCGTCAGACTTTCACTGAACTAAAATTCACCCCAGACATACATGTTTTTTTCCACAGGAGGTCTCTGCATTTTTCTAGAGGGGCTTCCCTTACAAAATCAAAGTCATTGGGATGCAAGCATCCATAAGTTTTCTCCTTTTGTGTGAAGTTGTAAAGTCCACTTTTATGGACAGTATGTATCCTCAAACCTCGATGTTTAAAGCACCTTTCAAGTTGTTAGTACAACAACCTGACATACATCTTGAGAGCGGCATTTTACCAGCCAGTACTGAGAATAAGTAGATAATATTGACAGTAGCTAGAATCAGTAAACTCCTCAAATGTTTCATGTTAGATTTTTAAATCTCTTCAAAAATATCTAAGGCAGTAACTTTAACTGATAAAATGGATTGACAAAGTACCATGTGCCAGGCCTCATGCTAAATCCTTTAAAAGCATTATCTGCTTTAATCTCAAAATAACCATGTGCATGAAGACTGTTATACCAATTAAATAGATGAGGAAACTGGCACTTAAGTAATAAAGTTACATACCTGGATGAAGATTCGTGCAGCTTGATTCCCTCCCAGGTAGAGTCTCCAGAGATTGTCTACTTAACCTTTTCTAAGGAGATTGCTAAGCATGAAATGCCCGTCTCTCAACGTCCTTTTTTAACTTAGGTTTACAGTCAACAGCAAAGCTATTACTTGATATGTTTAAGCTATAGACATTTCGAGTATTGCACCTGTAGTTTACTTGTGAGTTGAAATTAAAGGCAGAGATTTGTGTCATGCTAAAAGACCAGAAAAAATAGTAAGACCTAGTGACACCTGTTTCAACACTTTTCTTAACCACACACTACCCCTAGATATCTCACTTTTCCTGCAAAGGAAAAGCTGTCCATAAAAATCATACCAGGGATGAATGAAGGAGCTGGGTTAGCTGCCAGACGGGTGTTTTGGCAGAAGGATTTGCACGTGCATAGAACTGCCTTGAAGATGGTATAAAGTCGCATGACATTCTCTGCTGTCTTCTCCCATTCTCTGCTTGCTCCTTTCTTTTCTCTTTTTTTATTTTTGTCGATGGATCCTTCTCTTTTTCTTCTCTCTTTGCAAATTTCCCTTTTTCCTATACTTAGTCCTTTTCCTTCTTTTTTAAAGTCTCTCCCCACTGCCTTTCCTTGGCTATTAGTTCTGTTGACTCTTCCGCTCCCCAAGAAGGAAAGGAACTCACCCAAAGAGCTCAGAGCTGGAGAAGGTGACTCAGAATGAAATATTTGAAATACGTCAAGGTGTCCTATTTCTCTTTCCCCCACCATTACTGCACTCTTCTGAGAAAACTATTTCTTCTAAATATTATTAAGGTTTAAACAAGTACAAAATTCTATTTTAGTTCTGTCTCATTTCATCTCTTCCTACACTTTCCTGCCCAAAATATTAGATGTATAACAATAATGTATATATTTGCCATTGAATCAGAATTCATATTGTTTTCTCAGTTTTTAATAGTTGTTATGCCTTTCCGTTTCTATTTACGAGCCATTGACAACGTTAGCTAATTTTAGCCATTAGACTATTAGCCATTAGCCATTTTAACTTAATAAAATAAATCTTAGGTGAAGTTCTTTGTGCATAACTCTGGTTTAGGCTGTAGTTTGTCTCATTCAAAATATTTTTCTAGTTTTTTCATTCTGATATTTTTCATTTCAAAAATAATGGTTGTTACTGGTGAAATTGTATAAAATGACAAAATAGCAAATTAATAAACTATCAATATAGAATATTAAAGAGGCTCTTATTGGACATCAAGGGAATACCTAAGTTTCGGAAAAATTTTAAGTAGATTTATTGGATATCTTTGTTCAAATCTACTTGGAAAGGTAAACATAGATTCGTACATACACTCTATATGAACACATACACACATGTGCACTGATGCAGTATCCAGGTGGTCCTTCAGCGAAGGGCTTGCTACCCCAGCTGCTGGAGGTGTGTCAACAGAGAGTCTTCCCATCGCTCTGCAGGGGTCACCTCAGACACAGCACTGCTGCCTGGGGCCACCTTTCCCTAAGGCCACGTTCCTACTTCTGAGCAGCCCACATTACCCAATGACTGGTAGAGGTGGGAAAATAAAGGTCTGACCATCTTGACCCAACTCAGGGCAACTCTGAAAGGCACTCAAGCTCCAAACAACTTGTGGGGTCAGCTAGAATGTGTTAGGTCTGAAGCGTGGCTTGACTGTCTCCTCAGCCCAGTCACTCCTTTCCACCTGTGCAGACGTGGGAGGTCCCCGCTGCAGCTGGCTTCCTCCTTTCCAGTCCTGCTTCCTTCCCTCCTCTCCTCAGGCGTGGGGCCGGGGGTGCTCCGTAATAAACCTCCTGCGTGCTCAACACCTCCTCAGGGTCTGTTTTTGAGAAACATCTAATACCTTTACTCTTTGATATTTAAAATAATTTAAGTAATTTATTTTTAAAGTATTACACGTAGTTTATTTTTAATTAAACCCTTCTTAGTTACAATCAATTCTGTGGCCTTCACATCATTTAAGGTAATTAAAGTGAAGTGACATTTCTATGCCCTATAGAAGTTAATTCCAAATATCATTAAATGCACACACACATAAAAACAATTTTCCCTACAAGGGTAATAATTTCGTGAAAATAGAATCCGAAAATGAATAAAATGAGAAAAAAAACCCAAACTGCAGTGAATACACAACTCGAATATTTCAGTTAAAATGAAAGTTATTTTTGCCAGTAGAAATTGGAACTACAATGGGAGTGGAACCACAATGCATCTCCACTCTTTCAAGGAGGAAAATAGAGAAAGAATAGAGATGAAATGTGAGCTGAGCAGAAGAGAAGCAAGTGCACCCCTGGCGGTGGGCCTCCACGCCCCGGCCGTGGCCTGCTGTCTGGACAGCAGCCCCCTTGACGCTCGGCTCCCCCGGGGCAGGCACGGCTGCTCCTCAATGACTGCAATGTGCTACAGCACAGAGAGAATATAAACTTCTCCCCAGGAAACGTGTTCAGAACCAAATAATTAAGATTGCTTATGTCAGTTAGTGGGTCTAGGAATGAACACCAAGAAAGAAAATAAAAGCATGACACGAGTGAGGAGAAGAGGTCTGCTCAAAGCAGAGCGCTAGCAGCGTCTTCTCTGCCAGCGGGACGTTTGTCCTATTTATTACTGTGAGGGGACCAAAGCCTTCCTACCGTGAGGTCCATGGACACCTTTGTGCTGTATCATCCATTTTGACTCTTAAATTCACTTGGGGAACCCACGTGTTTCTAGGGCCACTTGGAATCACAAAATAACAACAAAAACAACTGTTGAAAGAAACATTTAGATCTTGTATAATCCTTCAGACGTGTTTGCGTTTGAGTCCACGTTGCCACTGACTTTCTCATTACTGATGCTATCATGGGAACCATGACAAAATGTGTTTGCAGTGCTCAGGGTGCCCATCAGAATACTTACCTTCCCTCCAAAAAACGCCCTGGCTGCTTCTGAGAAATCCTGCCTCAAATGATGTTAGGTGTGGCCTGGGCCACACCGTAAATTAGAAATGCAACTGTAGTAACACTAATCTTAAAATATAGACTGGACCATGGATTTTGAGAGATGGTGACAAATTAGAAATAATTTATTGATTGATTTTATTATCTAGTAATAGGACTGATATCAGACTCCAAGACCGACTAAGGCCATTTCAGATGTTTACAGGCTTTTCTATGCCAAGTGTTCCCATTCTCTCCATGCCTCTTCCTTGATCAGCTTCTCATGCTCAGTCTCCACTGACATAGCTCAATTAAAAGGCCCTGGGAAGTGGGCACTGATCAAGCGCTCATCGGATTGGAGAGAGGAGAGACGTACATGGATAGGATTCCGGGGGATAAAAAAGGAGACATATGTACATAGAGAGAAAAAATGCGCACTGCTGTCTTTCTAACTGCAATCCAACTAGCCATGATTTTATGGTTCCATCTTATACCATTAATTTAGAAAAAAGACTGACTACACTGTTTTATGCTCTGTAAACATTTGGTTGGAAAAACATGAGGAAGAGAAAAGCAGAGAGAGAAAGAAATAGAGATATAGATAAAGAGAGTGAGACAACCAAGAAAGCCTGGTATCAGCTGTGGCAACAAATCTTAGTGCTTTAAACAAGAAAGGTTTCTTTTTTTGTTATAGCAAATGTCCATCGCAGATTGGGAAAGGGCTCTTGCCATGTCGTCTTCACTCAGGGACCAGCCTGCCCCGCCTGGAAGAGGGGTGAAGTGAATTGCACCCCAGCTTTTAAATGCTTCTGCTCACATTTCATGGGACAAAGCAATTCATGTGCTCAGGCCTAATTCCAAGGGACAAGTTTCTATGTGTGCAGAGGAAAATCCAAAACCTTTAGTAAAAAATTTGATGTCTATCACAGCTTGATTATTTTCAGATAGGAATATGAGACCGTGTGTGTGTATATATACAGAAAATACAGATTATGGATCATATATTTTATGTATACACACACAAATATTAGGTTAGATAGATAAAAAGGTAGACTGATTTTTGTTGGCGGTAATCTAAACCTTTACACCCACTGCCTTGCACACTGGGGTTGCACTTATTCTAGGATTATTTTCTAACAGGAAATTTTAAAAGTATGTGTTTTATTTTTAAGTAGAATAAACAAACAAATAAAAAACATAACTGTAAAGAATACTAGGAAAGGGTGAATTAATCATGTTATCAACATATTTCAATAGTGACTTCTACAGAAAATATCCTTACAGCCTTTTTTCTTATCTTAAATCTATAATGAATGTGTGTGAATATATATATGTATACTTGAAGAGATTCAGTCTAAAAGTAGCAATCCTACAACTCTCTCTTTTAATACAAATAACAATTTTGCAACCCTTCAGAAGTATAAATGTTATTTTTCAATATTGTTGCTAATATTCTCTGAAAATTTGGTAATGCATTTCCACAATATTTAAAACTTGTTATGTGGAGATAGACACTTTCGAACGTTTACTGTGGTGAAGTTCACCTATAACATATTGCTTGGTTGGGGCTTCCAACCCTGATAGAAGCGACAAAGTGGGATGTGCAGGAATACGATTGCTATAGGGAAGCAGAGAATTGTGTAAAGTCGACAACTCATAGAATGCAATGGCTGGTTCGAGCTGGCCTGCGTGCCAAACTCTAACTCCTGAAATCTAACCTCAAGTTTAATTATGTCAAGAGTAAGGCTTTATTTTTTAAAAATGTATTTACCTCTCGGCCGTAGGGCTTGATCATGTGGAGAAAAAGTTCTATCATTTTAGCAAAAACAGATGTAGACTGGGTAAAATCATCATGTTCCAAAGAGCCTGATTACAAAGTGAAAAAGCTAATAAGCCCTTTTAGAATCAAATTCATTTTGAATTAATCTAGATACAAATAATTAAATCATAGATTTGAGGCGTGAAAATGCAAACTCATAAGAAGATCTTATTCACTTACTATTCTTTGCTAAGTGACAAAAATATGGTGAGTAACACTATTATTTTAGATTTTAAAAAATAAGAATGAAAAGAAAAAAATTCTTTGTGTCAGTTTCCATTACATTATTCATATATTAAACAAACACACATAGGAACTATACTGTTGGTGTGTAGACCCCAAACTTTGAGCCGTGATCCTCTCTTGGTAATCTCATCTGTGTTTATTTCAGTGAAGCAATCATCAAAAAAATTTGAAGGTTTTGTGGCAAGCATCTCAAAATCAATCCACATTTTCCTGAAGTCAAGAAAACAGTGTGACCAGGAGGAAACCCACTCTGACCCAATAAGTACTCTGAATCTTTAATTCAATAGTAGCTGTGTCTTGTGTGTTAGATAGTTTACATGCTAACAACACATGTTGCCCAGCTTTCAAGCACTGCAGAATACCGAAACAATACACCTTTTTCCTGCTGTAACCCACTCTTCCCCTTTGCTCACTGTAAGATTTTGAAATCCAGTCCTTTCTGTTGAGCATGGGGCATAAATCTCCACCAGACACGAAGAAGGAGGGGCAAATTCTGTGGTCTGCCTGAGAACAGCCAGGCGGGCGACTTCCAGTTTAATCGCTTGACATGCAAACATCTCTGTGAGGAGGGAATCCCACTGAACTTGCAAACGGTCAAGATGATACATTTGGTTTCTTTCTATTTTAGTGATATTAATTAGAATGAAACAGAACAGCATCCTTTTTCTTTTTATCTTTTTCTGAAAACCAGTTCAAATTATAGAAAAGGAATTTTGTTATGTTAGCATCTAGATGACTCAGATTTACATAGTGAATTTGAAACTGCATCGCATATTTGCAGAATGTCAATATCTGCCATGCTCATAACTTAAAAATACTATGCTGGAATAGCTTGGTAAAAACCGTGAAGAACTCTTAACTTGAGACCTTGAATGTAGGATGGGGATAGGAAAAAGGAGAGGTGCCATGGATGGGCATATATAATTTTTATGCTCTTACATTTGTGCTTTTATTTCTTCTTGAAGCATTCATAGCTTTCACCAGATAATCCTCGCCATGAGGACGCTGATCTGGTCCATCCTTGTGATTCTGGGCAGAACTCCATTTACTAGAAACCTTCTATGGTTTGCTCACCCAAAGTTATAGCTATTTGTCCTTTCCTGACATATTCCACGACTCCAGTCTTCTTCAGAAATGGATTCCAGCAACTCACAGGCCTTTGGACCAGATAGAGATACTACTAAATGGGGACTTCCAGAGAGAAAGTCAAATACCGTTCCCCATTTATTGCTCTGGTTCCACTCCAAAACCATGGTAGAATTATTTCACTCCCCTCTGCAGCCAGCATCGCTGGGTACATTGGCCATAATCCAAATTAGAGCTGAGTCTGTACTGAAATCACTCTCTGTGTATTGTTGAGAAAAAACTTGGAAGAAGTGACCATTTCTAGTTCCCTCTTTGTGTTTCCAATCTGTTAGAGAGAGTTTTAATTATGTCTCGGTTTAACCCATGACATCAGAGACAATCTTGGGACAATTAGAATCTCATTAGCATCACTATCAAGTGCAACCCTTTATTTACAAGTCTCATTCTTATTTCACATTCCCCTTAGCCTGTCTCAGAGTAATAATAGCTAACACATTATTTACCACTGTCGGGTACTCTTCTAAGTGCTTTACAAATATTAATTCATTGTGTTGAGCACTTGGGACACCTTCTCAGATTTCCTTGATGGCCTCCTGCCACAGAGTCCTACTTGGGCTGGGTCTCCTCTTCACTTTCAGACTCTGAACCTCTCTGCAGGGTTTCCTGAGGAAATCCCAAGGGCTGGATGACAACCTGGAATTGCATGAGAGCCAGCTCCACATTGGGGTGAACTTGAACAATGGGAAACAACAGATGAGGAGTCATGAAGATAATTTCTCCCTCCGTTCTCTTTTCTGTGTCTCTTCCTTATTGCAACCCTTTCAGGTAAATCTCACACACAAAATAAACATGCCTTCCAGGAGTCCCGCCTCGTTTCTAGGAGGCTTGCTGTGCAATCGTACCAAGATTGATAAACATCACATCTCATCATTTTACCTCCCTTGTTACTGTATTTCCTTATCCTCTCACTCTTACCACCTTGGGCTGGAACCACCAAAATAAAGAGTTAGTCTCTTTAATCTCCCCTCATATTCTGCTTTCTAGAAGATCTGGACTAAGGTGCTCATTTAATTTTCATAAAAATCCTATGGGGTAGGTACTATGATTTTGCCCATTGTACAGGTAAGAAAACTGAAACATAACATGATTAAGTAACTTATTCAAGTTAACAGAGCTAGTACACATCAGACCAGGATATAAATACAGGCAGTTTGGGTCCAGAGTACATGTTCTTAAATCAATGCTGTATGATGTTGTCCAGATCCAGAAGCCAGCGTGGAGCCAATCTCTACGTCAGCCCCATCTCCACAAGCACAAAGAATGATTAGGAAGATAAAAACATTGGAGATAGTTGTCTTGGGTCCTATAAAATGACCCAGAAAGTGTGAGAATTGACAATGCCATGATGTCGATTAGATCTGCCATCTAATTGAAAGATCATTGCCAGGCAGCGTCTGCGAACTCACTGCTTCCATTGATACATAGCAGAATAGGGGAGTTTTTAGCACCATTAGTGCCAGAATATTCTGGAAGTACCAGAACGTTATGTGAGTAAGTATACTCTCGATTAGTATATCTTTTTGAATAAACCTCTGAAAGAAATCCTACATACATCCCTTCCTCTGTATATTCCTCTTGTAATAACTTATGGCCAAATATACCTTTATTTAATTTTAAACAATAAATCCAACCATAATTTAGGACTAAGGATTTATTAATGACTGTTCCCATCAATTTTCAATTGTATATCTTTTTATACTGGAACTTCCCTTTTAAAAATCAAACCTAATAAATCGTCACATTAATGTAGCAGTGCAGACTCCCCTCGGCCAAGCCTAAAAAGCAGTTGTAATAAAATTATAAAACAGGGAAATAGACACCTGGCTGGGAAAATGTAAAATTAATATTTGCTTACTGGGGTTTAGAACTTGAAATGTCAACATAGAAAAGTTGGGAAATCTAAACATTTGTTCCTAGCAATATTTTCTCACTTATATACAATAATAAATCTGACAACCTACTTCTTATTGCAGAATGGACTATGGTTTGCCTCAAGTACATGTAAACCATTCCATTCATTCCAAAATATCAATTATAGTTCTTCTAGGAAATTGTGCAGGAGTCTAAAATCCAGTCAAATTTTTTGGGAGTTCAAACCCCACATTCCATATTCTTCAAGCCCATAATCTAAATATTATTTTTTGAATCCTCAACTCTCTACTTCCCACATTCAAACCAGCAGACTTTACCAATTCTTCCTTTACAGCATTTTCTCAGCTTTAACATTGCTTTTCCATTCCCAGAGCTGCAGCACACTCAATTTTCAGGTTGTGATTTAACCCTGGGTGTTACAGATGCCGTACTTTAGGAGAAGCATCGCCTAACTCCTATGTGAATTGCATCCCTCCCCCACGTTGGGATACAGTCCATGTTCCCTCACAATCACAATCCTCCATTTGATCGAGAGCATCTCTTCATATACAAGTGGCTTCAAATTTTTAGACCATTTTCATGTGCTCCCCTTCCCATTTAAAAACTTCTAACATTATTCCTCTGTTAATCTTCATAACCTATCACTCAAATCCTTCAATTAAGGGTGAAATTCAGAGACAGCATGATATTATTTTTATATTTATTTGTGTATTTCTCTTTGGGATATTACGTTGGGTCTTTTTTAGGTACATTTGATTCTTTCTATCCAACCAAATCACATTATCATTAGTCGGGGTTCTCCAAGGAAACAGATATATATGTATATAACAGACACATATACGTACACATATATGGTTGTATATATACACACACACATATACATCCTGTTATATCCTAGGTGTGTACATACATGTATGTGTGCTATGTGTGAGGGCATATATATGTATGTGTGTATCATATATTCATATATATATATACACACTGTCATACATCACTTAATGACTGGGATACATTCCGAGAAATGTGTCATTAGGCAATTTTGTTGCTGTGCAAACATCACAGAGTGTACTCACAAAAACCTATATGGTATAGACTACTGTACACTTAGGTCTGTGGTACTGATCTTCTGGGACCACTGTCATATATGTGGTCTGCTGTTGATGCAAATGCCATTACGCAGCGCATGGCTGTATAAACACACACACACAGAGATTTCTTTGTTACTAGGAATTGGCTCACGTGATCATGGAGGCTTTTGAATCCAAAAACTGCAGTGTGGACCAGTGGATTGGAGACCCAGAAAAGCTGATGGTGCCGATGTGGTCCAAAAGCAGTCTGGCAGTCGTCTCGAGAATTCCTCTTGCTCGAGGAGGTTGTGGTTCTTCTATTCAGTCTTTCAACTGATTAGACAATACCCACTCACGTTATGGAGGACAATCTGCTCACTCAAAGTTCACCAATTTAACTGTTAATCTCATCCATAAACCCCCTCCGCGTTCATAAAAGAAATTTGCTCTCACACACAGTGATTCTGCCTGTTCCTGCTCTCTTCCTTTTCCCCAGGTCACAGTAGCCAGCACCCATGCTCTGTTTAGCAGTGGATAGTTTACAACTTAGGTGACAAGCTCACAGCATGTGAGGCAGATGTCTGAAAAATAAATGAATGTGGCAAAGATAATTTTGCATGGCATAATAAAAACTTAATGGGTTAATAATAATTGATATCTATGATCTTTGTTTTAGATGCTATATGCTTAAAAATCAATGGAGCTCATAATATGTGTTAGAAAAGCACATTGCAGTTTCTGAGCTCCACATCACATTTTCAGGATAACGTCTGGGTAACTTGCAATACAGGGTAGAGGTGAAGCTCGGGCTGCAGTCAGACTGCTTGCGGTTTAAGTCTGCTTCTGTCCACTAGAAGCTGTGTTATTTTTGGCAAGGCACTTAATCTCTCTGCTCCTCAATTTACTCACCCCTACAATAGTATTAATAGAATCTGCTGTGCTATGGACTAAATGTTTGTGTTCTCTCAAAATTCACTTGCTGAAACACTAATCCCCATTGTCTGACATTCGGATATGTGGACGTGGGGTCTGTGGGAGGTCACTGGAGTCAGAGCAGGCCATGAGGAGGAGAGTCTCAGGATGCGCTTAACGCCCGGACTTTTAAAAAGAGGGTGAGATAGATCTCGTTCTCTCTCCTCCACAGGAGGACACCAGGACCCGACCACGCTGACACCGCAGGGACTGCCCAGCCTCCAGAACTATGAGAATAGATGTTTATTATTTAAGCCACCCCATCTATGGTATTTTTCTTAAAACAGCCCCAGCTAAGTAAGACAGGCTATTAGGAAAATTAACTTTTAGTTAATATTTGTAAAATACTTAGAAGAATACTTGACTGTTTCTCGGTGCTATGTGTATCTGTTAAATAAAAAAGAAACAAATAAAATGATTGTCGTGGGTTAAGCCGAGTCTTTTTACCTGCTGTGAATTGACTTTGGAGAAGTACAAAATCAGTGTGATTGTTTTTTAGCTAATTAAATTCTTCAAATTCACTTAAACATCTGACGTCGGTAAAAATGATGATCTAGAAAGTGTTTGCATGAGCTGTTTTCTTTAAAGTTCAGATTTATTTGTGTGAGCAGGGTAATGCGAGCTCATTCTAGTAGAGAAATAAAGTTGTCTGTGTCTTTAAAACACACTAATGCACACAAAGAAGGGCACACAGTTAGTCTCTTCGGTAAGGAAAGAGTCAGCAGTTCCGAAAAGCGGGGCTGCAGGGATGTTTGGCATCACGTACACAAAATGACTTACTAACCAGCTTTCCTTTCTCAGCTTTCATCCAGTGGATGTCACGATACGTAAGCCCATATTCCTGGGGAAGAGATGGACGAGAAGTTGGGTCATGTGTTCTTTTGCTGTATCTGATAGAGTATTGAGTTGTAGTATCCAATCTCCATTTTTCTAAAGAAAGTACATGCCATTTTAATGTTCTAGGGCAGTTAATAAATCAGACCATGGTCGAATATTAATACTTATAATTTTATTAGGCTGCCCTGAGGATTTTGAGATGTTTCAAAATTTGAAGATGTTTTTCTGGATTTCTAATATCAAATGTACTTTCGAAAGCAGCTCCTACAGATCAAGCCTATCTGCTGTGCTAGGTCAGAAGACAAGAGAGCACACATCAACCTCCTCAGGCCGAGGTGGGCAGGCACAAGCTGGCTTCCCTCCCGTGGCTGCATTCAACCTCTGCTCCATCAGCAAGAGAGCCCGACGTCCATTTCTAATTGCTGACTGGCTCTCTAGCTCTTGTACTACAAGAGATTGGGTCACAATGACCCAGAAGAGTAAATACCTGACAGTGAGTGAGCTCAGCATTTCCACACAAGCATATCCTCTCATATTTAAGTCAGACTTGGGGTGATTCCACACCAACACAGCATTTAGGGATTTCTCAACACAGAGAAATAGGAAAAAAGATCATGAGGGTGTGGTGTTGGATTTGAAGAACGTTATTATCTTTTAACTGTAGAGGGAAAAAAATGCAAAGAAGCTACCCTCCCATGCTCACTCGAACCAAATATAAGAGGCTGCCATAAGCCCAATAGGTTCCAAGGCAAATGTTGCATGCCACTGAGAATAGAGGATAATCCAAGCAACAGTGAGTGGATGCGATTCTACCTTCCCTTACCAATGAGAGAAATTTCAACATGTCTTCCATATGGATTTATAACAGTTTTTTTATGTATTTGGCACTACTCTTTTAACCTCTATGTTGCAAATGTAGACTTAGAGAATTTCTACCTTGTTTAGACGGCATGCAGATGTTAAATGTATCCTTATTTTAATTTATGTTTAATTTGTGGTTAAAAAGCTTTCTCTACCCCAAGATTATATATGATTCACCCAGGATTTTTGCAGATACTTACATGATTTCATATTTCACATTTAAATCTGTTACTTATTTTGTATAAATATTGAAGAAATGTCTATATTTTTAACACCATTTATTGAATGTTCCAATTTATCTTTACTAATTTTAAATATGACATTTATGTCATATTTTGGACTAAATTTCCATCATACTTGAGTCTAATCTAGTCCATTGATCTAGTCTTACATCCACACTGCTTTTCTTATTTATGAAACTTTATAGCACTGTTAGTGTTGCCTAAATAGCTAAGATAAATACACCCGGTGGTTAACACAGGTTAGCAAAAGGGAAGCCGTCTTATAGAGAGTAGCTATGTTGGATCTATAATAAGACACCCCATTTTCCTTGTTAGCAATGCTCTAGTTTGCACGTAGCTTACAGAAGTACATGTCTGCTTGCTCTGCTATTTTCATAACCTTGGTTTATACATAACCTCGGCTTACACATAACCTCCCTATTTCTATAAGGCAGTAACTTTGTTCTTTCAGCTTTTCCACGGATGTAATGACCTTCGGGAAAAACCCTCTGCTGATATCTGTTGCCAGTGAAGAGAGAAAGTGATGCTCTGTAGTCTCAAGGACTACAACTCCAGATGCTCAACATCCCGAGACTCCCCCTTTTCAACATAATTGCCCAATAAAGCTGCTACAAAATTTTGTAGTTTTAAGATGGTTCTTTAGGACACAAGTCCACCATCTTCCCCCTTGCTGGCGAGCTGTAATAAAAAGCCATTTCTCTCCTACCACCTTGCCTCCTGACTGTTGGCTTGTCTTGTGGTCAGTAGAAGACCCCCTTTGGCAGTTACAGCACATTTCCTGTTGGTAAAATGAGGCTCCGAATTTTTATTTTTTCTATTATTTTCCTATTTTGTTATGTTTATTCTACAGATCTTTTTTCCCCTGTGGGATTGATTGCATAACACTAATAGACTAATTTAGGGAATTAAATTGACCAAGTCCAATATTTTCCTATTCTAAAACAAAACATATCTTTCCATCTTTAGTAATCTTCTGTTCTATAATAGATTTCAGAGTTTCAATTGTATGTTTTCTATGTTGTTCTATCATGCTTTGCATTAAGATATTCTTAGATTTCCCTTTACATTTTTTATAATATTTTGATTGTGTTTATAGATAGGAAAGCTACTAAATTTATTTCTGAAAGCTTTTAAATGAATTAATTAATAAAAAAATCTTCATAGATTTGTAAAACAGTGGTAGAGATATGCTATTTCCTCTGTGGCTAATGCCTGGGGAACACATACAGAAAGAGTCCTCAGACTCATTGCAATATTTCCACATTCCCCCAGTGCTTGGAGGTCCACAGGTCTGTAAGCAACTGGATCATGTGACTATTTAAATTCATTCCTCCTATATGAGCCTGTATTTCACATTAATACGAGTCTTCTTTGTAAAGTTTGTTAAAGCACAATTTGTATCATAGAATTTGACAGTGAGATGAAGCTACAGATATTATGAAGTCCAATCCACTAAATGTTTCCCATACTTCAAATATATTGAAGGATTTTTTCTTTTTTCCATGAAATATAATCATCATTATTCCATTGTTCCATTTACTGGGCTTCACTCGACTGCATTGTATCCCATACTCACTTGAGCAGATGGCCAGGAACCAACTAGAGTGGCGACTCTCATTTTACAGAAACTGTAAACCCAATACCAGAAAAAAACTGTTACTGTCTGCAAGGCAATTGATCTCAACAGTAAACCAGAGTTTCCTAGGGTTGGGCAGAGCCCAGAAGAACCATTTGTCAGCGTCAAAAAAGAGATTACTGGAGAGGCCTGGAGAACACATTGACCATTCATGATTTAGCAAACTTCCTCTACCAAGTTTCCTAGTAGCAAAAATCGTAAGTCCTTCTTGTTTAGGTATTTTTTATTATTTTTATAGACAGATTAATTTTTACATATGTCATACCATGAATGAGTCAATTCCAATAGTTTCATAGTCAATAAACAGGTCAGATGCTAAAGATGAGATCTAATCCCTAAGCAGCTGATCAGAAATTAGGAGAAAAGGCTCACGTTTTTGGTACAGGTTCCTTAATGGGACATAGAATTCAAGTATATTAAAAAATAGACATCTGATGTGTCATGACATCAGCTGAGGAAGCCTAAACATTCTTGCAGAAGGTCTTTTCAACTGAAAAAAGGGAGTTATCTCGTCAGCAGTTTGCACAGCAAGAGTCTATTAAAGCAGTTTTCTCTTATCCTTACTATTGTCTACTCATGTAGAATAGTTTTATCTTAAGAAATATTTAACTTACAATAAGAATCACAGGGGGTTAAAGTCAACTATGTTTTTACTGTTGTTAGTGAAGCATGGTGAAGTTAATGTCAGCACCACCTACTCAGCCCCTCAAGCTCCAGCTCCCCTTAGTGATGTGTGTTGGATTTGCAATCACTTCAATGACTTCCTGTAGGCCAAAGTGATAAAGCCCAATCTGCATGTGCTAGGCCCTCCATTATCTGGCAACTGCCTTATTCTTGCCCAACACCTGCCTTAGGTATGGCCATTGTTTTGACTGAGTGGCAGGGGGTGAGGGGAAGGTGGATATCCTTGAGGGACAGAATGGAGTGAAGCTCAAGAACTAGATGAAGTGCAAGAAGGCTGCAAACTGCTTACTAATAAAGGCCGCATGAAAGGCTTATTCTACATATGCAGGTGCATGGATGAAACCAAGGGTGAGGACAGCAGTCAGGAATTCCACTGTATGTTCAGTCTTATTTCTAATCGTTCCTTCATATGCACGTCATGATCTAGCATGCTATTTTATGACTTCACAGCTTTATCTATATGGCTCCCCCTTGGAAGGCTTATGCCATCTGGCCAGCATGGTGAACTCCTAATGATTGTTTTTTAAATGAACTCTAGGGGCAGGCCTCATGGCCAAGGGGTTAAAGTTCCACACGATCCACTTCAGTGGCCTGGGTTCATGGGTTCGGATCCCGGGAGCAGACCTATTCCACTCATCAGCCATGCTGTGGAGGCATCCCACATACAAAATAGAGGAAGATTGGCACAGATGTTAGCTCAGGGTGAATCTTCCTCACAAAACAAACAAAAAAAAGAGCTCTGATAAAGTCTTCAGCAACTCTTCTGTTATTCCTTTCCCCAGAAAACCTGACATTCGCTGCCTATTACCATTTCAGCTAACATGTAGAGGCAGTACATAGAGGAGATTGAGGAATGGCTCAAAGGGCATGGATATCATGAAAACAAGATTTCCCTAAAAGGTTTAAAGTACAACATTCATGTTTAATGAATTGCTACAGACATATACACAGTCACAATAAAGAGTCAGAATGACTTCTAGACTATGAGAATTCCACACTAACAGAACTCTTGATATAAGTTCAGGGTGGAAATAGCGAGGAAGGAATCCAAGTGAAAAGGAATGTGATTCACTCTCTGCCAAATTCTTCAGTGAATGAGGTGGACTGACCCAGAGATCAGGAGAAGAGAAGAAAGAAAAAGGCAAAAGATAACTGAATATAAGGGCATGAATCTTAAGGGAGGAGAACATTTTATTAAAAAGATATGTAATAATCATTATGGAACTGCAGTGGAGAGAAAAAAGACACCATCCTACTTCCAGAACATTAAGAAAGTGAGTTCAAAACTCAAGAGGCACAGAAAGTGGTATCCTCAAGGAAGACCCAGCTTTCAACTAAGAGATATGTAGGAAAACTAGCTGGCATATAATTTGTGACTCCTGGTTAAACTTAGTCCCAATGGTTTCATGGACATGAATGAATACTGAGCCAATGGGCACAGGACATGTTTCAATCTGCTTAGGACAATGTCTGCCAAACAATGCAGGTCCGGGGCAAGGCTTACCCTGCTGGGCTTACATCAGCATCTTGTACACCAGGTTTTGTGGAGATGGACAAAATAGACACATAGATGAGGGTCAAACAGCAATAGTCCCTTGGTCTGATACTCTGCTCACAAAGCAACATTCTAATAATTTGGCTTTTAATACAGCTTGCTAAAAGGAAGAGAATGCACTTGGAAAATGAAGATAAGTGTCTAATCTTCCTATGATTTTATTTCTCAATGTAAATTAATGAATTCATATATGTTGGTTTTATACATCAGTCTTCTGTGAATATTGTCAGAGTAAATTGTAAACCCTATAGGATCATTTCTGGAACACTGAAAAGATCACTTTTAAGGCATAACCAGGTTATGAGCCAACTCTGGATTTACTTCTATTGCTGACAATAATTCCATTAATACTGAATATTGCTATACACTGAGAAGCTCTATTAGAGAAATATCTCCGTTACCCTAAAAATAAATTTTTTATTTGTTTCTTGTCTACCAATCTCTGTGGTTTGGAGGTTATAAAAAGTGTCTTCTTCTCTTTTAGATCAACAGCATCTAGTGCAGTGCCCAGTTCATGTTAGCCAGACGTTTAGCAGTTTATGAAAGGAATTAAACAGTGCCATGGACTGAATGTTTGTATCTCTCTGAAATTCATATTTGAACCCCAATCCCCAATGTGATTGTGTTTGCAGGTGGGGCCTCGGGGAACTGACTAGGTCTTGAGGGCAGAGGCATTATTAACGGAATAGTGGCCCTTATCAAAAAGGCCCCAGAGAGATCCCTAACCCCTTCTTCCGTGTGAGATTACACTGGAAAGATGGCTGTCTAGACGCCAGAACTTGAATCTGCCAGCACCTTGATCCTGGACTTCCAGCCTCCAGAACTGTGAGAACTGAATATCTGCTGTTTATAAGCCACCTGGTCTACGGCATTTTGTTATAGCAGCCCAAATGGACTGAGATAAACAGCTATTCAAATGATGGTGTTGCAGGAAAAAGAAGCCTTTTTCCATTGAACAAGACTGTGACATCCGTAGATTCTGGCAGTTGCTGCCTTGGGCGTCCATGGAGCAGGTTTTTCTACGTGGCAGGTTGTATTGCACAGTGGTCCGTGTGGCAGGTTGCACTAGTGGCTGATTTTTGCAACTTTTTGAGCTATGTGGCAGATCTATGGGACAGGATGCTTCATGAGTCCTATCGTGCGATGGGGGGTTTAGATTTGTGAAATACGTTGACCTCTCACCCCTTTAAATGTGTGGAATAGGTGGACACCATGGCAATTAGCCCAGCTCTCTCAGTGTGTGTCTTAAAACATTTTTTTTAATTTAATGGCAGATTTAAAACAGATTTTGTTTAAACTGTCTGACCATAAGTAGCATGTGTTTAGAACAGAATACTTAACATATGAACGGTTTTGATAACTTGAGCTGCAAACACTAAGCATTTTCTCCAAACATTGGGGACTGTTTTTAAGATTGGCATCTGAGCTAACTGTTGCCAATCTTCTTCTTTTTTTTTCTTTCCTCTTTTTCTCCCCAAATCCCCTCAGTACGTAGTTGTCTATTTTAGTTGTGGGTCCTTCTAGTTGTGGCATGTGGGATGCTACCTCAGCATGGTTCCATGTCGGCGTCCAGGATCTGAACCAGCGAAACCCTGGGCTGCCGCAGCATAGCACACAAACTTAACCATTTGGCCACGGGGCGGCCCTGGGAACTTTTGTATTACAGCAACTGAACAGTTTCCAGGACAAGGAAAGGTATTTGTGAGGAGACTTCAAATCAAAACACTTTTTTCTTATGACCAAGTAGGCTGTGGAGAGAGAAATTAAAAGTTAATTTATAGGTTATTGAATTTTTCATGTTTACTTCCATTGATTACGTTAACAAATTCTTTCTTAACAAAATGGAAGCAAATTCAAAAGCCTATGTAAGAAAGGAGATTGGGCAGGGGACTAGGAATTGTTCTGAGCCATACAGGCACAGAAACCAAGTGCAGAGGAGTCCACTTCATGGGGGTCAAAGAACCAACCCACAGAGTTCTCAGGACAAGAGCTGAGTTTATAAATCTAGGGCCGAAAACATGGTGATCCAAATCTAAGAGAGAAAAAAAAGATGGGGGCAACAGGGAAGAAAGTGTGAGAAACACAAGGAATCAGAGCAAATTGGCCAAACTCAAGTCAAAACTCAGTCAATCAAAAAAGAATTATGAGCTCCATCCACATTATACACAATCTTGAGCCAGTGAAAAATGAAGAAGGGATAAAAATGTCTGTGGACTGGAGAACAACATCTGGCGTCATGAGGGTCCAGACACCTAAATAAGACTGCATAGGGCTGGCACAGAAAGAGCCCACCAAGGCAAAGGAGCTGCTCTTCCGTCCTGTTGTGCATGTTCATCTTTTTGCCATCAGTTAATTCCTTTCCCGTGAAGTTCTTAGAGAAACAGTCAACAGCGAAATTGGCTGCCTTAACATGGGCAGGTTCTGATTCGGATGCAATTGTTTTGAGGGATTTTAATCATCACCAAATCACCACCAAAAGACATTCCCGCCCCCTCCCCTTCTAGTGGGGCTATCATGTAGACACAATTCTAAAAAGGATGAATGGCTTTTATTAGATAAATGACAACTTGCCAGCAATTTATTAAACAAGAATTGTGCACTCTTGCCTTAAAACGTAAATTCTAGCCATTGTTATTTTTTTGCCTTGTTGTAAATTTCTTTATACTTTCCTCTCTGTAATATTATTGAGTTTGATTTATCCAATATGTTCAAAAATCCATATTAAAGACAAATGAGTTGATTCGGAGCATATCTCATAAAACATGTTTGGAGAATAATTTTTGATAGATAAGAAACCTGTTTGGCAACCTTACAGCTGGTTTCAAAGGTCATCATTTTTCAGCCCAAGTTCGATGAGTCCTGTAAAATGTGAGTTAGTCATGTCCATCCAATTCCCAGCATATGCTGATCCAGCGGCATGTGGGGCTGGTGAAAGGTGTGTCAAAGATAGCAGATATACCCTCGGTTTCCTCCGGCCGGTTCCACCTGACGAAGTCTAAGTAACCAAGGAAGAACGTAGTCTTCTAGAGAAAATCTCAGTGCCTACTGAAGTAAAAGATTATTAGCTCTGAAAAGTTTGGTTGGGAGAATAATCAAAGTTTGTTTGTACCTTAATATAGATTTTGTAATGTGCTTTTCATTAGTTTTTAAAATCATAAGTGGATGAAAACTCATTGTAGAAAGCATAACAAAAAAAACCCCAAACTCAGAATAAAGTATCATTCTTTTTAGATTTTTTTAAAATAGCTTTTAATGATTTTTAAATTTTTTCTTTTAAAGATTGGCACCTGAGCTAACATCTGTTGCCAATCTTCTTTTCTTTTTTCCTACTTCTTCTCCCCAAAGCTCTCCAGTATGTAGTTGTATATCCTAGTTGTAGCTCCTTCTGGTTTTGCTATGTGGGATGCCACCTCGGCATGGCTTGATGAGCAGAGCTGTGCCGGCACCCAGGATCCAAACCAGCAAAACCCTGGGCCCTAAAGTAGAGTGCGCTGACTTAACTACTTTGGCCACTGGGCTGGCTCCCTGATTTTTCTTATACAATAACTTTCATGTCTGATAGTCAGTTATTCTCAGGAATACTGCAAAATCTAAGGATCATTTATTATTTTCTAACATTTTGAGATCAAAACCATTCAAATGAGAAAAAAGACGTAAGTAGGCTCACAAAAATTTTCTCTAAAAAAGGTTTTTCTTGGTAAAACTTGACTGATGTTAGTATTTTATAATAAAAACAGTATTTCATGCTACTCACTGAATAGTATTTCCCTCCATAAAGATAAAGGAAGCTATAACTATAATAAATAGCAAGAAGGTCTTTATAACAAGAAAATGACGAGAACTTTCTTTTTTATAGGTCAAGCTAGTTAAGAAAGTAAAAACAAGGAAAGTTTCTTGTTCATGTTCCACTAAGGGTTTTACGTGGGCTGGAAAATGGACGCGAGTCCTGTGACCGCGCGGCCTGCTTGGGTTTCTCCGGACCTCCCGCCCTGTCCACTGAAAACAAACGTGGCTTGAGAACACGCCTGCAAACAAGGATCTTATTGTGTCCATCGCAGTGCTGTTAGATGACTGAGAAGCACAACATGCTCTGCAGATGGGGAAACCATGTAATTCTGAGCTTCTGCCAGGAAAGAATGAGCTTTGATAGGCTGGAACTAAAGCTTCTCTGAAGGTGTAAAATAACTGTGAATTTCCTATTACTATGGACAAGTATTTCAGATATTTGCCGCCAATTTAGGCATGGTGGCTGACAGCTGTTCGTAATATCCTGCCTTAGAGTACAGATACCTTCTAATAAGAGTGAGGGGGACATTCCTCATTCTTTCTCTTTTTTTAAGAAGTTGTAACCATGCTATTTTTGGTTAACATCTGGTTCACTAGTTTACTGTATTTGATGATATTTGAAAATTTATAGAGGCCTTTCATAAAGGACATGTAGAAGTATTACATTCTTGTTTTATTAAAGTTTGAATTTTGCCTCAAAAATGCATTTTATGTTTTAGAAATTTCTAGAAAATTTAGCACAAATTTATAGTATTTGCAAAGTCATGAAGCCTTCCAATTTTGCTTAATTCTAAGGACAGTAATTTTAACTATATAGGTAATTATGCCCAGAGATGCAACCCATATAAATTAGAGAACTTGTCCAATTTCATTTGAATTATTATCATCAGTAGAATTTTAATTCAAAGAGAAAATTGAATGCAAGGAAAGGAAAAATATTTTTATACACTCTATTATAAAGTCTATTTTTTGATTGAATGCATAACATTTTGAAAATCCACGTGGAAGCTCTCTGTGTCTTTTGACCTAGAGGGAACTTTAACATTAAACATATTAAATTCTAGTGTGAACTCAGATCTATGAAATTGTATTCAGTCTATGGCAAATTTCAATGCCATAGATAACAAAAGTCCAGCATATAATATTCTATACATATAAGTCTCAATAGAAGACGATGATGATGATGATGAAGGTGTGGGTGAAATTTGGGTGCCAATAACTTTAAAGTGAATTTCTGGAAATAGAAATCATGCAGTACTGGTAATTTTTCCCCCTCAAACACATTAATTTTTCAAAGTGGAGATGCATTGCCTTGGTTTCAGGGGACAGTTTGTACCCATGGCTACTGTACATTGGAAAAGTACTTGTAGACTTAAGTAGATGACTGAATCTACTTGGGTACCCTGCAAGTAATTTTATAATCAGCACTTCATTTAATCACCCTTTACATCCAGTTGAGGGCAACGTATGAGAATTGAGGCACTGTATGTACTTTAGATAGTTTTTTATTAGGAGCATTTTTATTGGCTTGCTTTGGGAACTCAGATTCAGGAAGTTCAAAATTTATTGCATTTCCTTGGATGATCATATTTCAACATCACAATCAAGGACTATTTCTTTTTTTATAAAATACATCTAATCACAAGCTACATGATGTAACAAAATGTAAGATGCAAACCCAGATTCACTATACATACATTTCCAATCTATTTTCAAAAGTTGGTTTTGTTTTGTTTTATTTTTTTTCTTAAGGAGAAAGATCTAGAGACTGAAAGGAAGACTGCCTTTAAAACATCTCAACAACGACGGCTGGTGGAAAGTGGAACATTGGGAAATGTTTCGATATTTTAATTTCAAAAATCATTAATATTGTTATTAATATTTAAATGTATATTCTACAGAAAAATATTAATTCATGTCAGTATAGTTAAAACTCATTTGTACTTCTCCAAATATAGCTTACTATTTCTCTTACACAAAATTTAGCTTTGAGGTATCTGAATTTTAACCCACCTCAAATTTAGCATTGAACCTCACAAATGAAATGCAACTATACCTTTTGAAGTTACATGTATTTCTAAATTGTATTATTGATTAATATATTTTCTCATTTTGGTATTTAAATTTACTCATGATTAAAATTATATACAAAATTATAAAACTATTTAGAACTAAATAAAAGTGTTTGTTTCTTAGAATACTATTTGGATTTATTCCTCTTCAAAAAGTATTAAATTCACAAATAATAAGCTATCCTAAACCTTTCAAAAACTTATTACTGAGTATAAATATACAAAGCTTTTATGTTTATTTTTTCTTTGATAAATGAATAACATAAGGCCTTCGTAAGACACTAAATTCAAACCTTACAAAATAGATCACAATGGCAAATATTACCTTCCCATGCCAATAATAACAGTCCTTGACTTGACTAGTACTATGACTTGACACCATTCTACGTCTTGTATATATATATGTATATGAAGCTTAGTTAATTCTCACCACATTCCTATGTGAGAATGACCTAGTGTTGTAAGCATAATGTCACTTCTTCCTGGAATATACTATAGTTCAGATGTGAAAAATCTTTTTGATTTCCTAAAGTCTCAAAACCACCACTATAGGAAGTCATAAATGATAATGAAACTATGAAAGTAATATTTTGCTTAGATATTTATCCTGAATAGTTGGTTGGGCTCTCTCTCACTGTTTTAAGTAATTTGTACCTAGTTGCATAATATAAAGTCATGTATTATCAAAATTGCAAACTGCCACAAGTTTTGGAAACTTGGAGCAACTTGCTAGTAGAAAGATACAGCAGAGAGACCACTCTATTTTCATTGTAAAAAGGGTCTCTAAAGAGGGAATATTAACAAAAAAGAGAAAAAAACAGCATGGAAAAGGAGCTTTGTACCTTCTCTTTAAAAATGCTGTTATTGTGATAAATTATAATGTGTGTTTCACTGTGTTCAGTGGATATTATCACAGGGGAGGAAAAGAGCTTAATGGCATGAAAAGAAAATCTCAAAATTTATATTTTTAGGAGAACATCCATTTAGATCAGACCACAGATTGGCATGTAAACCATGTCCCACAAAATGGGTCAACTGAGATGACATTTATTTGTGGAAATCAACGTCGTTTTGAAAATCAGTGCTGCCTTCATGATCCATTAAGGAAAAAAAACGAATGGGCTAATTTATTAGTCTTGTTTTCATCCCAAAATCAAACCCTTCTAAAATTAAAAAAAGCCATAGTATTATCTCTCTTTATAAATTGGTTTACTTTAGGAGTGAGGGACAAGTAGGAGAAGATAGCAATAATCAAGATAGGGCAGTGGAACCCAAAACTCTATGCCTTGTTCAACCTTATCTTCAATAAACTTGTATGAGTGATTCTCATTTTCCAGGAAATCCTGACAATCTTTTTTTCTTTTTTTCTGCTTTATCTCCCCAAACCCCTGGTGTACACAGTTGTATCTTACTTGCAGGTCCTTCTAGTTGTGAATCCTGGCAATCTTAGTCTCATTTCTCCATCATCCAAAATGGTTGCCCAGGCAAAAATGGCCCAATCCAGCTCTAGAGAATCTAGGGAAAAAATGGCAAATGCTGTTGGAAAGCTTGATTGATTCTTATTTTGATAATCATTGATAAATTCAAAATTTAAAAAGTTAATCACTCCAATAAAATTAAAATAAAATTTCACAAAGTTATATCTATACACAAACTGATAAAACAGTTTGGCCAATGGAGATAAATAACATGCAAACAAAAATTAAAAGCAACCTCCACAAAAAACATGGTTGTTTGCTTATCTGGCAAGCGAATTGGCCAATAATAGAGAATTGATCAATTTAGGATAAACCACAATGTGGTGGGAAAAATCTGGCCTTTGAGTGAGACAGAAGACATAGTTCAAAACTTGGATTCTAAACGTGTCATCTTTTTTGTCCACCTCGGTAAGGTGACCTTTATCTCAGCTTTGGAATCCTATGACATAGATAAATGATACACACTTGATAGGACTATGGCCATTATAATATAGGGATTATAAAGAGCTTGACATAATGGGAGATATTGCCTAAAGAATTTTTTCAAATTTGTGCATATGTGCTGTGGGCTGAATTGTGTCTCTCCAGTATTCATATGTTGACGCTCTAACTCCCAGCACTTCAGAATGTGACTGCATTTGAAGGTAGGGCCTTTAAAGAGGTGACTAAGTTAAAATGAGGCCTTCAGGATGGGACCTAATCCATTCAGACTTGTGTCCTTATAGGAAGAGGAAATTTGAATGCTCAAAAGAGACACAAGGGGTGCCTAAGGAAAAACCATATGAGGACACAGGAAGATGGCGGCCATATGTAAGCCAAGGAGAGAGGCCTCTGGAGAACCCAAATCTGTTGACACCTTGATATTGAACTTCCAGCCTGCAGAACTGTGAAAAAATAAATTTCTGGGGGCTGGCCCCGTGGCCGAGTGGTTAAGTTCCCGCACTCTGCTACAGGCGGCCCAGTGTTTGGTTGGTTCGAATCCTGGGCGCGGACATGGCACTGCTAATCTAACCACACTGAGGTAGCATCCCATATGCCACAACTAGAAGGACCCACAACGAAGAATATACAACTATGTACTGGGGGGCTTTGGGGAGAAAAAGGAAAAAGAATAAAATCTTTGAAAATAAATAAATAAATTTCTGTTTTTCTGGTAGTTTCTTATGGCAGCTTGGCAAACTGGCAAACATAAGATGCATATGCAGAAAGAGCAAATTATCCCAATGTAGGCACATGCCCATCACTGTATGTCATAGTTGTCAGGAAATGTTCCAAAACCTTCACACATATTATTTCATTTAATCCCCAAAATAGTAATAATGGGGTAAGTGCTATTTCAACGTCCATTTTACAAAGAGGAAACTGAGTCACAGAGGATTGCAATAACCTAACTGAGACTACACAGCTAGCCCAAAACCAGAGCCCAAACTCATAACTACTATGCTCTAAAAGAAATTGCAAAATTAAAAATAAACAAATAGCATTCAGTTTGATGGTCATATAGTACAACTTGTACATCAGTATTCATTCAAGAGCATGAAAGCCCCCTGCCTTTGTTAAGAAAGAAGGAAAATTCAGATATACTTAAAAACTAATTTGAGTTTACATTAATGCATGTTATCAGATCTATTTTTACAAGAACTTTTCAATGCTCATTTTCGTGAGGAATGTAGATGAAGCACACAGTTTTAAAACACTGAGAGTTGTTCTTAGTGTGGCCAAGACTATAATCTTAGAGTTCTTTTGCCCCATCAGTTCCAAGTATCCATTGGGTAATTCTGTGAGCACAAACACAAAGGAGATACAACTCAGAAGGAAATAAAAGCTGATTGTTTTGTCTGATCCATGATTAAAATGCTCAGATTTTCAAATTGAAAAACTGTATTTCACTTTGCTAAAGTAATGCGGTAGAAGGATTTGAATAGATCTAATTATATATAGTTTATTATATACATTATACATAATTATTATATATTATCTCAAAAGAAACTTGTTTTGATAAGTTAAATTATTGTTAATCAAGTATTGATATGCAGAGGACCTAAGGGACATAAAATAGGAAATTGATACAAATGTTGAGCATCAATTACTTACAAATAAATTAATCTAATAAGATAGGAATAGCATTTTTAGGGGCCAGCCCAGCGGCATAGTGGTTAAGTTTGTCTGCTCTGCTTCAGTGGCCTTGGGTTTGCGGGTTTGCATCCTGGGTGCAGACTTAGGCACCACTCATTAAGCCATGCTGTGGTGGTGTCCCACATACAAAAACTAGAGGAAGATCGGCACAGATGTTAGCTCAGCAACAATCTTCCACAAGAAAACAAGATGAATATTTGCAACACATGTCATGGCCAGTTTTTCTCTCTCTCACACACACAAATAGCATTTTTAGTTACAAAAATACTTGTTACCAAGTGCTCATCCTTTCCTAGATCTCAGATAGAGCAATGAACAAGATAAAAATCCTTTTCTGTATTTCTCATAAATAAGAGAAAAATGCTTACTAAAACTTATTTAATAGCATTACTTTTTATTGAAACACCTTTTTGTTTTTGATGGAGCAAAAGGAAACTTTACTTGATGACCCTACAAACATAATCATAAATTCTAATTATTTAGTGCTTCTAAAGCAGTATTTTCGTTAACTTACTTATCCAATTTTATTCTTTATATGTCTTAAAATCTAGAAAGACTGCACTTCAATAGTTCCTTCAGCTATGAGAGTAGGACACAACAATTATGGAAAGTTTAAATGAAACAAATAGTGGCACTTGTCACCCCTCCTCCATGATGGCTCACTACTATTCAGATATTGATGTATTGCCTTTCTATCTGGTACTTGTATATGTATATGCATTTGTGCCCTGAAAACTTGATTCTTGTATTCATTTATTCTTTAATTTTACAAATATGCATTGAACAGCTACTCCATGCCAGAGCAACCAAATACAGGAAGTCTGTTGATGGAGAGAAGAGCAGGAACCAGATTTGGGCATGTTAGGTTTGACATGGGTATTAAGCACTCAAATGGAAAAGCTGACCAGGGAATTGCATATAGAGTCGTGCAGTTCAGAAGAGAAGTCTGGTCCAGATACGTAACACTTGGGACTAGAAGTTGTTTAAAATCACGAGACCAGGGGCCAGCCCCATGGCTGAGTAGTTAAGTTCACGCGCTCTGATGCAGCAGCCTAGGGTTTCACTGGTTCGAATCCTGTGTGCAGGCATGGCATGGCTCATCAGGCCATGCTGAGGTGACATCCCATATGCCACAACTGGAAAGACCCACAACTAAGAATATACAACTATGTACTGGGGTGCTTTGGGGAGAAAAAGGAAAAAAATAAAATCTTTAAAGAAAAATCACGACGCGAGGGGCTGGCCCAGTGGTGCACGGGTTAAGTGCACACGCTCCACCTCGGTGGCCCCTGGTTCACCGGTTTGGATCCCGGGTACGGACATGGCATCACTTGGCACGCCATGCTGTGGTAGGTGTCCCACATATAAAGTAGAGGAAGCTGGGCACGGATGTTAGCTCAGGGCCAGTCTTCCTCAGCAAAAAGAGGAGGATTGGCAGCAGTTAGCTCAGGGCTAATCTTCCTCAAAAAAAAAAAAAAATCACGATGCCAGATAAAGCAGCAACGATGTTAGCATGAGTAGAGAAGAGCAGAGCCAAGGACTAAGCCCTGAAGCGCTTCAACATCAAGAGAGTGAGGAGAAAAGGAAGAACCAGGAAACGTGAGAGAGAAGGAGCAAGTAGTGAGGAGGAGGAAAAGCAGGGGCATGAGGTGTCCGGAAGCCAATACAGGCGGTGTAATCCAGCAGGAGAGTTCAGCTCTGTCAAATAGCTCCTCCAGGTCAGGTGTGAGGATAGGGAAGAACTGGCTGTTGGATTTAAAGTGAGGAGGTCATTGGTGGTCTTGACGAGAGCAGTGTGCATGGAGTATTAGGGGAGAAAACTTGGCTGCGGTGGGATGAAGGGGAAAGGGAGAGGAGTTTGTGTGTAGAGGCCACACCTTCCTGGAGTTTCCCTGAAAGGAGAGTAAACAACATTGAGTGGTACTTCAAGAAGAGGTGGGAAATGGGGCCAAAATTAGGTTTTACTTTTCCTTTTAAAATGAAAAAAATAACATCTGGTTTGAACGCTAATTGAAATCTAAAGGGGAGCAAAAATTTGACCGTGTGAAAAAGAGGGAAGAACTGTGACGCCCATGAGAAAGAGAAAGGGACACCCTTTAGTCAAATATGGAAGAAGCTGAACTCCAGCAACAGACAGGAGGGCAGGAGGTGTGAGGGCAGGTGAGGCCTGGTGGTTAGTCAGCATGCCTGACTGTCTGAAATGACCCCTTTTGTCCACTGAGTGGACAGACTAGGCATAGGTTGGGATAGGCCTGGGAGGAGAAAGTCTAATGGTCATGAATTTAAGGTGAGACAGTCAGGGTGGTTGTTTTCTCCACTCATGTTCAGCTGATTGGCTGCAGGAAAGGAGAAGGAGAGATTCCAGATTCAGGTGGTATTGGTTAGGTCATGGAGTGGCCAGGAAAGCAAAATAAAGATCGTTATCAAATTTTCCTATTTAACATTAAGAGGCAATCCTGGCCTCTTTCCTGTGATATCAAATATCCTTTAAACATTTTTTTAATGCTTGTAAACACAGTCATGCATCACTTAACAATGAGAAATGCATCATTAGGCGATTTTCTCATTGTGTGAACATGATAGAGTGCACTTCCACAAACCTAGGTGGTGTATCTTACTCCACATCTAGGCTCTATGGTACTCAGCTCCCGGGACCACCGTCATAAGTAGGATCCATCTAAATGTCATCATGCAGCTCATGCCTGTAAATACATGCAATAATATGTTGAAGTATTTCCCATTGTTAGATTTTTTATGTTCTTACTTATTATGTATAACATTACAATAATTATCGAATTTGAGAATCAAAATTGAGAACCAGTTGAAGGAAATGTATCCAAAAGAACAAAAGAAGTTGAACAAGGATTCCAAAGGAACAAATGGCTTTAGTTAAGATCTATTACTATAAAATACTTCAGTTCCAAAAATTCAATGGCTTGAAGAAAACAGCTATTTATTTGCTCCCACTTCTGCAATTTAGGTAGGACTTGGTGGGAATAGCTTATTTCTACTTCAGCATGCATCAGCTAAAGCAACTTGACTAGAAAAACTACGTCCAAAATGGTGTCACTCACGTGGATGTTGCTGCTGGCTGCTGGCTTGGAGCAAAGCTGGGGATATTTGAGACAATATATCTTAGAAATCAATATTTCATGATGGATATGAATTTTAGCTAGATTGGAAGAGTTTTAAAATGTTTCATTATTTTCCCCAAAATCTTTTAAAAACTTTTTGTTCTGAATTAATTACATATTTTATTTTATTTTATTGTTATTTCCCTCCAGGTGTACATCATTATATTTTGATTTCTGTGTAGATTACATCATGTTCACCACCCAAGGACTAATTACCATCCATCAACACACACATGCCTAATCACCCCTTTCGTCAGCCTCCCTCACCCCTTCCCCTCTGGTAACCACCAATCCAATATCTGTCTCTATGTATTTGTTTACCATTTTATCTTCTACTTATGAGTGAGATCATACAGTATTTGACTTTCTCCCTCTGATTTATTTCTCTTAGCATGTTATCCTCAAGGTCCACCTATGTTGTCCAAATGTCCAGACTTCATCATTTCTTACAGCTGAGTAACATTCCATTCTGTATACATACCACATCTTCTTTATCCATTTGTCCCTTGATGGGCACCGGGGTTGCTTCCAAGTCTTGGCTATTGTGAATAATGGTGAAATGACCATGAGGGTGCATGTATCTTTACCCATTCATATTTTCACGTTCTTTGGATAAATACCCAGCAGTGGAATAGCTGGACCTTATGGTAGTTCTATTCTTTATTTTTTGAGGAATCTCCATACTGTTTTCCATAGGGGCTGTAGTAGTTTACACTCCCACCAGCGGTGTATGAGAGTTCCCAGTTTACACTCCCATCAGGAGTGTATGAGAGTTTTCCCTGTCTTGTCTTGTTAATTATAGCCATTCTGACAGGAATGAGGTGATATCTCATTGTAGTTTTGATTTGCGTTTCCCTGATAGTTAGTGATGTTGAACATATTTTCATGTGCCTGTTGGCCATCTGTATATCTTCTTTGGAGAAATCTTTGTTCAGATCTTTTGCCCATTTTTTAATTAGGTTGTTAGGTTTTTTTGTTGTTGAGATGTATGAGTTCTTATATATTTTGGATATTAACCCCTTATCAGATATGTGGTTTGCAGGTATCTTCTCCCAATTGTGAGGTTGTCTTTTCATTTTGTCAATGGTTTCCTTTGCTGTGCAGAAGCTTTTTAGTTTGATGTAGTCCCATTTGTTTATTGTTTCTACTGTTTCCCTTGCCCAGTCAGATATGGTACTTGGAAATATGCTGCTAAGACTGATGTAAAAGAGCATACTGCTTTTGTTTTCTTCTAAAAGTTTCATAGTTTGGGGTCTTACATTCAAGTCGTTAATCCATTTTGAGTTAATTTTAGTGTATGGTGTAAGATAATGGTCTACTTTCATTCTTTTGCATGTGGCTGTCCAGTTTTCCCAACACCATTTATTGAAGAGACTTTCCTTTCTCCATTGTATGTTCTTGGCTCCCTTGTCAAAAATTAGCTGTCCATAGATGTGGAGGTTTATTTCTGGGCTTTCAGTTCCATTCCATTGATCTGTGTGTCTGTTTTTCTTCCAATACCATGCTGTTTTGATCAATATAACTTTGTCGTATATTTTGAAATCAGGGAGTGTGATACCTCCAGCTTTGTTCTTTTTTCTCAGGATTCCTTTGGCTATAAGGGATATTTTGTTCCACACAAATTTAAGTATTCTTTGTTCTACTTCTGTGAAAAATCTTGTTGGAACTTTGATAGGGATTGCACTGAATCTGTAGATTGCTTTAGGAAGTATGACATTTAACTTTGTTAATTCTTCCAATCCAACAGCATGGAATCTTTCCATTTCTCTGTGTCTTCCATTTATTTCAGCAGTGTTTTATAGTTTTCAGTGTACAGATGTTTTACTGCTTTGGTTAAGTTTATTCCTAGTTATTTTAATCTTTTGGGTGCAATTGTAAATGAGATTGTATTCTTTTTTTTTTTTTCTACTTTATCTCCCCAAATCCCCCCTGTACATAGTTGTACATCTTAGTTGCAGGTCCTTCTAGTTGTGGGATGTGGAACGCCACCTCAACTTGGCCTGACGAGCGGTGCCATGTCCGCGCCCAGGATCCGAGCCCTGGGCCGCAACACTGGAGCACGCGAACTTAACCACTTGGCCACAGAGCCGGCCCCGGGATCGTATTCTTAATTTCTCTTTCCACTACTTCATTGTTAGTGTATAGAAATGCAACTGAGTTTTGTATGCTAATTTGTATCCTTCAACTTAACCATATTCATTTATCATTTCTAAAAAATTTTTAGTGGATTCTTTAGAGTTTCGTATATATAAAATTATGTCATCTGCAAATAGTGACAGTTTCACTTCTTCCTTTTCAGTTTGGATCCCTATTATTTCTTTTTCTTGCCTGATTGTGCTGGCTAGAACTTCCAATACTGTGCTAAATAAGAGTGGAGAAAGTGGGCAACCTTGTCTTGTTCCTGTTCTTAGCGGGATAGCTTTCAGTTTTTGTCCACTGAGAATGATGTTAGCTGTGGGTTTGTTCCTTTATTATGTTGAAGTACTTTCCTTCTATACTCATTTTATTTGGAGTTTTTATCATAAATGGATTCTGTATCTTGTCAAATGCTTTCTCTGCATCTACTGAGATGATCGTGTGATTATTATTCTTCATTTTGTTAAGGTGGTATATCACATGGATTGATTTGCAGATGTTGAACCATCCCTACATCCCTGGAGTAACTCCCACTGGATCATGGTGTATGATCTTTGTAATGTATTGTTGTATTCAATTTTCTTGTGTCTTGTTGAGGGTTTTTGTATCAATGTTCGTCAGTGATTTTGGCCTGTAATTTGCTTTTTTTGTGTTGTCTTTGTCTGGTTTTGGTATCAGGGTAATGTTTGCTTTGCAGAATGAGTTAGGAAGCCTCCTCACCTCTTCAATTTTTTGGAATAGTTTGAGAAGAATAGGTATTAAGTCTTCTTTGAATGTTTGGTAGAATTCACTAGGGAAGCCATCTGGTCCTGGACTTTAATTTTTAGGGAGGTTTCTGATTACTGTTTTGATCTACTTGCTGGTGATTGGTCTACTAGAATTCTCTATTTCTTCTTGAATCAGTTTTGGAAGGTTGTATAATTCGAAGAATTTATTCATTTCTTCTAGATAATCTGATGTGTTGCATATGGGTTTCCATAGCATTCTCTTATAATCTTTTGTATTTCTGAGGTGTCCATTGTAATTTCTCCTCTTTCATTTCTTTTTCTTTTTTTTTGAGGAAGATTAACCCTGAGCTAACATATGCTACCAATCCTCCTCTTTTTGCTGAGGAAGACTGGCCCTGAGCTAACATCTGTGCCCATCTTCCTCTACTTTATATGTGGGATGCCTACCACAGCATGTCTTGCCAAGTGGTGCCATGTCTGCACCTAGGATCTGAACTGGATAACTCCGGGCCACCAAAGCAAAATGTGCACACTTAACCACTGCACCACCAGGCTGGCCCCCCTCCTCTTTAATTTCTGATTTTATCTTAACCTTCTCTTTTTCTTTCTTGGTGAGTCAAGCTAAAGGTTTGCCAATTTTGTTTACCTTCTCAAAGAAATAGCTCTTGGTTTCATTGTTTTTTTTCTATTTTTCTTAGTCTCTATTTCATTTATTTCTGCTCTGATTTTTATTATTTGCTTCATTCTACTGATTTGTGGCTTTGTTCTTCTTTTTCCACTTCCTTTAGGTTCACTATTGATTGTTTATTTGAAATTTTTCTTCTTTGTTGAGGAAGGCCTGAATTGCTATGAACTTCCTTCTTAGAACTGCTTTTGCTGTGTTTCATAAATTTTGGCATGTCATATTTTCTTTTTCATTTGTCTACAGGTATTTTTTGATTTCTCCTTTTATTTCTTCATTGACCCAATCATTGTCCAGTAGCATTTTGTTTAATCTCCACATGTTGCTGGCTTTTCTTATTTTCTTCCTGTAGTTGATTTCTAGTTTAATACCATTATGGTCAGAAAGGATGCTTGGTATTATTTGATCTTATTAAATTTATTGAGACTTGTTTTGTGGCCTAATATATGATCAGTCCTTGAGAATGTTCCATGTGCATTTGAAAAGAATGTGTATTCTGTGGTTTTTGGATGGAATGTTCTATATACGTCTACTAAGTCCATCTGGTCTAATGTATCATTTAAGTCCAGTGTTTCCTTATTGATCTGTTTGGATGATCTATCCATTGGTGTAAGTGGAGTGTTAAAGTACCCTACTATTATTGTGTTTTTGTCTATTTCTCCTTTTATGTCTTTTAGTAAATGCTTTATATATTTAGCTGCTCCTATGTTGTGTGCATAGATATTTAAAAGTGTTATATCTTCTTGTTGGATTGTTCCCTTTATCACTATGTAGTGCCCTTCGTTATCTCTTGTTACAGTTTTTGTTTTAAAGCCTGTTTTGTCTGATAAGTATTGCTACATCAGCTTTCTTGTCATTGCCATTTGCATGGAGTATCTTTTTCCATCCCTTCACTTTCAGTTTGTGAGTGTCTTCAGGTCTAAAGTGCATCTCTTGTATGCAGCATACATATGGATTGTGATTTTTATCCAATCAGACACCCTATGCCTTTTGATTGAAGCATTTACTCCATTGACCTTTAAAGTAGCTATTGATAAGTATATACTTATTGTCATTTTGTTACTTTTTCTCTGGGTGTTTTAGTAGTTCTTCTCTATTCCTTTCTTGTTCTCTTGCTCTCTTCCCTTTTTGCTTTCTTTAGTGTTATTTTGGGATTCCTTTCTCTTAGTTTTTTTGTGTATTTATTATGGGTTTCTGGTTTGTGATTACCATGAGGGTCATATATAATAACCTACATATACAGCAATGTATATTAAGTTGATGGTCTCTTTAATTTGACCTCTTTCTAAAAGCTCTACTCTTTTACTCCCCTCCTCCCACATTTTGTTTTGGATAGCATATCTAACCTACTTTTATGTGTGTATCCATTACCCACTTATCATGGAAATAGGTAATTTTACTACTTTTGTCTTTTGATCTTCATATTATCTTCATAGGTGGTTGATCTGCTACCTTTAGTGTATTTTGGCCTTTACCAGTGATTTTATTGCTGTTTTCTCTTTTTTTAAAATAATTTTCTTATTCTTATTTGTTGTCTTCTCTTTCCCACTTAAAGAAGTCCCTTTAGCATTTCTTGAAAAGTTGGTTTCTTGGTGATAAATTCCCTTAATTTTTGCTTGTCTAGGAAATTCTTTATCTGTCTTTCCATTCTGAAGGGTATCCTTGCCACGCAGGGTATTCTTGGCTGGAAGTTTTTCCTTTCAGCACTTTAAATATATTGTGCCACTCCCTTCCAGCCTGTAAAGTTTCTGCTGAGAAGTCTGCTGATAGCTTTTAGGGTTTCCATTATATGTCACTTGTTGCCTTTCTCTTGTGGCTTTTAGGATTCTCTCTATCTTTAACTCTTGACCTTTTCATTATAATGTGTCTTGGTATGGGCTCCATTGGGTTTATCTTGCTTGGAGCTCTCTGTGCTTCCTGTATTTGGATATCTGTTTCCTTCCTTAGATTAGGAAAGTTTTCAGCTATTATTTCTTCAAATACATTCTCTGCCCCTTTGTCTCTCTCTTCTCCTTCTGGGACACCTACAATATGAATGTTAGTGTGCTTGATATTGTCCCAGAGTTCCCTTAGACTGTTCTCATTCTTTTCAATTCTTTTTTCTTTTATCTGTTCAGCTTGGGTGATTTCCTCTAGTCCTTCCTCTAGATTGCTGATCTGTTCTTCTATATCATCTACTCTGCTATTGAGTCTCTCTAGTGAACTTTTGATTTCCAGTATTGTAGTCTTCATTTCTGATTGGTTCTTTTTTATATTTTCCAATTTTTTGTTCATGTTCGCACTGAGTTAATCCATTCTTCTCCCAAGATCAGCTTGCATCATTATGCCTTTTTGTTTGAACTCTTTGTCAGGTAGATTGTTTATTTCTGTTTCATTTAGTTATTTTTTCTGGGGTTTGTCCTGTTCCCTTACTTGGAACGTATTCCTTTGTGTCCTCATTTTGCCTCTTTCTCTGTGCTTATATCTATTTATTAGCTAGGTCAGCTATCTCTCCTGATCTTGGAGAGGTGGCCTTAGGGAAGAGACACCTTCTGAGGCCCAGCAGTGTGCTTCCCTCTTGTCACCTGTTCCAAATGTTCCAGAGTATTCCCTGTGTGGGCTACTTGTGTCCTCCTGTTGTGGCAGGGTTGCTCTTACTGCAGGTAGCCAGGGACTCTAGGCTGTCCCCTTGGCCAGTTGATTGTGGTTGCTATGGACACTTCAGTCATTTTAGCAGGCATGGGGAGCTCCAGCATAGCTGGCTGCAAGGTCTAATAGCACATTCCTGTTGCAGTTTTTCTGATAACTGAGTAGGCCTCCAGTGTGGCTGGTTGCTAGGCTCAGGGACTTATAACTGCTGTAGCGCTCTGGTCTGTAAAGCTGTTGTCAGCTCTTTCAGGCTTGCAACTTAGTGGGGCTGGCCACAGGTACAGGAGCACCCAATTTTTTCAGGCTTTGGAAGGTGGGGCTGATCCACTATGTGGCTGTTTGAGAATCACTAGTCATCTGCAGTTGACAAGCCCCACCACCCACAGGACCATATATCCTATCAACACAGTCTTGCCCCATGCATGCACCCTGACCCCCTGGAGTGGACCCACTCACCCCACTGCAGAGGTCTCACATACTCCATGACTGCTCCACACACTCTACCTGCTTCTTGTGCTTGCCCTGCCCCACAGACGTGGCCCTACTCACCCAGCTTCAGAGGATCCAGGCACCCAACCTATGTAGGCTCACAAATTGCCCATGGGCTTGCTGTTGGTGTGGCCAGTACCTAGGACAGGCTGCCTGCTCTGGCTGGACTTGATTAAATCAATGCTCTAGTAGATGAGGCAGACTCCTGGCTAACAACCCAGGGGAAGAACTCCAATGGCATCTGCCAGTGTCTGTGTCAGCATGCATGTACTAGGTCAGAATAAGGGCTGCCGCCAATGTCTCAGTCCCTGGAGAGGTCTCACCTCTGACCAAGATGCACCCAGACCCTATCAGGTGAGTCACTTTTTACCAAAGGAGTGTGCAACTTTCTTTCTGGTGATTTAGGTTGTTTTCTGAAACAGGTGAATTTGTGTTGGTGCCCTTTAAGTGCTGGCTTTTTGCCTCATGCATCAGATAGCTTTCCTTGGGTATTCCCCATTCTTGTTAGTAGCCAGCAAAGCCAGATATTATGAGACTCATCATGGTTGTGCCAAGTCCAAAGGATGCTTATAGCAGTAATGCTCCCCCACTTAGGTCCCCCACTCCTTCAGGGAAGGCTGCATACCTTAGGCTTGCTCTGGGCCAGTCGTGAAGCTCTGTGGGTCATGAAGGTGGCTTTTTTCTCTCCAAAAGGAATTTCTGCCTCTTCTGCCTCAGTCAGGACTGTCCTTCCTTGAGGGGTTATTTTTATCCAGTTTTCAGCTCTCTCTCAGGGTTAATTGTTCCAAGAGTAGTAGTAAATTCGTTGTGTCCAGGTAAGGAAGTGAGTTCAGGGTTTGCCTATGCCGCCATCTTGACACCAACATCCTAAAAATTTATTAATTCTACTTTTTCTGATAACTAATTTTTGCCTCGATTTTGTTGGAATCACTTTCTTATCTCTTTTAGGAATACTTTGCAGTCATTTGTATGGCCTATTAATGTGAATATTTATTTGGTTTATTTTCATTCTTTAGTTATAATTATTAAAATATTCAAAGTTATGCTTGTGCCTTTGAATAGAATTTTGAACACATCTTATATGTTTTACGGTGATGTCGTCTGCTAAGTCATCAGTCATTGTGATTTGCTTCTATTTTATACAGTGCTTTTCAGCAGAGATTTGTTTTCCTTTGTTTATTTTCAACTTGTTGAGGGTTTTTTTTAAAAAATTTCTAATTTTGTTGATTGAATTTAAGAATTGGGACTCTACAATTTCTTCTTTGAGAAATACATTGAGGTTTTCTTTGTGACATGTTCTATCTTCACCTTTTTTGGAGAATTTTTCATGAATTCAATATAAAGTTGTCTTCTCACTTTTTGGTCGCTAGGTTCAATGTTTCCCCTTAAATTTAACCTAGTGATTAGTTACTCAGGTATTCTATTTTATTCTAAGCATATTACACTGATTACTTGATTGGCTGAAGTTTTTAATATACAACAAAATTATTGCAGCAGATTCATGATAGAGAACAGTTGGACAGCATCATCTCTTTTGTAGACGTGTGATGTTTTCATTCAAATTAATGGTCTCTTACTATATGATTATTATTTGGCAAAATGCAATCTGAATAATCTATTCATTGTAAAGCCATACAAACAACTTAAAAAACCATTCTATGGTTTCATTATAATTGTGGAATAGACAAGATATTAGCCTCTTACATCTAGAATCACTCTGTGAGATAATCCCAAATTAAATATTATTTCTGAATGTTAAAAATCGTATATCTGAATTTTATTTATCTCTCCCTAATACTTAAAAATACTTAAGAAATACTTTTAAAATTTATTAAAACCTAAAAAGAAATTACCACTTTTTTCACAGATGCCTCTTCCCACACGTGCAATGTCTGATGTTTACAAGTCTCTTGTGATAAAGTACATCTTGAATATTGATATTTTTACAGCTTCTTTAACTGTACTAATCATTTCATACACCTGATATAAAGCATAGCAAGTAGTGACTATATTAGCTTGTCGTTAACCGCACTGCAGTCCACGGCGTTTGCTGAAATCACATATCCTCTCTTTTGACTCTCATTTCGCAGACTAGACCTCAGGATTTATTTTTACATTACTGCTATAATTTTCTCTGAAAAGTATTATTTAGTTCAGTTAATATTTTAGCACAGCAACTATTAATTAATAATGCTTGCTAAGTTTCTCATTGATAAGTTAAAAAATTTAAATGACATATCTATATGCATTATTACAAAAGTCACAACTATTTGACTTTCACCATTTGCATACTAAGAGAATGACTATTACAATATTTCTATGGAACAGAAGACTATTTTCTTTGTGAACTTCATTAACGTGGATATTTTCCTGCTCTCTTGGTTTGGAATTACATTTGTCACAACATGAGCAGATTCAATGTGAATTAAATGCTTCCTAGGTAATATAAATAAAAATATTCTCAGAGGCAAGTCTGACTAATAGCTAATTATTCTTATAAATGAGCCTCTGTGGTAGAAGTTGTGAGGTTTGTAGGTATATTTTAATGCCATTTCAACAAATGTACCTCTGTAACCAGAGACTAAGCCTCAATTGTGGAAATGGTTTGCTGGGGTTCCAGAACTATTTGCAAAGTGAAAGATACTCTGGGTGTTTTTTTTTTTCTGTAAAACATGTTTATATTTTAAGTTTACTATAACACTATTATTTGCAACTTCATTTTTTATCTTTTATCCTAGCTCTAAATATTATTTTTTTATCTTCAACTTTGAGCAGGGCAGTTTTCCCCTCAAATGTAAACTATGTCAGAGAATAAAGCATGTTTATTGCATCTATAGGAAGCACTACATATAATTTCCCCAGGTAAAGTCACATGGTAAAGAAAAATTTTATTACAGCCTCTATTCTAGAATTTAGAGATGTACTTTGTTAATATTATTGATGTTGTTTTTGTCTGTGTTAAAGACCCAACATCCACATGGGAAATTTTAATGTTACCCTTATACTTCTTACAAAAAATCTACACATCTTGAAGAAGATTACACACACACACACAGACATGTAATGTCTCAGTTATTGAAAGCCTAATCCAAATATATGTCACATGTAATGTTATGAACTGGATCTAGGATAGCAGATCTCTTGATTAGAACCCTCTATTCTCCATTTAATCCCTGTTCATCCTTTGGCAAGCTACTAAACTTTTCCAAGTTTTGAAATTCTTTTCTGTAACATGGGATTTTTACCCAGGGCCATTGTGTAGATTTAGGGAGATAATATATCTAAAGGGTGACGCATTCCTGGTACATAGTAGACACTTGCTATATATTAACTGTTACTTTTATTGTGGTATTTTTTTCATATCAGTATAATTTTAAATGGAAGATAAGTATGTGCATATAAGTACGTGTATATTTGTTAAAAAATGACCACACTTTAAGGCAGCATATGATGGATGCCGCAAGGAGATCTAAGCAGGCTCTAGGTATTCCAAGAAGAGAAGATCATTTTTTTTTCCCTGCTGAGGAAGATTCACCCTGAGCTAACATCTGTGCCAATCTTCCTCTATTTTTTTCTATGTGAGTTGTCACAACAGCATGGTTGCTAACGAGTGGTGTAGATCCATGCCTGGGAACTGAACCCAGGCCCCTGAAGCAGAGTGCGCCAAACTTAACCACTAGGCCACAGGGTCGGCCCCCAAGAGGAGATCATTTTTATTTGACATTTTCAGAAAAGAGCCCACAATTGAATCACACCCTTCCCAGTCACTGACACAGATTTACGAGTATAATTTTTCATGAAAATAAATTATACAGATAATTGATTGGATGACATAGGTGCGCTTTCAAACATACTAGAATTAATACATATTTTTGAAATAAAAATGGATTTAATTCAATGTATATAAGGTTTATAATTTCGCTCTCTATTGTATTTGAGTCCTTCAGGTGTGTTTGAGAAGCAAAGTACAGTATAATTGTTTGTAAAAGTCACAGGTTAAAAAGTACATGAAATACTTTTTAGAAAATATTTCAATTGGTTACTGCACAGATAATAACCTTCAGCATGCGGTCCTGAGTTAAATGCAAAATAACATCAGGAGCCCTGCTTCAAGAAATAATTGGGCCTTCTGCAGAGTCATTCAGTAAAATTACATTATTGTGTTTAGCTGAGAGGAGCTGTGTAGCATTGTATTTGTAAAATATAATTGCGAGGACAGCTGGCCTGAAAAAGGAAGAATCTTAATAATATATGTTGCTGAGGTGGTCGGTTGTTTACTCCCCATTATGAGAGTGGTTGATAAGAAGAACAGTCATTGCATGGGAAAGAGAAATTAATTCAGGAAAATAATGATATAGCTTCTCATGTAGTTTCACTGAATTTTTTAAAGTGTAATGTATTGTTAGCCACGTAAGCACATGCTGGAGGATTTGTGCTCTTTGATCCTGCTCCTGAAGCTTCAAACTTTCCATGGGACCTTTCCCAGTTGGCTTCTTCTTTTATTTTCTTAACTTCCCTCTTGTAATGTAAACATGGGAAAGAGAAAGTGATAGAAGAACAAAGGATTGGCATATGAAACAGCTCTGCTCCCTCTGCATAAGGCTTTAATAGGGAAATGGTACCACACTGAGATGCTATGAATAGACTGATAACAGTGCGTTCATTTACATCAAATGGGCAGCCATTGGATGTTTTGCCATTTTAAAGTCAATTTCACTTGTACTTAAAGGCCTTCTAGATTTTTGCCCACTCCTTTTCAAATAGGACAATTAATTTTATCAACATAACCTTTCAAAGCCATTGTAAACTCACATGTGCTAAAATAAATGTCTTGATACCCTCATGACCATGAATTATACAGATAGCCACATGAAATATGAGGGAGAGTGTTTCACATACAACTTGCTATCTGTCATATAAATTCAACACAAGTCAAGGGAAGATGAAGAAAAATTTTTAGTTGATTATTAACTCCAGAGAGAACTATAAGCTTTAATATGATATTTAAAAGTAACTTGACTTTAAATGGTTTTTCATTATACAAAAGAATATCAAGTAAATGTTTATCGTTATCCTCCCTAAAAATAAAAGCATTAATAAACACATATATTAATCATTTCTTGAAAACTAAAAATTTCTATCTTTAGACAATGTCAGAATACTTTTCTCTTTAAAAATATTGGGGTGATGTGTAGTTTTATTCGTAAAAACAAAGTTTGTAATTTTCAGGTAAAGTATCTGAAGACAAAATTTTACTTCTTCAGCAAATATTTATTGAGGCTATTATGTGCCAGTCACTGTTCTACGCAGGAAACAAAATAAAGTACATTCAGGGAGTGATATGCAAAAGTGAAGGTAGATGTTCCATATTTAATGTCATGTCAGTAGTGACAAGCGTAATGAAGAGAAATTAAGCAGAGCAAGGAGATCAGTGAAGGAAATGCAAGTAGATCGGTCGAGGGAGGTCTCTCTGAGGATGTGGCATATGTTTGGGGTTTTTTTTAGAATTCTTTAATATTTTTAGTATTCCAAAATTGAGGAGGAATAAAAGCCGCCAGAAAATTGTAGGAAATAAATGGAGGAATTCTGTTCTATTTATCACAGGAAACCAAGTCAGATCCCTTAGCTATGAATACTAAGAGCTAGAAATGCTCTTAGTGGCTTCACTTATATAGAAAATATGATTTCAATGATGCACTGGTGATACCAAACCACTTGATCTCACGTTCAGGTGCCCCGTGTGCAGCAAGTCAAACACTGAGACGTGGGTGCACGGAGATGGAGAAAGACCTCATTTGAGTCGGCCAATATGAGAAGGTGGGAGCGTGGGTTCACTCAAATCTGCCTCCACCGGAGCAAAAAGCAGTGGGGTTTTAGAGAGCTGAGGGCTTGGCAGGAGCAGCGTCAGAGAAAAAGAGGGGTCTCTCTCGATAAGCCCTTGGACCATCTGGCTGCCCGCGGTGCCATCCAGTGATCGCAACCGCCCTGAAGGCATTCTCGGTCTTCGGCAAAACTAACTCGCAAATCCTCACGACCTGAGTCACCCTTCAAGTTAAACAGGAAAACAGCAACTCGACAAGATTCATAGCAAGCTCAAAAGGCAATCATGTTCTTGTTGGATATCTTACTAACACTCTGGTACCTGGCTTCACAGGGAGATATTTAGAACCTATCTTTAATTCATTATATCTCGTTATCTTATGGGTTGAGAATTCAGGCAGAGCTCAGGTGGGCTATTCTTTTCCATGTGGTTTTCGCTAAGGTCATCTTGGTGTGCAGCAGCAGATGGGCTGGTCTAGAATGTCCAAGGTGGACCTCACACATCTGAAGCCTTGGTGGGGATGACTGAAAGGCTGAGCTTGGCCAGGTGCTGCCAAGGAGGGTGCATATAGGTGCCAGGCAGCATGGTAGTCTCAGGGTAGTCAAAATCTTTATGTGGTGGCTCAGAGCTACCTAAGAGAGCATTCCAAGAAAGAGTAAATAGATGTTCCTAGCCTCTTAAGATCCAGACCCAGCACCTGCCCACAGCGTCATTGTGGCTGTACGTTATTGATCAGAGCAGTGTGGTGCTTACCCAGACTCAAGAGGTGACATAGGCTCCATTTCTTCACAAAAGTGGAGTCAAAGAGTTTGCAGGTATCCTTAATTTATCACACTACCCATTAAAAAATATCAAGGAGGCCAGCCCAGTGGTGCAGCAGTTAAGTTTACACGTTCCGCTTTGGCGGCCTGGGGTTCACCAACTCGGGTACCCACTGTGGACCTATTCACCACCTTGTCAAGCCATGCTGTGGCAGGCGTGCCACATATAAAAAGTAGAGGTAGATGAGCAAGGATGTTAGCTTAGGGCCAGTCTTCCTCAGCAAAAAAGAGGAGGATTGGTGGCAGATGTTAGCTCAGGGCTAATTTTCCTAAAAAAAAAATCAAAATATATTCAAATCCAATGACCATAAGCAACTTCATCTAAAGTATTTGGATAGTTGTATAGGATTTGTTGCAATAGTGTGTGTATGTGAAGTATTTGAATCAAACCTAAAATGATATAGGTGTCATGACAATATGACATTTTCCCAATCGTGTACTCTAGAACTCATACATTGAAATCCAGTCAGAGAAACATTATTTAATTATATATTGAGGGTGGTGACATGAATCTGTGACATGCAGCAAAAGTTAATGCACTATCGATATTTCTTTCATAGAAAAGTCTTCATAGATGGTTTATTTTGATCTCAATATTGGCTTTAGCATCTTTTAATTCTTACATGAAAGATACAATGACCATTCACTGTGACATAATGATCTCCTTTACTTTTAAATTCCCAATAAAAAAACTGCAAAATGGAGATATCTAAACAATATCAAAATTATGATGTCGCTATTTGACTTGAAGGTCACATTCTTTTGGCAGCTCTGAGCTGTCAGTCCAATCAGAATGGTCTCTGCTTCCTTTGACAGATAACTCTAAGTTCCAAGCACAATAAAATCATCCTAGTATTCTTCCGAACTGCAGTACATTTTTAACCACTTTCATTCACTTGGTCTACTTTACCAGGACAGACAAGATCACTTAGAATATCTGCTACAGCCATGGAAATCCTTAATTTGGGGAACGATTAAGGACTTATAATAATTGGAATCTAACAGTAGCAATGAGTTAATATTATTAATTTTATTTTCTATGTAAAAGTGCTTTGCTTATATGTAAATTGCCAAACCTTTACAATGATATTGTTATGACGTTATTAATTAATATTTGTTAGGTGGAGCACAGGGTGCCAATGGGGGGCCAAACTTCAACTAGAGATCATAAAAACTGGAATAGCCAGTTGATTACTTGCAGGTCCCAGAGGAAGTACACAGCACGCCTCAAGGGGTCACACGAAGAGGTCAAGGCAGGGCATAGGTAGAGAGAGAGACAGGCAGGACCTGGGACACATGCTTTATTTGGGTTCCTGGGTGGAATGCTTTGGGGATCCCTGGTTAAGACCAGATTGGTCAATTCAAACCCAAAGAGAGGGGTTTTGGTAAGCCCCACGGTGGTCTTATCTGAGGGAGTGTAAAGAAAAGGTCCTGGGAGGCAGGGAGACTATGGTCTCAGTGGCTGTTGGGGAAGTCACATCAGGAACTTAGAATTGCTGTGACTGGACAGCCATCCAGGGCATGCCCTTCACCAGGAGCCAGTGCCAGTTTACCCCCACAGGCTGCTTGGCCAATGAAAATCGACATGGAAGCAGCAATACCATGGAGTAGCTTAGCCAAACTCTTGACAGTATCTTACGCAAGAACATGTAAAGTTCTGGAACAGCATTTGCTCCACGATAGCAGTTCTGTGAATTGTCCAAATTCCGGTTTGTACGGACAGCAAGATTTACACTTTTCCTGAGTTCACTTGAGATTTAACAGGGATGCTTATTTCTGTATTGTCAGGCAAGTCTGAGCATGGCTATGTGCACTATTAACCCGGATACAATATACTTGCTTCAGAGACTCCTTTTATTTTATCCATTTGAAGACTTTCTGACTCTAGGTATAACTAGAGCTTATATTAATTAAATAGGGTCTTTCAAGACCTAACTTTTCACTATTTACTTTTAAGGTAAACAACCTGGAAGATATACGTCTTCATGAGTTGGAAAACCAAAATTCTCCTTGCATTTTTGCTCATTAAACATATATAAGTTACTTAGAAACTGGCCCAGGGCACTGCCAGTTGAAATAAACTAAAAAAGAAACTACTTTCCATTCTCCTTGTGCTGGTCTCATGGAATAGTCTCATTCACTCTTTAAACACGTCTCTCAAGTCTGACCATGGCTGGGAAGTTAAGAGAACATAATCACAATCTGGTATCCTTGAATTGGGTGTGTCTGCTAGCCATCTTTTCTTTCCTCATTCACAATCCCAAATAGCCTCGCAATTAATTAATAATCACTTTAATTCCTTCCCTGAAAAGCATGATAAAAAAGTTATATCCCCAAATTTAAATGTCTAGCGAGATAATCACCTGGAGATGAGGCTAATACCTGCCTGACTTGATTTCAGTCTTGATATTTGGGAATATTTAAAAACCTAACTAAACTTTTTGTTTTCTTTCAAATTCTGTACCTTTTTTCTGGGCTTTTAGTGTTAGATTAACCTAACTAGAGATGATTTGATAATTTTTATAGGAAGCATTTGAGAAATTTATGTAGGAAACACTCATAGCACTGTGTTCCTTTAGATTTACCAATTTTATTTTCCAGAAGCCAATAGCTGTGGATCCACAAACATTGAAAAACAAGAGCTAACTCTTACTGAGGTGTTACTGTACGAGCTTCTTGTGAATTAGCTCATTTAATCTTCATGATACCCCGATAAGGAAGATACTTTTTTGGAGGGGAAGAAGGAGTCATCCTCAATTATAGGTGGGGATTCTAACCCAGAGAAGGTCACAGTAAATGGTAGAATTGGGATTTGAAGTCAGGCTATTTAGCTTATCTTGTCCTTACCTGCTATATTGTTCTTTCTCTCTATATTAGATTTAGGAAGAAAATATTCGTAAAAATTCAATAGCCTTACGATAAGTCAAAACAGAACCAACACATTCAAAATTGCATGGTGTGAGTCATTGCATAATTTTCAAGTCTATGAACTTCATTTATGCTGAACTCAACACCTTAACCACGTAGGAATATCTGATCTTAACCTCTTTTGGTGATGGACACTCTTCTTCATCATTTCCTGTGTGTAATATATGATTATCATTTGGATAGAAATGTGTGTGTATATATGTATTTATATACAACACAGTCATGTGTTTCTTAACTATGGGGATACGTTCTGAGAAATGCATCATTAAGTGATTTCATCATTGTGCAAACATCACAGAGTGCACTTACACAAACCTGGATGGTATAGCCTACTACACATCTAGACTATATGGTACCAATCTTATGGGACCACTATTGTATATGTGTTCTGTTGTTGACTGAAATGTCATTATGCAGCGCATGACTGTATATTTACAGAAATGTGTATATATATATATACATATATATACACATATACATATATACATATATATACACATTTCTGTATAAAAATGTGTATATATATATTTCTGCATGCACATAGATATACAGGAAAGTATATATATGAATGTGTATATGTATAATGTATATTATAATATATATATTAGGAAAAGTATTGTTATTACTATTAGATTTTAAAACATAACTTTCTTTTTAAGTTTACATTGTTCTGAGGAGCTTCGAGAAGGAAAAAAAAATGAGTCAAATTACATTTTGGAATTTCTTTTTCCTAAATTAATGTTCTACATTCAGTGACCTCAGGAAGATATTCCAGAAAGGGGAGATAAACAACTTTAAAAGGTGGAAGCATTTCACGTATTTTGACGTTCAACAACATGGACTGTTAAGTGACTGAAACATTGCCAAGAAAAGTAAAACTCTGATGTCAAAACAATAACTATTTTTCTTATATTTTCAACTGGTCACAGTACTTAAATGAATTTTGATCTCATGGATATATCAAACACATACCATTAGATACAGCAAAATTCACTTTAGGAAATTTCCAAGATGATTTATAGAATTTCTTAAAGGTGTAAGAAAATTTTTACATTAATACTTAGGAACGAGGGAAATATTTCTTAAATACAGTAAGACAGAAATAGCAAGAGAAACTTTTTCAAAATGGCTGTTTCTTATAGCTTGTTTAACAGAGCCTTTCTTGTGAAATCAAAAATGTAACCCGTCAGCAAAATGTGCTTGCTAACTTCTCGCGTGTAAAACGACCAGCACATTTTCCTTAAACGCTATTACAGGGTGCAAGTTTTCTGCTCTGACCGTGCTAGGTTTGGACTCATTAAAGTATAAATTCAAAAAATTCCTATTGGAAAAGCATTACAACTAGATGCCCATATAGGCCCTTCTCATGGTCTCTTCAGAAGTGAAGAGATTTTTTCAGGCATTGTTTAGTTTTAGCATTTGGTCAGCGAATCAATAAATGTAAAAGTTGTAACCTCGATGGAGATCTGAAAAGATTTGACGTTAGGTGCGGATGTGAAAGAGCAAGAATTGTTGAGACATTATCTTGGCAGCGCTTTCTGAGAACGTTCTAAGTTCCCTGAGGCTGGGACCATCTGCTTTTCATCTTGAGTTGAACACAATTTCTGACACATAGTAGGCAGTTAAAAAATATTTGTTGAATGGAAAAATGACTGAATGTACTTAACTGTTCCTGCTTAGCATTTAGAGGTTATTTTTAAAACTGTTAGAGTGACAAATATACTCATTGAAAACAGCAGAAAATATTTTCCTTTCACAAATCTCCAAGGCCTTTTGTGAGGTATGCTGGTTCCCCAGTGTGCCAAAAGCTGTAGTCACTGTTTTCTTTTAATGCAAGCACCGTGGAAGTCTTTGATTAAAGCTTAAAGAACCTAAGTTTGTACTTCCAATTGTTCTCTTTGTGGAAATGTTAATTTATATCTTGAATTTTCCATTTTTTAAAATATCATTAAAGGTTTTTCTGCATGATGACTTATAGTTATAAGCAGTTTTCCTTAAAAACAATTCTACCTATTAAATACCATTTAACAATTATTTTATTATACATAACCCTCATAACAACCCTAAGATGTAGGTATTACAATTATCATTCCTATTAAACTAGGCCTGGAGACGTTAAAGAATCTGCCCCGGTTTATTCGACTAGTAATAGGGCCAGACTTGAAGACTAAACTGTCACCACCATACGATAGTCTGCGGTAAAGTTATTTTTGTTGGCATTGTAGTATACGTGCCACATTTATTGCTTTTATATACACATTTTATTAGTTGATTTCTGAGTTTATATATAATCAATTTAGAATCTTTGCTTTAGCAAATTAATTTCTTTCAGTCTAGAATCAAAAGTACAGGCTGGAAATGTCAATTTTCAAAGTATTTCATACAAATAATATAATTTATTTTTAATATTTTAAAATGTATTGTATTTTCTCTTACTTTTCAACATTCTTAAAAGGGCATCTGCCCAGAAATATAACAGCCTGAAGAATAAGGACAAAACTTGTTTATTTTTAAACACTAGATTTGTTTTTCAAATGGTAAACACTTCAATTTGTTTTGTTTTCTTACTTCCCAAAATGCTTCCATAGTCATGCCTGGATACAGGTCCACTGGTTTATGATATTCTAGGGTTTTTCAGGCAAAGACAAGTTTATTTTTTTCATACCATTCTTTTATTAATCTAAGTCAATATACCACTAAAAATTCTATAAGAACAACTGAATTAAGGGACAAATCTGAAACCATATTGTCCAGAAATGAGTGGAAAACACATATATTTAAATTACAAAAATAAGTGCTCATATTACTTCTTCAATCAGCACAATTCAGATATGACTACTGATGGAACACACTCTCCGAGAGCCATAATTGTATTCCTATTATGCCATTTGGATGCTCTTAGCTGCTTGTGCGTCGGGAGCCACATCATGACCACAGAACAGACTGTTTCTTGCTGAAAGCAGCAGCACTATAACATAGTTCTTTATGAAAAGAGAGGCCAAGTACCGCCATGTTCATATTTTTGCATTTTCATTATTTTTGGAAATTGCTTCTATTTTCAAAATTAAACATTCTTCAGGGTGGTTATCATATCCAGAGATAACTATATAACTCAAAGTTATTTTTCTTATTGTGGTAGTATAACAACTGATTTAGGGGGTCAATATAAAACCTTAATTCTATTATAATCCTCTTAGTACCCGTATTTCTCTTTATATTATCTAGATGGACAAATAAATTGACCAATAAATACGTAACTTATTCATAAGTGAATAAAAACCCATAAATTTAGAGGAAAGACTTCCCCTGATTGTGTATGGAGATAAGCAATCCCCAGCTCAGTCCGTTTACATATTGAGTAAATTAGAGAATAAATGAATGAACTGTGCCCATCTTAGCTGTTTGTGGAAAAAGTCACAGTGTGGCCATGGTGGGAGACCATGGATGCCCACTGGAATATTACACATACTAAGGGAGAGAGGAAATCTGCCCCTTTTTGAATTATCGGAGTTTCTTAATGGCATAAGGTGAGGATTGTTGGTTGAGGTGTCAGAGACCCGAATGCTTGTCAGTTCTGCGTCTAACGCTGTGTGACCTGTTGCCATTTATTTAACCACATTGGGTCCCAATTTCTTCATAAAGACTATCATCACTTTCCTTGACTCATAAATTTGTGGTGGCTATCAAAAGTTAAAAGATACTGTGCAAAAAGAACCTCCCAAACAAAAACCATTGTAAACTGTAAAGAGTCACTAAGAGATTTTTCTTATCAATATAAAATTGAAAATTGTCTGGAGTTTGCCTTATTTAGATGGAATCTCAGCCCTTAGTAGCTCGTACCTTTTAAATCTTTGGAATTTTCCACGTCTACCCCAAGAATAGCAAATGAAAAACTTCCTTGATGAGTTTATAGATCACAGAGATGACCAGGGAAAGCATGCACGTCATTAAATCAGATGACTAAACTGAAGCCATCATTCCAGATTGCCCCGTAGTTTCATGTACCCAAACCAACATCAACAGTCTTGTGTGTATGTGCATGCTCTCATGTGTGTTTGCGTGTATATTTGTCTGTATGTTTGTCTTTATAATAAATGCTTATTATCCCCTCAAGAAAATGTGCTAATATTCAACTCCTGAATAATCCACTGCATGTAGGAACTATTCTAAGCCAATAGTCTATGTCTTCTAGGAAACCCCTCACAAAGAAAAGGGATTTGTGTTTCTCACAGGACAGCAGAGCACAAAGATATTTTACAGGAGAAATAACTAGCTTGTCCAAAAAGACCAGTCTTGGGCCGGCCCGGTGGCGCAGCAGTTAAGTTCGCACGTTCTGCTTCCCGGCAGCCTGGGGTTCCCCGGTTCGGATCCCGGGTGCGCACATGGCACCGCTTGGCACACCATGCTGTGGTAAGTATCCCACGTATAAAGCAGAGCAAGATGGGCACGATGTTAGCTCAGGGCCAGGCTTTCTCAGCAAAAAGAGGAGGACTGGCAGTAGTTAGCTCAGGGCTAATCTTCCTCAAAAAAAAAAAAGAAAAATTAAATAAAAAAGACCAGTCTTAAAAAGACACATGTTTTATGTTATCTGGTGGAAATGATGGACTGATATTCCTTGTAAAAGGGATTAAATGGCAATAAGAGGAAGTATATCTGATAGCTACAATATCAGGAACAATTAGACAAAAGGGGACAGCAGCACATAACAGACAGCATACATCTGTTGCTACAGTGTGACTCCTCCAAGGAATCCGAGGATTACACAGAAAGATGAAGGGAATTTCATACATTTTGTCTCTAGTTGACATTTCAGCTGCAGAGACACCATAAACTTGTTTTCAGGCTAGACTAATACAAGCAAAAAAATCTAAATCTCATTAAGCACATGTGATACTCAAGAGAAAAAGAAAATGTGATATTCAAGAAAGAAAAAACTTTGTTTTCCAATAGTTAGCTAAAAGAATATATACTATTTCTTTTGTTGAAAGAGTAGAGTCAGTCTTGAAATAAAATAATAAAACTTTGCAATACAGGCAGCAAGAAGCTAATTTATGATTACCACATAGAAAGGTACTCTTTTTTCTATTAAGAAATTGAGGAATGACCATGTTTAAGTTGTACCAGGTTTCAGTGGCTGTGATGTCTTATTGTAATCAGCTATCTAATTATGTTGGAATGGAGTAAAATTTATGTGAATTTAACTGTTCAGTGGTCAAGATATCCCAAGTTAGCACATAGAGCTTGGAAAATGAAAGCAACGTAGTCTAAAACTTTTTAGGAAAAGATAATTTTTTTGTGGTAAAGTATTAACCTATTGTTCAGTTTCAAATACACCTATCTACTTTCTCTTTTTTTTTTAAAGATTTTATTTTTTTCCTTTTTCTCCCCAAATCCCCCTAGTACATAGTTGTATATTCTTTGTTGTGGGTCCTTCTAGTTGTGGCATGTGGGACGCTGCCTCAGCGTGGTTTGATGAGCAGTGCCATGTCCGCGTCCAGAATTCGAACCAACGAAACACTGGGCTGCCTACAGCAGAGCGCGCGAACTTAACCACTCAGCCACGGGGCCAGCCCCTACTTTCCCAGCGAAGAATTATGACTAAAAATATATTAATGATCCTTTCTTTAATCAGCACACTTAACCCAGGGGACATTTCATTTATGGTGTCTACTCTTAAAAGAAACCACAACACAATGAACAAATATGATAACTGAGGACTTACTGAAACTATATTCTAAAATCTCTGATATATATTCTTCTATCATCCTAGGAACAATGAAATAAAACTTACTTATAAGAAATATGCCAAAATTATGTTGCAATATTTTCTTCTATAAACTTGGCAAATAGTGATTTTTACTGTGAAACCAATAAAAGTATTTGGTATGATTCTTATCACATCATTATTTTTTTCAGCATGGCTTCAACTTTCTCTAACTTACACATGCCATTGGGACAGAGAAACATCGCCCAGTTTAGTAGCACACAGCTGATGCTATGGAAAGAGAGTTTGCTTTGCCTTTGGAATAGTTGACATCAGAATGAGGGGTCGGCTGTTTTTAGGTTAGCAAGTAAAGAGAAGTATTTGTTGGGATAGAAAGGTTAACCTACATAGTTATTTTTCAGTGACCACTTTGCATTAGGTCATAGGCTGTTTAATGACTTAGTCCACTTGGAAATTTAAAAATTCAGAGGGTCTTGGGAGAAAAGAAAAGAAAGAGTTACACAGTGCTAAAATATTTAGAAATATTAATTGCTTTTCTCCTACAAGGCTGTGGTTTATATAACGTTGAGTTAAAATACAGAAGGACTTCATTGGTAAAAGCAACAGATGCAGGGAAATTCAGATATAATGATAATGATGATTATCTATGACGTACACAGTACTTATATGTGTCAAGAATTTATCTAAGACACACGTATAGATAAAAGATAGATAAATAGATATGCATATATATAACACATGTATATATATAGAGAGAGATACATGTCGATATGTATATGTACACATAGATATAAGACACTTTTGTATGCATATATGGAGAGAGTAAGACAGAGACAGAAAGAGAAAATGTCTTTACCACAATCAAGCATGAGGTAAATACTATTATTACCTCCATTTCACAAAGAAGAAACTGGCACTAAGAATCAAATTAACTTTTCCAATATCAAACAGCAAACAAGATGTGGAGGCAGGATTCAAAATCAAAAGCAGGAAGGCCTTGGAGTCCACATGCTGAACCTCTACACCAACCTGGCTTTCACTGCTCATTAAAGCCCCAAGCTTCTATAAAGAAGAAAAATGTCAAGTTGTACCCCTAAATCTCCCTTCAAGCAAGTAGCTTATGGTCAAGTTGTTATTTATTGTCCCTCATTCCAAAGTGGTTCAAACACTTGACAAACTTCAAAGTCTGTTGTGGTTGAGTTTAAATCCTGACCAACACGTCACTTACTGGATGTGCGACATGGGGTTAGTCACTTACCATTTCTGAGCCTCAGTTTCCTCATCTCTAAACAATAAGGAATAATAATTTTCTTTTACTATTGTATACAGAATTAAGCAAAGATCAATCCTATGTGATCAATGTGAAAATCTTGGCATAGAGGCCAAGAAATAGAAAAGGCCTAATAAATGAAATTGTTATTATTAATATAAGGTTGCCATCATCATCATCATCCTTTGGCATGATGTTCACTTTTTTTAGACAAATTAATAATTTGCAAGAAGCATTTCCTAAATATATATTGAATAATGAATAAATGTTCATGCTATCCTGCAACATTTTAAAGAATATCAGCTCTAGTGTATTGATACTCTTATTGTTTTAGAGAATACTAGCCCTTTACATTAAATTGAGAAAATATGCTTTCAAGGTGGCTTCTAAACAGTAGAATTTCATGATTCATTTGCAGAGATGGCCTAGGAACCACTAAGAAGTGATTCCTTGGGATTAATACATTATTATGTGTTGACGTGTCTGCTTCCAATGTATACCCATCCCTCTCTATTCCTTCACTGAGCCCAAAGCTATATTCATATTGGTATCTATCTGACTTCAATTTAATCCCTGATAAACTTTTGTGGTCTAGCCTTTTGCTCCGAGCCTTTGGATTCATCTTTTTCTACAATAATAGCCCTGATAACTTCTGTACTTAACTGGGGTCTTAAAGCCCAGTTATGTTTATGCAAAGCCAAGTTAAGTTATGTTTAAGGAAAGCTGACATCTGGCATAAGAAACACCTTGTCATTAAGCCATCTTTGAGGAATGAAGGTCAGTTTTCAGAGATCCTCAGCTCTTTATATAGATAGTCTTCACAGTCTTGAACATCTCTAAAAAATATAATGCTTTATATATATAAAAAATTTACCATGTCTGGTGATCCCATTTTAAACAGATTTATTATTGAGATCACATTGTAAATGCAGTAACAAAAAACTAGTGTTTTCCTTCACAAGAGAAAAAGTTTCTCCACAGACTCCTTACAATTTCTCTTTCTTTTTCTTTTTTTTAAAAATTAGCAATAACAGAATAATGATCTTTATATGCAGATCTAAGAACCAAAACATTTTATTTGGTTCAACAAACACTTATATTGTACCTACTACTAATGATATCAGCTGTGATTCATTATCTATTTCACATTCATTATACATTTTAATTTTGGAAAGAATCCCATAAGGTAGGTATTATCTCCATTAAAAAGAGAGGGGAAGCTAAGAGCAAAGAGATACATAGTACAAAAGACAGTGCCTGCACTTAATAAACTTCACAATTTACTATGGTGGGAGACAACTGTGAACACAAAAAGCTTAACACTAGCAATGACATAAGAATAGGCTATACAAGCCCCCTATATAAGCAAAGTGCTTTGAATGCACAGAGTAAGGAGTACATGATACTGATTGGAGAAAGCTGGGAGGAACTGGCCTTTGAGGCAACTTGAAAGAATGAGTGAACATCTGAAAATGGGGGAGAGGGCTGTTGAGGCAGAAGAAACAGTTCGAGCAAAGGCACAGAAAGTGAAAGCGTGACGTATAATTGGAAGAGAGAAGGTCAGCATCTCTACACTGACATGTGGCTGTAGTATGGAACGTCTGAGGAGGAAAGCAGGGGAGGCATCATGGTTCAGAGCTGCTCGTCTCAAACTTCAGTGCACGTCAGAATCACTCAGTAGTGATTCCTGCGTGGGCCCAAGACTTTCCATTTCTAACAAGTGACCAGGTGATGCTAATGCTTCTGATTCAGGGAGCACATTTTCTGAATTACTTGTTTGGGGACATATGAGTTGTATATTTTACTTCTGAATTAAAGTTAATTGCAGAATGTAAAAAATTTTATTGTTTATAATTAGTAAAACAAGATTCAATTTTGGCCTGCAATGTTAAAATCCTATGAGTGAAAGGGTAATTGAATACAAGCCTGAAGGGCCTACTGAGAAAGGACATGTTACAATGGAGTCTGCAGTTCATATGATTGTATAATGGAGTGCTTGCTTACAGCCTTAAGGCTGAAAGCACTGTTGATATTGGCCTAAGACCAAGGCGCTCCTAAGAGCAATAATTAAAGTAACAATCAGTGCCCTGGCTGTAGAAACACATCAACAATACACCCCAAATGGAGACTACAGTGGCAAAGCAACACTATGTGACATATGCTAAAGGAGATGCCTTGTAAGAAGAGACCAAAGAAAGGTCTTCGAGGTGTCTCTATTTGAAGAACTACTGCAAATGGTCATGAAGTGATATGCAGCCCAATGATGTCCAGCTGAAGTGGACAGGGGGAATTAAAGTCCACCTCCAATCCTTGCACCTTGATACCTGACATTGAGGCACGGATGCAGTTTTACCGGCACAAAATAACCGTTTGTCTAGATGGTGCATCCCTTTCTAATTCATCTCCCCATTTTGGGAGTCTGTTTTTTCATTAAAACCCAGGAAGCCAAAGAATTTGGGCCAATCTGTTAGTTCCTGAATTATGGAGAGAAAGCAAGCACAATCCTAAGGCTGGTACTGTAGTAGTTGGTTACATGACCTTAAGTAGGTGGTATAACTCTTCTGGGCTACAGTTCCTTAAAACACAAATTGAAGTAGGTGGAATATGTAATCTCAAATACTCTTTCATCCCTGAAATTTCACAATTCTACATTTAAAATAAAGGAAGAGAGTATGTGAATAGCAAAAAAATTCACAAGCATTGATACCAGGCAGATCTGGGTTGAAATTCAGAATACTTCCTTGTTGAATGGCTTTGGATGCATCATTTATTCTGAGTTTCTGCTGACTCATCTGCAAATTAGAGGCAATAATTCTGACTTCATAAGAACAAGTAAAACCAAAGAACAATGGCTTTCATCACAAATATTTTCTTAAACTCGTTGAAGAAAAAAATTTCTCCCATTATTTTTCTGCCATTGGTAAGATAAAGAACCACATAGAATGAAAATTCACACCACCCCCATATCAAGTCTCTCCTCTTTGAATCCTAGAAGGTTTAAATCCATAGATAAATTTCTTTAAAAACATAGGAAAGAAGGAAGGAAGGGATGGCAAGACATGGAGGAGAGAAAGAGGAAAAGGCTATAGAAGAGAAAAGAGATGTCTTTTAATTCTAGAAGAAAACTTTCTTTGATCCACAATGACTAAATTAAATTATGGCAGAACAAGGACACATTGAACACACGGAAAGTTACATACAATACAAATTAAATTTCCAACAGCTATATATATGAAAAGGATGACCACAAAAGAAACAAACATAAATGGCAAAAGGAGTATTTAATGGGTATCTGTACAAAGAAAAAAATCAGTCCATAAGATCTTAAATTCTCAGGAGGGTTCTTACAGGATGAGAAGTGCAATACTATTTTCTAGGAATGCTGGTAACAGTGTGGGCCTAGGGGCTGAAACCAAATCCTATCTGAATCTTGATTCCAACACTGGTATGCCAATAATGTGAGCTTGGACCAGTTATTTACACTCTCTCACCTTAATTCTTTCATCTATCAAATGTAGATAATACTACCTACTTCTCTGATGAGTTTGTTGCTTACTAACCCAGTGCCCACATAATAAAATCAACTTAAATACTCTCAGCCCAGTTTCTGAGCTATCTCTAAGTTTTATCTCTTATTGGGATTAAAAGAGATATTATATTTAAAATTCTTGCACACAGTAATCATTCAGTAAATACTAGCTTTACTAATATTAAAGGATTAGCATAAACGTGCTCTGGTAACATGCAGTTAAAGATATTTACATATAGATACCATCATTTCAATTATTTTAACATCCTAGGATTTTTAGCTCTGTCAAATTAATCTAAAATATTTATGCTTTCTTCAGAAACTGATAAAGGTTAAATGACGATTAAAGAATTAATTTTCTACAGATCTGTTACTTTTTATGGGACAAAGGAGAAATATGGCCACCTCAAGATTCACATTTTCTATACAAGTCAAGTCATATCACCACCATTTCTGAATGTTGGTCAATTTATCCAAGCAACCAAACACAGTGACACCAGCAGTACCTGCCTAAACACAAATGAAACAGTCAGCCATCTACATGTGAGCCCCGAACATTGTTTTCCAGAAATCTCAAGATGACAATGCCCCAACAAGTATCCTTTATCTTCTTAGTACCTGAAATTCCAAACTTTAGTGTTTAAGTTTAAAGCTACCATCCTTCCTATCACATTCCGATGCTCCTGAAATATGCATTGTCTTGTGTAATCATTGGCCTCCATACTTATTCTCATTTACAGTCATGATTTTGACCAATGGCCTCACCTAACACAGTCAGCTTCATAATCCGGGTGACTTTGCCACTCCTTGTTGACTATGTATTTATAGTCCAAATGTAAGCCCATTTGAAATGATTAGAGAGCGGGAATACTGCTCAGGCCACAAACTAAATGTTCTCTTATTACCATATTTTATAAGCAAATATGTAGGTACATTGTATAGATTTGGGAAAGTACAAAAAGTCAATGAAGAAAATCAGTATCACTTTCCCCTCAGAGACACCCTATGTGAAGAGCAACATAGAACTCATACTCTGCTCTTTTCATACATCATAAGTATTTTCCCTGGTGATTAAATATTTTTGTAACTGTTCTAATGAGTGTGTAATATGCAGTCACACATTTGTACTATAATTCATTTGAACAACCCCATCGTTGATGCCAATCTTTTAGTATCATAAGTGCATGACAATAAATATATTTATAAATAAACATGTGAGAATTATGTATTACTTCAAAATAACTTCCCAGGAGAGGAATTCCTGATTCAAAGTTAATAAAGCATCTATTTTTGGTAAGTACTTTATTTTGCTTTCCAGAAAGATAGTACCAGTTAACATCAAATAAGATGGCTGTTTAAAATTTTTGCAGTAATATGTACTTTCAGTTTAATGGAAATATAACTAATTCATGTTCATTGTAGAAAATTTAGAGAATATAGGAGAAAATAAAAAAATTCCACTGAAAAATTTTACTGTTTACAATGAATAGTTCTTTTTTTCACCAGAGCTTTTTTGTGTGTATTACACACAAAGGACAATTCAAAACTCAGAGGAATCACTCTAGACATGACTGTCTCCCTTTTGTCTAACACCAAGTTCACCGGCCCTCAGATATCCACCTATAGAATAACTCCTACGAGCTTTGGGGCTCCTCTCCAACCAATTTTCCACTATTTTTCTCACTTGTGTTGTTGTAAGTACCTCCTATCAGGTCTTTCTATGTCCAATCCAGCCATCTTATATTCCATACTACATGATGTTGGAGAATCTTCCTTCCGATATTGAAATACAACCCTATCATTACAATGATTACAATGATTCATTTAAGATAAAATTCTGGTTTTTCAGTTGTGACATTGTTCCCTTCATTCATCTCTTGACATTGTTCCAGCAGTAATTTGCCCTCAGGCAAGGCCAAGCCACTTGTTCTTCCCTGACTGTGTTGCTTTCATTAGTATGTCAATTACAGATGGACGCTTTCTGTAGCAAGCAGGGGCTCTGGAGGCACACTGCCTGTGCTGAAGTTCTGGCTGTGCTGCTGTTGACCTCGGGCAGTTAACTTACCTTTTCCATGCTTCAGTTTCCTCACTTGTAAAATTAGGATGGTGACAGTGCTTACCCGGGGATAGTTATGAGGACTGAGTGAGTTAATATTTGTAAGGTGCTTGGAACAGTAACGGGCACAAGTGTCTATTAAACAAGGGTTTTCCGTGTTGCCTGTTATACTGCTTAATTTGTACAACCTGCCTAAAGTTGATATCTCTCCAAAAGTTTTTCTTCTGAAACTAGAGTGAGATGCCCGCCTCTACTCTTTTACCTTTGCCCTATCACTTTCACAGTGTTGAAACGGTCTGCATTTGTGACTCCCCAAACAGACAGTCGGAGCTGTCGGAGAGGAGACGTGGTCTTTCCTCTCTTCTTTGCCAGTATCCCAGCACAAAACCTAAGCAATGCCCTCCTAGTTGTGGTCTGTTATTATCTGTTTTGCAAATGAACAATATTTTATAACTGGTAGTTTTGGTTAAGGTCTTGTTCACCACTTGTTCTTTTTGTGTGCATTATGTTTTCAACACCCTAGTTAAATAAAAAAAAATGTTTTAAGGGCCAAGCCTCATATTACAATAAATTACAAACTTTTAATCTAATTTTAAAAAGAGACTGAGTCAAAATCCACTTTGATCTGGTATTTTACTGTGCTGTTTTCACAGAGAAAACAAGGAGCACAGGCCACATAATACAATGAAAACTAACAACCAACCAGCCTTATTTACTGAGATCATAAGTTGTAGTAATCAGAACTAAACATGATGAGAGGACATGAAAGAAAAAAGTCATCTACCCTACTTTAAAAGACAATTGAGGTTTTCTTGGGTTTCAGAGCACACACCCACAAGATGATTTAGGAGTATCTAAAGATGTATAACAGGCTACAATTCAGAAAATAAGCAAATAAAAACATGCAACGCCCATAGGTATAAAGAGGCCATAAATAGAACAAGTAAGACAGAAACTTTGACCTCAACATTTGAGTATTGAAGGGAGATAGAGTTTTAATTCAGATGATAGGAGATAGATGATAGATAAGACAGAGACAATTGTACAAAGATTTGAAGAGAGAAGGCTAAAATAGCTCAGAGAGATGAAGAGCTTACTCAAAGTACTGAAAGTGGAAATAAGACAGGCAGATGGAAAAGAAGCTTTTGGAGGATGGAAAACAATTGGCAGATTCTCTCTGCCTGACAGTCTATCAGAAAATGAAATAAGTGAATGTACTACAAATCCTGAAGTCTTTTCCACACGTGTCTAAGCAAAGATGAGTGAGGTAAAAGTACTTTGTAAATCATGTTATAAAAACATAGATATTCTTATAATACCACTAATATTATTATGTAGTTTATAACAACACTAGTAACAGTAAATAATAACATAATAATAGTATTACAACTGATGATGATGAAGATTACCATTATGATAATAGACTACGGGAAGCAAGACATAAGGACAAATACAGATACTCTACATAGCGTTATTTATATTCTTGAAAAACTGAACACCTGGGTATCTAACATGAACTACACCAAAGAATATGGTATTCTTTTCCTAATGAAAAGAGCTTCAAAGGCAAATAAATAATTTCCAAAGTCTTTTGGTCTCTGAGTCTCTCTTACACAAGAGGAATTTGATGAGTTAAGTGTAAATGCATAAGAAACATGTGGATTACATTTTCTTTAAAAAAACACATGGGTTTAAATATTAAGGAGAAAAAGTGTTTGGCACGGTGTATTTTTTGTGAAGCCAAACCAAAAACATTCAAGACAGTTTCAGATTGTAGTATGACCTTCAACGTTGTTGTGTTTATGTCTATTAAGCTAATCTAAGAATAAACACAATTTTTAACTAGGAGAACTGAAGCAATCAAACCTGCACAAAGGTATGGACTTGAACGGATAATTTCTTAAGGGTTTTACTGAGTTTCTTCTTCGGTTTTTTTTTTTTTTTAATAATCTGTCATCTAGAGAGTTGTCCAAACAAATGCCCACCATATGTGTCATACTCTCTGTCTATTCCACTGTTTCTTTATAACGTTTCTGGTTCATGTAGTAAGGAGAAAACATCTGAATATGTGTAAGAAAAATGTCAGTCCTCCTCTAGTGGTGGGATTAACTTAATTACAATGTGCACTCTTCAGTTGGTTCAAATGTGTTTTCAACCTGAATCATTTTTTAAGACTTTTGGCCTGTACTTTACTATAATCTCTGCCTATATATTTGTTGGAAAGACGCTTTCTGGGATGACATTTTGTTTCCGTAAATAGGCAAGATTATTATGACACTTGAATAGCTGGCATATTTTGAGATTTACTGGTAGGTAAGTTAACGTGATGGAACATGAGCTACGACAGGTAATGTCCATCTTGACAGCCTACAGCAAGGGGAAAGAACAATGAAGTAAGAATAGGACAATTGGTGTTTTTATTTTTGTTATTTGCTGCTGGCTCACCTGGTGACTCTATTCAAGCATGCTGTTTCAGTGATTTGGGCTCATTTCTTTGTTCTCCTTGAACCAGAGGTACTATAATGAGCATTTTGCTATTCCTCAGATTCTCCCAGTCATCTGGCTTTGCCCTCATCTCCTTCAGCCATTTCACACCAAGTATAAAATCCTGTCAGTTATTCCTTTGAACGTTTCCTCAAAATCATGCTTTATTTTCTCTTCCCATTGTCATCTTCCAAAAGTAGGCCCTTCCCTTATTTCTCTACCCCTAAAGTTTTAAAAAGGGAGAAATCATCAGTCTCTCTTCTATTTGAAGTATGCCCCATAGCTTGTTGACAGCAATTTAACACTGGAAGAATAAAAAATCTAAAGCAGATTTTTCATTCTATCACTTTTCTACTTAACAGTCTTCAACAACACCTTATTATTCAAAAGCTAAAAATCTAAACCAGAATACTACAAAGGAGTATTTACTCAATATTTGTTGAAAGAATGTATTCCTCTCATTCATAGCCCTCCAAAACCTATATCCAAACCACCTCCACTATTTTTTGAAGCATACAAACCTTCTGTGGTAGGCAGAATGACTCTCCAAAGATGTCCATATCCTAATTGTTGGGACCTATGAATATGTTATGTTACATGGCAAAGGAGACTTTGCAGATGTCATTAAGGTTACCAACTTTAAAATAGGGAGTAGCCTAGATTACCCAGGTGTGCTCAATCTAATCACACCAGCCCTTAAACACAGGAAACATTTTCTGTCTGGAGGGAGAAAAAGTGTCGCAGAAGGCAAAGCAAGGGATATGCGGCAGAAGGGAAAGTCAGAGAGAGTCCAAGCATGAGCAAATTTGACAGGTCTTTGCTGGCTTGAGATGCAGGGACCCAGATTTAAGGGCCTAAGAGATCAGTAGGAGCTAAGGGAAGCTTCCAGCAGATAGCCAGTAAGGAAATAGGAACCTCAATCCTACAACAATAAGGAACTCGATTCTTCCAAAAACTTGAATGAGTTTGGAAGTAGATTCTTCCCAGGGTCTCCCAATAAGAGCCCAATTACTAATGTTTTTATTTCAGCCTTATGAAAAAGCTGAAACCCAGAGCAGAGAAACTAGCCAAGTCAACAGAACTGTAAGATAATAAATTTGTGTTGTTTTAAGCTAGGTTTTCAGTAATTTGTAACTGCAGCACTAGAAAACTAATATTCTCTCAAATATGTTGTCCTTGAGTTATGCCCATGTGTGTCATTGCTTCTGTACCTCTGACTGGCACACCTGTGACAATAACACACCTTCTATATCACTTCCCAACTCAACTCTAATCCACGGAAACATCTTTTAAAAAACTGTAATGGATCCCTCACAGCAAAATATTTTAATTAATTAAGATTTGAAAAGGAAAATACTTAGGAGAATCTTTTAGGTTTGACTGAAAAGGGCAATATACCTTTTGGATCACTTGCTATTATGTATAAAACTTTCTTGTTTGACTTATGACCATAGGCATTTAAGTAAAAAAAACCATTTTAAGCCAGTGCTTAGTGAAGCTAAATATGCATGTATGGCACCTGGGGATCCTGGTAAAATGCATATTCTGGTACAGTAGTTCTGGGTAGGACCGGAGATTCTTCATGTCCCGTGAGCTTTAATTGTATTGTCATTTACCTTTTGTGTGACCTTGGGTAAATTATTTCAGAATCTAAATCTAAATTTTCCCATCCATAAAATGGATAAATGAGACCATAGATATAAAAGAAATGCTTCTTTTTGTGCCCTATGGCACATCTCCTTGGCCCACTCTAATCTAAGCTGTATTTGTCATAAATATGGTACATCACAGTCATCATATCCCACATGAAACACCAGCTATATTTCTCTGCTTTTCTGTTACAGCAACTCAGACAGACCCAGCAAAGCATCCCAGAAATGCAGTTAATGTCTGTGGAATAACCCACCAGTCAGTGGGGCTCAGGAGCCGGGGATGAAAGGCCCAGGCTCTGGGTTTTCATTCAGAAGTGGATCCAGCACAGTTCTTCAGAGAGACTGAGCCCCACGGGGGGCCTGAGTCCTAGTTGTTCCAGTGGGAACAAGCTTTTTTTCCTTTTGTGTAACTTTCGCCATCCCTTCATTTCTGTTTCCTGGGATTGCTTTCCAAATAAACCACCTTTTCATAAGTCCTCGTCTCAAGCTCTACTTTTGGCAACACAAATAATAGTCTCACCTGTTTTGGAATGGGATGAGGGGCAGGAGAGAGAGAAAACATTTGCTTATGGAGTAGCTCTTGTAATTGAACTGGGTGGAGAAAATGGTAATCTTAAAGCTTATGGAATTAGCTCTCATTTTTATTTGCATTGGAAACCTTGGAGAGAGAGAATAACAGCCTGATGTCAGCCACCTACCAACTCAGGGAATGCTGGGAAGGCCAGAAGGCCTTCGCGGAAATTTTTGAAGACCTTCGTGTCCTTCAGATTGGGGGTAGACTTTGCTGAAATTCAAGCCCAGGATTTGATAGTAAAAATGGCAAAGGAGACTCAATGTTCAGCTTTAGTGGATCTTCCATGCTAAAATTAGGGCCAAGATACAGAATAAGTAGGAGCCTGAGATCTGGGATGGCAATTTTTGGAAAACATGCATTAATGAGAAAAACACTAGCATCTTTGAAAAGTGCAATGTGTCTTTTACTGTGGGACAGGATTAACGGAAGGAGATGATGCCATGACAGAGAGGCCCCTAGTGTCAATGAAGATAACACTTCCAGAATAACAAAGCTGGCACCTAGCCATCAGAGTAATATTAAGGAAGGATATCCAAGATCTTTCAAGAGATCTTGAAAACTGAGTCTTACTTGATACTGAAATTTAAGTGCCCCTAAACCCTGGTATCTTACAGCAAGGCAGTAAGTGGATCTCTGGCCTAAAGCTATCTTGCAATAAATCCAATTGTTCCAGGACTCACCTTGTGGATATTTCTCAAGACTCAGTTTTTAATCAGACCAAAAATATTTAGAAGCTGGTACAACCCTCACATTGGATTTCAATCTGCAGAATAAGAGCTATTGGGGTGGAAGACCAAGAGCAAACTTGAGGTTACCTGCCCCTCTCCACACGCAGTCATGATAGTGAATCAGAAGTAATGCTACATTCAAGGTGGGAGTGTGTGATCACAGGATCAGAGACAACCTGACAGAATGTAAGAATGGCCTCTTGAAGGCTCAGCCAGGGTGCCAGCCTGGGGAAGACACCTATGTACTTAGGACACTGCCTTCTAAGACACAGTTTTCATATTTAATCAGCAGCTACCGTATGATGCCTTGTACCCAGTACTAGAACACACAGATGTGGGAATCAAATGTTCAAAGAAGGATTGACCACTCTCACCATCCCTCCCAGTGACCCACTGGGGAACTTGTGCTGCTCACTCCTGCAACTTTGGACTCTGCAGGATTCAAGGTCTTGAACTCTAGTAGGAAAATGCTTCTTTAAGGGGACATACTAAACGTTCCTCTGAACCTAAAGCTTCAACTTTTGCCTAGTCACGTTGGGCTTCATATGCCCATAGACCAGCAAGTAAATAAAGGAATTAGTAAATTGACAGCATTATTGACCATGATTATCATGAGTTTCTACAGTCACTGCCATATAATGGAGGCACAGAGGAAAGTGTTGGGCACTGAAGAGGATCACTGTGGCATCTCCTGGTGTTTCTATGCTCAATAATAACAGAAAAAGGCATTGGCAGCATCAATTGCCTGATAAGGGGTGAGGCAACCAAAGACTCAGACTCCTAAGGGATGAAGACCTGTGCGTTTCTTTCTGGCAAGCAGCTTATATGCCAACTGGAGAGCCAGCTAAGTATGAGGGGACTCTAGAATGGGTGGCAGAGCAGGGAGAGGAACATCAGCTACAGCTCTGACACTCACTGCTAGAGCAGGAACTGTAGCTCTCTACACTAAACCTGTTTTAAATCCTTTTTTCAAGAGGTTATGGTCAACCAGGACTTTGAAGAATTATGAAAAAATTGAACCTAATGTGAGGCAGTGACATTTTTGAGTATGAAAAGGGATGCTGGGCTGGCCAAGTGGCACAGTGGTAAAGTTTGCACATTCCGCTTCAGTGGCCTGGGGTTCGCCGGTTTGGATCCCGGGTGCGGACATGGCACTGCTTGGCAAAGCCATGCTGTGGCAGGCGTCCCACATGTAAGGTGGAGGAAGATGGGCATGGATGTTAGCTCAGGGCCAGTCTTCCTTAGCAAAAAGAGGAGGATTGGCAGCAGTTAGCTCAGGGCTAATCTTCCTCCAAAAAAAAAGAAAGAAAGAAAAGGGATGCTATAGTAGACGATTTGGGGGTTCTGTGTTAAGGTCCCCTAAGCCCACCTATAATTTCAGCTGCATTTGTGGAGAGCTCCCATGCACTCTGGCAGCATCCAGTCTCAGGTGTCTGCTTCTCTGCTTTTCTGCTTTATAGCTCCGTGAAGTTACTGGAAGCTCACTCACTCTGCACACAGGGCAGCGTGGAAGTGTAAGATAATTAACGCCACTGGGGCACAGCCCTCAATAACAGTGGACACGAGTTATGATGAAGGCTCATCCTCCCATCCTTCAGAAAAACAATGCTAAGGCCTCCAGCAGGCCCGAGCCCTGCTTGCCCATGGTGGTAATCCACTCTTATTGTCATTTCTTCCTTCCGTGTCTCGTTCAGCTTACTCTGTCATGCAGTCTGTCTGCTTTCCTCGCTTCTACAATAGTTGTATTAACAAACATGGGGTGTCCCTAGGTCCGTTCTCAGGGATACAAGAAGCTGGTTAAAACCCTACGAGAAGTGCCTGCCCTTTGCCGTACACCACAGTCTTCCCGAGAGCACCTGCCTGAAGGCAACGTGTTTGAATCTGGCACAGTCAGAACTCGAGCAAAACTGTGCCGCAGATGAAAGCGGATAGAGCTTAAACTTTGGGGATTGTAACATTCCAGGCTCAAGGTGACTCCTAATTGGTTCCATTTAAAACAGAGCCACTTATGTCAAGAAAATGAACGTGAATAAAATAAGTAGGTGAGAGTATGAGTAGGCATGCTATGGTTAATTGATATGAAACATAATCATTTTATCAAATTAGATATGCACAGTGAATAAATAAGAATAGTTAGAATGTTTTATAAAACTTCTGAAGAAATAATTTTTTTAATATTATTTCTGTATATATTAGATTCAAAGACTAAGAAAAATCCTAGGATCACAGAATGTTAAATAGGAAGGACTTTAGCGAGTGGCTAATTCCATCCTCTGTCCTTCTGTTGTCCTGCTCACCCAGAAAATGCAATAGTGTTGAAACTAAACACAGTACCTGGAGCCCCATGACCTTGGGTCCAGTCCCTCTGTGACCAAGTTACCTGCTTCCCCATCTCGGTTTCTCACCTGTGCAGTGGGGGTGATCACAGGAGTAGCTAATTGCAGGGTTATTGATGAACTGAGTGACTCAATACATAGGGGATCTTGGGACAATTTGTCACATGCTAAGAACACAATAAATTTTATTATTATTTTGTTTTTCTTCCTTCAGCAACTGTTTGTTGAGCACCTACTGTATGCAATCATTGACCAGATACTGGAAATATAAAGACAACCGTCACAGTCTCAGCCTTCAAGATGCTGAGAAAATGGAAGAGATGAACATAAGATTGCACAGGACACTGCGATAGTGTAAATGAACTGATTTCCCTGGAGCAGTCTTTACAGACGAGATGATGGTTTAACTTTAACTGGAAAGTTAAGTAAGAGCTCGCTAGGAAGTTGCTGCTGCTGCTGCTGATAATGACGATAAGAAATAGAAATTAATAATACAATCTTTAGTTAGTGGTCAGCATTTACTGGGCCCTTATGATAGGCCAGACAATTTGTAGTATCAATATGTATTATTTTGTTTAATCTTCAGAAAGATCCCCTGAGTTTAGTTTCATTTTTGTCTCTAGCCTTGAACATAGAAAACTGAGGCCCAGAGAGATTGTGACACTTTCCCAAGATCACTGGCTAAGTAAATAAATGGCAGAGCTTCCCAATGAGCATGGGTAAAATGCATTATAAGCCACGAGACAAACAGTGGACAGCACACCTAACTGGGAAAAAGCAAGGCATGACACTGAAGGAGAAAAAATTCAGAGTGGCTTGAGCACTGAGTGATCAACGTGCTAATGATGGTGGCAGATGGCGAAGAATCTTGAATATTTGCTAAAGCTTGAAAGTAATACAGCAGGACCCAGTAGGAAAGGAGAAACCTGTGGAAGTTTATGAGGGGAGAAACAAGAGTGATTGCTACCATTTACCAAGAAATTTACATCCCTTCACTCTCTCTCTTAACTCTCCCTACCACCTGTGTGCTACGTAAGCGTAAGCGTATGCTTGTTTGCATAGAAAAGGAGGCTCACATTCAGAGAGGTCAATCATTTGCCTTGGGATTTGGGGAAGATCTCTCTGGAGTCAGCGCACTGGAGACAGATCCTAATTGGAGAGGAGGGTGAGAGGCAGGGAATGATGACGTCAAGAGTGCCCGTGGATTCTGGAGTAGGGCACTGAGCAAGAAATAATTCCGTTCAATGAGATTTCACAGTCCAGTTTGAGGGGTTGATGAGGACAAGGAATTCAGGCTTTTGAAAGTAGGTTTCAGAAGAAATGTAAAGGAAAAAAAGATGATGATAGCTACCATATCAGTAATATTTTACAGGACAGTGATCTTTAGTTCCAACATTGTAGAGAAAAATAAAGATGAGTTTGATTTCTTTAGTTTTCATTTCATATATAAAGGGCTAAACCAAGTGTTTTCCAAGTCAGAGAAAGCAACCACGTTCCCCTGAGGTTACTACAAGAAGGAAGGTGGCAATGCGCTGAGTGAAACAACACTGCACCCTGACCCCAAAGGTTGACCCAAGAACAGAGCGGGGGACGGGGAGGCTATGTCTTGGTATTCCCTTTCTGGGTTTGACCTGGGAGTGAGGAAAGTCTGTTAGATAATTTGAAGAGAGTACTAAACTCAGGGACTTGTGACTCACTCCTTCAGTTGAGATCATTTGGGTGGAACCACTATGCTCTCCAAACTCTGCTTCCATGGGGTGGCCCAGTTTAGTAAAGAAGGGGGAGTAACATGGATGATGCTCTCTTGGTCCTGCTGTAGTTCTAAAGTGGGAAGTCACCAGGTCTGTGAGCAGCCTTTCTATAGCAGGATGATGAAGATTTGTGTCAAGGCCAGGAAGACACACGGACGAGAATTGTGTGTCTTAGCCAGCTGAAACGCGGGTAAGCTGAATTAACCAGGTGGAAGCAGACCATGCTCCTGGAAGGACTGTCACAGCCATAGGTTCAAAATCTCAAACTTTACTCTCAGAGGCATGTGAGAGGCCCAACCACAAGGTGGATGAGACTGACAGAGAAGACGTCACCTAGAACATGTGCAGGAAACAGAGGAGACCAAACCAAAACAAGACAAAACTAAGGCCACCATGAAGACACATGAATGACACACCCTTCCTCTATCCCAAAAACCCAACCTCTTAGCAAGTGAAGGAGGGCAAGGAGGGGCATAGCTGAACTGAGTTTCTATTAGTTCTTTGTTCCTATTTTTGTCTTCCCCTCTTTTTCTGCTTTTTGTGGTTTTAATTGAGCATATTATATGATTCCATTTTCTCTCCTTTTTTTTTTTTTCTTTTTTTTGCTGAGGAAGATTCGCCCTGAGCTAACATCTGTTGCCAATCTTCCTCTTTTTCGTATGTGAGCTGCACCAACAGCATGGCCACTGACAAGTGGTGTAGGTCCATGCCTGGGAACCAAACCCAGGTCACTAAAGCGGAGCACACCAAACTTAACCAATAGGTCACCAGGGCTGGCCCTTCTCCTTTCTTAGTATATCAGTTATACTTCTTTAAGTGGTTGCCCCAGAGTTTGCAATATACATTTACAGGTAATCCAAGTCCACTTTCAATTAATACTATACCACTTCATAGATAGTGTGAGTACTAAAAATGACAAAGTAGTCCTAATTCCTCACTCCCATACCTTGTATCATTACTGTCATTCATTTCACTTACGTATAAGCACACATTGCAAATTTATATATGATATATACATAAGCATACATAATTGAAACTTTGTTGCTATTACTTTGAAAATATCTGTTAGCTCAATGAAGAAGAAGAAAAATAAAAGTTTTTATTTTACCTTCACTCATTCCTTCTTCAGTGCTCCCGCTTTCTTTATGTAGATTTGAGGTTTTGACCTATATTATTTTCCTTTTCTCAAAAGAAGTTTTTTGCATCTGGCCCCATGGCCAAGTGGTTAAGTTTGTGTGCTCCACTTCAGTGGTCCAGGTTTTTGCTGGTTTGGATCCCAAGTGTGGTTCGAGCACTGCTCATCAAGCCATGCTGAGGCAGTGACCCACATGGCAGAGCCAGAAGGGCCTACAACTAGAATATACTACTATGTACTGGGGAGCTTTGAGGAGAGGAAGGGAAAAAAGAAAAAAAGATTGGCAACAGATGTTAGCTCAGGTGACAATCTTTAAAAAAAAAAACAGGTTTTTTCCCAACATTTCTTGGTCTACTGGCATAAATTTCCTCAATTTTTGTTTGTCTGAGAAAGTTAATTTTTCCTCACTTTTGTGTGTGTGTGCATGAGGAAGATTCACCCTGAGCTAACAACCATTGCCAGTTTTCTTCGTTTTTTTTTTTACTTGAGGAAGACTAGCCCTGAGGTAACATCTGTGCCAATCTTCCTCTACTTGGTGTGTGGGACGCCTCCACAGTATGGCTGATGAGTGGAATAGGTCCACACCTGGGTTCCAAACCTGCAAACTCGGGCCACTGAAGCAGGGCATGTGGAACTTTAACCATTCGGCCATGAGCCGAGCCCCCTATTTTTCCTTCACTTTTGAAGGATAATTTCACAGGGTACAAAATTCTAGATTGGTGGGTTTTTTTCTTTCACATTTTAATATCATGTTCTACTTTCTCCTTGCTTGCATGGTTTCTGAGAAAAAGTTGGATGTAATTCTTATCTTTGTTCCTCACTACGTAAGGTGTTTTTTTTCCTCTGGCTTTTTTCTTTATATTTGATTTTATGTAATATGAAAATGATGTGCTGAGCTGTAGCGTTGTTTGTTTTGGCATTTATCCTGCTTGGTGTTTTCTGAGCTTCCTGGATCTGAGGTTTGGTGTCTGACAATTTGGGGAAATTCTCAGTAATTATTGTTTCAAATATTTCTTCTGTTCCTTTGTCTCTTTCTTCTCCTTTCTCAATACATGTATGCTACACCGTTTTTAATTTTCTCACAGTCCTTGAATGTTCTGTTCTGTTATCAGTCTTTGTTCTCTTTCCATTTCAGTTTTTGAGGATTCTATTGATAGATCCTTTAAGTCAGAGGTTCTTTCCTCAGCAATGTCCAACCTACTAATAAGCTCATCTCTGCTTGCATTGTCCATCTCTTCTTGCATGCTGTCTACTTTATCCATCAGAGCCCTTACCATCTTCATCATAGTTGTTTTAAATTCCCTGCCTGATAATTTCAACATCCCTGCCATGTCTGGTTCTGATAGTTTCTCTGTCTCTTCAAATTGTGTTTTTTGCCTTTGGCATGCCTTGTACTTTTTCTTGAGAGCTGGACATGACATGCAAAGTAAAAGGAACTGCTGTAAGTAAGCCTCTAGTAATGTAGTGGTGAGGTGTGGGGAAGGGGAAACAGTCTATGGTCCTGTGAGTAGATCTCAGTCTTTCCGTGAGCCTGTGCCTCTGGACTGCGACCTTCACAATTGTTTCTCAGCTTTCTTCTCCTCCCTTAGGTGGCACAGGATGGCTAGGGTGGGCTTGAAATATTTCCCTTTTCCCATATGGAAGGCTAGAGTGGGCTGGAGCTAGGTACTTCCTTTCTTCATGTCACTTAGACTCTGATGATACCCCAGCAGGTTAGGATCTGGTTAACTAGCTTCCCCTGAGGTCAGGCCTTGGTAAGAAGAACAGAGCACTCTAGGGTATTTTAAACGGTTTCTTTGCCCAGTCCCCTGTGGGAATCTTGAGGGGATTTTTCTCAGATATTTACTCAGAGATAAATCTCATAACCTCATGGGGATCCTCCTGTGACTGAGTCCCCCTGGAATTTTTAGCTCTCAGACTTGTCCACTTTGCACCTTCCCCAACCTGCCAATTGGGATTCAGGTTTTCCTATCCCAGCACTGGGTCCCAAAGCGGTTTCTTCTGAGTCTCTGCTCCTGTGAGCTACACCTCCTGTATTTGCCTGTCTGTCTCTCCAATCTTGGGACAGCGGTTTGCCCTGTGTCCTTTTTTCTCTTAGGATGCAAGAAGAGTTCTTGAGTTTTCAGTCTGTTGGGCTTTTTGCTGTTAGGATGGAGTAGCGACTTTCAATCTGCTTACATGCAGAACCGGAAACCGGAAGTTCATCCCTCCTCTTTTCCAGCGTGCTTTCAGGCCTCAGAGAGAAAGGGCTCGCTACATTTGTCCAGGCCTACTTGTGGATGAGAGGGAAACAAATTACACTGCCAAAGCATTATTCAGGCCCTTCAATGTTAGAAAGTAATTTGAATATATTACAGCATTCAAGAGGGCCTTCTTGCTGGAAATTGTCCGAGGGAAACAAGAGAGACCACTCCCTCTGCATGCTGTAGAAGAGCTCTGACAATTCAGGAGCGTGAAGAGGCAGAGACCCGGGGCGGCAGCCCCAGAGAACCACAGCAGAGTCGAGCTGCCCTCATCGTCCATTCCTAAGCTCTCACAGACTCAGGGCCAGATAAAAGTGCTGAGGGTTGAGAAAAAAATATCCCAGGGTTTGTTTGGAGAGAAATCTCTATTTGAAATTCACATATTAATAAAATATGATGAAAGTATGATCACAAAAATCTCTTTGATACAGTTATGACTCACGGTGTCACGCTGGATACACCTTCGAGGGTGGAAACATTACAAAAATTCTGTACTGGGCACTTAAGATGGAAAAAGTGCCTAAAGAATGTGTATATGTCTTAGGGGATCAGATAATGGGAGGCTAAAAGAGCTAACCAAGAGTCGGCTGAAGAATCATTGGTTCATGGGAATTCAGGTTCCTTCATTTTGTCCTCAAAAATGTTTTCAGGACCTGCAAATAATGCTGAAACTTCCAAAAGTGTTAACTTAAAGCCAAAAGTTTATAAAAATGGTTGGACTATTTCAACCACTACAGATTTTGCAACTATGCTGTGAGGCATCCAGGGATGTTCTTTCAAACCCTCTGGGCAATAAGTGATAGGAGTATGTGTAAAAAGGAACAACCTTGTGAAAGGATTGAAGATTTTCCCCCCTGTTCCCTAAAAAAGCACTCGCTTAAGCGCCGCAGGAAAAGAAGGACTCGGGGCGGCCTGATGGCACAGGGTTCAGTGCTCAAGGTCCGCTTTGGCAGCCGGGGGTTCACCAGCCCAGATCCTGGGTGCGGACATGGCACCGCTTGACAAGCCATGCTGTGGCAGGTGTCCCACATATAAAGTAGAGGAAGATGGGCACTGATGTTAGCTCAGGGCCAGTCTTCCTCAGAAAAAAGAGGAGGATTGGCAGCAGTTAGCTCAGGGCTAATCTTCCTCAAAAAAAAAGAAATAGAAAAGAAAGACTCTTCCTTGAAAATGTGAAGAATCCTCTCATTAGTGCTTGCTTTTGAGTTTAAACTTTGGCTGTAGGTAGATTGCTAGAAAAAGAGACTCTGAAGAGAATCTTAACCCTGAATTGGAGTGTGACCTTATAAACTGTAAGACCCGAAGATCTGGAGGATAGTGAATAGCTAAAGAGCTCAAATTTGTGCTTCCACGGATGGGACAGGAAGGCTCAAAACATAGAATAAAATACCCGCATTACGAAAGAGGCTTTTACATTTAACGTTATTTTTAACCCATTTATGAGTTGGAACTTACTGTCCAGCTTAGAGATGATAAAAACAAAACTCAATAAAAATGGCATCAGGCTCTATATTCACTAAAAATCAGAGCCTGGATTCCAACCCACCTTTGCCTTGCAGAAGAAAATAAGAGTAAAACTCTGCTTTTTCAATGATCTATGCTTCCTGATGTGACCAAACCAGTATTTCTTATAAATTCTTCAAATACACAAGAGGAGAAAAGGTCAAATAACAAAGAAATATTGAAGACTGATATAATTGTGAGAGTGTAGTGTACTTTTTACATGATTTTATGTTTTAATGTGCATTTACTTTGTCTCAAAGACCATCCACCTTCCTCATTGTATGGTCCCCGCTGTTCATTTTCTTCTTGAACAAGTTCTTCTCAAAACTCATTGACTTCTTATTTTAACTTGATTTGCTTGGTTTCCACACTACTACTTACCTCTTATCCAGAAATTTCTATTCTTTAGTTCCCAGAGTCTAGCACATGGGTTCTTGGATTCCCTCTTTTTGTTTTTCTCAGATTCATGCTTTATTTTGCCAGCCTACACTTTTATGTATTTCTTTAAGGAAGGATTTATAGTAAACTGAGTTTTTACCTTTCCAAAACACCCTTGTTTCTCACCTTGATTAACAGTTTGCCTAAGGATAGATATCAATTTTTAAAACCATTTATCCTGGACATCTGAAGGCATCATCTTCTGGCCCGTGAGAAATGCGATGCCCATCCACACAATGATCCCCGGTGCAGTAGATGTTTAATTTAACTTTAACTTTTGTTTTGAATCCTCCTGCCAGCAACTTTTAAGATCTTCTCTTGTTCTAAATTTTGTGATGTATCTAGTTGTATTTTTTTTTTCATTGAATATTGCTTTTTACATAAGGGATTCGTTCAATCTGAAAAGCACTATTTTGGGATGGGGTTTTTCTTTTTTGCCTTTAGGAAATTCCACTCTATTTTCCCCTTGATTATTTCACTCTCTTTATTAATTTCTCACTGCGACTGTAACAAATTACCACCAACCTAATGGCTTTAAAACATCACAGAGTTATTATCTTACAGTTCTAGAGATCAGAAATCCTAAAGCCAAAGTGTCAACAGAACTGCATTTATTCCGGATGCTCTCACGGAGACTACCTTTCCTTGTCTTGTCCAGCTCCTAGAGGCTGCCTGCCTGCCTTGGCTCACAGCTCCTTTCTCAACTCATTCAGACTTCTGCTTCTGTTATCGTGTTCTCTGACTCACCTACCTTCCTCTTATAACGACTTCTTGTGATTACATTGGGCCCACCTGTATAATTCAGGGTACTCTTAAGAGCCTTAATTTAATCAGAGCTGCAAATTCTTTTTAGCCATGGAAGGTAACATATTCACAGGTTCTGGGAATTAAGATGTAGACATCTTCGGGAGCCACTGTTCTCTCTACCATGCCCTCCGTTTCCTTCATTCTTTCTGGAATTCTTCAGCCTTTCTGGAATTTCTATTTCATAGATGTTGACTTTCCCAGAATGAACATCTATATCTCTAAGAATGTTTTCTTACATTTTCAGTTTTTTCTTTTTGTGTATATTCTTATAATTTTCTAGACATTTTCTTTAAATCTATTTTTAACATTTTTATGTTGCTGATTGTGGGGTGTTTTTCATACCTAGCAGCTTGTATTTATTTTATGAGTTTTTCTTCTGTAGTGGCTCCAAACTTGACTGCTCTTTATCTGATATATCTTTTTAAATAATTCCATCCGAATTTCACTATGGAGTAATTAACTAAATATTCGTTCTTATGATAGTCTCACTTTGCTCACCACTTGTTTTTGGTGATTTGTACTTCTGTATTCTCACCTCACTGAATTTTCAGGAAGGAAGTGAAATAAATATATGTGCTCTGTGTTACAACTTGACCTGGAAGTTCTGCAAGTCAGAATTTTAGATTAGCATTGCTTTACAACAGTAAATAGATCTTCTGTGATGGATGGAGTAAATGATGAGAAAACCTGAAGAAAAGCACCTCTAGGAAGAGAAATGGAGGCGATTAGAAAGGCAGGTGAGTAGCAGTGACAGGCAACAAAATGTGAGAAAAACAAAAGCTATGAGACAGCCATCCTAGTAGGGAGTGGACAGAAATCTGCAATATTTGAAAGAAAATAATTGCACTTGAGATGAAAGTTAAACTGACCTCCTTCTACAAGGATGGTAGGAGGAGAAATAAATACAAGGCAGTACGTTAAGCATTAAGAGACCTTCTTAATCTAAATGCCAAATGAAGAAATCAGTTTAGAGCACGAGCTTCTGTGGGAGCTGCAGTGGTCAATATTTAGGCTTTTAATATTTTGAAGTGTTGAAAAATATTTAAGGTTATAAATTTTAACCCAAATAAATTGGTTTGAGTTATGCAATAGCTCATGTTCTGTGTTAAAATTCAATAAAATACCAAAATGTGATGCATGAATATAGTGGGTATTTTTGCTGTCTAATAGGCGTAAGAAGTGTGGTGTTTCTACAAACATTGAGGGCATGAAATTTGTTAGACTGGGGATGTGACTTGACCTTCACTCAGTGCTCTATTCCATTCTATCTGAGTCAACCAAGAGACACTAACTGCAGACAGACTCCATGGCATCTTTACTGATGACATGGAGCCACTCCAGCTTGAAGAGGTAACCACTGTTGAACAGGACCTGACATCGGCAGCAAAACCACAACTGTGCTAAAACCAGGGATGTGGAAGAAACTGTGGCTTCCTCGATTGTTCTTGGTCAAGCGTGACTACCAGCACCCAGCCACGTTGGCCTGCTGATGGCCAAGGACTTGACGTATTACCAAACAAGACTCTAAGGATGCATCAAAACTTATCCACACATAGGCGCCCTCATTTAGGACCAGAGACAAACCAGTGTACTAGTTGTAATGATGTATTGGTTGCCTGCCTTCATCAACTGCTCTCAAAGTCCCATCGTTCCATTTAGGTTACCACCTGTAAACTTAAATCTGTCCCATCTTTGCCCAATCCTTGCCACACAACTAATTGGAATGTGCAATGACATGTGAGGTTCTTCCATGTGGTGGTTACGAGCCTGCTCCTTGGATCCAGACTGTCTGCATTTAAATCCTATTTCCTCCACTCATTCACCATGTATGAGCTTGAACATGTTGCTTAACCTCTCTATGCCTCTGCTTTCTTCTAAACAACCAGGATAATAGCAGCACATACCTCTCAAGGTTATCGTGAGGATTGAGTGTCAATATATGCAAAGCCCTCAAAATACCATGGAGGTTAGTAGGCACTAAAAGAATGTAAGTATTGTTAGCATGCAGTTTCTTGTCTCCCTTTCTTCTAGGAATAAATGAAGGGCTAATGAATCAATGTAGCAATAGATTGATATGAATAGCTTCCACAGGAATAATTATTCTGCTTTTTATTTTAGTAGTCATGAAGCTGACTGCTGCTTGAAGCACTTCCGTGGTGTGCTTGGACAGCCAACAACATTGCCAACTCAAATGATCCTATGGAGAAAGTCAGACCATACTTAGCCCCTTCTGCTCTGGCTTCTTTACTACAAAAGTAGATCCGGACCCCCTGTCCCAAGGGCGTATTTGAGGCCAACCACATGTTTTCTACTTGCAAGCTCTTTCTATCATGTTTGAGTTCCTGTCTTCTTTCTGCCTACATTTCCAGTAATGACTCTTGTTTTAATTTTCAAAGTTGTAAGGGTTAACTACTTTCTCATTCTTGCTCTCAGAACTGCATTGCATTCCACCCTCTTGTTGGAAAGGGGCTCTGTCCTTAAATGAAAGGCAAATTTGAATACTACTGAGTCATGATAAATGGTGAAACCTAAGCCCACAGGACTTTCATCTTTGAACATATTTTTACCCTGACATCTTGAAAGTATTATATGGTGCAATTATCTCCATAAGTATTTTTTAAAACTTTTTTTCCATTCCAAGTGGGACTTCAAGTTATTACCATCATCATCATCCTGTGACTACTCTATGTAAGGTGCTTTAAAGATGTTGTTAACACTGAGATGTGCATCACAGGATCTTGGCCAGTGACAGGTTAAGAGTCTGTTTAGGGGAATTGTACAAGCACAGAAAGATCATGGTCCAGGCAAGATTTACTGTGTGGCTTATAATTGCAGCAGATAATAAATGCTAATGCAGAATAGAAATGGCTTTGAAGAGTCTTAATAGGTGAGTATGTTTGAGACAAGGAAAGTGAGCATATCAGTGCATCCATCATAGGAAGTGTGCAGTGGGCACACATTGTGGAGTCTGGAAGGCGTGTGACATGTGTGAGAAACAATCATAGCACAGTTTGGCCACTGTGTGGAATTTTAATACGGAATCATTTTTCTATCTAGTAAAAACTACAAAGAGCTCGTAAGAGAAGAGGAAAAGAACGCCTAAATATCAACAAAAACATAACATGCATAATGGCCGTTAGGCAAATATTCTTCTTGCTGTAAGTGAATATTTCTTTTGTCTGTCTTTTCCTTCTTTCCCTTTCTTTTTAATGAGAACCTAATGTTCCAAGAATCCATTTGATTTGGCAAGCTATATGAGACACCAAGCAAGAGCATCTTTACTTACATGAAACAAAGAAATAGAAAATAAAAAACAACCAAAAACTAGAATGCTTGTCACCTGAAAAAACCAGGAAGTGAGGAGAGCCCAGGTGTAGTATACAATATGAAATGGGTGCCAGTGTCTCCAGAAGGCCTGGCTTCTACTGTACAGCCAGCTGCGTTGTATTCCACAAAATGGCCAAGCCTGTGGTATATTGCGTGTCTTGTTCTTTGCCTCTTCGAAGGTTAAAACAAACAAGAGAAATTGGGTGATGATTATAATAGGAAGAATATGGGTGTGGGAGGTATGAGAAATCAGCGCCTGGGGCCCCAGTTGGTTCTCTCTTCAATGACTGGAAGTCACAGTGTGGCCTGTTGACCAGACAGGACGCCAAGACTTCCAGTAGACTCTGCAGTCCAGGCCCATGGGAACGGCATTCTGCGATGATAAATCCAAACATCACTTTCTCACATTTGCCAAAACAACCAGCCAGGAGAAGGATGTTCCTCCCCAACAAGGCCCTGCTTCGTTCTCCCAGGATTAGTATTGCCTGTTGCTAATGAACCATTAGGACCGCCTCAAACACACCCTGACAGCTGCAGAAGGTTTTGGTAACAGCCTTAATTCCACTTTCCCTTCCATCTGTCTGCAGATGGTTCAAATTTGACCCCTCAAAAAAAAAAAGTATCCTACCACGAAGCAATTACTATGCTTGTAGATTTCTCGCAAAAAATAAAGACAGGATTGTTATATGCAGGAGAGTCTTATAATTATGGATTATGTTGGGAGTTTGACACTCATTCTGGAAATGGAGATTTTGACACTACTTTGGGCTGGATTGCTAATTTTTCATTTAGATTTCTTCAAACTGTCAATCATAATGATGTAGAAAATAGAAATGTCAGCCATAAATGCTGAAAGAAGTCAGACCTTTCAAAACTATTAGCACTGCTTTTATTTTTCTTTTTCAAAATATCCTTCAATGACAACAGGATGATACAACACCAGAATGTTTCTATTTATTATGTGCCATCTGGGTTTCCTTTATTATTTATATAATTCTTTCCACAAAATTTTTCTTTTGAGAATTATAAAACAATTTCAAGGTATTACTTCAATATTCATCACCCTTTAAGGAGATTATCTCAGTAGGAATAACATGATATGAACAGAGTCCTAGAATACTTCCACGATTGCAGCATCTTAGAATCTTTCCTGCCTGCACGTTCTCTGCGCCAGTCTGTCCTCTGCAAGGTGGGACCTCAGGCGCGGGGAGGGCGGACGGGCCCTGAGCCACTGCCTTAGTTTGCCGCTGAGTAGCCAGTGATCCACTTCTCCTGATGCTTGATTCAGTTCTCCTTCCAGCAAACTTTTCCTAAACTGGACTTTTGACACCTAGATCACACGTAAGTCATTCTTAAATGTCAGTTTTCTATAATGATTTCATTCCTAATTAAAAGTCTCTGAAATAGAAGGAATATCATTTTTAACCTATCAATGCAATATTTTAGAGCACTTACTTTGTGCAGAGTGTTGTAGAGCCTACAAATAAAAATTACAGTCACTTATGTCAAGAAGCATATCAACTGGAAACTAGACTCTTGTTGGTGAACGTGATGCAGTCTATACAGAAGTCAAAATATAACGATGGACATCTGAAATTTATATGATGCTATATAAATTTCAAAGTGACCTCATTGAAATAAATAAATAATTTTTTTTAAAAGAAACGTATCATTCTCTAGGGAAGTTATCTTAGGGAATCAAGGCCTATGCGCGTGAACATATAATGAAGACAGGCTGTGTGTGATGGAGAGTGAATGGCGCGGGAGCGGGAGGAGAGAGCAGGGCTCCTGCCTGGCTGTCTGCTGGTGCCCGCGGCGCTTCCTGAGCTGCAGTGACCTTAGTTTCCTGGAGAGTAGCTTCTTTCTGGGAGAGGAGAACAATGTCACCTACTAATTTTCAGTAAGAATTCTGTAGGCTTGGGCTTAATTTTGGACATTTTAAAACATTTAAATGTAAAATGAGTCTAGAAAAACATTCGGATGTTATGCATTTAGTCTCAAAACTTTATGTTAAAGGTACAGATTATATGTGAAAAACACATTTTTTCCTTTAAATAATTTTCTAAGTACTTTACCAGTAGCTTTCTGATCTGTGATGGTGAATTTTACATGCCAACTCGGCTACGCCACGGTACCAAGATATTTGGTCAAACACTAGTCCATGTGTTGCCGTGAAGGTATTTTTTAGATGATATTAATATTCAGATCAGTGGACCGTGAGTAAAGCAGATAACCTTCATACTGTGGGTGGGCCTTACTCAATCCGCTGAAATAAATGTTTCTTAAGCACCTGAGGTTTAGTGATTGTAATCTCAACCTAACTCTCCTATGCTGTCTAAAACAGGTCTTAAGAGAAAAAAGATGGACATCCCCAAAGACTCTTCCTGCCTGCTGGGGGCCTTCAGATTCCGTCTGCGCCTTCAGCTCTTCTCCGAGCCTCCAGGCTGCCCGGCCAATCTTGGACTTACCCTCAGTGAGTAAACAAACTAAGAATAAATAAACACACACACACACACTCACACATCTCCTATTGTTTTTGTATCTGGGATGAACTCTGACCAATATACCATCAATCTACAAATCTAATAAAATACCATAAAAACAGACTGCTGAAAGAAAGATTCATCTCAATGCTTCCACAGAAATCATGAGAATGACATGGAGGTCAACAGAGAACTACCGCTGTGAACATCTGACTGTGGCCTTGGACCGTGGTGGCTGGAGCATACTCTGGCAGGGAGAGGACGGCTAAGCACGATCATGAGAGGCAGGGGTCTGGGCTCTAGACTCGGAGACGAAGGGCACCCTGCCTCAATATTCTTGGCTGTATGTTTTGAGTAAGACATTTAAGCTGTCTGAATCACAGGCTCATCATTTTAAAATTGTAATTGATTTTAGAATTACATATTATAATAATAATATGTGATTATGTTTCTATCCATAGAAAACATACTCTACAGTATTTTACCTATTTTTACTGGAAATCTTCTTTCTTCCAAATGTGAGTGGATACTTGATTTTTTTTAATCCTTTGGCGAAGTTGTTGTATCATTTCAATTGAATGATTATTATTTTTGTTTTTGTTTTTTGAGGAAGATTAGCCCTGAGCTAACTGCTGCCAATCCTCCTCTTTTTGCTGAGGAAGACTGGCCCTGAGCTAACATCCATGCCCATCTTCCACCACTTTATATGTGGGACGCCTGCCACAGCATGGCTTGTCAAGCAGTGCCGTGTCTGAACCCGGGATCCAAACCAGAGAACCCTGGGCTGCTGAAGCAAAACGTGCAAACTTAACTGGTACGCCACCGGCCGGTCCCTGAATGATTATTATTATTGAAGAAGTGCTTCCATGGTTAGCTCATAGGCTTCCTGGGGACAAATGAGAATTAATATCTTACTCTGTGTTCAGCTTTGGCTCAGTGGTTTACATATAGAAAGGTACTCAATAAGTATTTGTCACTGTCAGTGGCTGTTGCAGAGGGGGTATTCAGCAAGCATTTCTTGCCTACCTTTTCCACATTCTCGCAGTTGAGTAAGACCATGTGAATAGTTTGAGCCAATTAAATATAAGCAGAAAGTACACATTTCGTTTCCAAAATGAATCCATAAAAAAAAGTAGAAACTGAAAAGACTAAGTGTTCCAGATGTTGCAACTTCGAGACACAGAGCCGCCCTACTTCTGGTTCTAGGCTGGTAAGTGGGGTAGAGGCCTCTGTTGGCCTGTGTACTGAGTGTGAAATAACTGCTTCTTGTATTAAGCCTCAGAGGGTGAAGGATTGTAATCTCAGCCTACCTTCCTCTCCCGTCTAAAGCAGTAATGCGCCACACTTACCCGTCAGTAAGAAGCGTGACTTTCCCAAGGAATTGGAGACTCCAAGCAGCCATCGTGCTGAAATATATCAGATTATCTACAAAACGTTTGCTGAGAAGACAAAATGATGAGGCGATTCAGACCAAAAAGAGTGTTTTCTTTTTACCATTGTTTATATATTTGTTTTTAAAGCTTGACATTTAGGGAATTTATATATTTTTTACTTCAGATAAAATTAATTTTGAAACTCTACAGAAGGTTTAATTAATTTTCAGGAGACCAACATGTATTTAATGGGATTTGATATTTTTAGTTACAGGGCACATTTTAATATTTAAGATAGACCCTTTTATCTGCACAAATTCATAAATTCAGGTTCAGTAAGCTGAAATACCATTTTCACTGTGACTCAGACATCATTGTGGAATTGGATTCTGTCACAGTCTGAAGACCAGGAGCCTTTAAGTATCTGAATAGTTAGATATTGAAATGGCTCTAGAATGAGTTTGAAAAAATAATTTCAATCGTCTCTGTTGGTACTTAGAAGAATTTTTCAAGTACCAGTAAAAACAATTTATATAACTCTAATGCTAGTGCTATATACAACTATAACAGAACATATTAGAATGCTTGACCATTGGTGATAAGCTTTATAATGTTTAATATCTTGAGCTGTGTAAGCCACGTTTTTCTCATCAAAAAGTATAAATCATTTTAAACTCAAAAGAGTGCATTTCTTTAAAAGTTTAGAGGAAAGTACTTTAGACCTAAGGGGAAAAAAAGTCAAGAAATAAATTAATTTCTTATATTGTCTAGAATTGTAATGCTGATATATATTTCTAATAATAGTCATTCTAGATTTTAGCAAAAAAACATATTCAAAGTAATTTAACTTCGATTTGCAATAATCCAGCTGGTCACAGCTAGTTGTTTTCAACAAAAATCGCCTATATTAATAATAACACTGGGCATAAGGATCTAACACATTATTTACAATCAATGAAAGTTACATTCAAAAGGTAAAATGTTTCTTTTATAAAAGTTTCCATACAAATACAATCTCAACTCTACAAAAGTAATTGAGCTTGCAAAACGAAATAACGAAGACAAATGTGAAAAAAATCCTTTGAGACAAGAAATACCAAAATTATTTTCAAATATGATCCATAAAGAAATTCCATGAATTCCCACAAATTAGGAAAGAACTAGCAAAAAGTCACATTTTAAAGACGTTTAAAGTCACATCAAAAGTCAGGATGATTTTTGTAGGCAATATATATGGTTAGCTCCAGGTAAGTTGCACTCATTAATTGCATGGCAATTTGAAGATGTTACCTGCAGAAATTATAATAACAGTTTACATGTCCATAGCATTTTAGAATCTCCAAAATGTGGGATATGAATTACTTATTAATTAGGAGGAATGCATTAAACATGCATAATCAGTAAGTCATGACGGAATAGTGTTCAATGCATAAGTATTTAAAATATTAATTAAATATGATCCTTTCCTTAAAAAAAGTTAAGATAAAATATATATGAAAATAATAATGTCTACTTTAAATTGTGAACTATGGTCATATGACCTCTATTCAGGATGGCTATTGCTTTAAAAGAAATATAAAATTATTTGAGAGAATAAAATGAGAATTTCATTTATGCTCAAGTCCTGCCCATGAAATAGGGGTGGATAGGGGAAATCAGTCTAGAGAGAAAAGAAAAGCTTTGCCTAAATGAGGAGAACAAATTCTAGTTAAAAAAAAAATCAAGTTATAATTGAGGAAAATTATGTGTGCTAGATCAAAATCATGACATGGAGCAAGAATAAGAGTCTAAATTATTTGGAGTCTAGAAAACCAGGAGCAAAGTCAGTTCTGTGTGGGGCCAGTGCCTTCAGTGTGGTCTTGATAAAAGTACAAAGACCTTGAGACCTCTTATAGAGTGTAGAGTGAAAGCAGCTTCTTCAGGGACTGTGCTGAAATGACCACATTGGCCCTTACAAGTCTGAGAGAGAAAAAAAAAAAGCAGAAAATTGGATGTACTTTCCTATTTTATAGATCCTGAGCTCCTGTGAGGTGAATCCACATCTGAATCATTTCTCTCTTCTGAGAACTGCTCTCAAGGACAAACAAAAAGCAGGAGTAGCTATAACTCCACACACCCTGCACATACTGTGCACTAATGGTACCATGTCTTAGATGCTTGAGAGCTATGTTATTTAACCCTTATAACTATGTTACTCTTGCCCTCAGCCTGTACTTCAGATGGTTAGGTTCTTACCTACTGGGATGATCAAACCTACATTTCTGAAATGTCTGAGTTCTTGGGCTCTTCTCTTATAGATTTTATATTATCTTCCATTGATCTTTGTTGTGAAATATGGAAGCAATAAGATGCACCCTAAGAATCCCCTGGATTCCATACATATTTCTTCTTGCCACAAATTGTTAGCAATCTATTTTCCCCTTGATTTTGTAACCTCCTTCCATCCCTGACGGTTTAGTGATATGAAGAGCTCAAACAGCCAGGTGTTAGTCTCTGATCCCAATTTAATGAAACACTCCTTCATTAGGAACTAAGATCACAAGCAGAGTAGCACTCAAGTTTGCATGAAGGTGAAGATAAAACTTGCAAAGTGGATTATTTGTTGCAAGGGAGTCAGAAACATACACCATGAGGAACAGGTGTTTACAGTGTATATATAGCATTTATTAAAGAAGTATACACATATAGGATTTATTGGAGAATAACTCACAATAGAGAATTAGTACAGCACACACTGTCTCCTGAACTCTTATTATTCCACTACTTAGGCAGAGTAGAGATGATCGAAATGCACTCTGGTCAGTGTTCCACCAAAGGGGGTCTCTGCTAAGATCAGAAGGCTGGAAGAGCATCTGAGAGCACTCCAAAACAGCAAAAGAGCCCCAAGGCCACATGGCATTCCAGATACTCCAAGACAGCACAAGCCCCAAGCCCACACTGCATTCCAGATTTATAGGTTAGCCTAAGAAGAGATAGGAAAAGCCTGGCTTCACTAAGAAACAAGAAATGCATCAAGATATCTCTGGGCCCAGGTACAATGTTACGGAGGATGTATAAAAATCCCCCACGTCTGCATACTGAGTGCCCTGGGAAAGTCTCACATGCCAGGAATACATATGCAAGTTGAAGGCCTTCTTGTCTCTCTGTAGGTAGGCTCTTAGTACCACTGACCCACCTTCTGCTAAAACACCAAAAGGCAGAGAAACTGAGCCTCCAGGGTCATCTAGACTTGTCTCTTAAGAGGTTATAGATGTGCTAGTGAGAAGGGTCACTCCCACTTCCCTGACAGTTTCCAGACCAGTGTATTCTGACTGTGGAAAAGATAGCACCACATTTTAGCCACTGTTTCAAAGCAAGTTCAGCAAAATTTGCAAGACAGCAAAATCAAACTTGGAGGGTGTTGTCTTCCAGGTGGCCCCAACACTGACTCTAGGCCATTTCACTTTTCTATCAGATCAGCTGGTACATAAGTTAAGTAAATTCAATGGATGTGGATTGCCTTCTTCTCTGGCTGTGGAACGAAGTTTTTCCGTTAGAAGCAAGGAGGTGTGGGGTGCCGTGACTGGAAGGCACTCTGTAACTGCATGGACAGTGATGCTGAGGGAAGAAACAAGGTGCAAGCTAAGGCAAATCCGCTTCTCAAACATATGTCTATTTCAATGAAAATAAGTTTTGCTCCCCAAGAGTTGTTTCTCTCTCTTAGAGGTACATTGCTCAAGTTGCAGGAACACATCTTTCACCTTGGAGAGAATATTCCTACATGCCCTTAGACATGCCACTGACAAGGCAGAAGCCAAAATTTTCATTTGTTTTACTTCTTACGCCCTACACAAAAATAACTTCCTATGCATTTAGGTTATTCTTGCTACTCCTTCCTCACTAGATTCAATCAGCATAAATGTCACGGACCAGTGGGATGTTCTGAGGACATTCAGTATACCGATACCCCTCACAGGTGAAAGTGAGCTGTTTCTGTTGATCCTTTCAAATTATTATGGAGAAGAAAAAGAATAAAAGCACTTTGCCAGCCAGATCAATAGCTGTGTCCTAGGTTCCAAAGGCTGCTTTGACTTACTGCACTCAGGGTGCACGTCTGGAACAGCAGTTACAATTGGAGTCATCACCTGATTAAGTTTAGGACAATCTACAGCCATTCTCCAAGGTCCCTCCTGCTTTTTGCAAGTGAGCTAAATGTGTGGGGGTCCTAGGAATTGATATTCATTCATCCTTTAATCCTTTAGAGGGAAAGCTGATACATACAGTTCCTCCAGAGTAGAGGTTTTGCTTTAGGTTTACTGTTTAAGTAAAGATGGGCACTTCCAGGAGCTAACATTTGACCCTTCTTATAATGGCTACTGCGGGAATTCTGTCATTTTCTTAATCTACTTTACCCAACTATGTAATTAGGAACTGGGAAAATAACCAGAGTATGGACCCATGGATTCAATAGGCCCACTTTGAGATAGGCTTTGGCCAAAACTCTATTCATCAGCCAACTTCCATAAGCTTCAGGGTACCATAGTGGCATTTTAGGTACACGGGGATTAGTGTCAACTCAGAGCCAGTGTCTTGGATTTTTCTCTTTCCCCAGTGCACAATCAAGGCAAAAGGGCTGTATACCCTAACAGGAGATGCTTAGAGGAAGATTTTCAGTCTGTACATATGACAGTGTTGCAGGGACTTCTTCAAGGGGACCTGGCCTCCCCTTCAATAAAGGGGTTCAGATTTACAGACTAGCTTGGGTAGAGGAATTGGGTGAATTGTCCATGACTTCTTATGGCAATGACTCGAATAAGTTTTCTGCTCCACATATTTCCTGTAATATAGATCAAGTAATATTTTATGATTATTTATTTTGTCCCTAGAATCTTGTAGTTAATTAGCCATGCCCCAGATCCCTACAGGTTAAAACACTCTGAACGGCGGTCCATCCCTACTGCCAGTGCTGGTAATTGAACTGTCCTTATCTCCGATGGCCTCTGTCATTCTGGGATCCCAAAAGTCCCATTAAAATCATGTAGATGACTTTAAGGGTGGTAACTCCCACCATCAGCCCCAATCTATGGATGACAGCCAGCACCAAGTTTTCAAGGATTCTGTTATTTCCCTCTAACGCATTTCTCAATGCCCCAGAGTTGGGAATGTTTTCTGTAACTTTCAGGCAACATTGTCAGAGGGAGAGAAAGCAAATTACACACAATAATTTTATTCTAACATTACCAAATTTGTAAGTGTGTTGGATTCCTTCTTCTAAATAATTACAGGGACGTGCTGGCATCTTGACCTCATTACACAGTCCTCTGTGGAATCCATGCTTTAGTCAGTCAACCAAGCACACTTAAAGCTATTTCCAGCCAATCAAGTTAGTACATTAAATCCTGTATCCAACAGATATAGCCAACGTAACTTTCTACGCCACCTCCTTAGTCTAACATGTTTAGGATCCATTCACACACATGCTTCTCAGCTTCCAAATGGTAAACATGAGAAAGTTCCTTCTATCTCTGTGATGTGTAGGCTATCTACTCCCAAGATGACCAGTGATGCTTCTCTGGGTCTTATTGGAATCTGACTCTAGTTTTGTGTCTAGAGGCAATGAGGTGTGATGTGGGTGGATTGTGCAAGAAGCCTAGTTTCCTCAGAAAGAGGAAGGGAGTTGCTTCAACTGGCAAATGAATTTGGGGATTCAATTGTGCGATTCATTTAATTATGGAAATCTAGAGTTTCCAGCTTCATCTGAGAACACCTGATGTTTCTGCCCGTGTCTAAGGGAGTCATTCCTTTCTCTCTAAATCCCCTAACATCAGTAGAACACACTTGGCAAAGACATCTGACCACTCTGCTTCATTATTCCCTAAACTGTACCATCAGACTTCAGTCCTGATCATCAGTCATGTTTACCCTGTGTACATAATGAATAAAAAAATTTCATTTAAAGCTGTCATGAAGTTCTCTGGTTTTCTACCTGTTTTTGAGCCAACAGTTCAAAACCTTGAGCTGACTTCTTTTGGGGAAGCCCTTCAGTGCTATCTCAGGTACTTTTCTAACCTCTACAATACTTGTAACCATTGTTGCTGCCATAGTGGCCAGGTTCAGCCGATTACTTAATTTCTTAGCGCCCTGATACTTCAGGTGGTTGTGATGCCACTGCATACCATGGATTACTAAAATTCCTCTCTCTGCCTGCAAGGGGGTCATGCCTACGCTCATGCTCTAATAAGTGAATAACTCTATGCCACAATCCTTTCTTGGAGATTTGTTTCCTGGGACCATTCCTTACAGGCAAAAGTGTTTCTGTCACATTCCAACCAGGTAAACAGAAATCACTCTGAGCACTTAAAATAGCAAATTCAGTGCAGGAAATTGGTTACACAGTGATGGAAGTGCTAGGGAAATGGTAAAGCAAACCAGAGATTAGCAACATCAGGATGCCAGTTCTTACTCATAGGGGCAAAAAGGAGGAGCAATATTAGGGGAGCCTAAGGCCAGGGTACCTGGCAGGAGCTGGGAGTGTGGCAGAAGCTGCAGCCACAGAGGAGCCATAGTCGCCACTAGAGACATTGCTGCCAGAGATGATGTCCAACATAGAGCAGGAAGGGGAATAATATCCTAGCTTCTCCCTGCCTTCTAGTCTCATGCTCCAATCTCCTGCCAGTGCCAGGGATCAATCTTCCTGTGATACTGAGTGGAACATTGGACGGTCTAGGATGCGAAAGCAAATAGTCCCCACACCTGCAAAGAAACAAATGTGGTTGCCCTTTCCAGAACAGAGCAGTTTACTCAGGAGGAGAAACCATTCCTCCCTCCACCTCAAAGAGGACGCTCTGGTCACAGAGAACAATCACCACCGCCCAGTGAAGAGGACGTCAGGCTCTAAGTGCATGATTAATCTATAACACGGCTATTACGAGAGTCAAAACTGACCAAGTATGCGTTGGGATACTTACTAGGAGGAAGAAATTGAGGAGAAACAGACATTTACTTATGAGAAATGAAGAAAATAAAATAGAATTAATTTGGCAAAATTATTGATAGAAGGCAACGTGATAGAGATCCAAACACATGGTACAGCCAGACCAAGGAGGTTGAGAATGTGTTTAGGACACAGGGACTGTATCCATTTGACTTGCTTTATCAGACACAAGAGATGGCATCGCAAGGAGACGGTAAATGCTTTCAGATTATCGTGATAAGTTGTTCTCCCTGATGAAATCGTAAATGGCTGTAGTTAATTATACGATATTTAGAAACAAGGAAATTAAGTAGTCAACAAATGTTTTTGATGTTGAAATTTATTCAAATATTAGTTTTCCAGTGGTAATCATAGAAGCCAACGTGGTTTGTTAAAATTATGCTGGACACATCATAAGGATTTTGTTTTTAAAACCAGGTAGAGCTAAGTTTAGGGGGCAAGGCTGGATATGCTGTTATGTCTTTAATGATATGTGTCTGTGACTCTGTCTACTGTGTTGCACCTAATTAGTAATAGGAATGTTGTGATTTGTTTTAATTCTACATCTCTATTTTCCATCAGTGAATAATTCAAACTAGCACATGGAACACATGGGATGAGCAAGGTCTAAATTATTCACAGGTTTGAATATTGGCTCCTAGAGGGATAAACTGCATTAAAAATACAAATTCCAGGAAGTCTAATTCCTAAAGGAATTGTGCCTCTCTTGCTGTTTTTTTTTTTTAAGTTCAGATTACATAAATACCAATGGCATTTGTTGCAAAGAGATTCTTTGGAATTTTTCTTTGTTCCACTCTGTACAACATTGTCATTATTGAATTTTTTATAGCTCAGACTTCCACTGACATCTGAAGAAGTTGTCAAATAACGTTTTCCAATTAGATTTTTTTCTTTCTAAAGTATCCTAGCTCCAGGAAAATATTAATACTGATGTCTAAATAAATTATTCTGTTATGTTTAAAGAAAAATACATGAAGAATCACAGAACTTTTAGAACTAGAAGAAGCCTTAGAAATTGTCTAGTTCTATTCTTCCTATTTATAGATGAGGAAACACACCAAGGAAATTTCATGACTTTTTTCAGAAGCACATAGGTTGTTAGTAACAGATCTAGGTCAGGAATCCATTTTTTTTCCAAATAATATAAGAAAGCATTCTTTGAGTAATGCTTCATTATACAGTAAGATGGTTTTTTTGAGCATGTGATGTAGCTCTGGTTCATGGTCATGAATAGTTGCAAACATCATATAGTCTCTTTTATTCTTAAGAAAAGCAAGACTGCATATCCAAGGAGTAACTCATTCCTCACTGTTCTCAGCTCCAGGTTATTTGCACATAAATTCTTCAGTTCAGAGTCATCTGACAACTATTTTTTTCCTTGTTTGTCTATGTTGAATTCCTTCCAGAATTTTTCAGCTTTCCTTTCTGTCTCCCTCTCTCAACTGGAAGACTTTTTTAATCTTAGCTATTCACTGTGGAACTCTTATCACCTCTGAATTTGTAGTTTGACGTACCATAGCAGACAGGAACCAGAAAATTAAAAATGCAAAGTCACACACCAATGCTCCTATAAGTAGGCCTTTTTTTAAACTCTTGGGAACATGTGTAAACGACATGTGTATAGGCAGATTCGCCCTGAGCTAACAAGGCTAAAGTTTCAGGGCCCATTATTTGCACAGGCCCCTCCAAAGCCCTGGAATGGATCCTAGCATTTGTCTTGACATAAGTTTTTCAAATTTTTTAAAAAATAAGCTATTTTAACCACAATCATGTAAGAACACTCTCTCTTTCACTCAGATGCCCCTCCATCACACTTTCCCTTTGCAGGGGGTGGGGGTCAAACTAAGGGGAAATCAAGTTGGTCTATATATATAGTTTGGATTTGGATTTAGTGGCATATATTTAACGTTCTGAAAACCTTCCAGGTATAAGTAGGTAATCATATTCCAAGATTTGAACGGCTTATAGGAATATTTCAACTCTTCACTGTGCTGTTTCCAAAGGGGCTGAGAGCACGTTAGTCAGTGAACAGGTCCTATGAATGTTCTACCACCAAATCTAAGAAAGAAGTGGAAAAGAAATACCTGGGAAAAGTAAGGATGAAAGCTAGTTGTTGGAAGAGTAATGTGTTCTATTACACATGTGTCTCAACCAGGTAGTTAATACAAATTTACATGATTTTTCTGAATTTTGTGTTTACAGTATTCCTCAGTTTTTCAAAATTTGTTAGTTGTGATTTCTCACTGTCAATATTCACTTTCATACATAACTCAGTATTTATTTCGTATTTTTTTTAGAAACTCCCCTCTCCCCTGCTTTTATGTTTCAGGCCCCACAAATCCTAGCTCCGCCCCTGGGTGATTAACTTTCCAGTGTTAATCTTTTCATGCTTCAGGATATCCTGATCCTGGCTCACTCCAGAGGCCAGAGCACTGCAAGGCTGGAGCAGGAAAGACACACTCTGAGCAATCAAAGAAGTCAAAACAGGTAAAAACTTCTGGGAAGTGAAATAAAAGGATCAGCATCAGAGAAGTTGAATTCTGTTGACAAATCTACAGGGATCATCATGATGCCAGAAAACAGACAAATTTAGAAGCCTCATAGGCCCAGACGCATAGCAGAGAGCAGGGAACAGAGGTGGCATCCAAGAACATTGCCATGAAAAAGCTGACATGTCTAAGACTTGCCTTTATAAATGTACACTGCCTGATGGGCGAGTAGTTTGTCCTATTTCAAATAGTCAGTACAGACACATAACCAGTGTCACTGTCAAGGAAAAAGATTTAACATCCATATGACTGGGGACCACGGTCCCTAGAAATTGAAATCACTACTTTGTTTTACTTGTTAAGTATTGTTAAGATATATAGTTGACGCTGTAGAAAAACTAGGTGGAGAAGGAAAAAATATGCTCTCCACACACTCCACATACACTCACACTAAGTTCTGGGGTTCCTTGAGCAGGGAGGTTTCTCCTGCTCTATTTTCATAGGATTTAAAGGAAAAAGAAAATGGGGATTATCTCCCTCCTCCACAAGTTTATGATAATCTGATGCAGAAATTGGACTAGATTTCCAAATAGTCATCATGATATCTCAGTCATGAAATAAGCTGACCAGTAATTTAGTTCAGGGAGCACAGCTCGTTGGTGGTATAAGCAGTTAGAAGCCAAACAACCAATTACTCAGATCAGGATCTTCATACTCTTGTCTTCTTACATCTTATATGTGAATGTGAGCACACAGCAGGCTCTCAATATTAACTGTTTAGTAGATGGAGAGGCAACATGGTGCAGTGGAAACCATGAGGTTTGAAGATACACAGACTGAGCTTTCCATTCTAATTCTGCTTTGGGCAGTTATTTAAAATCACTATAATTCAGTTTTCTCATCTGTAGAGTGGAAATAAGAAAACCCCCTTGGAGGGTTGTGCTGAGGACTCAGTGAGGAGACTTCGTAAAGTTCCTGGTTATGGTCGCCTAATAAGTTGGGACAATTAGTAATCGATACCTGAAATTCTACACTTCCTAAGAGGTGTAGCATTTAACAGGCATTTACACACTCTCTTCTTTAATCCATGTATCTACTCTATAAGGTAGGTATTATCATCTCTCTTTTCCTAACAAGGAAGAGTCCTTTTTCCCAAGTCAAACAACTGACAAGTGAGGGTAAGAAGATTCAAGTTAAATATTCTTATAATTTCTTAGCTTTCTGACAGAGAAGTTGCAAGTTAAAATATTATGTGTTTTTAAATGATTCATTCTATCTACTTTAGCCCTGCCCCAACACACACTCAGTGTGAGAAATGAGGACACTTCACAAACATTACATTGATTCTACGGAAAAATCAAGATTAAAACATAATTTTGATTTTTTTAGCAGACAAAAGAAGAGCTCATCCCTAAAGAGATTAGAGAGTTGACATTTTCAGATGAAAAATAAGATGTCAACACAAAGAAGTTATAATTCTTCCAACCTATTATTCACTATCTTAATGAGATCTGAGGTTGACCTGAGTAGAAAAATAACCAGGATCCTTCAGACCAGAAGCATATGTTGAATAAACTGATTCTGTGTTCCCAAGTTACAAATAATGTTCTGCAATTGCAAAATCTATCATAACTCTATTTGGCTCATGAAAACTACATTATTCTTGCTCACTCTTCTAAAGTACCCTCCCCTTTCTGGCCATTTTTTAGTTCCTCCTACTGTCTCTCTTACTTCAGTTGGCTAAGAAGTTATTAAAATATTCTCACAGTAAATGCATTCAATATGACAATAGCAAAAACTTTGGGGGGCAATGTGGTATTTTAAGATTCTTTTTTTGCTTAGATCTGGATTTGAATCCTGGCTCTGTCACTTCTAGCTGAGTGCCCTTGGTCAAGGGCTTAACTGATGATTTCCTCAATTCCCTAAATTACTAAAAAATAAAATAAAAAGAAAAAAAAGAATGGTTTTCATATTATATGGTACCATATCAGTGGTAAATGATTTTTGTCCTTTATTTAATCCCCATAACAACTCTACGAATTAGTTACTTTTAATATCTTCATTTTATGGATAAACACACTGAGATTTAAAGAAATGGTCCAAGGATGTACACTTTCTGAGTAGCATCACTAACACTCAAATCCTAATTTTTTTATATTGCTAACAGCCTCCCAAATATGCTATCTGCATCTTGCTAGTTCTGACAATTCCTTGAGATAAATTCATGTAATACTCATGGTATGTAGAGGACTTTTACTAAATATCAGTTCCTGTCTCTTTGTATCTATATAGTATATTTAGTTTTCTCAAAGTAGTTTCTATTTCCCACTTCATTTGATCTTCATCTGACAGATGAATAAACTGAGAAAACATGAGACTAAACGATATCAACAAATTACGAAGGGAACCGGTCCTAGGACCCCGGGTTCTCCTCTTCACATTTGCTACCTTCCCCTCTCTAAACCTTCAACCTGTCAAAATCTTACAAAAAGAGGCTTTCATTTTTTATTTCTCTTGAGTCTTCCCTTCCTTTTTGTCTCTAGGCAGAAAGGCATTTGCTTATCTTCATAAAGGGATGAGTTCCTTGATGTGCAGCACCTGATCACATACACTTAAAATGATTACTCTGTAATCTTTGGGATCATCATGGCAGCAAGGCTCCTCTCAGCAGACTTTCCCTCCCCTGGCCATGACGAGCCTTAATGGAATCTGGCCTGCGGAGTGTCTGGGCTGTGCAGGAGGCAGTGTCACAGCAAGTGCAAGCAAGTTCCCGAAGCTCAACCTTCACAGCATCGTGTAACTCAAACATCCCTTCAAGGCACCACCCGCCTTTTCCAGTGGGAATCTATTGAAATGATTCTCTTGGAAGCAGCGTGGAAGTAGGGGGAAGGGTGTTAAGTATGTGCTTTTGGAGGAGAGTGTGGATGGGTGAGTGGGTGGAGACAAAGGGAGGGGGAATGACAAGCAAAGATGGAAAAAATAACCGCTACTGCCACCAAAATATTCTGCTCAAGGATGAGGGAGTACACCCTACAGCTGTTAGGACTGTTCAGCATATTTTGCATATTTACATATACCAACTATTTCCCAACAGCCTTGTGTTTGTTTTAAAATCCCACGCAGAGATGTCTGGTAAAGCTGTCACTTTAGAAAGCTTATTTTCTCGGTGAAGTTTGCAAAATTATTTTCAAAATTCTCTCTATATATCATAAGCTGAGCAGAAGAGACACTGTCATTACCCACATTATAGAGAAGTCTAGACAAGACCATCGACCCATCAGACAACATTCAGAGCAAAACACCCATGTTTTAAGGCAAAGAAAGCACCTGGTTGATTACAGCCAATTTTTTAAATTATTATTTTTGGTTCAATACTAAAGGAAACAGAGAACTTCACCCAGTGATCCTGGGTTAGTCCTGAACCCACTAAAGTGTGATTTTATTAACTGCTGTTGACTCTCATCTTTGATTTAGAAGTGTTTTTTTAAGAAAAATGATAACACTGGATGGCTTTCCCATGTAGCCATTTTCTTTTGGAAACATAAAACTCCAGAAAAGCCCATTTGTAAAAGATTAGGGAACTTCCTGAAGAAGGAATGGGGTAGTTTAAAGCTATATTTTCCTTTTAGCAAGATCCACACGAAAAGCATAGAGTGTCAAGCCTAAAGGGGAACAGATTCTGTATTTTTTGGCAAGATCTTAAATCTTCTGTTGCTATATTTGGCTGCCTGCAAATAGTCTCTTGTACAAGTGCAAAGTAAAGATCAATGCTGGTGTTCTTCATTCAGCCACAGCCAAACTTGGTACGGAAAGTAAAACAGTTGTGCTCGAGAGATGTTTCTAAGAGAGTCTGGCTCACTTATTGATCAACAGCATTCCAGAGCATAGGTACCCACTTTACACATTAAATATATCAAAACATGTTTGCTTTCCATAACAGTTTTTCCACTGCTTAACTGAGAGCAGATGTAATGATTCAATCTGGACAGAAATGTAAAAGCTTTACCACGTCAATGTGGCAATGTGGTCATATATAGATATTCAGTCAAATGTGTGTAAGTAGGCCAAATGAGATGCTTGGAGACTTAAGACATCACAGGATGGGCATATGTTCCCAAAAAGGGAAGCAAAACAATTAAATGGTAGTTGATTGTCCCCAGAGAAAACACACTTCAGCTAGGAAGAATCTGCTCCAGATGTCTGCTCTCCACCCCCCGCGTGCCTGTTTGACATCAATACCACATAACCCTTTGGACTCCAAGGCACTGTAATAACCAAGTGAAATGTTTGAAAAAGCAGCAGGAAATTCCTTCATATGCAATTATTTAAGTGAATAAAGATGAATCCTACCCAAATGACCACTGCAAACATGGAAGAAGTCTTGCTAGTTCCAGTGATATAGTAAATCCTCCCAGATTACAAGGCTGATAAAAAAAAACTGATTGAAATCTAACAGTAACTGTGGTAGACAGAATAACGTCCTCCCAAAGATGTCCACGCGCTCATCCTCAGAACCGGCGAATATGTTCCCTTACATGGAAAGAAGGACTTTGAAACGTAATTAAGGACCTTGAGATGACGATATTATCCAGGTGGAGCCAACGTAATTACAAAGGTCCTTAAACCTGAAGAGATGGTTAGGGTGATGCCACGTGAGAGGGACTCGACCCAGTGGTTGCCAGCTTTGAAGATGGAGGAAGGGGCCACTAGCCAAGAACTCTAGAAGCTGGAAACAGCAAGGAAACAGCTTCTCCACTAGAGCATCTGGAAGGGATGCAGCTGACACTGATTTAAGCCCACCAAGACCAGCGCCGGATGTCTGACCTTCAGAGCAGCATTCAGATCTGAATATTATTATTCAGATAATAAATTTGTGTTGTTCTAAGCCAGTAAGTTTGTAGTAACTTTTTACATCAGCCATAGAAAAGTCATACCTCTAGTCCAGTCTACATATTGCAGATAGTTAAGAAGTCTGTGCCAAATCATTTCACCTGTAATGCTGCAGAGTCTACTGAGTTCAATACTGATTTCCAGACTTCGCACTTTCACATTAAAGATTCACTTAATAAGAAAATAGAGGGCCGTGTAGAGAAACTCTAGCTGCCTTTAAAAATATAAGGTCTTGGAGTTCTTTTTTCTAGGTACACTTCTTCAATGTCAATGAATTGTTAGGAAAGTTTTGTTGGTTTTTCCATACTACTTATAGCAAATTCCATATAACAATGGTAAAAATGAAGCAACAAAAAACACCTCTCCCAAAGAGTAACCGGTAACTTTAGAAGCATCTTATTAGAAAATTCACAAGCCTCTTGCTGTTATGTAATTAACATAGCTCATTTCACTTGCTCTTCCATTATAAACACTCATTTTATAACCCACTCCTCACTGTAACATGTAAATTCCTTGTCTCCTGAAATTAACCTCATGCACAAAAAAACTACGACATTTTAATTTCCAAAGATATTTATAAGTTGCTTAATTGAATAAGAAGAAAACAGAGACCTTTAGTTAATTGTCAAGAAAGGCAGACAAAATCAAATGGTACATTAAAATATAAACATTAAGTTCACATTAAATTATTTATTGAACAAATTGAAGATGACATCTGTTTTTATTACAAAGTCCTCCATCATCTTATATCACTGATACGGTTAGGTGACCTGTATTTGAGGAATGAATAGAAACACTAAAATGTCTCCCTCCTGAACCCCAAGAAAACCAGAAAAAATTTATGATTTTATAATTAGCTTGTAAAGCCAAAGGTTTTATGAATTATATATTTTCCTGTAAATTAAGAATGACAACATAGTTAAGACTAGTCAATTTCTTTTTCTGGAAACGTAAAGTTAATATAAAACTGCTCATGGAACGAACAAATCTGGAATTTCATTGTATTTCAATGTTGTAAGATAATATTTCTATTATTAGCTTTCAATTTACCTAATCAAGTGACAAATATAAAGTTCACCATATTTTTTTATAAAAGTATTTCACCTTATCTAGATTTATATGATGAAAACAAAATGAACCCATGTTTTTCCCTTTCCATATATGCACTTTAAAATGATACAAATAATTCACATGAAAACCCTTCCATATGTTGTACATCCAGAAAAATGTAGGGAATAGTATTCTTAAATCAGATATAATATCCAAGATTGTAAATATCCTAAGAAATTAAATCAAGTGTGTAAATAATCGTTATTAAATTTTGCCCTAGCCACAGCATATAAAATGTACATCTCCATTAGTATAAAGAGACATCATTAGAAAAGTTCACATCTTATGCATATACCAAAAAAAACTAATTAAAGAATCTTGTATTCTAAAAGAGTCATTCTTAGGTCGAAATTTAGTAGTCCACAAATTGTTACAAAGGAAGCTAATTGATGGTGACCTGCCCTTTTCTCGGAGGCGTCACTGTTTACTTACACAATGGAATTGGTAAATTACACTTAATCAGTATTTCTTGCAACTTTAAAAGGAAATTCAGATAAATTTATTTGATCAAATTAATTTGTTATTTCAAGGGAACACTAGTTTGATCAATTATTTGAAACTATAAAAATATTTTTCAAACAAACGTAAAAGCACAAGGGACAATAAAAAATAAGAAAATTACAATATTTTAATAATAATGACTATTTCTATACTTTGGAAAAGTATACAGAGTAAACTTCTAAGAGAGCACTAAAAGAAAACCTACTGAAAAAATTCTGAGTCTGTTCTGTGAGCAGTCTCCACGATCGTGTTACCGAGGTGATCAACATTTGAAGCTGTTCAGACTGAGCCTCCTCGCAGGCCCCACCCATGCGCCAATCCCCAGAGTCATCGACTTTTGTGTAGTTTTCATACTCGTCTTCTACATTATGGAACTAAAACTTTAACCCGATTTTTCTAAAACGACTTTAATAATAGTTTTAATGCTTTAATAATAGATTTAAGGGCTCTTGGGCCATGTTTAGAGAGTAAACTTTAATTTCTCTCAAATAAGCCTTAAATTTTCTGAAAGGTGTGTCTTTTATCCTAGTGGAAAGTAAAAACCAAAACCGAGTCCCTGGGGTCCCGTCCATTACAATTGGCAGGCTGACAGTCTCGGTCCCCTGCGCTGTCACGCTCCTGCCGTCCTCCTGTCCGCCGCGAAGGCGATGCATCACACGCGTTCGAACTGCCGTCAGTACCCCTCTGTAAGCGCGGCGGTTCTAGGGAACTCTTTCCATCCAATAACTGACACAGTGTCAACATCTGCTTCCAATAAAGTTGCTTCTTTTTTTTCTCAAAGTAGAGTAAATCTGCTGACTGAGACCGTAAAGGGTTGTTTTTTTCCTCCTCTTTTCATGCGGAGGATTTTTTTCCACCATATTTGCAATTTTTTCCTCCAAGGCAAGTAAAAAAACTCCAATAACTTCAAAAGAGATGTTTTTATTCCAGGTGCTAAGGAAGCCCAAAATATAACTGAAAAACAAAAACTTTGGTGATTTAATACAACTGTTGCCTTAATTTTTGAGACAATAATACATAGGGTCCTGGATGAATAAAATTTTGGAATAGGTAAGAAAAGTCAGAGTTAGACCTACACACCGCTAAGAGGTAATTTATTTTCCTTCATAAATGGCACAGTAAAATGTCAGAGATAATTAAGAAATTTACATTTTATCTTCAACACCTAGTAGAAGACAAAGATTCTCTTGCAACTTTTTCTTGTGGAAAAGCACAGTCATGTATCTATTTGATTGCTGCAGAAACGGGTGTGAAAAGTAAAGAGAAGGGACATTCAGGAGCTCAGTTTTATCATCTACCTACTCAACTGATAGACATTTGTGGTAGCTGTCATTTACTGAACATCTACTATAAGCCAGATGATTGATCATATATACATATGATTTCCAACCTTCACAGCCTGCCAGTTATGTATCATTATCTCACTTTACACATGAGATAAATGAATGAAGCCCCAGATCATACACATCTAACAGTGCCTAAGCCGGAATTCAGAGAATGACCTAATGTCCAAGCCAATGCTCTCTGCATTCATTCATTCTGCTTCTCTATTCATCCCCCAGTCAGAATTCTACCATAAATACTTTCCTTTTCCACCACTTAATGCCACTGCCCCATTGACTTAATTCAGCAAACATTGTGTACCAAACGGACCTTCAGTATGAGATAGAATGCAGTTTTTTGAAATATAGTTTATGATTACCACAACCAGATAGTAAATGCAAAAGCTAGATTGTGATAGATATCCTGCAGGTCTTAGAATAGGAATGGGCAAATTCTATGTGCAGAATGAATAACAAGCTCATCAAGGGCATTTTTTATGCCAGTTCTCAGAATTTGTTTTTTTAAAAAGTCTGTTATAAAGTTAAAGAAATAAATTCCCCAATTATTTGCAACTCACTACGTTCTCATTTGCAAACTTTAAAGCAATCCTGGCCAATTTGGCTTAAAATAATAAGGTAAATAATTTTAAGGGAAAGAGAAGGAAAAACATTAGAGGAGAAAGTTAGGAGGGGACGGTTCTTAAGAAGAAACACTGGTTTTTAAAAAGTTTAGAGGCTTTTTTCAAATAAACAATGAGGGACCAAATAATCTGTTAGGATCTAACCTGTCACTATTATGTTGTTCCTTCACTTACGATAATTTAGTGGTCGAAGCATAGATTAGATGTCCAATAAATGAGATGATTTTCTAGGGTCTAGTTTACAGATCTTTAGACAGCTCAAAGAAAGTCTAATTTGTAAAATAGCCAAAGGTGAAATGGTTCCAGATGAAATTGGGGAGGGAAGTCGGAGCCCTCACTTGGGCAGTCTGGAAGCCTCCAAATGCAACAGAATCATTTTGAAGTCAGAAAATCAGACTCAGAGATAGCATGTGAAACTTGAAATAAATTCAGAAGATCATGCTAAATTACAACTCATTCTCTTCTATGACTTCTAGTGGTAATGGTAATATGGTCATAGCAAGGGGATGCCAGACAATTTTGGAGACATGCACTCATTCTCTTTTAACTTAGATTTTGATCCACAACTTGTATAGACAAGGATCCAACCCTTGCAATATGCTAACAATACCTGGGCCTGTTCTCAACAGGGGAATCTCACTTCTAAATCTTTCCTGTGTTCAGGAGAATTCAGCTCCCAAAGTTTTCTTGGGCCCCCAGAGCCAAGGAATGTTTCATCGGATAGTTAACACAGAGCAGAGTCTAACTTCAGGGATAAGCTATCTAACTGTCTGCTCTCTCCTTCACCTCAATCCAGTGGAAAATAAGGAAAGGAGCAAAGAGGGACTACCTTTCTTCTCCTCTCAACTGGGAAAATAAAATAGAATGATCTGACTGAGTCAAAGTACAATGCTGTTTCAGAGAAACTGCAAAGGAGGTTAATATATTCCAAGAGGAGGAAAATAAATAACCCCCAGTGAGCCATCCCATGGGAACTGCCAACTACTTGTCTTTGAAAACTCAGGAGGACACAAGATGAAACCAGTTTTATAGATTCATTCAACTCTGTGCTCCATAGATTTGGGCAAATTACAAACAATTCTATCAAATCAAATCGTAGATAATGTGACCAAGCCAGTCCCTGAAAATCTATGTTCATGTCTTTAGTAAGTGGGAGATACTTTAAGTACGGGCCTTACATTAGGTAAAAATGTACATGTTGTGTTAAGGAGATTCTGGTTACGAGAAGCAATGAATGGAGTGATGAGAATACAAGAGAGTGCATAGATCATAACTCACAAGATGCACCAGGAAAGAAAACTAATGCATAAAATAGAACTAAGAGAAATGTTTGAAAATTATCTGTGAGAACTCTGCCTAGCTAAGTGGAAGTTCTTATATCTAAAATGTCCACACACATAATTTAAGATGGAAAGTGGTATTTCACTAAACTTTGTATTTCACATGGGTGGGGACAGGGATGGGGGAAACTTGAGAAACTTCTTTACCAAATCAAAACTTCTATATAACACTAACTTCTTAGCATGACATGACCCATCCCTGGGAGCAGCTGAAAGGACGGACTCTGCATTGAAAGTCCCTAAAATACCAATAACTGCTACTTTCATAATCTTAATCTTTTCCTGAGGCTTAATGATAATTCCAACTTCACCCTATTTAAATCCTGAGGGCCATGTCAAGCTGAATCCTGGGTTTTCAATAATAAATTTCAAATAATAAATTGTCAATTTGTTAACCTAATTTCAGGAACTGTGATATAAATCCCATTTTAAATTTCACTTTGCCATAAATTTTTTTAAAAGAATTAAATCACCTAAAACCAGATTTAAACCAAAAAAAAAAAAAAACCTGCAAAAACCTAGGTTTAAAAAATTACATATAAAATATATTATTTTTCAATTTACAATGATGGGTAACATTATCAGAAATAGCCACTGAATTAAAGGCTTTGTGATGAGTCTAGTACTTTTCCAAATATTATCACTTCAAACTATCTCCAGGAAAAAAATAATCCGCTTAAAATACAACTTTAAAAATTGCCGTGAATGAATAACTAGCAACAAGGAAAATAAGTCACTGACATTCACAGGTGGCATTGTTAAATGCATTTTTTTCCCCAGTAGTTGAATATAAACTCTGGTTCACTTATCAAAGTTGGATGGACTAGAAAGGGAATTATAGACTCCAGCAAACTTTCCATTTGAGTGAAAGTTTACGCAAACTTTCTTCTTAGTCAGCCTCCAAGTCCTCTTTGGAAGATATCAAAGCCAGGAAATATCCTTTCTATAGTGTGGTCATTAAAATGTTCCTTTTCAAGCTAACCATGTAATTCTACGCTAAGTGAGCTGGCATGAAATTAAATCTTCACTGAGATTTAATGTAAAACAATACTATATTGGCTTGGCTACGGTGCTACTTTTGTCAAAAAGAGGAACTATCAAACACTTGAGGTAACCTGGAAAGCACAGAGCATCTCACAGACATCTTAAAGACAAGCATTTTAAACATTTTTGCCAGTGCTTCTCTGAGAGCAAGTTCTTTAAACAGAACTTAACAATTTTTACAATATTAAAAAAAATACATCCCTCAAAAATAGCCCATCAATGCTAAATCAAACTTTCTGTATTTCTACAAAAATAGATGCACACAGAGCTACAAAACTGTATTCCTGAAAGACTGAGCATTTTCATTCGTGTTTCATCTTTTCATGACAAGGTGGTTGGTTCCAAAAGAAAAAAAAATCAAAATCAAACAAAAATTAAACCATACATTGATAAAAGTAAGACAAAAAAAGAGAGTTGTACAGTTGGCAAAGGCTCAGATGAGGGAAAAAAACAAACAAAAATGCTTTCTTTAATGTCTAGTACCCACTCTGCTTTCTCAAGAAAAGGCTCAAACCAAAGTCAGTGGCTGGCACTTCCTCTTCTCCTTGCATGTCTATTGTGTCCCACTGCAGAACGGGAAGCCCTGGCAGCCTCTTTTCCCAGTGGGCCCATGGATTCACGCTCCAACCTGACTTGCTAAGACCGTGAGTTTCAGTACCATGGTGATTCCTTGCTCTTGTCTTGATGCTGTAGACCTAGAAAAGGTGACAAGGAGAAAGACAAAAGGCATTCACACATGCAGCACTCATAAATGGACATAATCTGTAATACATTGCATACAGAAACCAAAAATACAATCTAGGCAACTGTGAGGCATGACCCAAGGAAGACCTGATCTCTAAGGAAATTCTGTGCTTGAGTTCACAATTTTCAAAAAGCCAACCAACACAGTCGGTGACAAAAACTGTAGACTAGAACAGTGCTATTTCTACAGTACAAATTCTTACTGTGGTTTTTATTTTCTTGGAGTATAAGTGAATAGAAATATAAAATAATATAAACGAAACTTTTTCATCTCTAATTTCAAAACGAACTGATACTGGGGCAAAAAAATGTAACCAATCTTTGGACATTTAGGCAGCACTTCAGTTAATACTTTTTCAGCAACTGTCAGAATGACACCTTTGGACTACGGTAGTAAATAAATTCTAGTGTTATTTGGAAATGTATTCCGTAACAGGATTGCTAATAAATTATAGTGAGCAATTAGGCATGGTTAAAAACCGAATCTGGTATTGTCAGTAAAATAGATATAGTTGGTTCATAGCTAATAGCACAAACCTATATTCCATTTATAAATTTACTTATTTTTAGTGCATCTTCCTCCAGAAAGTATTTAAGATGGCTTATGAAAATCCACACTTCATAGCAAGAAAATAAAATTTACAGTAAGTTTTAAAAAAAATGAAAAAGGCAAATATGCAAATATGTATGAACACCAATTCAAAGCTAAAATGATTAGGAAGAAGTTTATCAAAGAGAAGACCCAGAAAATGTGACTGATCTGGTTCTAAAATAGTAAATTGACTAATTTCTGATATTGGCAATTAGCAAAGCACCATCAGTTTACACCCTCTTGAAGTCGCTTTCTTCAGCTTCCTTTATTTTTGTCCTGAGGCATAATCGTTTGGAAGAGTAAAGACTCAGAAAAATAGTGCTCTTAAGTTGTTTAAAACCAAGTATCAAAACATGAAGGTGAGGCTATTAAACAAGCGAGTAGAAATGCAGTGTGGTTGCTGTCGTGGGGGTGCTAGGATTGGGGGCTGTCTTCTGGATCCTTGATCCAGAACTGTTGTTAAGTCTGGGCCAGATGTCGTAAATTGAATAGTTCAACGAGCCAGTATGGTTTCAAATTGTAATTGTAACTAAAACAGCTGCAGTGATTTCATTTCTTGTCCCTCAACTTGTCAAAGAATTTTATAAAACAATGGGTGTCATTACAAAACAGACACAATTAGTCAGTAGTTCATGGGAGACATTAAGACAATCTACAAAACAGATTACATGAAAGTAGAGAGAACAAATAGAAGGAGACAATGTAGCACCTCACAGAACCCCAGGGCACTATCCATGGTCTACCCCATTTGTGTACTGGCAAAAAGCAACTCTTCCTGAAGGCTAAAAGATTAGTTCCATCTTAATTTGTTTTTTCTGTGTACTAGCATCATATTTAGATACAAAGTCAATAGTTTTCCTTTCCCATTTCAAAAGAAGAAGAGGAGGGGGATAAAGAGGAGGAAGAGAGGGAGGAAAGAGGAATAAAAAGGATCTGGGGTATACCAATTCTCCCCAAGTTTGCTTTACTCAATTTTGAACGATTTTGTGGTGAGAATAATTTGCAACCTGACATAGTCTCTGTCGGGTGACTCTTATAATCTAAACCACCTTAACTGACAATCTGCTGACTGCATAAATATTGTTTTCATTATTAAAACATCTCATCTTCTACATGACTCAGTATTTCCACACTTGAAGCGTCCATCAATCTATAGAATGTCAGCACTGCAAGTCATAAATAGTGTTGGAATCATCAAGTGGCTTGAGTATCTTTTTTTCCTCTTAAATAAAGGCAATCCCTAGTTTACTTTGCAAAGACATATGACTCTGTCAAAATCATGTTAGCCTTTTTCTGTGGACAAGTACTGCATTACTTAACATGGCCCTAAATTTTCCAACCTGAATAACAGAAAGCATTCTCTCATTATAACTTCATCTCTTGAATTTTTTTGTTTCCAAGTTTTTGCATTACTCCAATGGAAACCTTAAAACAATCAAATCATCTATGGCCTGCAATATATTAAATATTTAATGTAGTCCTTGTGGTTTAGATTCTTCTTGGTGTTGGGACATAAATCAAAACCTTTCTTTAATTAGCAGATATTCACACTTGTAAATTTCAAAAAAAAGGCATAAGTAAAGCGCAAGAAAATGAACTACCACAAAAAACCCTACTAAGTTTCAACAGAGAAGCAGGGCTATGATTTTTCTTGTTAGACCGTGATGAGGGCAGATCAGGATATTTAAGAGCCAGTCAGCACATTTAGTTTTCCCAGCAAGGGTTAAAGGGGACAAGATCGTTAACCCATGATCCCTATGTGATCTACATATATTTGGGATTTCCTCAGATTTTCTTACCAGAACACAAAATCCACTCTGCTATAATTTTGCTTCTATTCAGGCTTTTTTGCCTTCTCACTTCCCTAGCTCAAACTTACGTGAAATTAGTTCATAACACACCCTGAAATCTCTCCGCTGGCTGTTTGAAATTACCCATGTTTATCTTCTCAATATTAGTAACTCAGTTTTAGTTCTATTGTTTAGTCTATGAGATTTCAGAAGAAAGGAAGATAAACATCATAAAAATGATGTGAGTGAACATTTTCTTAGGTCTGAATATGCCAGGCACTGTGAGAAACGCTTTACATGAAATCTCTCATTAAATGCTCCCAACCATGTTACAATAATATCCATTTTACACACGAGAAAATTGGGGTAGGAGAAGCTATGCAACTATTAAGCGGTAGGGCTAGTACTGAAAACAAGGTGGTCTGATATCAGAGTCAATGGTCTTAACCAGAGCAGGGACGGCTGCCCCTGTGTGGACTACAGTGGCTGTAGACATGGCACTAGCCTATACTCTGGCAACTCACAAGTCAAGATCCTTTCATTAAATCAACTCGAGGAAAAGTTAATCCAGTTTCTATATTCCTTTTTGCACTGTTTAAAAACCCCTTCATTTAACAGAACTGATATCAGCATTTACAAAATAGCTCTCTTTGTGATTTTTTTAAACTATTCATCTACAATGTTTTCCCTAAGACACAGTAAATGATTACACAGTAGTGTGTTATAGTTCAGATGAAGACTACTCCACTCGTAATAGGATATGTCATATTAAGCGATGTGCTTTTTGATGTGTCTTTGATACAACCACCTTGCCCCTCCTCCCCAACCAGACTTCCTCAGTGTGAACAGTGAAGACACAGGATGGCCATTTGGCTCATGAGGTGGTTGTCAGAAATGGGACCAGAGAACAAAGACATCACGTTTCTGGCTTCAGAGTTTGAGTGTCTGGAATTCAGCTAGGAGAAAGGTGTGAGAGGAAATGTAAGCCACAGACCCAGTTCCTCACTTCAATTCCAACACCACTCCTCCTGACCAGCAAAAGAAAAGGAAAAAGCCCTCCAGACCAAGGAAGAGAGCAAAGGAAGTATAAACACAGAAAAGAAATGTAGTATAATTAGGAGCAGGAGAGAAGTCTTGGTCAAGGAAGATCATAATATGATTTCCCTTTAAAATATAAAGAATCTGACTATATAGCAAGGCATTTGAGCTCATTGTCTGATTTTTTATTTTTGAGGAAGATTAGCCCTGAGCTAACTGTTACCAATCCTCCTCTTTTTGCTAAGGAAGACTGGCCCTGAGCTAACATCCATACCCGTCTTCCTCTACTTTATATGTGGGATGCCCACCACAGCACGGCTTGCCAAGTGGTGCCATGTCCACACCCAGGATCCAAACCAGCGAACCCCGGGGCCACAGAAGCCGAATGTGCGAACTCAACCGCTGAGCCACTGGGCTGGCTCCTCATTGTCTGATTTTTGAGGTGAGATTTTTGGGAGGCAACAGCTTCACAGATTCACCTGTTGCAAAAGGCTCTGGGAATAAGGAAGTACAGATGGCAACAGGGTGTGTCCCAGCATGAAAAGCCTGGAGACCTCCCCCTCCCAAGCTTCCCTCAACCCCTAGGTGTCTTGCGAAAAGATCCTAACATTCCGTAGGCCCCTCAAGAAGGGCACAGGAATTCTCTCAGAGAGAATTCTGGTGGGTCTGCTAGTTCGTCCCCTATCTATGTTGTGGGTGCCCCACGGCAGAAGAAATGGCACGGGCCAGCCCAGTTGAATATCTTGGAGGGATCACAAACACTAGGAAGCTACTTAAATCAGTCATTAGCGGGGGAGTCCTGCACAGAGAAGGCACTGAGTAAGAGAGCTGGGGGAAGGGATAGGTTTGAAAACAAAGGCCAGGGTAGGAATGAAATGACAGGACCAAGAAGCAGACAGCAACCTCTTAACTGACAACTTTTGTGATGTGACTGACTCTAGGAATCCAGAGGCAATCCCACGGAGAGGGCAAGGGAAGAATCTGAGAAGAGGGCTCAGCTCCAAACGCAACATTGTTTTAAAATGAGAGCAATGGAGAGATCCTTGGGTTGGACTAAGAATACTCAGAATTGATGAGCTTAAGTTTTCTGCTTTTGGGTAGAAATAAATACTAAATTGGGTTACTGAAAAGTTATACTCCAGGACCACTGAGCTTCAGTGGCTGTTTGATTGTCAGTCATATTCACCAGAAAAGCTCATCCTCCTCGCAAGGAAGTGCCATCACTTGACAATAACATTGACTATGCTCTTAAGGAAGCTGAATATGCTTCCAATTAATTTTATTGCTGGAGATAAAAGAGGTAACGTGGTAACCACACACTGAGGAACATGCTATTGATAAAAAGAGAAGAAGAAAGAGACGAACATAAAACATGGAAGTGTGGGTAGGATATCTTATGACCTAAAACTAAAGTACTTAAGTGAATAAATAGAAACTTTTCATTTCACAGATATTAAGAGTCTAGAAACCCTTTTGGATCAGAATGTTTGCTATTAGACCAAAAGAAGCTGGTAGCTTATTCCTAAAAATGAATCCCCTGCTTCGTTCCTGCTTTAATAAAGATAAGTCATATTTATTACAAATATAAATAGCTACAACACCGTGTTGGATGTTAGACCAAAACACTCAACTTTCATCAACAACTTGACATCTAACACGGACACTTGACAAATGATCACAAAGCAATCCAAGAGACAGTCGTATTATCTTCTCCTACTTTATAACATTATCACTGGTAATGATCATCCAACCGCATTTGTTAGTCTGAGCCCTGGGGCAATCAGTTTAAATGCCAGTTAACAATTTCTAAATAAGATCTATGTGGGGGTAGCACCTTAACACTAACATAGAGGAAAAAAATGAGAGCAAGAGCTATCCAATTTGGGAACTACGATTTCATTTCAGGGGAATATCAAGATAGATCATGTTTAATCACCATGGAGACCCCCCTTCATTCTTTTTTAAAAATATCTTTTTTTAAAATTTTAAAATATCATAGACTTCTTGTTTAAAAATCAAGATAAGGAGTATTTAGAAAGTAAAAAGTTCTACACAATATCGCATAATCACACAGCTTGTCGAGGACACTCCGGGTGCACATATGTCCTCACACCACTATTTATATTGTGCTGAACATGCTTATTTCACCAGCAAGATCATCTTGGAAAACCATTCCGTGTCAGTACATGCAGGTCAACCCTTTGGAAGGCTGTACAATATTCATTCCACCCTATATCATAAATTACCCAACTCTCTACAGATGCCCACAGTTTGGATACACACACACATATACAATATACTTGTTACTTATGTGAATATTTTGGTAGATAAGATAAATTCCCGAAAATATGTTTGTATAATTGGTGAACCCAAGCATATATCTACATTTACATTTACTATCTCATTGTGGGTGCTAAATGTTTCAGGAAATTTGTACCAATGTTCATTTTTTCTTTTACTATTTACTATCATTACTACAGATTAAAAGTATCTAATTGTTCCAATTTGCATTTCTGTCAGTATTAGTGAGGCTGAACATTATGTGATTTTGGCATTTCCTTCTCTGCGCTTTATCTTTGGCCAAGTTTCTATGCTTTTAAGAAAGCAATTTCCTCATTGATTTCTAAGTGCTTTCTGTATATTATGTATATCTGCATTTTTTCCCATGTATTCCAAATATTTTTGCCAGTTTGATGAGCACTAGGCACCTCCATACTTAGTACTTACATGTTGGATAATAATTTTTTAAAGTCATCACAAATAAGATACATTTGAACCAAGCCAAAGACTAAATTTATTATGACACTTGAACTACAGTTACCTCTTACCATTACAACTCTTGCACACTAAACCAATGATAAAAGATATAACTATTACAGTGTAATAATTTATTGGCAGAGGGAGGTTTTACTCTGTGTAGAGATGTTTTTCTCAAGGGACATTTAGAATTGACTTAACATCTCCATGTAGTAGGACTGTCAGAAACAATGAGATGAAAACTGTCTGAACTTGTCAAAATATCTTGAAGTTCAGATTCAAAAGAGGAGTAGAAAAGTAAAACCCACTGAACCGGGTAACACTTGTAGACCATAACTCACTACGTTATTACAAGCAGCATAGCACCTGCACACCTGAGGCGAACACTGCAGGTGACAGGCAGTTCAGTGCCCAGGTGTTTCCCGCTGCTCCTGGCCCAGATGGCAAGCCCCCTTAGCCTACCCGCCCTCTCAGAACCTTCCTCCCTCTGAAACCACAAGCTCTCTCATGCACAGAATCTCCAGCCTTTGTCTTTAGCGACACCCACTTCTTCAGCCTAGCGCAAGTTAAAATGCCCAGTTTGAAGGAAGATTGGCAAGTACTCTAAGCATCAGGATACGGAGATACAAGTCTACACCAGTCATTGTAAAACTGACCTTGTGGACAAAAAGAAACAACAAATCACAGAGTTAGGTAGTTTTTGATCATAGCGGTAATTTACCATGCTCAAAATTTGAATGTCAATGTGATAACCTCTTAGATGAGAAAAGCCGGGACCAGGAGGTGCAGAATGGAATTGAGACACTGCTCACAAATTCAGTGGCCTCAATTTCAAAAGCAGATATAAAAAAACTTTGAAGACAAGAATAAAGGAAAAAGGGGTGGGGAAGAGTGAAACGGAATACCCTCTGTAATTTCTTCTACAGACTTTCTCCCAGAACTGGAGAGGAGCAAGACCAAAAAATGTTTGGATCACTTATTGTAACTGAAACCACAAGTTCTAACACTCTCAAGAGATTCTAACTATCCAGACATCTGTTGGATAACAAATGCAGCCAAACATGCATCTTTAAAGAGGTTTCCAGGTTATGCAGTGACAGCTTTACGATGCAAAAAATAGATAATCCAACCGGAGAGGAGCTAATCGGGACCCGCGGCTTACCCGTAAAAACATAACGAGGGACCCAACATCGACCCAGGACACGCTGCACCTGGCAGCAGGAGGTATTCAAAGACTCCAAAATTTTAAAAATTACTTCAGAACTGCAGAAATACATATGTATTTTTATGCCCACTTGGTTTAAGTAATCAATCTCTCCATTAAATCAAAACACTTTGGAAAATATTCAGTAGGAATGAGATATGTTGCACATATATCAATTCTACATTGACATCAGTAATTTTTCATCTCACTTATATGTGACATGAACACAAGCTTACTCTCTGACATTTTCCAGAAAAGTCTGTCTAATCCAAGCAAACATAAATAGGGCTTCAATGATTATGAAGATTCTAAGTGTCACCTGATATGCTCAAACAAAGCAGCCATAAGAACGAGCATCGTCACACACGCTGCGGGTTGACAAAAGTTAGGACGTTAAATCTCCAGTATATCAGGCTGTGTCCCAAAGGAAAACGGTATATTTTGCCTCTCCTCAGTCTCTTGCCAGACTTTGTTTTTGGTCATCTTTTTGCCAAGGAATTTGGAACATGTTGGCCACACACAACTGTCTGTGAAACCTTGTATTGTTGATAAGTAGAACAATAAGAGAAGAGTTAGGCAGCCCAAGAGAGAATAAACAGAATCTGTAAATTCCACAGGTCATATAGAATTTTTCTATAGAACGTTTGTAGCCTATCTGAAAGCTGATGTAAAATTGTCTGGGGACAAGTTCTGCAACGGATTTCTTCATTCAAGCTGTTTCTTTTAGCTGCACCCATGTATGTGAGATGAGAAACAGCAAAGCATTGCTGAAAAGATGATTTGCTGCTACAAAAGACACCAAACCCTGAAACAGGTCTTATAGCGCTTTGACTAATTCTCCTTTAGAGTCCCATTACAATTACCCAGGAGTGTTTCGAACCTCTATAGCTCTCCCCATAGGCAAGCACCTGCCTCCGGGGCTGACATGCTATAGGTTGAAAAATCCCCAATCCCGACCACAGCTAGTTGATGACAACTCCTTTAAAAAAAAACAATCAAAAAATGACAGCAATGCCTAACTTTGCTTGCAATTTTTAAGGAAACACTTCAGAAAGCAAGAAATGCTACCCAGTTTATATAGCAATAAACAGAAACCTGTTTACAAAATTAATACTGGAATGGAAAATGAATCCAGTTTTAGTTCACAAAAGTTTTAAAGATTAGCATGTATTAATGGAGTTTTGGTGAATCTAATTACATGCATAGTCTAAGTTGCTTGTGCTGCACATAAAATTTCCTTTGATCTATATGAGTGACAGGAACAAATATCTCAGCAATACGTAAGCACGATGGGATAGGATCTATTTTTTTTTTTTTGTACTCTTTTATTCCACATGTCAGAGTGTTCTAGATAGAGAAAACTATGTTCAAAAATGTCAAAGTTCTATATACCAATAACACTTCAAATTCTTATCTTCTTGATTCTTTATCCCATTGTCTTCTCCCATTGTCTGCCCAACCATTACAAAAGCACTCAGTTTTCATTGTATGGCCAATATCAGCAAACACCATTACTGGGAAGTTTAGCTCCAACAAATATCATGGTTATTCTTCAAAAATAGAAACAAATTAAGTTTGATAAAGTCAGGAAGGGATAGAGGCATTTAAAGCTTGCATCTCAGTTCTTCCTGGCGCCTCACATCTCCAGAGTGAATTTCTTTTTCTGTTTGGAATGTACTATGTTTATTAAGAATAATGGAAACTTTAGTTCTGCATCATGTGTCACCATCTAGAAAACACAACAACGGGCATGAGTGCATTAGAATCTCCCAGTTGTGTCAGAGTAGGAAGCATAATCTCAATTTTGTATCTAAGGAAGAGGAGGAATGGAGAGGTTATGAGACTTGCTCAGCATGATACAGCTAAGCGATGATCCGGGTCCTGGAATCTACTTTTTGCTTCTCTGCTTTTCCCATACACATCTCTGGACACACACTTCTACACCTCTGCAAAGATTAAATTTCCCTATATTGACCATTATTGTTATGATCCCCTAAGTGATTTGCGGGGGGGGGGGGGAGTAAATTATTAATAAAATCAATCTCTCTCCTCTGTTCTTGTCTGTCTCTTTCTCTTATCCACATACACACACACACACACACACACACACACACACGTATATAGACATATATTTTTTCTCCTCCTCCCTCTCTCCTCCTTAAATTCATATTAGTGACCCCAATACCTTCAGCCGCAAAAGGAAACACAAGTTGACAAACTAGCCTTCTCTGCTTTCATTGAATTATACGTGCATGCACACACCACACAGACATACACATACAGGATTTCTTGTCATCCTTGTTTTCACAAGAAGGGCATATAGATGTTCTTCTTCATCTTTTTTTTAGACAGCAATACCACATAGGACATCACTCACTCAGGGATGCCCCTCTTGATAGCATCACTTGGTTCCAGTGTTTTGCTACCGTGAACATCATCACAACACACATTTTGTACATATATCCTCATGCGCCACTGCTTGTATTCATGTGGCATAGACTCACAAGAGGAAGAATGCTGTGCCAAAGGTTATGAGTATTTTCAACTGTAATACATTATCCAGTTTACTTTTTAAAAGAACTTACAACTCTTTAATTTTCTACCAGCAACGTATGAGAAAAAGCATAAAAGCATTTTCCTTTAACCAAGATGTCTTTTACAAGGATTCACATACACACACACGATTATTTGTATTATTTTGCAAATACATCCTAAAACATTCAGAATCTTCTCAGAAGGCTTCTGCACTTGTTTTAGAAGATAGGAGGGGGAACTGTGAGACAAAATCCCCATGATTTGGACGTTGTGACATTATGGCACCATTCTAAGGATGAGGGCCCAGAAGAGAGCATGGCCACGATCTGCGTGGCAGCGGAATTTCATTAAGGTCCTTCAGAATCCAGCCATGAACACTCGAACCTCACGGCAGTGCTCTGGAATGCATTTCTCCCTCTGATGCACCATCCAGTTACTTTTCATCCAGCAGCTCTCCCTTCCTGGCTGGGATGTCAGAGATGGTTTCCATTACCCTCTGGTCACCAAATTGTCATTCTGGACATGTGCCCTATACAACTAACACCATTCAAGAGTATGTAAATATTTTAACATATCTTTGGTGGTTTTCTTCTCTCAGTGGAAAATAGGCTTATGAAATAGGCCCAAGAAAAAGAAAACAGTTTGTAGAAAGCGTGAAGCAATCGGTCATTAATTACTAGAGGCTTTATTGTTACTGAATCACAATAAACTGTAAAGAGAAAGTATGAGTTCATAAACATTCTGCCTAGTAATTGTTTTAATCTGAAACTACTGCTTTGTAACATTTTAACTATTATAATTGAGATAATGCCCTCAAGGTAAGTATCCATAAATCTGTAATCTTTACTGAACGGCACACTCCCCTTGAAAAGTCACATAGTCCTGGGGTTGGCCTCTATAGAAAAATGCCATTTGATGTGTCTACTTGCCGAAATCGAATGATTAGAAGTGAGCTTCTCTGCCTATTCTATGTTACAACATCTTTAAAGAAAATTTTCTAATCTCCTCTTCATTTATAAAAATTGCTAATAATGTCAGGAAAGACTCCAATGAATCACTAACTCCATAACCTTCAGAATTCAGACCACTGATAGACACGCCCCATGAAAAGTAGTGAAGGGCACAGGAGGAAACTGCTTTTAGTTGTGCCCCTATAACATATGTTACTTTGATGCTCTCTCTTCTCCAGCAGGAAAAATACCTTAACGCTTTATTTATAGGACTCATCGTATCCTGTTAATTATTACTGTGACGCTCCAATGCTTTCTCTCCGAATTTACTCCATCTCTCTTTCATTGTAAAGCCTGGAATTGAAGCATGATGATATCAAGTAAATATTCAAATGGCTTGTTTTGATAACCTTCGTTTCCTTTAGTCTTTTTTTGTAAGTGTATATGTTTAGAGAGAGAAATGATTTCCCAGAGGTTGTTGGATGAAAAGCTCCACGGTTTTAATACCCTTAATACTTCAAATTAAATTCCAAAATTAGTAAAATTTTAAAAACGAATGTTAAAATAGTTTAACCAGGTTATTCTGAGAACGTTTGTGCCCAGGTTTGTCAGCACCAGACCACCTACAAGAAAGCATGAGTCTTGAGATGTGATCCAGAGAGAGCAAACTCACAGCTGGATGGAAAACAAGCAGGCGCGTGATGCCCATCTCTTTCACGGACAGAAATTGCGTCTCCATTTGCTGCTCTGGTTCATTAGCTAGTTTTCACTCTGCTTTCTTATTTCCTGTACTTGATAAAACAAAGATATTTATGTTTCTACACTGGATTTCAATGTAAAGCATCCTTATAGGATTGAGCAAGACTGACCGTCAGAATCTTAACCAATGAAGTAGTATAATTAGCCTATTTCAAAGGGAACACTATAGAACAATTTAGAGCAATAACAATTACAACTTAAACTGCATTAAAATACAATTTTTGTCATTTATGAATGATGTCCCTTTCACAAAATATTCAGATTAAACCAGAATTTTTTAAAAAATATAGTTTACAGGGGCCAGTCTGGTGGGGTAGTAGTTAGGTTCACATGCTCCACTTCGGTGTCCCAGGATTCACAGTTTTGGATCCTGGGTGTGGACCTACGTACCACTGATCAAGCCATGCTGTGGCAGCCATCCCACATATAAAATAGAGGAAGATGGGCACAGATGTTATCTCAGGGCCAATCTTCCTCAGCAAAAAGAGGATTGGCGAAAGATTTTACCTCAGGGCTAATCTTCCGCATAAAAAACACTACATAGTTTACAGGCCTTATACCGTAAAGAGTTCAGAAAACCATATAAAGTGGTTTTAATTTTTTAAAAAATTATTTTATTGAGGTCATAATTGTTTATAACATTGTGTAATTGCAGGCATACATTATTACTTATCAAACTATGAACAAAATGAAAAGACACACCACCAACTCGCAGAAAAGATTTGCAAATCATATGTCTGACAAGGGATTGGTTAATTTCCAAAATATATAAAAAACTCATACAACTCAACATCAGCAACAAAAAACCTGATCTAAAAATGGGCAGATGATATGAACGAACATTTTTCCAAAGAAGATATATAGATGGCCAACAAGCACATGAAAGGATGTTCAACATCACTAATTATTAGAGAAATGCAGATCAAAACTACAATGAGATATCACCTTACATCTGTTGTAATGGCTATAATCACCAAGACGAAAAACAACAAGTGTTGGAGAGGGTGTGGAGAGAAGGGAACCCTCATACAGTGCTGGTGGGAATGCAAACCGGTGCAGCCACTTTGGAAAACAGTGTGGAGATTTCTCAAAAAATTAAAAATAGAAAGTGATCTTACTTTTATGACAGTATCTGACACAAAGTGTCTATGAAGAGGAAAGAATAAATAAGACGGATATATGTGTACTCCCAATTTCTCTGCTGGCATTCAGTGCTCCCTAATCTCTACCAAAATTTAAGTCCTCAAAAAAATGTTTCCCAGGTTTCTTAACAGAGTAATTCTATTTGCATGATAATGAAGCCCATTGGTATGAAAGTCTCTTCAGCAATAACTCAGATTATGCCTCAACATCTGAGAGAATACTAGAAACACAGCTTCCTGTACTTACGGAAAATTCACAACCTACCCTTAGCAATTAATTTTTACATTTGGTAGCTATTGTAGTTTTATTTTTGAATGAGAAACAATGTCCCATTCTATGATACATAATCTTGATTTCACTCGATATCTGAAGATGTGTTCCTTAGTGGGAGACGAACCAGATAATGCTTGATATCTGGCTATAACTATAGTCTGGGGCAGAATCATACAACGGTTTCCTCACCGAATCTACTACTTAGCAAATGTGTGGCTAATGCTTATATGATGAAGTTTTTGAGAAGCAGGAAGTACATGGATACATGTTAACTCCCTTTTAGTCCCAGAATTCCTGAACTTGTGATATTGTATAGAATATTGTTTTATTTTTAATCTTAGGCTCTCAATATATCTTAGCAAAAAGAACATATATACCTCAACTCTAAGCTGTTCGTGTATATTTTATATTGTTATTGTGACATGCTTCAAAACAACAAAGCAAATAAATTTATAACAAATTGTAGTGAAATAACATGAAGGATCCTAAGAAATATAAATCTGTGAATCTAGAGATGAAACAATCTCAAGGTACAAGCAGCCTGTGTTTATAGAGAAGTCACACCACAAGGCATGACTACTTTTCCTTTTGGCAAATTCAAATACAGTGGATGAAGTGGAAGTTATAAATAAAGTCAACTTTGTATTCAGTAAAAAGGCCTCATTAACACATTTTTACTTTTAATTCAAACTGGCTGGGATATGCAACACTGTATGTCTCTCATTAGGTAAATTATTGCTAATAACAGGAAATGACAATGACAGCATTTCAGCAAAATGTATCTTTTGGTTATGTCCACTGAAAGACAAATAGTAGCTCAGAATTTACTTAATGTCATCACGAAAGGATCTGAGCCTGACAAGACGAGATGTACACTTGCATTCATATATACGTATCTAATAATATGTTGTATCACAATCACAAATACCTCCACGTTTCACTCTCTTCTTCCTGACACAGAAAGGGGCCAGGTTCAGTCCTCTGAGCTTCCTGACTTTAATCCTATGTGTCCGGGCACCCTCCCTCCTTCAGCTTACCTTTCTAGCTATTGTCTTCGGCCCCACTCACCCTTCCTAACCTATACCTCTTCATAGCAGCTTAAAGGTGAAAGTTACTGATAGAAGTTGAAAACTACGGCTTTTATTCTGGCGAAAAAACTAAGAGAAATAGCATTTCCCAATGAGCACTCCATGAGAAGTTAATAAAGAGGCTAAAAATGAAATATGCCCATAAGAAAATCAGAGTGCAAAAATTCCCTCCTAAATTTAACATGTTTCTTCACTGAAGAATGTATAATAACCTTTTATATGCTAAAGTGGATTGTGATCTCAAAACAGGTATGTAGCAGGCAGCGTTTACAAATTCACTTCACCAGTGACCTTTCTTCTTTTCAATTAAGCCCCTATTATCACATTCTGGAGCCAGTGTTCCCACAGAAACCACAGAGCCCAGTTTCGAGACTGCGAAAGGAAAGGGCGAAGCTGAGGGTGGGATTGGTGCAAATAGCCCTTTGGTAAAGATGGGGATTTTCACAAGTAGAGCAGATGCAGATGCGCTACGATCATTCCCACACCCCGATCATCCCAAGGTATCTGTAGGTAATATCTAGTCAACAGAGGGAGCAGCAAGTGAGAGAGAACCAGGCATGACAGGAAAATAGGGTCAGGACAAGGGTGAGGCAAGCGAGGCGCCTTGGGTACAAAATTTAAGGAGGTCTGTCCTTGCACGACCCTGAGAGTGAGAACCCTGCCAACGCTGTGCCGAGGCATCTCCCTCGCCTCACCCCAGCTCGGGCCCGAGAGAAAATGGACCATCTCACCTCATTCTTAGGGAAGGATTTTGCCTACCAAACCCCAGAGCTCTATTCTATTCCTATATTACCACACTCTGTAATAAATTTTTAACAATTAATTACAGATATAGGAAATGGTCTTTGAAAAACTTTCAGGAAATACAGAAGTATACAAAATAGAAAGTGAGGGTCTTTCTCCCCCACAATTCTACTTCTAGGTATTTACCTAAGAAAACCGAAAACACATATTCACACAAAAACTTGTACACGAGTGTTCTTCCAGCATTATTCTTACTAGCCAAAAAGCAGAAACAAACCAACTAATGAATGGATAAACGAAACGTGGTAGATCCATACAACGGAATAGTGTCCACCCCCAAACACATGTGCTACAGGGATGAATCCTGAAAACACAGGCCAAGTGAAAGAAGGCAGAAATGAAAGGCTACATTGTGCGACCCCATAAATATGAAATGTCCAGAGTAGGAAATCCATAGAGGCAGAAAGTAGATTAGTGGTTACAAGGTCATGTGGGGAGGGAAAGACTGGGAGTGACTCCTAAGAGATATGGGATTTCTTGTTGAGATGAGGGAAACATTCCAGAATTAGATAATGGGGATGGTTGCATAACATTGTGAACATAATAAAAGCTCACCGAATTGTACACTTTAAAATGGTGTAGTGTATAATATGTGAAATATAGCTCAACAATATTTTAAAAGATAAAAAAGTGAGAGTGTGTCCACCTTCATAGCTAGAATTTATACAGTAACTATTATGTGCAGGGCACATTTGTAAATGTTGTACTTCATTAACTCATTTAATCCTCAAAACAACCCAAGGAGGCATCTTTGAAAGACAAAAAACTTGAGGCACCCAGAAGGTAAAGTAATTCGCCCAAAGTCCTGCAGCTAGTAAACGACAGAGCTGGGCTCATAAAATCGGGCCATCTGGATTCAATGCTTAGGCGCCCACTAATTACCAGTAGTAATGATCATTAAGAGTTGGGGGCATATACTTCCAGATAATTCTCATTGAGGGAGTACAGGTGCACACGTGCATGTTTGTGTGTGTACGTAGATAAAAATTATACACCCAGGACCATACTGGGGGTCAGCAAACTACACTGCACAGGCCAAATCAGGCCCACCGACTGTCTACACACAGCCCATGAGCTAACAAGGGAAGAATGGCCTTTACGTTTTTCAATGGTTGAGAAAGAAGAGAATAAAAACAAAGAGAGTAGCATTTCATGACACATGAAAAGTACATAAATTTCAAACTTCAGTGTCCATCAAAAAGTTTCATTGGGACACATGCTCTGCCATTTAAGTTTCATCTGTGGCTGCTTTTCCACTACAAGAGGAGAGCTGAGGAGTAGCAACAAAGACAATATGCCCTCAAAGCATTAAGTATTTCTATCAGCCCCTTTACAGAAAAATTTTGCTGACCCCTGGTTTATACCATATCTCATACTCTAAAACTTCCTCTGGTCATTAAGCCTTATATCATGGCCAACCTTTTGGATTTCCTACAGATTTCCTCAATTTCTTTAAACGGCTGCAAAATAAAAATGCACCTAAAATTATTAAACCTTTCCCCTGTTGATGAAAATATCATACCCTTTACCAAATTGCTCTGAAAATGGCTGCATCAACTTATTTATCTCCTAATGGAATGTGAAAATGACCTGCATTTTGGTGGCCTATGTACCTGGACTTGGAGAAGTTTCATGACGGTCTCACCTGACTGCAGGCTCTTCCCTCGGCTGCTCAGTGCCACCCAACACGGGAGCTGAGTCCCGGGCCGAGCCCCTGGTTGGGCTGCATGGTCAGGTCAGTGTTGCATAGACTGCATAGAGGGACTCATCTCTCTTTCTTCTCAACTATTCTACCTTCTTAGCTTGGGCCTATTATACAGAAACTTCTGTTCTTTTATCAGTAGTTAGAAAAGAAGAAAAGTAGCTACTACTGTCTTGTCATGCTCCTGTAGTGGATACTGTGGTGGGGTACCAATTGCTCCCCATTCCATGTGGAGACGTCCATTCCCCTGCTGTTGGCAGCTCACGACTGTCAGTCATTTCTCTCTTTGGGAATTGCCTTCAGGAGAGCAAAGCTACCCTGCCTAATGCCATGTCCCCTTTCCAGAGGGAAATCCATCCAATCACTTGTCAGCGCAGGGACATAGAAGCCCATCCACACCAACTCAGGACAGGACAATTATAAAGGGCCATCCAAGCTCCCCAGCTCCCTGAAGAATCTCCTAAGGCTCAGCTGAACTTAATCACAGGGAGACTTCTCCTGCCCAATTCTTCCCACAGCCCACAAAGATGCTGCCCTGAGAACACAACCCCATAAATTATCTACAGTCAAATCTACACCTTAGAGTCTGTTTCTTGGAGAAACTGGCCCAAAACACTCCTCTGTAACTCTTCCCAAAGGAAGAGAGATGTGACATTTGAGATGATGCCTGGAGTTAGAAGAGCACAGGTGGCTCAGCCCCTGCCACTGCCCCTTTTGGTCCAGCCCCAGGCAGGGAGGTGCAGCCTCCTCCTGTGCCTGCCCTTTGGAGGGAGAGCACACCAGGGTCCTGCCTCAGATGATGCTTTTCAGAGGCAAATTTGAGCAACCAGCAATCTCTTTTCACAGAAAAGGGGCTGTAAACTGTGTGACAAGGAAGATGTCTATGGGAATCTTCTCTGATTCTCTAGATTAGGCAGGAAACCTAATCTAGGATTTCCAATTCAGCCCAATCAATGATTATGCTAATAATTTGATCTTCATCTGCTTGATTCCTTTGTCCTTGTTTCTCAACTGGGTCAAAACTACGGAATAGGGATGAATCATGATCCTCATCCCAAACCCACACTGACGAAGAGGAGCACTACGTACAGCCAGTAGGTTAATCTTCATCCCTCCTTACTAATCATTAATAGTCTAATTTAACAGTCCTAATAAATAATCTATTTTACCTATATATACAAGGAGATGCTACCCCCACAACTTCTTAGATTGGGGAAGGTCTTAGTTCAAAGCCAGCTTGAGCACTTGAGATTTAGGCAAGTAGTTCTCAAATGGAAAAACCAAGGCTGTTTCCTTACTTGTAAACGAATCTAAGAAGACCTATTTCAGACTTGGTTTAGGGATTAAAAGCAAAAAGATATATCTGAAGTACCTCTGGCAGTCCCTTGAATAGTGGGTACTCAATGAACGTTGATTCATAGCTCAGTAAGTATCAAGAACTATGGGTCCTTGGGTCCTCTCTAGATTCTTCAGAAAGAACAAAAATTTTCTCTTCTCCACTCCCAAAAGGTAGGAGAATGAATTCCCCCCCCTCAGTGACTACTTAAAGATGAAATTATGAACAATGAGTCAATGAATCAGGCCCACACCAAAGTTGACAAGTACAAAAGTAGATAACAAGTGACAGAGAATTAGAAGCAGAGAACAAGCAATCACGTCCATCTTCCCCTTCATGTTACAGAATGCACAGAGGGGGTGCTATAGACTGAATGTTTGTGTCCCCCCAAAATTCCTATGTTAAACCCTAATGCCCAAAGTGAAGGTATGGGGGGGGCGGTTTGGGAGGTGATTAGGTCATGAAAGCAGAACCTTCATGAATGGAGACCCCATAGAGTCTCCTTGTTCCTTCCACTATGCGAGGACACATTGAGAAGAGTGTCTGTGAATCAGGAAGCGGGCCCTTGCCAGACATTAAATGTGCCGGTACTCTGATTTTGGACTCCCCAGCCTCCAGAACTGAGAACTAAATGCTTGTTGTTTTAAGGCATCCGGGGACTGGTATTCCGTTAGAGCAGCCCAAAGTGACTAAGACAGGAGAGGACGTTCCCTTTGTCTGCTAAGGGCACTGTTAACCCTGCTAAGGGCCCTGTTAACTCTGGTCACACAGGCATCGCGAAGTGCTGGCTACACATGATGGCAGCTACTGAACTGGGACTCGACTCAGATCAGGCCCCAGGCATCAAACAACTCAAGAGCTGCCTTCTCTCTGCTAGCATGTGCAGAGGAAGAAGCGCCTGTGGTGGGTAGCCCCATCACATTCTCTTCTCTTAGAGAGGGAGAACCAAGGCCCCTGAGAGTTTGCTTAGAAAAACAGCTTGAACCCAGAGACTCCACAGGAAGCTGAAATGGGTGAGGCCAGGCAATGAACAACCTTGGAAAGCTCAGTGGAGAGAACCAGTAACCAAGATAAGAATGTTCCACTCATGTCAGGGAGAATGCCACTTGACCCTGGGCATTTACTACTCTGGGGAGTCTCTGCTGTGAAGCAGCATTCCAATTAAAGCTCCTGCACACTATAGAAAAACCAAGGACAGAGGGAGTTTCTTTAAACCTCTGGAAGGAGAGTCCTAATATGTCACAAGGTGTTCCCGGAAAAGAACCCAGGATTGGAGGCAGAGGTGGGCGACTGGAACGCAGAGTCTGGGGATGTAATCACTGACTCGATTTGTCTTTTTAGCCTCTGATGCCTGTGCTGTCAGGAACTCAAAACCAATAATACTGTTAACATAACTAGTCTGGTCCAAAAAGAAGCTCCAACATTTAACACTACGCCCTCAGAACTAGCGAATTCCAGAGAGGAGCTAAATGCTCTGTTCATAAATATTTCCCTTACCAGCTTTTTTCTAAATCTATTGAAAATAAACTTTATAGTAGTCTTTTAAGTCTGGTGTTATTTAAAATAGAGAAAAGGAGGGACAGAAATAGAGAGAGGAAGAGAGGAAGGATGAGGAGGAAGGAAGGGAAAAAGAGAGAAGGCAAAGAAGAGGAAGGGAAGTGAAGGGAAACCCACTCCTTTCAATACTTTTCTTCTTTTCAAAAGAGTAGACCATTGACTATTCTCAGAAAGCAGTTTGTTTTATAAATCATTAATAAGACCTAAAAAAAGGAGAGAAAGAAAAACTACTGACACATACTTTTTCTGAACTCTTTTAGGCCTTACACATGGTACAGAGCACAGACGCAGAAAGACTTAAAGAACAAGGTCCATTCTTTGAAACATAAGGTACTAGAGATCCCCATTCAAAGGAACAGATCACCAGCTGAAAGGTAGTCTTTGTCAAAGGGGAGAAAAGCTCCCAGGCCCTTCCCAGGCTGTACTCGCTGGGCGAGTCACAGCAGTTTCTGCAAGAACACAGGAATTGTGGCAAAATGCTTAGGTTCTCTAAGAATACTGGCAAAGTTTCACTTTACATATAAGAGAAAAAATATTTCAAAGTATTTACAACATCCTCCATTTCTCAATATTGATTTCTCAACTTCTCTTTATGGAAATCCCCTGGCTCACCTGTATCAAACCCCACACTTGGCACGATGTCCACGGTTCCGTGAAAGGCTCCAGCCCACGCTGAGGTAGCGGTGGTGACTGTTGTCGGGTCTGTCTTTGCGACATCACACTGGGGAGCAGGTATCCTGGCTGCACGCACTGACGGCATCAGCAGGGGCCCGTAGGACGGATCCAGGGCAGAGCCAGCAGGAGGGTGGTGGTGGTGGTGGTGGCGGTGGTGCATGTGGGCATGGGGGTGATGGTGCCGCATGTACACGTCATGCATGTGGCTGTAGGAGGGGCTCACCTGAGATGCCAAAGGGTAGTGCCAGGACTCAGACACAGGAGGGGGAGGGGCTGGGCCGGTCTGATGCAGGCCGTGTCCCGGCCAGGGGTTGGGGTCGGCTGCGGTAAAGGTGCCAGGGGGTGCAGTGACCTGGAAGTCAGGATGAACGCCACCCAAACAGGGTGCAGGTGGCGACTGGTAAGAGCTGGTCCAGAAGGAAGTTGGGAAACTACTCCGCTGGCTTGAGAGAGCTGAGCTGTCTGAGAAGACAGAAAAATAAATTACTTACAGAAGATTCAGTTTTAAGATAGGCTTGCCTCTACTTGTCCAATATTTGACAAGCAGGCTAATGAGTATGCACTTTCTGTCCCCACACAGAGGTGAACTGATACCAGGTAAGCCTCTGAGCTCCCGTGCCAAGTCAGTGCACAGGGTTCAAGTGCTCAACGGGTCCCCACCCCGCCATGTTTCCTTAGGGTAAGCTTCACAGTCCGAGGAGAGGTTCACATGTCTGGGGTTGAAAAGCTTCATTTCCTCCTGGGAGTCTTGCTGCCGTTGGGTCTGGACAGAGGTCACAAGTAACATGTGTCGTAGGTAAAGAAAGCTTATGCCATTGAAGTGATTCAGGTGGGTTGAAATGATCATGTTTACCAACTTCTTTCAAATGCAAATACAATTTTCATTCAAACTAAACATTTTAATGCCAAAGTAACACACAGAAGTAAGATCGCACTAAATTATGCTCACCAACACTCATTTTTCATCAACAAGAGTGTATTCCAAGCTTACTTTCCCTGTAGAGGTCTGGGGGTCTCTGGACTGAGAATAACAACGACAGTGACCAAACGCCCGCCACCAGCCAGTGGCTGTTCTTGGATGGTCTTCTTGGATCCTCACTGCAGCCCTGTGAGGTGGTTGTGAGTATCCCCGTTGCAGAGATGGGGAAATTGAGGCAGGGAAGAAGTCCAGGACTTCACGGCTGGCAAGCAGGAGACTGGGCTTTGAAGACAGGCAGCCTGTCCGGATGGCTGGCACTCTTCATAACTGCGCCACAAGAGGGCACAATTGTAACTACAACCCCAGCATGTAGGATTTGGTAAAGACTCTTCTGTGGAAATCATGAGTGGAGGCGATTCAAGTAGGAAAAATGGATTGAAGGATGGTGTTTGGGGAGGGGGAAACATCAAAGAATAGCACGTACAGAGAAGAGGAGGAAGCACCTCTGCGACTCCGCCTCAGCGCAATTTCTCCACTCAATTGTCAAAACATATCTATAGGTGACCCACTATGCACAGACACACGAGGTTGGGGATGACCAAACTGACGTTGCTTTTCCTCACAATCTGGAGGCGGACAGGTAAGTAAATGGACATGTGCAACGTGATGTGGTCAGTGCTCTCATGGGAGAAGCACAGAGAGGGACAGAAAGCAACAGCTAAACTGAAAGGGTGAGTTGGCTGGGCCTCGTGAAGAGGTCGGGAAAAGTGTTTTAGGCAAATGAAAGAGTGTGTGAAAAAAGGCCAATAATTACACACACACATACATTCACCCCTTTGAGGAACAAAAATGAGTTCAGTGGGTGGAAGCTGGCAAAAAATTAGACTACAGTGCAAGAAGGATTCAGATCGGTATGGCCTTGCCAGCCACATTCTGAATGTGGGCACTGCCCTGAGGAGCTCTCAGGCCGCTTTGAATGGTTTTGATCTGGGGAGTGTTATAGTCAGATCCATGTTTAGAAAGACTGATACCTCTAACTATGGCCTGTTGCCTACGGTGTGGTGTCACTGAATGAGCACTGGACTAGGAGTCTAGAAAGCTCAGCCAGAGAGCAAGCAGCTAAGCAATTACCCTATCTCATCTTCTGACCCCAAATGGATCTGTTGACCTCTCTGTGGCTCAGTTTCTTCCACTAAAATACGAGGCATTTGAATTAAAATTCCAAATATCTTCTGGCTCCATACTTTTACTATTCTGTGAAGTGGCCTATAAATTATTTCTATCCACTGATAAAGGTAAGGTTGCTCAGCACATTAGTCAGGCATGTCTAGTAAGATAGTATTTTCACACTGAGTTCCACACAAAAGAATCTAGCTAGATCTTTCCGTAGAATGAAGGATATCCTAAGAAGTACTCCGAAATAACAGCATTCAGAAGTCTGGTATATCCATGTTCTCACTTCATAAATTTACAGGACAGAGTTTTCTCACCTCAGGGAGAGTTTATATAAGTTGAATCAACCACCACATATGGCATTTGACTGACATCATCAGAGTGTCACTGGGGTGTTCAAACATTTCCTCTCTCCAGCTGCCCGAATGGCTGTGGCACCAGCCTTGCAACCTCTTCAATTCTCTTGTGGTCAGCCCTCCACCAGAGCCATCGTCATTCACCCCATTCATTCCGTGGACAGATAGCTATTCAGTGTTTCAAATTCAAGTCTCTCACCCACAGAATCTCCATAGATCTCAAACCTCTTGGGGAAATCTAGGAAAGGATGTCCTTCAAGCGGCAAAGGACGGAAGCGCACACTGTTCTTCGAGTCTTCAAACAGTCCTGGCAAACTTTTAACTGATTGACTTTGTTTCGCCACAACTACGATCTATCAGAAAACAGCACTTAGAGTCAAACTTACTGGCATTGAGGCAAATATGTTTTATGAAAGAAGTGTCTTCCTTTGACATACGAAAAATGGCTGCTAATGACAAGAAAAAATTGTGTAAGCTGTGAGATGAAAATTCACTTTGCCTTAAATGATGGCCATTTGTGGAATACTTCTGTCACACCCATAATGAAAGCTGTCAATGTTTAAAGTTTAATACCCATACAAGGAGTTTACAGAGGCTCCTTACATTACGTGGTGCAACTTTGTCACCATCAATCTGCCACTTTGCTCTCACACATCCAATCTTTGGGACCAAACCCTTCCTTCTCCTCATAACCTTTATCTCCTGGTGGAGCCAGAGTCCCATTATGAAAACGGTGGAAGCCAACCCACAGGCGTCTGCCAGAGATACCCAGCTCCCCTGGTGAGAAGCCTCCAAAATGTCAAAAGCACCTAGAGACGACGTCATTTCTCTGGATGCTTTCCTTTATTTATTTTCATTCATATAGACATGGACCCAATTTCATTTTAGAGATGCTTCAGCACTTTGGGCATGCACACACAAATGTGAACAATGAATAAATTCCTTACCAAAAAATGCTATTCTATTTATGAAATATTGAACTGTGATTAGTGAACATATTATCATTGAAAGTGGAAATCTATTTTTAAAAATGTACTCCATAAAGGCAGAACAAAGCTTTAAAATGCCCCAGGGAAAAATAAAATGAGAAGTAACTTAGTATTTTCCCAGTTGGTACGTCTCCCGAGATGAATATAAAGTTTGCAGAGATCTAGGCAGCCCCTTTCCAAAACAGTGTTGCATTTTACAAGTAAATGAAATAATATTGGATAGAAAATATGTTTATGAACAAGTCTACACTTCAAAAACACTATTTGGTATCTTATTGTTAAAAAAAATCTTGATACAAAGAAACAGATGATATGCTCTCTTTCATGCCTGGGAATCAATGAGCTTAGTTCATATGTATGTAAATTTTTTCATTACATGAATCCTTGCTTACGAGTACTTAATCACAGCCACATTTGTTGTATGAAAAGGGATATGAAAAACTGTGCACGAGCAACTTCCACGCAATATTACTTTTCAGGATAAAGGAGGCAATTCAGCACTATGTGACGTTAACACTCCATGGCGACTTTGGGCTGAATGGGACTGGGTATGCAGGTGATGTTAACACTGATAGCCTAACACGTATGAAAAGTCTAAACAGACTATGGTTCAGTTTGCATTAGGAATTAAAAAGTATCACTTACATACACACACATCCTTATTTATAAACAACAATAAAAAATGACAAAATTGATACATTACCCAGTACAATCCACCCAAAGCATACCCAGTGATGTCACTGTGTGATTTATACCACAGACACGTCTGAGAGACACAGAAGACATGGGACATAAAGTGGTTCTGTCTGTTTCATAGTAGATGGGGCTACCTTTTACATTAACTTTAAATATATGTAAAAGAAATCTAAGGGCAAAAAAAATTAAGCAAAAGAAAATTCAACATTTAAATTAAAAACTTAAACATTTTATTAATTTTGAAAAAATGAAAACTACATTAAAAGGACAATGGTACAAAAAATGTAGAATCTCTATCTTGTCATCTTAAAAATCTCTAGAAAACATATTCTTAGAATAAATAGTAATTTAAAATATCAATGTTAAAAGACATTTACCGTTTTACTAAGCTCAATGAAAAGAAAATGCTACTCCATTCTTAACATAAAAGGTCCTTGCTGTCATTTAATTCCCCATCTTCTTCTCTGCTTCCCATGAAAATAAACTGTCAGGTCAGAGGTGAAAGGGTATGTGTTCCGAAGTTTTCGGTCATTCAGGAATGAGGCATTACCATGATGTCCAGAGACTGCTCTCTGGTTATTTTGTTCTAGAGTTGCTCAGAATGTGCCTTTAGACTCTACAATGAGAGTTTCCAGTGGCAGTATCAGATTTCCACACTCCTTGGAGGCAGAACAAGGAGGAAGGTCAGGCCTCGCTTTCCTCTGTGTGTTTGTTCTAGACTTCCCAGCAGTGATGACCTCCAGCGCCTCCTGGAGATGTACCTAGTCTCCTTCCCAGTCTCACCCAGCTAAGGACACAGGCCTCCTCTCCTTTCTTCTCTTTGCTCTTTTAGGCTAGTACTCATTCTGAGAGGTCTTTCCTATGAGCATGAGTTGCTCCAAGCAGACACTATATAGATCAATCAACCAATAGGTACTTACTTTGCAACTACAACAATAAAAAATATCAATAAGTTTACCACTCAGCATGGTTTTTAAGTCAGTGATATATTTTGCTATGGTGCAACAAACTACTCCTCTTAAACACACACACACACACACACACACACACACACACTTTCTGTAATAATACTTGGGCACCGAGATCAATACATAGACATATTTGAAGCCAACATTTCTATTTGGATGGGGACAAGGAGGCAATCAGATTCATTAAGTTTCACTGAGAAGCCTTATTCAATCTCTATTAGAAGGTTTAATGGGACAAGAGGTAATTGATGCGAGGTTGTGCCAAATAAAGTACAGATATTTCCTGTTGACTGTTTGCCTAACAGCTGCAAAACACCTAAAGAGGACTTCCCCAGCTCCATCCAGATACACATGAAAGTATGACCATTATTCCATTGTTAGCTGACACTCCATCCTAATCTAAAGATTTACTGTGAAATATATTATGCAATCAAACATAATTCAGTTTTAAATTCCTTTGTAGCACTGTAGTACTTGTGCAGCACTGAAAAAACGGTATGCCATAAACTAGACCCTTTAATTTAATACAGCTGGTCAGCAGTTCCTGCATAAAGTATTCCTGCCATAGCCATCAACATTGTCAATAGCCTTGAATACCTACTATGTCCAAGACACTGGTTTTTGGCCAGAAATACAAACTTCCAGAAAACAACATTTCTGGATAAAGATCCAAGGCTCCAAATAAGTGGAAACTTAAGGTAGAGAGAAAAGGCATCTGATTTTCATTTAGTACTTTGCGTCAAGCCCTATGCCAAATTATTCATAGGCATTATCAAAATATCTTTACAATGAACCTAGGAAATGGGTATCAATAAATGCATATTATAGTTGAAGTTGAGCTCAGAGAGATTTTAAGTAGTTAATCCAAGATCACGTTGCAACCAGACAGTAATAAGACCCAAACTTGAACCCAAAACAAACAGAATCCAAAGACTGTATTATCCAAACCTATGTTGCTTTGGAAATTAATACAAAATCCCCAATAACACTCTTTACTAGATATGGGAAGCTCAATTAATCATACTTTTCTCTAAGATATTGCTTTCTAAATCTTTAACTACATTTTGTGGATCTCCTATGAATTGTATCCAAGTTATGTATCTTTATCTAAAACTGGCTAATTCACAATTAGAAACAACTATAGCAAAGTCGTATTCACAAGATGAGAGAGTCCAAGATGGCGGGCTAGGAAGACCAGCACTCACCTACGGCCATGGACACATGGAATCTACGCCTACATACAGAGCAACTCCTCCTACAGAAGAACCTAGGGCTGAATGAACAGCTTCTGCAAACAAACGACAGAGGGACCACATGGAGACTAGCAGGAGAGATGGACACACAGTATTGATAGGAACCCCATCTTCAACATGATGACCCACAGAAGGCAGGGATATCACTGAGGGGCCCATGTGCAGACTTGCACGCCCTGGAGCAAAGCAAAACAATAGCAGTCTAAAGGAAATTCAGACTACATGTGAAGGAAATCCATTTACTAACCCTAGAGCATTTGCCAAATGGGTGGGAAACTGCTGGACATCTCTTTGGGGTCAGAGGGATCAATGAGCACCATTTTTTGTATTCTCCCTCCACCTTGATAAAGCAGGCAAGAGCACACTCCAGGGGCTCTAAGCAGCCTTCCAAGGCCACCCCAGTGCACCCCAGGACCCCCAGCTCCAGCTACCCACCTCAATATGGCCCCAGCATGGTGTACCTCTGGACCACCCTGACACCTCTTCCAGCTCCAGTTACCCAATGGGGTAGCCCCAGCATGGCACACTCTAGTATGCTAGAACCACCCGTCCTGTCCTATGTCCTCCCTAGCTCCAGCCAAGCTGCCAAAGCCACCTGACACACACAATCTATACAGGGGATGCTCCTAAACAAGGCCACTCCTTCAAGACCAGGAGAGGTAGCTGTTTCACCAAATTAATAGAAACAAACATAGAAAATCAAACAAAATTAAGAGATGGAGGAATATGTTCCAAATGAAAGAACAAGATAAAACCACAGGAAAAAACCCTAATGAAACAAAGATCCATAATTTACTTGACAAAGAGTTCAAAGTAATGGTCATGAGGATGCTCACTGAACTGGGGAGAAGAATGGATGAACACAGTGAGAACTTCAACAAAGAGCTAGAAAATATAAGAAAGAACCAATCAGAGTTGAAGAATGCAATAACTGAAATGAAAAATATACTAGAGGGAATCAACACCAGATTAAATGATACAGAAGAATGGATCAGTGATCTGGAAGACAAAAGAGTGGAAATCACCCAATTGGAAGAGCAAAAGAAAAAAAGAATTTTAAAAAATGAAAATAGTTTAAGGAACTTCTGGGGCAACATCAAGCATACTAATATTTGCATTATAGGTGTCCCAAAAGGAGAAAAGAAAGAGAAAGGGGCAGAAAACTTATTTGAACAAATAATGGCTAAAAACTTCCCTAGCCTGGGGAAGGAAACAGACATCTAGGTCCAGAAAGCACAGAGAGTCCCAAACAAGATGAAGCCAAAGTGATCCACACTAAGACATATAATAAGTAAAATGGCAGAAATTAAAAAGAAAATCTTAAAGGCAGCAAAAGAAAACAACCAGTCACATACAAGCAAGCCCTAATAAGACCATCAGCTGATTATTTAGCACTTTGCAGGCTAGAAGGGAGTGGCAGGGTATATTTAAAGTGCTGACAGGAAAAAACTTACAACCAAGAATACTCTCCCCAGCAAAGTCATTCAGAATTGAAGGAGAGATAAAGAGTTTCCCAGACAAACAAAAACTAAGAGTTCATCATCACCAAACTGGCCTTACAAGAAATGCTATGGAGTCTTCTTAAGTGGAAAAGAAAAGGTCATAAATAGAAATAAGAAAATATATGAAAGAAAAAAAATACCATTGGTAAAGACAAATATATAGTAAAGCAGTGGCAGCCACTTAAAAAGCTAGTATGAACGTTAGAAGACAAAGTGGCAAAACCAAATGTGACTACAATAAGTAGTTAAGGGATAGACAAAGTCAAAAGAAGCAAAATATGACATCAAAAACAAAACACGGCAGGAGGAGTAAAAATGTAGTGCTTTTAGAATGTGCTCGAACATAAGTGACTATCAGCTTAAAGCAGACTGCTCTATGAAGAGGTAGATACATATGAACTTCATGATAACTACAAACCAAAAATCTACAATAGATACACAAAAACTAAAGAGATAAGAACCCAAATATAACACTAAAGAAAACCATCAAATCACAAGGCAAAAGACTAAGAGAAGAAGAAAGGATCAGAGAATAACTATAAAAACAACCAGAAAAGAACAAAATGGCAAAAAGTAAATACCTATCAATAATTACTTTAAATATAAATGGACTAAATGTTCCAATCAAATGACAGAGAGTGGTTGAATGTATAAAACACAAGGCTAATCTATGTGCTGCCTACAAGAGACTCACTTCAGATTTGAAGACACACACAGATTGAAAATGAAAGGATGGAAAAAGATATCCAATGCAAATGGAAATGAAAAGAAAGCTGGGTTATCAATACTTATCTCAGACAAAACAGACTTTAAAACAAAGACTCTAATAAGAGACAAAGAAAGGCATTACATAATGATAAAGGGGTCAATCCAAGAAGAACATATAACATTTGTAAATATTTATGCACCCAACATAAGAGCACCTAAATACATAAAGCAAATATTAACAGACATAAAAGGAGAAATTGATAAGAATACAATAATAGTAGGGGACTTTAGTATCCCACTACATCAATGGATAGATCATCCAGATAGAAAATTATAAGGGAACATTGGCCTTAAAAGACACATTAGACCACATGAACTCAAGAAATATTCAAAACATTCCATCCAAAAACTGAAGAATACATAATCTTTCCAAATGCACATGGAACATTCTCCAGGACAGATCACATGTTAGGCCACAAAATAAGTCTTAATAAATTTAAGAAGATTGAAATCATAATCAAGCATCTTTTCCAACCACAACAATATGAAAATATTAATTAATTACAAGAATAAAACTGCAAAAAACAGGAACATGTGGAGACTAAACAAGATGCTTCTAAACAACCAATGAGTCATTGAAGAAATCAAAGAGAAAATCAAAAAATAGCTTGAGACAAGTCAAAATGGAAACAGAGCTTTTGAAAATCTATGGCAAGCAACAAAAGAAGTTCTAAAAGGAAAGTTGATAGTGATACAACTTAAGCAACAAGAAAATTCTCAAGTAAGCAATCTAACTTTACACCTAAAGGAACCAGAAAAAACAGAACAAACAAGGCCCAACCTTAGTAGAAGGAAGAAAATAAGAAAGATCAGACCTGAAATAAATGAAATAGAGACTAAAAAAACAGTGAAACTAAAGGCTGGTTCTTCGAAAAGATAAACAAAATTGATAAACCTTTAGCCAGACTCATCAAGAAAAAAAGAGAGAGGGTGCAAATAAATAAAATCAGAAATAAAAGAGAAGTTACAACTGAGACCATAGAAATACAAAGGATTATAAAAGACCATTACAAACAATTATATGCCAATAAACTGGAAAACCTAGAAGAAATGGATAAATTCCTAGAAACACACAAACTTCCAAGACTGAATCATGAAGAAACAGAAAATCTGAATAGACTGATTACAAGTAATGAAATTGAATCAGTAATCAAAAAACTCCTAAAAACCCCAAATTCCAGGATTGAATGGCTTCACAGATGAATTCTATCAAACATTTAAAGAGTTAAGACCTATCCTTCTAAAATTATTACAAAATTTGAAGAGAAAGAAACAATTCTAAACTCATTTTACAAAGGCAGCATTATCCTGACATCAAAACCAGACAAAGACATCACAAAAAAAGAAAATCACAGGCCAATAGCCCTGTTGAACATAGATGCAAAGATGCTTAACAAATATGAGCAAACCAAATTCAACATCATATGAAAAGGATCATACACAATCATCAAGTGGGATTATTCCAAGGATGCAAGGATGGTTCAACATCTGCAAATCAATCAAAGTAATATACTACATTAACAAAATGAAGAATAAAAATCACACAATCATCTTAATAGATGCAGAAAAAGCATCTGATGAAATTAAACATCCATTTATGATAAAAACTCTCAACAAAGTAGGTATAAAGGAAATGTACCTCAACATCACAAAGGCCATATATGACAAGCCCACAGCTAACATCATACTCAATGGTGAAAAGCTGAAAGCCTTTTCTCTAAGATCAGGAACAACATATAACACCCACTCTCACCGCTTTTATTCCACATAGTACTGGCAGTCCCAGCCAGAACAATTAGGCAAGAAAAAGAAACAAAAGGCATCCAAATTGGAAAAGAAGCAAAAGTGTCACTATTTTCAGATGACATGATGCTATATAGAGAGAGACTCCACCAAAAAACTGTTAGAACTAATAAATGAATTTAGTAAAGTTGCAAGATACAAAATTAGTATACAGAAATCAGTTGTGTTTCTACACACTAATAATGAGCTACTCAAAAGAGAAATTAAGAAAACAATCCCATTCACAATTGCATCAAAAAGAATAAAACACCTGGGAACAAATTTAACCAAGGAGGTGAAAGATCTGTACTCTGAAAACTATAAGACACAGGTGAAAGAAATTGAAGACAACAAAAATAAATGAAAAGATATACCATGCTCATGGACTGGAAGAATTAATATTGTTATAATGTCCAAGCTACAGGTTCAATGTAATCCCCATCAAAATAACAATGGCATTTTTCATACAACTAGTACAAAGAATCCTAAAATTTGTACAGAACCATAAAAGACCCTGAATAGTCAAAGCAATCTTGAGAAAGAACAAAGCTGGAGGTATCATGCTCCCCAATTTCAAACCATACTACAAAGCTATAGTAGTCAAAACAGTATGGCACTGGCAAGAAAACATGCACATAGATCAATGGAATAGAATAGAAAGCCTAAAAATAAGCCTGTGCATATATGATCAATTAATCTACAGCAAAGGAGACAAGAACATATAATGGAGAAAAGACATTCTCTCCAATAAATGGTGTTGGCAAAACTGGACAGCCACAAGCAAAAGAATGAAACTGGACCACTGCCTTAGACCATATTAAAAAATCAGCTCAAAACGGATTAGGGGCCAGCCTGGTGGCCAAGTGGTTAAGTTTGCGCACTCCGCTATGGCCACCCAGGGTTTCGCTGGTTCGAATCCTGGGCACAGACATGGCACCGCTCATCAGGCCACATTGAGGCGGCATCACACATACCACAACTAGAAGGACCCACAACTAAAATATACAACTATATACTGGGGGGATTGGGGGAGAAAAAGCAGAAAAAAAAAAGATTGGCAACGGTTGTTAGCTCAGGTGCCAATCTTTAAAAAAAAAATATGGATTAAAGACTTAAATGTAAGATCTGAAACCATAAAACTCCTAGAAGAAAACATAGGCAGTCACCTCTCTTACATTGGTCTTGGTGATATTTTTTGGAGCAGTCTTCTCAAGCAATGGCAACAAAAGCAAATATAAACAAATAGGACTACATCAAACTAAAAAGCTTTTGAACAGTGAAGAAAACACTCAACAATAGAAAACTGCAATCTACTGAATGAAAGAAGATATTTGCAAATCATACACATGATAAGGGTTAACATCCAAAATATATAAAGAACTTACACAACTTAATATCAAAAAAACAAGCAGCCTGATTAAAAAATAGGCAGAGGACTTGAATAGATATTTTTCTAAAGAAGACGTACAAATGGCTAACAGGTACATATAAAGATGCTCAACATCACTAATCATCAAAGAAATGCAAATCAAAACCACAATAAGAGATCACTTCACACCAGTAAGAATGGCAGTTATCAATGAGACCAAAAAAAACAAGTGTTGGTGAGGATGTAGAGAAAACAAACCCTCATACACTGTTGGTGAGAATGTAGACTGGTGCAGCCACCACGGAAAACAGTTTGGAGGTTCCTCAAAAAATTACAAATAGAAGTACCATATTGATCCAGCAATTCCACTTCTGGGCATTTGCCCAAAGGAAACAAAAACAATAATTCAAAGAGACATATGCACCCAATGTTCACTGCAGCATTATTTACAATAGTCAATATATGGAAGCAGCCTGAGTGTCCATTGGTAGATGAATGGACAAAGAAGGTGTGGTATATATACACAATGTAATATTATTCAACCATCAAGAAGAATGAAATATGGCCACTTGCGACATGGATGGACCTAGAGGGTATTATGCTGAGTGAAATAAGTCAGATAAAGACAAATACTGTATGATTTTACATATATGTAGAATCTAAAAAACAAAACAAATGAACAAACAAAAGAAAACAGAAACAGACTTATAGATACAGGTAACTAATTGGTAGTTACCAAAGGGGGAAGGGGTGCAGGAAAAAATAGGTAAAGGGGATTAAGATGTACAAACTTGCAATTATAACAAGAATAAGTCATGGGGATGTAAGGTACAGCATAGGGAATATAGTCAATAACACTGTAATAACTTTGTTGGTGACAGATGCTAACTAGACTTATCCTAGTGATCATTTCATAATGTATATAGATATTGAATCACTATGATGTACACCTGAAACTAATAGGATATTGTACATCAATTATACTTCAGTAAACAAAAGTAAAAGAAGCAAAGTGCTATTCACAAGTGGAAAGTAAACAATACATTTGAAATCACAGAAATTTTACAGAGAAAAGATTTCAACAATCACCTAATTCAATGCTTATTTACAAATAAGAAAACTGTAACCAAAGATTTCATACAGCTTACTGCTGATAAATTCTCCATCAAGGACTTTTTTTTCTAATCCAGGGTACATGGTATGAACTCGGTTCATCTAACTCAGTCACGTAATCATTCAATTCATATTCATTCCAGATTTTCCATATAGAAATGCATTATCCTGAGCATTAGGGAAAATGACGTGAGATAACCGGATATGATATATGCATTCTCAGTGGGTGAGGGAGAGATGGAAATAGAGGAGCTTGCTGTGTGTGCCTGGGCTACCCTGATAAACTAAACTGCCATACAAAGCTCTAAAAATCCTTGTCTCTAGAAATCACTCTTCATTTCACTCTACACACGCCAGCATTTTTGCTTCTCATTGAACGCTCTAAGCTCAGTCCTTCCTCAGGGCCTTTGCACTGGCTGTTCCCTCTGCCTCGAATAATCTCCCCCTAGATATTCATGTGATGAGGAGCACTCTCACTTCCTTCAGTCTGTGCTCAAACAAAACAGTCTCAGAGAGAGCGTCTATTATCATCCTAAGCAAAGCAACAGCTTGCGTCTCATCATATATTTATTATCTGTCTCTTCCACTAAAAAGCTCCACAAACGTAGAGGCTGAGACTCTCCTGTTCATGACACAGGCCCACAACCTAGAGCACAGTGGGACCTGGACACTTGCTGCAGAAGTCAGGAAATGAGGCCAGAGAGAGATCTGACGGCCAAATTGAAGATGATGCCAAGAAAACTGTTTAACCATTCCTGAAACATTATCCTGATCCACCCTTTCTATCCTGAAATTTGGCATCTGTCCAGGGGGATTCTCCATTCAGTCACGTAGAGTATAGGAAAAACACTAAACTGCAAATTTTTGCATGTTCACAATACCTTGCTTAAAACTATTCTGGTTGTGATACTGTGACAATCACTCTCCCATCGAGCTGTAATTTAGGGCTCTCGTTCCTCTGTTGCAGGTGACATGATCACCAGGTGGCAGGGCCAGTGGGCGACAGGAGTAGGCCCTGCCTAGAGCCCTCTCCTAGGACGACTGTCTTCACAGGATTTAAGACTGATATCTCAAACTGTTCACTCCAGCCAGCTAACTCACTGACGTTTTCCTAGGTCACCCTCCACAAGTTATGAAAAGCGCTCACCATGTGCTATCAAATAGCATGTTGGTTGATTCCATAAGCATCTTAGACTTCCAAGGACTCAGCTCTCAGTTCTTGTAATATTCACTAGTCAATCAGCAGCTACACTTCCGAATCACCTCTATTAAGGTCACTTGAGTTTGTATTCCACCTTCCCCTCTCTAGTCACTGCTTATCTTAGTGTTGTTCACATTTGCTACTTTCACATTACTTTTTCTAAAAAGAAAAAAGAAAGAAGGTAGGAAGGCAGGCAGGCAGGCAGAGAGGCAGGCATGAAAGAAAAGCATCGTATCTACAGACCGGGCCAGGCAATCTCCTACGGCCAGGATCTCTCCTACAAGAAGCACAACCACCTCTCCAGTGCTGAGAGGGGACCAGCCACTCATCCCCTCTCACCTGGCCCCTACCACAGGTGGGTGATCAGGTGACAAGCCCTTCCTTGTCATAGGATCACCCGGGCACCGGGTCAGGTCTGATTCTGAGACTGTGACTCAGTATGTCTGAGTTTGGCGGCCTGCGATCTCTGTTTGTAACAGCACTAGATCAACAAGGATCAGATGCGAGCCTGCACTGGAACCCCTGGGTGGCTCACCAAAACAGATTAGCTACCCCTGAGTTTCCGATTCAGTAAGGTGTGGGGTGTGACCCAAGAATTTGCATTTCTAACCAGCCCCCACCTGATTCGGACATTCCTGGTCTTGGAAACCACATTTTGAGAACCGTTTTACGAGATGCTTCTTGCAACCAGGTGAGCTCAGGAGAAATGTCCATAACACATTCCTCTAAAACTACTACTGGGACGATGTATTATCTTTTCTCTAACCTTGTAATTATCCCAATCAGGACGTTACCCAACGATTTTCTATGTGTCCAATTCAAACACACCTCTGTGACGTCTATGTAGAGGGAAAGCGAGAAAAGGATGCCCATTCTACTGCTTTCCTTTCCAGAGCTAAGAACAAGAGCCAAGCTAGGTAGACTCAGTCAATAATGTCTGGATTGTACACTACAAGGAGTAAACACCACGACAAAGCAGGACAGAGAGAGCTCTTAAGAGAACACAGAAGGCTTTCAAAGTCTGTATTCCTGCGTCAGACTCAAACCTCTGCTATGTCACCATGTAGCACCTAGTGGAATGAGCAAGAGCTAATTTTTAAAAGCTGATGCAGGCACGCCTATTATTTAGACATCCAAATTGGGCCATCGGGGCTTAAGGAATGGTGCTTCTCAGCTCGATGCTGCCACTATAAACTTGAGCTGGTTGCATCACTACTTTCCATGAGGAATTAAGGGGTGTGACTGCATCCTTTCCAACCCCACATTCCACATGTGACAAAACGGATCCAGCTGTTTGTCTGAAAGAAATTCCTTGCTGTCCTTAAAAATTAAAAAGCAAATGGATATCCGTCCTCCAGGGGCACGTCTCCAGCTGGAACCTGGTACAGGCAGTTGCGAAACAGAGACGGTGCCCTGGAGAGCATCTGCTTTTGAATTCTTACCTCGCCAGAGGGGGGTTAGCCCCATCTTGCTTTTTGAAATGGCAGATTCTGGATGGAGGGTGCTGGCTTGGCCCAAAGCTCTTGAGAAGTGTTCATCCACTACTGACCCAATGTCTCCCTGGAAATAAGTGAAAAGGACACAGCGAGAGTTAAGGTACTCCATCTCGGCAGGCTGGTCTTTCTCCTCCTCCTCCTCCTCCTCCTCTTGTTTGCTGGGAAGGGTGACTTCCAGAGAGTCCTGCATCTTGCTGTATACCGCTAACTTCTTCTGGGATGGAATAAACAAAACACAGTATCAAAGACAGTTTGTAAAAAAGCATTAACTAGTTAACTTTTCACTTAAAAAAAAGAATCTAAATATTAGCACATGTTCGCAAACTGATTGTTTTGCATCTGCTCTACTCCATCCTTCCCCTCCCCAAACCAGCCTTCTCCTTCCCATCCTGAAAGAAAGGCTGTTATTTCAAATGTGTAAAAGTTTTAAAACTCCATTATCAAATGGTATGTTTTCAGTGTGAAAACAGGTTTGTTTTTTTCTTAAACTAGATACACCAAAAGGAGAATGGCTTTAAAAAAAAGTGACTGATTCCTTCCAGTTTTTCTTCCCGTTTTCTATTTTAAAGATTTAATGTGCAACAACCTGAGAGCGTGGGATGGGGAGGGAGGGAGCAAAGGAGGCCTGCCTGTCTGCCGGACGGGTGGAGAAGAAAAGAGCTCCTCATAAACGGAATACGCTAAAATAAAAACAGGAATGTAGCATCTTATACAAGGATTTGGCAGATGTGCTGAACTCATTTCTCAAAAATCAAACCAAAATGACAAAATAAGTCTGTGTGAAGATTCATTCTGCATGGAACATATTTTTCAGATGTTCGTCTTACCACCATTATCATAGAGGGAGAAATGGCATTGCTGTGGCTTATAGAAAATAATACGAGATACCAGCAAGGGCTAGTATGACTTTCAAATAAAAATGAGACGGGCTTGATAATTTTAAAATATTTTTAAAACATACAATCATACCCATAATAGTAGTTAATAAACATCATGCCAAACACTCTTGTAAAACTTTCTATTTATTAATGACGCCCATTTAATCTTTATAATTCTATAACATGGTTAGTGTTACTATCCATATTTTAAAGATGAAGAAACTAAGGCACAGAAAAGTGAGGTAACTTGTCAAAGGTCACAGAGCATGTAAGCGCTGGAGCCAGAAGGCATAATAAACACATGCAGGTGTACATAGGCAGGTGCAAGTCTGTGTGGGAGGAGAGCAGGGGATATCCAGAGGGAAAAAAATCAAAAATTTTGTTTTGTATTATTTCTCTCGGTACTAAGTTTCTAGTTGTTACTTTCTTATTACTGCTTTTTAATATTTCCAAACATTTCTCATCAAGCACATATTACTTTTATAATCAACGACCTCAGTGTGAATTATGTATAAGAAGATAATGCTAAAGATCATAAAATTCATTATCCTAATGATGAAATGACCTCTCTATCCTCTGGTTGCCTGTAAAACCTATTCCTTTGTCATACCATTTTTCTTACTTCAGAAAAAAATGCATGCTGGGAAATGAATGTGAGTTGAAAAAAATAAGTCATTCTAGAATACTCAGTAAGCACATAGTTTTGCAAATGTTATCAAAACACATAACCCAGACTCTTAGGTTTCTAACGTAATTACTAGCTTCAAAATCTATAGCCTCGAATTATAAATGCATCATTCAATAAATTGAACCCTTCCCCCTGGCAATGAATATGCTGTTTTTGTGTGACATGGGTCCTAAAATGTTCAGGCATATTACGAGCAGCAGGTTATTATTTAGGGGCTGTTATTTATAAATATATACATTTCTTTTTATTTAAAATTTGTGTCAATATGGTTATCGCTTGGTGATGAATAGATAATTCATTCCTTGTGAGTGACCGTGCCTTGCCGATGAATAGCTGATTGTAATGACTGAGTGGCTCTATTTCTCACAATCTGTTTTACACAGATTTCAACATGTTTATATTTTAACTTCAATAGTGAAAACACCACAGTCACATAGGTTATGTATAAAATGAGAAGATTGATCTCAAGTGACCTCTAACGTTACTCCTAGCTTTAAATTCCATTATAAAATTAGACAAATATTACGATTTATTAGTCAAATCATGGTACTGTTTCTCTTTGTGCATGTGTATTTACCTGAAGTTATACTGTTTTAAGCACACACACACACTCTCTGCCGAATCTTCAGGCATAGCAAAAAGAAGCACTGTTTTTACATGAGAAGGAAATTAAAACTGATCTGCAGAGTAGCTTCACTGTCCACAAGTGTTCATTATTATTTATGAAACCGATTTCTTTTTCCTACTGATGTCCAGCTCAGCATCAGTGTGAGAGTTGAGTTTTGCATCTAATTGTTTCATTTGTTTAATTTTAACTTTTATTATTTAAATGAGAAAGCTCTGCTGTCTTAATTATCCAAAGAAAGGCAATGTTGTTTTTTACCCCAATTAGCAATTAATTCTTAGGTGAAATGAAATTAATTAAAGTTTTATATATATATATATATATATATATATATAGAAAAGATCTGTAAACTACAAATCCTGATATAAATGCAGCATAGTATTATGACCAATAATAGCAATAATAAAATATCAATTTTTAAATTGATGGCAGTTGAATATAATCAATAGATTTTCAATCTATTTAAGATCACACAATTTTCTAAATGCTACATAATTTCGTGTTATTGCTCTTCAACCAATTGTTGAATGGTTGGATACAAATAAATTAATTAATCTAAAAATTACACACTTTTAAATATGAAATGGGGAGAAAGTGAGCAAAATGTGACATTATGTAAAAATGCCATTTATTAGTCAATTTTCTAAAAACCATTCTTCTGTCAGATGCACTAATTCTCTATATTCTTTAGTATTTCATATATATGTAATATATGTCTGTATACATATATCTGCTTTTATATAAATATATACTGATACACAATTCTTTTTGATATGCGAACATCTGTGGTTCTATAAAATATCTATATTGACTCTTCTATTTAAGTAAAGTTTTTTGAAATGATTATAAAATATGCTTCCTTTTTTTTCTCTCTCCCAACCCTTTAAGGTAGGCCCTCCACTAATTAAATAAATTTGCTTGGAGACTATCAAACAAATAAAATAAAAAGGGAGCCTATGATACACCTACCAATAGGCAGGGCATAAGGCATCTCTACCATTCCTTGTTATACTTTTTTCAGATAAAGTAGGTCAATTTTCACAAATTGTAGTGAACCAATTTAGATATTTACATTTACACACACACACTCACACATCCATTTACAGCCTCACTACCAACTCCACTGGTTGAAAGAATTCCAAAGTATCCAAATGGCCTAATAGTTCCCTAAAATGGAACATGCAATTTGCATAGATTTTTTAAACATGCAGCGTGAGCATGAAGAAAACAGGAACACAGAATTGAAACAGCAACTGATTCATACATGGCCAATCCCACCACCCTACTGTTCTTCTCCAGAGGCTCTTAAGCCTCAACTACTTTCCCTGCTCTGTGCTCTGGTGACTGTGAATCAATTCTTTGCCTTTTCCTTAACTAAGGAGATACTCATGTGCGCTTTTGCCATATTCTGTATTCATTTGGTCTTTGCTCCTTGGAATGAAACTTCCCTGGTGTTATCTTCTTTCTTGAGAATAATATAGAAAATTCAAAACGTTGAGAATAAATCTCAAATCATCAGAACCTAGATTTCCTGAATCAAGGCAATGCAGTTCACACGTTTCTTCAAAGGCACAATCATTTCCTAAAAATACTCCAATCTCTGAAAAATGTTCATACTTTTCTTAAGAGACCCTGAAGAATTGTTAATAAAAATAAAGTCATGAAAAGGAACTTCAAGGACTATAAGTTGGTTTATTTAAGGCACATTAGCCAGGGACAATTTTTCCCCAGGTGCAATGACCTGGAGTTAGGTGAAACAATGATGGATGGAGTTAGCAGACATGAAGTTAAAACTAAGTCACAAAGAGGTTAGAGCTGCAGTGTGAAGAGTCGGCCTCGCGGGCAAACCACGCCCAGCCACCCCCCAGCCTGCCATCAGGCACGACAGAAACAAACTCGCCCAGGAATGTGCAGGGGAAAGGATTTGTCTGACAAGAGAAAGACTTCCACGTCAGGAGCCAAATACCACGAACTCCCCAAGGCTTAAGCCTGCAAAACGCCAAGTGATTACTGTGCATATGTGGAAACTTTTTTCCTAAGGAAACAAAAGTATTTTAATGAATCATTGGATATTTGGAAACAGCTTTCTTAAAAAAAATTTCTTCTGGCTATCTTCTCTAAATGCAACCGTTCTTTTATGTTCAAAAATATGGTGGAGCATTTAAGAAAGGACTACTAGCTGGGAATAAAGATCTCGAAATTAGAAAGTTCATAAAAGCAGTACATTGCACTTTGATCACATTTTTTTTGAATTTACTTGGATAACAGAGCTTTAAAAATATCTCGGAGAGCTTTGAAATTTTGATCCTTGGCCTTTCTAGAAGAGGAGGAATCAGGTTAGGGGAAGGTGGGTCAGGATAAGGAAGATATGCCACAGCCCTTCTGTGTATTTCATTTCACTTATCCCTCACACACACGCAATACTTTGTCTGAATAATAACTCCTAATTTACACACACAAAAACTGACTGACTTGGCTAGGATCATCTAACTACTAAGTGACAGAGATGGAATTAGAACCTATTTCTGTCTACAATGCACATACCAAGAAAATAAATGAAAGAAAATGAGTCTCTATATGATATTTATTTCAATCGAATAAACAAAGAGAAGTCCACAGTCAGCATGGCATGACACGCTAACTAAGGAGAGTCTAAAGTTATTTATAACATTAAAAGAATTAGAGATGTAAACATGTATCAGAGGTATAGCTATTAAGTCATGGAGTAGATGTATATCTAGATGAAACTGAACTTCTATATCTAAAAATGTATTGTCCCCTTGGCAAGTCTGATACATAATCCATTGCCTACCATTTTTCTGGAAATCCTATTTTGGAAATGTGAGCAGCACCAGTTTGTGAGAGACAGTCACACCAAGAGATTCTATATTTTTTTGCTTTTTTAAAAAAATGTTTTTCTTAATAGTAGGCAAGAGCAAACCAAAAATATTATTCCTTAACATGGTCAGCTATTTTTGAGCACACTTGCCTCTCAATGATTCTGGTCGTTAACAAAAATCAAACTCTTCCCCTCCAAGGATGAAAATTTTCCAGTTTTGAGGATGTTCAAAAAAAATGTGCCACGGGCTTAGAGAGAATTTCAAAATTTGCATTCCCAAAATGTTTTAAGCAATGATCACATCATAAGGGTATGTATTCTCTCTCAAACCGATGACTTTGAATACAATCGTTTCTGAAGTATAAATTTCTGATATGTTTTTTGTTTGTTTGTTCTGGGTTTTTATTAACGTTTTTTTTAAAGATTGGCCCTGGGCTATCTGTTGCCAATGTTTTGTTTTCCTTCTTCTTCTTCTCCCCAAAGCCCTCCAGTACAGAGTTGTATCTTCTAGTCATAGGTTCTTCAAGTTCTGCTACGTGGGACGGGGCCTCAACATGGTTTGACGAGCCATGCTAGGTCCGTGCCCAGGATCTGAACCAGCGAAACACTGGGCTGCCAAAGCGGAACAGGTGAACTTAACCACTGGCCACGGGGCTGGCCCCATCTAGTATGTTTGTATAATCCTATTACTAGACTTAGGGTATGATTTCACTTTTTAAAATTTATCTGTTATTCATCAAATTGTCAATTAATTCCTATTTTGTGCCACTAACTGTGCAAAGGCTTGGAGCCACAAAGATGAAATTGTTAGCCTGTCCCTAAGCTCAATCTGCTCATAGTTGGTTGGGAGAGCACTGGAAGAGCCTCAGGGTTTACCCACATGGCTAATTATGTTATTTCTCTAAGTAGCTAATATTTAAAAATGAGAAAAGGTAGAAGGTAACATTAGGTAAATTACTAATTGTTTTCCTGTTTCTGAGGAAGCTCAGAAGGAAAAGGAACACAGTAGAAAGAGAAGTGGAAAGAGAGAGAGGATTTGACCAAAACCAGTCCATGAGTTCGGGTAAGTCATGGAACCCTGTGACCCTCAGCTTCCTCTTCTGAGAATGAGAGATTCTGACCTGATTGTCTCAAAGGTCTTGTCCAACTGCATATCCTAATAAGCCACACGCTGGAGCTCTAGAAAAACTCACATGTAATTTTGTCTCTTCTGCTAGCCGCCGCCTCTGATTTTGCAGGACACTAACCAAGCAAACCCTACAGACCACTGAAGACTAACTCATTTCCAGGCACAGCTCATCTAGCCCAATTCCTACCAATTCGTTTTGGTACTTCCTTTATCTATCTTCATAGTAACAAGAAAGGACGCATCCATAGAGCCCCCAACTAAATCACACAAGATCAAAAGTTTGGCATACTAAAACAACATAGTTCTAAGAGGAAGAGGACACCTCTTTACTTTAGGTCATTGTTTCTTTCTTTTTCTTTTTTCGAGCTCTACTAAAGTACGAGACAAGTGAAAAATAGTTCAGTGACCCCAGTTCAGACCCTTGTAAATTACTGGCATCAATCGGGTATCCTCTGAAATATTTGCAAACACGGCACTTAGGACTCATTTCTAGCAGCATGCATTTGGGTCTAATGGTTCAAGGCACTCTTGGGGTCTTCCTAAATGAATAGTTAAAGCAGAAAACCAGCTGCTTAAAGAGATGCTTTTTGAAAGATTCAGGTCAGAGTTTTGCCCAAAATTATTTTCTTCACTGTCTCTGCCAGAACCTGGAATTCAAGTATTTAGAGAGCCTTGGTTTCTTGAATGAAAATGTTTTTTAGAGACCGTACCTTAAATTATTATCTATTACTAGATGTATTAATTTTGGGACTTTTTAAAAAGCTAGCTGGAAAACAGGGCCTATGGGAATGGGATCCAATTTAAGTGCCCAGGTTTTAGAATGACAGTCACCTAACTCACAAGTTTGCTTTAGGATCTGCCCTATGCATCACAAGCATAATATTTTTAGTCTCATTGTAAATTCCCTTTGCCCAGAAATATACGAGACAGAAATATGCATACTGCCCAACACGGTCAGCACAGCATCTCTTCTGTAGTAGCTCAAACAGTTACTGTACAGGATGGTTCTACCCTCTGAACATCCTCATTTCCCTCGATGTGAGCCATGTGCCTGCCATCCCCAAGTCTTTGATATGCGAGACTTTCCTGAGTGCTGGGTGAAGTTGGACTTCCCTGCATTTAACCAAAATGCCCTTCACTTGAATTCCCAGAGAGTGTCACCTTGTCCCAGCATTTGGTCTTCTGGTGAACACATCCTCATTATGCATGATTTTATGGATTTAGAGCCTGCCCTTACTATCGTTATTGTAATCTCCATTCTGGTTGACTGCCAGAGACAACAGTTCAGCTTAGTTATTTTAAAGTTTAATTTTTCCTCTAGCTTTGAATTTTCTGGCTGAAAAGTTATTGGGAGCATAAAACTGCGGGGCACTTTAAGCTTCTAAGTCTCTGCAGTCAAGTTACTTTGTGTCGTGTGGAATTATAGGGGCTGTTCTTTCTCAAAGAAGTCCTGTATGAATTCTTATAAATCCACTTAAGTCCCTGCTTACAGTTGCAAGAAAATTAGATCCTCCACCTTAAATAAGTTGACTGTGTATTGAAACTATTTAAGCTGTAATTGTACTCTTTTCTTAATGAATCTAAACTTACATTGGAATGGCAATGATATATGAGGCACTTAAAACTAACTGTTAACGCCGCTTCCTGCATATTATTTTAAAATAAATAAATGTTCATTTGTTAAGTGGATATTCTTCCTCATCAACAAAGGATGCAACAAGGATGGCAAAAGTCATTAGCATAATACAAATGCTTGCAAAAGGACTTTGGAATGCCCAAACTAAAAACATACACTACCAAGGACTTGGAAAGAATTTCAAGCTGCAAGGCCAAAGAATCTACTGCATATTAATCTTCTTTATCAAAAAGTTGATTTCGAGCACTGAAGACAAAAATAAGCTTATTGTGCAACAGCGGAAAAAAAAAGCTTAGAGGCTGCAAGGCATGGTGGAAAGATGCTACACTGGGGAGCAGGGGATCTGGTGGTCCTAATTTTGTCACTGATTACCTTTGAAACTTTTAGCCAGGCATTTCAGCCCTGTGAACACGCATTTTCCCATCTCTAAAAGAGGGGATAAAGTATGATTTTCCAGGGTTTTTTCCTGACAAACAGAATCTCAGAGAGGTTTTCTGACCTAACCAAGGCGGCAGAATCCAGAGAAAGAGTTTTAAAAACGCCTCACTGACATACAACTGCAGGCCTGCCTCCCAAGGGCACTTGAGTCTGTTAAGTGGAAGCGTGCATGCAGACTCACCCAGCTGTCACCCTCGGAGAGGACCAAGTAAACATGTCGAACTTATATGAAGTCCTAAGTGGGACTGTTAAAAAGCCCCTTTGCACAATTAGAAAACTGGCGATTCTTCTTCTCTGCTTTCACCGCCCCCTCTGGAAACTACACAATTCTGAAAATTTGCTTAAAGTATCTTCTTAACGTTAACATTATGAATACATGGGGGGTGGCTTCAGACAACAGACAGTCTGCACTTAAGATGAGAAATCCACTGAGTATGAAGGGAATCTATGATTTCATATTATTTCCCTCAATTTTTCCTGACACATATTTTGACAATTTTTCTCTCGGTTCCTACTTTCCCTGTTAGAATACAAGTACATTCCTTTCTGCACACGTTCTGCACTGTCATCATGCCTCGGGAGCATGTGCTGAGAGACTGAGTTAAGAGTTCTCCCGAGGAGATGTTAGCAACTGATGTATTAAGGCCATGAAGACACGGTGGGCCTGGAGGCCGGGGAGCTCAGCATCCCTCAGCAAAGAGGGCTCTATAACACGCACTTTAAGATTAATGCATAGGCATGCAATTTCTAGGAATTAACATCAGGGGCTATAAAATTTATTTTTCAGATATATTTACATATTGCTTTGAATCATTTAGCCTGCTGTATGCCTAGTAACACCCTGCAGTGCAGCCTGATGTATACACAGTTCACTGTGTCCTTAAGACACTAACCTACTGCCTGCCTACAAGGTATAAGATGATCAATATAAAACTAAACTTAAAATTTGAAGTGTACATTTGTGCTTTTAGGGGAAAAGCTGAGAGTGCACACGCCTGGAGTATGAAATTCTATTATTTCAAAAAGGATTTTCAGCTATATGATCACACCTCAAGAGGAAAAATATACCTATGTTTAAAATCCATTATAATGAAGCATTTTGATATACCAATTTACAAGGACTTCAGAGATATACAGATTTGAGAAAAAAAACTCAGTTCAAAGGTTCACTACTACACTGGAATACAGAAGTAATACAAAACTTTAACATTCTCTTTTCTAACATTTTCTAAATGATCATTAAACTTTCTTTATAGCTCCATCACTTTTCCTGCTTCTTGTCCTTTTTCCTCCCCAAGTCAATTGCTCAAATGCAGTATGAGTTGTAGCCCTTATTTCTGTCTCCCAGGCAAGATGCTATTAGGGGTCACTTCCCATGTACGGAGAAAACAATCTTCATGGATAATAATGATAAAACCTTATGGAATGCAAAAACAACCAAAATATGTATTCTCGGATGACTGCATCAGGGCCAAGTCAATATTAGTCCCACTTCACCCACGCACTGCATAGTCTAAAAATGCTGTCAGCCTGATAAGAATTTCCTGATTTACTCTTTTTTCCAATAAAAAATATAGGTCATCAAAATAAACTCCTGACAGTAAAAGAACAGTAGTCACACCATCAAGTCTCTTTTTATTTTGCTGGCTGGTGAGGGTCAAATAGTCTCTTTCCTTGACAAGAAAAGTAATCTCAAACAAGCCATTTTAGTGAAAGCAGCATGAAAATTTCCAAGCTCACCTCTCAACTAAGCTCTTAAGGTCAGCGCAGCCTGACATCTCCTTGAGCGATACCCACAGAAGTCCAAAGTATGTGGAAGTTGATCATCACTTACTATACGTACAACTCATCAATGTGGACGATTCAAGGGGAAAGAAGCTTATTATTCAGTTTGTTGATGGTCTTAAGTGAAAGAATGGAATTTGGGCACTGAGTGTCAGGGTTATTGCAAAAGTTAGACAAAGTACTGGAGTGATTTCTGATTGAAAACTAAATTTTATGATTAGAAATTTATAATTTTTCTGATACTGAATTTTATTTTCTGGCTGAAAAGAATATTACAGTTCCAACCCACACCACAGATTCATATACTGATGGAATTATGTTCACAACTCCAGAAAATAAAACCTTATTCACAACTTCTACTAGTTCAAGTTATTTTTAAGGGGGGGAACACCTATCTGTATGTTTAGTAAAGTCTGAGTCTGTTGCTTGTCCACATTCCAATTGATAATTGGAGGCTTCTACAGTCTCTGAGACGGAGGAAAGGAGAGGAGGAAAAAGGGTGATTCATTTGGGATGGAGTGGTAACAAAGCACATAAAACTGATATCCAGCATCTCCTTGCCTCACCTGCCTCACTTGTACCTAGTTTTCTCCACTACCTATATCTCTCATACTTAAAGCCAAAGAAAAACAAACGGCAAAACCAAAATGTTTTAATCTGTCACCCTTAACCACAAATTACAAAACGCTTTCCCATCTCCCTCCCTAAAAGTAATCTTGCTTTGAAATGCTCAAGCTGCTGAATATTAAAAAAAAAAAAAAAAAAAATGTGATAGCGAGACAGTGAGGTCCTGCCTCTTTTGCCCCCCTTGGTCCTGGTTCAGCTGATACTGTTTAGCAGATAAGTCTAGAGCATGCACCCTTCCAGAATCAGCTGAATTTCACAGTCCCTAAATTCTAAACAGAAGTTATGATTTCTTTCCACAGAGTAGCACTATAAATCTAGTGAAGAAAGAGAGGTAAAGAAAATATAGAAATTAAAAGGCCATGTTAATTAAAGAGCCAAATCCTTAAGACAACAATAAAACATATGGTTTCTAAGAAACTAAAAATATCAGTCAATGAATTCTGTGTATGGTAATTTCCAAACCATGCCTAGGTCCCTGATAAGCGTCTCCATCTCAGAGTGCATAAACTGTATTTTTTAAGTCTCTTCACATCAACCCACCCTAATTCCCAGAACCGAGGACCCTATTCTGGTACAACCCAGTGTCACATACTCACATCCATGTTTTCTGTAGCGCTAACTAAGCCTTGACACACACTCTTGGTGTTCAGAGAGGAATGTCCAGGGGTACCTAGTGCCAAATTCCCCAGAAACGCGCTCTCTCTTCTAAAGGAACTATCATCTCCCTGGTTCCTGAACTTTCTTTATCAACAGCATTCCTAGTCTCCGCATGTGGAGACCCAGTATCCGGTGACCCAAGGTTACCTGGGTGGGGAGGGAGGGGGCAGGGTGTGCAGGAAGCGGGGGAAACGGACACTTCCAAGACCTAACTATAACACCTCTGTGCTTTGATGGAATTAAAAATGAATGAGGGACTTTGGGATCAATCCCTGTCCTCTAAGTCCCTAAGTGGTGAGAAGACAGACTCTGCGGAGTTCTGGTAGCATTTGACAACCATTCCACTAGACCCATGTTCCACCATAAAGGTCTGAGAAAAGTCACTCCCTGAGCTCACGTCCAGGGAGGCTCCCCTATGTCAGGAATACATTTCATCCTCTTCATCAAGAAACCCTGAAACACTCTGCCTTTCCAAAGGAAACAAAATATTTAGTGTAAAGGAAGTTTACTCACATACTCCTAAGACAGATGCCCTTGGTGAGTTTCAGAGAACTGAGCCCTAAGAGCTAAGGTGGCAATGAGAAGCAGCCTCTGAGCTCCGGCGACAAGAGCTCAGTGAAGCCCCGAGCCAGGTGATGCCTCTCATCGAATCCCCACCCGACCACCAGCAGTTCGTCCCTTCCCGAAGCCTCTCCTCCTCTCTTCGGATGCCTTTCGGCTCAAGGGCACTCCTGCAGGTCCCAGAGCATCCTCCGCACCACCCGTCCCGGCAGGACGTCGCCGGAGCCCACGTCGATACTCCCGGGGCCCCTGGCTCCCGCCCCCGCAGGCTGCCCGGTCGGTGACTCACCTGCTGGCCAGGTTGGGGCGCCGGGTGGTAGCAGGCTGTGGGGCAGGTTGCAGCTGCCACAGGGTTGGGCAGATACTGGGGCGCTCCATACGGCTGGGGGTGATACATCACCTCCGCACAACTCATGGCAGCCGGGGCAGCGGCGGCCCCCGAGCTGCCGCCGCCGCTCTGCGCGCTCGCGCCACCGGCGCCGCCGCCGCCTCTGTCGCTGCTCCAGCTGCTTCTGCGGCGAAGGCGGGTCCTGGGCGGCCGCGGGCTCCGCGCGGGGCGCGGGCTCGGGAGGGGGTGGCAATCAGCGGCGGCCCATGCGCGGGCACCTGCATCTTCAGCCCGCCGGTGGCCCCTGCCCACGCTTATCGAGCGGCTCGGGGACGCAGCGGCCCGCCGCGCAGCGCGGGCATGACAGCGCCGGGCTCCGGCGGGGGCAGCGGCGCCCGGGGCAGCGCCAGCCGCAGCCGCAGCTCCGGCCCGGGTCGGGCAGCCCTGGGCGCCGCGGCTCTGCTTTGCATAGACACAGTGCACGCCTGGGGCTCGTCCTATCCCCGGCGCGCCCGGCTGGGCGAGGACGGGGGCGGGGGCAGAGGGAGGGACGGCCGGGGAGGAGCGGGCGCTCGGCGCCTCCGGGGCTCTGAGCGCGGCTGGCGAGCTTCCTCCCCCTCGGTCCGCGGCGGGCGGGTCGTGAGGATGGGGCACCCCGCGGAGGGCCGGCTGCGGATTGGAGCAAAGTTGGAAGCCCTCCCCGCCTCCCAGCGTGGGACGGTGGTGGAGGGGAATGGTATGCGAGCGGCTGCGCTCCCTGCGAGCAGCGCGGCTCCCACCCTGTGTCCGTCACCTGGCCTCATGGGCGAGGCTTCCCAAGCCCACGGAACTTCTGCAGGGAGCTCCAGCGCAGAGGCCAAGTGTGCTGAGAGGTGGAACAGAGCGGTGCAAAACGCCCTGGGATCAGCTCCTGCGTTAAATATAGTTGTAAGTGAGAGCTGACTTTATTGCAAGTGCGCACATGCCAAGAATGCAGCACAGTTTTCTACAAGCAATCTCCGCCTTAAGTTTCCGTCTTGATACTATGACATTCTTGTGGGACGTCAACCTGTTCTGGCTTTTCCTGCCTGGGTTCCACAGAGCGACAGACAACAAGAGTCGATTAAACCCGTTCAGCTACTATTTAAAGGTTTATCTATTTGGAAGTGGCTTATAACCCTCTCCAAAATGAAAAGGAAAATCTGCTTGTAGGAATATAACTGTATTTTGATAGAATCAGGTAAAGTAGAAAAGAAATATACTTATTTCATAAATGAGCAAACTCTGACCTTTAACCCTATCTCTCCTCCTTTATACAGGTATCCTCTTTTGTGACACACAACAATCTCTCTGATTTTCACAGAGATTATCCTTTGTCTGAGGAAAAGTCAATCTGATGTCAAACGTACTGATGTTGTTATGGTCTGAATTCTGTCTGTCCCCGAAAATTCATATATTGAAGTCCTAATCCCTAATGTGGCAATGTATTTGGAGACAGGGCCTATAAGGAGGTAATTGAGGTTAAATGAGGTCATAGGGTGGGGCCCTGATCTGGGCCTGCTGTCCTTATCAGAAGAGAAAGAGACAGGGGAGATGGCACTCTGCACTGGCACAGAGAAGGGGCCTTGCGAGGTGTCCCAGCCAGAAAGAGTGGTCTCCCCAGAAACGAACTCTGCTGGCACCTGACCTAGGCTGTCCGCCTGCAAACAGTGAGACAATAAATTCCTGTTGTTTAAGCCGCCCAGCCGGTGGCATTTTGTTATGGCAGCCCTAGCAGACTGACACAGATGTACAGTACTAATATGTTATTAATCTTTATAGTGTGTGTGTGTATAACTCCACAGACACATACATACCTAAATACTATACACTCACACGTGTACACACTCAAACATACAAATAAGCTGTTATAATTGGATAAGAACTCTTTGCTAACCATAACAGCTCTTATGTACTCACTCATTCTTTCATCCATTGAATATTAAGAATATACTTACTCAGGGCTTACACAGTGTGGACTTTAAATGTGCTTTTTGTAGTGGAGGAATATTCCTACCAATAAGATTACAAGGATTTATTTAAAATGGTTATTACTGCCTTTCCCCAAATTGACTTCCCCAGGTCACATCCCTTTCTCATGTTGCAGATTCATCTATTTGACTTCTGTCTAGATGGCTCCACATAGATGTCCCATATCAATCTCAGTCATGATAGCACTATTATTTTTCCCACAGCCCCAACCTGATCCTCCTCTTTTAATCTCCATCTCAGATATTGAAAGTCCCACCCATCAGTTACTAAGCTAGGCATCTGGGAAGAATCCAGCATTCCTTCCTTCTCCTCACAGTCTGCACATCTGGTCTTGGAGTCCACTTGATTCCAACTTCTACATTTCTACTGACTCTCTCCCCTCATCTCTTTCTCTCTGCTGCTACAATCCTTGATTCAGTCAGCATCTCTTGGCTACGCTCCTGCCAGAGCCTCCTACCTGATTTCCAGCCTCCAAGTTGAACCCCCTTCTGAGCCATTCTTCACAATTATCCTCCTACTCGTTTGTCCCAGCCACTGCAAATCCAACAGAGTCATGATATTTTATCCCTCTTTTAAAAAATTTCACAGTAGCTCCCAACAGTCTTCAGTCACAACTCTTTAAGTTTCAAATTCTGGCCCCTGCCTGTGTCCCCATCTCCTGTGACTGTCCATACAGCCACCGGTATTGACAACTCCCTTTCCAGGAAGAAGCTATGGTGTCCCCTCCACCAGTCCTTTTTATACACGACCAGAACATCTGCACCAACACCCTCCACCTTCTTCACTTGCTAACTTCTTTTTGTTCTTCAAGGAATCATCTTCCATAACATCCGTTGAAGACCAACCTTGATGGCCCTGCTCTCAGCGGCGCCTGCACACCGGGAACACTGCTCTCACCATAGCAATGACGTGATTTGAAACTGCTGATTTGCTCGTTCCCCTAACACAACCATGGCTGCTTGAGAGCAAGGACAGTGACTTTCAACTCTGAATTTTGATCATGTAAGGCTTGGCTTAATAAACATTCATTGAATAAATGTAGTATAAAAAGGGGAGGAAAAACTCTTAAAGGAGCTTGCAAACTTGTGGAGGATCCAAACACTTGAAATCAATGAAGGTCAGAATATGGAACACGGTTTCAGGACTCTGTTTCAGGCTTTCTACTGCATATTAGAATGAAGTCCTTGTGACATGAGGAAATTTAGGACCTACAGTGTTAAGTGACTAAATTAGGCCAGAAAGCTAGTTTGTGACAGCAGCCCTTCCTTAACCACAGACTTCCTGTTTTAAGTACTTAACGCCTCCCACTTTATCTTCAAATAATATATCTGTAGTTGATTATTGTTTGGTACAATTATGTGTTCAATATCTGTCTCCTCCGTTAAACTACTGCAGAGACCATTTATATCTTGTATAGCTAACATTTGGAAGATATTCAGTACATATTTGTTGACTTAGAAAATAAAGCAAGAACTAGATCCAACATGTCCATACTTCTAATTCTGCATCTTCCTTTGTGCCTCACAAGGCCTATAGTAGGCTGTAAATATTTAACGTATGGCAAAGGTGTAGTTCTTGCATACTAACGAGTCATGCACTCAAAAGTATGGTGGTATTGGCAAAATCTTCCTATAATGCAGTATCTTTGTTTTGATACCTCCCTTCATTTCTACATTGTACTAGTGGAAGAAAATTAGACAATATAAATAAATTCTGCCCAGAATTAGAATCCAGAAGAAGGACAGACAGAGTAGAGGGAGAAAATAACCTGTCAAAGGTCTTTGTTTGCTCATTAATGCAAAATAGGAGAATCCCTGGTAAGGAGAGCTAACAGGAGCTAACAAGAGTTCTAGTAGGAGAGCAGATGTACCTGACTTCTCCCAGAGGTTTAGGGTTTTAGAACAGAAGAGAATCAAAAAGATCGTCTAGTCTAAAACATCTTTCACAGAAAAGCAAACATGTGGTCTGATTAAAGTCTCCCAGGGAACTGGAGGCAGAACTGAATCCAAAGCCCCAGGTCTCTTGACTCTTAATTTAGCTCTCTCTCTATCATCCATGATAAGGATACACTAACAAACACACATGTATATTTACATGCATGCATGCATTATACACGTGTACATATGCACACAAGTACCTATTTATACATATTCATTTATGCACCTACATACATACGTGCACGCACGTAAGAAGAAGTTTTAGATCAGATCATCCTTTGGTCAACTTGGGGTTGTGGAAAAGGAGTTGGTAGGGAAATGTAGGCCAACTGCATTTAACAACAGTGAGTCACCCAGTTCAGAGAGTGCCATCTGACCACTGGTGTACTCATTGTCATGTCTACTATGTAGAGGTGTCACACCTACTTGGAATAAAATACCAATGGGATGGAACTTGACTACTTACATTTCTGAGCTAAAGTTGCTCAAAACTGATCCATTTATCTTTTCTCCTCCTCTTCTCACACTGCTCCACCTCTCTTCTGGTTCAGTGCTGATGTGGAACTCAATCCTACCTGTCTGGTGTTTATCCTTCTACTCTTTTCTATTCCAGCCACAGCAACTTTAATAGAACACCAAAATGATCTTAAATGTGCCCAATTCTTCTGAGTCAGGGGCTTGTAGTCACTATATGTTTGACCCCACTCACCAAATTTTCCAGAATGTTCCCAAATTTTCCAGCTGGAACTTAGTGAGGAGAACTCCCCAAACCAGGTTTATTTGAAGGGGTAACCTGAATTGGGTATGTCCAATATCTCTTGGGATAAGACAGGGCAAAAAGAGGGGCAGCTTTTGTTTTTGAGTCATGATAGCCAAACTTGTCTTTAACTTGGGGTCCCAGTGTAAGAGAACATATGAGACCTATAGCACAGGTGTTGGATATCTCAAGCTGTGTATCCAAGCCCTCTTCCCCAGCCACCAAACAGCTGACTGTGGCCAGCCCTCCGGCCTCAGCTGAGCACTGAGCGTACAGCCTGCTCTAGGAAGCATGCTCTCAGGAAGTGGACTAAGGTTGTCTACACAGGAAATTCCCAGGTCTTGAGTACAGAAACATTGTTGTTCTAGGCAGAATAATGCCTATGCATATATTTACCTTATACAGCAAATGGGAGTTAAGATTGCAGATGTAATTAAGGCTACTAACGAGTGCGTTTTAAGATAGGAAAATTATCCTGGATTCTATCCTGGATTTTAAGATAGTAAAATTATCTGGGTGAGCCCAGTGTAATCAGAAGGGTCCTTTCAAGAGGGAGGCAGGAGGCAGAAAAGTCAGTGTCACATTGATGTGAAGTGAGAAAGACTCTGAAGGCCCTTGCTGACTTTGAAGATAGAAGGAAGCCGTGAACCGTTAAGTACAGGCAGTGTCTAGAAGCTAGAAAAGGCACGAAGTGGACTCCCCTAGGGCCTCCAGAAGGAAAACAGCCTGCTAACACCATTGTAGACCTCCAGAACTAGAAGTCAATATATTTGCAGTGTGTTAAGTCACTGAGTTGGTGGTAATTTGTCACAGCAGCAATAGAAAACTGATATAATAGTTTAATGGGGGAGGGGTTGCTAATGGGAGGGCTTTGGGTTGCACATGCCCCCTTTGTCCTACAGATTCCTATGAGGAGAGGCACAATAGGAAGAAGGCCGGTGAGGAGTTCTCCAAAGCTCAGAGGCCAGGGAGGGACTCTTGTTGCCTGGATCTAAGGGTGGTGCCAATAATATCAGTGGAATAGACGTGAAAACAGAAGGTCAAAACTCACATGTAAAGCAATAAGACCACTTCCTTCAGTTGACCTTTGGGATCACTTGCCTTAGTTGGGCCATCCTCAATGCCCAGCAGCTTTCGTGTTTCTCTGGTGTGCTTACGATGTCCTCTTGCAACTGTGGCCTCCTGTCTTCGCCACCATTCTCAAATCTCTCAAATTCACTCCACTTTCTTCCTTCCATTCACTTTTTGGCCCACTTGCAATCAGATTTCTGCCCCATCACCCACCAAAATTTATTAAGGTCACCAGGAATGGACATGTTAACAAGTTCAAGGTTCATTTTTCAAACTTCATCCTAATTGATGCTTCATAAATTTTGACCTTGTGGATTAATCCCTCCTTAAGTTCTCTTTTCTCTTGACATCCTTCCATGACATCCCTCTGTCTTATCTGTTTCCTTACACTTTGGCTACTCTTTGTTTCCTTTGCCAAGTCCTCCTCTATTTAAACACTAAATATTGAATTTCTTAGTTGCTTAGACCTGGGCCTTTTTTTCATCTTACTCTATCCTCATCCTATGAGATCTCATCCATCTTCAAATCACCTCTATATGCAAATAACTCAGAAAAATTAGCCTCCAGCCCAGAGCACTCCCCAGAGTCCAAGACTTGTAGAGTGGGGATATATCTTATATGGGATTCTAAAGTTGATAAAGAAAGCAAATGAAACCATGTGCAGCCCAAATTATTACTGAAAATTTCTTCAATCCCCCACAATGAACTGGATACACATATACTGTGTCTTAGCAAGTTCAATACCATTTGACCTCCAGTATTGCAAAGACTGCCTTTTCTTGGGTTGACCACCAGATGAAATATTGGTTCATGTTTAGAAGCCATGTCTTTTAAAAAACATGTTAATCTTTAAGGGCTAAAATCATACTCAAATTGGCAAGATAAACACATAAAGTGAGAGAGGCATGTGGGAATTTAGACCAACTCAAAGAATAGTCGATTCTGTCTCTCATCTTACTCTTACTTTGGGCTAGCTCAATGTCCACTGAGTTGAATAGTGAATATAGTACTTGCTTATCATAAATTCTCTCTCCCTTTCTCTCTCTCTCTCTGTTTCTCCTCTCTCTCCGCCTCTGCCAGCTTATCTCCACAACCACCTAGCCATTTCCTCCTGTCCACTCTGCAACTTTGTTCTAGCACACACGTCATCCACTCATTTGCTTTGGTACAATGAACCGTCTCCCTCGGTCTTTGAATGCCCCATTTACTAGGAAAATTCTTCCCCCTACACTTGGCCTACCTACTCTCTAGGGCTTAACTTAAGCATGCTTCCCAAAAGGCACTTCTCAGTTTAAAGTACACCCTGTCCCACCCCCTATTCTCTCCAGCGACAGCCTGCTCACCCCCGATCCCCTGCCCCCATCCTGGTATTTACCATATTTTGAAATACAGGGTTTTTCTCAACTTTTTTTTCCTGTCTCCCCATTATGATCCATGAAGGCATAAAGCATGTATGTTTCATGCGCTACCATATCAGAGCACCTAAGAACTATTCACTAAATATTTGTTCGATAAGGTAATGACTTTATGCTTTATTTAGGGATAGTTTCCTTTGAGATTCAACATAGTCACAGCTGTAGGGATAGTTTTTGTTTAAAAGTAGATTTCACCAGCTAAAATGTAGGTTATAGACTTGTTAGATGACAGAGCATGTGCTTTTAGGAGAGAATGAAGAATAATGAAGGAGGTTTATATAGACCAGGTGTTTGTGATTTTTGTGCTTTTATGGGGAAGATGATGATAAACGGAACTCACATTTTATGAGAATTTGCAATAGACCAAATTGCTTTTCTTTCACTCATTTAATCCTCATAATAATCCTATGAAAGAGTTGGTAACACCATTTAGATATGAAAAAGCTGAAGGTTAGAGAAATTAAATATTTTAAAGACCACCTAGCTGATGAGTGGCTTAGCCAGGATTTGACCCCAGGTCTAATTCTAAAACACTTGTGTTTTTAAAAAATTATTATTATATCATATTATCTAATAATAAATGGACATTAAATCTAATGAAATGGTCCATATATATATGTAACTTTACATCTTTGAGTGAAGGAGGTAAGAAGATAGATTCACCAAAGAGTTGACAAGCCTGAGAGAAAGCTTCCTGGATCCATTATTTATCTATTGGGTCAATTTAACTAAAATTCCTGCTGAGCCTGTGTTTCCAGCTTTAAGAATTGGTTTGGAATAGATAAAGAGTTCCTAAAAACCCCAAGTTCAATGGAAAAATTAATTACAAGGGATTATAGGAGTAGGTTCAAAATTTTCTCTTGGGGTAGAATTGACAACTTTATCTCAAAAGTACTTTTCTGTTTAATTTTTTCTCTTCTTTTTGGTTCCTTTCATAATCTATGAAAAATTGAATAGCATTTGATATTACCAGAAACATAGCCTTAGTTTCAGGAAACGGGGACTTTGAATGGAGTAAGGAAGAGTGACCAGGTGGCCAGGATAGAAGGCTAGGTAGGAGAGGGTGATCAGAGAAGTCAGTGGGCAGCAGACTTGCTCACCAGGAGGGTAGAGGCTGGCATGCTGTGGGATGACTAGTAAAATCAGTCACCATTGGGCCCTCAGATACTCGCATGAAGAATGAATTGAACAAAACCTTGGCTTCAGACAAAACTCTCAACTTCAGTTTTCTCATATCTAAGTGGAGATAGTCACACTCACAGGGCTTCTGTGAGGATTAACAAATAATGTTGATAAGGCCCATCCGGAAACCTGAACCATATTGACTCCAACATGTTACCGTCTTTGCCCGCCACAAACCTACCTCGGCAAATCGTGGAAGGCAAATCTGGAACAGGACCTATCTCAGAGAAACTAAAAACTTTTTTAAAAACATAATTTGGAAGTCTTTTTAAGAGTTCTGATCTAAAAATGGACAAGCCAACCACCCAGTCTTGTGGATTCAAGGACAATCTAGGGCGTAGGAATGGCAGAGTTATGCATGACACATGCCTCTTATGTTTTGCATTATGCTATTCTCTTCAGCCTGGTAGGATTTAACGGGGAAGCTGTAACAGTCAGCGCATTCTCTCCGTGGGCTGTTTGAAAAACATCCGTGCAAGAAGTTCTTCGGCAGTGCTCCTTACAGAGCTATCATTTGAACTCTGATTCAAGGTGGTGGATTTTTCCCGCTGAGTTTCCACCTTCAGCAAAGTAGCACCTTCCCTGACTTATTTACTCCCATGAACAGGACTTCAGGGTAAAGCCATGCTGCTAGTGACAAGTCGAAGGCCTCATTTAAAGGTTCCGGGGGTGAAGCTTCATCGATTTACAATTAATAATGAAGCTAGTTTTAATCCTCATGGTTTGGTTTGTTTAATAAGTGAGATTTTAAATATCTCGGGTGACCCTGCAGAGACACACAGCTGATGGCAGCCCTGCCTCGCAAGTTTCTCACTCCCAGGAGGTTTGGCGCGACCCACCCCCCCACCCCCACCCCCAGAGTACCGTTACTTACTACTGGAATGTATTCCTGAAACGGTCAATATGTTCTCTCTGCAGTTTTTTCTGGTCTTGTTTTCCTTTAGTAATTTTGGCTGGAATTGTAGGATTTCATAGTACTCCTCATCTGATATATTTTACAGAGATTTAATAATAGAGGAATCCAAGTTGGGGAAGATGAGCTGAAGAGATGTCAGGACAGTTCTTAGCCTGTATTAAAGGATCAGCAAAGAGTATGTACTTAACCATAAAATAGGGTCATTTGTCCTCATGGAAGATAATGACAGACCATTAGTGCAATGTGTACCTTGAGTTTTTGTTTGTTCTCTGCTAGTTCTCCTGGTAGCAATGGCGATCTGGGCTTATCTAACTACATTGTCTCTGTCAGCCTCTGACAAGTGGGATACATTCACATGAGGGCTGGCCTGGGTATGGGCACAATTCTGTCCATGGAATGGAACAGAGCTAAGTAGGCCAGGGAGGATTAAAGCCTTGAGCTTGGCATCATTAGCACTGTGTTCCAACCCACCAGGCTAACTAGCCACAGACAAAGACCAATTGGACTAATAAATCACAGCAGCCAGAGCAATCTGGTTTGAATTTATTTCTCATTTTTAATACATTAGTTTTATAATTTGATTTAAATATTTTAGGATAAATGAAGCCAAAGGCCCATGTTACTCTCATTCTGAAGAGAGAAAGCAGAGAGGAAAAGCTATCCCACATGACTTCCCATAATCACGAGGCACAAAGTGGCACCGAGGCTGTACTCACTTTGTAAAAGAGGTGTCTATCTGGGACACCAAGAGTAAATCATGATTTTTATAACTAATTTATGTTTAATAAGCACAGAAGAGGCTTTGCATTTAAGGAAAACTTTTTGGACCACTTTAAAGGTCAAGAACTTTTATGAAACCAAAAAATTACTCTTCTGTTGTGTTGTTTGTTTTTGCCAGATTTTCATGTGTTGTGTTTGATCCAGAAACAAGGTATGCATGTATCTTCAAATCCTAAAATTAATTTAGTTGCATCCCAGCTTTCACTTCATTGTCATCGTATAAATAGGCCACTAGAGAGGATTTCTTAACATTATGGTTCCTGTGGCTGTAGATGCCTGGAACATATTCAGAAACCCACCTACTTCCAAGGCCCATTATAAGGAGCACCTCTTCTAGGAAGTGTATCTTAACATTTGAAAATTGGTTTTCAATTTTCAATTGAAAATTGAAAATTTCAATTTCAAATTTCCTTTCTACCATCATGATTTGTATTGCCTGCTCCTTGTATTTGGTGACTTGATTGCTTGTGATTATTATTATTATTGCTCTTTATTTTGCTTGATCACTTCAACTATCATAATTGTCTCTCTTATGAAAAGATAAAAAGCTAAATTCCATGACGGAAAAGTCAGAGGTGGAAATTTCTGTTGTGACTCACACAGCACCAAAGGTAGCTACCATATAAACCTGCTGACATGAATTTGAACTGAACGACTCTCCCTGTGACTGGTGAATGCTGTGGGATTGTTAATCTATAAATGTTACTGCTTTGGGCTCTTTGAACACCAAATAGGAAGAACACAGGTGCTAAGGATTTTTTATGTGAACTTTACATAGAAAATATACCTTTCATTATTTTTTAGCCTTATTTTCAGTCCTTTCTTTTGATGAGTAAATTATAGGTCTTCAAACACGTCTCTTTTCATAGAATAATGTCAAAATGTTGGATGTGTTGAGTAACACTTTTGAAAATGCTTTTTTGTTATTTCCTAAGGATTTTAATGTGAGCAGTCTCCTTAGTGTAGTACAACTGTAGTACAACTGAAAAATACAAGATCCATTGAGAATTCAGGAAATATACATCATCTCCAGTAACTACAAATTCTAGCAGCACATCCTTCACGTGTTAGTAGCTACAGAGGCCGCAAAATCAAGTCCATCCTGGTGGTATATTTAGGAGTAGACTTCCTGAAAGTATGTAGCCATAGCAGAACCTTGACCAGGGTAAGGGAACAAAGTAACAATAGTAACAATGATAAGAAGAAGAACAATCACAGTTAACCTTTATATGGAGCCTGCCATGGGCTTGGCAGGTCTTAAGCACTTTTCCATTTACCAACTCATGTAATCCTCACAACAGCCTCATGAGGTTCATGCAATAATCACCTCCATTATACAGAATAAGAAATCAAGGCATCAAGTGTTGAGTGGTTTGCTCCACGTTACTCACCCAGGCCATCTGTTTCCACAGTCCAGCTCTTAACCAGTGTGCATACTATGTCTCACAGTGGGTGCTCAAGAAAGTTGATGTGTAATTTTGGCAGTTCTGGATAATTTTACCCATTTTATCATAGGAAGTCCCAGTCTTTTGTCTACAAGCTTTCTCAGCAGCTGAACAGACAGCATCATCTCCAATGTCTACAACGATGTTCTGTACCCCAGGTGACAGTGGTCTTCTCCAGAGGGACAAAAGCATGAGTGACAACTGTCCCTTACATGCACCACCTTCCTGGAACCTCAAGGAGAGAGAGACAGTGAAAGCAAACAAAACAGTACCTCCACTGCCTTAGGACTTGCCCACTTTCCTCACTTATAGCATCCAAATATAAATTTTGTTTTCTTAAAAGTGAATAACTGAAACAATGATATGTCTGCTGCCAACTTTGTGGGATTAAATCTCATAAATTCTCAAGGACCGAACTGTTTGTTTATATTTTCCCTGGAAGCACACCATGTTCTTTATAGATAATAACAAATATTAAAAAAAAAAATCGTAAAAGTAATTTCAGAACATCTGATAATCAGATCATGACATCATCAACTTCAGATATGCTGAGAATATGAGGAACTTGACATGAACAGATGGGAGAGAGAAAGAAACGTGGGAGCTATTCTTGGGCAATGTGAGATTCAATAGAGAATATTAATTGTTAATTCAAGTTCAGGAAACGTGCAAAAATTGGTCATTAACCAGAGCATTGTTCCTCAAAGTGCGGTCTGCAGTCCAGCAGGATCATCATTATCTGGGAGTTTGTTAGCAGTGAAAATCTCAGGCCGTGGCCCAAACCTGCAGAATCTGAGACCACATTTTGAGAAGATCTTCCGGGTGATTCCTATGTGCAGTAAAATCTGAGATGTGCTGAACTGGAGTGCCTCTCTACGCCCATATCAAATCACTTACAGTCAATCAATCCTAACTTTAAGAGCACAGCCACCTGGTAGAATAGACCAATGGTGATATATTTATGGAAATTTAACTATTATTAAACCATTTCCTAGGCATTTACTCATTTAATAGCCTCACTCTGCCTATGAGAAAGCTAGAATATATATATGTTTTTTATGATAAAATTGTTGCTAAGAGAAACAATCACGGGGCCAAATGCATTGAGGCGGTAATTTAAACCCAGGTCTTCTACACACAGATTCAGTACCTTGTTCATTCACGGGCAAACCATCTGCAGTTGGCGGAATATTTTTAAGTTGTGTCTTTGGAAATGCTAAAAGGTTGACGGTGTTTTTCTAAGACACAACTTATTCCTCCTCATAGCGTTCAGTCCTGAAAGCAGAAAAGGCCATCTCAGTCAAGCGCAGGCAAATGCGGTCACTCCAGGCGCTCCCAACCTCATGCGCGCACACTCGGCGAAGCGAGGGCCCACGCACCTGTCACAGGTTCCCTCTCAGGCCAGGGCGCGCGGCCCACGTGGCGCTGCGGCACCGAGGCTAGGCCGTGGCTGCCGCGGGTCTTAGTCCTGACACCCACAGAGCCATCTCTACCCAGTTTCCCACAGTGTGGGGACACCCTTGGGAGGCCGAAGGCAGAGGCATGGGTACTGCGTCCTTTCAAGTTCCACTGATGACTGACGTCTCCTGCTCCTCCTCCCTTTTCAGGAACCGACTTGTGGGGGAGGGAGGGGACGGAACCCGCGCTCCTGTGCCTTCTCCTGTGTCTAGCTCGCCAGCTTCCTCTACAGCTCTTCCCTGTCCTCTATCGCTTCTACCCAGAGTTCTTATCTCTTCAGAGGCAGGAAAAACTTGATCTTCAAGTATTCTTGTGTGGCTTTTTTCAAAGCTTAAAAGCCAAGAATTTGTTCTCCAGTTTCCATAGTTGCCACCCCCCTTGAGGCATGCCTGCCTGAAGTCTAGTGGCCTAAATGGAGGAGAGGTGACAGGGTAAAACGGAATGAGGGACGGCAAGAACCAGTTAATACTTAAAAATATTTGTCCTTCCTGGTGTCCTGTAGTTCTGAGGCGATACTACGAAGGACTAGAAGCCTTGGACTCTGGAGTTTAAATCGCGGGAAATGAGGCTCGCTCCAGTCTGTCTGTCGTAATACCTGAAGTGCCACCTCAGATCTCAGTGATACTCTGTAAACATGATCGGCAAGAAGGGGTGTCCGTCGGCAAACAACCAAAATGGTACGTTGTCTGAGAATGGTTTCATGTGAGGCCTAATTACAGGAATTATGATTATTTAGCCTAAAAAAAGTAAAGGCTAAAGGGAAATAAGTATTTCAATGCCTATCATATCATGTGGAAAAGAGTAAACTTTTGTTGTTGTTGTGTTTTGCTCCAAGAGGAGAATTAGAATCAAGGAATTAAGTTTAAGACATCAAATCTCAGTTCAAATTAAATTTGGCAGAGATAACGCTGCCATTTTCATTTTGCTCCTGGTTAGAGCAACATTATAGACGAGCCCCAATTCCTGAGACATCACTTGAAGGAGAAATACCCTAGGAAGGTGAGCTTCCTAACCCGTACTGAATGATGATGTGAGGAAGAAATAAACTTTTTATCATATAATGCCAGTTACTAATATTTTGTGATTTTTATGTTATTACAGCATATCCTCTCCTGCTTGACTAATACAGTAAGGAAGAACTTCCAAAGAAAGGAGTTTAGCAATGGACTGGATTTCCCACACAGAAGTACCTACCCTATTATGGAAATTTTCAAGCAGTAAATAGAAATCATTTATTAATGAATGTATTCATAAATCATTTATGCATCTATTAAACTATGTATTACATGAGTACATACTATTCACCAGTGTGTGTTACTCTGTTATGTACAGGAGAAAAAGTGGTAGGCAATACCAGCATGACCTCTCAGCATCGTCTAGTAGTTTTCATAGGTGATTTTCATGTTTGCTTCCAATTCTAAGTTTTTTAGTGTCACTTCAATAAATTAGTAGAAGATTGTTACCACCATATCCTGCTGTACAATGTTGCTATAGCATTTAGCTATCTTCATTTTTTCTATATACATGATGATACGTGTGTATATGTATATACGCATTTTTGTGTTTATGCAGACATATTTTATACTTCTGGCAGTTCACCTGATGATTGTCAGGAATTGTGAAGAATTTGAGATTTTATCCAACTTGCAAGTTAACAAGTGAGTTTGGATGCTGGCAGAAGGCAAAAGACTCCTGGATCAGAGACAAAGGACAGTTTATTATTCACAGCAATAGCTGTAGCCAAAATATCAGCATTTTCACTGCTGCCTGAGTCCTAATTCCTACGAGGAGGAATGACAAGGTCCAGGAGATACATGCACTTGCAATGGGTTGCATTACAGAAAAGGAATCCCAAGTTTAGGAAATGTCAGTCTTTCAGAATCAGCTGTAAGCAAGCCTGCCGACACTTTGTCCCAGAGAGAGGCATTAGTGGAAACAAACAAACCTGCTCTCTGCTCTGGAAGGAGACCCTATCTCTTTCAAGGTTATTCTCTCCATAAACATCCCTGAAAAGATAATCAGAACAAAAGGCTGTCAGTGCTTCTGCTCACAAAACATGCAGAAATGCTAGCGGTCCATGGAGAGTAGCCTTGCAACACGATACCCACTAGATTATAAGCTGTCATGAACCAGAACTAAACCTACCATTTTCATCACCATATCTTCAATTCCTAGCACAGGGCTTGGGGTGCAGTAACAGGAGCTAACACATCATATGCCAGGCCCTTTCCAACACATGTGGTAACTCACTTAATCCCAGCCACTACTGTCAGATAGTTACAAATCTTACCCATGCTTTTCTTTGGAGGAAACTGAAGCCAGAATTGTTTAGCAACTCACCTAAAATCATACAACTAATAAACAGAGGAACTTAAATATGCATTTCTTGAAGAAGTGAACTGAGTGAATGGATGGATGAGTAACTGAAATAGAAAAGAAGCATTTGCAATTATATGCATCAAGCTAACGACCAGGTTGCAATTTTGAGTTTGAATTCAGTGCAGCTCTGTCCTAGACCTCATGCACTGCTAAAACCAGACTAAAATCCGAGGCTAATGCATATTCCTATATTATTTGTTGATTTCTGTAGCTGTGATGTGCTCAGAGACTCTACATGTAAGCCTGTGCTGAAACATGTTTAATTAAAGCTTTACTGCCTAGGTTTAATTTGCCTGACTTGGCCAAGCTTCATGGTAAAAGACTAATTCTCTCTGAAAAAATATGAGAATTTATTTCATACTTATTGTTCTTAGCAGTGTGTTCATTGGCAGAACATTAAAAACAAGTAGAATTGCTCTGTTTTATTAGCTGTGGAATAAATGTACAATGGAAAAACTAGCTCATGACTGAAACAGAGAGAAGTCATTTCTGTGCTATGTAGCTGTCCCTGGATGTAGACAGGACTGGAGCTACACAAAGTACATACCACACACTGTCTTGATTTTTGTTTTTCAAAAAAATTCAATCTGTTTTTTTACTTCTAATCTCCCTCTTCATAGAATTATCTTTTTGTGCAAGTTGTAAACATAACATGTCCAGGGGTAGAAGGAGACTGAAAAATATGTGTTACTATATATCAACAGGATATGCATGGAGAGCAAGGTGGGGGAACGGAGGAAAAATTTGAGACAATCAGGAAAAAAAAGGTATCCCTAATTCCACACTCTAACAGAGAATTATTACCACATTAATTTGTATATTTTCTTACAGTATTTACTTTGTCAATAAATTCACACACATATTTATTGAGTACCTACTGTGTGCATGATACTGTTTAAGATGCTGGGGATATAGGGATGTACAAAATGAAATAGACAAATATTCCTGCCATACATTCTAGAGGTAGCTTTTTAGATAGTATACGTCAAATTTTGAAGACTACCTTTTAAACATATAAACATTTTCCCATGTTCCTCTTTGGTTTTTATAACCTTCATTTTTAATGACTAAATTCTTTTACCTGAATAGTTAATGATTTAAACTACTTTTCTGTGGTTGCTAGATTCGTTGTCTTTTGTTTTTGGGGTTTTTTTTTAGCAAATAATCCCATAGTGAATATCTTCACAGATTGATTTGCCTCCATATTTTATACAAGTCTATTCTTTCAGTTCAAAGTCCCCCTGGACATGCGCACGCCTCCTCTGGACACTGTTCTGCTCCTGTTTCATACAAAACTCTCATTTAACATACAGAATTTTCTGCCAGCAGAATCATCATTGAATGGTCTCAGGGGTGCTGAAGAGTATTGCTCCTGAAATCCCCTACATCCATGGCTGAAATTTCAAGGTTAGAGTTCCGTCTCTGTTCTCTTTTAAAATGTCCATACCACTGCAGTACTAACATATTGCATATCTAGAATCATCCACACCTCTACAAGAACAAATAGGAAGACAGTAGGCTTGATAGGGAGAAGAAAGCAGGAGGCCAGTGGTGACCACATTGCCTAAAGAGCAGGTAGGTACGTTTCTGCTATATATATATATATATATATATATATATATATATATATATATATATGCGTGTGTATATATATATATTTATTTCATTATTTCTGTGAAATACCTAGATAGCTAGTTTGGTATTATCTGACATTGAAGAATTCTGTTCAAGTGTAAGCACGTGTGTAGTTGGCTGGGTAAAGGGTGCTGGTGTGAATCTCAGTGTAACATTTTAGTTGTCTGGAGTCAATAAATAGGAGTGATTTTTATATATTGTCAGACTGTTATAATGCTTAAGGGTAAGAAAAGGCTGGGGATGGAGCAGATTCGCAGATTATTACAACTGCAAGACTTGGTACAGTTATTTCATTTTCAGATAAAGGAGCTGAGGATTAACAAAACTGAGAAATTTGACCGAGTCATAAAAATAGCATGCTATTTCCATTCTAGTATTCTTTCAGCTATAGCTTACTGCTTCCATACCTTGGTGAGCACTTGGACATTTTATAGCGGCCTTTGAAAAACTCTAAAGTCTTTCAGCATTTTGGAGGAAAGAGGAAATCAGTAGAAGCTTTTCTTTACTTTTATTTTTCCCTTTTGAAAAAAATGGAGTCAATATTTTTCCTGAACTGCTTTATGAACATATTTTATGTAAATAGGGAACAGGAGGGAAAAGGAGAAAAAAGACAATAGAATGAAACAACAATTTAAAAGGAAATTAAGTGAATTAAGACTTTCTTTAATTTGTAACAATATATAAAGCTTCAACTTGTGTTTTGATATGAAAATTCAAGTTTTCTTTGCATTACACTGGAAGGAGCCATTCAGGCTCTCCTTTGGGGGCCGTGCTTCCCAGGACAAAATAAAGCCCCTTTTTTTCCCTTTGAAAATTGAGCCAGGCATGAATTTTGGGTTTCTTAAGACAAAGTCCCCTGTTTCCTTAAGGAAGGCTAAATAATGTTTTTAATTGCTGATGGATTAGGCTCTTTTCTAACAGATGATTGTATTCCTCTCCAAGAGTCTGATAGTCCTATTATGAGAGAAAAAGAAGCTGAAAAACAATTTGTGTATTTATTCATGAGACAGAAAAAGGGTGCGGGGGAAAGTTCTTGGAGAAACTGGGAAATTGTGAACTCTAGTGAGAGGAGTGTAGAAACCCAAGGACAAAAGCCTCTAAGCATGGTTGTATAGTGGATGTGCTTTCAGAAATCCCTGGAGCAAGGACGCAGGGGACAAAGACCTTACCAGAAGTGCTAGTCTAATGCCCAGGAGCTGTACTGGACAAGAAACCCAACTTCAGCCAACTGTGCAGTCATTACATGATGGACATACCTTCTTTGCCTGCTGTCCATGTAGGCTTGGGGTGATTGAGAGAACAACCTGCGCACATCATTCCAGTCTTCCCAGCTCACAGCATTTGGCTGCTCCATGACGTTGATTGCCCACAAGTTCCCAGGACATTTGTAAGCTGGTGGATTATAAGTCACTTATCATTGCAAAGAAATGTGAGTCTGTATTTGGGGCAGAATGGAATATACTAAATAAGACTGGAGGCACTTAAATGCCTCTCATTACTCACTTTTTGTTAAAGTTGATCTTTTTCTGCATGGATTTTTCTGAGAAGATTAGTGAATACTTGGATAAAAGGAGATTTTTGATGACTCTAAATGTCTTCCCTATCAACTCCTCTAGTCCGCAAAGGGTTTGTGATTTAGGAAGTGACAGTGAGAAATGAAAGGCTATCATGCCTGTGTAATGCGCACGCTCTTGGGCCTGAAGTGGCTGGCAGGGCTCCTTATTAACGTTGCCTAGGGCATGTTTAGTGCTTAGGAAGGTCAGGATGCTGCACCAAATAGGAATCTAATTTAGATTCAGATTTCAAACAAGCAAGACTCTCTCCACCAAAATCCTACACAAGATCACAGAATCAGGACAGAGAAGCCAGAGCACAAAATGTGTGTCCCCGACTGTCTACAGCCCTTAACGGTCAAGGGAGGCAGAGCAGCACTCTTACTCTGCTGTCTGGGGATTCACAAGGAGAGGTTACGCGGTCTGATTAGCAACAAGTGCTTTACATAGAAAGATCATTGGTAGATCAGACCACACGAGAGTGTATAATACACCACAGTACAAGTGTCTAATGCATCATGGGCCTTAAAAATTTAACCTCTCCCTCCCCAAAAATACCCATAAGCAATCAATGAGATTTGTTTTTGTTTTGTTTTACAATACTTAGTTTAAAATTAATCTGGATATTTATCTCAATTCACCAGTTCTTCAACTGAATTACTTAAATCATGTAAGACTATTTTGGACAGAAACAAAGATTTAAACTATTTTCCCCCCATACTATTATAGTTTATTTTTTACTGTTTACTGGATCATTAATGGAAATAAAGTAATCTTTTCTCTCTTTTTCTGTATTTACTATGCTATCTTGAAATAAGAAAGAGAAAGAGAGAGAGAGGGAAGAGAGAGAGATTATATTCCATTCCTTTTTCTCTGCTCATCTTTCTGGACAGTTATTCGTTCTTCAATAATGCGTGTCAGTTGAATTTGCACATGTTCATATAATTTATAAACTGCCAGAACACAGTTTTGTGCAACTACCAAATTAAAATATTATGCCCATTAAAATGTAGCATTCCTTATTTGGATTATGCACTATTTCTTAAGGAATGAGAATGACTCAAAAGAGTTTATGATTATTTACGGAGGCCTACTTCTATTGTAAAACACGTCAGGCCATAACTTCCATGATAGGTGTTACATGCTGAGGGTTATTCTCTTAAAAGGAAAATAAAAGTTAAATTTCTTAATTGTAAAGTTTAATATTTAAGTTGTAGTTATCAGAAGCTATATTTAAATTCATGAATTACTGCCCACTCCTCAAAAGAACTATATATAGATGAATACTTTGTTTGCTTTGTCTTTATTAGTTTGGTTGCATATTTTTAGATATCTGTTAGTTTTTGAAGTGTATATTAAGTAATTTAAGTATTAAGTAATTACTCATGGAAGTAAATGTAATTTCCTATTAACTCATATATATTGAGACGTAATTTGTGTACAAAACAATTTCTTCTTTTACAGGTATAGTTTTGTGAGTTCTGAAAAACATATACAGCTGTGTAACCACCATCAGTTAAGAAATAGAATATCCCCATCAGCCCTCCAAAATTCCCTATTCCCACTTATAGTCAATGCCCTCCCCCAGCACCACCCCTGCCAATCACTGTTCTGTTTTCTTTTTCCTCAGTTTTGTCCTTTCCAGAATGTCATATAAATGAAATAATATGGTATGTAACCATTTAAATCTGGCTTCTTTCACCTGGTGTAATGCCTTCGATACTCATCCATGTTGTTACATGTATCATTAGTAGTTTGCTGACTTTTTATTGCTGAGTATCATTCCACTTTATGGATGTACCACAACATGTTTTCCCATTCACTACTTGATACACATTTGGATTGTTTCCATTCTTGGTGATCTGAATAAAGCTGCTGTAAACATTGGTATACAAATGTTCTGTAGCTCTACGTCTTGATCTCTCTTGGGTAAATACCTAAGAGTGGGGCTGCTGAGTCATAATGCTAATGAATGTTTAATTTCATTTTAACATTTATTCACTGCCTCTCCCTATAAGAAGGCTATACTTGATATCAGGCTTCTCGATGTGACTTCCTTTAGCCAATAAAATGTGAGCAAAAGTTGAGGCCAGCCCAGTGGCATACTGGTTGAGTTCACACACTCCCTGTCGGTGGCCCGGGGTTGCAGGTTCAGATCTCAGGTGTGGACGTAGCACCACTCATCAAGCCATGCTGTGGCGGCATCCCACAGATAAAATAGAAGAATACTGGCACAGATGTTAGCTCAGGGACAATCTTCCTTAAGCAAAAAGAGGAAGATTGGCAACAGATGTTAGCCCAGGGCCAATCTTCCTCACCAAAAAAAAAAAAAAAAAAAAGTGATCAAAAGTACCTGTGCAGCTTCTGACTAAAAGCTGTAAGGAACAATACATGGTTCTTCTTGATGCTTTTCCCTCTACCAGGAGAACTGCACGTCCCTTATTGGGCTGCTCCTCCAGCCTGGATCTAGGAAAGAAGACACATGGAGAGCATAGTCAACCCACAGTCTACGTGTAATCTGAGTGAGAACTGAACATTTGCTGTTGGGTGAAACGGAGGCTTTAAGTTTGTTACTCAGCATAACCTAGCAAAAGCTGACTGATAAGCCTTGGACATGCTTCTTTCTATGTGCTTAATTTCACGTAACATTCGAAATCGGCTACCGTGAACTTCTTTCTTTACTCCCTTGAGCTTGATATGTGATCATCTTTCATTTCTACCCTCTTTGCTCCTTCATTATTATTTTCATTGGGTCGCCTTCCTGCTGCCATTCCCCCCAAAACTAATTCTTTAATCACATCCTTACATCTTCACACTAATTGTGCTATAGTAGATGTTTAATTAGTCTCACTGTTTTGAGTCTATAATCTCCTAGCCTAAATTGTGCATTCACACTGCTAAATAATCTTTTTTAAAAAACAATATCCTCCTTTTATTATGTTTCTACTAAAACCCAATAGTAAGTAACTACTCATGACTTGCAGGACCAGTCTGACCCCCTTGCTTTGTTTACAAGGTGCTTTCTGTTGGGTCTTGAATGTCCTCCTCTGCTGCATCCACTATCACCAACACCTCCCAGCTCCTCCAGTGAATGAGCACTCTCTTCCAATCACACGGAGGTACTCCTTGGTTCAGGATTTGCAGCAGATATTTTTATGTCCTTTGTGATCTATTTTTTCTCATCATTTTAAATCCTTTAGCTGTATCTTAAATTTTATTATTTTAGGCAAAACTTTCTACTGATTCCACTCAGAGTTGCCATTGGCCATCCAAGCCATTCTCCACAAAGCAGCCAGAATGACTTTTAAGAACACGTATCCATCATCCCTTCTCTTACCCTACTTAAATTATTTCACTGGCACTTAGATAAATACTAACTCACATCTTGAGGCCATGATGGGTTGGCCCCTCCCCACCTCTTCGGCCTCTTCCCTTCCCTCCTAGCATTCTGGCCATAGTGGTCCTCTTTTTGTTCCATTGAACATCAGGCTCCCTCCTGCCCTGTGATGTCTGTGCTTGCCATTCTCTCTGCCTAGAACTTTATTCTTTTATCTCTAGTTAACTCCTAGTTAATGCCTCCTTATCTTTCAGATCTCAATTCTGTTATTACTTCCTCAGAGAAGCCTTCCTCGACTTCTCTGAATGGGTCCAAACTTCTCAATATATTCCTTGATAGTACCATTTATCCAGCCTCCTTCAGTGTGGCACAGTTGTACTTTTACGTGTATTCGTGTGATTATTACATCTACCTGTTTGGGCTTCAGCATTGTAGAATCGTCCTATCTATGGAACAATATCTGGAACATTTATTTGCTGGATGTTTCTCAAAGATCTGAAGCCCACAGTACCTGCCCCCTTCTCTCTGTGTCTGCACCATCCTGATTGGTAGTCTCCTGTTGATTTGTAATAAGTTCTCTATCTCTCTGCATCGGCGTTTCTTCTTGTTTGCCTATCTCATCACCATGCCAACAAACACAGGCACCTAGTAGGTTCTCTGCTCTTAGTTGAATAAATGAATGATTTCTGGTATTTTTGAACATGAATGCTCTTAGATTGACGGTTAGTCGATGTAGAGCAATTAATGTGTTTAAATACATCAATATGTGGCCTCTTCGAAAAATTTCAGTCCATAGTTTCATTTATGCATTTAAACAAAACTTAAACCCTCGAATTTCTGTTGTCATCAGCACTGTGACTCGTTGCCAGATAAAATTTCAAGCATGAGTGATTTTTTAGTGTATGTTCCCAATATTGCATAGGGCAGAATTATACTAAAATTTATTTGTGGTTTATCTGAAATTCAAGTTTAGCTGGGAATCCCTTATTTTTATTTTCTTAGTCTGGTAACCCTAACTAGGACACTCCTTGAAATGGCAATGGTTACTCTCCATTGAGTGCCGACTGTGAGTCACACACAGCACCAAGTGCTGTCTGTTGATTATTTTATTTCATCCTCACAAGCAAATGAGTAGGTCCTATAAACATTCGCTTTGGACTTATGGAGAAGCTAAGGCACAGAATAAAGAATTTTCTGAGACATGTGACTATCAAGTGGCAAGTCTTGTATATACATCTCAAGGTATATAACAACTCAGAGCCTGCACTCCTAACCATATAGTATACCACCTCATCTAACACTATCTAAGCCATTGAACATGCACTAGGCAACTACAGAGACAACAGAGAAACTTTTGCCATCAGGTGCTCTGAATATTTTCTAACTATGGTAATCCAGAGATCACAGTGTAATACTCAACATGGAATTTGTGAAACAGCAAATGAATTTCTGATACTCCTTAAGGAATTTCAGGTCTTTTGACTACTATATGGATTCTGAATTTACATGAAAGTGCTACAATATCACCTTCTGGGTAAGTTAGAACCTTGGCCTATTATTGCCCATGAGTTAACTGTTTAAGACCTTTCTATGACATAGAGAAAAATCCAGATATACTTTTCATGTCCTTCTATCAATGTAATGGATATCTCCCTTAGTGACAAAAACATCTCCAAGATGAAGCCTCCTCTGAGGGTTTGTAAAGATTTGCACTATGCTCACCATTTTTAGTGGTAACTTTCAATATTAACAGACCACCCAGTTCTTTCCACTGTAATCCTGTAAATACAATGTGAATGGGTCCATTTTCTTCTTGAATGTTGTTACTTTTGAATCTCTTTTCTAAGAATTAATTCTAATTTCCCTCGTTTAAATTGAATTGTTAGGCGACTTAAAATAGTTTTTGAACTCTATCCAAAGGCAACTTGGGCACAGTGATCAATTGAGTAATTCTTGCGCAGAATTTAAATATCAGCTTCAAAGAAGGTAAAGAAGAAATTTTAAGGTATATCATATGTCAGGAATATCAGGCCTTCAAGGTGTTGTGCATTCAATCATCCCTCTACAACTTGTTTCAAGGACATGACTCTTCAGGTTCCATACAAAGTAAATCTCTGCTCCTTCATCACTAGATAACTCACCAAGCAGTGGGTGTCAGACACACATTTAAGATGGTATATCCCACACCGAGCCCGTACACATTCTTTCCCTGGTTCATTTAACCTAGCTCCCTCACTCTTTCTCACCCTCTTTACATCACTCTCCTGAGATCTTGTCACTGGGCGCACCCAGGGATAAGCTACCCCCATTCCCTGATGCGGCAGCAATAATACAAAGTCAGCAGCGAAGGCTCTTGAGCCAGACAGACCTCAGTTCAAATACCAGATCTAGTTGTTAGCTGTGTGACCATTCTCTCCCTCAATTTACTCACTCAAAAAATCACAGTAATAATAGCACCAACTTCTTAGGATTATCATAAATATTAAATGGGTAATGCGTGGGGACCATAGGAAGAGAATAAGTAGTCAAAATGTTAACAAAAAAGGAAAAACAAAATGTTTTTTTTTTGTCTCCTAAATATCCATGGATCCCCTCACTAAGGAGATTTGTGAAGGTCCATATTTGCATACTCATTAGGTACAGTTTCGTGTGTCTGCGTGTTAAAAACTGTGTCAGTTCTTGGAGTAGAAGATATTTTGCAACAAAATAAACTTTGGAAATCTTCATGGTCCGCAGAACTGATTATAGATCCACAAGTAGCTGCTTATGGTGATTGCAACAATATCTCCATGTTGGTCCAGTTTTTACTATAAATGTTGTTCTTAACAAATAATAAGTACTTGAAACCCTCTTTTGAGGGAAAATTAATAAACAGTGTTTGAGAGGGTGGCACTGGTTTCTGTTAAGTAATATATTTTGTATCAAAATAAATATCCACAAGGCCCCTTATGCAAAAGCTCTATGCTGAATATTTGAAAAAATGGACAAACTACTCTGTGTATTAAACATCCAATTCTTGAATTCATTCCTTCAATAAATATTTGAGAGACTACTACATTTCAAACTTTGGGCAAAGCTCTAGGGATGGAGCATCGAGTGATACCATATCCAGGTTCCTATTTTTATGTAGTTTGCATTCTGAAGAAGACACACATCAAGTAAATACCTACTATTTTCACTTGTACAATTCTATGGAGAAGTCTTAGTTGATTCTATGAGAGTGTGTATTTGACTGGGTGGGGAATGGGTGAATCAGAGAAATCTGAAGACTTGGAATTCTCATTTCAAATAAAATAAAAATTACCAGGTAATTATATGGTCTACTATTCTTCTTAACTAAAAAATGGATTTCTCATGTGTATTTATTAAATTAATCAATCATATATGTAATTATGGAAAATTGGAGCTATCTATACTATGTCTCAATCAAACCAGAATCCTCTCTGAAGGAAAAGTTTGCATTCTAAAATCTGCTGTTTTCATCAATTTGAGGATAGGACATAACTTCTTTAGAAGGATCATACCTCCAAAACTCAAATGTGAGTGAATGAACAGATAGAATTTTATATAGTGATACCATGTTAAGTTTCTTTGGCTACCACCACTTCAGGACTGTAACTCATGTGTAATGACATTACAATTATGACCAGAAGGTCACTTATATCAGAAAGTCAAATACATAATGGAAAAGGACTCCAATTCATAAATTAACAAAATTTATTAAGCTCTTCCTTTGGATCAGACCCAGGGCTTTGGGTGTGTAGTAATAGTAACCATCTTTCTCTGGGGGAAATCAGGAAGGCTTTTCCCTAAAGAATATCTTTACCAGATTTCTTTTTTCAGTTTTTTTTTTAATTTTTAATTGCAGTAACATTGGATTATAATATTATATAGCTTTCAGATGTACATTGTAATATATTTCGAATTCTGTGTGTGTGTATTACATCAGGTTCACCACTCAAAAACTAATTATTCTCCATCACCTCACATGTGAGCCTAATCCCCCCTTTGCCCTCCCCCCTCACCCCAGGCCCCTATGGTAACCACCAATCCAATCTCTGTTGCTATGTGTTTGTCATTGTTTTTATCCTCTACTTATGAGTGAGATCATATGGTGTTTGACTTTCTCCCTCTGACTTATTTCACTCAGCATAATACCCTCAAGGACCATCCAAGTTGTCACAAACAGCCGGATTTCTTCATTTCTTATGGCTGAGTAGTATTCCACTGTGTATATATACCACATCTTCTTTATCCATTTGTCCCCTGATGGGCACCTAAGTTGCTTCCAAGTCTTGGCTATTGTGTATAAGGCTGCAATGAACACAGGGGCGCATGCATCTTTATGCCTTTACATTTTGAGGTTCTTTGGATAAATACCCAGAAGTGGGATAGCTGGATCATGTGGTAGATCTATTCTTAATTTTCTGAGGATACTGCATACTGCTTTCCATAGTGGCTACATCAGTTTGCGCTCCCACCAGCAGTGTACGAGGGTTCCCTTCTCTCCACATCCTCTCCAACACTTGTTGTTTCCTGCCTGGTTAATTATAGCCATTCTGACGGGAGTGAGGTGATACCTCATTGTAGTTTTGATTTGCATTTCTCTGATAGCTACTGATGTTGAGCATCTTTTCATATAACTGTTGGCCATCTGTATATCCTCTTTGGAGAAATCTCTGTTCAGATCTTTTGCCGATTTTTTAATTGGGTTGTTGGTTTCTTTTGTTGTTGAGCTGTATGAGTTCTTTGTATATGTTGGATATTAACCCCTTATCTGATATATGGTTTGCAAATATCTTCTCCCAATTGTTAGGTTGTCTGTTCGTTTTGTTGATGGTTTCCTTTGCTGTGCAGAAGCTTTTTAGTTTGATGTAGTCTCATTTGTTCCTTTTTTCTTTTGTTTCCCTTGCCCAGTCAGACACGGTACTTGAAAATATGCTGCTAAGACCAATGTCCAAGAGCATACTGCCTATGTTTTCTTCTAGAAGTTTCATGGTTTCGGGTCTTACATTCAAGTCTTTAATCCATTTTGAGTTGATTTTTGTACATGGTGTAAGGTAATGGTCTACTTTCATTCTTTTGCATGTGGCTGTCCAGTTTTCCCAACACCATTTATTGAAGAGATTCTCCTTTCTCCAGCATGTGCTCTTGGCTCCCTTGTCAAATATTAGCTGTCCGTAAATGTGTGGGTTTATTTCTGGGCTCTTGATTCTGTTTCATTGATCTATGTGTCTGTTTTTGTGCCAGCACCATGCTGTTTTGGTTACTATGGCTTTGTAGTATATTTTAAAATCAGGGGGTACGATACTTCCAGCTTTGTTCTTTTTTCTCAGGAATCCTTTGGCTATTCGGGGTCTTTTGTTCTTCCATATTAATTTTAGGATTCTTTGTTCTATTTCTGTGAAAAATGTTCTTGGAACTTTGATAGGGATTGTGTTGAATCTATAGATTGCTTTAGGAAGTATGGACATTTTAACGATGTTAATTCTTCCAATCCAAGAGCACTGAATATCTCTCCTTTTCTTTGTGTCGTCTTTGATTTCTTTCAACGATGTTTTATAGTTTTTGGTGTACAGATCTTTCACCTCTTTGGTTGAGTTTATTCCTAGGTATTTTATTCTTTTTGTTGCAATTGTAAATGGGATTGTATTTTTAATTTCTCTTTTTGCTACTTCATTGTTAGTGTATAGAAACACAATCGATTTTTGTATTTTGATTTTGTATCCTGCGGCTTGTCTGTATTCATTTATTGTTTCTTAAAGTATTTTAATGGATTCTTTAGGGTTTTCTACATATAAAATCACGTCGTCTGCAAAGAGTGATAGTTTCATTTCTTCTTTTCCAATATGGATCCAGTTTATTTCTTTTTCTTGCCTGATTGCTCTGGCTAGGACTTCCAATACTATGTTAAATAAGAGTGGTGACAGTGGGCATCCTTGTCTGGTTCCTGTTCTTAGAGGGATAGCTTTCAGTTTTTCTCCATTGAGAATGATATTTGCTGTGGGTTTGTCATATATGGGCTTTATTATGTTGAGGTATTTTCCTTCTATTCCCATTTTATTTAGAGTTTTTATCCTAAATGGATGCTGTATCTTGTCAAATGCTTTCGCTGCGTCTATTGAGATGATCATGTGATTTTTATTCTTCGCTTTGTTAATGTGGTGTATCATGTTGATAGATTTGGGGATGTTGAACCATCCCTGCACCCCTGGAATAAATCCCACTTGATCATGTTGTATGATCTTTTTAATGTATTGTGGTATTTGATTTGTTAGTATTTTCTTGAGGATTTTTGCATCGATGTTCATCAGTGATATTGGCCTGTACTTTTCTTTTTTTTCTGTTGTCCTTGTCTGGTTTTGGTATCAGGATAATGTTGCCTTTGTAGAAGGAGTTAGGAAGCCTCCTTTCCTCTTCAATTTTTGGGAAGAGTTTGAGAAGGATATATATTAAGTCTTCTTTAAATGTTTGGTAGAATTCAACCAGGGAAGCCATCTGGTCCTGGACTTTTAGTTTTTGGGAGGTTTTTGATTGCTGTTTCGATCTCCTTACTGGTGATTGGTCTATTCAAATTCTCTGTTTCTTCTTGGTCCAATTTTGGAAGGTGGTATGTTTCTAAGAATTTATCCATTTCTTCTAGATTATCCAATTTGTTGGCATATAGCTTTTCATGGTATTCTCTTATTATCTTTTGTATTTCTGAGGTGTCTGTTGTAATCTCTCCTCTTTCATTTCTGATTTTATTTAGTTGAGCCTTCTCTCTTTTTTTCTTGGTGAGTCTAGCTAAGGGTTTGTCAATTTTGTTTAACTTTTCAAAGAACCAGCTCTTGGCTTCATTAACTTTTTCTAATTTTTTTTTAGTCTCTAATTCATTTATTTCTGCTCTGATTTTTATTATTTACTTTCTTCTGCTGATTTGGGGATTTGTTTGCTCTTCTTTTTCCAGTACCTTTAGGTGCACTTTTAGATTGTCTATTTGGGATTTTTCTTCTTTGTTGAGGTAGGCCTGGATTGCTATAAACTTCCCTCTTAGAACTGCTTTTGCTGTATCCCATAGATTTTGGTATGTCATATTTTCATTTGTCTCCAGGAATTTTTTGATTTCTCCTTTGATTTATTCATTGACCCAATAGTTGTTCAGTAGCATTTTGTTTAATCTCCACATTTTTGTGGCTTTTCTGGTTTTCTTCCTGTAGTTGATTTCCAGTTTCATACCTTTGTGGTCAGAAAAGATGCATGGTATTATTTCGATCTTTTCAAATTTATTGAGACTTGTTTTGCGTCCTAATATGTGATCAATCCTGGAGAATGTTCCATGGGCATGTGAAAAAAATGTGTATTCTGTGGTTTTTGGATGGAATGTTCTGTGTATATCTCCTAAGTCCATCCGGTCTAATGTGTCCTTTAAGGCGAGTGTTTCCTTATTGATCTTCTGTTTGAATGATCTATCCGTTGATGTAAATGGAGTGTTAAAGTCCCCTACTATCATTGTGTTACTGTCTATGTCTCCTCTTACGTCTGTTAATAATTGCTTTATATATTTAGGTGCTCCTATGTTGGGTGCATAGATGTTTACAAGTGTTATATTCTCTTGTTGGATTGTTCCCTTTGTCGTTATGTAGCGCCCGTCTTTGTCTCTTGCTGCAGTTTTTGTTTTAAAGTCTATTTTGTCTGATATTAGTATTGCTACCTCAGCTTTCTTCTCTTTGCCATTTGCATGGAATATCTTTTTCCATCCTTTCACTTTCAGTTTGTGAGTGTCTTTAGGTCTGAAGTGTGTCTCTTGTATGCAGCATATACACGGGTCTTGTTTTTTTATGCAATCGGCCAACCTATGCCTTCTGATTGGAGCATTTAGTTCATTGACATTTAAAGTAGCTATTGATAAATATGTATTTATTGACATTTTGTTACTTTTTTCTGGGTGTTTTAATAGTTCTCTGTTCCTTTCTTTTTCTCTTGCTCTCTTCCCTTGTGGTTTGATGGTTATCTTTAGTAATATGTTTGATTTCTTTTGTGTTACTTTATTTGCTTACTTATTGTAGCTTTCTGATTTGTGATTACCATGAGGATCCTATATAATATTCTATGTAGATAACAGTCTATATTGAGTTGATAGACTCTTTAACTTGACCTCTTTCTAAAGGCTCTACTTTTTCACTTCCCTCCTCCCACATTTTATACTTTTGAAATCATATATAGTCTCTTGTTTAGTGTGAGTCTACCCATTATCTTCTTATCATTGAAATAGGTAATTTTAGTACATTTGTCTTTTAACCTTCATATTATTTTCAGAAGTAGTTGATCTGCTACCTTTACTATATTTTTACCTTTACCAGTGATTTTATTCCGTTTTTTTTCTTTTTGATAATTTTTCTATCCTTATTTGTGGTCATCGCTTTCCCACTTAAGTCCCTTCAGCATTTCTTGTAGAACTGGTTTCTTGGTGATGAACTCATTTAATTTTAGCTTGTCTGGGAAGCTCTGTATATCTCCTTCAATTCTGAATGACAACCTTGATGGATAGAGTATTCTTGGCTGTTGTTTTCTGTTCAAAACTTTCAATATGTCATACCATTCTCTTCTCGCCTGTAGGGTTTTAGCTGAGAAGTCCGCTGATAGCCTTATGATCTTCCCTTTGTATGTCACTTGTGGCCTTTCTCTTGCTGCTTTTAGTATTCTCTCTTTATCTTTAATTTTGGACATTTTAACTATAATGTGTCTTGGTGTGGGCCTCTTTGGGCTTATCTTGTTTGGAACTTTCTGTGCATCCTCTAGTTGGATGTCTGTTTCCTTCCTTAGGTTAGGAAAATTTTCATCTATTATTTCTTCAAATAAATTTTCTGCCCCTTTGTCTCTCTCTTCTCCTTCTGGGACACCTATAATCAGGATGTTATCACACTTGATATTGTCCCAGAGTTCCCTTAGACTGTTCTCATTCTGTCTAATTCTTTTTTCTTTTTCCTGTTCAGCTTAGGTGATTTCCTCCAGTCTTTTGTCTAGCTCGCTGATCTGTTCCTCTGTATCCACTACTCTGCTATCGAGTCCCTCTAGTGAATTTTTCATTTCCAATATTGTATTCTTCATTTCTCATTGGTTCTTTTTTACCTTTTCCAGTTCTTTGCTGACGATCTGACTGTGTACATCCAGTCTTCTCCCAATATCTTTAAGCATCCTTATGAGATTTTGTTTGAATTCTTTGTCAGATAGGTGGCTTATTTCTGTTTCATTTAGTCCTTTTCCTGGGATTTTGTCCTATTCCTTTCCTTGCAATATACTCATTTGTCTCCTCATTATGCCTCTTTCTCTGTGCTTATTTCTATATATTAGGTGAGTAGGCTATGTCTCCTGATCTTGGAGAAGTGGCTTTATGTAAGAGATGCCTTATGAGGCCCAGCAGTGTGCTTCCCTCTCGTCACCAGTCCAAATGATCCAGGAGTGACCACTTTGTGGGCTACTTGTGTCTTTATGCTGTGGCAGGGTTGCTTTTAATGCAGGTACCCAGGGAGTCTAGTCTTTCTTTCCCTGGCCAGTGTTTATAAATCTGGTTTGGGGAGCCTCAGCACCATTGGCTACAAAGTCTAACAGCACACTCCTGTTGCAGTTTTCCTGTTAATTGGGTAGGTACCCAGTGTAGCTGGTTGCTAGGCTCAGGGGCTTACAGTTGCTATAGGCCTCAGGCCTACAAGGCTGTTGTCAGTTCTCTTAGGAGTGCAGCTGTGTGGGGCTGGCCCTAGACATGAGAGCACTCAATTGTTTCAGGTGAGGCTGATCCTTTTTATGGGTGTTTGTGAAGCATAGGTCTTCTGTCACTGATAAGCCTCACCTCCTACAGGACTACACACAATGTCAACATAGTCCTGGTCCATGCACACTTTCCAATCCTCTGGAGCATACCCCAACACCCCACTGCAGAGGCCCCCACCTCTCCACCAATGCCCCCCACAGTTCACCTGGTCCTCACACAGGCCCTGCCCCACAGAAGGGGACATTCTTGCCTTCCTGTAGAAGATCAAGTCACCCAGTCAATGGGTGCCGACAAGTAGGCTGAAAGCTTGCTGTTGGGCAGGGCTGGTTCCTAGGCTGGGCTGCCTGCCCTGGCTGAACTAGATTAAATCTGCACTCTAGTGGGTGTGGCATACCCCTGGGCTAACAGGCCAAGGGAAGAATCTCAATGGCATCCACCAGGGTCTGTGTCAGCATGCCTGGACCAGGTCAGAGCAATGGCCCCCACCATTGTCTGAGTCTCTGGAGAGGTCCTTCCTCTCACTGAGATGCCCCCAGAGCCCACCAGGTGAATCTCTTTTCACCAAAGGAATGTCAGCCTTCTCTCTGGTGATTTTAGGTTGCTGCAGTGAGTGAGTTTGTGTGTGGGCCCTTTAAGACCCAGGTCTTTTCGGCTTTCATCCAATAGCTTTTCTAGAGGTATCCTTGCTTCAGTTAATAGCCAGTGAAGCCAGATAGTAAGACCCCCGTCTCAGTTGTGCTGAGTCTGAAGGATGCTTATAGCAGTATCAGCCCCCGCTCCAGACCTCACTCCTGCAGGGAGGGCTGCATACCTTAGGCTGGCTCCCGCCTGCCTAGCTGAGAAGCTCCGCTGCTCCCAAAGGTGGCTTTTTTCCTCTCCAGCAGGAATTTCTACCTCTTCCACCTTAGTCAGGACTGTCCTTTGTTGTGGGGGTTCTTTTTATCTAGTTTTCAGTTTTCTATCCAGGGTAATTTTTCCAAAAATAGTTGTAACCGGGTTGTGTTCATGGGAGGAGATGAGTTCAGAGTCTATTTACGCTCCATCTTGACGAGATCCGGAACTATCCTCTTCGCAGGATTTTTAAGTGTGAGTAGATGCTCATCAGATGAGAGGAGGGGAATGGATATCCTGGGGCTAGGGAAGAGCTTGGAGAAGCCCTAGAGGCCTGAAAGGGCATGTTCAGAAGACAGAGAAAATGGAATGGATTATTGGGAAACAATCGTAGCATTTTGTGTAGTAGCATTGGTCATACTAAAGAGTTTAGATTTTACTGTTCTTAGTGGTGAACCAACAGCGATTTCCAAGTAGCAAAGTAACAAGATCATATGTACTTTTTAGTAAGTTTGCTCTGCTGCTAGCAGACCTCTGAATTAAGTTCTCAGGACTAGGCAGACCATAGTGAAACAGACGGACAACTACAGCAATAATCTGGAGAAGAGATGATCTCACTCTACGCAATCCAATCCATGGATTTGCTCCATCCGTGAGAATTATTCCCAATGTGAAGTCACAGGGAAGTTTAATACATATAGGACTGTGAGATGATGTTTTAGACCAATAAAACATATTTAAGCATAGCACCAACTTGCCTACTAAAAGTTAACATCATAGGTGAACAATTTTTGACCAGAGAAGCAGGGAGCCATAGTGCATGGGCATAATCCTCATCAGCAGCATGAATTTGACCTTCAACCCAAAATGAAAGTCAGGGCTTCAGATTTTAAATAGTTTCTTAAACATCAAACAAAAGCTAAAATTTTTCAACCAAATATGTTCCTTTTCTTATCCTTTACAGATAACTCGCATTTCTCTGTTTCATTAATGCTGTGGTCACCGATGTCAGTTTCTTCACGGGGGCAACTGGTGGGACCCAAAGCTGCTGGGAGAACTCTCTGCATGGAGTTTCTAAGCAACACACTTTGCATGTGGTCAGAGTTAAAGTTTATTATAGTCCAGGGTGTTCTGGCTGCTGTAGAAAGATTTTTGTGTGTGTGGTTTGGTTTGTTTTTTGAATTTTCCACCGTGCCTATTAGTAATTTATAATCAAATGCAAAAAAATTGTCTACCACAAGGAAAGTTACAGGTTTGAAAGCAAACAAAGACATGAGCAGTACTTTTCTGAATCTTGATCTGTGTAGAGAGTCAGATTCACTAACGCTGTCCTTTGAACCACTTTTCCTGCTTCCCTGACTCTACTATTTTTCAGTGTACTTTTTTCCCCATGTGGCAGAAAAATCAACGGCATCTTCCTTGGCATGGGGGTTGGGAGGAATACAAGGTGAAATCAGGAGAGTCTCTTTTTAGTGTCTGTTCTGTGATCCAGCCACGTTCAGACCCTGCTGAGGACAGCCAAGCATTCCTCCCCTTTGTCATCTGGCTCTGAATGCAGCTGGGAGAGGGGCGTCCTGAGCGCGGGTTCAGTGTCCGCGTGGCTCTCTTCTGGCTCTAGAATGCAGCAGAGCTGGCAAAGGCTGTAGAAGAATCTCAGGAGTACCCAGTCCCACTCTGCTGAGTCCTTTGTTGGGACTGGGAATCTGGACCATCCATGTTGACCTTTTGAATCACTTATTAATTCTTCCAGGCTGTGAAACACCGGGAAATCTAGTCATGCAAATGACTCCAGAACATAGCCCCTGAAATAGCCTTCTGCCTGGGAAAGAACTGGGTTATTAATTTACATGCTGTATTTGGTACTAAAATGGAGTTTTGAAATAATGTTTGATTGGAAGACAGAAGATGACGGCCTGTGTCAGACAAACGGTGTGAGTGAAAAATTTTTGTTGTTTCTCAGATTTGGGAGTTGTTACCATGGTATACCATAGCCTTTCCTGCCCAAGTTCAACCATTACATTTCACAATCCTATTTTATTTAATAGAAAATACACATTTCAATTACAAGTCTAATGTCAGGCCATAAAATTTATGGTTTCTAAAAATCTATTCCGTTAATATGTACTATATAAGGGTTATTTTAAAACTATCAACAACACTTGAAGCATTAAAATGTGCTTCTATTTAATGTCAGTAAGCAATTACAATAAAATAAAAGAACTTCAAAATTGGTTTTGTATAAACCATAAAGAGAAATAGAGTAGAATGGGAACTATTTTTCTCTTCTGCATTTAATTTATATTCAGAAAAGATGGTTTAGTTTCCATATTTTGGAAAACAGTGTTGCACATGGACTCAATTTTACTAAAAATGCAGTGTTTGTGTATATTATTTTCCAAGTCATTCCTTTTTCCATGAAATATGGCTAATTTTTCCCTTTTCTGCTGTGATACATTTTCACAATTTCATGAGTTACATGGTAATATTTTTTAATATTAGAGAAATTTAAAAAATATATTTTCTCCAACTTTAAAGCTAACACCAGAAAGTTAGACGAATGTCAAAACAATCCAAATAAATATTTAAAAAATTCAGGCATCCATATGTTATTAATTTTAGAGCCAGTCATTGAATAGACTGAACAATCAAAAAAGGGTTGATATTTTTCTATTTTATTCAGAAAATTTTATAATACCAAATTGATTTGCAATTTATCTTACATTTTATTTGAAAAAAAATACATTTTTCTAGAGGAAAATCCTTTAGTGGCTTACCAATAAACCACATCCTTGCTTGCCATTAGTTGTAAAACTTTTGTTTTCTCCACCTAGATTCTGTGTCACCAGAGAACGAGGTTACTGTTAGTACTTGACTGTCAATACTTACCCAAAATGCTTCAGAATTCCACTTTTCTTCACGCTGACTGTAACAAAGCAGTCCTATTTTCATACTGAAATCTGAATCATGTTGCTTCTTCATATGCTGAGATTTAAGGAGCATCAAGACCATAAGAACAGACTTGTGATTTGACAAACTGAGTTCAAACTCCCATCGGTCAGCCAAGCAGCTGGGTATCCTTGGAGAATTACTTACCTTCTCAAAGCCTCTGGTTCCATGATTACAAATGTGCGTATTGATAATTATCTGCCCATACATTTGTCATGAGAGATAAATGGGATACGACATGTGATTCCAGAACTACAGTTTCAACAAAGTTGTTCTGTTTTGCTCATCCAGGAGCCCCAGTACCTACCTTGCCCCACACAAAGGAGACTGGCATAATGTTTGTTGAGTCAATGACTGAATAAACATTTAAGGAATAAAATGGATCAATGATTGAAGAGAGAAATTTACAGAATATGCAATATATTGATAAGTTCTACACATGATAGTTATCATTATTACTATTGTTACTCTTTCATGATATACTATCTACTTTTACCCTTAGACTCACCAAAGATTTTGTAATTTAACTCTTAAAAAATATTGTGACCAGGGCTGGCTCCGTGGCCGAGTGGTTAAGTTTGTGCGCTCTGCTGCGGCAGCCCAGGGTTTCACAGGTTCAAATCCTGGGTGTGGACACGGCACCACTCATCGGGCCACGCTGAGGTGGCATACCACATGCCACAACTGGAAGGACCCACAACTAAAAATACAGAACTATGTACCAGGGGCCTTTGGGACAAAAAGGAAAAATAAAAAAATCTTAAAAAAAAATGAGCATTTAAAAAAAATATTGTGACCAATTATCATAATTCTGATAGATCAAACAGTTATGGCCTAAAATCCTGGACTACCATAAAGAAGATCCATATCTAGCTCTCATGAAAAGCCATTCATTCTTTTCATTATTTGATATCAGTCCACAAAGATTGTAAGAATCTTGACTTTCAAGGTTTAATTTACTAAGATATATTCATTCAACTGACTTTAATGAAAACGTAAAGACTGATAATTAGAATTTATTTTGTGTAGGATGTTTTAAGACACATGTTCTCCAGATTTCTTTTTTTCAGTCACACTCTTAACACCTTCTTAAATGCTCCAAAATACTTCTCCAACACTCACCACGTGAACACGTAGACAGTCCCTCTCTCCTTGTCAAAGCCTCTTTCAGAGACTAGGGAGCAGTTTGACAAAGTCACACTATGGAAAAGGCATCAGTGTGCAGCCACGCTTGCTCTTTGCCTCACGGTGTTGGCCATTTCACTTGTGGGCTATAAAGACTGAACACGGAACACCACGCCCCTCGGGAAGCTGACCTCTTCTGTGGGCTGGGCTTCTCAGCTCAGGAATTTTTCTATTCCCTATGAAGTTCTATGATGAGCCAAAAAAGTAACTAGCAGAACTTTGAAATCCCTCCTGGGTCATGCTAAACGAGGATAGCAGAGCAGAGGCAGTTCTTCGAGATGCAAGACCAATCCAGAAACCTGAGGCTGTGGTAGAATCCTGCCTACACTCAAAATGATTAGAGAAACTCTGCTTACAAATCTTGCAGGAAAAGGTAAAGGAACCAGACAATGTATGCATTTGTTGTCACCACACATCTCCTGCAATAGTCCACATTTATATGCTATTATCTTATTGTTGGCTACTATTCTAGGAGTACTTGACAGTGTGGCAGTAGGGTTTTTTTTTTTTTTTTAAAGATTTTATTATTTCCTTTTTCTCCCCAAGGCCCCCCGGTACATAGTTGTGTATTCTTCGTTGTGGATTCTTCTAGTTGTGGTATGTGGGACGCTGCCTCAGTGTGGTTTGATGAGCAGTGCCATGTCCGCGCCCAGGATTCGAACCAACGAAACACTGGGCCGCCTGCAGCGGAGTGCGCGAACTTAACCACTCGGCCACGGGGTCAGCCCCAGTACCTGGGTATTTTTGTTTCATTACTAGACAGAGCAAACTCTCATTTACTTTTAAAATAGAGCTAAATCCTCACCGCAGCTACTTTGGAACTAATCCTATAAAAGAATTTTGACAAGTCATGTGAAGAAACACATTTTTTTTCCTGTAAATAAACCACCAAAAATCCACCACAACATACTGGAGAAATACAGGTAAGGAGAATAAAGGATCTCAGTTCATTGTACTCTAGAATTGCTTTGGGGGAAAGTGTATAAACTGTGTTAACAGTTCTATACTTCTAAATCATTACAAACTTTCTTGTTCTTCATTGTCTTGCCCACAAGCAATAAAGTAGCTCTTCAGTATATGGGGAGTGTCTGGAGTTTGGCTGCCTGAAGCACGAGAGCAAGGATGTTACATGCCACATTTGCTAAAATTCTCTCCTCAGGGTCCTACCAAACAATATAAGACTTTGATTTTTATAATAAATCAGAGGAGCTCTTGTTTTGGGCCTGTCAATATTTCTCCACTGCCCACCAAAACACCTGGTGCATAATAATTGCTTAATGAACATTTATGGAGTGAATGACTGAAAGAACACTTCTCTGGTAAACCAATTAAATAGGATTTCAGGATTAATTTATAGTTAGTCAGTTTGTCAACAGTTTGTGAGCAACTTTGGACCACAACAGTTTCAGCATTTTCATTTTAATGATGGAGAATTTGATGCCTCGAGATTTGCAGTGCCAGCTACTTATTCTCCAAGGGACCAGCATCAACATGGGTCTGAGGAGCTTGGGGATGTTCTTCCAGAGAGACTGAACTTCATGCAGAACTGTACAAAGTGAGAGCCAGATACAACGCTGGTGAAGAATTCTGTTCCAGGTTACATCACAGCTAGTTTCATGTTTATTACAATCCAGTTCCCTTGCCGCTCTAGTCTAGTTCTTTCCTTTCAGTGCCACCGTGGTCCAGTTTGCAATACGAAATTCCTCTTCTAAGAAAAAAATATCTCACAACTCTCTCCTGCTCTTCCTCCCACTTGGACCAGAAATCCGGAACCAGCCTGAGGTTTCATGATGCTCTAAGCACATACTTTCCAGTACTTCCCTGTGTTTCTTCTCTAAGCCCCCTTGCTCCATTCCCTACCCAGGCCCCGTGCTCACTGCCAGTTCCCCTCCAGCTAGCAACTCAGTCGACGAGCAGTTAATGAGAACCTGGTCACGTGTGCACGAGTTTGCAGGGCTCTCAGTCCTTCCTGTTCACACATCTGAGCTTGAGCAAGTTGGGTGGGAAGTTTATAAAAGGCCAGGAACCTCTAGGCCGCCCTTTCAGCTAAAACAAATATACCGTATTTCGAGGATTAGGTTTTGTTACCTCTTGGACGAAGAGCAAAAACTTAACAGTCATTTCTGCCAGTGGTAATAGCCACCTTGCCTTATTCTCTAAACTCAAACTTCAAAAAGTCAATACGGCCCCCAGTACATTCTTCTCAAAAGCAAGTAACAAAGATGTTTTTTTAAATCTGGATTTAAGATAAATCTTTACATCTAAGCAATTTGGGGAAAAAGAAAAGATGCTCTGCCTATTATCCCAAGTGTTTCAGAGCAAATGGAAGTTTAGGAAGTTGCTCTTCTTTTAGTTAATACGCCTTACTTGTTTTTCTCATGAATGTGGAAAACTGACTGTACCACAATAAAAAAGTTAAATATGACATTTGTTTTTCCAAGTATTTAGCAAATGAATATGTACAAGATTTGTCAATCCATAAAGAAGAATAATTTTCTCTATATTTCAAAATAGATAAGTAGATTCTAGGAAGAGGAGTTAAAAATAACTTGGAATTGTACCAATTTGCCAGTTTAATAGACACGAACAAGATACAGGTCATTTATAAGAACTCCCTATTTTTATTCTAACAGCACAAAGAACAAAAAAGGAAGAAAAGAGATTGTTTCTATTTGTTGCTGGAGACTACAGGTAGTACGTATGTGGGAGGAATAAAAATCCTGCAGACTGATAAAAAGGCTCAGTGCTACGGACCTTCTAAAAACAGTCGTGCCAGGACTGAGTCCAACCAGAACAACGACTCAAGAGCAGCTTCCCCCTCTTCATGTGAAAAAGGTCAAAAGATTTAGTGCTTGAATCTTCTGTAAATATTTCCAAAATAGAGGCAAAATTTAAAACAATGCTTACTAAAACATTTGAATTTTCCTTACGTTATTTGAATATATAATTCTATGTTGTGGTTCCTCTGGGGATGTAACAAGATTATGAAAGATTGATTAAAGCAAATGGCAGCTAAGTGCTTAGTCTATTATAACAAAAGGCCAAGGGATCCATGGCCTTGGCCACCTGTCAACAATTCTACCTGCAGAGATTAGACCTTTATGCCACCTGAAAAGATTGTGGACTGATTCCTCACATATCCTTTTACCCTTGACCCAAATATGGGGATTCTGGAATGAAACATAGACAACTCTAAACCATTATGTATTTGGTATCTTCCTACGTGTTTGGAGAGAATATATTAGCACCAAAATAATTGAAAATTATAATCCTGACCCAGCTTCAGTGGGAATTCATCACTCTAAATTCTTTGGAAAACAGAGTAGTGTAAAATAAGTAAATAAACCAGGACTTTTGTGTGATAAATACATGCAGGTAAACAATTGAAGACGTTGGTCCTCCTCACTCCTTGTGGACTGACTTTTCTGGTGCTCTTTGGGGACTAGGCAAGAGTATAGGTTTTGAGCACCATGGGGTACCAGGTCTCACACACAATGCTGTTTCATGTACTTAATGCAATCTTCTTTTTCCACATTGGAAAATTATGTTGTATGAGTGGGTAAACGTGTGTGTGTGTGTGAGGGGAATGTTATTTTCAGATGAAATAATTGCAAAAGGTAGAAAGCTAGAATTAAGGTCTTCCAGGGCGAAGATACCCTCAATGTCTGAAAATACCAAGAACGGTGTTTTAGACAGAATAGTGTTCCCTCAAACACATCCACATGCTAATCCCTGAAACCTACGAATATGTTGCCTTATATGTGGCAAAAGTGACTTTGTAGGCATGATTAAATTAAGGATCTCGAGGTACAGAGATTATCCTGGATTGTCTGGGTGGGCACGATTTAATCACAAGTGTCATTCTAAGAGGGATTCGGGAGGATCAGAGTCAGAGAAGGGGTTGTGACAATGGAAGCAGAGTTGTAGATTTGAATACATTCCACTGCTGACTTCAAAGATGAAAGAAAGGGCTTCAAGCCAAGGAAGGCAAAGTGCTTCTAGAAGCTGGAAAAGCGATTCTTCCCTGGAACATCCAGATGGAGCACAATCCTTGATTTTATTCCGCTAAGACCCTTTTGGACTTCTGAACTCCAGAACTAGAAGATAATAAATCCTGTTGTTTCAAGTCATTGAGTTTGTTGTAATTTGTTACAGCAGCACCAGGAAAGTGATGCAAGTGGGTATTGTGTGCCGAGAAAGAGCGAAGTCTCTAGAGCTGGACCGCTTGGGTTTGAATCCACCTTACTGTGTGACATTGATCAATTTAGTTTTTCTGTGTCTCAGTTTCTTCATGTGTAGAATGGTGATAATAATAACAACTACTTCATAGGGTTGAGGTGAGGGACTAAATAAATTAATATATGTAAAGCACTTAAAATATAAACTTGGAATGCAAAAGTCGTATATGTGTCATCCATTATTATAAAAGTTGGAGCAATTGGTATATCTGGCAGTCAATTGGTCCTATGTAGCTGCCACCTGCTTAGTCAGTGAATGAATTCCAGCTTGGTCCATTGGCAAAGTGATTTTCTGTCTACAGAGTATGAAAATATATTGCCTTCTATTCTGTTATTTACCTCTTTTGCTGGAATGGTGCACTGCCTATTTCCTGTCACAAAGCAGGACAAGGTTATTTCATATTATCCTGAGGCATAAGGTTTATGTTCAAAATTCCAAAATTAAATCAATAGAGGAAAAGTGCAATAAAAAGCAGATTGGGACCAAATATAAAGTCAAAAGCACAGGAGATGTCACATTTGAGCAACACTGAAAATACCAGCTTTTGTTGCCTGATTCAGTGTTGAAGAAAGAAAGTAGGGAAAGGCATAGTAAAGACTGCAAATATTGGAAAATCTGTACAAATTTACTCAAACCATGTGTTGTGATCATGGAATTTCCCTAATTTATTTATTTCTGCATTTAGTCCAGAAATCTTCCAGAAATCCAAGAATCTCTTTCTGATAGTCACCTGATCATCTCTGCACATCTCCTCCCCATATTCCTTATCTTGCTTGATTAATTATACCAGCATTCCACTCAGAACCTGGGAGCTATCATCAACCTCTCCCTCATAGCTAGTGTCTAATTCGCCAAGTCCCGTCAATTCTACACGCCAAGTAAATCTCAACTGCCTTCTCTCTCCACTCCCATAGTTTAACCCTAATAATTTCTCATCAGCTTCCTAACTGGTCTGTCTGCCTCTATTCTCACCACCTTTCAAAGAATCCTACACACTCTGCCAGACTTATCTATATAAAAATCAGATTTGTTCATGCCACTCCTCTGTTTAAAATATTTTAATAGATAAACTATAGGACTAAAACAACATTTCTTCACAAGGATTTCAACATTCCAGCTGTGTCTACTATTTCATCCTCATGGCTCTCTGTCAGCTCATTCCTAGGAACATGGACTCTGTAAGTTATTTCTTGATCTTACTGAAACGCACAATTCCGTCTCATCCTTTCACAGAATTACATGTACTCTTCCTTTCCCTAAACACTCGTCATCCGTTATTCATCTAGCATGTTCTTATTTATCTTTCCAACTTTGCTCAAATGTTGCCACCCTTGCAAATACTGTGAAGCCTTCCTTACCGCAAGGTCTTTGCTATGTGTGTATTAGTAATAGGTGTGAATCTCAGTAAGTCTGAAAGAGCTCAGTGTGCAAGAAACATACTTTACTTTTTTTTGTAACAAAAATTAATTTGATCTTGAAAACTCATTTTTGTCAGTGTAGCAGAAAATTGCTTTAAGTCAATTTAGGCTTCCTGCCCCTTTCCCTGGGGTTGGGCTTAGTTTCGGGAGACTTAAATAATTCCGCGTGCTTAGGGGGTGGGAAACCACATCTTCACTCGTCCACTGATGCATTGTTGCACGTGGTCCTTAGTCATCAGACCATTCAGCTCAGCACTGAAATTCCCACTCTTGTGGCCCCATCAAGTGGGTTTGTTATTTGCTGTTAATATGATGTTCCATAACGTGTTGGGGTTACAGAAATTGCTGCAATGATTTCTATGGCTCCTAGGCCTGGAGTTCAACCTCTCAGGACTCTAATCATAGATATGAGGTACGTGATCACTCTCTCTCCATTCCCCATGCCCCTCTCAACCTTTGTCCTTATAACATCTTCTCCATCTCTCTTCCCTCCTGTTGGGAGAGTTGGTGGGAAAGTGAATCATTTTCTCTTCATATATCTTTATGAAATCTCAAATCCTCTTCGTTTCCTCAAGGGTTTAACTATCTGGAGACCAAAGCCAGGAAGAAGCTCAAACATTTTCTCTCTCTCTCTTTCTCTTTCTTTTTTTTTGCTGAGGAAGATTAGCCCTGACGTAATATCTGTTGTCAGTCTTCCTCATTTTTTGCTCAGGAAGACTAGCCCTGAGCCAACACCTGTGCAAGTCTTCCTCTATTTTGTATGTGGATTGCCACCACAGTATGGCTGACAAGTGGTGTAGGTCCATGCCTAGGATCTGAGTCCATGAACCAGGGCCAAAGCAGAATGAGCCAAAGTGAACTGCTAAGCCTTGGGGTTGGCCCCAATTTTCTCTTTTTAGAATTATTATTATTTTGATTGTTGTGGTGGTCATTGTGTTTCTGTTTTGATGCTTCCCTCCTGGAAGTGATGCACAGCCAAGTTTATCTGCTGGAGTCAAGAGGAAGAGAGAGAATAAATCCACACGGGAAACTGAAAGGAAATGTAGTTGGTATCTTTACAAGATTATTCTGTGCCACATCACGACTAAGATATGAGGCAGAGACAAGGGCTGCTGTGGGCCAAACTGAAGTGAAAGTTGGTCTTCGGACATCACCTCTCTTCCAGCGTCTCCTGAACTCTCCTCTTGTTTTTGTTTGCCTGTTTTCTCCTCCATCCACCAAAATAAGCTTCCAGGAAAGGCTCACATAGCAGTTATTTACGATTAAATGTAAAAACTTTAATAGTAGTAAAATTTTTTGAAGTAGCAACTTCCTGCACAGTCATTTCATACACATTACAGGAGTTACAGTCCCAAGCTGCCATGGGCCAGGGGCAGGGAGAGACTTGAGAAGGAACATGCACTCTAATTCTGAAGGAAAGAATGAGACTTTTTTCTTTTGTCCGTGGTGCTTCAAAGGACCAAATGAAGAAGCTAGCTAAGAAAACAGACATGCGTAAGACTATACCAACCACAAATTTAGTTGTCTGCTTTCAGGCAATCAGAAAACATAATTGCTGGTAATTCTTTCTTTGACTAACTTGTTATCCATTGTGCCAGGGGTTGCTTTGGGTTGAGTTGCTCATCATAATTTGCAAGAATAATTTTGTGGGTCTTCACTAACTGCCATGCACCAGCTGCCAGGTTTGATTTACATAGTTACAAAGGATAATATCATTTTTTTATTATTACCATATGAGTGTTTACACATAAAGATTCTTTTTTATACTATCTTATTTCAATGAAACATGTTAAATATATCAAGACTAATTTTTAACTACATTGAGAATAGTAAACCAAAAATTGTCAACTTTCAGATAAAATAATGTGCCTAACGATAGGATTGTAGGTAATGTGCAGGCTTAGAAAAAAATGTCACTTTCATAGAAAAGAAACCAAATATTATTAATATTCAACTATATATATATTTCCAGTCTTCTATTAAAGTTGCTAATTATTAAATATTTTTAAATGGACAAATTCTATATATATCACGCACCAGTGAAGCACTTATATATTTGAAAGTTTAAAGTTGTCATTCCCAAATTTAGAGGCCAAGGGCAACTTTTTGGTTCTTGCACAAGGCCAAGAACAAAACCTTGAAATAGACCCAAACCATTTGAGGGTTCAAATATTCCTGTTTTTCCAGCTGTGCATTCTAGAAGAGCCTACAGATATCTAACAGTTTACATTTTACAGATTTCACTGAAAGAGGAAAAAATTGTTTTTCGTGACAGAAAACTACTCTTGGTAAATATAAATATAAATGAAACCAGAAGGTGCACTTCAGTGTTTAGCTGAAGGGGAAATTTTATCTATTTACACAATTCTTTTCTGTTCTCCTCTGATTTTGACTTGAATGGCTTCCAGTTCTGTTTGCCTCCTTTGTCTCGGCTTCACAGTCTCCCTCACTGAACCCATCATTAAGTTAGTGCGTCTATTGAAAAGTCTCAGAACCCGTGTCTTAGAACTAAAGATTCTCTTCCTTTGGTCCACCACTTCTCTACCAAAAGGTGCTCAATTCAAAAGAAACAAATGTATTCTGGCTCTCATAGAATTTCCACACGTAAGGAAAGAATTAACTCACTCTACGTGCCACCCTTAACAGAGGAATTCAAATCACTGCAACAAATCAATTATGAGGACCTCCATTTCCTTCAGAAGTCTAGTTATCTGTAGTAAAAACAGCTTGATTTATTCCCGGTACTTTTCCTTCATTGTTTGACACTGCCTAGCAGGCAGAGATTATATTTGCCACAGAGTGATGCAAGGTTATCAAATATATGTAAAATGCCGGGATCCTTACTCTGTAATCTCCAAAATTGTGAAAGCCACTGCCTGGAAGACACTGAGAGCACACATAGATATGTAAATGCTGGGTCTGAATTTTTATAAGAGTTGAGATTAGTATTTTCAAAACACTCCTTAAAGTTTTTTGGATGTGTGCTTTGTTTCATAAGAGCTAATATTGGATTGTAAAAATTTGTTATTACGATTTTTGTTTGAGAGAATATTCAAGAAGAAAATATTTGATTGACATACTTTAAATTATATGTATATGTACCTATTTGTTTATATATACATGCAGAAAGAACAGCATTTGGTTACTATTGTGTGATACAATATTTTGTCCACTAGATGGGTCTCACTTTCATATTTTTCAAAATAAGACACCCATGTTTCTGTGTTTGCTCTGGTTGACCTCACAGAGTTGCCTGCTGGAGTTAAAAACAAACCTAACCAGTATCTTCAAAAGTGCCAAGGTCATGAATGACCAAAAAAGAAAAAGAAAGAAAAAAAAGCAATTGAGGAACCGTTCTAACTGTAACTAAGGATAAATTAAATCACAGCAAAATGCAATGTGGGAGCCTGAATTCAATCCTGGAACAGAAATAAAGACATTAGTGGGACAACTAGCAAAATTCGAATGTCACTATTTTAGTTAATAGTACCATATGCATGCTAATTTCCTGATTTTGATAATTGTACCATGGTTATGCAAGGTGTTAGCATTAATGGAGGCAGGATGAAAATATGAAGGAACTCTACTATTTTTGCAAGTCTTTTGTAAGTCTAGAACTATGTAAAAATAAAAAGTTTTTGAAAATCAATGTTATAGAATTGAAGTAAATGATAAATTAGAAAAAATAATTATCAGGAGTACCATGGCTGTGGTTAATGAAAAGTAGAAAGGCTTGATAAATGAGATGTGGGAAAAAGTTTAGCATACATTTTTTAAATTCTGTAGAACATGATCATTTTCTCTGTTAGTTTAAGGTGTTGTCCCACTAAAGCACAGCTGTGGGTTTGGTGCACCAAAACGAAGGCACAAATTGAGGAAAACAGAGTAATGTGAGTATGCGTCACACAGCCCTTATATCATATAATTTTCTGATTTGGGACTTTTTTCTTTTTATTTTGAATTCTTGCTCAGTCATTTAGAGCAGACATCTTTTTTTTTTTCCAGAAAATACACATAAATAGTATGTTTTCTGAACTTGTAATTACCTGAAAATTAATTATTATTGCATTTGTAAGTAAATGGCTGGCCAATTTATAGTTATCAGGTCACAGCAAATTCTTCTCAAATTTCTGAAGTTCCTTTTTAGTTCCCTGTTTTATTTGCCTGCCCAGAAGCTTTTAGACTTCTAGCTTTGTCATGGAGCTTCACAATGCTACTAGTATCTATCTGGATATAGGCCTTTTATTACTATCATTACTATTGTTATTGTTATTAATATTACTTGAGACATAATATTAATAATGGAAATTTTTAATCTCTAGATACATGCTTATCTAACTCAAGGATGTTTCATGTCATACACTACCTTGGTTTTCTATGTTTTATTTGCTCTGGTTTTTTCTTTGGAAACAATTATTTACATGTTGGATTCATATTCTCTGTCCTTCATATCAAGTAATACATGATCCATCCTTCCTTCCTTATTTCCTTCTTTCCGTCCCTTTTTCCCTCTGCCCCTCCCTCCCTCCTTTCTCCTTTTCTGTCTGTCTCTCTTTGTGTTGGTAATCTTTTTTCTGCAGTCTGGATAATTTTGTCCTTTTTTTCTCTACTTTATCATTGACTTGGATTGGTTAGTTCTTTTACTGCATAGATGTGAACTTTAATTTGGCTACTGCATTTTGATTGTTGTACTGCTTTTCATCTTTGCTTAAGCACATCACGATTGTTTGTCCCTAAAGAACACCTTATTCTTCTCTGAGGTCACCAGAGTTATGTTTCCTATCTTCCTTTAACCTTCATCAATAATACTTTCTAAATTTTGAAAATTACAACTCTCTGTATGCAACATAACTGGGGGTAGAAATAGACACTTTAAAGGGGATATTGATAAATTGCAAAGCTATCAGAAGTTAGCAAAGATGGCCAGAAATTTCAAATTTTTTTATTCAGGAGAATGAATACAAGTATGAAAACATTTAAGAATAAAATGGAAGAATCTATTCAGTATCTTAACTGTGGTGCCACTTACATGGATATATACAGGTGACAAAAACTGTATAGGACTTATGCATGCACATGCACATATACACATAAATGAGTACAAATAAAACTGAGGCTATCTAAGTAAGATCAGTGCAGGGGATCACTGTCAATATTTTGATTGTAACACTACACTATAGTTTTGCAAAATGTTACCATTGGGGAAAACTTGGAAAAATATACAAGAGATCTCTCTTATTATTTTACACAATTTCATGTGAATCTACAATTATCTCAATAAAGAAAAAAACATGAAGGCAAAATAAACATATTCTCCAATTTTAAAAGAAAGAGAAAGAGAGAGCCAGAGAGAGGAGTCTCAAATATTTGTTTTTCTACAGAGGAGAAGACAATAAGTTTATTTTTTGTGGTTCCTAAAGAGTCAGGAAACTTTTTCTATAAAGCACTAGACAGTAAATATTTTAGGCTTTGTGGGCCCTGAGGTCTCTGTTCCAACTCGTCTCTACCATTGCAGCCTGACAGCAGCCATGGTTAATAAACAAAAAATGGGCAGGACCGTTTCCCAAGAAAACTTTCTTTATAGATACTTAAATCTGAATTTTGTGTAATTGTCATGTGTCATTAAATATCGTTCTGCCTTTGATTTTTTCAACCATTTAAAAATGTAATATCCATTTTTAGCTTACAGGTCATACACAAACAGGCAGCAGTGCAAAATCTGGCCTGAAGGCTGTGGTTTGCTGACTCCTGCTGTAGAGACAGATTTGACTGAAAACAATGAAGATATTTACAACAGTAGAACTGAAGACTCATGATCTCTCTGTTAAGATGGTAGGGGGGATCTTCACAAAATAGATGAGAGGCTGAAATCAGTAATCCAAGATGACTTTCAATTGGAAGATTCTGTAATTCTTTGGTCTTGTCGTGTCCTCAAAATTGGTAAGTTAAAGGGTAAAAGAGATTTTATTACTTATTTTAAAATAATTTTTTTTAAATTTCCCTCAGACTGATGTCGGCATCATGGCAGAGTGACCTCTTCCCTTGGACTCTCCCCTCTAAAATACAACCAAAAGGACACTCAAACACCAACAGAGAACACACACACAACACAAAAGATGCCTGAGAGAGCCTTGTAGCCATACATCTGAAGGTGGTGGTGGGGCTGTGTCCTCCAGAGGAAGTGGAAGTTGACTGGCAGGAGCTCCATGAAGAGAGAGGGGCCATGGTTGGGGGAGGTGAGCAACTGAGCAGAGGCACCTCTTCCCCACCCGGCACTCCAGCCCCATGTAATTGCACAGAGCATGGCACAGAGATGGAGGGGCTGTCTTTGGGAGGTGCACAGCTAGGGAGAGGTGCTCTATTCCCACCCAGCATTCCATCCCCATGTGATCTCACAGAAAGAAAGGGGCAGGCTGGGAGAGGTGTGCAGCTGAGGGGAGACTAGCCACTGTAGCCCCACACTCCATCCCCACAATCGCTGGGAGTGCAGCATAGACAGGGAAGCAGCAGCTTGTGGAGTCGGGAGCAGTGAGGGAGGGCCGACTGGGAGAGGTATGTGGCTGAGGAGAGATGCCCCATCTCAGTCTGGTGCTCCAGCCCCATGATCGCCCGGAATGCAGCATGGAGAGAGAAGTGGTGGCTTATGGAGCTCCATGAATGCCCAGAGCACCACACAGAGAGAGAGGCAGCAGTTGGGGGAGGCACATAGGTGTAAGAAAGTGCCCCTTCCCCCACCTAGCACTGCAGTCCTGAAATCGCCCAAGCTCCACACAGAGAGAGAAGCAGAGGCTGAGGGAAGCACAAATGAAGGAGAGCACCCCTTCCCCTGCCCAGTGCCCCAGATCTGCCATTGGCCAGAGTGTCACACAGTGAGAAAAGCAGTCAGTGACCAGAGCTAGGGAGCCCCTGGTCATGCTGGGCCCAGAATTCACAGCACCTGAACCCCATCCAGTGGAGGCAAGTGGCAACGGCAACCAAATAATAACTAGGTGGAGGCAAAAATCCACACCATCAAGCAGTATGAGAAAGTATATTAAATCTCCAGAGCAGAAGGAAAATGACAAGTACCCAGAAACCAACCCTGAAGACACAGAAATCCATAACCTAAATGACAAAGAATTCAAAATAGCTATCATAAAGATACTCAACGAGTTACAAGAAAACACAGAAAGACAAATTAACTAATAAAGGAGCTTCTTCACCAAAAGAGATTGAAACTTTAAAGAAGAACCAATCAGAATTATTGGAGATGAAAAACACAATGGGTGATATTTAAAAAGATCTGGACTCTCTAAACAACAAAACTGACAATATGCAAGACAGAATTAGCAATTTAGAAGACAATACTATAGAAATGCTTCAGAGAGAGGAGAAGAGAGAACTAAGAAAAAAGAAATGGAGATGCTCTCAGAGAAATATCTAACTCAATTAGGAAACGTAACATAAGGATTATAGGTATTCCAGAGAGGGAAGAGAAGGAGAATGGAGCAGAAAGCTGTTCAAAGAAATAATAGTGGAGAATTTCCCAAACCCAGGGAAGGAGATTGATATCCAGGTGAAAGAGGCTACCAGAACTCTCAACTATGTTAATGTAAAAGATGTACTGTAAGGCATATAGTAGTAAAGCTAGCAAAAGTCAATGACAGAGAAAAAAATATTATGGGCAGCAAAGCAGAAGAAAATAACTTACAAAGGAACCCCTATCAGGATTTCAGTGTATTTCTCAACAGAAATTTTACAGGCTAGGAGAGAGTGGAATGATATATTCAAAATCCTGAAAGACAAAAATTTTCAGCCAAGAATACTCTATCCAGTGAAAATCTCCTTCAGATATGACAGAGAAACAAAACTTTCCCAGATAAACAAAAGCTAAGGGACTTCATCACCACAAGACCCCCACAACAAGAAATCCTTAAGAAGGCTCTGATACATGAAAAAAAAAAAAACACAGGAAAGTGGCTGCAAAGCCCTGAGCAAGGAGATAAATAGGTAGGCAATAACCAGAAAACAGCAGCTCTCCATTTGATCAGGTTGGTAAACACTTAACTTTTACATCAGGAAGAAGGAAAATGAAAACACCAAAATAAAAATTATCTCATCATTTTAACTACAAACTCACAACAAAGATGTAATAAGATATGACAAAAATAACTTAGAAGGGGGAGAGGAAAGGGACTGAATCAGTATAGTCTAAGGAAATAAGAAGCAATCAGAAAATGGACTATCTCATCTGTGAGACTTTTTATACAAATCTAATGGTAATAATTAAACAAATAATTAGAACAGAGACATATATGATAAACAAAGAGAAAATGAAGAAAACCAACATAGAAAGCTACCTACTCAAATTGGTAGTCCAAAATACATGGGACGAGAAACAAAGCATATGCAGAAGAACCAGAAAACGTGCAATAAGATGGAAGGATTAAGACCTCATATATCAATAATCATTCTAACTGTAAATGGACTGAATTCTCAAATCAAAAGACACAGAGTGGCAGGATGGATTAAAGAATAAGACCCAACAATATGCTGCCTCCAGGAAACACATCTCAGTTCTACAGGCAAGCATAGGCTCAGAGTGAAGAGATGGAAGATGGTACTCCAAGCTAATGGCAAACAAAAGAAAGCAAGTGTTACCATACTTATATCAGACAAAGTAGACATCAAGATAAAACAGGTAAAGAGAGACATAGAGATGTAGTATCTAATGACAAAAGGGACTCTACCAAGAAGACATAACGCTTGTAAACATATATGCACCCAAAACAGGAGCACCAAAGTACATAAAGCAACTATTAACAAACCTAAAAGGAGATATGAGCAAAAACACAATAATAGTAGGGAACCTCAACACCCCACTTACTTCAATGGATAGATCATCCAGACAAAAAGTCAATAAGGACATAGTGGAATTAAATGAAAAGCTAGACCAGAGGAACTTAATAGATATATACAGAGTATTCCATCCAAAAAAAGCACCATATACATTCTTCTCAAGCACACACAGAACATTCTCAAAGATAGACAATATATTGGGAAACAAGGCAAACATCAATAAATTTAAGAAGATTGAAATCATACCTACTATTTTCTCTGACCATAATGCTATGAAACTAGAAATCAACTACAAGAAAAAAGCTGGGAAGGAACGAAAATGTGGAGACTAAACAGCATGCTACTGGACAGCCAATGGGTTGTCGAAGAAATAAAAGGAGAAATCAAAAAATGTTTGGAGACAAATGAGAATGAAAACACACCACACCAACTCATATGGGATGCAGCAAAAGCAATCCTAAGATGGTAATTTATAGCAATATAGGCCCTTGTTAGCAAACAAGAAAAAACTCAAATAAACAATCATAAACTACACCTAACAGAATTAGAAAAAGAAGAACAAACAAAGCCCAAACTCAGCAGAGGAAGGTAAGTAATAAAAATTAGAGCAGACATAAATGAAACAAAAAGACTGTAGAAATGATAAGAAACAAGGAGCTGGTTCTTTGAGAAGATAAACAGAATTGACAAACCTTTAGTTAGACTCACTAAGAAAAAAAGAAAGAAGGCTCAAATAAATAAAATTAGAAATGAAAGAGGAGAAATTACAATGGGTACCACAGAAATACAAAAGATTATAAGAGAATACTATGAAATCTATATGCCAACAAACTGGATAATCTAGAAGGAATGGATAAATTCTTAGATTCTTACAACCTTCCAAAACTGAATTAAGAAGAAATAGAGAATCTGAATAGACCAATCACAAGTCAAGAGATTGAAACAGTTATCAAAAACATCCCCCAAAATAAAAGTCCAGAACAAGATGACTTCTCAGCAGAATTCTACCAAACATTCAAAGAAGATTTATTACCTATTCTTCTCAAGCTATTCCAAAAAATTGAGGAAGACAAAAATATTCCTAAGACATTCTACAAGGCCAACATCACCCTGATACCAAAGCCAGACAAGGACAACACAAAGAAGGAAAATTACAGGCTAATATCACTGACGAACATAGATGCAAAAATCCTCCACAAAATATTGGCAAACCAAATACAGCAATACATTAAAAGGATCATAAAACATGATCAAGTGGGATTCATACCAAGGACACAGGAATGGTTCAACATCCACAAATCAATCAATGTGACACACCACATTAACAAAATGAGGAACAAAACCCACATGATAATCTCCATAGATGCAGAGAAAGCATTTGACAAGATCCAACATCCATTCATGATAAAAACTCTCAATAAAATGGGTATAAGAGGAAAGTACCTCAACATAATAAAGGCCATATATGAAAAACCCACAGCCAACATCATACTTAACGGGCATAAATTGAAAGTCCTCCCTCTGAGAACAGGAACAAGACAAGGATGCCCACTCTCACCACTTTCATTCAACATAGTACTGGAGGTTTTGGCCAGAGGAATTTGACAAGAAAAAGAAATAAAATGAATCCAAATAGGCACTGAAGAAGTGAAACTCTTGCTGTTTGCAGACATGATTTTATACAAAGAAAAACCTAAAGAATCCATTGGGAAACTATTAGAAATAATCAACGACTATAGCAAAGTTGCAGGGTACAAAGTCAACTTAAAAAAAGGGGTAGCAATTCTATACTCTAATAATGAACTAACAGAACAAGAACTCAAGAATATAATCCCATTTACAATCGCAACAAAAAGAATAAAATATCTAGGAATAAATTTAACCAAGGAGGTGAAAGATTGATACAAGGAAAACTGTAAGGCATTACTGAAATAAATAGATAATTACATAAAGAAATGAAAAGATATTCCATGCACATGGACTGGAAGAATAAATATAATCAAAATGTCCATACTACCTAAAGAAATCTATAGATTCAACGCAATCCCAATCAGAATCCCAAGGACATTCTTCACAGAAATAGAACAAAGAATCTTAAAATTCATATGGGGCAAGGATAGAGCCAGAATAGCCAAAGCAATACTGAAAATCAAGAACAAAGCAGGTAGCCTCACAATTCCTGACTTCAAAATATAATACAAAGCTATTGTAATCAAAACAGCTTGGTACTGGTACAAGAACAGGCACACAGATCAATGGAACAGAATTGAAAGCCCAGAAATAAAACCACACATGTATGGACAGCTAATCTTTAACAAAGGAGTCAAGAACATACAATTGAGAAAGGAAAACCTATTCAATAAATGGTGCTGGGAAAACTGGACAGCCACAGGCAAAAGATTGAAAGTAGACCATTATCTTTCCCCATGCTCAAAAATAGACTCAAAATGGACCAAAGACTTGAAGGTAAGACCTGAAACTATAAAACTTCTGGAAGAGAATATAGGCAGTACATTCTTTGACGTCAGACTTAAAAGAATATTTTCGAATACCATGTCTACTCAGACAAGCGAAATAAAAGAAAAAATAAACAAGTAGGACTTCATCAGACTAAAGATCTTCTGGAAGGCAAACGAAACTAAGATCAAAATGAAAAAACAACCCACCAACTGGGAGAAAATATTTTCAAATCATATATCCATTAAGGGGTTAATCTCCATAACATATAAAGAACCCATACAAATGATCTACAAAAAAAACAAACAACCCAATCAAAAAGTGGGCAGAGGATATGAACATACATTTTTACAAAGAAGATATGCAGATGGCCAAGAAACACATGAAAAGTTGTTCAACATCACTAATCATCAGGGAAATGCAAACCAAAGCTACACTTAGATATCATCTTATGCCTGTTAGAATGATTATAATCACCAAGACAAAAAGTAGCAAATGTTGGAGAGGTTGTAGAGAAAAGGGAACCCTCATTCACTGCTGGTGGGAATGCAAACTGGAGCAGCCACTATGGAAAACAGTATGGAGATTTCTCAAAAAATTAAAAATAGAACTACTGTATGACCCAGCTGTCTCACTACTGACTGTTTACCCAAAGAATTTGAAATCAACACTTCAAAGAGGTTTATGCACCCTTATGTTCATTACACCATTATTCACAACAGCCAAGACATGTATGCAACCCAAGTGCCCATCGACTGATGATTGCATAAAGAAGATGTGGTATATATATATACAGTGAAATACTACTCTGCCATAAAAAGAGACAAAATCGTCTCATTTGCAACCAAATGGATGGACCTTGAAGTCATTATGTTAAGTGAAATAAGCGAGACAAAGATAAATACCATACAATTTTACTCATATGTGGAATACAAACAAAATTCTGGACAAAGAGAACAAATTAATGGTTACTGGGGGAGGGTGGAGGGTGGGCACAAGGGGTGAAGGGACACACTTATATGGTGTCTGACAAATAATAATATACAACTGAAATTTCAAAAAAAATATTTGCCTCAAAATATTGACAATGTTTTCCAAGAACTTTAAAAAAAACTAAAGAATTGTACCCTTACGTTCCCTAAACCCAAATCTACCTCCAAACCTGAATCATTCTTTACATTCTGATTCATGTCTGCCATTCAGGAAACACCTTCAGTAAGCTGACTTAAATTTTGTAGCCAAAGCCACAGTTTAGCAAAGTCCTGGCATTTGTTAAGTGTTCAATAATAGCTAACTATTCTTGTCTTATTACTATTACTATTTCCAAATTTTGCATCAATGAAAGAAAGCCTAGCTGTGCCACAGAGAACAAGAGAGAATGACTCAGAGGCACCCCCCCCCCATGTAAATTCAGTCCACTGAGATATCAATGTGTAGACACAGAAATATTTGGTTTCAAACTCTGGAAAGATTTTTCCTCCTTGTTGGCAGAGACCTGACATTCAGTGGTGAAAACTTCACCTCTTTTTGTTAAGGCTTTGGGCTCCATGTAAATGCCAGGCCTTTGGAAGGGCTGCCTGACCACCGTGTATGAGGGGCCTGATTCAGGTTTTGTGAGACCTGAAACTCTCTTTAAGAAAAATAATGCACAATTATAGATAAAAACTAGGTACAGTACTTGGTAGGGGTGCTACACAACAGAAGGAATCTGAAGCTTAAACTTTATGAGCTGGACAGGAAATTCACTTCAGTAATCAAAAATGGACAAGTCTCAGATTCTTTACTAAGAGCAATTTATTTATTTACTTTTTTGGCTGAGGAAGATTCTCCCTGAGCTAACATCCATTGCCAATCTTCCTCTATTTTGTATGTGGGCTGCCACCACAGCATGTCCACTGACAGATGAGTGGTGTAGATCCATGCCGAGGAACCGAACCAGGGCCCCTGAAGTGGAGTGTGCCAAACTTAACCACTAGGGTACCAGCGCTGGCCCACTAACAGCATTTTTGAAACAAAAGAAGGAAGACTCTAAGGATCAGAATAATTGAGTTTGTGTGAGTAATGAGATTTCCAATATAGCATATTGAGGAGAGGACACTGGCCACTGAGGGGGCACTGGGTTCTCAAGGACAAACCTCATCCCTCTCGAGGTTTCATTTTCCCCTTTTCCTTTCCTGATTGGGAGGGTCCTCCTTGTTTCCTCTTCATTGTTGGTGCCACAGAGAAAGCAATGTCATCCAGTCTCCTGCCAACTTAGCACCCCCAGCCCCAACAATTAGGCAAATAAAGTCAAATGCCCCAAAGACATACATCTTCAAAATAAGTAAATAATGGATTTTCAGTAAATAAAGACTATCTTAAGATCAGAAATCGTGATTCAGTTCATGAGAACATCTTTTGGAAAGATATCATCATCTAAAAATGATCAAAGCTTTAGGATCAAGGAAAGTGTGCATCTTTGAGCCAGTGGCCTCGTGTTTCCTGAGGCAGTTCTGGCTTTCGTTCCACTTGTCGTAAAGCACACACACTGAAGCGTGTAATGATGGCGGCAAGCTGAGGACTGAACCGCTGCTACGTGAGCGTATGTCTCCTCCTAAACACCCTCTGAGCCATAGCTGATCAGTGAGCATATCTTTTCAGTTCATGCCAGCATTTTTGGCTGAAGTCAATCAGGTATAACTAACTCTCATAAGTCTTAGCCGAATATTAGAATCTTACCTATGTAGTTAGGAAGAGTCATATCTACATTTTGCTTAACAGAATTTCTTCTTAACATATTCACAGAAGTTGGAGGACACTTTGGGTGCACCCTGGCCCAGGCCCTATGCATCTGAACGTGTGGCTAGCTACAGTGTCACAAGCAAGCCTTTTGTCTATTAGTGGTTTTCAAGAGGGACGTAGCTACAACTGTGAGACAGGTTTCAAGATACTTTGTAAAAATAGAAAGGGAAAAAATGTATGACTAACCCTTGAAAATTATAGCATGTTCAAGGGTAGCTATGAAATTCATGTGCTTCATTTGCTGCATTATTAGATGCTTTTTTCAGCCAGAGAAAAGGGGTGGTTTTATAGCTATTGAGACAGAAATTGTGCATAACCAACAATATTAGTGACGTCTTTGAATAGCTGCTTTCATTATTGACGTATTATTAACTGCTTTTAGAATGGCTCGATTAATACAACTACGGTACTATTTGGTATGTCTGATGCTCCACAGCATATAGTAAATAGGAATCACACCCATGTGCCTATTACAGTGCAGCAAGCTTGAGCACCACTGGCTGAGGGAATCTGAGGGCCCTGCATCCCTGATACACTCAAATCCGTAAGTGTACTGGGAATCGCCTAGAGATGGAACAAACTATGTCTCACACATATATGTACAATGTTTCAGTGTGTAAATGCTGTTTTGATTAAAATGACTTTTTAAGTGTTTCTGAATTCATGTTAGAGTTTTGGCCTTATGTATTTTTACAATGAATGGATACTAAACATACAATTATGATCACATGAGGGCTTGTGAAATATTTTGAGCTTAAAAAAGTGCCAGGTAATTAAAAAAACTGGAAATCTTCAGAGATAGAGTTGGTAATTAGATAATAGCATCTCCCTCCCAGAACTCTTTTCTTGTCAGGCACTCCAGGATTCTGAGCCGCAGGACTGACTTCGTGAAGCACACGTCCCTATAGAGGGGCAGTGATGGGACCAACATCTTGCTCGAGGTTGAGTATTGTCCTCCTTCTCCAAATGAAGAATTATTTTCTTTTACCTTTGCTAGTGGAATTACTTTTCCTCAATATGATTTATGAACCAAATCTCCGCCTATAAAAACCAATGTGTGTGTCTCCCCTAAACGTTACTGTGTAAGGTAGCTCCTTGTAACCTGAATAATCCCTCAGTGACAACTAGCTCATTTTAATGTTCTTTGATTAAAAACAATTGTGATTTATAGAGTGGAGGTAATAGCTACGTTTAAGATCCTACTGTGATTAACAACACAGCGGGAGAGCTCTCAAGACAACCGCTTGTCAGCAGAGAATGTTATGGAGCAATGGTAACATATTTCAGTAGCCCAGCCCACCATCCTTCCAGTGCCCAAACCAGAGTGTCACACTAATGTGCAGGTTGCACACATGCATACAGGAATGGATTTCATGAGCCAAGTCCATGCATTTTGCCAATTTAGACTTAAAAAACCCAAAACATTGCACACATTTTTACCATAGCACTATGTGGAAAGATTTATTATGTGACACACTATATCTTACACAGTATTAGCATATTGCACATGAGAAATTCATCCATTTTGTGTTTCATAAAAACTTTTCCTTTGCTTCACATAGCTACTTAATAAAATTTTTTAAAACATTTTTAACTGAATAATTTATTTGTTGTTTAATGCTAAAACCTTGGTGACATCACTCCCCCAATCCTAAAACTATCATTTTAAAAAGGAATATCTTTCTTTGCTTTTTACTATTAAAATTTAATGACATTTGACAGAGGGAGGGAACTAAATGTCCTTTTAAAAAATTAGATATGTGACAAGTAATTGAAACTGTTAAATTCTAGAAGGTAAAACAAATTACCTGTCTTGCTGCATATCTATGTAAACATTCAATAAAGAAATATTGAGGTCCAGAGTATAGTGCTGTACTGAAACGCTGTGGAGGGCTGTTTTTGAAAATCTCTTCTTTAGGCCTATGTCAATAAGTCGTCCGAATTATTATGAGTAATATTCTCACCAAACAGTGTTGAGAGCTCCCCTCTAAGGCTTGTCTGGAGGGTAGGAATGAAGAGTTGAATGTGAAAGCTGAAGAGACCCTCTGGGGTCATTTAGCAGAACCTTCTCATTTTATTCATTAGGAAAGTTCAGACTAGAGAGGGGGTTTGCCCAAGGTCACACAAAAGTCTCAGTAAATCTGGCCTTTCATTGTCACATTGCTACCTCTTCTGCTCTAGCACCATTCCTTCCCCTTAGCACTAGTTTAAATAAAGATCGAGAGGCTTCTGGGTGATTGTTTTAGCTGGTCTAACACTCTTATAAATTTTTCTTCTTCAAACTGTGCTATAAGTAAAAATTTACCCACTCTCCAAACTTTTACTCAGAGTCAAACAAAATTTTGGCACTGTCTCTTTCGTTTTTCCAAGGTTTTTTGTTTATTACATGCTGCAGTGAGAAAGCCCGAGTTGGCAGTAGTCACATAGGGACCCTGAATAAAAGACTGGCTCCTTGACCCCTCTGAATCAGCTGAAAATGTCTCCAGGGATGCTCCAAATAGAAGAGGATACCAGGCCTTTTCAGACCATTGAGAAGGGTACAGTATGCAAGGATGACTCTTAGGGCCTGCTTACCTTCGCTCCAGGATTCTAGGAGGAAATATGGTAGGGAAAAGAGAGATAGAGAAGAGATTGAGATGACTTCCATGTGCCCAGGACGGCATGTGTGGGTCTTGTTCTAAATGCAAAGCTGTAAATCAACCTTTTCAAAACCAATGCAATTTGAATTGATATTCCTCGAAAGTGACCCAAGAGTTTCAGAAATATTACAACCACAAGGTTGCTAAGCATCCCTCTAATGTACACAGAGCAAGCCTAAGACTTTAAACACAAGGCAAGACTATTCAAATAAAAAGATTTCAAATGATCCTGAAAGCAACGTGACCTGAATGCTTCCAGACCCTACTAGGAGAAGGTTCCGCCATTGCTGGCGTGCAGAGCAGACTGCTATGCAATGGACTTCCAAAGGCAAAACAGTTCCACTTCAGTGTCCCCTAATTTTGCTCACCAACAACTTTTATTTTGCATTTATAGGATTTTACGCAAATAGCGTTACATAATTGAAGTTAAAAGATCTTGTAAAAAGTAGAGGCTTAATAAATAGATACTGCAACTTAAGTAATGTTTTATTTGTCATTATACCAAAATATATTGATCTATAATCCTTAAATTAAATTTTTATTTACTGTCTTATATTCTGTGCCACACAGCAAAGTGAACATTCCACTAGCAAAATGTAAACGAAGCAAGCTTAGTTGGTTAAATATAGGAAAATGCAACTGACGTCTGTTTTTTATAAACATTTCGTTCAGTTATTGGCCATCATGTTTCCACATGTGAATGTGTGTATATTTAAAACAAAGGCACAGTATAAGCTATGTATCTTCAATTTCAAATGTTTCAAAAAACTCAAATGAAAGAGTTATTGCTTCTTATTTTAAAGCAAATCTTCACCATGACTCCTGGATATACTAAGCTTTCACTAATTATTATTCAAGACTTTAAAATGTCTAAAGAGAGATTGAGAAGCCAGAGTTTCCAACTAACCGGCTCTTCAGTTTCACCGATGTTTCTATTACTCCACTGAATTTATAAGAAAATCACCAGTTAACCATAATTTTGTCTAATCTAATGGACTTTCTAGTGACTCACTTTAAAAACAACTTCCTGTCAACTTTCCACACGGTTGGTTTCTCCTTCCTAGAAACTCTCTTATCTTGGCTCAGTGAGACTAAATCCTCCTGCCTTTCTTCTTGTCTTTCTTTGGCCACTATTTCACAATTTTTCTGCTTCTCTTCTACCCGACATCTAAATGTTGGAGTTTCTCAGAACTCATTTTATACCCTCTTCTGTTCTCACTATAAATTCTTATCACATATTAGCTTGTAAACTTTAGTGTCATTTGAACATGGAAGGATAGTCCCCACCATTCCATCCCACAAGCATTTTGATGGGAAGGGAGTGTAGTAAAACTGAGTAAAAGAGATAAGAGACTTTATTAAATCCATAATGCATCTGGCTGAAGAAACTTAAAGACTTAAATATCCCCTTAAAGAGAAGACATAAGGTTATACCATTATGATATTGCCAAGATTAACCATTGTGTGCCAAGAGCACCACAAACAACTGGACCCTGGAGAAGAGATGAGAGGTTTAGGATGACCAGGTGGAATGTGAGGGGAGGGCAGAGAATGGAGGGAGAACATATGTGTTCACAAACAGCTAATGGAAAGACTGTTCTTTTTTTGCTGGTGTTTCTTATAATTGACTCATGTACACAGTTCCAGATGCTGAAGGCATAATTAATGTTACATCAGTGCCCAGGACTCCTGGTTTTTATCTCCAGCCTAGATTTTCCTTTGACTTTCAGACCATTATACTGAGTCATCACTCAATATATCCGTGTCACCTCCAGCTAAGTATTTATGAAAGAGAACTTTGTGCTTCTTCTTCTCTCTCTTTTTCTTCTGGTGATGTTTATCACACTGTTGCTCATGAAGAAACCTAAAGTTTTCTTTGAAAATTCAATATTCTTCATCCTCTATATCAAATCCGTTCATTCTCTTCCCATCTCTGCTATCACTACCTGTCAAGAATAAGAATAGGATCCATGTTGGGCCACATACCCATTGTGAAAGAAAGAAAAGCTTTGATATAACTGTTCTAATAGAATCACAACTAAATTTTTTGCCAGTGATACTCAAACCCTCACTTATTTTCCCAGTGGAATGATGATTTTGACTTATTCTTTCAGTTATATAAGACAGGCAACCCCAAGGAGGCTTGCTGATAAGAGTTTCCAAAGAATGACTCCCTTGGAGATTTATAACTTAGAGTGACTCACAGCCGGGCAGCGCGGTTCCACTACTCGTCCTTCTTTCCCGTTTTTACCTGCAAACCTCCAGTGGTCCTGGGATCTGATTCCATATGATTCCTTGGTTACATAGCATCCAGACCATAAGCTTTATTTCCATATATGTATTTATATTCCCAAAGTGAAGATCTTGAAAAAGAGAGACAGAGAAAGAGAGAGAGGGAGGATCAGGGAAACCCAAGTACTATTTTAAATGTCAAGCTACAACCTGAACACCAGACTGCAGCAAAATGATCAACAGCGGCTCCTGGTCACATCTTAATCCCAAATCTAATGTACGACACATGTCATATCCTATTGCCTACAGGAAGAACTTTTTATTGATACGAAAAGGATGACTTCTTTATATTATTAACTAGCCTACATCATTCTATCCAATCATAAATTCATTGCCTTACAATAATAGCTAATATTAGCTGAATATTTATTAGGCACTGTTGTAAGTGCATTAGATAGACAGACAGACATAGACAGATAGATAGTAGATAGATAGATAGATAAAGAGAAATAGTTTTTAGATATAAACTCATTTAAATGTCACATCAACTCTTACAAAAGAAGGATTAATTTTCCTCCATTTTACAGAGGAGAGGAAAACTGAGCTACAGAGAGGGTAAGCAGTTTACCTGAAGTTGCAGAGCTAGTGAGTGGCAAACGTTCTATTCAAACCCAGATACTCTTGAGCCAAAGTCACATTACAGAACTTCAATCACTATCCTCTATTGCCACAATCTTCCCCGTGGTTACTCTTCTGCCTAGCATCTCTCACAATTCCATTACTTCCTTTGTCAGTCAGGCTAGTTGAATAACAATTTTTGTCATGCAATTCTCCATGTGCCACAAGAAAATCCTCCACAAAAACCTTGTCCTTTTGTTCTAAGCCTATCCCCATAGATATCAATGATTTTACCATTTGTGGATATTGAGCACAAGCTTCTATAGGTACCATCTTAGTCCTGAAATAAACATTGACTGACAAGAAAATTTAACACAATAATAATTGATTCAACACATCCTTTCCCTTTTTAGCATTACATATTTTCATTTTGCATTCATTATAAAATCTGCGAATAACTCTGCTTTCCAATGATTTAATTAATACTTTTTCAACCAGGTGGTGAGGCAAAGAGCTTGTGATCCATTAATCTTGTTAGTCTCTTTACTTTTTTCCTATTTCTATATAATAATCCTAATAGGAAATTATTAAGCCAGCATTGAAAGAGAGAATTTTAGAGGATTTTAATATGAACTCACTAGATATTTAGGTTGACTGTCAGAGTTTCGGAAAGAGAAAAAGGATACTTAGAAAAAGAAAAAGTTATTTTAAGGAGATGGAATGTGTTATGGGACGTTATACTAAAGACAACGTCTGGTTCTAATCCCAGCTCTATTTCTAACTTGCTGTGAGAATTTGAGCAAATCACTTTGTCCATCTGTTCAGTGGGAATATTGAATTATATTATCATAGAGGCTCATTTCTATGCTAAAATTTTATTTCCATACTATTATGAAACAAAGGAAGTGGTAAGTTGAGACAGATGTCCTCCTCCAGAATTGATATCTAAAATCAAATTATTTTGACTTCTCCCTCAAAAAAAATTAAAAATTAATAAGATATTTACTCAAATGCTTTGATGAAGTTGACGTGGTTCAGTTACCTACCCCCTATCCAGCCCCAAACCTCCACCACCCATCTTTGACTATGTGGGCTTACCTAATTCTTACTCATTTATATTATAAATTCCAGGATGAGTAGGTATTCTTTAAGAAATAACTTCCACTCTTTCTAAAGAAGACAGTTGGGCAAATCTCCTCTAACTTCCTCATCCCCCAACTACTTTTGATATAATTTGTAAAGCGCTATTGGCATCATGGCACTTGGCCACTAACTAGCCATGCTTATAACTACCCAGTTTTCTCTAGACCACGTTGCAATCCACTGGGGAAGCTTTTAAAACTACTGATGGCTGGATCCCACCTCCAGAGATTCCTATTTAATAGATCTGTCATGGGGCCTGAGCATTGGGATTTTTAAAAGCTCCCCGGTGATTTTAATGAGCAACCAATATTGAGAATTCTTCCGAGTTCTGAAAATGTGTTGAAGGAATCCAAACTCTGGATCGCTGACAATGGTGTGCTCACCATTCTCTGTAGTCTCCCTGACTCACCCCTGGCGTCGTCGGAGTTAAAAGAGCATATGCTATTCATCTTGGTTGTAAGAAAATATTGCTATTGTAAAAGAAAGAAGGATTTCAGACTTTTCTATATGTGGGAGACTGCATAATTCCTCTTAGGTAGAAAATGATTTCTTTCCTTTAAAAAAATGGTATTTTTTTCGTTATGAAAGACAAGACATAGGGCAGAGTTTGGATGAGAAACAGAGAAACATAATTGAGTGCTTTGCATAATAAAATTATTATTTGCTTTTGCTGATGTGGAGAGGTTATTTCAACATAAAATAATGTCAGCTTTGAACAGGTGTCCCCAAAGGCAGGAATTGGAGAGGGCAGTTGGGGAGGAGTGCTGGGGTTTTACAATTTTGCTGGGGGTGGGGTTGTGAAGGATGGAGAAGAGGTGGAGTTGTCAGGGGTAGAGTATAGAGGAAGAACTCAGAGAAAAGATTTAGCAAAGAGAACATAGGTCCCAGCAGCATAGGTACAGATTAAGCCCAAAGGAAAAACATGACTATTATTTAAACATTCCCTGAGTCAACGTGTGATGATAAGCATAGAAAGAGCAGTTTCCTAGTCTATGCTGCGATTTTCTTAACCCCAACCCTACCAAATCTATAACCCCAACCCTCCCAAAATCTATGATGCTGTCTCTTGCCCCTGCTTTGGATAATAATGTCTACGTTTACATTTTGCTGGGAAGTCGATCAGAAGGGCTGAAGGACTGCGTGGAGGTGGCGAGCAGAGGCCGGGAGGTCACGGAGAAGCAGCCAAAGCCAGGGATTTGGCGCAAAAGCCAACAAATAACCACCAAGACGTGTAAGCACAATCTCCAGGAATTCTCAGAAATATTTGGGAGGAATATGCATTTCTTGGAGTCTAAAGTGTGACTGGAATTCAAATTATTTCATTTAGAAATTTAAGCTCGCCCCTCTGAAGGCTGCAGGGCACGATCGGGTTACGTAGTGGGACATTTATGGAGGGGGCAGAACGCCTAGGAGAGCTGTGTTTCACTCCTTTTGCATCAGGCCATCTTCCTTTTCGGGGTGAGCGCATCGCAAAGTTGAGAAAGGATCCTTGGGGCTTTCATCCTGCAATGGAGAATAAGAGCTTAACATGTGCTCTCCACCGAGGGCTATGGGCTTGAGGGAACTCCCGATTTCTAGGTCACAATCACCACTGCTTTGAGCCTTGTAAGAACTCCCTTGGGAGTTGCAATGTCTTTTTATCTAAATTACAGTTGTGTTTCTTGTTGTTTTTGTAAGTGAGATGGAAATTGTATCAAAAGAATAAAATAAGTCATAAATTGTCCAACATTAGGGCAATTACAGGATGCTAAACAGTTTCCAAATCTGTAAACAAGGTACACTTTATTGAGTGACTTGTAGTTTGTATTTAGATGATATTTTTCTTCCTTTAAGTGTCTTAAAATATGATACACTTCAATTCTCACTAATGGCCAATTTTACTATACTCATGGGATATTTTTGGCATTTATTTTTTTCTTAAAGAGAATTTTTTTCTGTAGAAATACTGGTATAGGGGCGGGCCTAGTGGAGCAGCGGTTAAGTCCACTTTGGCAGCCCCGAGTTTGCGGGTTCGGATCCCTGGTGCAGACATGGGACAGCTTGGCAAGCCGTGTTGTGGCAGGCATCCCACATATAAAGTAGAGGAAGATGGGCACAGATGTTAGCTCAGGGCCAGTCTTCCTCAGCAAAAGAGGAAGAGTGGTGGCAGATGTTAGCTCAGGGCTAATCTTCCTCAAAAAAAAAAAAAGAAAAGAAATACTGGTATAATTTCTAATCCAGTGGTTCCAAAAAATATATAAAACACAAAAATAATTAAAATACAAAAAATACATAGCCAGCTGCCTGTGTAAGAACCACAGACACAGGCAAGAGTCAGATGCATATGGCTTTGTAGGCCATGGTAAGAGTTGGGATTTTATTCCAGTTGCAATGAAAGGTAACCAGAGGGTTCCAAATAAGGAGAAAAGGTGGGGTTCTGGCTTATACTTTTAAAAATATTACTCTGCCTGCTTCATAACGATGTTATGGGTGGTCAAGAGAAAGTTCTGCTGAGAAACTCCAACAGGAGGACAAGAATGAGAAAGGTGAGGGCTGGCTGTTGTCTTTCGACACTCAGGGTTGTCCCCCCTCTTTCCATCATCTCCCGGGACCTCGGGTGCTGCATACTGGGAGCTGTGTTTTCCTTAGCCCCTCACCAGTAAGCCTTGGTTTAGACTCTGCCTATCGTAGGCCCTCACTCAAGGTTCAGAAGAAGGAAAAGAGATAGAATTCATTCTTCCTCCACTAAGGTGCTGGCAGCTTGGACTACTGGGGTGGTGGCAGTGGTTTCAGGCAGATTCTTAAAATCCAAAGTCCCTTGTCAGGGTCCTGCTTCCAAGGTGCAGTTTTAGTTTTGTCATTTCTAGACAGCACCCCCAATGCTTACAGTTGCTGTATTAAATCTTTCTGTTTGAAAGCATGTAGGTTGATTTCTGTTTCCCTGACTGAACTCTGATTGGCATAGTATTTTTCTTTGTCCAGGAATAGTTCCAAGAAACAGGCCCTCAAAGATGTGAACCTGGGAGTAATTATTTGTCCTGACTGAGTTTGAAGGTAGTGACAACCTCCTCTCCAGGAGAAAATGGTATGTTGGTCACATATAGCATTTAGACAAAGTGGCCATTAGGGTATAAGTGATAATCACAAGTGCTCTGCGTGGGCTGGTTACTTCTGGCTACATTGCAAAGACCACATAAAGAAAATGATGAGTTCAGGGCTTTAAATTCTCTGTTCAAGTTATAAGCAGAGAACTTGAGTATTTCAATGACTGCCCTAAAGTAACCTCTTATCTGTTATCTATAAGAGAGAAGACGACAAACACAGGCAAAAACCAGACCCCAAATTCAATTCTGTAGATTTGAAAAATTATGATGTAAATTTAATTCAGAGCATTAATAGAACTTTAATTTGAATTTATAGCCTTTAAAAAAAATGGAATTAGACTCAGAGAATTGGATGGGGAAAATTTCAATTGATTTAGATGAAACTTGAACTTCTATGTCCCACTGTGCTTCCTGAAGGAAGCAGCCCCTTCTTCTCTGAGTGAGGGGACAAACCCTTTCTTATCTCATCTGAAGCAGTTACCTTACAAAGAGTGACCAATCTCTTCAAGATCCACTCTTCACCTCTCATTGTCTCCAGAACCATAATTAGAACATGCCCCAGGATTAAACATACACAGTCTGCCCATAAGAAAACAAATTATACTCTAAAATAACCTCAAAATTTTGCTGTCATTGATGAAATCATAAGGGGGGGGTATATTTGGAAATGGCCGGAGAAGAAGACATATATCACCAGTTTGGGCTATTTAAAGATAAATTGTCCTGGATCCATTGAGTTGACTCGAGGAACAGAAGAGGCTCCAACAATTTTCTCAGGTGGTTGACTGAAATCTCAACAGTGTCCTACATGAAAGTCCAGATGTCCAAAATGTATTTGTATAATGTAAAAGAAAGGATCTCATGGTGTGAGGAGAAGGGAATGTTGTAGTGGATCTATTCTCATACTATGGCTCTTAGGAAGCCCCAGAGGACTGCTTTCACTAAGATATTGCAAGAAAGAAACATTGATATCATGCATCTAGGAAAACTTCTGTACTTGCTGTGCTTTTTGTGTGAATAGAACTAGGAGATGATGCCATCTGAATGGGCCCTCTGGTTTTATCAGGGCTGTGGCCCAAGAGTAGCAGCATTTAAATGCCTGGGACAAGGTTGTGAAGACCAGCAAAATGGGTCGAAGGGATGCAGTGGTGATCAAAATGTTTGCACCTGCAGGGATCTCTGACAGTGGTCAAAGGATCACAGCTCAATCTATTAAAGCATTAAATGATGTGATTAATCACACCCAGTTGTCCAGATGGAAGTTCCCAGCCTCCCACTGATATCCTAGACCTCAACCAGTTCACACACCTGAAGCCCCTTGAATGAAGGACCCTGAGAATCTGCCAGAAGTGTAAATTGTAAATCATCCTCCTAGCCTCCCCAAAGGGACCTGCAGACATTTGCCAGGGTCAGTGTGCACAGAGGAAAGAAAAATACCCAAGCTTTGGGGACATTATAAGACATTGAATCTAAGCTGACACTATTTCTTGGAGAATCAAAATGTCTCTGTTGTCTACCAATCAGAAGGAGGATTTACAGAAGTCATGTGATAAAGATTTAAGTCAAATTCATCAGAACTGGCCTTTGTTGATCTGTCTTTTCTGAGTCTTGAAAGGTAGCATGAATCTGTTTTGTCCGGATACGTGGTAGTACCTTTGTTTTTATATTTTGATAGGGACAAATAATTTCAGAGACTTAGACCTAGACTTATCTACCATAATTGCCCTAATTTTATTGCTTTTAAATTGAGGTAATATCAGATTATTGAAAGAAATATCCTTATATACTTGCCTCTTCAGTGTGTGGAAAGATATTTAGGTCATAGCAAACAGCAGTCAAAGACTTTGAGTTACAGTCGATGGTGACATTGAGGGCAGCTGATGTTCCAGATGTGAACTTTTTGCTAGAGCAAATTAACATATCCATTCTCGTTAAGTGTGCAGATTTTGATCTGCAAGTGTGCGCTTACCCCAGTTGTAATTATTAAACATCATCTGGCAAGGCAGTGGTCAAACTTCATTCTTTTACTTCAGGAGCATTTCAGGTTTCTGATGATCTGGCATAGTCTAATGTTCAGGGCACTTGACCACAGCACCATCCTACAGGACATCATGCTAGCCCGCTATATCCATGACCTCATCTTGATTGGACCTGGTGCACAGGAAGCAGCTAACATCCTCATGTGTTGACAAGACACATGCATGGCAGAAGGAAGAGAGAAACCCCATGAAATGTAGAGACTTGTCATCTTCATGAGAGTCTAGGAATCCAGCAGAACTGAAGAATGCCCAGATATTTCCTCCGAAGTGAAAGACAAGTTGCTTTGCTTTGTATCTCTATAACTCAGAAAGAGAAAATGCTTAGTGAGTTTTAGATTTTGAAAGCTATGTGCAGTACCTGTAATATACTGCTCTGAATTGTTTAACAGGCAATTTTGATATTAGGCACAATAATGGCTCTCCACAGATGTCCATATCGTCTGGAACCTGTGAATATATTCCGTTACTTGGCAAAAGGGACTTGGAAGATATGATTAAGGACCTTGAATTGGGGAGATTATTCTGGATTTTACAAGTGGGCCCAATCTAATCACATGGATTCTTAAAAGCTGAGAAACTGTTCCAGCTGTTGAAAGAGAAAGAGACGTGACTATGGAAAAAGAAAGAGATGCAGCATTGCTGGATTTGAAGATAGAGGAACAGGATCACAAGACAAGGAATGGCCTCCAGTAGCTGGAAAGGAAATGGATTTTCTCAGAGCTTCCAGAAAGGAATGCAGCCTTGCCAAACCATGTTGGATTTCTGACCTACAGAACTATAAGATAATAAATTTTTGATGTCATAGGCCACTAAGTTTGTGGTTATTTGTTCCATAGCAATAGAAAACTAATACAGGTTCAGAGCAAGAAATGTTTCTGAAGCTGGTAGGCATGGAGAAAGCTGCTTTCTTGCTTATGCTTTACGACTGTACAGATTCAACAGTGCTCCAAATATCTATTGCGGACGCGAATGCCGATGGACCATCTGGGAACCCCTGATAGGAGAATCAAGATGCAGACTCCCAGAGTGTGGGATTGCAGCTATGCCTTATTGCGCAAATAGCTTATTCACATTTTGAAAAACAGCTCCTGCTCTTGCTGCTAGGCTCCAGTAGAGACCGCATGCCTGATCTGGAACACCAAATGGACATGTAACCCGATCTGCCCATTTATGAACTAATTCTTATCTGATCCACCAAATCATAAAGTTGAGTGTGCAAAGCAGTACCCCATACTCAAGCAGAGTTAGATAAGGCTTTGTGGTCTCTAAGAGCACAAGGAAGTTTTATACATATTTGCTGCAGGGACTCCTGGTACCCGCTCCTACTGCATTGTCCCGTCTCTCTGAATCTGAATCTCTGGGTAAATTTCCCATGACAATTGACTGGGAAAAAAGCTTCATCTAGATTTAACAGTGCTCACAAAGACACTTATTAGAGGGGTGCTTAATAATCGTGTAGACAATATAATCAGTTCTGAGTGTATCACTAAGCCTCTTTCCACAGTTCAGGGGGAAAAAGTACCCATCCTGGAAAGAGTATTAAAATTACGTATAGGCTCCATGATATATTTCCCCTAACAGCCTCATCTAACTACTCTCCCTGCCATATTCCCAACCAGCAACAGCAGAGGTCAAGGCTAGGTTTCTAAAGTAGCTCTATTCTCTAAGGTACTGACCAGCCACCCGTAGGCAGGGTAATTACACTGTAGTCCTTACACCATGGAGGGGACAAAAATTTTGTCTTCACTGTAATACACACTTATTCTAGATATGCATATACCTGCCTTGTCCACAATGCTTCTTCCAGTACCACCATTGATTGCCTTATTCATGATTGCGGCATCTCATACAACATTGTTTCTGTCTGAGGAAGTCATTTTTCTGCAAAATAAGTGAGACAAATGAGCGTCCCAATTCTACCAGGTATCCCATCATCCAGAAGTCTCTTGCCTTATAGAACGTCAGAAGGCCTGTCAAAGACTCAGTCATGAGACCAGTTGGAAGAACACTTGGGAGTTTGGGGTGCTGCCCTACAAGGTGAAAAATAAGCTTTGAGCATGATTTTCATAAACTATGAATGCAACTGTTTCTTCCAAAGTCAGAATAAACGGATCCCGGAACCAACAAGTGGAAGAGGGTGGGGTTGGCTTCTATCACTGTGACCTCTAAGAGACCACTCAGATAATTTGTTCCTTGTCCTTTGGAACTTTGGACTTTGGATGCTGATATCTTAATGCACCTAATTACGAAGAAGGGAATACTTCCATCAGGAAATATAGCAATGTTTTAACTGAAATAAAATTGGCACTCTTTGATGAGTGTGCTTCATCTTCTCATCTCTGCTGCCTGGCTTTCCCTTGTTCTTGTCCATATATCAGGCTATGTCTGCGCTACCAATCTTATATATAATAGTTCTAGTGACACATAAATACAAAATCCCTCTGTCTTTGTTCCTATTGCAAATTTTTAGGAAAGCATATCTGAGTGTGTCTGCTGGGGTCAGATTCATTCTAACCCCAATCTGCTTAGCAGAAGCCAGGGAGCCAGTGACCAAGGCCAGAGGCCAAAGAGAAAAGGGGTCATCATCATCTATGCAGACATTCCCAACTGTGCCTCGACACCTGGGTGGTGATGTTCATCATCCTTTTAAATCCTCACATCAAATGAAACTGAGATGTCAGCTGAGGACTTCCTGCCCTCAGCAATTGAGTTACAGTTACGGGTGACTTGAACCTCCAACTACATGCTCTGTGGAAGTTCACTTTCCTCCACAACATGCAACAAGTTCCCAAGAGGCTTATGTTCTCCATCTCCAGGGTCCTGCTTCCATATACATGTCTCTTCTCCATTCCACTCTAACCCAAATGTAAAGCTCAATCACTCATTTAGTTTCCACTAAAACAACAAAAAAACCCCCCACTATTCACATATATCATGCATCATACTAAGAGTTTAGAATTATAGAAACGGGTTACATCACAGCAAAGCATCAACAAATCCCATTATAATCTTTCTCATGAGATTTTTAATAATATCAACATTGGTCTTTCAATTCATGCATCATTTGCTCCTTCCTGGTCAATTTCTACTCGGAGACTAGCAAACGGAAACAAAATCATCAAATTCTCTCATACTGTATAAGTCAACCCTCTCTTAGCTATATTGCTAAACATATCATCTTCAAATTCAATATATTAATCAAGTTTTTATCTTCCCCCAAAAAGAAAATCTCCTCTTTAAAAATCTATCAAGTATTAAGTGCATAATAATATGATTAATCAAATGATAAATTTTATTAAAATGATAAGTTTTCACATAGTTAAATGATCATGATATATCGGAATGGTTTTTCTTGTTTTAAAGAGGATTAATATGAGACCAAGTAATCATAGATTAAATGCCACATTAGGGAGAGATGGAGTTTTAACCAAAGTACGCTTTATTCCAAATTCATGCTGTTTCCCCTATAACTGACTTCTTCCCAGATGTTTATTGATGCCTTGCTGTACACAAAGACTTTGCATATCATACTTCACTTATTCCTCACAACAGCCTTGTAAAGTCAGCAGTAAGGATATTTTAAATTTTGGCATCTAGTCAAGATGTATTCCAACTAGCTCTGCTAACTCTACTGCTTCTCCATCTGTAAAACGAGCCATTTGCACTTAATTATCTGGGTGGCCACTTTGGGTTCTAGCCTTCGGGGACCATACTACGTTTTCTGTCATTCTTTCTTACTCTGTCTATAATAACAACTGCCCTGGCTTGATAAAAGCAAAAGAACTTTATTTCTAGCATTTATCATATATATTAGAGTTAATTTTTCATGTGATGCCTGTTAGCTACTCTGGAGGGCAAACCAAATATCAATTTTTGTGTCCCAGTGCCTGCATATAGTAAGGGCTAAATGAATACTTGTTGAGTAACAGAGGAATGAATCCACAGGATTTGACTGTATAGTCTGGGACCGTCCATGAGGGAACGATTCACATTGATTAACAGCTAAAGTGAAAGACTGCATTCATGTTCAGTACAATTCAAGGGAACATGTTTCCCTTTAACTGGAGAGATTTGATTTTAACAAGTGAAGCCTGCACACAAAAATCCATTTACAAAGGTAAAAGTGGGTTCATTTGTGAACAGGGAGTGTGTTCTTTGTCTTTTATTTGTTGATTGGTTGGTTGGTTGTTTTTTTGTTTGTTTATATTAAAATGTGTGTGAAAATATCGTGTTCACATTGTTCATTCACTTGTGCTTAGTTTTAATGTTACCTCATAATGTGTTTATACATGTGTTTCAGGTAAAGGGAGAGTAGCTTCATTCTACCTTAAAAAATAAAAAAAAAAGAATTTGATATCTAGAACATGGCAACATGACCCTCCTACAATCAAGTCTTTGGAAGAAAACCACAATATTTTCTTCTTTTCTGTTTGTTAGTTATCTGTATGATTCATGTAGACATATATTTTACCATCTTCTGTGTGGAGAAAAGAGGATAAATTCCCATTATGGGATTTAGATGAAATGTCCAATTAAAATAGGAATTGTCTGTTTTCTTTGTTTTGCTCTGTCCTGTTGTTCAAACATGTCCTGATCACAAATTGTCTCCCTCCGTGTCACAGAGCAATGCTTATGTCCCAAAGTCTGATCAGCTGCCTTTCCGAAGGTGGGTCAATTGGTTTTCACGTACATGTGCGTGAAAGCTTAAAGTGCATTAGCATGTCCTTTACCAAAAACAAATAAATGAAATAAAAAGTAAAATGAAACCAAAAACCAGTGTTAATCTTGTAGGCACTTAAGTTTTCAGGCTGTTTTGTAACAGAATGTTTTAGATGTAAATGTTATTGGCAATTAGGTGGCTTATTTGCCTTCCCTGCATTCTTCAGCCAACAGCAGTATCTTATAGAGAACAATTATTTTGTGGAGCTAACTGGAAATAAGAGGCAAGGAGACAATTCCACCAGCCAGTGTGATTAGTAGAGATACATAATTGCCTGCCTATTTGCTTTGAAGCTGTCATTTAATGAAGTGGTTCTAACTAAAACTCTAATGGAAAAAATTTCTTAATACCTTTTTAATATTTCTCTATGTCTGGGAACGTAATTTAAAATAAATTTGAATGTTGATTGCTAAATTATATTCTTTCCCAATAGGACATAAGTTGTTTCTCTGTTTATAGGCAACAAAACAGATCATTTAAGATGTTATACAAAATAAACAGCCAATCATTAGAAGATCATCATAACCAGTCCAAACGAAATGCCAATTCTTATACAGCTTACTCAATTTAAATGTTGATTTTTTTCATTCAATGTTCTTAATATATTTATCACAAAAATGGTTATCAATTCTAATGTTTTCTGCATTATGTTATTTATGAAAATAATATTTAAACAAATTCTTCACAATAAAATCAAACAGAATTTTGTCCATAGAAATTGTATAATTAACGTGTTTAAATTTCCCCATTGAACATATCTATTCAGCATTATTCTAAACGAAAAACACCAATCACAAAAGTTGACCTACTGTATGATTCCATTTATAAAACATTCTCGAAATGACAAAAATTATAGAAATGGAGAACAAGCTAGATGTTGCCATGCGGTAGGGATGGTGAAGGGAGGAGGGTAAGTGTGACGATAAAGGAGTGGCCATGAGGGAAGTCTTTATGGTGATGGACTATGGACTAGATCTGTCTCGTGATTGCAGTGGTGGTTACATGAATCCCCACTTGTGATAAAATGGCACAGAAACTAGACACACACACTGCACCAATGGCAACTTCCTGATTTGATGTGCTTTACTTACATAAGAGATAACCATTGCGGAAAATTGGGGGAAGAGAAGATGAGACCTCTCTGTACTATTTTTGTGACTTCCTTTGAATCTGTAATTATTTCAAAATAAAGTTTAAAAAATACATGTATTGAGGTAGAATAGTGTAGTAAAGTCCACGAGCTCTAGAAACAGATTGTCTAAATTAGAACCCTGGTTTACCTCTTATCAGCTCTTTTTATCTCTTATCAGCTATAAGACCTTATATATAGCCAGGAAACTGGACTGCAGTTATCCTTCTCTGCAAAACGTAGAAAATAGTCTTCTCTGCCTCTTACATCAATAACTTAAAACATTGCCTGGCCTCTAGGAAATGCTATTTAAGTGATTTCCATGTTCATCATCAAGATGATGGATTCCATGATTCATGGAATCACTGAGGAATCGTGGAATCACTGATTTGCCTTAAAGTGAGACTATCAGTCGCCCCTGATGGTCTCCATTTAGGTCTGTTGTCACAATCTACTTATTATTAGATCCTCTTTCACTCTTAAATGTGTTCTGTTGAGAGTAAAAAAGATATGGGCATCTTATTGAAAAGTCTGTTATTCTTGGATCCAGTGTATGTTGGTCCATTCCAGGGCTCCAATCTACACTGTGTAAACTCTGTCTAAAAATAGTCAATAATAGAAAAGTTTAGTATTTCATGGCAGTCTAATCTCTTTTCAGGCATTTCTAACTGTCAGAAATTTCTTCCTTTGATTGAGCTGAAATCTGACTCCCTAAAATGACCTCTTGGCTCCCATGATGTTAACCCATCCTCTGATGCTATACAAATGAGGCTAATTCGTCCTTCATGTTACATCCTTCCTATCTCTGAAGCTCACTCAACACACCAAACTCTCAATCCTGTCCCCTCACTGCCCACTCATCTTCGCATCGCTTTTCTCTTAGCCTTAACATCTTCTACTGCATCTACATTTCTAGTGAGCAAATGTCTTCCATTCTCATTGTTTTCCCCCAGAAGCGTTACAGTTTGCCAATATTCCTTTTAAAATGTGGGATCTGGAGCCAATACCCACTCAGATGTGATGTATGTGCTGTATACAGTGGGATCATTGTCTGCCTTATTTAAAACTTGTGCTACATTTATTAATACAATTTAATGTCACATTTGCTTCATTGGCTGCACGACACGTTGTGTAGTACTTATGTAACTAATATTTGAACTTAGATGCTACTGCTTTCTTGGCATATCCTATAATACATGTTAGAATAATTTTCCTGATGCAAATGCTATGATTGTAATCAGGTTATATATTGCATAAGTACATAGATTATCTAAAAATAAATCATATAAATTATATAATAATGAATTAGTTAATAAGCATTAATAAATTACGTAAATATATTATTAATGTATAATAAGTATATTCTGTTAATAATATTACAATTCTAATGATATTATATATTTTTATACATATTGTATAATAATCTACTTGAGAAAATAATCTGAAGTTATTTAATATTTTACCATGTTGATTGAAATGTAGGTGATGGAGAATATAGTACATATAACTTCAGTTTGTGGAGAATAAAGATGTTTTCAAAGAAAATTACTCAAAGCTCCCATCCTGAGAATAATAGTGGGTATATATGGAGAACATGATGCTAATGAATGTTACATTTCCATTGTATATATTTTATGAAAGAATTTTTTATTGAGGCTCGTTATTCTATGACAGTGTAAGCAGGTTCTACTACTTATAATTCACACAATCGCCTCCTAGTCAGAAAACATCGCGAGCTACTCCCCGTGGTTAGCTATGTTTTATGAGTACCAGCCTATAACAGCTTGTGTAGAGATATCTTTGTCATTGCTTCACATTAAAATGTATCTGAGTGCTGCATGAGATTGTCTGGGAATTGGGCAGTTAAATCATCCCTGAGAAAATTTACCACATAGTAACTCATTGTTTGCATTGCCTGCAAAAGACTCTTGACAAAAGAAAAAAAGAAGAATAACTTGGTCCTTTCACTTAGAATAAATTGACATTAAACTGACATGATATATATTACATAAAAGGATTCTTAATAGAAACAGGGAAAACAGTCTATGTGTGTGTTTAGGGTAAATAATGGGTTATAATCCTCTGCTTCTTAAAATATTTCAATAACAAATTTGCATGCAATTTTGGTGTAGTCTTTTTCATTTCCTGCCAGACAGAGTGGTATTCACAAATCACTTCCTCAGCATTGAGAACAGTGACTAAACTGTGTAAAAAACATGGCAAGCTTGGACCTGGGTTCTTGAGCCAGATTTCTTGCACGTGAAGTGTCAGAGCTCTTTGGAAACACAAGTTGAAGACTTGAGTTCCATCCTTACTCTGTCACAACTAGTGATCCAACTTGAGGAATTACTTCAATTTACTGAGCCTCAGAGCATTCAAGAGCAAATTGGAGATAATGAAATGGTAAGTGTGAAACACCTAGCTAATTGTGAAAAATTCAAGCTTCTTGTAAGATGAGCATGTGATTCAAAATGAAACATTGAAGCTTTGGAGAAAGAACTCACATAGCAGTTGTCCAAAAGTCAGGAGATGGAGGTTCCATTACCATTAATTCCTGTGTTTCTAGAAAAGCGACAATCTCTCTGGGATGTAGTTCTCTCATTAAAATAATTAAGTTCAATCAGATGATGAATAAAGCTACTTTCAAATCCAAAGATATGTAATTGAGACAAATATGCACAGAATGAGACTTCAAATTTTGGTTGTGGGGAAAATTATTATAGGAAACAATGAAGAGAAGAAGGCTATAAACAAAATATTGAGGTGAGAGGAAAAACCCCCATGAGACATTCAGAAGGAATAGAATGGCTAGACTAGTGAGAGAAGTAAAATATGTATTAACAAGTAGGAGGGAAAGAGAATTCAACATTCATTCTTCACCTTGTTTCTGCCAGGTACATGATAAATCCTTTATATGCTCTATCTGATTTCGCACAAAATCATGCAGGGAGTTTTTATGATCGCCATTCCATACGTGAGATAACGTAGGTCAGGAATGGGTGGAACTGCAATTAACATCCAGGTCGAGTTTCTATTTTATGCTGGCCTCCACTTTCTAAGAAATATGTGGAGTCCAAAACTGTAAGTCATTGGAAGTGGTTGATGATGAAACATATCAGAAAAGTTTTGGGTAAATAAAACAATGGCATAAGAGCAGTAACGTTGGAGTAGAATTGGGAAGAAGAGAAATAGGTGCTTGAGTTCGGTGAGTCTGGCAAGAATTAACTTGGGAAATAGGTTAGGAAGAAGCAGAGATAAATGGGAATTGTTGACAACAATGAGAGCCTGGCTATGATTAAAGAATATGAAATACGAGTGGGTACATTTGAAGGGCTATATTAATATCTCGTAATATTTCTCCTCTAAAGGAGAGAAACAGAGGGTGGCAGCAATCCAGACTTGGTATTTTCAAGATGTTCCCAGGAGAATCAAAGAGGAAGTAAAAATAGGCAGTATCAACATAGCTGACCATGGACTCCCAGCTGGGTAGGAATCAAGTAAGTGTGTCATGGACTTCGAGGATACAGAAATGCTGAAATTATTTCTGATGCAAAATATTTTACATCGTTTTTGCTTCAGCACCGCAATCATAGGCACTTGCTCCTTGCACAAATCATTTGACTCCTTTCACCATTAGTAGCATCACCTTTTTATCCCACAGATTTTTTACATAACCTTCAGGATATAAAGGTTTGTGACTTGTTATGTTGACCTACCAGTTAGCAGCTCCTTATTTTGTTAGCCCAGCCAACCACACAATGCACACATTACGAATGGACAAAATACGAGCTCTGTTTCTGTCTTTATTAACCAGTGAGTTAAGAGAACTCTAATTTAAAAAACCTCTTCCTTCTCTTTCCCTACTTAACTGAAAATGATGAGTTTGTCTTTCATTACAAGAATTTATGATGTGCCTTCGTACAAGGTCCTTTACAAAAGCATAAGGGATAACTTTATAACTGACTTTAAAAGTTTAACAGTTTTCTGCTTTTCTTTAATTAAAAAGATTTTAATTTAGAATTGTCTTTCTATTGCTATTACTGAAACTAGGCTTTTTATTTTCCACCTCTGTTGGAAAGAACATGCTAACTTCCTTTTCTGCTACTAATTCTCCCCATCTTCCCTCCTCGTCCCCCATCTGATAAACACACACTCTTCTTTCCAAAGCCAACTTGAAGGCTACCACTCTTAAGCCTCCTCTAACACCCACCAATAGTCATCCCATGAGGAACTAATCATTCTCTGTTGTGCCAAAACACCTTGACGTTGGTTGTTAAGAGAGCAGGGCTGGACTGGGCAGAGCTTCCAGCAAACCCTGGCTCTGGAATGAGCTGTGCCATCTTGGGAAAGTCATTACTCTCTGGGCCTCAGTCTCCTCATGATAGATGTCATTGTTATATTTCTCTACACATACTGCTACATAGCATCTAATTTGTAATCATATATGTATGCATATATAACGAATTAGACACCATATTAGAAACATGTATATATTAGACAAATAAACTCTATTATTTGTTGTCCTTATCCTCAGAATCTAATACAGCTCTCACAATAATAAATGTAGTTAACAGTTTTTGAATTAGTTAATGAGTGGTAAAAATAACAGCAACAGTGGTCTATCATTTACTGAGAGCACTGGCCCATGGCGTTGTGTTCAGCACTTGACATGCATTCGTATTTAACCTCAGTAGCCACGGAATAATGTGTGTAGTATCTTCATTTTACTGTTGATGTTGGTGAATTTTAGTGAGCTGAATAACTTATGCAAAGCCATATAGTAAATATGTGAAGGAAGGAAGATTTGAGCCCATGTCAATCTGATTCCAAAACTGAATGAATGAATGCATGAACGAGAAATGAGTTGTTTAGTCAAGTTATGCTCACACATCCACAAGGGGAGAGATACTTAGACCCCACAATGCCCCTGATCCCTGCCTTCCAGGTGTGCACACTCGGGGCAGCCTCTGTCTCTCATGCCCACATTCTGGCGATTAAGGACCTGAGAGATGAGATGAGTGACTTGCACAGCACACAGCGTGGAAGTGAAAGGACAAAGTTTGTTTCAGAAGGTAGTATTCATGAAAACTGATCTAAACAAACAGAAAATTATATTGTATTCTCTTTAAAAAAAATTCCTCTTCAGCCTTTTAAATCTAGTGAACAATTAATTTTTGATATATTTTAAAAATAATTTTAAAAGCTACTTAAACATGATTGCTAAGTTTGTTTATCCTTCGAGACACCTTAAAAAAACCCCTTATCAGTTCAGTAGATTTATATAATTAGACTCAACATTTGAAAATCTTTCATCGCTTTAAACATTGGACAAAGTCCTTTTCTAACTTTCGTGTCATTCAATTTCAGCACAGTGTTAGCCTGGCTCCCAGAGGTGCTAAGCACATTCAGTGACTTTAAAGCTCCCCATGTCGTTTGAAGAGGAGTTAGTCTTCCACGGTGAGATCTGATGGTCAGCAGGCTGTCCTTCTACAAGGGTGTTTCACTTTTCCTCTATGGGGCATGTTTGTATTCTCCTCCCAGAGCCTGCAGGAGATTGACCGCACCTGGAGAGAAAGGGCTGCATCCAGTCCACACTGCAGAGAGGCTCATTAAATAGGTCCACCCATTACGTACGAAAGAGCTTTCCTTCAGACATACCTACCAAGAAATCTCATATTTTTAACTATTTCCTTTACTGGATTAATTCCTATCTCTGTAAGAATCTCATATGGTATTTCTATTTTTAATTTTTTGAGAAATCTCCATAATGTTTTCCGTAGTGGCTGCACCAATTTACATTCCCACTAGCAGAGTATGAGGGTTCTCTTTTCTCCACACTCTCTCCATCATTTGTTGCTTTTTGTCTAGGTAATTATAGCCATTCTGACTTGTGTAAGTGGTATCTTATTATAGTTTTTATTTGCATTTCCCTAATAATTAGTGATATTGAACATCATTTCATATGTCTGTTGGCCATCTATACATCTTCTTTGGAAAAGTGTTCATATCCTCTGCCCATTTTTTTGATCAAAAATAGAAATACCATACTATCCAGCTATCTCACTACTGGGTATTTATCCAAAGAACTCAAAATCAATGAGCCAAAGAGACTTATGCACCCCTATGTTCACTGCAGCATTATTCACAACAGCAAGACATGGAAGCAACCCCAGTGCCCTTCTATGGATGAATGGATAAAGAAGATGTGGTATATATACACTATGGAATACTCCTCAGCCATAGAAAAAGACAAAATCGTCCCATCCGCAACAACGTGGATGCACCTTGAGGGTACGATGTTAAGGGAGAGAAGGCAGAGAAAGACAAATACTGCGTGATTTCACTCATATCTGGAAAATAACAAATATTTGGATAAAGAGAAGAGATTGGCGGTAAAAGGGCACATGTGTACGGTGACAGAGAAAAACTAGACTATTGGTGGTAAGCAAAATGCAACCTATTCAGAAATTGACAAATAATGATGCACACTCAAAATTACACAACGTCATAAACAAAACCATTATGATCTCAATAAAATTACTGGGGAAATTTGACTTACAAATAAATATTAGAGTCATTTTTAAATCAAAAAGAACAAAAAGAATCCCTGAGCTCCCCCCTTATGGCTTTTTACTTGAATTTCAAATCTTCTGCCTAGAATGTTCTTCCTCCAGATCTTCTCAGAACCGGCCCCCATGTTAGGCCCAGCTGTTTGCTCCAGGAGAGGCTGCACTGACCATGCCAGCTGCACCTCGGCCCCCGTTTCACATCCTGTGTCAGCTTCTTCATAATGCTTGAGACTGCTTGGAATTATCTTACAATTTATTTACTTCTCTACTTTTTAATACTTTTCCTCGATAGAATGTGAGCCTCTTGTTCACACCAAAGTGCCATCTAGGCCATAAATCAGCCAACAAATTGAAGAGAAAAGAGACAAGTTATAATGACCTCCTATATGTTTTTGAGTTCTCCTAGCACCTTGCTGAAACCCCTACTGAACCGTTTACTGTTTGGAAATAAATGTGTAATTCCTCCCACAGACTCTGACCTCAGAGAATGGCAACATTTTATTTATTTCACACAACTTATAGACAATGCCCAGTAAATATTTTTAGTTTTATTAAATAATAAATATTCAAGAAAATATAGGCTGAACAGGGCTATGTTTTAAGCAGAGCTGTGTTGTAAGTGAAATTCTACAAATCGTTACCTCTCATTGATCAAGTGTTCATCAAGGCATTTTACTTCTACTAAAGGCTTCTTCTTAGTTCTAGACACTCACTCTATGTCCGAGATGATGTCTGCAAAGTTAAACCTCCGTGAAGTATGGTTTCCTCCATCTCTTAATATTTTTTATTCCTTTTGATAGCACCGAAGGGAGGAGACGATAATGAATAAAATAAGTTTCTACAGCTGACAATCAATGGGAAAGTGATACTAAATAATATCCATAATACTAGTCCTTTCACTATTTTATACTCTCTGTAAACTCCATAGTGATTGGTTAAAATGTGGAGTAAATTTTAGCTTATCTAGTGTATGATACAGAAAATGTCTTTCTTGATTCTGTGCACCAAGAGGAGACTCCTTTTGAAGTGTGGGCACTTTTGGATTCAAGAGGTTAAGAGTGACCTCTGGTGGCAATGGCATTTCTTGTTCACCTTTACTCTGAAGGGGAGAAAACTAACTTGAGTGATTTTCCCACATCCTAAAAATGACAGAGTTGGTGGTTAAAGAAGATCAGTTATAATCAGTCACAAGCAAGTTAAAACAACCAACTGTCCAGGGGACTGGGGGCTTGGGGGTTGACACAATTCATTTTTTTTTTCAGTGAGGAAGATTGGCCCTGAGTTGACATTTGTTGCCAATCTTCCTCTTTTTACTTGAGGAAGATTGTCACTGAGCTAACATCTGTGGCAATCTCCCTCTGTTTTGAATGTGGGATGCCGCCACAGCATGGCTTGATGAGCAGTGTATAGGTCCATGCCCAGGATCCAAACCTGCAAACTCCAGGCCACCAAAGCAAAGTGTGTGAATTTAATCACTACGCCACCAGGCCAGTCCCGGTTGACACAACTTTTAGCCCTAGTGTTTGTCTATTTCTTTGGTGAAAATCTCAGCCATGGCCTGTTTCAATGAGACACTGCTGAATGCAGGGTTGGGAAAAGATGGCTACGATCAGCTCTAACCACCTGGTGGGATCCAGCTCCAGTCAATCACTGATTGAAACCCTTTGTTGGGCCCTCAATAGCCTTCCCCCTAATGCACGTTCAAGGCTGGCCAAACACAAAACAAGGAGAGGCACTGAGAGCAGTGAGTTTTCTGTCGCTGTTGTGGGTAGAATGACGTGTTCAGGACAAAGAGTTACCAGATAAATACAAGATGCTCAGTTAAATTTGAATTGCAGATAAACAACAAATAACTTTTTTATTATGAATATGTTACAACTATTGCATGGGACATACTCATACTAAAATATTATTCATTGTTCATGAAATTCAAATTTAACTGAACACTCTATATTTTTATTTGCTAAATCTGGCAATCTTAAAAGGGCCACAGAATGAAAAGTTTATTTAAGAGAAGATGAAATACTGGTCAGAATTGTCAACCTGCAAATCCTCCCAACCAGTTCCTCACAACCGATGGAGCCTCCCACCCAGTGCCCTTGAATGGCTTACAGGGGTGACACAAGACATGGATTCCCAGAGGGCTTGGCACACAGGGAAGAGTCCCAGAGCATCATCACTGGCCTCTAGGGAGCTCGTCTATATTCCCTGGGGTCATGTGATATTATCCCTGTCTGTGTCACCATGTTAGGAAGTTTGGAAGGTTCTCTTCTACTGTTCTTGCCCCTTCTTCCCCACCTACACTGAGGTCTGCCCTGGTTGTTTGGCACTGGTGTGGCTTCAGGCAGAATTTCCACAGAGTCCTTTGGCCTGGCAACATCATGAGGCTTAGCTGTGGTCTCTGGGGACGTGGCGAGTCAGCTGATGGCTATGATGCTCTCCATCACCTGGTTCTGAGGCAGGGAGTGGCAGTGCTGACAAGAGATCTCAGACCAGCTCCAGACCCTGCAAATTGCTGTAGGAGAAGGTGGTGGTTTTGGTAATTTTAGGATTCCATAATCGTTAGAACCCTATGCAGTTAGAGACAAAGAACTGGCCATTTGAGCATCTGCCCTTCTGAAGGAAAAGGAGTCCTTCTTTGAGATGCTCTCTCATAAAGAGGAATCTGCAGGAAGTGAGTTAACTTTAATGGAAGCCAGACTTGAGAACATTTTAATAGAAATTCAAAAGCTGGAGGCCATTAATAAGGACCTGGAATCTCTAACTCCTTAAGAAAAGAGACATAGAAAAAGACTGAAAGAACAGGAATGTAAATGTTTAGAACAAGGTGGACTGGTGGCAAATGTGACAAGAAAGAGTCAGTCTTTAAACAGTAAATAGTGCATCAAGATGCTTAAAATTTCAAGTAGCTGCAACTAAAACTGCCATCATTATACATTCAGAAAAATGAAGCACAATATTAAATGAATATTAAATGAAGGCAATATTAAAAAGTGCTTTGAATGAAAATTCCAATCTTAAGGAAAGCACCATGCTGCTTTCACAGGTCGAAGAATGGAAAAGAAGAGTAAGTGAACATTAAATGAAATGCAGCGCTACAAAACTCTGAATGGTGTGGAGTAAGTTCCACCAGAAGAGACCCTGTTTCTGGGGGAACGTGTGCCACAGCTGAGAGATCTTGTTCTTAGCGAAGACAACATGTGGGACTGTGGGAACTTGGAATTCCATAAAACAAGGTATCAGAAACTGGAGACCTCTTTGTAGAACTGTAGAAGACACAGAATGAAATGTCGAATAAAACTTTCTGTGGTAGGCTGAACAATGGCCCCTTAAAGATGTCCATGTCTTAATCCCCAGAGCCTTCCATGGCCAAAGGGACTTGGTAGATTTGATCAAGTTAAGGATCTTGAGATAGAAGAGTACCCTGGATTATCTGGGTGGGCCCGGTGTCATCACAAGGGTCCTTAGAAGAGGGCAGCAAGAGGGTCAGAGTCAGAGAAGGAAATGATACGATGGAAGCAGAGGTTGAAGTGATGTGGACACGAGCCAAGGAATGTAGGCAGCCCCTAGAAGCTGTAAAAGACAAGGAATGGATTCTCGCCCCCCCAAAGGAAACACAGCCCTGTGGAAAACTAATTTTAGTCCAGTGAAACTGATTTCAGACTTATGGTGTCCAGACTGTCAGATAATAAATGTGTGTTGTTTTAAGCCACTAAGTCTATGGTAATTTGTTATAGCAGCCACAGGAAACTAATACACTTCGTTAAAAACTCTTAAAGAAAAAAGAAAACAAACATACATCAAATTAACTGAAGAAGATAAAATAATTTATGTGCTTCAAGATCATATTAAAAGTCTCCAAACTAAGAAAGTTTGGCTGCAATTAGAAAACTACAGTTAGAGAGTAAAAAGTAAAAGCTCCAGCAGAAAATTCATGTCCTTCCTGAATGCATCAACAAAAAGAAATGTGTTTTCATGAACTATTCAATATAGAGTGAATTTACCACAAAAGAGATAGAGGAGAATTTTTCCAAAGCAATTGAAGAGATCAGCTACACATGAAGAGCTGGACACATATAAAATAGAAGCCAGAGTCTTTCAGAAAAATTGGAAATGATCACTGGAAAGTATCAATGTCACAGTATTTCACGTGAGACAAAAGCTCATGATAATAGGTAGGGAATACTGATGGTTGAAAGCAAATTTGATGACTTAAGGAAGGAAAAATGGAAACCTCAGACAAAAATGTTTTGAACTAGAATTTAATATGGACATTTTGAAAAGTATCTTTATGTTCTTGACGTTGTAAATGCGACATTTGACAGAGCTCTAGAAGACCACCTGGAACTCTCTGGATGATGAGATCCCGAGGAAAGAGGTACACACTGCTGTAATGGGGCAGAGATCTGGGGTCTCATGGTTAGTGGAGACCAGACACCACCCCCATGGGTCAGGACCCCAGGAGAAGGAGAGACAGCAGCCCCTCCTCAAGACAAAGACAGAGCTTGTCCTAATGCTCTTGCAAGGCAGATACTGAGGACCTTCCTTTGATGTAACCCTCCATCCAAATGCGGAGTCTGGCCCTCCACCTCATCTGCCCATCAGAAGCCATGTGTTACAGAAGGGACCCAAGAGGAAATTCCTAAGAGGAGGATTGCTGGCCTGTCCCCTCTTCTAGAAAGCAAGAACAAACCTCCCCTGAAATCTCCTCCTTCGAGGGACTTCCATAACTGAGGACAACATCCACTGGCAACAAATATTTCTGTACCGAGTGCTGAGTTCAGTCTTCTCTCCACTCAACCTGAAGACAGATGTGTTTCAGCCTCTGGGCTGATCCCATCTTCCAATATGCTGACTGCTGAAGGTCCAGAACCACAGTAAGACGCTTTCTTCTCTACTAAAGTTAACTTGATTTTTTTTTCCTCTTAGTTTTACTGCTGTTAGTTAATGATTATACATTGACCCAAATGGAAGTTTGATAGAATTATGTCTTAAGAAAATGCTTTATAACTTTAGATTATCTAAAGGTGCATTATATAAGTAATTACTTTATTTTACTCTATTTGTAGGTAGTATAATTACAATATCTTTGTTGTTGTCAACAAGTCTATTAAAATAATCCAGAAACACAGCAAGTAATTTGTTTGGTCTTCTAAAATAATTTCGAACTTTTTCTATTTTGGCATTATTACCATTTTTTAAGTGATTATATAATAGTTAAAATGGAAATTTCATAGATTATAATTCTATTGATTGTGTTTTATAAATCTACATTATTTAACTGACAATCTTATGAATAAATGTTTCCAGTTTCCAGTCATATGCCAGATAATGGCATTTCAGTCAACAATGGACCGCATATACGATAGTAGTCCAATAAGATGAGTACCATACAGCCTAGGTGTGTAGTAGGCTATACCATCCAGGTTTGTGTAAGTACTGTAGGGAAAGGAGAAGTTTTCCTCTTCCGTTCTAGGTTCATCTGGCTGATCTAAGAATTAAACCGACATGAGACAGATTAACAGGAGACAAACAAATCAAACTTTAATAACATGTGTACATAGGAGAAACCCAGGAAAACAGAATAACTCACCAAAATGGCCAAAGCCCTCCCCATAAATACTATCCTCAGCTAAGACAAAAGAAGATGTTGAGGGTGGGGAGAGTCATGGACTTCAAAGGGGAAGAAGGCAATTCACAGGTAGGTGAAAAGGAGCAAATGTTTGGAAAACAAGTGTTTGTTTATGGGACCAGCCTGGTGGTATAGTGGTTAAGTTGGAGCACTCCGCTTCAGTGGCCCGGGGTTCACAGGTTCAGATCCTGGGTGTGGACCTAGCAGCACTTATCAAGCTACACTGTGGCAGCATCCTACATAAAATAGAGGAAGATTAGCACATACATTAGTTCAGTGACAATCTTCCTCAAGCAAAAAGAGGAACATTAGCAACAGATGTTAGCTCAGGGACAATCTTCCTCACACACGCAAAAAGTAATAAATGTTTGTTTGGCCACATAGATACAGAAGCACACCGACGGGAGACCAGTTAAGGAGGAGGTAACAAGAAAAACTTTCTGAGTCTTTTGTTTCTTAAAAATAATCAGCCCAGGGGCTGGCCCCGTGGCCGAGTGGTTAAGTTCCTGCGCTCCGCTGCAGGCAGCCCAGTGTTTCGTTGGTTCGAATCCTGGGCGCGGACATGGCCCTGCTCATCAGACCACGCTGAGGCAGCGTCCCACGTGCCACAACTGGAAGAACCCACAACGAAGAATACACAACTATGTACCGGGGGGCGTTGGGGAGAAAAAGGAAAAAATAAAATCTTTAAAAAAAAAATAAATAAAATAATCAGCCTGAAATATCATTATGTTAAAGAGACACATTTTGGGGTGGCAAATTTTGTTCCCCTTCAGTGCACTCTATGATGGTTACACAACGATGAAATCACCTAATGACACCTTTCTCAGAACAGATCCCCGTCATTAAGTGAAGCATGACTGTGCTTGATTTTTAGATAGTGTATTTATCAGTATTTTTGTTGTTGATATTTAGCAAGACTCTTCTGTTGACCCAGAAACAGAGATTTTTTGTCTCTCTTCTAAAGGAAGAATATTCTCCCCTTTTTAGTTTCACTGTTAGAATTCAGTGATTATACAATTCCTCAAAAGTGTGACAAAAATTATAATTCTTAGCATAGTATTTCATAATTGTCATTTACTTAAAAGTAAATTTCGTGAGTAAATTGTTTCTTTTTCTTCTATTTCTGCATAGTACACGGATAGTATTTTGACTGATGGTGTTTAAAATGTCCCCTGTAACACGAACTGTGCTAAGAGTTTACAGGGACATTCTCACATTGGGAGACATTCAAAATTCCAAGTTCATTTATGTATACCAAGGGTTGAATTGATTCTGGTTGTATGACTAATATGTTTTCATAACAAATTTTAGTTTAAAAAAAATACTTGTTCGTGGGTTGCTTTGTGCTCAGCATGAAAACCACCAAACTCCTCCCCGTGAACTACAAGGCCCTGTGTGGGCTGGACTCTGCCAGTCCAGACCTCACCTCATGCTGACTGTGCCCGGGGCTCCCGGGGCTCCCGCCAGTGCCTCAAGGGCCCTGAGCTCCTCTTCCCTTTCGCTCAGGCTGTTCTTTCATTCTGAAATGCTTTTCTTCTTATTCCTTGTCTATCTCTTACTCCTTCATGTTTTAAATGGGATGTATTTGGAGAAGCTTTCATTGATTTCCCAATTGAAATGAATTCCTCTGATTCCTCTTTATCTTCACATCCTACGCTTTGCCAGTTTTCTTGGCTAACACTTACTACAATGTGCAATTATATAATCATGTATGTGATTATTTGTTGAATGTGCATCTCTGCCCCACATCTTTGTGTAGTCAGGGACTAGATCTATTTTTCTCCTTTTACTATTTCCAATGTTTCTAGGGCAGGAAGTGGAGAGTGTTTAGGGCAGCTGGATGGGAGGAGTCTTTCTTGTGTATGTGTATTAGGCTGGTTTTGCTGCAGTAACAAAAACGCATAACAAATAACCTTTAAATCTCAGGGGCTTTGACAACAAGGATTTACTTTTCAATTTCAAGTTCTTTCCATCAGCACTTGATGGGGTTCAGACCAGGCCTCCTCAAGATGCGCCACTCTGGTATGTGAATTATTTCGAGCTGAAGACAATCAAGGCTCAGAAGACTCAGGAAGAACATTTGACCTTCCTCCAAACTGCATAAAAGAATTTAAGATAGAAAGCCTGATCCAGGAAGGAGCTCATACCATAAGATAGCTATAGTATCATGGAACATAGGTGTGATAGAAAGGCACCAACAAGCCCATTTTTGGCCCAGTGAATCTTGTTTAACAAACATTTCCATTTCCTTCTCCACGTAATTTGTCCTCCTCCCGCCTGAAATCCCAAACCACCCCCCTAACATCCTCCTTTGCCTTTAGCTGAAGATAATACTTAAGCTGGTAGCTTGGCCATTTTGTTGAGTTGCTCAGCTTTCCTGGGTTTCTCCCATGTACACATGCTTTTAAACTTATCTGATGTTTCTTCTGTTATTCTGTCTCATGTGAGTGTAATTCGTAGCTCAGCCAGAAGGACCTAGAATGGGTAGAGGAATTGTCTTCCTCCCCTACAGACTGTTCCCTTGGGCTTGGCTGGGCTTGGGTTTCAAGTCTGCTCCATTGGGTCAGGTCTGTTTCTCATTCAAGGGCCCAGGATAAAAGAACTACGTAGGCATCTTCTTCTCACCCAGGATGTCCTAAGCCTAGCAGGTCAAGCAAAACACAGCACACTTCTTAAAGCCTCGACATGAACTGACCTACTCTCACGGTCATGAGCCCTACTCTCATGACCTACTCTTGTGGCTGCCCACATTCCGCTAGTCAAAGCAAGTCATTCGGCCCAAGTCAGCAGGGCAAGGATGCCCACTCTGCCCCCTTGTGAGAACTCCAGTGCAGGTAACATTTCCTTAGGGAGCTGACAGCAAGGCCTTTTCTCCTTGTCCTGCCTCACAAAGAGACTTCCTTAGTGCCTGACAGACAATAAAGACCACATGGTATTTCATCAATAAATTTACTTTAACAGACTGTCCTCCATCCAAAACTGTTTTAACAATGTACACAATGTTTGTGAGTGCTATTAGCATTAACATAAGGACATTTTAATATGAACAATCTGGTGGGCACAAATAAGTACCAAATTTAACTCTTTTTTTGAGGAAGTGAGTGTTTTTTTTCTTACACATGTTGAAATTATTTTTGAGAATTCTCTATTTACCATTTTTGACAGTTTTTCTTTTGTCTCATTTTTTTAATCTGTGATACTCTTGCCACATACAAATTAACCTTTACAAGCTTGTTTTTTAATTTACTTGATGATCATTTTGACATGCAGAGTGTTTTTCTGTAGTTTATCTCTTGCCCTTTTCTTTGATGGCATGACAACTTATGTCCCATAAAATGGACATGCAATTTATTTAACCAGTTCCTTGTTGTAGGCTAACATTGTGATGAAGATCTTTGTAAGTGAAGGGAGCAGAATCTGTCACCCCCAAACACGCCACTTTGGCACGAGGCTTATTTGGAGCTCAAGGCAATCAAACTCCAGCCCCTCAGGAGAAGCTGCTGCCTCCCATCCCGCCCCCTGAACGACACTGGAGGTGGCCTTACCATGAAGGAGCCATCATCAGAGCCTCTGTACCTAGGAAACCCATGTGCACAGCAGGGCAGCCTTTGTTTCCCAAACATCTCTGCCTTCCTCGCCTTTGTAGCCCCAGACCCCAGGCCTTTCCTTAGCTCAGGATGGTAGGTAAGCCTCAATTACCTGCCTTTGGAGCCTCATATCTTTGAGGTTCCCATATGTTCTAAATGAAATTTGTTTTTCTCCTGTTAATTAGTCTTATATCAATTTCATTATTAGATTAGTCAAAGAACCTAGAAGAGAAGAAAGGAAAATTTTTCCACTCCTACATAAATCGTCAGGATTTCTTACAACTTTTTTTTAAAGCTCCTAGAAAAGGATGGATCAAGTCCAAGAGTATTTTTTAAAGTTCTTTACAAATTTTAATAATTACTATCCAGAGAGGTGGTTCAGCTTTTCTCTCCGGTATCCACTAGATCCTGGAGGCCCCATCAACCTCCTTCAACCTGAGTGTTAACATTAAAGATATTTTGGACTAATTTAATGGCGACCATGTCACTTCATTTTAATGGCACCAAAGGATAAGTAACAGACTCTGAAATGTGAGGAGATTCCTTTAAAGAAGAAACATTTAAAGGACGTTGGAAACAGAAAGACTAGATGTGAAAGGAGGCCTGCTCTGCTGAGCAGCTGAAGGAACGGGTTTGGGAGGCAGCGTGAAGAGGGGGAAAAGCAAAGGGCACCCCAGGCTGGGGAGCGGAGGCCACAGGGCCGCTGCTGCAAGCCTCCCGCCCCACATCCCTTGGCACACCCTAGAGGTCTCCCCGCGGCCTCGCAGTCCTCAGAGTCCTGGGCAGCCGTTCCACTAAGGAGGAAGGCGGCGGCAAGGGTCGCTGTGCGTGGTTGTAGGGCTGAGATCCCCCGCGGGTCCCGGGGCGTTCCCGGCCCTCTGCCCCTCGCGGAGGACGGAGACGTGGGGTTTCTGGTTGTTTTCCCCATGGATGGACAAAGGGGAGTTTTTGACAACTGCCAAGCCCACGCAGCTTGGGGAGCATCTACAGGCCTGGTCCGCCGCAGCCCGCAGGAGCAGGATGCCTGCCCTGCGTCCCGGTGCGGCGACGGCGCTGCGCAGTCCCCGGTCCCGGGCTGTGGTGGCGGCGGCGCTGCGCTGTCCCCGGTCCCCGGTCCCTGCCGGCGGGGCTGCGATGGCGCTGCGCGGGAGCAGGCGCCAGCTCCGGGTCCGAGCGCCAAGAAAGGGCCGCGCTGTCCGCGGCCGGCGGGCTGGGCCCTGGAAAACCCGGCGACCAGGGCGCAAGTTGAGGGAGGGGCCCGGTGTCAGCGAGGGGTTTGCCCTGCCTCGCGTGCCCCCAGGGGCGTAGAGCAGCCAGCCGCCTGGGTGAAGGGAGGATGCGTGCGGGTGGGTGAGCTGGGGGCCCTCATGGGGCTGCGAGCTTCGCTCTCATCCCCTTCTCTCCACCCTCGCCCAGCTCCTCCAAGCTCCATCAGGCCTGCCGGGGACGCCCCCAGGGTCAAAAGCGGGATTTGGACCTAAATGTGAGACACATTCAGTGTGTCTCAGAGCAGGGTGACAGAGATGACAGCCTTTCCCAGAAAAGAGGGAGAAATTTTCCCTCAAGGATCTCGGGCCTGCGTTTCAGAAGCCCCATGGCCCCTAGCGACACTGCGGCCCGACCCTCTCCCTCTGAGGGCTTGAATTCTTAGTTGTCACTTTCTGTTAAGCTGATATTTACCGAGGGCACACTGCACGCTGGGGCTGCGCTATCAAGACGGTGACAAAGGCGAGGAGCCACCTCTTCCTTTATGGTTTCCCCCTTCTTCCTGCGGAGTCGCCCCTTTAATGGACACCCCAAAGACCCGGTGACCAAGCTCGGAGCAGCCAGGCAGGGTCCAAGCAGGCAGCCTCAGAGACCAACGGTGGGTTGGGGTCCGGTTACCAGCCAGCCCTCCGATATTTTCAGGCACATCACTTAATAAGAGGAAATGAAACAACCGAGATGTACATCAGAACTTCACTCTATGACTTGAAGGACTTCTGTGCTGATTCGGATAACAGTTTTCAAATATTATTTGTATATGTGTCCGTTATCCACAATGTAATGGCTACAGACCCAACACACATCTACATTTAATCTGCACTATTAGAACTTAACTCCGTTAATTTAAGTGTAGACAATCAACAAAACTATAAATAAAGTCCTGATCTGTAGCATTTGCCTATCACTGTGTGTAAATACACATCAGAGCCAATTTTAATGTGTACAATACGTTGGTCATTGAATACAGTTTTAGGGAGAAATTCACATATTTGCCTATGATTTTCACCATAAGGATACAATAGATATAAATAATCTCAAGAACATAGATAATAGCAAAACGTTGTAGGATAATTATGTAGAGATGAAATTTGAGGACCTACTCCCTTTCTAAGTAAAATTCATTTAACTGTAACTGTACGTAATTTAATTTGGGGCTCAAAAATTTCAGTAATTTTAACAATTGACTCTAGTTAGCTAGTGTGAGCTATCTCCAGCACATAAGCCTGTCCCAAGGAGAGGGTTTTATAGTTTATATCTGCGTTTGCATCTATGTTTACTGGAACTCAAATACAAAATAAAAACAAACAAAATTAACATGTACTAACATATATAAAAATATATGTACTTTTATACACATATATATACAGTATGTATGTATTTATGTGTGTATATATATACTTTTAATTAATATTCATTTATCAAGGGTCCACTCTGTGCCAAGAACTGTACATCTCTCAGAATCTTTACCATCTTGTACAAATGTCAGCAAACTACAGTCAACGGGCAAACTAGCTTGTCACCTCTTTCTGTACTGCCAGAGAGCAATGTATGACTATTCCACATTCACGTTATAGACAGGATTATCCCTTCCACAAGAATGATTGCTTGAAGAGTTGAGAGCAGCATCAATAATCAACTGAAGAACAAGATAAATGGTTTCCAGTGTTTTTGTATGAATTAACAGACATTACTAATAATGCTCAGTTACTTACGTGAGGAGTCAGTGGAGAGTTTGAAGCGACTGAAGAATCATTCTCTCTGAATAGTTTGCTTCGAACAACTATAAGTGAGAACATTTTCGAAGAAGTTGAGAAAACACTATTCAGTACAACCTGAAGTAGAATCTGCTAAGATGTCTTTCAGCTGCTTTTGGGAAAATAGTGTGGAGCAGAAAAAAGGCAAATTTGGATAAATTCACAAAGGATGTGAAAATATAAGTTGTTTAAGTCTATATTTATTCATTTTATTATTCATCAGCAAGAACTTTCCACAAAAAATTTGAATCTATCTTGTGTTCTTAAACCTGTAGTGTCACTGGTGAGCTACATTCACTCTGGTGGGTAGTTCTGTGATTTCTGTCAGAAATAGAAGCCGAATATCTTGACTTGTCCTACCACACAGCAGTTTGATATGCTAGCACTGGTGATTTTTATTGCAATTTTCCATCTTACAGATTAAATTGGAATATTTTTCTGAATGAGAAGACTTGCCCTTGGTCTATATTAATGACCACCAAATAGCTTTGGAAACTAGCTTTTGCTGCAGACTTGAAAATATTTCTTAATGAATTCAACCATCAATGACAAAGCAAAACAGCATTTACATGTGGACTTCACTCTATAATAAGTCATTTGGTCAATCAACGTTATATGAATCATTAGTAATGTCAAGTTGTTCTATTAATTTCTTGTGTTGTCAAAGCTAAAACAAGAAGATCCCCATTCCCATAAACACGTGGAGCAGGTGTATTTGCAAAGGGCGAGCTGCAGCACCAACATTGTTCACATCTTAATGAAAGTACAAAGGAAATTCCTTTGTTTCAAAATCCATTTAACTTTCCATTTGAGAAGCTTTCACCTAACCTTTCCATTGGGAATGATTTCTTTGCAATGTGAAGGGGAGCAGAATACATGACCCTGAAATATCCCACTTTGGCATGTGGATTGTTTTGAGCTGAAAGCAGTCAAAACTCTGCAGCCTCAAGAAAAATTTCTACCTCTCCTTTAACTACCTAAAAGAATTTAGGTAGGTGCCTGGCTTACAGAGAGAGCTATTCCCAGTGATAACTTTATCTGAACGACCTGTCTGGCAGGGCAAACACCTAGTTCTAAACATTTGCCTTCCTTCCTGTCCTGTGGATGGCTCTCCTCCCTTTGAAGCCCCAGGCCTCCATCCCATTCGTTGGCTCAGGATGGCATATAAGCCACAACTGCCCAACTTGCCCTTCTGTCTCATATTTTTATGGGGCTCCTGTATATATGTAATTAAATTTGTTTTTCTCCTGTTCATCAACTTATGTTGGTTTAATTATGAAATAAGCCAAAGGAACCTAGAAGGGTAGAGGAAAATTTTTCCTCCCCTCCAAATGCAATGGAAAAATAAAAGACAAATATCAAGAGAAGAATTCAATAGAATTCTGTAAATGCCTTCGAGGGATGAATACATGCAATTAAAATCATATGCTGGTGGACTCATAGCAGTATTTGGCAGTACCTCCATATGGGAAAAGCCATTTTCAAAGATGAAACCTGTAAAATTTCATTTCAGATGAGTAATAATCGATGAACATTTGCAATCAATTTTTATGATGGAGAAGAATAACTTGGAGCCTCAATTAAATGAAATTTTATTAAAATAATTCTATAATTATGTTAATTATTATTATATTTAATTTTAATCTAAAAATAGCAAAAAAAAAATGTGTTTTTTCTCTTCTTATATAAGCAGTTTCATAATATCCTGAATTTTGCCTGTTGACCAGCAAAACTTAAAATATTTATTAGCTGGTCCTTTACAGAAAAAGTTTGCTGACCCCTGATCTGATTAAAAATAAAATTAGTAAGCATTTATTGACTTTTTAGAATTCTCTGTGGAGACACTCTGCTTACTTGATTGCTGCAGGTAATCATGAGTAAAATGCTTTATAAATTTTATAAAAAGTCCTTTAGGGTAGTAATACATGGTATGGATTCCTCAGTTGATATTTGAGTATTTGGCATTAGATATATGGCCAATTAAAGTAATGAAAGTAAGCAATCTTGTTTGAAATAAAATATTAATTAATAAGAAATCTATTATTGTTAATGACATATATTGCAGTATGCCTCCATGCTATGTCAAAATTCTCTGTAAAAGCGGTCTGTATCCTTCTAGCTCCCTATGTTCCAGGTAGTGTTTCATACCTATCATTATGCTTCAGCAGGCTGTGCACCAAAAGGCAGCGTCAGTCCAAACCCGTGCATTGAGACAGGTTGCCTTCATGTTCCCTGCGAAGCTGTCTTCCAGATAGTCTTATAACAAAGCTGCTTTGGAAAGCTAACCCCTGTCCAGGATAAAATTACCAATGTTTTCTTATGGAAGAGAATCCTGCTTTGCATTCAAAAGTTATTGATAGTAAAGGGCTTAATAAAAAGATTTATATGACTGCTTTTTTTAGCAAGCCAATATTTATACCCTGAGGATTGGCGTATACATACATGTTACAATCAATATTTCCTTTGGCAATAATTTTCTTCTTGTTCTACTCAAGAGGACAGGATTTTTTTTTTCTGCACCAATTTGCTTCCTTTGTCTTCATTTGATGTGGAGATTATCATGTGACCAAGTTTTCTAAAACAAATTCTGAATTTTCAGTTTTGCAATGTGTGTATTTTCTTACATTGTTTACCAAACATAGACATAAAATCTTCTACCCATGAAGGACAACATGGACTGAAAGTTTCCTAACTGTAAGTCTTTGATAAAAGAAATAAATTACTTCCTTACTTTGTCGTTTCCACACTTAAGATTGTATAGTTATTTTTCATATGTGTAGGTGTATCTATATGCTCATCTTAAGTCTTTAAACTTTGAAAACCAACTTTAAACCTCAGCACATTTACATAACATTATACACACACAGAAACACTATCAGACAAGTGAGAAACTCAAGAACTCAGTTGCCTTTTCACGCATCACTCATTCAGCATGTACTTACTAAATGTCCACCCAGCGCCCACCACTGCACTAGATGCTTAGCTCAGCTCAAGCATAGTTGTTGCACTACTTCAGTGTTGTTTGATAATGTACTGATTTTTTTAAGATTCATAAAATGGAGTGCTTCAAATATCATAATATTTTAAATATTTTAATTTTATGTTATTTATTTCCCCCAATATGGAATAGTCACGCTATAAGAGAATAGCATTGTTTATCTTTCTTCCCTGAGTTTTACTTTTAGTCATCTTTCAAAATGAGCGCATAAAGTGGAATTTTCTTCTAAAGACTAATTTGTTGAACTGGGCTATGCTTCAGCTTAGATTTAGCAGTATGTTTTCTTATTCCAAGAAGATGAATATATTTAATATACTTTAAATTGCATCATATTTTATAGGTTCTCAAGGGATCCATTGTTATATGAACCAAACATTACTGCATAATTATTGCTTCAGATATCTCAAATGATGATGACTAATTAAATATACATATAATACATTTATCGGTGAAAAAATTTCAATAGCTCAACTTCTATTCCTTCTTGAAAGTGACTGTATCCTCTGCAGAAGAAGTTTTAAGAAAGAACAAGTACCACAGCAATGGAGAGCAAGAGTTAGCGTTAATATTTCATCGCACAATAGAGGCACATGGTTAACTCGAGGAACACTGACTCTTTCCCATCCTCCAAGTAAGTGTGATGCTTGGTTTCACTAACAAGGTGATGAACAAGCCTCCTTGGAAGATGTTGGTCTATCCTTGTATGAACATAACATTTATGGTAAAAATTTATTTAGAATAGTGTCATGAAGAAACTCATATTTTACAAAACTCAGATAAAAAAATCTGTGACTCTTTTCCTCACTGAAGCCACAAACTAGACAACAAATTCTGCTAAATTCTAGTATACTAGATATCCATAGGTTTAATGCTAAGACAAGTCAGAAATCTTAGCTATTTGGCCACTTTTAACAAGGGAAAAATTCCTGATGTGTTATCTCTGAACTATCATTTGAAATGAAGTTTTCACCAGCTAGTAGTTAATGATGAGGACTTTTAGGCTGCTTAATTTTAAAATGGTTTATGATGAGGATTTTAGGCTGGTTACTTTTAAAACTGCAGATGAGAAGCAGGCTCCGAGGACTGGAATTTTGCTTGCCCTTTTGAGACATTTGCCTTTGTGAAGGAAGGAGGGATGACCCTGTAGGGACCTGAAATTGGCCACCCCAGGATGTGTCTCTTTGGCATCAGGATTGTTTTGGGCTGATTGCTTTCGATAAACTGGGACAGGGAAGGAGGCTCTGGGGAATGGAACTTGCCCTTGTTGGGACACATTTACATTTGTAAGGTAAATCTCTATCTGTAAAAGGTGCCTCCCTCTCTGTACCAGGAAGAAGAGGAGAGATGACCTTGTCCCTAGAAGCTCTTAATGGGGAAGGCAAGAACTTAAGTTGGTTGCTGTCTGGCAATCTCATGTAACTGGTTTAGGGTGGTGGCATCTAACCTTTCTAACCTTTACTTAATCCGATTTGATTCTTGTCTAAAACTCATGGGATCACCCAATGACCAGACCCCACCTGCACTGATACCATTTTAACTTTTTTCATGTTCTTTCCTTTGTCTTGTAAAGAGATGAATCATATACCTATGCCTTAAATTTAGCTCCAACCCTCAACTTGGGGCAGCAGAAGCTCTGACTGCCCATGGGTCCTGTCCCCATGCTACACTATTCTCTAAATAAAAGAGCACTACTACCAGATCTTGAGAGTCCAAGAAATCTTTCTTTTGACTCCTGGCTCACCGACCCCGCATCATTTCTATTCCATTTGGAAAGCAAAAACAAATAAACAAACAAATAAGAACAAACAAAGAGAAACATACACCCTTTACATGGTCTGAGAATGAGAGCAATTTACAGATAGGTGAGAAATGCTGTGCTAGTTGACCGTTAGTACTGTATCTTATCAGAGATTTTCCCTACCTACATTTTTGTGTTAACGTATCATTTATTTTTAGGAATGACAGAAATCTTTTTAGAAATGACAGTGATAGTAATTGATTCATTTAATGCACTTATTTGGTTAAATTAATGCACTTATTTTGGTTAAAATAATTTATATATATATACACACACAATATGTATCCATTTCCCTTTTTTTCTTTTCCTTTTCCTTTCGCTTTGCTATTTACTCATCTTTGAAATACAAAGGCCCAAGAACCATGGCCATATGGAACAAATACAGTGTTTCTCACAAGACATTTAACAAAGAGTCCCAAGCAGGATGCACCTTGCACTCTCTCCTAATCATCAAAGATGAGTTTAGCATCCAAAGCGCATTGGGATATGGTTGCCATAGATGTTGACATTCTGATGTTCTGTAGTTTTGTGGTATTTGAAAGGTATCATTAATTAATTTTCCTTCAAAATATTCCTCCAGGGAAGGGTGAGGCAGTAACTTTCTCTGAGTTCTGCTAGGGAGAAATTTATGCAGGAATCTCATGCAAAACAAAACCTGCTGTTAAACTAGTCTTGTGTTCAGCAGTACAAGAACCTCTGAGCTCCTGACTATCTAAAATGTTTGAATGATTCAAACTCTTTTTGAATTTGGCTCCCTTTCATTGAATTCTTATACAAATTTATATAAACTAGTGCCTAATGCAAAAGCTTTGTAGCATATTGATGTCTACAATTTAAAAATAATTTTCTGTCGTTTCCAGACAATTGCCCACAAATAACAAGCTATTCTGGGGAAACCAAACAAAACGGAAAAGTAACAGAAATATAAGAAATGCTTTAAACATAGCAATAGTATTAGGGGCTTTCAAAATTTCTTGCTTTTTATTTTTCATTAGAGGTCAAGGAAGTCCTCTTCCCTCCTCATTTGTAAATTACATTTCCATTTTCCCTCTGTATGTTTTTTCTCTCCACTTAAAAGGAGTGACAAGGCAATGCAGGTCCAGCTGTTATTGAAAGAATTAAACATCCTGTCCTTGCCTTAGTTAGGTACTATCCACACACCTAGGGATCCATACAGGACTAGAAATGATATTAGGATGTTTGTTGAATCAATAAATCGTTAAAAGCTAATAAAATATTTTGCTATAGAGAAAAAAATTAAGAATTACTGTATTCCTTTAAGCAATCAAAACCACATATACTAGAATACCTTTTATGCTTTCTTAGAAGGACCATATTCTCTCCCTCCTTTGGTAATCTTGACCCTCTGGAGTTTCAAGGATGCCAGAATCTGCCCAATGGCAATATTGGAACAGCACTGCATACTTTAAGCCCCACTCAGGTCATTTGGATGCAGGCTCAGTCAGCCAAGGAGTCAAAAGAAAGGTTTCTTAGACTCTCAAGTTCTGGTAGTAGTGCTCTTTTATTCAGAGAATAGCGTGGGGACATCACCCATGGGCGGTGAAGAGCTGCAGCATGGGGACAGGACCTATGGGCAGTGAAGAGGTACAGCATAGGGACAGGACCCATGGGCAGTAAGAGCTGCAATGTGTTGAGGGTTAGAGCTAAATTTATAAGGCATAGGTATGTGAGTTATTTATTTGCAAGACAAAGGAAAGATCATGTAATAAAATCATTAAAATGGTATCATTGCAGGTGGGGTCTGATTATCGGGCGGTCATATACCTTTAGATATGAATCACAAGTAGAATCAGTTCAGGACATCCTATACTTCCTGGAGAATGATATAGATCAGTATGTAGGCCAGGATGCCTTGATCTTCTTTCCCTGGGGCAGCCTTGATTCACATCATAAAATCCCTCTGAACCCATTTGGCCCCAAAATCTTTTGGGGACATGGACGATGGTCCATCTTCTGTAACTACTTCTGGCTGTACAAGGTCGTAGAGCTGTCCCTAAATGGGGCCATAGGGGTACAGGCAGGAAGTTCAGCAGATCAGAAGGTTGTGCCTGTGGACTCCAAGGCTGACAAGGTATACAGATCCTCCGGAGATGAGGAATCATTTGACGAGAAGTGGTCCAGGAGGTGAAACTTTGTTGACATATGGAGGACAAACAACAAAATAGACAACAAATTATAATAAGAAATACAAGCAATATGATTAACCCAATGAGTAAAGCTTTGATAGTAGTCCAGAGACCTGGACTTGATCAGGAGTCCAACCAATCATTTAGCGATAGGGTAGGGTCAGACAAGGATTTAATTTGGTGGCTCATATCAGATAGGAAGCCAGAGATAATTTGATGGTATTCAGGAATATAGACACAACATTCAATTTTAATAATGGCATGAGTGTCCCCTGTGCTGCTGTCAAGACATCCAGTGCCATTCGATTTTGGAGGACTGTCTTACGTATTTGGGATACTTCTAAATCGAGGAGCAAAAGGCTATGTTGTGTATCATTAATGCCTTCATGGTAAACTTGTTTAGACCTTCTATGTGCCAGATGACACTTTTGATGCCTAATTGGGGAAGGAAAATTGAGGCAAGGTGATCATACCAGTGTAAGACGGAACAGGTCCAGTGTTGTTGTAGGTAGGGTAGGTTAGCAGGAGGAGATATAGTAAATGTTGCTCTGCCTTGCATCCAGACGAATCCTAGGGTGCATCGCCCAATCCATCCAGATGGCAGCCAAGGCCCTCCCTATGTTGGAGCCACATAACCATGGAATGCTGTTAGGGGCTAATGAACATATGCTGAGCTGTCTATCCCAGTCAGTCCCAAACCAATCAGTATTTTTTTAAGGCTATGATATGAGAACACATATAATGGAATTTGTCCCATAGGTCGGGTGATATTAGGCCACATATCACAAATTTGATTGGTTTGTTCCTAACACATGGTGGGATTTTGACTGAGTTGACCACTAGTAGGAGTGAGCCAAATATATTTGTCCCAAATTTGATATAGTATCCTGTGTGTATTGATAAGTTGGGGAGTTTACCTTTGGAACTCATTGTCTATGATCCACCTGTGACAAGGTGAATCTAGTTAGTATTTGGGAAATAGAGTTGAAGGAAAAGGTTTGATTGTGACCAGGGAGCTCCCAGGTATCAGAGACGGATGGCCACAAAGAGACATTTTGATTAGTAATAGATGAATCTTGTAGAAGAGAAGAGCTAGAATCTAATATCCATGAATGGGTACTATATCTTCTACTGAAACGTATTTTTTCCCTCTAAAATTACCCTCATTTTTACAAAAGATAGTCCAAAAGATTAACTGGTTTGCAAAATAGGTGTAGTTTCAATAAAACTTGGTCCAATTATTTAAATAAGTGAAACAAAAATAGCAATTGATTATATAGGCTCTTTTAAATTTGCTTTGCTGAAATTTTTTATGAGGAATCTCAGATTAAACTTTAAAGGCCTCTCAAGGCTAGAATACCTTAGCCAAGGACTTGCCATCATATTTTGCCTGCAATACTTATAGATTTGGATGGATTCCTCTCTTCTCGAGGTCCTCCAAAATATTTTGAGGTTCCTTGCACCTGCCAGATAAGTAAGCTTCCTTACTTACCAGGTAAGATTGCTGGAATCTCTGTAAACAAGGTACCAGGCCAATATTTCCAAGTGTCTTTATTCCAGAAACTCAACCTTATTCCTCAAAGTTGGTATTGTCATATCTGAGTCTGTATGTTTCTCTCAAATATGACATTCCAGTCAAAGCCTTGGTAATATAACCAATATTTCCAAATGTGTCCTGTTATAACGAAAACAGATTCTTATTGAATTTATGCAAATAACTATATGCCATGAAATAACCATACTCACTCATTCACTGAGTTTCCAAAATCTGGAGGGATGAGGTAGGGAGAACAACATAAATGTTTCAGTTCTGCTTACAAATGTATAACTTCACCAAATTGCTATAAGTAATAGTTAGCACAAGAGAAAAGAGAAAATGATTTCCTTAAATCTGAGAAAACAAAACCTCAAAAAATCAACAATATTTCAAACAAAAGTCATAAAAAATCCTAATCATCCTCATCAGTTCATACAGTCCTGTATAATTGATTCTTGATCTTAATCTTTTAGTAGCAGATTTATGAGGTCATCAGTTTCTCCATTAGAATTCTGTAACTTTTTACCCAGTTCAGTTTTACCATCTGAAAGTTCATCAGAAACCTGTATTCCAGAATCTTGTGTCAGAATCCTTTCTATGAACTTCTCTGAAGATGAAACATATTTGCAAACGCAAAAAGCATCAGAGTAAAACAGCAACTATCTGCAAATGGCAAAAGATTGAAAGGAGCAATTGACAAATAAACTTAGCTACTTCTGTGACATACAACACTTCTAGATAATAACTGGAATTATGGCTGAAAATCAGGACAGATCAGAATTTTAGGAATGTTATATAATTTTAAAACATTTACTTCAAGAGCATTCACCCACATACCACTTAAGAAAGTTTATCATTGCTTATTTGACAATGCTTCCCATGTAATTTAACAGAACAAGTAAGCCTAATTAGCTCAGTATTTTCCTTCTTATCGGAAGAGAGAGAAATTTCTTTGAGAAGTCTCAGGGGCCCTCTGAAAATCCTCAGAGAAATTCTCTTCCTTCTTCCAAGTCAAAAGAAAGACTTCATTCAGGATTTGAATATTCTTTTGAGGGAGAAGCTTGTCAAAAATGTCAAAAGGTTTTAAAACACTTGTTCAAATAAGAAAAAATGCTCAGGTATATATTCAAAATGACAACAGAAACAGTCAAGAAATCTTAGAGAGACCTCAGTCCTTCTGAACATAGTAAATTATTTTAACAAAACATATATTTTCTGTATTTTAGGTAAACTTCCTCAAAGAAACACCTTTCATAACGTCTTTATCAAAAGCAGACCAAAAGTTCAAGAGAATTATCCTTTTGAGACAGAAAATAAAATTTTAATTTTTGCACCAGGTTATTTTTGACATTAAGACTCAATTACTTAATCGGATTTACTTTAATCTTAGCCAACTTGACCAGGCATAAAACTCCTTTCAGAATTTCTCTTTCACAAACCTTCTACAACTTTCTTTTTATATTCAGAATTTGTCCCATGCTTCCTTTCTATACTTCTAATCCTTTAGGACCAATTTATCTTTCTTAACCCAACAAATAAACATACTTCCATTCTTTATACCCTCTTTACTGAAAACATTCATTTTAATTTCCTTATATACAGAGCTGTTTTCCTTATTAATTTCCAGTAGCTTTAATCACATATATTAATTAGAATTTTTAATCCTTAACAGACCCTAGTAAAAACTAAAAAACCAAGCAACTATGAACTGTCGTTTATATCAGCATCCTAAACACTTTCCATAATTTCTAGGAAGCATGCCACATCACAGTAATAAGACACAGGCATGTTTGCTAATAGAACCAAACCTCCTTTAGCCTCTCTGCAATAAGAAGCCAAAAGTAGATAAACTTAGGTACATTTAGCAAAAGTGTTTCAGTGTTCCATCTGATTGAACAATGACCCAGATACTCAACATACTTTTATCATTTAACTTAACATGGCAAAACTCTAAAGTTTTAAGTTACCAAAAAAATTTGGAAGCTGCTTTTTTTTTCAACTGTACAGACCATGAAACAATTATTGTACCCACAAACTCTTACCCATCCAAATCATTTGTTTCCAACAATTATTTTCAGATTACCCACAAAAACCTCATGAGATGTTAGACAAAATTAGCCATCATTTATAGCTATTATTTTGCTGACGAGTTTCTAACAGACAACATGAGCTTATTTGACTAGTAAACGCAGGCTGCATGCCTGCATCATATCCAAATACCAACAACTCTGACAACATGCCTATTTCAATCAAACTGACAATCTTAAACAAGCTTTCATTTACCAAAGATTAATTCCCATCATGTTAACTTGAAAGACACTGGGTTAATTTCTACTACATTTAGAATTTATGTAAGTGCTTACTTTAAGCCAATTAAACAGAGCTCTTGATTTTGGCCATACCATCTGGAGTAAAATATCACACATATATAGCATACATATAAAAATACATACACAGAATTTCCACGGCTATTGTTTTAAAAATTACTGCCCTGAACCAGGCACAGCAATATAAAGCTCTCTAGTTATGAATCCAAATTTTGTTTTGAGGCTTTTTACTAATATTTGTGGAGAAGATTTTTAAGATGCTGGACTTTTGGTGAGGGTGCTCTTATGGCAGTTTTTTCCCCTTTTTCCTTTTTTTTTCCTTCAGTCTTAGGAATTAGTGATGGCCGACACAGTCCTCAGAGGATTCGTAAGCTCTTTGAGATAAGGGAAATGGGTGGAACCTGAACGGCCTCCAGAGCTGCTTTTCCAGTCTTACAAGGACAGTTGTTCTTGATTTCTCAGAAATTCGGTTGTAACTCAAATGACGTTATAAATCACTCTACCTGCCCAACTACATCTTAAAGACACAGAGAAAACCCTCAAGTTTTCTCCCAAAGGGAGTTTCTGGTGCATAAACCTTCTCATTGATAGTGTTTCCCACTAGTTAAAATGTACCCAATCAGTGAGTCTCTGGGGATGCTTGGGGCGTTCCCCATGGTGGTAAAGCTGGTGTCCAACTGACAGTGGATTGGGAAAGGGTGCAGAGCCCGACTGTGGGTGTTAACATAGTTAGAAGATTTAGTCAAGTCCCACTCAGCCCAGGCACTTAGTCCCTGAGCCAGCACAAGGCAAGGCAGGGAAGCAGGAGGCAAAGGCCCGGAGCTGGCTGGGGGCTGGGGCTCCCTGTGCCGGGATTGAGAGTTAAGCCCCTGGCAAAAGAGTTTCAAAGTTTTCTATTTTACAGAGTGTCCAGGCTCTGCTCAGGTCCAGCCTGAACTTAACCTTGACTTGGTGACAACAGAGGAGGTGACGAATGAGACAGACAAAGAAAGGAAAAGAAGAGATCAGGCCTCACCCTCATGGCCTCTTCCCAAGGGTTATCAAGATAAGGGTCATATAACAGTTCCTGTGCCGGAGCACACAACACTGGCATGACAGTTCACAGAATAAACCATAGGTCTCCTATCCTCATAACCAACTCAGTAGGTGCCTAAAATACTCAAAGACTCAAGTGCCAAGAGAGGGCACCCCACTTGGGGTGCTCAGGGTGATCAGACCTGGAAACCAGAGCGGGAGGTCTCCCAGGTGTGGAGCCTGTGCTCTTTAAAGATTTCTTTGTTTCTAGGTGGCAAAGCTCCATAGGAGCCCAAAACGGTCACTAGAACTTTGAGAGAGGTGAAAGAAAAGGGTCCATTACCTTGAAATCCCCCCTGAACTTAAGGCAGTGTCTTACCTGCTGTTTCTACTGTGGGGTTCCTATAGCAAGGAGTGATGGTGGCATCCCCCTGCATGGCATCCCTTGTCTATCTTCCCTGTTATGCCTGGCAGTAGTAAGTGTCTGGTGAATGGCTCCAGAGACAAAAGAATAGAGAAAAACAGTGAAGAATTTTCTGCTGGTCTCGGGGACACTCTGCCCAATTGCGTCCTGGAGCCGTTCTCCCAAGAAGGGGTTCCCATACTCAACCAAAGATGAGAGTTTGAAACTTTCCTTGAACCAGAGCCCCAACTTGGACTTTCCCGGGTTCAGAGTTGGGTCAGAAGCCATAGGGAGGGATTCCAATCCAGCCTTAGGAAAAGAAACCTGCTACGGGAATCTTGGAGATTGGCCACTATCCTGATGACTTACGTGGTCGATCCCGCACGCATGTAAAATTTATACGTTAGAGATAGGATTAGGAAGGAATGGATTAATTCATTCTTCTTCACCCTCAGGCTTAAGGTACTGATTCTCTTCAGGCTGAACACCATGGTTTGCCCCATAGAGTAGCCGTGGGCAGAAAACGTGGATCCGTACAGCTGTCTGAGAAGGTTCCCAATGCATAAGTGAATTTAGATGCATCCTTGAAAAAGAGAAAGGCACAAGGAAGAAAAGGGCACTTACCAGAACTTCACCTCACAAGCTGATGAAAAAGATCCCTGTATGGGCTAGCAGAAGATATGATGCAGGCTCAGCAAGCTGGGGAGTTGAAAGAAAGATTTCTTGGACTCCCAAGGTCTGATAGTAGTGCTCTTTTATTCAGAGAATAGCACGGGGGCAGGACACAAGGGCAGTAAGATCTGCGAACATGGGTTGAAGGTAGGGCTAAATTTATAAGCCATAGGTATGTGAGTTATTTCTTTACAAGACAAAGGAAAGATCATGTAAAAAAATTCATTAAAATGGTTTCAGTGCAGGTGGGGTCTGGTTATCGGGTGGTCATATAACCTTGGATATGAATTGGGTCGAATCAGGTCAGGAGGTCCTGTGCTTCCTGAAGGAGGAGGATATAGATTGGTATGTAAGCCAGGATACCTTGGGCTTCCTTCTCTGGGGCAGCCTTGAGCCACATCAGTTTGACATCTTGTGATAGGCAACACCCACCCATAATCAAATAGGAAAGTTCTATCCAAATAAAGCTGGGCAATGCTGAAATCCTGGTACAATTGTAAGCTTAGGTCTGCACACCACCTCCCTCCCCAGTGTCTGCCATGAATAGTTCACAAATTCTACGTATTAAAAAGAAAAACTAACAAACATTATCAGTAATAGATTATGCTGCTTATTACCTGATAGACTTACGTCCACATAAGAAACTGCAGAATATTGAAGAATAGTCAATAGTACCCAATCTTGACTCGGGAAGAAAAGTATACAGGCGTACCTCAGAGATATTGCAGGTTTGGTTCCGGACCATGGCAATAAAGCAAATACTACAATAAAGCAAGTCATGTGAAATTTTTGCTTTCCCAGTGCATATAAAAGTTATGTTTACACTATAGTTTATTAAGTGTGCAATAGTATTATGCCTAAGAAAACAATGTCCATACCTTAATTAAAAAATACTTTATTGCTAAAAAATGCTAACCATCACCTGGAGCTTCAGTGCATCATAATCTTTTTGCTGGTGGAGGGTCTTGCCTCAGTCTTCATGGCTGCTGGCTGATCAGGGCAGTGGTTGCTGAAGTTTGGGGTGGCTGTAGCAATTTCTTAAATTAAGACGACAATGAAGTTTGCTGCATTGATTGACTCTTTCCATGAACGATTTCTCTGTGGCATGCCATGCTGTTTGATAGCATTTTACCCACAGCAGAACTTCTTTCAAAATTGGAGTTAATCCTCTCAAGCACTGCTGTTGTTTTGTCAACTAAGTTTATAGAGTATTCTAATCCTTTGTTGCAATGTCAACAATCTTCACCGAATCTTCACCAGGAGTAGCTTCCATCTCAAGAAACCACTTTCTTTGTACAGCCATAGGAAGCAACTCCCACCCATTAAAGTTTTACCATGAGATTGTAGTAATTCAGTCACATCTTCAGGCTCCACTTCTAATTCTAGTTCTTTCACTATTTCAACCACACCTGCAGTTACTTCCTCTCCTGAAGTCTTGAACCTCTCACAGTCATCCATGAGGGTTGGAATCAACTTCTTCAAAACTCCTGTTAATGTTGATATTTTGACCTCTTCCCATGAATCACAAATGTTTTTAATGGCATCTAGAATAGTGAATCCTTTCCAGAAGGTTTTCAATTTACTCTGCCCTGACTCATCAGAGGAATCACTGTCTATGGCAGCTATAATCTTATGAAATGTATTTCTCACATAATACAACTTCAAAGTCAAAATTTCTCCTTGATCCATGGGCTGCAGATATATGTTGTGTTAGCAGGTATGAAATCGATATTCATCTCATTGTACATTTCCATCAGAGCACTTGGGTGACCAGGTGCATTGTCAATGAGCAGTAATACTTTGTAAGGAATCTTTCTTCTGAGCAGGAATTCTCAACAGTGGGCTTAAAATATTCAGTAAACCATGTTGTCAGAAGATGTGCTGTCACCCAGGCTTAGTTGTTCTATTTGTAGAGCACAGGCAGAATAGATTTACCATAGTTCTTAAGGGTCCCAGGGTTTTCAGGATGGTAAATGAGCATTGACTTCAGTTCCAAGTCACCAGCTGTATTAGCCCCTAACAAGAGAGCCATCCTGTTCTTTGAAGCTTTGAATCCAGGCACTGACTTCTCCTCTCTAGTTATGAAAGTCCTAGATGGCATCTTCCTCCAATATAAGGCTGACTGTCTACATCGAAAACCTATTGTTTAGTGTAGCCACCTTCATTAACTATCTTAGCTGGATCTTCTGGATAACTCACTGCAGCTTCTACATCAGTGCTTGCTGCTTCACCTTGCACTTTTTTTTTTAAGATATGCTTTTTGGTGAGGAAGATTGGCCCTGAGCTAACACCTATGCCAATCTCCCTGTTTTTTTTTTTTTTCTCCCCAAGGCCCTGGTACATAGTTGTATATCCTAGTTGTAGGTCATTCTAGTTCTTCTATGTGGGATGCCGCCACAGCATGGCTTGATGAGTGGTATGTAAGACTGCGCCCAGGATCTGAACTGATGAGTCCTGGGCCACTGAAGTGGAGTGCCAGAACTTAACCACTAGGCGATGAGGTTGGCCCTCACCTTGCTCTTTTATGTTATGGAGACAGTTCCTTTCCTTAAACCTCATGAACCAGCCTTTACTGGCTTCAGACTTTTCTTCCACAGCTTCCTCACCTCTCTCAGCCTTCACAGGATTGAAGAGAGTTAGGGCCTTGCTCTGGACTAGGCTTTGCCTTAAGGGAATGTTTTGGCTGTTTGATCTTCTATCCAGACACCTAAAACTTTCTCCTTATCAGTAATAGGGCTGTTTTGCTTTCTTATCATTCATGTGTTCAGTGGAGTAGCACTTTTAATTCTCTTTAAGAACTTTTCCTTTGCGTTCACAACTTGGCTAACTGGTACAAGAGGCCTAGCTTTTGGCCTGTCTTGGCTTTTGACATGCCTTCCTCACTAAGTTTAACCGTTTCTAGCTTTTGATTTAAAGTTAGAGACATTTGGCTCTTCCTTTCACTTGGACACTTAGAGGCCATTGTAGAGTTATCAATCAGCCCAATTTCAATACTGTTGTGTCTCAGGGAATAGAGAAGCCCAAGGAGAGAGAGATGGGGGAAGGGACCGCCTGGAGCCGTCAGAACACACAGAACATTTATCGATTAAGTTCAGTCTTATATGGGCGTGGTTTGTGGCTCCCCAAAACATTTACAATAGTAACATCAAAGATCACTGATCACAGACCACTATAACAAATAAAATTGAAATATTGCACGAATTACCAAAATGTCACACAGAGACACAAAGTGAGGAAATGCTGTTGGAAAAACGGCACCAATAGACTTGCTCAACATAGGGTTGTCACAAACCTTCAATTTGTAAAAAATGCAACTTTGTGAAGCATAATAAAGCAAAGTGCAATAAAACAAGGCGTGCCTGTACACTCATTTGCTCCGCAGTGCCTCCAGGGCGAGCAGTATCAGCATTAACTGAAAGCCTGTCAGGAATGCAGGATTTCAAGCCCTACACCAAAGATATTGAATCACAACGTCATTTAATGAGATTCCCTAGGCGTTATGGAATGAATGTTTGTTTCCTCCAAAAATTCGTATGTTAAAATCCTAACCTACACTGTGATGGTGTTAGGAGGTGGGGCCCCTGGGAGGTGTTTAGTTCATGAGAGTGGATCCCTCATGAGTGGGACTAGTGTCATTACAAAAGAGACCCCAGGGAGCTCCTGGCCACGTGAAGACACAAGAAGCTGGAGGTCAGTGAACCAAGAATTAGGTTCTCAAAAGACACCTCTTCTACGAGTGCCTTGATCTTGGACTTCCCATCCTCCAGAGCTCTGAGAAATAAGTGTTTGTTGTTTAAGACATCCTGTCTATGATATTTTTGTCATAGCATCCCAAATGGACTAAGACATGAGTTAATTAGCATACACATTAAATTTTGAGAAGGTTTGATCTGAGATTCTCCACCCCTGAGTTAAAATACTTTGCTCATCCAGTTTCAAATTAATGTCACCCATTTGAGTTTCCCTTATCTCAGGGAGCTGATAAATTGTAAGTTCATATCACAGATCATCAACTTCAGCGTGTGGACATAGATAGAGCCATGTTGTTACCTCCAATGGATGTGATAATGAAACCCAGTGGCTTCATCTACTCTGTATTGTTTGAATGTTTTACAACGTGCATGCATAAAATAGACCAAACAGCAAAGACACTGAAAAACAAACCATATTCCATTGTTCAAATTTTGAAACCAACATTAAAAGTTATTAAATTAAAATTTGAATATTTCAACATTATTCAAAGGTGACACCCTGTATCATAAAGATTCTTATGCAACTTTTAAGAATAAATCAAACTTATTAAAAACAGTTTTAAAATAAATATGTCATATAATATTTTTAGGAAGAAAGGAGATTGCTACCTTGCCACCTCCCCCCACCCACCCACACATACTACACATGCACACAAAATTTGGTTTGAAATAACTGTTCCATCTTCAGTGGATGAAGAAAAGTAGGAACATTGAGCAATTTTCTACTGTGTGTTCAAGTAGAGAACCAAGATATTACCAAGAGACATTATTCTAATTAGCCATAAACATATTTCCTAAGTATGATGATTCTAATGGATTCCTTTTACATGATTTACTTTTTTGTTATTGCCGAAAGAGATGGTCCAAAAAAGAGCCATTTTAGTGGCATTTGATTAATAGCCTTCCCTTTTTTGCGAAACTGGAATTATAAAAGCATAGATGGATACTCAACAATAAAAATAAACAAAGACAACGGGGCTTACACAAGAGACTCTCAACTGAATTATTTAGGCAAGAAAGTCTACGGAAGAAAACAGCAAAATGAACATCCCTTAGTGTGTGTTGTCTTATAGAGAATAAATCAGTAATTCCCTAAGACGTTAATGCAAAGTGTTTTGTAAAATGAAGGGACCCAAGAAAATCTTGGGAACTGAACTATATGCACGAACCTGTGTAAGAATTTGTTACAAGAGCTGATTTTTAAGAAATAAAAGATAATGAAGCAGAGGTGTTCTGTATCATCCTTTCATTAATTAACATTTGAAGTCATGGTTGAACTCCTTCACGATTCTCTCCTCTCTCAGTACAAGTACATTCACAAGGTAGAGTTCCCAGTGACTTGGTTAAACTCTACAAATAAAGATTCTTGCTTAAAGATTCTCTGTAGAGGCACAGAGACATGATGTACCCAAATTAAGTAAAAGGCGCAGATAGATGGTCTGCTCGGTGTCTATATCTTCACAATCAAAAGAAAAAGACTGCCCAAACCTCCACAAATTTGTTTTATACGTTGTGGTGTGAATACTAAAAGATAATTCAAGCTGAATGATTTATGTCTTTAAAATTCATTTTTAAATGAATTAGAAAAATATGGAAAAAAATTTTGTTTTTTCAATTAGTTATTTTAATTATTAATGGCTTTCTAAATTTCAGGCCTTCCACTAAATAGTTTACATTCATCATCTCACATAATATTTACAGAAATTCTTGGGGTTAGCTACTACTTTTATCTCCACTTTGCAAATCAGGAAATAGAGCACTGAAAGATTATATTAGTCAATCAAATTCATGTGCTTCAGTATGGTAGAATTCAAATCAGACAAGATACCATGCATACAAGTGCTTTTCACATATAAATATACCCAGGTAAATTATTTGTGGATGGGAAGTTCTAAGCATTTCTGCATCTTTTATCCTCATGAATTTTTCTATAAAAATTCTTTTTTTCCAGAAAGCATATTAAAAGATTCTAACTTCCAAAGACATTTATTTACTTTACCCTTTCTTGTAACAGTGATTGATTTCTTTGTGATGTTGTCATTATCTAGAGAGAAGTGGTTGGTAAAAATGTCATGTGTTGCAGAGTGGTAGATAAAATGCACACAAAGAGGCCCCCAGTAGAGGCAGCTGCTGGTCATTGGGGACTGTTCTTGGGTTTATTTTGGTGAGGAAGATTGGCCCTGAGCTAACATCTGTTGCCAGTCTTCCTCTTTTTGATTGAGGAAGACTGTTGCTGAACTAACATCTGCGCCCATCTTCCTCTATTTTATGTGGGATGCTGCCACAGCATGGATGACGAGCGGGACTAGGCCTGCACTCGGGATCCAAACCTGTGAACTCCAGACCACCAAAGCAGAACATGCAAATGTAACCACTATGCCTCCAGGCTGGACTACTGGGGACTGTTCTAAGAGAAGTTCCAGAACAGGAATGAAAGTAGAGTCTGGGCTGAAGTAAATTTGGCAGGAGACAATAAATGTAGAATACTTTTTGAGAGGCACAGCAGTGATGGGACAAAAAGGAGGCAGTAATTTAGGGAGGAGTCATAAATTAGTTTCCTTTTTAAATTAGATATAAAGACTTTAACATTAAAGGAAAGACTGTGCAAAAGGAGGTTTTGAAAATACCAAAAAGAAAAGACATAATTGAAGAAGCATGATAGAGGCTGAGCAAGAAAAGGGGTAAAGATGAAGAATGTACATACAAATTCCAGGCTTGGCAAGTAGGAAGGACATTTCTATTGAGCCTGGAATTTTTTTAAAAGTAATAATGGGAGACAATATCAGAATCACTGTCCTTTGGAGATTAATCATCAGAAAATATTGTAGGTGAGACAAATTTTAATATATAAAGAACTCTCAAAACTTATTACAAAAGCAAACAACTCAATTTAAAAATGGACAAAAGATTTCAACAGATACTTCACCAAAGAGGATATAAGGATGGCTAACAAGCATATGAAAAAGTATTCAATATCATTAGCTGTAAGGGAAATACAAACTAAAACCATGATGAGACAGCAGTATACACCTATTAGAATGACTGAAAAATCCTGACAATACTAAATGCTGTTAAGGATGCAGAGAACTGGAACATTCATACAGAGCTGGTAGGAAGACAAAATTAGTACAGTCACTTTGAAAAACAGTTTGGCAGTTTTTTCTTCTTTAAGTTAAATATGCACTTACCATATGACCCACCAATCCCACTACTGGGTATTTACCTTAGAGAAACACAAACTTATGTTCATATAAAAACCTCTCCACAAAGTTTTATAGCTGCTCTATTTATAATCACCCAAATAGGAAACAACTCAAATGTCCTTAAACACATGAGCTGAAAAGTAAACCACAGAACGTCAGTAGAATGGAATACGTTTCAACAACAAAAAGGCTCGAACTATTGATGTATACACCTTGGATGACTTTCAAGGCATTATACTGAGTGAAAGAAAAGTCTCAAAAAGTTATGTAGTCTATGATTCCATTTATATGATGTTCTCAAAAAGCTGTAGTGCTGGGAACAGATCAGTGGTTGTCAGGGCTTAGGGATGGGAGAGGGAATGGCTGTAAAAGGACAGCACAAGAGAGTTGTTTGGGGTGATAGAACCGTTCTGTATCCTGATTACAGTGGTGGTCTCTATATATATATATATATATATATATATATATATATATGTTCAACATCATAGAACAGTACACAAAAAAAGTAATTTTACTGAATAACAATTTATAAATATGTTTTAGGTCTAGATGAAAAAAATATAAAACAAAGTGAGAGCTAAATTGCTTTGCATAACAAAATAATTGCAGTTAGGAGTTGTCTGCTGGATACATGAGTAAAACATTGGGATATCTGAAAATGAGTTGGAAGAAGAAAGATCTTGCAAAAACAACAAAACAGCAACACAGGGCAGGCCAGTGAAAATTCCATGCTTCAAGAGTAACAGAAAAATATCAGTTTGTAAATTTCTTCCTCGTTTTTGATGATCTCTCTCCTCTGTTACTTCCAAATTTTCAATAAAAATTCTGATTTATACAGAAGTTTCATGTTAGAGTTACTTTGGTGAATATAGGAGAAATGGCCTCTGCTCATTTATGGCAGCAGCTAGAGCCACAAGGAAAAAGAAGAGCAGCTGAAGGAAGGGAGAGGATGAGAGAAAATTGAGAATCCAAAGTATCAGAGAAGACATGGAAAATGAACACTCCTCCTCTTAAGGAATCTTCTATAATACTGTGATGGGTGTCGCATCTCCCACAAAATGAGAAGATTCATATCTAGTCAAAGAAAAGGTCAGGAGGCTTGAGGACCCTTGGATCACACATGTCTAACTAGGAGGTTTAATGCTGAGGCACCCTCTGAATTATGCCAATGATAATCATTATTTGGGAACCTTGCAAGCATAATTTCCATAATTTAAGCTATTTGATGTCTAAACTTCTTTACATGAAAGAAATTTATCCATGATGTCAGTTGTATCCTACTGGAATTGCATATTATTAGATTTAATTCTAGCAATCATATTATTTACTTTTCCATAATTTTGCAGCTCTCATGATCACCATTTTATTGTAATGTTGTTTTTAACTCCCCATAAAAATCCACTTGGGCATCTAAGAGATTGAAGACAGCAACCTTCCATGAAACAGCATGAACTGATTGTGTATCTATCATCCTTGAGTGGCTCATGACCTCCCAGGTACTGGGCCTGCCTCTAACCAGCAACAGCCCCATAATGCACTGTGAGCTTTTATGCCATTGTAGGAGAGGAAGATTTTTCCCTTCTTCCCTTCTAGGTTCTTTGGCTGGCCTAAATAATTAAATTGACATGAGACAGATTAAAAGGGGAAAAACAGATTTAATTTGGTATGTACAGGAGCTCATAAAACTATGAGACTAAAAGGAGAGACCAAAGCAGGCAGATTTTATATCTTTTGAACAAAGAAACAATTGTTTGTGAAGAATTGACAAAGGGGTTTGAGTGCGGGGTAGCAAATTAATGAAGAAGTAACCAAGATTGTTTCTAACAGCCTACTTGGCCCTGGATTCCCTTTCTCTGGTGATAAGGATGCCTTTCACCTTCCAGGTACAGGGGGGTCTCCTCACATGGGGAATTCAGTTCTTGCTTTCAGGGAGACAAGGGAGGGTCAGACTGTCCTTTTTGCATCAGCCATTTCTCAAGTAATTTTAATTCAAAATAATCAACATGCCAAAGTGGCATATTTTGCTCCCCCTCACCATCCTTACACTGTCCCTTGCAGCGTCTCAACTAAAGTACACAAAGGAAAAGGATAGGGTCACTTGTAGGCAGTTAGAAGACAACAAAGTATGCTGGGTTCTCCAAAGTTCTGTGATGTGTGAGCAGCACACTTCGGTTTTACTGCAGATTTGAGGGAAACAGACAGTAATACATAGCACTCTCCTCATATGATTATCCTGGGAAGAATACGACTTTTACAAACCACGTTGGCTCTTATGTCACTCTTATTCACTTATTTTGAAACTATAGATTTTTTCTATCCCTCACCTCCTTTTTCTTTTTGTTAGGAAAACCATCCTTGCCTTCCTCTGAAATACTCTATTTACAGATACTTGCTGTGTTACTCTGCAAGGGCTGTCACAACAAAATGCCACAGACTGGATGGCTTAAACAACAGAAATTAATGTCCTCACAGTTCTGGAGGCCAGAAATCCACATTCCAGGTGCTCTCAGGGTTGGTTTCTGGTGAGAGCTCTCTTCCCGGCTTGAGGATGCTCCTCTGGTAGCATCCTCACAGGGCCTTTTCTCTTTGTTCTTGTGGGAAGAGAGGGTGAGCTCTGGTGTCTCTTCCTTTTCCTATAAGGACAACAGTCCCAGGGGCTAAAGGGCTCCACCCTTATGACCTCACTTAGCCTTAATTACCTCCCAAAGGCCCAGTCTCCAAATACAGTTACATCGAGGGGCTAGGGCTTCAACATATGAATTTTAGGGGTACATATTCTCTCCAAAATGGTTTCTTTCGTTGAATCGTTCCTTTTTTTTTTAGAGACTGTTTATTTTCCATCAACTTTATTTCCATCTTCTGTTTAAGAATCTGTGGAAGACAGCTTAAGACTACTGAGCAGTTGTTCCTGCCCATTCAGTGGCCTGAGCACTGGGAGCTGCAGACCAGTCTTCCATGGTGGGCTGAGCACCCCAGTCTTCAGAAGGGAGTGGCTGAATAGGCACAGATACACACCTTCAGACCAGTCTGCGACCTCGAGTTGAGTAGCAGCAAACTCAGGAGCTGGATCAGTCCATTCATTCTGAAACTCTCCTCAGTCACAGCCTTTCCAGCATAGGCTTGTTCTTCTTTTTCCATCTCTTCAGGATATCTGTAGAAGTAGAGATCAAGCACGACTTCCCATGGGTGTTCACGGGAGATGGTACCAAGTATGTGCAGACCTTTCAGGGCCAGCATCCAGCACATCAGACCCACTGAGTGAGCTCCCTTGCCGTTGCATGGGATAGCAAAGTCCACATTAGGCAGAGGAGAGTCTGTGTTACACAGAGCATGGTGGGTGGGTTAATATAAGACACCTCTGGGAGAGGCTGATGGTCAGCCTTGGGGTCAGTAACCATCAGAAGTTATGGGTCTTGTAAGGTTGCCTGGATCTGGTTAGTGAAGATTCCGAGAGTGAAGTGGCCAGCAATAAGAGTGGCTCCCGTGGCAGCCGCAAACTTCAACACAGCCTGCTGATCAGTATTCCGGGAGGGTGTAACACACATCAGCCGGGTTTTCAAAGGTAACGATGGCACAAGCTGCCAGCAGAAGCTTCTCCCAGTGTTCTCTTCAGATTTATCATGTGGATGCCATCACTTTTCCTTGCGTGGATGTACTGTTCACTTGCGAAGTCAAAATCGGTGCCACTGAAGGGGGTCCCGCTGCAAGGAATTCGAGGACATCCTCCTCCGTCATTTGCAGGACATCAAGGGCTCTGGGAATTGTGAAAGATCCCCTTTCAGTCACACTGGGAGCTCTGTATGGACTCCTCTCTGAGTAACACTGAAAGACTCCCTTTTTTAATGCTTTACTTCACGATTTTATGAAGAAATTTGCATCAAGGCAGAAATACACCTTCTGAAGAATTCATTTGTTCCTCTATATAACAATCTCTTTTACTGAAGATGTGTCTCTGTTTCTTTTCTTAGGATAACGATGTCCTGAAGAACTCCTGAATCCTCATCCCTGATTTAGGAAATCGCATGATCCGGGGTCAAATGTAGTTCCCTGAGTTCCTGAATTGAACTGTGTTGCTCTTTAATGTCTGTGATTTAAAATCAATAAAATTTCAAAATAAATGTGCACCATTTATTTCTCTCACCTGAGGAGTGATATGAGAAAAGGTAGATTTGAGATGTGATTTGAGTGTTTGGTAGCACAACAAACACCGAGATAGTCACACTGTTTGAGAAAAAGGAAATATATACTATAAAGACAAGAAAAGAAAATAAGAAAGGAAAGAAATCCAATGTACGGGTTAGCTAATTAGTTGAAAATACTGTAACAGCTTGTTGGGCAATTTTGCAATCAGATGGCCCCAGGGATGAATGTGATCAAATTTATAACAATTCATTGTCTTTAAGTGCAGCTGTATACAAGCCCTGCAAGATTCTGGAAGCAACGAAAGCACAGTGACTCTCTTGATTAATAACATTTCCAATCCCTAAAATCTACACACAGAAATGCATCTCGTTATGCCTCGAAGGGCATCCATGGATGCTGTGGAACCCCTTCTGGAGAGACAGTGAAGGAGCTGCAAACCTCTTGTGAATGGCAATCTTAATTGTGCTGCCTTCTTAAAGATGGTCTCTTAAAAGTGTTTTCATTTTTCCTTTGTACCTAAGTTCATCAGGTTAGACTATGCTGTGATTGCCATTTCTCCCCCAGTGACTTTATGGCCAACAAGGGAACATTAGCACCTACTGATTCCTTGTGGAGAACAATCTAATTAAGGACACTTGCTCTAGTTGAATCTCTTATTAAACGCTTCACTCTGTTATTTACTATGGAGAAATCTGCACCAAAGCAGAATTGGAGCTTCCACAGAATTCACTTGTCTTCCCATTTATTCTTCTCCGGAAGGGGTAAGCCTCTGTTGATAGCAACCCAGACAGATGCAAGGGAAGCAATTATGGTTAAAAACATGATTGGAGTTCAGAGAGCTGCAGGACATCTGCAGATATCAAGGACTCTCAGTAAGGGCCTAACTCCACATTCGTTATATGACTTCTTTCCTAGGGTTGTCTATCTCTCAGTAATTACTGGGTTACAGCTACACGTATTTAGCCAGTCCTTTGTGTAGTACACAGAAATAGTGTGATTCAGCTGTTTGAACAATAGTTGATACCCCTTGGTTAGACACAGAAACATCTGACTTTGTCTAACAATCTCTTTCCCTTCGACTGAAGGAAATTTGCTTTAAAAGTATACAGTAAGCAAATGAAGTGAGGAGTAGGATTTTGCTCAGCAGCATCCGGCATACATAGTAAATGCAAATTTCCTTATCTTCCATTCCTTCTTCCTAAAGCCAAAGGAATGCCACTTAGGGAGGAGAGAAAAACCTGTGGCAATTACAATATAAGTAATTTTTTTTAATTAAACTAATCTCTGCTCCTTTCAATATTCTGGAAAGGCAGGGAATAAATGATATCTAAATTAAAGTAAAATTCAAAGTGTAAATCATAATATGTACCTCAGAGGATATTGTACTTTGGGGCCTATTCGATCTTGTTTTATAGCGTTTCCCTTGTGTGAAAGTTGATGATTAAGTGTATCACGTTGATGTCAGGTGGTGTAGGGAGAAAAAATCAATGTTCATTCTAGGTTTAGAGAATCTTTGGGAGAATGTTAATTAAGGGACAGAAGAGGGAGTTGAGATCAATGGTGGCTAAAAAACTAATAGATGATTGTAAAATAAATATTTGTGCAGAAAACAATCAAGAATATACAAGAAAATCTAAAAGGACAGATTTAGTAGTGTGGTAATAGTTGAAGGAAGAAAGTCTGGCATCCGTAAATATTGTAGCTGGTAAATACTTTTTCAAGGTAAGAAGCACCTCATTCCACAGCTCTAATTCAGAACAACACTGGGTTATCAGTGAAGCACTGACCATCTAAAAAGAGAGATTTATTGTAGGTAAAGTATAAGTCCCATTAAGTTCTGTCTTAGGAAAGATTAAATGTGCACACAACCAAGAACAAGCATAACGCTTGGTGAATGTTTAAAGCGTCAAAATGAGGTAAAAAGTCCTATCTGGATTCAGAAGACCAAACTATGCTTATAGGTGGAGGGATTGAAGAATTAAATGAGAAAGCAGTGTGTGAACAGTGCGTGAACTGAGTCTTAAGAGAGTGAAGACAGTAGGGAAGAGTTTCCAACAAGCACCAGCAGTGTAAATAAAGGAGGGAAGGTTGGAAAGCAAAGCCTGTTGCCAAGGAGCGGGGCTACGGCACAGAGACAGGGGCCATCAGACAGAAGGCTGGGAAAGAGAGGTGCAGCCAAGACATATATATATGCATATAGAACACATGGGACTTTTGTCCTTTTCTTTCAGTTTGGAGTTGTTCCACTTACAATTGCTATATAACAAATAAATCCAAAGTTTAGTTATGGCTTAAAAGAACTATTTCATTATGCTTACAGATTTTGTAGCCCAGAAATGCAGACAGAGCAGAGAGGGAGTGGCTTGTTCCTGCTCCATGATATCTGGAGCCTCATTTGAGAGGAATTTAGGCTGGGATGACTTCACACCTGGGGGCTGGAACCATCCGAAGCCTTGTTCACCTGCATGGCTGGTGCCTGGACTGGGACAACTTGAAGAACAGGGCCGTGACTAGTGACTATGATGGCATCTCCATGTGGCTTGGCTTCCTCACAGCATGGTGGCCTGTGGGTCAGTGGACTTTTTACATGGTGGCTCAGGGCTCCAGAAGTAAGTGTTCCAGGAAACACGTTGGATGCCACATGCCCTTTTATGACCCAGCCCCATAAGTCATATGATGTCATTTTCAGTCTCTTGGTTGAAGCAGTTCCATACCTGCCCAGATTCCAAAGGAGGAGACCACACCCCGTCTCTCAACAGCAGGGTTATCAACGAATTTGAGGGCACTCTTTTGTTGGTTTTGTTTTGGGGGGGGAGCTCTGTTTTAAATCTTCACGAGAATAAATACTCAATAAGTGTTGAATGAATAAATAATTTGTGGACAAAATATATTTCTCAGAAATATACACTGATAACTGATATCAGGATAAAAGATTGTTAGAAGTTGGGAGAGAATTGAAATTAAGAGTCTTATGAGAAGCTCTCTAAATTAAAAATAAGCATTGTACTAAGCACTTGTGAAATTATACTTCTAGTTCTTAAATCTTCAAGGTAAGTTTTACTCTTACTAATTCATACATGAGAAAATAGAAATCCAAGAAGTTAATTGACTTGGTAGAAGTCTTACAACCAATAAATGGCAGAGACCTGATTTCAAATCAAGTTTGAGTCGTGTTACAGCGCTGGAGTTTTTTTTTCTATTGAATGGGGTGGAAATGGAAAAGAGGGACTCACTGTAAGACACCTTGTGAGGTTAGAATTGATAGGACTTTTCCAACAATTGGATGTGGAGGTGGTCAAGGAGAGGAGAAGCTGAAGACGAACCTTTGTTTCTAACATTACATAATGAGGCAGTTATTGGAGATGTCCTTCAAAAACAGAGAAGATAAAAAGAAGAACAGATTTGTACTGGTTGGCAGGAGGATAATAAAAAGCAGAACCGGCGACATAATTTGCGAGGCTCAGTTCAAAATTACACTTTGTTAAGAATTTCAAGACAGGAACAGCAGACATTAACCCAAGTGCTAGACTCTGTGGCCAACACAAATCGCACTCCTAATGAAGGCAGCCAAGAAGAGAGTGCAGTTTGCAGCCTGTTCCATTTCTGTTGCTAGAGATACAGTGAAGGCGAACTTACAAAACAGGGAGGAAGAAGTATATGATCATTTATAGATCAGAAAGACAGCAAAAGAACATTAGAGAAATCTATCAGCCGATGGAGTCTATATCATATTCAAGGTCAAATTCTCTTTAAGGACAGAGTGAAAACTTGTTGAGGGTAGAGTGCTAACTTAACCGACCTTCAGTTGTGATGATTCAGAACAATCTCTCTGCACCCCAAGCTATAGGAAGAGGGAAAGAAAGATCATCCGTCTACTGCGGAGAGCCGGTACTGATCCAGGGGTGGAGAGAGTATTCTGGAAGCAGCTTGACACTCGTATGTGGAGACAAATTCTTCATCTAGAAGGCAGGACACTGGGCTCTCCTGCCGTTTGCCACTAACGAGGTGAGTGGCCTTCAACACACTATTCCACCTCCTTGTTCTCATATCTTCACTAATGAAATGGTAGGTAGAGCCAGATGCATTCACTTTACAAACATTTACTGAGTTTCTATTTTGTCCTAGGCACCAAACTTACATCTGAATACCAGTGAATAAAAAAATCCCTGACACTTTCTACCTACAAAATAATAATATTTGTTTTAAACACACAAAAACTAAAACATGGACGTGTCAGAGATGGTGCGGTCCAGTCAGACCTGGGCAGGAGCTCCAGATTGCCCTCCACCACCTGTGTTCACTTGGTTGAGGGTCTGCACCCTTCTGCTTTTTATTTTAAACTGTGAATGAGACTAACAGCACCTAACTGCCAAGTGATGCCTCACACCTCTGGACGCCCGTGTGTGCAAAGACCCGGGTCAGTGCCAGGTGCATAATACCTGCTAAATAAACGTCCGTGGCGTTTTTACTCTTTAACTCTTACCTCTCCCCGTGAATATGTATTTCAGATTCTCAGGCATAGTTCTCTGAGTACTAGATCATCTATCGAAGTAAGAACAGCTCCCAGATCACCTCATCATGGCATTTCTGAACTGTTTCAAGAGCCTCTACAGATTATTATTATTATTATTTTTTGACACGCAAAATTTACAATTAGGCCAATTCTTCCAAGCCTCTTTAAAACACATGATGGATGTTTGGAGTTCCCTTTCTCTCAATGTACTGATTCTTACATTTTTTTGGTTCATGGATCTCTTTAAGAATGTAATAAAAATTAAGGGATCTCTTCACAGAAAAAGGCAGATACAAATGAAAAAGAACACAATGTCACATGGCCCTGTGCTCCTGGACCCCCTGAAGTCCTTCCATGCACCCCAGGTTGAGAACTCCATCATAATCCCAAGATATATTTATTTACTACTCAAGACTCAAATTTTAATTTGAAATTCATGAATTCCAAGTGGTTACAGAGCTTGATAAATCATCCTTTACCATTGCTAATATCATGGAAGGAAAACTTCGAATCGATTTGATTTCACAGGCCACGTGTGACTATTGATTTCAGCCCTGCCACAGCCCTTCTGCACACTGCGGGAAGAGACTATTCTGCCCGCGTTTCAAGGTGAGGCTCATCTCCCTCAGTGATGAATCCTGTAAACAAGGCACATGGGATCCCGCTATCTCAGACTGCACCTTAGGTTGCTCCTAGGTGCGTCCAAAGATTAGTTAAATAACATTGATAGTCCTGCATGCCGGGAAGGTCCCTTTGTCTCCACAGACTTGAAACTAGAAGTTATTTGAAGTTTCCAAATTGATTCAAAAGGCAGATGATTCTGAAAACCGCACGATTTTGACTCTTTATAAGTAAAAATCCTTAAATGTTTAGATCTAAGCAATAGTTTATTTTGCGTAAGTGTAAAATATGTTGAAAGCCTATACTCTAAAAAAGCAAAAATGTAATGTTTTATTTTTTCTGTTTGTGTAAAACATCAGCCCTACTCTCAGATTTTTATTTTCTTAACATATTTGTGTAATGCCTTTTTAAAGTTGGTTCATGTTCAGATTGCCTATGACAGACTATTCCCACTAAATATGATGCTTACTCTCTTTCGGTTACACTTTTAGAAGTCATTCCTGTATTGCACACATCGTTACCTGATCCAGCCTGAATGTGCTTTCTTCAAATGGCTAAAAATTCATTAAAAACATAATAAAATAAGAAAACGTTTTAAAGACGTTATTGTGTCATGTGGCTTAAAAAATTTACGATAATGAATATTATTCATCTTCAAAGGTGTATTATTTTGAGATGTCATATTTCAAAACGTGTTAAAAATGGACAGTTTACCTCAACTTTCTGTGAGATTTTAAAGCTTTGATTCCAGGTCTATAAAAACAAAACACAAACATTGTCTTCCACATGGAAATTATTACGAAACTTTTCTAGAGATAGACATTTAATTCAAAAAAATCAGTTCTATTGAAAAGTCCATGCAAAAACTCAGAAAGAGTTACAGATGTGGTATAAGTGTACACTTATGACCCCTGATGTTAGTAGTCTGAGGTTGTGTGTTCAAAAACATTGCTTTACATAACACAGACAAATAATTCAATTTTTACTTTTTGATAAACATTGAAGTCTCTAAGCTCAGAGATTTAGAATTAGAATTATTACATTGCACCAGAATTAAGTATATGTACTATTGAAATATGAAATGAAATGAAAACAAAAAATGAAAGTGTTTTTTTAATGCTTATCTTCTACTTCAGAAAGAAAAACTTCAAAAATTATTTGATACATGAAACTTCATTCTGCTTAAATGAACATAATTGGTCTTTCACAATGTATTCTCTTTAGACACCAGATTTTTGCTTTAAAAAAAATAGCAGTTCACAGGGCTGGGCAAGTGGCATAGCAGTTGTTTGCACACGCCACTTCGGTGGCCCAGGGTTCACCAGTTCGGATCCCAGGTGCGGACCTACTCATCAAGCAGTGCTGTGGCAGGCGTCCCACATATAAAATAGGGAAGATGGACATGGATGTTAGCTCAGCACTAATCTTCCCCTCAAAATGAAATGAAATGAATAACAGTTCACATTTATTAAAAGCATACTATATGCCTGCTCACATTTATTGAAAGCATATTATATGCCTACTATTAGCTAAATGTAATACGTGTATAATCTCTTTCAATCCTCAAAATAGCACTATGAGAAGAATGATGTCATTTTGTAGATGACGAAAGTGAGGCCTCCGAAAGCTAAGTACCTCACACCACTGGCATAGTGGAAATTTGAAGCTGCATCCTCCTGACTCCCACTTCTGAGCTCTTCTCCGATTCCATCACAAACATCATGGTCTTCAACGTCTTCCCTACTCCTGCAGCTGGTGAAATGTTGCACAAAACAGAACAACCTAAAGGCATCATATCACTGTAGTTACAAGTTGGGCTGTGGAACAAGATTGCCTGGATTTGAAGTCACTTAAACTCTCTGTTCTTCAATTTCCACATCTGCAAAATTAGCATCATCACAATGCTAATTTCAGAGACTTATTATAGGAATGGAAGAAAATCCATTCAACAATACATAGAAATTACTAAAAACGGGCCTGGCAGATAATAAATATTCAATATATGCTAACTGTTAATATAACTACTATTATTAAATTATCTTTGCTTCACACATACTAAGTTGCTTTATAAGGAATAGAAAATTTTGTCAGAAAGAAATCATATTTTATGTGTTTTCATCTCTTCTATAATGCAATTGATTCTTGATATATAAAAGCAAATATTTAGGTTGCCTTCCATCACACTCCAAGGCAACTAACTTTTTTCGGGCATGAGCATTTAGTATTGAAAAATATTTCAATCTGTGAAAGCCCAGCCAAAGTCTAACATATTAACAAAAAAGAAAGAAAAGAAGGAAAAAACTAAAGAAAAGAAATAAAGCCCTGGAAGCTGGACATTTACATCACCTTAAAGACTGAAAATAATAATGCCTCCTTCTCAGATTCACTGCCAACACCTTTTCCTTTATACTGGGCATACCAAGCTGTTTACCATATGGGTGTTATTTACCCATTTCAATTGCCCAAGACTGAACTGAATGGCATCCACACACACACAAATGTCCACACATTTTGTAACTTGAAATATTGAATAATAGTTATTACTATTCCGTATGAAAGACAAATGCTTTACCTTTTCATTTAATATTCTAACGTTTGTCAAAAAAATTTCTTATGACTCTTTCTCAAACTACTCACAATCTTTGCTTTTCATTTTACCAGATTTCTTTAGTTTTCAAGAAACTTAAATATTTTCCTCCATCATAGTTTTTTTCCTCTTAATGGATGTCTTGATGTCTTAAGTTAATTCTGCTGCTTACATCGTTACTTGAATTATTACAAAACATTGCTGTGAATGAGTAGTAGAGTTAACTAAAGTCAATTTCCTAAGGAATAAAATTTATATTAGTGTAATGATATATATCACACTACTAGTTGTACCCTTCTCTAGAATAGAGAAATGATCTTATCCATGTGGGACTAAGCAGAACTCCAAACTTTCAATAAGCTAGTAACAGTGGAATGTAAAAAGGTAATGGGAATAAGGTAATGGCAAAAACGTAGTTATTTCAAATATATTAACTTTAGCTTGAGAGGAGTCAATGTTTCAAACTCATTTCCTAAGATTTTTATCTTGAATCTGTTATAATGGAACATCCTCTTCAAAAAACCCATGGACTCTTAGACTAGGAAAGCAGCACATAAAACATACAATTCATAGTCACTCCGACTGCCCCAAATTCTCTCTTCACCTGTGTTTTACTTATCCTGTACTCTACACAGCTGAGTGGAAACCCTCTCAGTAGAGAGCAGTGGAGACCCCTGTTTGATTTAGATTAGATCGTTTCACCTTTTTGGCCTTGGTTTGCAGTTCTGTAAAATAAAATAATTGAATTAATAATCTCTGAGTTCCTTCAAATCTTTAGGTTTCTGCCTTTCTACTTCTATTGGTAGGAAACATTATATTTTTGATAGTCCACTGGAAACCTCAAACTTTGAGAAGGTTCTTGGCTCCCTGTATCTTTTGTCTGTTGGTTCAGTTTCTGCTAGTGACCCGAGAAACGCCGGATCTGCTCCCGCCTCAGGGCTGTGTACCTGTCAGTAGGCTTGCTAGGGTGCCATTCTCAGACTGCTCTTCTCTCTTTAGGATTCTCTCTGTAGAATTAATAAAAATGTAACACATTTATTTTAATGGTAACACATGAATTGCATTCAGTGAAATATTAAATTTTAGATGTTAAAGGTTTTGTCTCTAACATCCATCTGGGCTATGTTTTGGCCTGGAAAAAAATGACTATTTATTCAAACACCTCATTTTTTTCAAACACATATTCCACACATTCCAGAATAATTACTCATAAAGCACACAACTGACCAATCGTCTTCTTTAGATGTTATCTTTATAATTCTTCAATGGCTTTGGATAAAATCCAAAGTTTCTAGCATCTCACAGGGTGACTGATGACCTGACCTCAGCTCACTGCTGTTGCTTGTGTCTACAGCCCAGGTCTCAGTCAGGCGCAGAATGGCCTCTGGCTGCCAAGCCAGGAGCTGCTGGTTCTTGCTTTCATTCACTGCTTCAAGCTGCTGCTTCTTCGCCAGACTAATTTATACTCATTCTTTAAGCAAGGCCCTCAGGAACCCTTCACCTTCCTTGATGCCACAGGATGAGATTGGGGTCCCTGCTGTAGTCCCACATCATCCGATACGAATATCATACCATTAAACTCACCACAGTGATTTACAGATACCACTTCTGGTGATTCTTCTCCTCTAGATTCTGAACTATTAGAGTAAGACCTCGGTCTTAATCGCCTCCACATCCTTCCTGCTTAGCACAATGCTCGGCACACAGCAAGCTGGTATTTAAAGTGCGTGATGAACACATGAGCCATTAGAAAGCATATATTGAATAGGGCAAATTGCCAGCATATGACAGACATTTGATCAATCTGTGTAAGAAATACCATTGATCTGTGCAGAATCTGTAATAAAGTCATTATAACAATAAAAAATAGGCGCCTATTTATACTGCCAGATAATTAGACACGTAACTTGAAGAAACATTGTGACACATGGCGGATGTTTATCATCACGTAGAATGTTCCAGTTTCAAAGAGCATCCCATGTGATGCGACTTCAAAGTGGGAGGAAAGCTGCACATCCTTGAAGCCCCCTCCTGGGCTCTGTTGTTGGAAGGGGGTGGAGAACAAGGAGAAACTGTATGGATGGCTGCGCACACTGCCAGGGGGGCTGTGTTTAGCCCCCTCTAGTTCTGCCAAAGTGGAGGTGGTGCATAGAGCATGTCTGCAAAACAGCAGATGAGGTTGGCTTGGTCCCCATGGAAACCAGATCTCCCATTGAGAAGTAAACACATTTGGTACTTTGTAATCAGAACACATCAAAATGGAAAAACAATCCGTTTTTATTGTACTTGTATTGTCAAGAGAATAGATATTTTAAGTCAGATTCACTTGAGTATACTTTCAAATCTAACACAGACTTTGTCCAGTTATGCCTCACTTTATCCCTGACGCAAGAGATTTAAAAAGTTCCTCACTTAGCATTGTGCTTTAGCTCTCTATAGAAATCTGGAAAAGTATTCATATCCTATCATTTTATTGGGAATGAAATATGGTAAAATGACCAACACAGGCAAAATATGCATCTCAGTATGTAACTGTTCACTCCAGATCTCCACCTCTAGGCAAAGGAAGCTCAGGCTCTCAAGACTTTTACAATGAAAATAATACTAAAGGAAACTAAATAAATGGTGTCCTGGCCATAGTCTATGTGATATCGTTTCGGTGAACCTTTAAAATGTGTGCATTACCTTTCCAAGTATACTGGAAAAGATGGTCTTTAATCCTATATACTGATTTAGCAGTCTTCGAGAACTGTTTGGGAAAATATCAATCCCATCCCTTGAAATTTCCCCTCTGAGCATTGCATTTTCAAGTTACAAGGGAAATAATCCTGTACCTATGCTCATTCGAGTCAGAGGATTTGATTGATGGAAAAATGAGATCTATAGAAATAAATATCCAGTATCTGGAAAATTCCATCCAATGTCTTGCCACAACAGGAATTTCATCACTTCTTACACATAGAAGTTATCTGATCCCACCTATACACTCTAATTTTGGGGAAACTAAAACTTTGTGTCAATGATTATGCATTTTTGAAGCTAAAGCACTGAGATACGAACTGAAAGCTTAGTTCATTAACTAAACATGCGGGTCTAAGTGACATTAAACATCTAGATATTCTAAATAATGGGGTATTTGGCAGAGTCCAGACAAAGAATTGAGATGGTTGTCCCCCTCCCATTTCAGTATACATCTTTTAGCATTGTCTAGGTAAAAGCAAAGTAATAATAAGACAACTCCCATAAATATGAATCCACCCTTTCTAATATATCTACATGTGAAAGCTATAAGATTACTATGTTTAAAACTTAGCAGGTTTTTCTAATTCATCCCAGCACTCTCACCAATCTTATGTAAGATTGTTCTTTTTACATCATTTATAGAAATTGGCATCCACAGGTTTCTAATATCTCATATACACTAAGAATTCTTGCCGCTGTCTATTTATTAGGTTTGGGTACATTTTTAAAGGAATGTATTCCAATAAGCTGTGCTGTTGTCATGGCTGATGTTGGTATTGCAGAAAATTTTCGAATATTTTTGTAGAAAAGTCAATAGCATTTTGTACCATGTTCCAATATAACAAAGTTTAAAATTTATTGCAAATATCTTAGCAAACTTTAACGAAAAGGAAAAACAAGACTGAAAAAGTAACCCTCTCACAGATAAGCACTTTTCATGTGTACATGATGTTCCGGAACAGCGTGTTTCAAATGTGGTCCATCGAAGCCAAGACAAGGACCAGCCTCAGCTGCAGGGGTTGACCTTGCTTGTTACCAGGATTGAAGGGGCAGGATAGGACGGATTTCTTCCAGCCTATTTGCCAAGTTCTTTACAATCACAGCTCCAGTACCTCACCACCTGGCAGGCTTCAGTCAATCACAGATTCCAGTGCCCTCCTCTAACTCTACCTTCCTCCTTGTCTTAGTCTGGTCTGTCTTCTGTAACACACTACCATAGATTATGTGGCTTATAAACAACAGAAATGTATTTCTCACAGTTCTGGAGGCTGCGAAGTCGAAGATCAAGGTGCCAGCAGATTTGGTGTCTGGCGAGGGCTCACCTCCTGATTCAAAGAGGGCCATCTTCTTGCTCTGTCCTCACATGGGGAAGGTGTGAGTGAGCTCTCTGAGGTCTCTTTTATAAGTGCACTAATCCCATTCATGAGGGCTCTGTCGTCATGATCTAATTTCCTCCCCAAAGCCCCACCTCCAACTATCACACTGGAGGTTAGGTTTCAACACATGAATTTTGTGGGGCATAAGCATTCAGTTCGTGGCACTCCCTTACATTACTTCCTTTTGCATGTTCTATACATTTCAGAAAACCCTTCTCTCATTGGAAAAGGGCATAATAAAACTGAAACGTGAATGCTATTATCATAGAACCCCAGTGTAATAAGTCATCTAATTCACTGACCTTTCCAAATGAAGACTGTCACCCTACAATGGGATCAAGTAACAGATTCCTAAACAACTAAAGCACTTCTTATGATGAGGAATTTGTTCCTTCCTCAGAAGTCCATTTTATCTTTAGACAAGGTTGACTTTTAGAAAAGTCTTTCTTCTAACTTCAACCCATTATTTCAAATTTTGCTCTCTGAGGAAACATGAAATAAATAAGCCTGTTTCTTCTCTTATTCCTCCTTTACATATTAGAACATCAACTAGCACCTCACTTTTAACCTATGATACATTGATTATTATATGGCTGTTTTCTACATATGGCAAAGAAAGCAATTTCCAAATTGAGGTCAGAACTGACAAAGATTCCTCAACTGGACAAGAATTTGGCTGTTGTGAGTCTTAGAATCAAATTCAGTCGCACATATTCCCTAATTTAAACAGTTTAGGGATGTGCTGTTGAACCATTTCACTGTCACTATCTATCATTTATCGTATCGGTCAGTTCCAGTGAGGAGAGAGAAGGCTCACCAGTTATTCTAACAGAGATAACATAATATAAGGAATCGTTAACAGGCACAAAGCTGCTAAAGGGATAAAGGGAAACATGGAACACTAGGTCGCCGTGGAGGTAGCAATTGCAGGGAGAAGCCAGCACCTGCAGGGCTGGGGTGGCATTACTGAAACTGAGAAGCTGTGATGAGGGGCTTCTGGGCCGGCACTGGTTCTTAGCTCAGGACAGGGACCTTGAGGGGCTAGAAGTCAGACCTCTGAGGAGGGGGCCGCTAGTTCACAGGTTTTGGTGTTTCGGAAGATTTTCAGAAGAGGCTGAGTCTATCAGTACTCAAAAAACTACAAACTGGATTCAGCTGCCGCTATTGGAACAAACCATCATAGTAGGGTGAAGCAGTGAAGCTGGGCAGACGCTGACAGCAACAGAAGGCCAATGGGAGCGAAGAGAAACAGCAAGTCCCTTTTTCTTTTTCCAGCCTTTCAGCTTCCCTTCAGCATCCCACTCACAGGCTCTAACAGGGAGCCAGCTGCCAACCCAGAAACGTGGTTTGCAGAGTCCCCGCCCCAGCGCTACGAAGAAGCATACGGAGGGTGGGTGTTGAAACTGAGAGACAATAGCTTAATAACTGGCACACTTTCTTTATTGTGTTTTAAATTATTTTTGTGGATAACTGTCTCTGTGGCCTAAAAATTCCTCCTTGCAAGCAGGAAGTATATGTATCCATCCCATTATCTGGCATAGTATTTGACATATAGTTGCTGTTGAGTAAATGCGTGGTTAAGGTATAATGGCCTTATATTTATCCACATTCAATATTGTTCTTTTAAATACATCAATTGTTCTATCTGCAGAATTTTAGTTTTTACCTCCAAAATAATGCTGGGTCTATTGATTATCATTCCCATCTTTGGGATCATTTACAGATTTTATATGCATTACCAGTTATAAGTAATTGATGTGAGATACGTTGTGGAACAGTCCTTCTCTAACTTTAGAGACACACAGATCACCGGAGAGCTAGTTAAGCACAGGTTCCTGGGCCACGTCCCAGAGACTCTGATTCAGCAGCCTTGAGTACGACTTGAGAACCTGGGTTTCTAACAAGCTGAGAGGTATGACGAGGCAGCCCATCCGTGGGCCACACTTTTCGTTACACTGCTTTAATAAAAGGCCAGAATGTGGCAGTCTTTTAAAACTGCTTTACACTTTCATTCAATAAAACATTTACTGGACATGTAGTACGTATGAATCACCCTGTTGGGAATTGCAAGAAATCCAGCAGTGATTAAGATATGTTCTCTCATCTTAAGGAGTTTATAGTTTAATAACGTTGTATAACATTTTGAAGCATTAAATAAGGACTAAAACAGTGCAAATAAAGTTCTTTGGGCCAAAGAGAAGAAGAAATAATCAGAAATAGTGATGTTTATCTAAAATACTGCAGTCGACTTTGGGAAGTTGATTATCAATCATGTTTTACTGGTTTTTATGTGTTCTTAATGGATGGATAATGTGATGAGAATATCCCACTACCGATCAGCATTATCTGACTTCAAATATTTCTTTCGTACTCTATCTCCATCACTGATGCTATTTTGGAGCCTACCCTTCACGCAGATCTCCTCTATTATATTCTCTATGAGAGAGATTTTAAAAAGAATCAAAATGGTGCAAGAAAAGTTGGAATAAGCATCTGAAAGGGGAGGGAAAGAGAAAAGTGAAGGTGCTAGGGATTTCTCTCTTTCTCCATCAGTCCAAAATGCCAGAATGCTATCTTCAGAGCACTAGACATTTCCTGCAACCTGCATCTATAGATCACGGTCTCACGGCTTTGGACTGTGTTAAACGTAGCCGGGTCTTTGCTCAGAAAAAGGGTCGAGTGAAATGACGAGGATCAAGCAGGCCAAACCAATTCCCTCTGCAGTCAGGTACTGGGGGAAGACATCAGCTCAAATCCAATACCATAGGCTCAGAGCTTTGGGACCTCTTTCTCTGGATTCAAGTTTTGGATCCCTTAATTTTCAGTTGAGCCCTGGGTAAGTGAATTAAATGCTCTGTGCCTCAATTTCCTCATCTGTAAAATGCAGATTAATTTGTATCTTTTGCATAGGATTGTTTTGAGGATTCAATGGATTAATTCAAGTAAAGCACTAAAAAATATCTGGCAGATAGTCGGCACTCAACACATCCTGGTTGTTATTATATTATTACCCTGCAGATGGACCAACAACATCATCTTCTTATACAGAGTAGAGTTGGTTTCTACCAAAAGGATGTTATTTTAAGACCAACAATTTTTTGGAATGTATTATTTGTATATTTTTGGAAATGCATGAAAAATTATAATTTAAAAATATTATGATGTATTATTGAAACATTATGTTTATCCCCTGTGTTTTTCTTTCTCTTATGGAGAAAGGAGAAAGAAATGCCTGTAAAAATCCTTTAAATAGAAAGATATTTAGATAAATTATGTGATAGGTTGTGAAAGTTTACAACAATTTAAGACAAAGAACATAAATAATATAGTATGAGCACTGGTTTTACTTCAGTTTGAAATAATACATAATGTGCTAACAATTTGTACACTATAGAACAAATATTCAAATTCTCGTTTTATGCTCATATTGCATCCTTAGTCCTTATTATTTGTTAAAATATTTCTAAGAGCATTGAACAAGGCCAATATAATAACATAAAATCCTTCCACCTGACAATTAATTGTGGTGAAACATGGTGAAAACGGTGCCTGGTACTCAGCAACACTAGATATGGTAATTCTAAAGTAAGCTGACAAATTATAATTATCAGGATTCAGTCCAGATCCTATGTAGCGGTTTAGACTCAATGTCCTTCTTTAAAAATGCACATTTGGTGACTCTGTTGGCAAAGCCATTTCCTTGACTTCTTCACCCAAAAAAAATTCCCTCCCAGATTACAGTGTCTCGGGACATCCTGTCACTATAGACTGATGTACCCCTTTCCCACCACACGACTGTCAAGGAAACTTAAAACGTGGAGGTGTGTGTGTCTGCACGTGCATATGTACATATTTCCCCGTGCTGATATCCTGCTTCCTCCATATAGCCAGAGACTTTTACACACGAGGATGTTCTCTGTTCTTTTCATTCTCTTGGTATCTACTTGCAAACTGTAGGAGTTGGTGTTCAGATCTTGTGGCAGGAGGCAGATCCTGGGTCAGCTGTGATCCATCCAAGTAAGTGGTTCTCAGCCTTAACTGAACATTGGAACCTCCTGGGGATTGTAGGAGTTCAGATTGTTCTGTAAAATCTTCCCAGGTGATCGTAAAGTGCAGCCAAGTTTGCAGACCATTATCTTAAAACGAACAATTAGATATTTTGTCTTATCACTACCTTCTTGCTATTCTCCCAGCCAATCCTTTTTACCTGGATCCTGCCAACCTCTGATGAAGACACGTATTAGGTTCATTACTGGTGACAAAAAGATTTTCCCCTTTATAACAAAGAATGTATTTGGGAGATGTGTACTTAATTCAAAGGAATTAATAATCATTTGTGCCAGCTTATATATAAGGCACCGTGCTAGCTGCCACTGGAAATACAAAGATGAATTCAATATGGCATTTGCAATCAAGGAACTTGAAATTTGTGGAAAGAGATAAACACATATACAAAGATCTCCCATATCAGAAAAGATTAATGCAGTTTTCTCAACACTGGCTGCACTTTTGAATCACGTGGAGAGTTTTTTAAAAATACTGATGGCCAGCCACCAGAAATACTGATATTAAATCTGGACTGCATCGGAATTCTTTAAGTGTTCCTCAGGTGAGTGATTCTCCAGGCTTCACAGCAGTGAAACAAAGTGCTATGACAATGGGGAAAGGAAAGCTTGGAAGGAGAGGCAGCATTTAATACAAATGCAACCTGCTCATCATGAACTTAGTACCTGGTTGAACCTTTACATGAATTAACTCATCTAATCATCACGATGACCCTTGAAATGGGTGCCATGATGAGCCGTTTTCTTGCAGCTGAGTTACAAAACGTTGAAGTAACTTACCTAAGACCCAGGAGGTCGGGGAGCCCAAACCAGAACCCAGGGAGTCTGACTTGCAGGCTTGTTCTCTCAAGTACTGTGCTATTCTTCCTAAAGAATGGGAATTCAGGAAGTCTGAGGGAAAATACACTGCAGGAAAAAAGTATGAAGGAATGTTTACAGGCAAGGGCTCTGGGGCCAGTCTTGTGACTGTTTGAATACTTGTTGATCACTAAACAGCCACGTTTCTCTGTGACTTGGTTCCTCTCAGCTACAACTGGAATAATAAGTGCACTTGTTTCACAGAGTTGTTGTGAAGATGAAATGAGTTACTAGATTAATAGTAGCAATCATAATTCTTGTTTTGAGGAAAAGAGAAGCTGCTAGGGAAGCTGAAATGCCTGGCTGTGGAATAGTGAGGAATCCAGCGCGCTGGATTATGAGAAGCAGGGTGGCCTATTGTTGGTAGGACCACAATTCTGGGTTTACGCCTAATGTTCCATTGTGATCACTGATGACAGTGCCTGCTTTACTCTTCAGTGTGTCCCGGTTAGAACAATAAAGAGAAAATCTCCCACAGCTATAATATATCAGGCTGCAACATCCTGAGTGAGGGGTTTAGAGGGAGAAGTGCTGAGACGGACTTTGAGTTGGGAAATGCCATAATCAGAAAAAAAAAGTCTGCGCTTTATAAAGTTAACTCAGGCAGCAGCGTGTCGGACTGACTGCAAAACTGTAGAATTTGAAAATTTCCAAATGCAAAGCAGTGTAGGCACGTGCTAGGAAAGATATAGTGGGCATTTGAGGACAGAAATCAGGAGGAGAATGGTTGAGAATGCAACGTATTCTAACGAGACTCAATCTTTAATCTTTGAAGTCAGGGATCAAGCCAGGAATTGTTTCATTATTAAGGCCATGTGTGGCCTGAAACACTCAAAAAGACCAGGCCTCAATAAATTTGGCCAAATTGCCGGTGGTGTGTGGGTTTGGATTTTTCTCACTGCAGGAAATAACAGCAATTCAGGCCAGACCAGAACACACAGTGTCATCTCTCAGTCTTTGTGGCCCACGGCCTGGGAAGGGGGACTAGGTGAGCTGGCTCAACCGTGTGATAATAGAGAGATGGAGAAAGGAGACAAGAGAGGGTTGGTCGCTGTCAGATCTTATAGAAGTTAACTGCCTTCATTTGAAGGAGCAGTGGAGGGCAGCTCCAAGGAGATGCAGCAAGTCGGCCTTGTGTTCTTTACTCAGCGATTTTCACGTGGATAAGATTTCTCAGTCCAAGACCCTTTAAAAGAACATATCACCTCTCACATAACATTCCAGAAACATGGCAAACAACAAGTGTGACTGTGAAGTGAACCTATAACTGGAAACTGAAGCCAGAATTTCTGCATTCCTTGCAAGTACCCATAGTTCCTTTAATTATACTTGGGGCTTGTAAACAGGAAAGTGTTTCACAGATGTAGAGAATCCAAGAAGTAAGCCAAAAAAATGAAATAAATATATAGTCTAGCAAAACCAAACTGGATTAAATCAACCTGATTTACTAAGGGAGAGGAATATTTTGGAGAAATAGTAGCAACAGTAGAATCATATGCAAAATGCTACTTATTTGGGAAAGCTTTGTGACTGAGGGAGATTGTCAATTTTGATAAATATAACAAAGATGTAGGAAGTAAAATAAGGGAAAAGATTTATATTTAGAAATTACAATTTTAAGGAAAAAAATCTATCTCCTTGTCATCACATTTCCCGACCTTCCTTTGAGAGAGATTCTAGAGTCCATTATTTCTGTGGAGATTGCTGAAAATATTTTTACAACTCTCTCCAATATATTTCTACTATTAAATATCTCCATCTTATTTTACTAATTCATGTTTGTCTAAATTCTGAGGTTTTACAGGCTTTTTGGTATTGCAATTCTCTTATCCAGCTCTCCATCTATGGAACATTAGGAAGTCTCTGAGGCCGGTCTGAATCTCATAATTTGGTAGTGAATCAGACCAACGATTTAAGAGGTGGTTTTCAGAGAAAGTCCAATTGTGTTTCAAAACATCTGCAAAGTACGTTTTTCCCCTCAGCATCTAGAAGGCACACATGAAGTTGATTGAGGCCATCAGACGTGAAGTGTTTCAATCGAAGTTATCATCCGCCAGAAGTAAGAATTTGCTCCATTTATTAGCAGCCGACATGTGGTCGATCCCTTGATGCGTTAGCACACTAACGCCGCGCAGCGAGCCGATTATCTAATTTGCTTTCCCGGGGCTCCTCTCCCCTCTGGCGGGTCGTCCCCCTGGCAGGAAGTTGCTTTGGTGACATCTGTTTCTTGTAGAGCTATCAAGAACGATAAGCAGCTTCTTGTATTGCTTGAGTCATGGGGTTTTTCCCCTTTTCCCCAACAGCTAATATGCTCCTTTTCTGCCATATGGAAAACATAAATACCAGAACCTAAAATATCGGAGTAAAAGAGAAATGAGAACGAAACTCATTGAGCGCTGACCGTGAAGGAAATCCTCACGCGAATCCTCAGGCATCGGACATTTTGTGTTACTGTTATTAAATTAGCGACATCAAAAATGTGTCAGCTAGCAAAAATTTTCTTCCTGTCACTCTGTTGAAAAATGTAAATGGGCACAAACTGTTAAAACCTTACCTCATTTCCAGTTATTTATTGCTACCAAAAAACCATCCAAAACTTGGTGGTTTGAAATTATATTTTATTGTGAATCTGATGAATGTGTGGCTAGACTGAGCTCAGCAGGCGCTCCCAGCTCGAGTCTCTGACACATTCGTAGGGAGATAGCTGCTGGCCGTGCAGCCATCTGAAGCCACGATGGACTAGACCAGGGCGGCTCCTTCGGAGGCTGCAGTTGACGGAGGCTGTGGCCGTGGCTGAGCTAGGACCCTAAACTTTAACGCTTAGACCCACCTCTCCACGCGCCTGGGGGCCTGGTAGCTTGGTGTCAGGATGGAGTCTCTGAAGAGCGAGTGTCGCCCGAGATCCTGGCAATAAGACGCAAAGTTTCTTAGGACCCAGATTCAGAAGTCATGGGCATCCCTTCTGTCACCTTCTGTTCAAACGTCACAGTGCCGACTCAAGTTCAAGAGGAAGCGACCACACAGGGCCTGAGTACCAGGGAGCGTGTCTCATTGAAGGGGTAATTTTTGAAGATAAATTATCAGACCTCAAATTAAAACTTTATATAGAAAGCCATGTGAAAAATATTTGAATTTACAGAATTTACAAATTGAAGAATTTCCAGATTTGAATTTATAGCTAGAGAACATCTAATTTCACTCAGTGTCTCCAAGATTAGGCTACATAATATTGAACTACACTGAGTTTCGTCTTCATGACCATATGTTAACAAAAATATGTTTTGTAAATCAGGTTTCACATACTCCCATTACAATATTTGTATTTTAGGCAAAATTTTTCCTTTTTATTTAGTACTGATCATTTCAAATAATGATGGTTAACATTTATTAAGCATTAAGAATGTTCCAGAAATTGTCCATCCCATAACAAACCTATGAGCAGCACTATCATTATCCCACTTTACAGATACTTCAGTAGAGAGAGGCTCGGAGATTAAGAATTTGCTAACAGCCACACAGCTGGTGAGTGGCAGAGCTGCCACATGGTCCCAGGGAACACGGATCCAGAGCGCAGTCTTAAACATGAGAGCTGCCGCAAGGTGCTGTCCTTAGACACGGTGTCTCAGTCACTAGTAGCGTGGTGGTGTTGGCTGCAGTGGGATCCGGGGCAGGTTATAAGTAGCGTCGATTCCCTTTCACCAACCACCACCAGGACCACACCTGTAGCTGAACCAGCTGGCCCTGTTATGCCTCACGGCATGGAAGAACACACGACATGGAAACATGGGGCTCTCTGTAAGAGGGTTTTACAAATCGTCTGTCTAGTATGTGGGCTTTGTTTGGGTGACTTCGAGAGGTTCCTGAGGAAGCAGGAGTTTTCTCTAGATTAGATGCTGTCGGAAGGCAGAGGCAAATCCGTGACTGGGTATCGCAGAGACTCCTAGCTATAAAAAGGGCAGACTAGAACGAGAACAAAGCTGTAATTAGTGAAGAAGCAGCAGTTTTAGAACAAGATTATAAAATGGTCCTGTTTTTGTCTCACTTTCTCACAGTCTCAGGGGGACCTTGGCTGATGTTGGTGTTCTATGAGACTGTTTATGTCCAAAAGGAGAACAACACAGTCTAGCTGTGAGGGCCAGGCCTGCTTCTATGAACACTGAGGTCTTGCTATGAGTGTCAGTTTCTGAATGTTAGGGATTGCTTTTATTATTTCTTACTAGGGTGACGTTTTTTTTTTTTTTTTTTTGGTGAGGAAGATTGGCCCTGAGCTACATCTGTTGCCAATCCTCCTCTTTTCACTTGAGGAAGATTGTTGCTGAGCTAACATCTGTGCCAATCTACCTCCATTCTGTACGTGGGACAACTGCCACAGCATAGCTTGATGAGCAGTGTGTAGGTCCACACCCGGGATCCAAACTAGCAAACCCCACGCCACAGAAGTGGAGTGCACACACTTAAACACTATCCCACCAGGCTGGCCCCAGTAGGGGACTTTTTTGAATGAATATAATACATCTTATTTATTTTAGCACATCATTGTTTTCATTTAATACTTAAGGTGCTGAATCAAATATTTAACCAAAGACAGCATATTTGCCACATGTAATTTTTGAGTTGTTATTAATAAAAATATTTTTGGTTAAAAATCATTTTATTTTTAACTATTAATATACAATATGCATTATATTTTTAAATATGTTATAATTATATTCTGGAAGACAACATTTCTCCAAAAGAATGAATCTCTAATTTTCTAATGGAACTAAAGGGCAAAAGTCTGATGTCTTGACAGGCTGATTTTATATTAATTAGGCATATGTTTTAATATTTGTGTTAAGCTGCTACTTTTACATTAATTGCTTTTAGCTTCATTTTCTGTAACACTTATATTGATAGAAAAAAAACAGAGAGTTTGAACCCAGATATACTGAGAGATCAACATGAAATGTAAGATCCACAGGAAGTCTAGGCCATGTTAATTGTCAGTAAAATACTGCAAGCAAATAAAGACTTGTTTTTCCCCACTTGGCCATCTTGGCTGACTGACTTAAATGTCATTAAGCTCTAAGGCAGGGTTCAGAAAATTAGATTCAGCAGTTGCTAGAATTCAGCATTCAGGCTAAAGAGCACTAGAAGGTGCTTTATTAGGAAAAGAAAGAGAGAAAGAGAGAGAGGGAGAGAGGGAGGGAGGGAGGGAGAGAGAAAGAAGGAAGGAAAGAAGGAAGATTAGTGGCCCCTAAAATCCTGCTCACAGTTCTGTCATTATTTTTGTTTGCCTCCTCCACCAGACGGTGGACCCTCAAGAAGAGGCGAGATGAATATCTCTTTACCTCAGGACTAATGCAATGTCTGCCATCTAATGAGTGCTCAAAAAGTGCCTTTCAAATGAATGAATGAATGGACATTAATTTTTATTCCCCGTTCATAAATAAATTGGCTTAAAAAGAATTTTTTTCTCATAATTAACAAAGTTATACTATGGTTAGTGAAATTGCAACCTAGTTCCGGGAAAGCTACAACAAACAATGTTTCCTTTCAAAATAGTGACTCTGTAACCTATATATGATCTTATTCAACCTTAATGTGAAGTTGCATCTTTTTCTGTGTATGTACCCAGAAGACAAGATGTTTTTTAAAGACTGTTTTATTGTTTTGTTTTTTTAATTTGTTTTAGAAAATACAAAACAGGTGTGGATCATCTGTAGTCATTTAAAGAAACTTACAAATGAATTTTTGAGTATGTATTTTAGAAAACACATGCAAAGTTAGCTTAATTTCCAATGCAAATAAAACAGATATTTATAGATACCACATTAAGTCTTTTAAATTAATATCATAACTTCAAAAAAATGAATTCCAATGTCTAGAGTGCTAAGAACAAATAAAGCAAACTTATAAACCCACAGATATTTACAGCCAGATAGAGCTCATTAAATAGTGTTGCTATACGCTGTTATTCAGGGAAAATTCACGTTTCTTTAGAAATCAGAACTTACAAATGAATATTTTGTTCCATAAATTAGCAGGTGACGATTATGGAATTTATTTTGTTTTGTTGATTCTTCCCATTGTTAATCTTAACTGGGAAAACAACAATAAATAACGCCAACAATTTAAGTTGCCCCAATCAATACTAATTCTATAATTTGTAATCCTAACCAAACTAACTGTTGCCTCTCTTACTTACAACCCCCTTAGAGATTATGTGTAAATAAAAGTTTGTTGGAGGGACCGGCCCTATGGCCGAGTGGTTAAGTTCACACACTCTGCTGCAGCGGCCCAGGCTTTCTCTGGTTCGGATCCTGGGTGTGGACACAGCACCGCTCATCAGGCCACGTTGAGGCGGCGTCCCACATGCTACAACTAGAGGCACTCACAACTAGAATATACAACTATATATAGTGGGAGGACTTGGGGGGCGATAAAGCATAAAAAAAAAAAAGATTGACAACAGTTGTTAGCTCAGGTGCCAATCTTTAAAAGAAAAAAAAAGAAAAAAAGTTTGTTGGATTCCCTAAATATCTTGAGAGTAATGTAAGGAGAAGGTAATCCAAGAAAGAGTCATTTTTCCTTATTAAAGGAGAAACTTAGAAATATTTTATTCACGTTTCCTGGTAAATGTGTTGTAATTGTTTCCATCATGACTTAGCTAATTAATTAAACAAACCAAATTTATCCAACTCAATGAAATACAATAACTTAATTCCTAACTCAGGCTAGAGGACAGAGGAAGAAGCTCAGCAATTTTTTAAGTCATTTAAAATTCTATCTTCATGAACCATATTTCAGATCAAGTGAAAAGAGACGAATTCCTAAAATGGAGGTTACAAACATGGGTTCTTGACTGTATCCATAGAGCTCTTTTGAGTTCCAGTTAGAAACACAGGTACTGTAATAAATGCATTTTTTTCTACTCTAAATACATGTGAGACACATGGCAAGTCATTTGGAAATATATGACATTATAAAATGAAATATTTCACTGCTAATAGAGATCTTATAAAATGGCTACAAAGTGACAGTTGGAGATAATTTTCCTTATATTAAAGACCATCATTTTATCAAAAATTCCCATTGCTAAGCACATGAATATTTGAATATTTTTATCCTCTTTGTAAGAAATACTCTATAACAATACAGCAGGTGACAGTTCATAGCCCAGACCCTCAGAATAACTTACCAAATACTCAGTAAATCAGCATTTGTGCTCTCGGTTATGTTGCTGGTGATTATTTCAAAGATTAGAATCACTGTAACTGATCTCTAGGCCTGGAATATTAATAGCTCAGCTTTATTAAGTAGTTTCTATATGCCAGATAGATGAATTATGATACCAGCTTGGAGTCGGAGAAGCTAAGTAACTTGCACAAGGTCACAAATCTACCAAGTGACAGAGTTAGGATTTGCATCCAGGCAGACGGCTTTGGACCCGCACGCTGAGGCTCTACACCATGCTGGCTCCCTACAGAGCGGCTGGTAGTTCTGCACTTATAGATGAGGAAACCGAAGTCCACAGAGTTAAAATAACTTGAACACAGCCACACAGCAATCTCCATTGATGCCAGAACAAAGCCCAGATAGTTTACTCCCTGTCCCCAAACTTTTCCACTATTGCAGACTGCTCCCAACTTCCCTAGAAGCCTCAATTCTCTCCGTATCATTGATTTCCGCTTCTCTTGTCCTACTCACCTCCTTCCAAGACTTGTGCCTTTTTCCAGAGACCAAACTCTTTGGTCGGTTTCATCCGGGGGCAACCTCATACAACATTCTAGGTCCATCTGGCTTTAGTTTGGGCCATTTGGCCAAAGTGGAAAGACCCTGTACCAGGCCAACTAGATGAGAGTTTAATTTTTAGACTGACAAAAGGATCTGACAAGAGAAAGATAAATAACAAGGAGAGTGAGAAATCCTCAAAACATGAAACACAAGAGAAGAGTGGGGGAAATAAATCTGCAAAAGAGAGAATCCTTGAAAAAAGAGGGATTTTCTGGTTCTGAATCTTTGGAGGGTGATGAGCTGGCTGTCTCCTAGTTGCCACTCCAGAGCCATTCTCCACTCTTATCACGACAGGTCTTGGGACGCTGGGCAATATGGATTGTACCAACAGGTCCTCTTTCCTCCAGCAATGGAAGTCACAGCAGGACCTTGGAGGGAAGAAGGAATGTGAGGTCAGGGATTCATTACCCTAGTTCCATTCTTGCTGGCTCATTGTGGCCCGACCATGAAATTCTTCCAGAGACTTCCTCCACTCAGGCTGCCCTCTCCTTATACTATCTTGCCTCAGTGCCAGGAACCACCTACTCCTTTTGCCCTAGTGACGACGGGCCTGTTACGGTGGTAGCCCCAGAGTAATGCACACTCTGGGTGGTTTCCCCAAGTCCATGACTGATGCAAGAGGTCTGGAAGATGGAGGAGAATTAATCAATAAAATCTCATTGGCAGTAAGTAGAAAATATGAGAACCAAATATTAAGAAGGATTTTCTGAATAGTATCAATGCAGTATGCAGCCTAAGGAAACAGTAATCTTCATCATTTGAAGGTAAAAATCAGGCAGTTAAGACTCTTCAGTACAGTGAATATCTCTGAAAGGAGGCCCCAAACACAGAAGAAATCAAGTCAAAAATAAATTTGTGATTGTTGAAAGTGTACTGTACTCAGTGCCTTAGAGAGCATTACCATTTAATAGCCACTCATTTAATAAAGGTTTTCCTCTCGTTTAGATCCAGTCTTTGAATATTATTTTTTCAAAAAGAGAAAGGCCAAATATAAAAGAAAAATAAGAACATATAAAATTTAGTGTATTTATTATATACTAGGAATTTTGCTAAGTATTTTTTTTAACATCAGGTTTATTGCGGTCTAATTTATATGGAGTTCTAGTCACCCATTTGGGCATAAAGTTCTGAGTTTTGACAAAGGTATATAGTCATGCTGTCACCACGAAAAGTAAGGCATAGAATATTTCCATCACACCAAAAAATTCCTTCCTGCCCATTTGTAATCAGTTCCCTCCCCCAAACCCTAGCCCTGGACCCTGGTAACCACTGATCTGATTTCTGTCTATGTAGGTTTGTACATTCCCAGAATTTTATATGAATGGAATTGCAACACACGTAGCCTTTTGTGTCTGAATTCTTTGCTTTGGCATAATGATTTTGAGAGTCTTCCATATTATTGCGTGTGTTAATAGTTCCTTTTATTGCTGAGAAATATTCTATTAAACCACAATTTCTCCATCCATTTACGCATTGATTCACTTCTGGGTTTTTTCCGGTTTTTAGTGATTATGAATAAAGGACTTATTCTGGTAAGGTCTTTGTGGTAACATATATTTTTATTTCTTTTGGGACATGCATAGTAATGGGATCATTTGAGTCTTATGGTAAGTGTATGTTAGGAAATTACCAAACTATTTTCCTTGTGCTAAGTGGTTAAAAGTATTATCTCATTTATTCCTTAGAATCCTAAATCCTTGTTATCTCATTTAAATCTTAGGAAAGCAGAATTACAGCTTCCTTCCATTTTACAGACCATAAAACTGAGGCTCAGAGAGATGACTGCATGTCCAGTAAATTGTAAGGTCAGAATTTGAATCCAGACACTCAAGCTCATGCTTAAAAAACATGACTATGATGAGAAGCTTGTTATTAAACAAATACTATATTGTGCATCTATTAGGCACCAGTCACTGATTTAGGCCCTGGCAATTTAAGAGTTAAACGAAAACTGACAAAATCTCTGCCCTCAAGGACACTGCACGGAATCTTCAGACCCAGTGTAGAGTTAGGTGCCAAATTACTGGACTAAAGGTACATGGTCTCAGAAATGCAGAGAAACTCGCAGGGTAAAGTCTGGCATAGATGATGACAGTTCCTCACCTGGAGGAGCAGTACTGAGCAGTCAGACTCCCTGGTTCTAAGTCCAGGCACTGCTATTTGCCGGGGGCAAAATTTGTCAGGTTACATAACTATTCTAGGCCATAGTTTCTTCATTTATAAAACAGGGATCATCATTTTTATGTGGACTAAATGAGTTAACATGAGGCGGCATTCAGAACAGTTGTCTGGCACACAGTAAGAGCTCAATAAATGTTAGCTATTCACATTATGAGGGACATATTGTCAATTCCAGTCCAAATCCCAAGTTGGCCTCTTGCCTGAAATTCTTTTAAATTCAGTAAGATCTGTGTCTGTGACTGTGTTTATTTATTTTCTTCCTTGTTCCAGCAGAGTATAAGGTGACAGCTGTCAATATTAGGGAACTGAAGCTTACCCGAAGATAACAAATGATGGTATTCGGGCTTTCCTTCAACTTCAGGAATTTAAGATTCAGCTTCATAGTGGTAGAATAATCCACAGACACTTCATACGTGATGGTATAGCCTGTAAAACATCGCATCTGTGTTTATCAGCCTCTCTGCCCATGTAGAGTACTGAGTCCCCTACAATAGCTCCCCGTTCCTTTAGTTCGAGTCTACAAAGTAGGAAAGTAAGGCTTGGGTGGTTAGGACATGTCAATAGCAAGCTGAGTGTTAAAGACACAGACGACTTAAATATTGACAAGGTGTTTGTCTTCTTTTACTTGCCAAACCAAACCAACCTCACACACACACACATGCATATGTACATACGTATGTACATATGCATGTGTGTGTGTTTATATATGTAATGTGTGATGCAGGCTCGGCGAGCAGAGGAATCGAAAGATTTCTTGGACTCTCAAGGTCTGGTAGTAGCGCTCCTTTATTCAGGAAATAGCATGAGGACAGGACTCATGGGCAGTGAAGAGCTGCAAACATCGGTTGAGGGTAGGGCTAAATTTATAAGGCATAGGTATATGAGTTATCTCTTTACAAGACAAAGGAAAGATTATGTAAAAGAGTCATTAAAATGGTATCAGTGCAGGTGGGGTCTGGTTATTGGGTAGTCCTATAACTTTAGATAAGAATCAGATCAGATCAGGTCAAGATGTCCTATGCTTATGGGAGGATGATATAGATCAGTATGTAGGCCAGGATGCCTTGATCTTCTTTGCCTGGGACAGCCTTGATTCTCATCATAAAACCCCCCTTAACCCATTTGGCCCCAAAATCTTTTGGGGATGTGGACGATGGTCCATCTTCTGTAACTACTTCTGGCTGTACAAGGTCATAGAGCTGTCCCTAAATGGGGCCATAGGGGTACAGGCAGGATGTTCAGTGGACCAGAAGGTTGCACCCATGGACTCCAAGGCTGACAAGGTATACAGATCCTCTGGAGATGAGAGAATCATTTGATGAGAACTGGTCCAGGAGGCAAAACTTTGTTGACATGTGGAGGGCTAACAATGAAATAGACAACAAATTATAATAAGAAATACAAGCAATATGATTAACCCAATGAATAAAGCTTTGATAGTAGTCGAGAGACCTGGACCTGACGAGGAGTCCAACCAATCATTTAGGGATAGGGTAGGGTCAGACATGGATTTAATTTGGTGACTCATATCAGATAGGAAATTTGTTTAGGGTTTCCATGTGCCAAATGACACTTTTGATTCCTAATTGGAGAAGGAAAATTGAGGCAAAGTGGTCATACCAGTGGAAGACAGAACGGGTGCAGCATTTTTGCAGGTTGGGTAGGTTAGCAGGAGGAGATATAGCAAATGTAGTTCTACCTTGCATCCAGATGAAGCCTATGGTGCATCATCCAATCCATCCAGGTGGCAGCCAAGGCCACAAGTTGGAGCCACATAACCAGTGAGTGCTGCTAGGGGCTAACCAACATGTGCTGGGCTGTCTATCTCAGTTAGTCAATCAGTATTTTTTAAGGTATGATACGAGAACATATATAATAGGGAATTTGTCCCATAGGTCGGGTGCTATTAGGCCACGTATCACAAGTGAGATTGGTTTGTTCAGAACATAGAGTGGCCTTTTGACTGAGTTGACCACTAGTAAGAGTGAACCAAATATATTCATCCCAAATTTGATATAGTCCATCCTGTGTGTATTGACTGGCTGGGGACTTTACCTCAGGAACTCATTATGATCCACCAGTGGCAAGGCAAATTTAGTTAGCATTTGAGCAGTAGAGTTGAAGAAAAAGGTCTGATTGTGACCAGGGAGCTCCCAGGTATCAGAGAGGGATGGCCACAAGAAGACAGTATGATTAGTAACAGATGAATCTTGTAGAAGAGAAGAGCTAGAATCTAATATCCATGAATGTGTACTATAGCTTCTACTGAAACATAATTTTTCGCTCTAAAATCACCCTCATTTTTATAAAAGATAGCCAAATTAAGATTAACTGGTTTGCAAAATAAGTGCAGTTCCAATAAAACTTGGTGCAATTATTTACATAAGTGCAGCAAGAATAGCAATTGATTATATATGCTGTTTTAAATTTGCCTTGCTGGAATTTTTTTATGAGGAATCTCAGATTGAACTTTAAAGGCCTCTTGAGGCCAGAAAAGCCAAGCTGAGGACTTGCCATCAGATTTTGCCTGCAATACCTACAGATTTGGGTGGACTCCTCTCTTCTTGAGTTCCGCCAAAATATTTTGAGGTTCCTTACACCAACCAGAGAAGTGAGCTTCCTTACTTACCAGGTAAGATTGCTGGAATCTCTATAAACAAGGTACCAGGCCAATAATCAAGGGGCTTTATTCCAGAAAGTCAACCTTATTCCTCAAAGTTGGTATTGTCATATCTGAGTCTGTATGTTTCTCTCAAATATAATATTCCAGTCAAAGCCTTGGTAAGACAACCAATGTGTCCTGTTATAAGGAGAACAGATTCTTATTGAACTTACACAAATAACTATATTGCCATGAAATAACCATGTTCACTCACAAACAGTTTCCAAATTCTGGAGGGATCAGGTAGGGACAAAAAGATAAATGTTTCAGTTCTGCTCACAAAGGTATAATTTCAAGTTGCTATAAGTCATAGTTAGCATAAGAAAAAAGAGAGAAATATTTCCTTAAATCCGAGAAAACAAAATAGAACATCAAAAAACCAACAATATTTCAAACAAAAGTTATAAAAAATTATAATCATCCTCATCAGTTCATACAGTTCTATATAATCAGTTCTTGATCTTAATCTTCTGTTAGCAGATTTATGAGGTAATCAGTTTCTGTTAGAATTCTGTAATTTCTTACCCAGTTCAGTTTTACCATCTGAAAGTTTATCAGAAACCTGTAGTCTAGAATCCCGTGTCAGAATCCTTTCCGTGACCTTCTCTAAAGATGAAACATATTTGCAAAATCAAAAAGCATCAGAGTAAAACAGCAACTATCTGCAAATGGCAAAAGACTCAAAAGTGCAATTCACAAAGAAACTTGGCTACTTCTGTGACATACAACACTTCTAGATAACAACCTGAATTATGGCTGAAAATCAGGACAGATTAGAATTTTATAATGTTATATGATTTTAAAGCATTTATATCAATAGCATTCACCTACATAATGCCACCTAAGAAAGTTTATCATCGCTTATCTGACAATGCTTCCCATGTAATTTAATAGACAAAATAAGCCTACTTAGTTTAGTATTTTCCTCCTTATAGGAAGAGAAAGAAAATTTCTTTGAGAAGTCTCAGGGGCCCTCTGAAAATCCTCAGAGAAATTCTCATCCTTTTGCCAAGTCAAAAGGAGGCCTTTATTCAGGACTTGAATTTTTTTTTGAAGGAGAAACTTGTCAGAAAAATCAAAAGAGTTTAAAACATTTGTTCAAATAGGAAACAACACTCACTGTGAAACAATGCTCAGGTGTATACTCAAAATGACAACAGAAACAGTCAAGACCAGTTAAAACAGTCAAAAAATCCTAGGAGAGACCTCTTTCTTTCTGAATATAGGAAATTATTTTAACAAAACACAGATTTTCTGTCTTGTAGGTAGACTTAGAGCAGGCCAAAAGTTCAAGAAAATTATCCTTTGAGAGACAACCAAATTTTAATTTCTGTACCAGCTTATTTTTAACATTAAAACTCATTTACTTAATTGGATTTACTTTAATCTTAGCCAACTTGACCAGGCATAAAACTCCTTTCAGAATTTCTCTTTCACAAACCTTCTACAACTTTCTTTTTACATTCAGGATTTGTCCCGTGCTTGCTTTCTTCCCTACTAGTACTTTAGGACAAGTTTATCTTTCTTAACAAACAAAAATGCTTCCATTCTTTATACCCTCTTTACTGAAGACATTCATTTTTACTTTCCTTGAATACAGAGCTGTTTTCCTTATTAATTTCCCGTAGTTTTAATTACATATATTAATTAGAATTTTTAACCCTTGACAGACCCTATAAAAACTGAAAAAAAACTAAGCAATTATGAACCACCTTTTATATCAGCATTCTAAACACTTTTCATAATTTCTAGGAAACATGCTACTTCATAGTAGTAAAACAGAGGTATATTTACTAATCAACCCAAACCTCCTTTAGACTCTCTGCAATAAGAAGCCAAAAGTAGATAAACTTAGATACACTTAGCAATAATGTTTCAGTGTTCCATCCTATCCAAAAATGACCCAGATACTCAACAGATTTTTATCATTTAACTTAACTAGGAAAAACTCAAGATTGTTACCAAAAAGAATTTGAAAGCTGTTTTCTTGCCCAAGTATACAGACCATAAAACGTAATTATTGTACCCACAAACTCTTACCCATTTTCATCTATCTAAATCATTTGTTTACAACAATTATGTTCATATTACCCATGAAAACTTCATGAGATATTAGACAAAATTAGCCATCATTTAAAGCTATTATTTTGCTGACAAGTTTCTAACAGACAGCATGAGCTTATTTGACTAGTAAACGCAGGCTGCATGCCTGCATCATATCCGAATACAGACAACTCTGAGAACATGCCCATTTCAATCAAACCAACAATCTTAAACAAGCTTTCATTTAACAAAGGTTAATTCACATCATGTTAACTTGAAAGACACTGGGTTAATTTCTATTACATTTAGAATTTATGTAAGTGCTTACTTTAAGCCAATTAAACAGAGCTCTTGATTTTGGCCATACCATCCAGAGGCACAATATCACACAAGTATAATACACATATAAACACACATACACAGAATCTCCACAGCTATTGTTTTAAAATTACATGAATGAGGTACAGTAATATAAAGCTCACCAATTATGAATCCAAACTTTGTTTTGAGCCATTTACTAATATTTGTGGAGAAGACACTCAAGATGCTAGATTTTTGCCAAGGGTGCTCTTATGGGTGTTTTTTCCTTTATCCCTTTTTATATTCCTCTGTCTTAGGAATTAGTTATGGGCTGGGTAGTCCCCAGAGGATTTGTAAGCTCTTTGAGATGAGGGAAATGAGTGGAACCTGAACTGCCTCTAGAGCTGCTTTTCTAGCTTTACAAGGATTTTCCCAGGACACTCGCTCTTGACTTCTCAGAAATTGGCTTGTAATTCAAATGATATTATAGGTTGATCTACCTGTCCAACTACATCGTAAAGGCAAAGAGAAACCCCTTAAGTTTTCTCCCAAATGGAGTTGCTGGGGCATATAACCCATCCAATTGAAAGTGTTTCCCATTAGTTAAAATGTACCCAAGCAATGAGTCTCCAGGGATGCTTGGGGCATTCCCCATGGCAGAAAAGCTGGTGTCCAACAGACAGTGGGCTGGAGAAGGGTGCAGAGCTGACTGCGGGCATCAACATAGTTACAAGATGTAGCTGAGTCCCACTCAGCCCAGGCACTTAGTCCCTGAGCCAGCACGAGGTGAGCCAGGGAAGCGGGAGGCAAGGCCTGGAGCTGGCTGGGGCCTGGGGCTCCCAGTGCTAGGGTTGAGAGTTAGGTCCCCGCAAAAGGTTTGTTTTTGGTTTTAAAGCAGGTCCAGGCTCTGCTCAGGTCCAGCCTGAACTTAACCTCAACTTGATGACAACAGAGGGGGTGACGAACAAAACAAAGAAAGGAAGAGATCAGGCCTCATCCTCATGGCCTCTTCCAGAGGGTTATCAAGATAAGAATCATACAACAGTTCCCGTGCTGGGCACACGACTCCAGCAGGACAGTTCACAGAATAAATCACAGGTCTCCTATCCTCATAACTGACTCTGTAGGAGCCTAAAATACTCAAGGAGTCAACCATTAAGAGAGGGCACCCCACCTGGGGTTGCCGGGTGGATCAGGCCCGGAAGCCAGAGTGGGGGCTCTCAGGGCTGGAGGCTTTGAGTCTTTAAAGGTTTATTTGTTTCTTGTTTGCAAAGCTCAAAATGAGCCCAAATTGGCAACTGTAACTTTAAGTCAGATGAAAGGAAAGGGTCCATTACCTTGAAAATACGCCCGGAACCTAGGGCAGCATCCTACCTGCTGTTTTTCCTGTGGGGTTCCTGTAGCAAGGGGTGATGGGGGCATCCCCCTGCATTGCATCCCTTGTCTATCTTCCCTATTATGCTCGGCAGTAATACGTGCTTGGTGAATGGTCCCAGAGATAAAAGAATAAAGAAAAACAGTGAAGAATTTTCCGCCGGTCTAGGGGACATTCTACCCAATGGCGTCCTGGAGCCATTCTCCCAAGAAGGGGTTTCCATACTCAACCAAAGGTTAGAGTTTGGTACTTTCCTTGAACCGGAGTCCTGATTGGGACTTTCCCGCAGTTTGGAGTTTGGTCAGGAGCCATAGGGAGGGATCCCAATCCAGCCTTAGGAAAAGAAACCTGCCACAGGAGTCTTGGAGATTGGCGACCGTCCTAATGACTTAAGTGGTAGACCTGCGCCCATGTAAAATTTATATATTAGAGATAGGATTAGGAAGGAATGGGTTAATTCATTCTTCATCACCCTCAGGCTTAAGGTACTGATTCTCTTCAGGCTGAACACCATGGTTTGCCCCATAGAGTAGCGATGGACAGAAAAGGTGGATTCATACAGCTGTCCGAGAAGGTTCCCAATGAATAAGCGAATTTAGATGTATCCTTGAAAAAGAGAAAGGCACAAGGAAGAAAAGCGCACTTACCAGAACTTCAGTTCACAAGCTGATGAAGCAAGATCCCCGTATGCGCCTCCAGAAGGAATGATGTGGCCTCAGCAAGCTGGGGAGTTGAAAGAAAGATTTCTTGGACTCTCAAGGTCTGGTGGTAGTGCTCTTTTATTCAGAGAATAGCACAGGGACAGGACCCACAGGCAGTGAAGAGCTGCAAACATGGGTTGAGGGTAGGGCTAAATTTATAAGGCATAGGTATGTGAGTTATCTCTTTACAAGACAAAGGAAAGATTATGTAAAAAAGTCGTTAAAATGGTATCAGTGCAGGTGGGATGTGGTTATTGAGTGGTCCCATAACTTTGGATAGGAATCAGATTAGGATGTCCTGTGCTTCCCAGAGGATGATATAGATCGGTATGTAGGGCAGGACGCCTGGGCTTCTCTCCCTGGGGCAGCCTTGATCTGCATCAATGTATGTTAAACAGCATACTTGTGTTAAGAAAAAGAGCTCTGCATTTGAGTTCATTTTATCTTCCAACCTTAGAGTTTTGGACTCCTTATAACTCCCAATATATTACAAAAACCACTACATTGGATTTTCTTAGTCTTTCTCTTGTTATTAATATAGTATCAAGGAAAGGAGGAAAAAATAGGAAATTTCTAAATTTACTCTAGAATGATAAAAATTAAAGAGTGAAATCCATGTTTTAATTTTTATATTTTCCCCAATACTTAAAAATATATCTTTAGAAACTATTTTTTTGAATTTGAGATAATTTTCATAGTTTATCTAGAGTATTTATATAATATAATATAAATCCATTTTGTCAAGGCATACACATGCAAAAGCCCAAATATATTTAAAAGAAGAATTCAATAAGCCACCTGAGAGAAACCATTACAAATGTGAATTATGCCTGTGAAATAGGCTCAGATCCTTTTAGGGAACTTCTCATCTCTTGAATTCACCTGATGCGTGAGCCTACAGGGTCTTGGAGAAAATCCAGCCTGGAGTGAAACTGAGGAAGGCGGAACGAAGCAGGCAAAGCCAAGTGATGAGAGCTGTCACCAGATCCGCCATGGGATAGAACTGGCAGGTTTTGCTTGGCCATGGCCACAGGTGGAACATAATTTTGATGGCTTTATCTGCAATTCTCTCGAGCATTTTTTTCCACATCATGGAAATCTGGTTCAACTCAGTCTGACAGATGGATATTTGATTTGTAGAAATGTGGGCACCCCTGTCACTCAGAACTGAAAGAGACGTGGCCACCAGTCTTCCTGGAAACAGAAATACAAAGTCAGTAAGTTGTGACACAGGGACATCTGTTGCTGGGTTTCCTCTTCCTACCCCCAGGCCTGCACTGGACAAACCATAAAATATGCATTGCCCCCTGCAGCTAATCCCTTTACACTGGTTAAGCTTGACAAAGGATGGAAGAACCAGATGAGTGAGTTGTAGTAATAAATTCTGGATTTACTTAATTGCCTTTTAAATCATTCTATGTAACATATACATTGTGACTTAGCTCTGAGGGTCACTGTCACTGAGACATAACAGAGCCCTGGTTCTGTTCTCCAGCATCAACTGAAAGAGCTGATGTTCATGACAATGTTAGTTGACAGTTACTTTTGAGATATGTGCAGTTTTTATTCAGAATTTGAATTTTATTCAAAATTTAAAACTGAGAACGTTCAATCATGAGTATCACAAAATGCTATAGTTTTTCTTCTTCCCTGTTGCTCCATTTCCTTGTAAATTGTGTTATCCCTTTACATGTTTAAAAATGCAAGATCTAAAAAGGCTAATTAGAGAGATATGATGGCATCTTGGGTAATGAATTATCTTTCAAGAAAGTTCATTTTTAAGACAAATTTGGCTGTAGTTTTTAGACTAGCAATCTATGCAAATTGTGTGAGTGAAAAGTTTCTCCCCGTTTTATCTCTTGTCACCACCTATATGGCCATCCAGGATCTCACAACAGAAAACCAGCTCTGTGCTCAGCTTTTGCCGAAGGCCTGGGAGAGCCTGCAGCTGCGGGCACTCTCTGCCTGGGCGTCCCTCCCCACACGTCCCCAAGGTTGGTCCCTCCTTTGATTCAAGGTTCTGCTCAAAAGTTACTTTACCGAGACTTCCTTGCCACACCGGCTTCCACTGCCTCACTTTCTGTCCCCCTCTGTTTTATTTCTCTTCACAACGTCACTATTGATTCCTTTATTTGTATATTGTCTGCCTCCCCTACTGGAATCCAAGCTGCATCAGAGGGGGCGCTTCGTCTGTTTTTCTCTGCTGTAGGACAGTACTTACAATTATGCCCGACATATAGTCTTCTTGAAATAAACGTTTGTTGAATTGGTGAAGATGAATTGGCCTCAGGGAAAACAAATAAATAAATCTGGCCCCCTACCAAACTTCCTCCTTTATAATCCTCCCTTTGTGACTTCTCTGTTCTTATTTTTTCTTACTCTATTTTCAGTCAAACCAGGGAGGGTTCCAATATCTATCCTCGTTTTAGATTCTCCCTCTAGTCTCTCTCTCTGTCTTTATAGGGGAAGATACGCTCAAGGCAGGCTCAATGCGGCTGCTGTGTATCCACTGCTGGTTGTCAGTGATGATGACTCTAGGTTGATAATGGAACTGACAGCACTGATCAGAGGGCCAGTGTCCAGCTGCTTCCTTAGACCTCCCAGAACTCACCCATCTACCTCCTGACCACCTGCTTTTCCAAGGCCAGATCAGAAAAGCGCCTCTGACCCAGATGACAGTAGAAACCTGGGAGACACTTGGCTGAGATGGACGCGTGGAAGGCTGTGGACGAAGCCATGGGGAAAATCGTCCCAAACGTGGTTATGTGTGCGATTCAACCTTGTCTGTCCTCCATATAGACAACAAAAGACTCACTTGTCAAGCCATGCTGTGACAGGCGTCCCACATGTAAAGCAGAGGAGGATGGGCATGGATGTTAGCTCAGGGCCAGTCTTCCTCAGCAAAAAAGAGGAGGATTGGCTGCAGATTTTAGCTCAGCGCTAATCTTCCTCAAAAAAAAATAGTAAACGCTTGGGACTGGCCTGGTGGTGTAGTGGTTAAGTTCACACACTGCTTTGGTGGCCCAGGTTTTCAGGTTCAGATCCTGGGTGCAGACCTACGCACTGCTCATCAAGCCATACTGTGGTGGCAACCCACATACAAAATAGAGGAAGATTGGCATAGATGTTATCTCAGGGCCAATCTTCCTCACCAAAAAAAAAAGTAAATGCTTATGAAATCAAGGAGGCGTCTAATCAAAAGACACAAATATTTCACTTCAGAGAGAAGCACAATCACCTCCAAGTAACCAGAAAGCAACAAACGTGCTCCAAAAATGCAAATGAGATAGTAAGTTAACAAAAGCCACAGCAATAAGATTGGGAGCCGGGAACAGCAGCAACAGAAAGAAATCGTTATCAGTGAAAACAGCTAGAACACACATGAAACTGACCCTTTTTGAGCTGTGGCCCTGACCTTCCTCTACGCCAGGGAGCCTGCAGGTGGGAGGCAGCCACCCGACTTCAATAAATAGATCCAGACATCTATCAATTCCGCCTATTGCCTAACTGCTTCCACAGAAGAATCAGAATACCCAACACTTTCTCTGTTTAAATAGAGGAAACTAGAAGAGAGAAAAAAGGAGGGCAGAAAAAATGAAGCCAGACGTGAGGTTCGTACATGAAATTCGTGCAATAAGGTCTGGTGAATTTAACCTGGATGGACCACGATTTCGCCTCTAAAAGCTCTCTAGAAGCCAAGCAAAGTGGGAAACATAATAAATTATGTGATTTAATTGTCTGCCAGATAAAATTGAACTGGTTGCTCAGTACTTTTCCAGGTACTCAGAAAAATATTTCCCATAAATGGAACTTGTGTAATGTTACAAATAATGTTCTTTCAAAAACAGATTTTATAGTAAACATAAGACAGTTTACAGAGAGACATTTTTTATAATATGCTAAAGATATGCTGACTCATTAAAAGGAAACCTGCAAGTAATCCAAATAAGGGTCTTCCCTGGACAATTTAACACCATGAGTTGAATGTATTAGATGGTATATTATTTTCTGCAGAGACTTTGGTAATATTAAGGAGCCTGTACCTCACAGTGCATCCCTGGAGAAGTTTCAGAAATGCAGGTATTCCATACTGCTGGATATGTGCACACCTTTACACTTTAACATTCAGTCACACTGTGGGCAAATTTGACTTTTTTTTTTTTTTTTTTTTGCTGAGGAAGATTCACCCTGAGCTGACGTCTATTGTCAATCTTCCTCTTTTTGCCTGAGGAAGACTCACCCTGAGCTAAGACCTGTGCCAATCTTCCTTTATTTGGTATGTGGGCTGCCACAGCACGTTGGCTGACGAGTGGTGTAGGTCCGCGCCTGGGAACGGAACCCAGGCTGCCAAAGCAGAGCTCAGGGAAGTTAACCACTAGTCCCCTGGCATCAGCCCTTGACAACTGCTTGTTAATGTCAAGGATGCTAATGAGGAAACAGGCCTTATTAGCCATCCTTTTTTTGTGTCATACTTTATTTGAACTTGTAAAACAAATGGGATTTGCGAAAAGTGACAATTATATATTAAAGATAAACCATTTGCTGACATTACTGAACAGTTAAAACAAAGCTGACACATAATTATAAGCATATCAGACAAGTAGAGGTTTAATTTGAATCCTAAGCCTACTTCACAAGGAGGATTTGTAAATACTGTCAAGCCGTAGATAAGTATGTCAACATGTCGCTCTGCTCTTTGACAACTGTCTGCTCTCCTTTTCTGCTGAATCTGTGTGTGTGTCCCCAGAGAGCTGGGAGTCCTCCGCACTCACTCACTAGCCAGTGACGTGTCCCCAGGGCCCTGTAGTTTGCGAGGCGAGTCCAGAGAAGCCGTGCCTCCTTCTCTGGGCTTTCGTCCTCTCCTCTCCCTCTGCTGGGACGGCTGCACGTTCTGGACGCTGCGACGCGGTCTGCTGAGGCTGCTGCTCTCTCTTGAGCGTCTTTCCACACACGTGGTCTCTGTCCTGCTGCCCTTGCTTCCGTTGCCCCCCTGGGGCCCGCCCTGCACTCGTGCCTCCCGTCCTGTGGCCAGGTGCCCCCAGGGGGCGAGTCACACGTGTTGTCCCGCTCGGTGGCCGATCTGCCCTCACAGCTCTCCCGCTTCGGGCTCAGACCTCTTCCAGGCCTTGCATCGCGGGGCTTCTGCACCTCGGGGGCTCGTGTTCACGGGAAGAAGCCTCTGAATTCTTAGTGAGAGCCCCGGGAAGACAGCCGCCTTGGCCCTGGGAATCCAGACGGCTCTCCACACGATACTTCCTTCTCCCTCCGTTTGAAGTGCTCGCGTCACAGCTGCGAGAGGGGATCAAAGTGGGTCTCTGTCCCCGGGGCTGGGGCAGACATCAGAAAAACTTCGATATTTAACATCGACTTGATGTGTTCCACACGCAGTTTCCAGTTTTAAGAAGTGAACGTTCAAAAACACACAGAGGGGTAGAAATGCTTTACGGGGCATTCTCTCAAGGTGGCATCGATTTACCGTCCACCAGCCCAGAGAGTGAATTGCCGTCAGCAATAGCGGACTCAGGAAAAGGCACGCTCCTGAGACCACCTGAGAAGCCTTTTTCCCCCTAATGACCACAAGAACAAATTTCGTGATCTCTGAAACTTCTCCCTCCGTCGATACTGGTAGAACTATTTCTGTTTTAAGAAGAAGGCAATCTTTGAAAGAAATACCTTCATTAAACAACATGAAAAAAAGCAAGTTAATATGATATCCTCTCACGTGTAGAGGAAAAGGTTGGCCTGTTTTTACTCTCACTGTTGTTCACCTGTTGGCCGACCACCGCTCAGGAGACTGTACTGCTGCGTGCCGTCAGAGAGGAGAAGAAATTGGATCACTTTCTCCCATTATTTCGCTTCTGAGCGGAGTTCTCAAGAGGGCAGGCGCTCCTTGAGAGCCAGTCAGGCAAGTCTGGACGGCGCCTTCTCGTGTCCAGATCACACGGTGCTAGCAGTGTACTGAGAGAAAATTGTTCTGGGATCTGAGCTCCATGGACTGGGAAATTAACCACAGGCCCCAAAAGTGACTGGCACCCAGGGAGCAGCTCACGTGCTCGGAAGAGCTGGAGCCTATACTCAGGGTGAGGTCTGCAAACGATCCAGAGAAGTATGGCACCATCACTCCAGCAAAACACTGAAACCTGCACAAAGAGACAATTCAACTCATTATTTTCTTTGATAAACAACATCAGTAATTGGTAGATATGGTAAAAAGCATAGGTAAAGGATGGACTTTTTAAAAAAGAAATTATGATTAACGATAGCTAACATGTATGATGCTTTTTCTTGTAAGTGCTTTACTAATACTAATTTAGTCCTTTAGTGATGTTGGTGCATCACTATTATCCCCATTTTAAAGATGAGGAGAGCTGGGGCTGGCCCAGGGGCATAGTGGTTAAGTCCGCATGCTGCCTCAGGGGTTCACAGATTCGGATCCCGGGTGTGGACCAACATACCACTCATCAAGTCATGCTGTGGCAGCATCCCACATACAAAACAGAGGAAAATTGGCATAGATGTTAGCTCAGCAACAATCTTCCTCAAGCAAAAAGAGGAAGATTGGTAGCAAGTGTTAGCTCAGGGCCAATCTTCCTCACCAAAAAAAAAGGAGAGCAAGGTAGAGAAAGGCTAAGTAAATTGTCTAGTAAATCTTGTCCTCAGATACACTGGTAGTGAACGGCAAAGTTAGATTTGAACTTGACAAGCTGGGTCCAGAATCTGTGCTCTTAATTACTACACTATAATTCTTACTTAAAATCAGAAATACAGCCTGATGGGCATAAACTGCACAAGATCCTGAACGAATTGTGGTTCTAATATATTTCGATGTTTACAGAGTTAGGGAGTATCAGTCATTAATATAAATAATAGTCTAGTTTCTTGAGCACCTGCTCTGGGTGCTCATTTTGCACACATTTTGGGACCATTTTGCATACATTCCTTCTAACAATAATCTTTCAAAGCAATTAGGAAACAACTTTAGAGAAGTTGAATTGTTTGCTTAATTTTCATAGTCAGTAAAGTGGCATCACTTGGATTTAAAGCTAGGTCTCTCTGCGGTCAAGGATCACATATGTTCTATGCTGGGACCCCTCTCACCTTAAGACTATTTTGGAGGCCAGTCCAGTGGTGCAGTGGTTAAGTTCATATGCTCTGCTTCGGTGGCCCAGGGTTTGCAAGTTTGGATCCTGGGCGCAGACCTATGCACCACTCATCAAGACATGCTGAGGTGGCATCCCATATAGGGAGAATTAAAAGAACTTACAACTAGGATACAGAACTATTTACTGGGGCTTTGGGGAGAAAAAAAAAACAGGAAGATTGGCAACAGAGCTTAGCTCAGGGCCACTCTTCCTCACCAAAAAAAAAAAAAAGAGAGAGAGAGAGATGAAGAAGAAGAAGAAAAGAGAATTAAGCTTAAGAAAAAAAGATTATTTGATAAAAGAATAAGTATCTAAGTCTTAGTAGACTGCCACCAATATATGTTTGTCAAGCAGGTTTGGAAATAAATATGATGTAACAAGAAGAAGGAAGAGAGTGAAAACAAGATGAAGATTTTAGTTTAAGTTGCATTAACCTTTAGTCAGCATGGACCAAAGCATGGATAAATAGAAGTTGACCCACCACTCCGATTTTAGCTAATGCCATATTTCTTTAAGAATAACTTCCAGATGCTGGCTTGAGTGTCCATTCTGCTATTTCTGGCAAATTCTTTTGCATTTTGCCAGCCTGAGAGAGAAGAATCTATTAATCAGTGCCAGCTATGATTTGTTCTCCAGCATAAAAGCACAGGACTTTTTCTTGGAATGCTTTTAGTTATAACCATCTTTTTCTCCATTTCTGCCTACAATGATGCACATTCTTATTTCTACCACGAGCTGTGTCAGAGTTTAGTGCTTGTCTGTTAATTCAGTGAATTAATTATCATGAATCAGTAAATGGCATACTCCTTAGAGAACACAAGTGGTTCTTCTAGGGCAGTGGTCCTCAAACTTTGGTATGTATTAGAATTACCTGGAGCGTTAATGAAGAACACAGATGCTAGGCTTATTGAAGTAACATTCTTTGCATTTTTACAAGTTACAAGTGATTTTGATACCAAGCAAACTTTGAGAACACTGTTCTGTGGTTCATGTCAGCTTTGCCTCTTTCTGCTTCTCAAAGGTGAGTCATTGAAGCTTCCCAAATTCTTGTCTCCTGTCTCTACTCAGTTCTCGAACTGAAGCAACAGAGTTTAATAGAAGTTGTCCTTGTGGATCCAAATGGCCTCTAAGCAGCTTCTGAGTCACAACTTCTCCCTGTCCATATGCCCAGACCCCAAAGCCGGAACTTGGGCTCTTATCTCCTAGTACTCCTCAGACACCTGTACCTGGGGGCCCCTCTTCATGGTGTCAGCTCTGTGACCAGAGTCACTCCTTGTTCTGGCCAGTCCGCCTGCTTGAGTCCTGAAAAATATCCACTGAAATTTATTTCCATATAAATACCTCAGGCAAGGTGCCCAGCCCACTTGCTTTCTGAGCACCTCTCAACACTGCTCTCAAATTTTATTTGGTGTTCAGGCAGCCTCTAAGATGGCCCCAATAGTTTTTCCTCCTAGAATTCACACTTTGGGCATTCTTTCACGTTGAGTGTTGGCTGGACTTGTTGATTTGCTTCTGGTGAACAGAAAATGGCAGAAGCGATAGGATGCCATTTCTGAGACGTAGTTCTGAGAAGACTGTGGCTTCCGTCTTGGCAATGCTTCTCTCCCCATCTCTCTCTTGGATCACTCACCCTGGAAGTGTACAGCTGCCATGTCATGAGGCAGCCTGTGGAAAGTCCCACCGGGGTAGGGACCAACTGCCATAAAACAAGTTATTGGAAGAAATATGATAAGCCTTGTGTGAGGATAAAAATCCCGTTGGACGATCTGAGCCAGGAATCAGTGTTAAGGGGCTCACTGAGAAGGGCTCACCTCTAGTTCTCGTTCCGTGAAAGGAGCTATCCAAAAGAACAAACCATACTACATGCATGTCAACTGCCCATGAAACAAAGACTTGGAAGAAATAGGATAAACCTTATGTTAGCATAAAAGTCTGTTCTGTGTATCTGCTGAGACTCTCCTGGCTTGTTCTAAAATATATATAGCCAACTTCCTGATTTTATACAAAGCGCTTCCTTAGTTAAGAGCAAGGACAGAGAACAAGAAGAGTGAAGCACGTCTTCTTAGGGGTAACTGAAGTTCGTTTGGCACTCATGTCCTGGAACGAGAGAGCCACATAAAAACCGTGACCACACAGAAAGGTCTGTAGAATAAAAATAAAGTATAGCATATTGGAAATTATAATTGAGCTACAAATTTAACAGCAGGAAAAGAAGTTCCAAAGCTGTGATGATATTGCACAGAACCCAATTTGTGGTTAATTCTAAGAAAAATATCCTAACGTTTTTCATGTGTAACCAACTTTTTAATCAAGTAATGTAATCTCTAAACCCAAAAACTTTGCCAGTTTTAGACTAACATATTTTAAATATAATTTTAATTTATTTTTTACTTTTTTACAAGTTTCATTTATTTCTAAAATGTCTTTTTCTAACTTTCAGATATTTAGCAATTAGTCTTTTTCTATACCAATCAAAATTGTATCATTTTTTCCTATGTTAGTAACAGGCAATTCCCCATTTCCTGACTGAACGCATGTGTCTTTTTGAGAACAGAATGAAATAAAGTTTCCTTCTAGGTCCTCCTCGCCTCTGCCTAGCAACATGCCTTGACTACCCGTTGACTCCAATACTACAAATGGATCCAACGGGAAAGTCGTGACAAAATCCTTTTTGAGTCAGTGAACAGCTACAAGGAAGCCAGTGCTGTGCTTTTGCAAGCTGCTTTACCTTAGTCCACAGGGCACTGCGTAGCCCCCACAAGGTCACCACTCTTAACATTTGGTTTAGAAACTCACAGTCTCTTCTACATTCACAGACTGGCTTCAAATTGATACAAATGAGAGGATATTGTAAACACTGGTTTGTAATTTGCTTTGCGCCCTTTAAAATATACATGTCAGTTCTTCTCATGTCATAACATGTGGTATTTTATTATCTTGATGTTTTATTACTTATTTCCTGCAATTGAAGATTTAGGTTGTTCATAATATTTCAATACAATTGACTCCTGTGAATAGTTTAATGGATAGATTTTTGTGCATATCCCAGATTATTTCTTTAAAATAAGTTCCTAGAAGTGGAATTGATAAACCAAAGGCAGGAATACCTCTAAGGCATTGACACGTACCGTGAATGACCTTCCAGGAAGATTCTCGGCACTTCACGTTGCCGTCAGCAGTCTAGAAGGGCACCATTTCCTCCTCCACTTACTAGCGGTGTTTTGTTGTTGATGCTGTAAGATGGTTTGTTTGTTTTGATTTTTGCCTAATTTTATGGTCACAAATGTAATCTAATTGCTATTTATAAGCATTTGTTGGATTATCTGTGATTCTGAACACTTAAAAATTATAAATATCATTTTCACTGGCTTCACAATATTCCATTCTAGGGAGTACCAAAAGTACTCTATCTTTCCCCATTTTTTGCTTTCAGATTCACTCTAAAGAATCCCTTTAATAATATTGCAAATAACATTTTCGCATGTAACTGTAATTTATCTTTTTTTTATCCTCAGGTGGATTCTTATGAGAAATTAGTAGAAGAAAGAATATTAATAATGTGCTTTTCAGAAAGCCTTTACTAATTTATCAGCATAAGATAGCATTTTGAATGGGTTAAATTGTGTCCCCCAAAAAGATATGTTGGAGTCTTAGCTCCTGGAACCTATGAATGTGATCTTATTTGAAACTAGGGTTAGGTGTTATAAAGTTGAGATGAGGGCATACAAAATTAGGGGGGGACCCTAATTCCATATGATCTGTATCTTTATAAGAAGAGGAGAAAAGACACAGACACAGAGGAAAGAGGGCCGTGTGAAGACCAAGACAGAGACTGAGCTAGACCGCCACAAGCCAGGGAGGCCGGGGCTGCCAGAGCTGGAGGAGACGGAAAAGGATTCTGCCTTCAAGGGATAACAGCCCTATCAACACTTTGAGCTCAGACTTCTACCCCAGAGCCCTGAGAGAGTACGTGGATGTTGTCTTCAGCCACTCCATGTGTGGTGCTCAGTTATGGCCTCCCTGGGAAACCAACACAGCATTATTCTCTAAATACCTGCTAATTTAAAAGACTAGTATTTACCTCTTCTGATTTTCAAAAATATCTGCTAATTTAAAATGTTGGAATGGTTATTAACTGTTCTGATTTTTCATAAATTAAAAAATTTGTGATATGCATTAGACACTTATGTCCTCTTTTCTGAATCATCTCTCAATATTTTTATACTTTTTCTCTTGTTTCTTATAACTTTAGTGTTCTTTTTAGTCAACATATTAAGATTATCATTTGTTGTCTGTCACATTTATTACAGATGTTTCCCTCTAGTTTGTGGTTTGCTATATAACTCACTGCCTAAATGTCTAAAATAAACAGGAATCATTTTATAATGTTTATAAAATATCTTTACTTCATAAAAATAGGTTGTCACATTACAACCAACAACTACAAAAAAAGGGAAATTATTTCTTGCTTTCCCTTATTTGATGATTCTGGCATGAGATTCTCTAGAAGATTATATCTAAATTATATCAAAAGTCTAAAAAGAACAGCCTTTTAGGGGGAGGAAAGAGGATGAAAGGACTGGATATGTAGTTTTATTCTTATGAAAGGCAGGTAAGGGAGAGGGGATATTTTTTCTCATCATTGACCACCGCATCTATAGCAAGAATATTTATTACTCTCAGATGAGTAATTTGGGGGCTAACTTTCATTAAACATAGCAGAATAGGAAGTTGTGTGATTATAAACAAGGTCAAGAAAAATGAACACTTATTTTTAAGAAAGAAATAACATTTATTTTTATTTCTTAGAAGGAAGGAGGGATGGGAGGGAGGGAGAGAGGAAAGAGAGTGAGAAAAAAGCTCTGGAAAACTTAGAGAAACAAAAGCAATCAGAATATTTTCAGATAACAAAATAATGGTGTCTTGTGATGCAGGTAAGTCATGCAAGATGTGCAGGAGTTATGATTCTGTCAGAATCCCCTCTCCAGGATAGAAGCAAGAGGCCATGATGATAATCACTGTGGGAACCTCTCGGATGAGGATTTATCTCCAAGAATAGCAATAAAAGGCTGACAAGTACCATTTAATTATGATGGAGTAGGTCTTGAATGACTGTAAATCTACCGCTGGGTCTGTATGAAAATTAAGATGCAGGAGTATATGTTTTAATTTATAGGATTCTGCTTTGGACTGCTTATAAATCAAAAGACCAGCAGAAATTTCAAGGACAAAACACATGCTCTGATCATTTTCTGAGGCCTTCCTGGGTGGGTCAGCTGTTTTCTTTGATTCTATAGAGTCAGTGAGCCAGAATTCTCCTGCTGACCTTTTTCTGTGCCTTGTTATGTCCATATTCACAAGGCCTAATGAATAGACAGAGTGCAACGACGTGGTGCAGACTCCCGAGATCTAATCGTGATATCTGGGAACAGGGAATTGAACAGAATCTTGTGAACCTACTTAATAAATAGACCTAAACGTGTAAAATAATTCATAAGCATTGTATGAGCTTGTTTAGTTATCGATAACCACACAGTTATCCATTCAGAATTATTTATTTAATCCTTACAATTATTAGAAGTAAATTTTATTATGCTCTTCTTTTTTAACCAATGAAAACTGATTTTCCTTGATGTGGGGAAAACAAAAAACTGATAAATGATTTGTTCTCCCCCTTATCGAAGGAAAACATTAATATACAAATCCAGTTATGACTAATGATTTTTCTTACATTACATTTGAGATAAATTGTTTGAATATGCATATTATCATGTTTCAGTTTGGGTAAATATTATGAAAATGGTTGCCCAGTCCTAATTCTTTTTCTCATTCTACCCAAATCTTTAAATAGCCTTCTACAATAATGAAATAACCATGTGTGATGATAACAAAGACTAGAGGCTATATGACGCAGGAGTTTAGAGAGAGCCTACATGATACAAGCGGGCCTGGCAGACTTGAGATATGCATAGGACTCAAGTTGGGGTGGCTGCCTGGTTCCCAAGAAATCAAGGATTTAATCTTTCCTCCCAGGTCCCCTCACCGCTGTGCTCTGATACAATGTAATCCTAAATTTCTGACCACAGTGATTAAGGCAGCAGTGCTAACCAGGGGACAATTTTGTTCACCAGGAGATGTTTGGTAATTTTAGAGACACTTTTGGTTACACAACTTGTGGTGAGGAGAGGTGCTCCTGGCACCGGGTGGGTAGAGGTTGGGCTGCTGCTAACCCTCCCGGATGTCCATACACAGACTCTGGTCTAAGGACAAATCAAGCGAGGTCACTCAGAGCTCTGCCTTAAGGGTTTTGATTTTGGTTTTTTTGCTTTGTTTTGTTTTGTTTTGTTTTTTTAAAGATTGGCACCTGAGCTAACATCTGTTGCCAATCCTTTTTTCTTCTTCTTTTTCCCAAAGCCCCCCAGCACATAGTTGTATATTCTAGTTGTAGGTCATTCTGATTGTTCTGTAGGGGATGCCATCTCAGCGTGTGTTGATGAGCTGTGCTAGGTCCGCGCCCAGGATCCGAACCCGCGAACCCTGGGCCACCGAAGCAGAGCATGCACACTTAACCACTTGGCCATAGGCCAGCCCTTGATTTTGTTTTTTAAATTTTAAAGATGGGAGACTGAAACATGCAGTTTCCCTGCATGACAAAGCTTGGAGAATGGAGTCTGGAAACTGCTTAATGGAGGCAACAGCAGGTGAGGCTGAAGGCACCACACAAAAGCAGCAGAGCTGGAAGCAGAAATGGCAGAGCCCTGGGGGCTCCCGTCCATCCTTGCTTGCACTGCCCCCATTTACAGCGCAGCTTTTCCCAGTTAGGTTAACCAAACGCGTATGCATTTTCTAAATCTGGCGTTTAAAGTATAACACTCTTCTTTATAACCTGTTCCCAGTGTACAGAGAGGCTAGGGCGAGGCACCCACCCCAAAGTCACACCATCCAGAGTGGACTTGTGTGCACCCTGCTCATTCTCAGTGGTGAAAGCTCTCACGCCGACTGGCCAGGGGCCTCCGAGCTTTTCTCTTCCATGGCCTAGTCTTGTGTGGTGCAAGGCTGCATCAGAGGGCAGGCTGAGGCCTGGTCAGGCTGCAGCAGTCATTTATGAAGGTCATGTGTATGAGTTATGCTCTCTCAAGCTGGCTCCAGAACCTCATAGTCATAGGTCACATTTTGTAACTCCTAAAAATGAGTGCCTTTGGTTCCAGCCCTGCCACTTCTGGGATGCAAGGTGATCCCAGAAGAGTTCAATCTGGACCCAGAATCCCCCCAACGCTTCTTCCTCTTCTGACTTGGTGCTGGGACCAGACCACAGGTCCCATCTCCCTCAGCCTTCCTGATGTATTTGTGTGTCTTAAGGGGCAGGGGCGCAGCTTAAGGAGGATGACCTCCAGATTCCTCAGGCAAATGGGATGGCTCATCCCCAGGACTCTGAATACCTGATTCCATGCTGTTTTGCTAAGACAAACAGAAGACCCTGGCCACACTTTCACTCTGGGACAAGCTCGCCTGGTCTAGATGGGCGTAATTAATAAGGGCAACAATTATCTGCTCAAAGGTGCGGGATCCGTGCTCATGCTGAGGGCAGCTTCGTTGCCTGAAGAAGAGAAAACCAGTTGCTTTCTGGTAGGACATCCCTTTGAAAAGATGCTCTCACAATAAAAGTCCAATACATACTATTTCACATCGCACACTTGAAGATAACTTATTAAACAACCCTCTCAACTACTCTTTACTCTAATTTTGCTTTTATCAATTTTGTAACGCAGAAAGAATCTTTTTAATAGTGTGTTTAAAATAGTATAAAGTCACACTGCTGGTCCTGGAGATTTGTGCCTGAGAGAGAGCAATACTCCAGCAAAAGGTAGCTCATTCCCCTGGTACCATCTCCTCTATCCATCCTTTCCTCCCTTCTCTCTCCTTTCCCCCATCCCTCAACCTTCCTTTCCAAATGATAATCCTCATGAACAGAGTTATACAACAAGTCCATCTGCTCTCCTGAAGTCATTTCCTTTTAGAATTCTCCTAACAAAATTAAATGAAAATCTTCAATATTTCCAGATTAATTGGGCTTATGTGCAATTAAAATAAAAGCTCCCATTAGCTGTCAATGAATAAGGAGTTATAATTTTCCTTGTCTAGTTTCTAGCACTTTCCCTACTCCAAAAGAAAAAATAGAAAATGACAGGAGAAGATTTAATTTCACCTCAGCCTCCCTCACTTCTCTGTGTGGCTTTTTTTCCCTATAATTACCTTCATTTTATTTTTTCTAACTACCATTATAGGTGTTAAGTTAACGTTATAGTTAAATTCTCACTTCTTCAGTAAAGTGCACTGCTCTTGAAAATTCTTTGGTATGGCAGGAACCTTCAAACTCAAGTCCATGGGTGGCAAGAAAATTCTCTATACCATAAGTCCCTTTTATCTGAAAAAAATGTTTTTTGAATTTAGCTCATTAGGTTAATAAGCCCTGTATTTTCATTCAACAGATATAAAAAATGTTAATATGAAAGCATTGTTGAATAGCTTCTAAGACAGGGCAAATTTTCCAATACACAGAGTTATTTCCATCTTTGACAAATGGAAATTTCGTGAGAAAAACTATTGCTTTATATGTTCCCTTTCTTAATCCATATCCACAGGGATTCAGTTCCTGTGGGAGTTAAAGGTCAAACTATTGACCTCTAAAGTGTGCTCGAGAGCTAGAAGTCCATGGTGGCCCTCAGCCACGTGGTTCTGGAATTGATAATGTCAACAACACTCATGGTGATAAAGTTTCTTGCCTCAGTTTCCTTATGCACGAGAAGATAGAACATGCAGCATTTTTTAAAAATAAGAATCAAACCTTCAACAGTATCCCCTCTTTGGTCTCCATATATACACATATAAGGCTTCAGAGCTATCTACATATACAACACATAATTTTTTTCTAACATTATCATATAGTCTTCAACCCTAAATGTTTTTACAGCATCACTCTTCTTCCATCAAAGTCCATTTTAACTTTCCTGATCTGGGCTGTAAATCTTTTTCCATATCCACAGACTATCTCATGTTCTAATGCAGAAGACTAACATTAAACAAAAGCCAAAAGTAGATTCTAATAAATTATGCAAGAGATAGTAAATTAGAATGAGGTGGACAGGGTCAATCTCACATCTAACTGGGCGATCATCCATGGGTCTGCCCCTTCCCCCTGGCAGCCTCCTTTTTCTCCGAGTCTTTGTACCTTTTTGCTACCTCCTGGCTTCCTGGGGCCAGAGAGGTCTCAAAAGTGTTGACCACCAATCACTGAAGGAGAATAAAGGACCCTGAGATCTGCCTACCACACATGTTCTCAGTTTTCAGGAGAAACAAGAAGGATAAAATAAAGAAGTTACAATCAACTTGTTCCTAGTAACTTATTTCAATGTGTTTTTTGGTTTATTTACTTAATAATTTCTTAATTTGGGGCTTACACACATGATTTTATTTTGTGAACAATATCCTATAAAAAATAACTTTTTAAAAATTTTTAAATAACTCAAGAATTTTATTTTGGTTATCTTTAGAGTATATTTTAAGTTAAGTGGCTTAAATCAATAGAGAGGTAAAGAGATGATGTATATACCTTCCTTAGCAGCAGTTATATGAATGATTCCTATTTCAACTACAGTGTCTTAAATTTTAATCACTATAAAGCCAAAAATAGGCAGTTCCCTCTATTGTTATACAGACAACAATCCACAATAAACCAAACTGATAATGAATAAGCTGAGCTCATGGTAACTTACCCACACACACACAAGACTAGCAGACATTAAGGATCCTAACCAACTGGAGATCAAGATGATTCAGGAAACAACGTCTACTTCCAGAAAACTGGCATTTCCAACCATCTGTGAGTATCTGTGGTAGGAACTTGGCAAAATAGCTTGGAAATCTTACCTCTCAAACTAGTCATTCTCCTCAGGAGCTGAACGTCTCCCTTCATTGTCCTGAAGAGTAAATACATTGCCCTTAGTACAAGCAAATAAAATTCTACAGATTTTCTCTTTATTGGCCTGTGTGAATCGAATAAAAGACTTAGAACATAGGAGTCAAGGACAATATTTTGAGAATCAAAGATCCGAAGCCCTCACATTGGTCCATTCCACTTGTGCTTTATGAACATGTTTTGGCTCCTTCTCTAAATCAAACTTATCTGTCCTATGAGTCAATTCTTTAAAATTCAACTCTTTTTGTGTAAAAAATAAATTCTGCTGACAGGCTATTAATCACTGGGTTGTCATATTACCCCTCCCAGGGGATAGCTACATGAGGGACACATAACTTCTAGGACATTATTTTCTTGGAGGAGACTTCAGTGCTATAACCAAAAGTAACAGATTCAATAGTGGGATTTTAGGAATAAGGATATGGTGGTATAAAAATATTTTTGTTGAAGAAACTTTCTTTCTCCTTAAATTACCTTATATAGATTGTAAGTTACGCTATACTTATTTCTTGGCTTGGTCACAACCTCAATATGATAATACATAATAGGTGTCTGATATCTTCGTAAAAGGAAATTAATACAGATATACTTTTTGGAGGAGGATGCTTATATCTAAATTTATTTAGCAGTTATTTTATAGATTCCAATTTACTGTTAGTATCTTTCTTCTTGATTTAAAAGCAACTAAATCTGAAGTTGACATGCTTTCATTTTATTCTAGACAGAGTATATGGAACAAAATTCTTGGGATTAAATCTCAGCTCTTTTCTTTTTGGCTTTTGGGCTAAAAAAGGTTGTTGACCTTGAACTCTGCAGTGTTCTCTTTTCATGAAAAAAAACCATACAACTTTTAAAATTGTAAAAATTAATATGAGATTCTGTATGTGAATACATTTATAAACAATGAAGACCATAGTCATTATTTTTCTTACTATAATCAAGAGTTCAATATTATGTCCAGCACACCATTAATCTGTTTTCTTGTTGTTTCTGTGACTATTATTTCATTATTAAGAAAAAATTGACATTCCCTAATAAGCTCCTTTCTTTTCTTTTCATAAATTTTTTAATTAAATTTTTATTTTGAGATAATTATCGCATTAGAGAGATCCTGTGTACCATTTACCCAGTTTCCCCAGTGGTGCATCTTGCAACACAATAGCACAGCATTACAACGGGTATTTGTACTACTTATGTGTGTGTGTGTGTGTGTGTATTTAGTTCTATACAATTTTCTCACATCTGTATCATCATGTATTCACCACCACATTGGAGATATGGAACAATCCATTGCCACACGGATCCCTCCTGTTGTCCTTTCGTAATCGTATCCACCTGCTGCCTCACCCACACCCTTGCCTTCCTGGTCCTACCCTCTGGTAACCACTAATCTGTTCTTCATTTATAAAACGTTGTCTGTTTAAGAACTGTCATATAAATGGAATCATACATTATGAAACATCCAAATTTTGCTTTTTGCACTCAGCATTATTCCTTGAACATTCATTCAAGTTGTTGTGTGCACCACTTTATCATTTCTTTTTATTGCTGAGTAGTATTTCATTCTATGGATGTACCACAGTTTGTTTAACCATTCACCCATTAAAAGAAATCTGTTTGTTTCCAATTAGGGGTATTATGAATAAAGTGTCTCTGAACATTTGTGTATTCACTTTGGTCTGAACATAAGTTTTTATTTCTCTGATAAATGGCTAAGAATGCACTGGCTAAGCTGTATGGTAATCGCATATTTAGTTTTACAAGAAAAGGACAAAATATTTTCCAGGGTGATCCTACCACTTTGTATCCACACATGTATAAGTGGAAAGATATGACCAGCGTCCGCACCAGCATTTGGCATTGCCATTATTTTTATTTTGTTTCAGCCATTGCCACACACACACACACACACACACCCCCACGCCACACTTATTTGCTCATATATATATACATACATATACATATATATTCATTTATTTTAGCCGCTCTGAGAAGTATGTAGTGATATCAATTTGTGGTTTTAATTTGCATTTTCCTAATGGCTAATGATACTGAACATCTTTTTATGTGTTTATTTGCCATTCATATATCTTATTCAGGAAATGTCTGTTCATTGATTTTGCCTGTTTTCTAACGGGATTATGTTTTAGGGGTTTTTTTTCCAAAAAGGAATGTTTTATTTTTATTTTTTATTGAGATATAATTGACATATAACATTACATTAGGTTCAGATGTACAGCATAATGATTCGATATTTGTGTATACTGCAAAATAATGACCACAGTAAGTCTAGTTAACATCTGTTTGTTAACTTTGTTTTTCACTGCTGAGGTTGGAGAACTCTTTGTATATTCTACATACTAGTCCTTTGTCAGGTATGTGATTTACAATTATTTTTCACTGTTGTGCTTGTCTTTTCATCTTTTTAATAGTGTCTTTGGCAGGGCAAAAGGCTTTCATTTTGGTGAGGGCCAGCATACCAAACTTTTCTTTTATGGCTCATGCTTAAATATCAAGTATAAGACCACTCTGCCTAGCTCTTGATCCCAAAGATGCCCATCCATTTTTTTTTCTAAAAGTTTTAGTGTTTTCAGTTTTACGTTTAAGTCCATGGTCCATTTTGATTTGATTTTTGGTATAAGCTGTGAGTTTTAGGTCAATGCTCATTTCTTTGCCTATAGAAGGTCAATTATTGCAGCCCCATTTGTTGAGAAGACTCTCCTTCCTCCATTGAAATGTTTTGCACCTTTGCCAAAAATCAGTTTAGTATATATTTGTGGGTCTATTTCAAGGTTCTCTATTCTTTTCATAGATCTATGTGTTTATCCCTCCCTCAGTACCACAGTCTTGATTCCTGTACCTATGTAATAGGTCTTAATATCAAGTAGTGATTTGTCTCCCTTTATTTTTCCTTTCCAAGATTATTTTAGTTATTCTAGTTATTGTAGTGTCTTTCCATATAAATTTTCAAATAAGCTTGTCTGTGCATACAAAAAGCCTTGCTGTGATTTGTATAAGAATTGTATTCAACTTATAAATCAATTTGGAGATAATTAACATCTTTATTGTATTGAGTTGTCCAATCCATGCACATAGTATATCTCTCCATTTACTTAGGTCTTCTTTAATTTCTTTCATTGAATTTTGTAATTTTTATGTACACTTTTTAGATTTATACCAAAATATTTCATTTTCTTTGGAGCAATTGTGATGTTGCGTTTTTAACTTTGATTTCTACATATTTATTGTAGTATAGAGAACTGTGTCTTGAGTGTATATCCTGCAACTTTGCTGAGCTCACTTGTTAGTTCTAGGAGTATTTTTGTAGATTCTTGACATTTTCCATGTAGACAATCATGGCATCTGAGAATAGGGACAATTTTATTTCTTCTGCTTTAATCCTTATGTCCTTCATTTCTTTTTCTTGCCTTTTTGCAGTGGTTAGAACTTCCAGCACTATGTTGAGTGGATGGTGAGAGGGGACATCCTGCCTTGTTCACAATCTTAGAGGAGAGCATTCAGTTTTTCCATTAATCCATTTTTAAATATTCACAGGTTAGAAATATATGAGTTTCTGTGACGCTTTTTGCATTTCTGACTTGTGTCTGAAAGCAAAAGTGATCCCCAAAGTGAAATGAAGCCCTGGCAAATGTGGGGAATGAGAACTTCCCAACCCTGAGCTCTCACCAGGAGCCAGGGCAGGTATCCAGGTAAACTGTAAAGATTCATTGGAAGACTTATGGGCGAGAACAAAAATGCATCGGAATGTATTAATGATATTCTGAGTTTAAATTTAAGGTTAGCATCTAAACTACAGTGCTCAGACGTGGTTAAATGATAGCCATCAACTAGAAAACAGTTATACGTATACAAATGTTTGTAATTCTAGAATACTAAGCAAATTATATATATTTTTTCACATATACCTTCTTATAGAACACTGAAGATCACGGGAGTTTTCCTATATCTCTTAACTGAAATTCCATAAAAGGTATTCAACTATAGTTCTGCCAAGTAGTGCACAGAAGGTTTACAAAAGGGAGTATTGAGCTGGCTTCAGTAGATACACATCATGTCAAAATTTACTAAGAGAAGTACTAACAATTCTCAGAGACGCTATTGACAGGTACAACTGCATGGCTCTGAAAGCTGGATCTTGATGGAGATTGGTGAAATGATTTACTCTGGCTCGTTTGTAACTATAAGTAACTTTCAAAAATCTGAGTTCTCCTTTTTAATTAAAAGAATGTATTTTTAGTGTAGCCAAAATATCCAGATGCGTAAAATAAAAAATTGTGAATATTGGAAATGAGACACTCAAAGTCTCCTGGTTTTCGATTTGGATTAGGCGAATGTGGTCTTGGTAGCATATCTCCTGAAAACAGGGCTACTTTTTATGAGTGATTAAAAGGCAGTGCTCCAACAGTGAGATAACGTTTTGAAATCAGCCAACAACTCAAGGAACCCGGGAAAAGTTCATGAGCGCTCTTAGAAGGATCTTATGAGCACGTTAGTTTCAATTTTCTCATCACTATAATGGGAAAAAGAGACAGCTACTGCCATCTGTTGATCAAAGAAAACATCGCCCGCTCTGGGCAACTGATGGCCTCGATGCGAGGCAAAATTTTTCCCAAAAGAGCAAAGGAATTTTGCTGACCCTGACTGCACTAGTTCTGAATAAACCAAGTATTCTGTTAGAATACCAAACAAAAGGCTGTTGTTCAAATAAACGTCTCCTTTCTTCCCTGTGCCTTGTTCTTTCCTGGGATTTTCTGTTTAAGAAAGAGGGAGCGCTTGCATCCTGACACAAATCAGGAGATCTGTAAAAACAGAACCAAAGCTCAGAACCAAAGCAACAGTGTTCACTACGTCTTCACGCGTATGTATGTGTATGTGTGTGTGTGTGTGTGTGTGCATGTGTGTGCATGTGAGAGCAAGAAAACAGAAAGAGATGAGCGCTGGGAAAAGGAGGGAGGAGAGGACAGCTGTGGTCTAGCAGATATTACTGGTATGCACAAGGAGTGTGAAAACACTTTTTTATCATTCTAATGAGAGTTTTATCTTCAGAGAATGACCTTTAGCTAGGATGCCAGAATCTAAGTCCTTGTTACTCAAGGTTCGGACCCCAAACCAGCTGCATCAGCATCACTCGGTTGCTTGTTGAAAATGCAGAATTTCAGACTCAATTCCAGAGTCAGAATCGAATTCAGAAATTGATTTTCTGAATCATAATTTGCATTTTAAAAAGATTTTCAGATGATTCTTACGCATTGCAAAGGATCCTTTAAGAAAGGATATTCTAGTTCGCGCCCATTAAAGCATACAAATAGATGGTTTGACATGTGATAGGGCTCAGGGCAGGCCGCCCCAAGATGTGCCATTCTGGTATGGGGATTATTTCGAGCTGAAGACAATCAAGGCTCAGAAGACTCAGGGAGGACATTCGACCTTCCCCCAACTGCCTAAATTAATTTAAGATAGAAGAGCCTGTCCCAGCAAGGAGCTCTTACCATAGAAATTCTATATGTGGTTGGCAGGAAGGCATCTAGCAAAGGCCATTTTATCAATAGTTCTCTCTTGGGTCCCATTGTCTATAGATGGCCCAGCAAACATTTGTTTCCCAAATATTAGCTCTTTCATCTTTCTGTAAATTGCCTTCTCCCCTTGTGACATCTCAGATCTTTTTCTCCTTCTCCTTAATCTAGAAAGACATACATACCTCACTTTGTCTGACTGTCTTTAGAATTCTTCATCCTTATGTGAATTTCCCATGTACATGTATTAAACTTTGTTTGATTTTCTCCTGCTAACCTGTCTTACATCATTTTAATTATTTGACCAGCCACAAGAACCAGAAGGGGAAAAGAAGTGAATTCTCCCTCTTCCTTCAACATGTTTACTTATTATATTTACTGATTCTAAAATGCATATTTTTAATTTATATTTTAACATCTTTGAAATTAGCATGTGTGTTATAATCTATAATATCTGATATTTTAGCCAGCAGTCATATTTTTCATTTAGTTGTACATAATATAACGATGTATCTTGAAATTGATGGACTCTTTGATTATGTGAAATACAGTAGGTATCAATTTGTTAAGCAGAGAAGGGATCTAATGGGATGAAGCATGAAACAGTAATAGCAAAAATGGCTGATATTTCCTGAGCACTTATCACACACTATGTCTTTTGCTAAGCACATACACTTTATACTTAATCATAAGAGCCACTATAATCAGCCCCATTTTGTAGGTAGAAACTAAGACTTTGGTTAAATAAGTCTCCACATCACCATATGGACAGAAAATGCTAGACTCAGGTTCACACTCAGCTCACATGATTCCAGAGGTCATGCTCTTAACCACAAAGCTGTTACTGCTGATAGACTTTTTTTAGTTGTAGAAGTAGCAGAAAAGGCCAGAAATGGGAAAGAGTCTGCAGAGAAGCTTTGGCGCGGGGGGATGTTCAAGTACATGGTCTAAGACTTGGCAGCTTTAGGGGCTAGAAATATATGAAAAGCATGTATCAAAGAGAAGACGGTATTCAAAACTACCAACGTAGAAAGAACTTTCAAAACCCTGCGCATGAGGCACAGAAGAAATGGGCCGACTGGAGTAGGGGCTGTGAGCTGAGCCCCTGAGGGTGGGGAAAGTTGTGCTGGAACTGGCAGGAAGCAGCCACCCGTGACACGCGCACTTACCTGGCTGTGTTACCAAGGGCCAGCCTTCCACAGGACACATGTACTGAGCGTGTGGGAGAAAGCAATGGGAATTCGTCTGTGCTGTCTCTGCATCTAGTAAGGTTTTCTTTCTTTCTTTATATATTATTTTAATTTTCCTCAAAGATAAGAACTTTCCTAAGGTAACTCAATCCAGATCTTACCTCCTACCTTTCAGCCAAGTGCCGTGGACTGCAACCTTCATAAACCTAAGGTTGCTCAATGAGAGCACCAACAGCTCCAGTTTGAAGATCCTCAAGGACAGTGGTGGTTATGATGCCTATCATCCATTGAGTACTTAGTATTTTCCAGGTACCACAACAGGCCACCATATTATAATACCCATTTTAAAGATGAGGAAAGAGATACTTAGAGGACTTGGGATCACAATGTCACACAAAGAGTAAATGATAGAGCTGAAACTTCCTCATCTGGATTCACATGATGGGCAGTAGGGGAGAGAGGTAAGTGGGTATTAATGAAGCTGCTTCACACATAACAAAGGTGGCCACAAAGGTGTCTGGTTTGCATGAAACAGTCTGGGTTATAGTTCTTCTCCCAGGTTAATTATTAATTGGGGCCCTCTGCACTCTCAAAAGTGTCCTGGGTTGGACAATAAAACACATGGTCAACCTCCAGATAGTGAACTAACTATGACAATTCATGAACAATCAGAATTTGGTCTCATTCTTACAGACTTTGGGCAATTTAGAAATAATGGGTTCCATTCAGGTTACTTTGTGAGCTCAGTCAAGTAAGCGGCCACCAGATACTTAAGTCAGAAAGATGAATAGAGAAATATTTGCGTGACTTGGCCCAAACTGTATGCAAATATGACGTCTAATAAATAAGAGCATCCTACAGTTAGGTCCTCAAGGCAGGGATTCTCTTTGCTGACACTGGTTTAGAAATCAGCATATTTATTGCATTATACAAATATTGCTTATAATGGTACTGATAATGTCTTCCCATTGAAGACTGCACTAAGTGTTCCGTAATCCTCCTCCTGCTGATAAATTGCCCACAGGTTAAGTCAAGTTGAGTATAAACACTGCAATGTGCCAACTGAGAAGAATAAAATAAGCACAACTTCAAAATAATTGTGGCAAAAAGCCATTTCCTGTTGTCACTAAGTGTTTTAAAGGTTTTTGTAATATAATAAAAACACGCCTTAGAGATTTGTTGTTTCACAACAGATATTTTCTTTCACAATTGGAAAATTTATTAAATACACAGTCCATCATCTTAATTGGTATGAAAGCGTGACTGAGTCCCCAGCAGGATGGAGTCCCTCCGGGGCCGGGGGAGGAAGCTCTGTCAGGCTTCAGAGGCGCCCTCTTGCTGCTGGATGCAGGGATCTCTGCGTGCCAGTCCGTTTATCTCTGTGAGTCTAGAAACACTTCCCGTATTTTCATCTATTTCTCCCTGTGTTGTTTGCATACATAATGAAGGAATATAGTTGCCAAGTAACTTTTTTATGTATGTGCGCATCAGTGGGATAATATTTTCAGAGCATAAAGTAGAGACATACTAGCATGATTATAAGAAAAATAGGAGGAAAAAAAGAAAGCAATTCAAAATTATCTTTTTCATCTTGAAAGAGAAGTCTACGTTTCTAATATTTTGCTTGTGGAATTTTGATTCTGAAACTGCAAATAAGGATCTCAGATTTTGTGGCTCTAAAATTATTTTGGTGAAGCATAGTGTAAACCCAAATTTCTTTAGTCAATACAGATAATTTAACATGCTTCATCATGTCTTCAATGTTATAAATTTTGCTTTACTTCTCAAAGGGATGTTTTCACACATAGCTTATATAACAACCATCTCAGTCTCTGGTCTTTTTCTTTCTTTTTTTTTCTTGAAAAGTGGGGAAAGAATCTTAGATAGTGGAAAAGTCAAGGAGGAAAAAAGTACATGGTTCTTCTGGAATATTTGGATTGTATAATATAAAAACTGGTTCCTCCATCCCTACAATGAATCCTTAGCCTTGACCTTCCCAGTGGACTCCCTCTTCTTTCTCCTCTTACCCTATAGCTTCGCTTCGCTTTTCGGATCGTGTTCATAGGACTATTTGCCAGGTGATTTGTCCCTGTTCTTATCGTATTATTACAGCCAGCTGTGTATTCCAGGTGGTATTACTATCTTTCTGTTCTCATTTTGTTGCCTTAAAAACTGAAATTAGCGGGGCTGGCCCGGTGGCATAGTGGTTAAGTTTACATGCTCTGCTTCGGCAGCCGAGGGCTCACAGGTTTGGATCCCGGGCATGGACCTAGCACCATTCATCAAGCCACACTGTGGCAGCATCCCACAGACAAATAGAGGAAGTTTGGCACAGATGTTAGCTCAGCGACAATATTCCTCACCAAAATAAGCCCCAAACAGAAACAAAATGAAATTAAGGACGATGAGTTATTTTCCCAAGGTCATGTGTAAGCAATCAATTATAGCATAGGTCCCTCTGATTAAAAGGCCTTCATAAGACTATCAGTTATTTAGGTCTACCATGTGCCAGGCACTTTATAAATTATCTCAACAAAGCCATAAATTTTTATCATCATTTTACAAATGAAAAAACTAAGATGCAGGAAAATGAAGTGATATGCTGAAAGCTACAGCATGGAGTCTGGATTTGAACTCATCTGTGGTGCAAAACTTGCACTTTTATCACTATAGCAATTTTATGATAATTGATTAACTTATCTGTTACATGAAAATACCCACATTAGCTGTGCTGTTTCAGGCCCCAGAAAAGATGAAGTGTGAAGACCAGTTACCACCAAAGGAAAAGATAGCTTAAAGTATCTCTCTAAGATAGAAAAGATCTAAATACAAGGACCAATTTAGGCAGATAGTAACCATCAGACACTACACATGCTCCAACTACTTACAAATTTTGTGGGAAAATGTAATTCTGCTTTACAGAAATCACATAAATAATCTGAATTTCCGCCTAATGAAAAAAATTCATTTATTGCCTTCGAGCAAAAAAACACAGAAAATCAATTGATATTTTTATCTTTAATCTATTAGGAAACCACATTTAAATGATGCCTATGATTCATCCCTCAATTCATTCCATTTTATTTTTAGTTTCTCTTTTGGAAAAGAATTCTTTATAGTAATTTAAACAATAATAAAACACAAATTTTGAAATTTATCTTAACATGGAGACATTTGTTCCTTTACTGTTTTTTCCCCTATTCATACATTTTTCTACTCAAAAGAGCAAGAAAATCTGGTGATTTGTTTATAGAATAAAAATGAAAGGGAAAGTCTAAGAAATTATCCTCAACATACAAATTCCTTCTACAGAGAAGTGTAGGGCAGAGGAGAGAAGTTGGCTCCCTATAATGAGCTAACTCAGTTGGCTTCATGTATGAATTAAAAGCATTGTATGAATCCTCATCTTCCCTCTCATTGGCTGTAGCTATAATGAGAAAAGAGAGAAAAAAGTTAATTTTGCTAGAAAATACTCATGCTTTGTCTAATTTTGAGTTGAGCAAAATTCAAAAGTTTTAGCACATGGTAGCAATCATGTTTATTTTGGTCCTGAGACCCTGAGATATTTCTCTAGCACATGGTAGACAGAGACCCTATTTATGCATTTAGGCCATGTTTTTATTTATGCCTTAGTACTTTTAAAAATACCGGATCAAATTGTAAGCCAATTCATAATGCCTTCTGCATAACTGTGTGGGAGTTAAACCACAAGTATTATCTATATTTGTGTTGCGCTGCCCCACCCATTGGCTGTCATCACAGCCCTGGTTTACTAGAACTGACACTCCTGGGAAGCGGTGGCGCCACATCCATTTGGCACAGCTATCTACACGGGACCTTGCCTTCTGTTGTCTTTCTTTGGCATGAACCAGCGAATGAAGTCATGCAAAAATGTGTGTCTTGTCATTGGGAATGCCTGGGACTGTGATGATGGAGACTGCTCATCTGGCAGTGCGTCCTCTGGTTTCTGAATTATCTCCTCTCTTCACCGGTTCTCGGCTGGCCCGATAAACGTGTGCCAAGCTGCACATACCAGAGCAGTACATCCAGCGTGGAGTACATGATGGAGTGCACCAAAGTGGAGAGAAGTCACCTCAACCCTCCAGCTGGCTGGCAAATTCTCCTTGAGCTATCCAAATAGCCCTCAGTTTGGGTTATATGCAGACATACTCGCTTGGAATTATGGATGCACTCTGTGGTTGTGGATATACTCCTGCAAAGTTCCAGATAAACTGATGACCCAGTTGTAACACAGCACGACACTTTCATATAAGTCTACAGGTTTGTGAACTGGAGAAAGATTCAGATGTTTTCGGAGGAGTCACCAGTCAATCATAAATATTTACTGCAAGTGCTTACTATGTGCCCAGAATCTTTAAGAAAACGAGAGGGAGAGGGAGAGAAAGAGAGAGGGAAGATTGTTTATAGTCTAATTGTGGTGACAAGAAAAGGTAAAACTGGCTAAAAATATGAGAGAACTTTTCAGAGAACATAAAAATTATGTAGGCTTCAGGGCCAGGCAAGGTTTGGTGCATCAGGCAGACTGGAGCTGGGCATTGAATGCTGACCAGGAGTAACACGGGTGGTGAAGTTAAGGATCATTAACATGCAATGAGCACAGTGCAACGTGATTGTACAAGGTGTGGGGAACAAAGTGACAGAAGACATAATCTTTTTACTCAGGATCTGACAATCTAATCGAAAGCACATACCAATAGAAAAACAAGTAGTAATTCACACCAACAAATTATAATGATTTGAGATTCTGGTGGTAAATGCAACATAAAGTCAAAAGATCAGGATTAGGTGGGGAAGAAAGAATGCATGAATGAGGTGGAATTTCAAATAATCTTTAACAGGTAAGCTGGTCTTTGATGTGTAAAAAATACACCCCAAACACTTTTCATGTCCAACGTGCTTATTAATTAAACAGAAACAAAGTTTGCACCAGGGATAGTGAAAATAAGAGGCAATTAAGGACAAAGAGTTATGAACGACAGGGTCATAAATTTGGAAGGGACTAGAATATCACCCAGCTCAAATGTGGCAATCGCTTTTGCGGCCACACAACCTCTACAAAAGCTCTCTATGGTGACAAGGGCGCACTGGTAGGTCAGTTATGCCTGGATTGTGCAGGACTATTCATGCCAGGCTTAAAAGTTTACACTTTATCTTTAAGAGGCAAAGGATCACTGAAAACATTTGAGCAAGCAAGGTGTGTATTAAAATGTATACACGAACGATATGTATTAAAATCTGTCCATCAATACATGAGTTTTCTGATCCAATTAGAAGGTATGAGCAGGTAGATCAAAGAGGACATCATTGAATTTGTCAAACCATAAGGTGATGCAAATTAGATGAAGTGTGGCAGCAGCAGAAATAATGAAGTGACAGGTCCACAGTTAGAATTAAGAGAGGCTGAAGAAAATGCTGGTTTAGAGGGAAAACACATTGATTTCTGTTTTAGGCACGCTCAGTTTGAGTTAACAGCGGAGCAGAACAGAAATTTAGCATAAAGGTAGACAAATAAACCTGACATGTTCCAGGGTCCCTACAAGTAGAGATGGAGGACTGGCATCTTCTGGGTGCCTTCTGCTGGATCATCCAGCACAGCGTGAGGTCTTCTTTCTGCATTATAATAAGAGTTAAGATTGGAAGTATAAAAAGAAGTCATAATTATCATAAAATTGAAAAATTCTAAATCTTCTTGTTTATAAAACTAAGTTGAGCTTTAAATCCATTTTTCTTCCCACATATTCAAAAAGATTTCAGGTCCATTTTAAACCCATCCGTGTGGCAAAATGCAACCCCAAGATGGAACTGAGTCCTGCTGGTCTGTTATTTACGGGTACATCTCAGATACAGCAATGCCGTTGCTTTGTTAAGCGGAGAGCAGCAGCAGCAGCATTTACATATATATGTTCCTTTCTTGGAAAACAAAGCAGCTTTAAATTCTGTTTCTCCCCTCCCACCTCCTGCCTTTCAAACATCAGCCAAAAAAAAAGAGAGAGAATATAAATAGTAGGATTTCCTTCTATGTCTAATTTCTGTGTCCAGATGAATACCATGTGAAACTGGCTGAGGATGAACAGAAAGCCAATAAGTGGAGAGATCAATAAACAATATGGTCAAATCCATTCCACAGAATACTTTTATTGCACCATATTGAATTAATACAAATGCCTTTGGTACAAAAGCAAAATTATTTATGAAACAATAGAAAATCTGCTCTTAAGTAGAAAAAAAGCACTGCTCATGAGTTCAGTGAAAAAAAGAACCAGATGTTACACATACTTAAAAAAAAACACAATCCCATATGCAGTTACCCATGAAATATTCAACACATACATAAGTTTAGGGCTTACTGTCTTGATTTCTTTCTTCCCTCTCACCTTCATGCTAATCTTCCATATGTCAGCGTCTCTTGGATCAGGGTGTGTCACTAAAGTGGAGCGTAGAGAGCCAGCTGCGGAGTGATTCCAGGTGAAACTTGTGTAGAATGCCCAGGGATGTCCTGGTCCCCGAAAGGAAGGGGTGCAGGTGCTGCATGATGTGGATCAAGGCCCTTGGGCTCCTCTACCTGGGGCAGCCTTGATCCACATCACTGCACAGCAGGAAGCATGCCATTTGCTATCTGTAGACCAGGGGTGGATGGACCTCTGCAAATAAAAGTGATCATTGAGCCATGCATGAACAAGAAAAGGGGTTATTCAAATACTCCAGATTCTTGTACTGGAGCCGAAAAAGTAGACAGGACATTTTCAGTTAAACTCGCACCTCTAAGAACGGCCCACCTTGATTGTCTCAGTTACAAAATCAAGCCCTTGAATTTGAGTCTGATGTTTTCACTGAAATTAAATTTGCATATTAAAGCTTTCTTTTTAAAAAAAAAGACAAGACTGAATCGAAGCCAACTACACCAACCATATGTTTACCCACTTCTCTCTTTGTCTTTTCAATTGACACAGAAGCCCGAGGAATTTCCTACATTTAGGACTTTTGATAGCTCTGCTCTTTTAACGTTGCTCTTAGATTTTTGACACTGATTTGATTTGATTTTTTTCCCACACAATTAGATCTGGTATATTCTGAAGCCCACAGTCATTATCAGGAAATACAAGGATACTGTACCACCTGTTCAAAAACACAAACCTTTTGTTTCTATCTGCTGGTCTATTTCTCTATAAATTTAACACAATTAGGACTGTCTCATACGCCCACACTACCTCCAGATCTCCGCCTGAGGGTAAGAGACAACCACCCTCCAAGGACTCTCAGGACCTCAGACCCTAGCCGCTTCAAAGAGCTCGGGGGCTGACAGCAGTGGGTTTCCCTAGACCTGTAGCTAAGCCCCTGTGGGCAAAACCTGATGCCTGGGCTGCGGGAGGAGAGGTTCCAAGCGTTATTAGTATTTCACTAAGGGTACAAATATATCAATCATAATCTCCTTTTTTTATTAGAACACTGATCGACAACATTTCCCCAATACTTTATAAAACAGAGGTTAAGAGCATCCCTTCTTTCATTCATAGCATATCTATGAGTCAGTTATGTAGGTCTATCAAGTTCATTAGTTAACAGACGGAAGAACTCCCTGACCTCCACAGAGCACTTACATCAAAGAGGACGTAAGTTTAGAATAGGACATGCACGTGGGGACACACCCCAACTTCGCCTTCCCTGATCAGTGAGAAGAGCTCAGGAATCTGGAATTAACTCAGAGAAACAGAGACTGTTTCTTTCAGCATTGTCTTCTCTTCCAGAAAAATCTAAAAGAAGGGCATCAATGAAAGAAAGAAATAAAAAATGCTTAGAGTTGGAAATTACCAGTTACGATTGTTGATATTAAAAACCACAAGCTCCAATAAACTTTCTCTTCTTTTCCTCCTTCCCTCTCTCCTTCTATCAGATTTTCTATATATCTTCTTCCATGCTTAGTCTTATATATTTTCTCTACAAAATTAGCCATGAGAAGGAAATTCTATGACCCTACAAATCTATGCACATTTGAAGGGACACTGAGTGGTGTCAAGTGTACAGTTGAGAAGAAGATCTGGCTGTGAAATGCCTAATACCAGCACAAGTGGAGATAGAGACAAAGACAGGCATTTGAAATATCCCAGAGGGCAGAATGGTTGCTGTGAGTGGGTTTGGCTGCTATTGGCCATTCCGCAGAGTACGTAAGCCATAGAGTTAGAAAATATGGTGGTTTTCAGTCAATATCTAGGCTTGCAGTTTGAAGCCTTAGAAATGAGATGTACCAGCAAGACAGATAAGCATAAGGATGGGCAATCTAGTTAGCTGATACTTGGATGTCCGCTTAGGCAGGAAGACACTGGCTTTGAGGAAGTCAGTCCTTGGATAGAGGAGCTCAAGTCACCAACTGAGTTCTGAGGCAGGTTCAGCTCCCATACATGGGAGAAGATCAGAGCAAAGCAAGGCTCACTCACCCCAGGGCACTAAGAAATTAGACAGGCAATGAGAGCATGCATTACAATGGAAACCAAATTAGAAGCTGAGCCCAGTGACGAGTACAGTTAGGATCTTAGGTATTGTCACTCTGATGCCAAAAAGGTCTTCAGAGTAAGGACACCATAGACGGTTCCATGCTGTGTGAGGCCCAAGTGTCAGCCCTGACCTCAAGTCTCAGGTCCGGTTTGCCACAAATGTGACTCCTGGCACAGGCTAGAGCCTGAGGGCCTGTTGTGATCTTGGTTAGCCCTGTACTAAAGAATCCAGGAAATAACACTAGTACTTATCAAAATCCTTCTATATGTCTGGCGCAGTGTCAGATGCTTTGCAAACATTTTTTCTAATCCTCACAACCACTCTTTAAGGTAGGCATTAGTAATTCCATCATGCTGATGAAAGAGTTAAAGACAAAAAAGAAGCTGGCTTAAACTCTGAAGTCCAGATCAGTCTAGGAATCAAGGCAAGGTTGGTTGCATGGACAGGGGTGTTAAGGAGCTAAGGAAAGTACAAGGAGACAATAGCCAGATGATCTTTCAGCTGATTTCCTGGGAGCATTATCATCTGTCAGTCTTGTAGTTACCTACCATATGTAGTACTCATGGGGTTTGAATACTTACTCAAGATTGTAAGGTGAAACTCTACTATGTGCCAGAAAATGTCTAGGCATTAGGGATAGTCATGAACTAATCTGACTGTGTCTGCTTACACGGAGTCCACACACTGGAAGCTGATGCCCAAATGGGTTTTTTAAACCAATCATGGAAATCCCATGTCCAATATCCAGCCTAGACTTGTGAGACCTGAGAAGTTGGCTGAGGACATTTGAGGAAGTTTTTCTTTCAAAAAAAGTTGCAATCCTCCCCTTTCATGATGCAAGCACAAAGGAAACGAGTTGAGTGTGAAGTTGACACTGAGGACAACAAAATGAGAGCAGAAACATGGATACGTGATGACATTATTGAGCATCTGATCATACTGTTCTATGGCCTGCTCTGTTTACGGACTTCCTGCCTCCTCAATGTGTAAACCATATAAATTGGTATCTTCCGTAATTTGTAGCTGAAAGTTGCAAACCTCATACACAGATGAGGAACTGAATCCAAGTGTCTGTCCTATAGGTTAAGTTTAGCAAATAAGATAGCTCTCTGAAGGGACAGAGCCAGAGTATTGTGTGAGTTGGGATGGGGCAGGTAAATAGAGAGATTAAATTGAAATTTAACAGGTGGGGCTGGGCCGGTGGCACAATGGTTAAATGCGCACATTCCGCTTCTGCATGGACCCGGGTTCGACGGTTTGGATCCCGGGTGCGGATATGGCACTGCTTGACACGCCATGCTGTGGTAGGCGTCCTACATAGAAAGTAGAGGAAGATGGGCATGGATGTTAGCTCAGGGCCAGTCTTCCTCAGCAAAAAGAGGAGGATTGGCAGCAGTTAGCTCAGGGCTAATCTTCCTCAAAAGAAAAGAAAGAAAGAAAGAAATTTAACAAGTAGAAGAGTAATATTGAGAGGATGGAAAGAAAACAACCAATAAAAAAATGAAGATCTGGGGGGCCAGCCCAGCAGTGTAGCGGTTAGGTTCATGTGCTCTGCCTCGGCAGCCCAGGGTCTGTGCGTTCAGATTCCGGGCATGGACCTATAGAGCACTCATCAAGCCACACTGTGGTGGCATCCCACATACAAAATAGAAGAAGACTGGCACAGATGTTAGCTCAGGGCTGATCTTCCTCACCACACAAAAAAAAAAAAAACCAAAAAAAAACACAAAGACCTGAAAGTCCTCCTCTAAACATAAAACAAAAATATAGAGGACAGAATGAGTCAAATACTGAAAAGACAAATCAGCAAGCTGCCTTCCCAAAAGATTTTCCGGAATAAAATTTACTTTTTCCAGAATTTCAGCAGCAGATTTGATACCCACCATCTCCATTTGCTGCCATGGTCTCAAGGACAGAGTATCCTGCCAGAGTAAACAGCATTGACCTCGACAATTCTCATCAAATGAACTCACTATCTCCCCAGAACAGCCCTTCCAACTGTTCTCATATTTCTACATTTGGCCCCAGTTCTACACTCTGAAGATGCTGATGTGAAGATAGAGTCAGTGAAGGAGGAGAAAATGAATTTGGTGTAGAAGAATCCTAGATTTAAATCTCAATTTTTAAAATGGGCATTTTAGGAGGCCCGCCTGGTGGCGCAGTGGTTAAGAGCGAACGTTTCTCCGCAGCCCCGGGTTCGCCAGTTTGGATCCCAGGTGTGGACATGGCACCAGTTGTCAAGCCATGCTGTGGCAGGCGTCCCACATGTAAAGTAGAGGAAGATGGGCATGGATGTTAGCTCAGGACCAATCTTCCTCAGAAAAAAAAATAAATAAAATAAAATGGGCATTTTAGGGCAACCAGTTATTATTATTGCTTATGCCTGCTGATTGGCAAATTTCAAAAATAGTTAATTGAATTCTCAAACTTAAAGTCAAGTGGCTTTCTTTAAATAATAAAAATTGAACAATATTTTAAGGAACATGCGCATTTAAAATATCAAAATTTCCTTTTAAAAGGGTTGAACTTGAAAAAAGAGACCTTAAGAATGTTCGTAAACACTAGCATCAACAATAGTATCGTTACGTATTTCTTATATTTTGAAAACTTTAAATACTGTTATTTTACAAAGAGCACAGTTTTATATAGAAATAATGTAAAATTAAAACAATAGCTCATTGTTAACGTTCCATTCGAAGGATCCCAGACCTAACTGAGTTACATTAGCTCACATGAAATGGGACCCAGTGGTGACATCCTGATTACCATTCTCAATTAACACCGCCACGTTTTTTAATGCCTATGTTTAATGTCAAAGCATTAAGAGGCTTCCAGGATAAGAAATCTATTAGTGTTTCAAAAATGTGTTCCAAACCAGAGAGACGAGGAACAGAATGAAACCATATGTCATTTGCACTAAGGTGATAATTTCAGCAATATGAATTAATCAAGCTTCTCAAGGGAAGCCTGTCATTTAAAAAGGAGTAAAGAAATTTAGTACTAAACACTGCGCCGAATCAGCTTGTTTAAGACACAAAACAACAAATCTGAAAAGATTTGAAGAGCATTACACATGAGGGAGAGAACATTTCCATATTCCCAACTGCCGAGTGTGTGCCTTCAAATTGAAGGACGACTCTTCGTCTGCTCCTGTCTGCTAAGGACGACCCTCATGGGCCTGGCAAAACGTATGCCCTCAGTATGGTTTTTGAAAGAATGAACACATAAAAGAAAAAAATCAGAGGAAAATAAAACTCAACCTTTAGGCTTATGACTAGTGGAAGGAAGCCTGGAGCCATGCCATCTAGATCTGGATTCCAGTCCTGACTTTGCCGTCAGTTATTTTTATAACTGCGAGCAGATTATTTGACATTATGACATCTCTAAGTTTGGATTACTGGGTCTCGAAAACTCCCTCCCAACTCTTCATTCTGTCACAAAACCTATGACTTCGCTTTGAAAAATTAGGCCATAAATGTCTTAGAAGTTGAAACAAAGAAAAAGAAATTTGGAAAATGGCCAAAAATTAGTAACGGTAGATGATTTGAAAGATTATGTTTGTTTTTAAGATTGGAACCATCTGAATAAAATTGGATGGAAACAGTCCCTTAGGGTCTGAATATATTTAGCCAGAAACAACTAATCTAAATACAAAGAATACATTCTTGAAGAAAAAAGAAAGCAAAGTTTCCAAAGAGAAGAGATTAATATTTTGAAGTTGTTCGTTCATGCATCGAGTCAGCAAACATGTATTATATGTGTTCTCCATTCCAGGCACGCTGCTAGGCACAGAGAATTTAAGGATAAATGAGGAATTCTTGCTCTCCAGGAAGCACGTGCCTGGCAGTGAGTTCACAATCTAGTCTAGAAATGCAATTTCAAGGATTAAAAAGAAAATGCCACAAAAAAGAAATTCAGAAAATAATAGTGTTTAAAAACATACCAAATTAAAATAGAATTATTATTTTCATCTCGGATTTATTAGGAAAGTCAAATTACTTGATTTGAATATTAATTTGAAAGAATGACAAGCTGAACGAGTAAGATAGACTGAAACAGGAAGTTCTCTTGCCATTTGACCTGGGCAAAAGGCACAAGCACGTCTTTAGTGAGGGAGCTTAACAAATGTATATCGAGACTCATGTTTTTCCTTCTCAGGCAAGGAATTTATGAAGATTGGGATTATTGGGTAAAGAGAGTAAACTTTTGTTTTAGTTATGAAACACAAAGCTAAATTGCTTTGTGTAAAGATTCTTTTAATTTAAAATGTGTTACTTAATTCTAACCTGTTCTCATGAACAAAGAGCATTTCACTAATCGTGTACGTTTGCGTTTCTTTTGTTACTAGCAAGATTCAACATATTTCCACGTTTACTAATTCATTTTCTGTTATGTAAGGTGTCTGTCATGGCATTTTACCACTTATTAGAGGCCTGCTGCTCTATACTCTTGCAAGTTTTATGTACTTCTAAAATAGAATATATTAAATCTTCTTCGTATTTTCTATAAATATTATTCCTCTATGTGGCAGTGGCCTCTCTGGTGTAGGTTTACCTATAATTTGATATATATGTATATTTAAAGTTTATAAAATATGGTGTTAAAACCATATAATATGATTTTTTACTTAATGTCATTGATGAGATATGACATTTTTAATTATAAAGCCCATGATTTTAAAAAATAATATAGTTCAATGATAAAATGTCAAGTTATGGCATGGCAATACAAGCAACGCATAAATTATTTATAGATAAAATGTGTAGTTCAAGTGTTACAGTCAAAGAAAGTTTCCATAGTTAAAACAAGAGTTACAAACTAAATTATTTTAAGCTGGTAGGACTATCAATAGAGTTGACAGTAAGATATAGTGGGAATACCGGTAATAATAACTGAGGTCTATGGAGTCCTCCCTGTGCACCAGGCACCGTGCTAAGCACACGAGCCCTGTGCAAGAGCTCCAGCCCTCGGAATAAAGCTGGGTATCCAGGGTGAGCTCCTTCCCAGGGTATCCTGGAAAACTGGTGAAGATCCATGAGGACCGTCTGGGTTTGGGGCCAGGGAACTTTATACTCTACCTCAGAATAGTAATTCCCCGAAATGTTCATAGGGACTATTATTATTTCATTTACCTATTTCTAGATTAGAAGGATAATCTGTGGTAAGCGATTTTGGGAAATTCTGAGCTAAAACTAAGCGTTTCTGAGGCTGGCCCATAGTGTAGTGGTGAAGTTCAGCGCTCCACTTCCGCCGCCCAGGGTTCACCGTTTGTATGCTAAGACTACACACCACTCACCAAGCCATGCTGTGGTGGCGACCCACATCAAAACAGAAGAAGATGGGCACAGATGTTAGCTCAAGGCCAGTCTTCCTCACCCCAAAAAAAAAAAAAGAAAAGAAAAGTAAATATTTCTTTCTGGCAGGACTTCTCAACACTTTTTATAAACTTCTATGCACTGTTATTCTCCAAGAAGACAATACAATATGCAGCATTGCTTTGCACATTTTGCCACAGAAAGTTTTTTTCTACGAGCCTGGAGATTCATGGACTACTTTAAGTAACACTAGATTAACCGTTTGTATCTCAGTCCTACGTGGAAATAGCAACCAGGGCCTAGGTGAGGAGAGCCCTTCCCAGCAGGACTGCCCCTTGTTTGACCATGCACCCCCACTCTTGGGGGATTCTGATAGAGGGACCTCCTGGCAGAGGAGAAACTCCAACGAGAAGCGGAGCTGAGAGAAGGGAAATGCTTAGGCAGGCAGATGCTTCATGAGAACCTCCACGGCGCCTGTGCTTTCCCAGGTTCGGGGCTAACGCAGCTGAAACGCCTCCAGGGGAGACTGGGAGTGAACTCGCCGCCCCGCCGGGAGACCGCAGGGCTGGGGGGGCCACGTTCAGGCCGCCCAGAGACGCCCACGGTCCCGAGCAGACGTCACAGCAGGGTTAATGGAGAAGGGAGTTTTTACCCGAATCTTGGAACCTGAGTCGTTGTTAATTAAGTTCACAGGTGGTGACACGCGTTCCCGGAGGGGTAATCAATGGGACAAAGGCAGGGAAGCGTCAAAGAACAGAGGGGTTGTGCGGGAAGGCAAATGGTTTGGTCGAGGGCAGGGGGCTGCTAAGACGAGAAGCGGGTCAGATGATGAGAGCCCTGCCTCCTGCGTGAACAACATAATCCTGGAAAGACTGCAGGCCGGGGGGCGACATGAGCGGACAGGTCTTTTAGAAAGGTGACCGGGGACTCTGGAGGCTGAGCACGGGAGGTGAGAAGCTGGCGAGGAGGGCGGCCAGGCAGTGCAGCAGCTGAGACGCCCGAGGATGGAGATGACGGCGAACGGGAGAGGCCGGGGCAGGAGAGGACCACGGGGAGCCACGTGAAGATATTTAGAAGGTTGTGACACGGCTCGGCGACGTGTCGGCTGTGCACGCCTAGGATGAAAGAGAGACTGAAGGTGGCAGCTTTGTCACGGGGGCTGGGACCCTGAGAGACTGTTTTTCGTTCAAAAGGATCTGAGACCATTGCTCGCTAGCAATAGAAACATCAGAAAACTGCACAGTCTTCAGGATAAATGACATATCATGGCATTTTCATCCTTATGCCTATTCGTTCAGATTATAAAAATAATATATACTTACATTAAAACATCTCAGGGGGTGTCTGGTGGTGTAGTGGTTAAGTTCACGTGCTCTGCTCCAGCGGCCAGTGGTTTGTGGGTTGGGATCAGGGGTGGACCTGCACACCACTCATCAAGCCACGCTGTGGCCGCATCCCACAAACAAAATGGAGGAAGATGGTCAGAGATGTTAGCTCAGGGCCAATCTTCCTCACCAAAAATAAAATAAAATAAAATAATTGAAAATATAATTGCTGTGATATTGGAGAGTATTTCCTTTCAGGATCTTTTTTTTTTTTTGAGGAAGATTAGCCCTGAGCTAACATTTGCTGCCGATCCTCCTCTTTTTGCTGGGGAAGATTGGCCCTGAGCTAACAGTTGTGCCTGTCTTCCTGTACTTTATATGTGGGACGCCTGCCACAGCATGGCTTGCCACGTGGTGCCATGTCCACACCTGGGATCCGAACTGGCAAACCCGGGGCCACCTAAGCAGAACTTGCAAACTTAACCACCAGGCCACCAGGCCACCAGGCCACCAGGCCAGCCTCGACCTTTCAGTCTCTTTTTCTAAGCATACGGGGAGGGGCTAGGAGTGCGTGTGTGTCTCTCTGACAGTATATGATGGAGATGCAATTTTTATACCATGCTGCAGCCTAAGTTTCTTTTTAAGATTATGTTGTAAACCTTTAGCCATCAGTCCTGGTCTGTTTGGGCTGCTATAAAAAAATACCATAGAGTGGGTGGCTTAAACAGCAAACATTTATTTCTCACAGTCCTGGAGGCTGGGAAGTCCAAGATTAAGGTGTGGGCAGATTCTGCTTCTGGTGAGAGCTGGCTTCCTGGTTCATAGAGAGCCGTCTTCTCACTGTGTCCTCACCTGGTGGAAGGGGTGAGGAAGCACCCCGGGGTCCCTTTTATAAGGGTGCTAATATCAGTCAAGAGGGCTCCACCCTCATGTGCTAATCACCTCCTAAATTCCCACCTCCTAATACCGTCACATTGGCGGTGAGGATTTCAACATACACATTTAGGGGGACGCAATATTCAGTCCATAACACCACCATTAGAAATTATTCCTCAGCTTCATTAAAGTTTATTTTTAATGGCTACATGAGATTCTGTTTTATAACTGTCCTACAATTAATTTAACTTTTCCCTCTTTTTTCATATTTAGGTTGTTTCTTTACCTTTTTCATTTTTTTCCACTTAAAAAGTCAGTGCCTTAATAAATATGTTTTCACCTAAATGTTCTCAGAATTTTCTGATAATTTACTTGTCACAGATTCCTAGAAGTGGAATTACTTTGTCAGAGGGTATAAATGTTTTCCGTATTTTATGAATATTGAAAATTGTTTTTCAGAAAGTTTGAAACATAGTATTATTTATTTAATTAACCATTAAACCTTTTTTATGTATTTAACTTTTTATATATTGTTTTTGACCTATCCCTAAATTCTATTTTCCAGTGGTCATACAATTATTTAATTCCACGGGTTTTACATTTTAAAAAGATTAGCTAGAGATTGAATTATTGCTGCTCATTGTTCCTTAGAAAACGTATTTTCTTTTTCCTAAAATAAACCACATAATTTCTTCACAAATTTAGGTTTTTTTAATTAAAAATGGAAAAACTGATCAAGAATAGAATTTACTCGCCTCTTCTATGTTTAGTGTGTTTTTCTAGTTTCTGCTAAAATTAATATTACTCATGGTAGAAAATTTAGAAAAATATGTTAATATCTATGGGAAAAAAATCACTCACAACCTTGCCATCCAAAGAGAACCATCTCTACCGTGTGTCCATAAGGGTAGTTGGGATATTTCTTTGTTCACAGATCTCACCCAAGTGCCTAAAACAGTGTGTGATGCATGGTTGGTGTTTAACAAACATTTGTAAAATGAATGACTATTTTTTAGTTTGATTTCCAATATTTTGCATGGATATCATACAACAGCATTGTAATCAACATTTACTGATCCATGTACCAAGCTTCATGCTAGATGGTACATGCACATCTCACTGAATACATACAACAGCCCCGTGTGGTAGGGACCAGCATCGTGCTCAGGCGGCAGATGTAGACTCTGAACTTTAGAACAATCAAGTTGTCTGTAAGACATCACGTAACAGCCAACAGTTTAAGCTGTGGCAGGCTCCCCACCACCCTGCCTACCGAGCACGTGCTTCTAACCGCTACACAATTCTGCCCCTTGGATAGGCAGGTAAGCCACAACCATCCTAGTAGGGTTCATTATTTTAAAACCACTGTTGTTTGTAAACCATTCCTTAAATCCCTGAATGTTTGATTCTCTGGACTTAGTAGCATTTGTTAAAACATTTCCATTTTTCAGATAATTCCAATATTTTGCTATTTTAATAGTGATATTTATCATTATAAATAATCTTTAGTCTGCTTTCTGATGATTACTTGAGATTCGATTGCTATCAGTGGAAGTCCTAGGTCAATGATTGTTTTTAAGCTTCTTGATCCAAACCAAGTAGTTTGCACTCTCTAAAAGATTGTCAACGCGCTCATTACCACTGCACAAGTTGCCGCCAACCTTTCCGGTCTCAGGACCCCCTCAGATTCTTACAAATTGTTGAGGACCCCAGAGAGCTTTTGCTTCTGTGAGTCAGTGCTACCCTTGTTTACTATATTAGAAGTTAAAACAAAAGAAAATGTAAACACGGAAGCACACATCCCATCAGCTGTCAGAGTGTTGACTCATCACACACTGGGTAAACTCCAGGAAACTCTAAGTACACTGTGAGAGAATGAGGGTGAAAGGGCAAGTGACGTCACGGTGTTATGAAAATACTTTGACTTTATAGTTTCTGTGAAAAGCTCTTGGGGATTCCCAAGGGATCCCTGGATCACTCTTTGAGAACCCCTGCACTATTCCATACTTCACATTTTAACTTACTGTTTAAAACTCTTTCCATTTTGATGGACAAAGAAAATATATCCTTTTTGTTTTAATTCGCATTTATTTGAATCATTGTTATTTGTGTCTCCCCTTTGTGGTCTTCCCTCCTCGTGTTGCTTTCTTTTCCTCTCACTTTTCCTAATTGTCTGATTCAAAATCTCTGCACATTTTCACTTGAAATGTAGACAATAACACAACTTTGCTTTTCATTTTCTTTCTAGCACACTGAAGGAAATTTATATTTCTTGTTATTGACGGTGCTGGCAGATCTTAAGCTCATAAGCTCTCAGAATAAGTCCCCATGACTTGCCACAGCTGATCTGTGTGCCCTACAGATACTTCCAGAAAAAGAGACCTCTGTCTGGAAACACATAATCTGTTTAACTTCTTCCTGAGTGTTTGTATTACACAACCTCCCTAAAGTTTACCTAAAAGTAGACTTCTTCTCACTTTTTCCTCCTCATTTTGTTTTCAAACGAACCCATAAGGAGGAAGATCACAGGAAAAGACACGGCCCAGAAAGGCGCACCTTCGCCCGCTGTTCTGGTGGCGCCCACGCTGCTGCTTGCTGCTCTGTTACCCATTTGGGTCTTCCAACACTCGTTGCCAGAATACCTGATATTCTATACCACCACCTCTTTTGCTTTTTAATTTTATTCTCTTGACTTTAAAAATAATTAGTTTCTACATCAGATTAAAGAGCTTCTTCAAGGCAAATGAAAACAGGATTGAAACAAAAAAACAACCCACTAACTTGGAAAAAATATTTGCAAGTCATATATCTGACAAAGGCTTAATATCCTTAATATATAAAGAACTCTCGCAACTCAACCACAAAACATCAAACAACCCAATCAAAAAGTGGGCTGGAGACATGAACAGACATTTCTGCAAAGAAGATATACTGATGGCCAATAGGCACATGAAAAGATGCTCATCATCGCTGATCATGAGGGAAATGCAAATCAAAACTACACTAAGATATCACCTTACACCCGTTAGAATGACAAAATATCTAAAACTAATAGCAACAAATGTTGGAGAGGTTGCGGAGAAAAAGGAAACCTCATACACTGCTGGTGGGAATGCAAACTGGTGCAGCCACTATGGAAAACAGTATGGAGATTCCTCACAAAACTAAAAATAGAACTACCATACGATCCAGCCGTCCCACTACTGGGTATTTATCCAAAGAGCCTGAAGTCAGCAATCCCAAAAGTCCTGTGCACCCCAATGATTATTGCAGCACTGTTTACAATAGCCAAGACGTGGAAGCAACCTAAGTGCCCATCAACAGACGAATGGATAAAGAAGATGTGGTACATATATACAATGGAATACTACTCAGCTGCAAAACAGAACAAAATCATTCCATTTGCAATAACATGGATGGACCTTGAGAGAATTATGTTAAGTGAAATAAGCCAGCGAGAGAAAGATAATCTGTGTATGACTCCACTCATATGAGGAATTTAAAACTATGGACCAAGAACAGTTTAGTGGATACCAGGGGAAAGGTGGGGTGGGGGGTGGGCACAAAGGGTGAAGGGGTGCGCCTACAACATGACTGACAAACATTAATGTACAACTGAAATTGCACAAGATTGTAACCTATCAATAACTCAATAAAAAAAAACTAAAAAAAAAATAATAATAATTAGTTTCTAAATGATGCCTACATGTAGCCATCATCTGTCTGCATTTTTCACTTTAACATATAAAACTTAAGATACATTCTTAATAGAAGATTACAGGAATCACAGTGTTTCTACTAAAATTGTATTGTCTTGTGTAGCTATTAGTCATATTTCCTTTTATTGAACCTAACTTTCCACGTTTAAAAAAGCTAATTTATTTTTCAACAATAAGGCTGAGTTTATTTCAAAAAGAAAAATCCCTTGCAGCATTTAAGTTTACAGAAATTATGTTCTGTCAAAATATTTTATAATAGCAGCATTAAATATTGCCCTAAGGAAAAATACAGCTAAAAGTTGAATGAGAAATAGTATCCTGGTGCTATGCCATATTAGAATAATTTTTTTACTTCCTGGAGATAATATTTTATGGTCATACTTTTGAAAGAGAATCTATATTTGCCCACAAAGTAGAAGATTTAAATGGGAAAGTTAAGGACTCATGATGCATTACTAAATTATGAATCCTGCTGCCACCTCCATAGATTTCTGCTCAGAAAAGCCCCCTTTCCGCTTTGGATTAAATGAAGTGGTTAATAGTTTGGGCAGCGTCCTTAGCTTCTGAAAATAGCCTGCAGATAAAGGATGACATTGGTGATAAATATAATATACCACTGACAATTTACATACAGTGCTGGTGCCCACAGTAGTGCATGATAATTAGCAAGCACCCCTGGCGACTCTCTGTATCCTCCCCTCCATCTGTTGCTTCGCTTTGAGTTTTAGGCAACTAGAATACTGAATATCTGAATGTTTTTCAATGCTGTGAAAGTTAGTTTTAAATATATACAGATATGTAAGCCTATATATTGTATCATACAGTAAATAAATAACATTATTGACAAGTAGTCAAGAACTTACCTGCATCGAGCATTGGTTAGGCTACGTGTCAGATATTTGAAAGACATTTGCAGCCTTCATATGGGTATCTAGCAGCCTTTTAGATCTTTAAAGATGGTAAAATCGACTCTGAGCATTGTGAGTGCAATATCACATAAAAGTTTATGTAGAGGAGCTGAAAATAGCCCATACTAGGGAAATTGTCTCACGGTTTGAGAAAGAAATATTGTCTCTTTTCTGGAATATGAAACGAATTATTTAATGATCTCCATAATGTGGTGAACTCAGGAAGCAAATTCACTTTATAGAATAGTCATTAAAATATGGATGACAAGAATCAGACTTCCTGGCTTAAAATTCATATTTTACTATTTATTAGCCATGTAATTTTAGTCAATTTCTTTACCTCTCATTGTATTAATTTTTCTTTTTGCCTCAGTTTTTGCATTTGTAAAGTGAATGTAACAATAGTGTCTCTAGGGATGACATGAGGATTCAAGAAGCTAATATTCATAAACACTCAGTGTCAGCCACAGAGTGAGTTATATGTGTTTGTTAAATGAATAAAAAGGACAAAACACACTTTCTTATCTTCACTTATTTTAGCCTTGAAACAGTGAAAGATGCCCAAAGATGTGCTTGTGCTAATTAATCATAAAATCATTTTTGTTCACATTCTTGCAAAAATAAATTTATTAAATATTAATAATATGATAGGATGAATTCAGTTGACTTTTATCTATATTTTACAATGGATAAAACATAATGTTTTCATTTGAAAGATAGGATATATGTTTTCATACTGACCATTGCTTTTTGGAAGTCTTCCAAAGGAGACTTATGTCCACTAATAAAATAACTGTGCTTATTAGTCAATGAACCAAAATTTTTTTAAAAAGCTACAGAAAGTCTTGTATTGCATGTGAATATTTTTGATTGAGCAAGAGACCATAACTAAAACCCTGGGGGTATAGATTAGATAATTAGTCACGGTGTGCTCTTTGCTGATCCCAAAAGAAATTAGCTAAATCCAAACCACTAATGATGGCCAGTATAATGTGAGAGTATATAGTAGCCTTATTACTCTCTAGTTGCTGATATATTACCCGTTAAAATGTGTTTTAAAAATATGTATGTATTTTCCTATATTTTGGTGTGAATAGCTTTAATTTTAGGATGGAAGATTTTACCCCATAGATGTGATTAGCAGAAAAATAGTAATGCAACATGGACAAGAAGTTGCTTAACTTCCTTCTATTTTTGATATAAGTTCTAAAATATAAGGCAAACAACAAAAGAAACTTTCACTTCCTGTTTTAAAATATTAATACTGTAATATTCCTTAATATTCAAATAATCTTTCCAAGATTCTAAAGTTACAAAATAACACCCCAATCAATGTTGTGTCTGCATAATTTATAATAAATATAAATAAAGCAAAAATAAAAAGCTATAGTTGTGATCGAAATCTGGATGTTTCGTTTACTTGAAAACTGACACTTTGTACCCCTTTTGATAATTAGCTCATATGGCTGTCATTTATATATCTGCAGTCAGACCTTAGTAAATGTCTAAGAGAGTACGAGATTTGGGCAATTTAAGCCTGTCAATAATTTATTAAGAATAGCTCCAGGGGCCGGCCCTGTGGCCAAGTGGTTATGTTCGCATGCTCTGCTTCAGCGGCCCAGGGTTTCGCTGATTCGGATCCTGGGCGTGGACATGGCACCACTCATCAGGCCACTTTGAGGTGGCATCCCACATGCCACAACTAGAGAGCGACCCACAACTAAAAAGAAAAAATATATATATACAACTATGTACTGGGGGGATTTGGAGAAGAAAAAGCAGGAAAAAAAAAGATTGGCAACAGTTGTTAGCTCAGGTGCCAATCTTTAAAAAAAAAAATAGCTCCTCTACCAGTTAGCTTTTGCTGTTACAAACCACCCCAAAATTTAGTGGCTTAATACAATTGCCATTTATCGTAGGTAATGGATCTACAGATTGGCAGGGTGGTTCTGCTAATCAGGGACAGCCTTGGTTGATCTCAGCTGGGTTCGTGCATATGTCTGTGGTCAGCTGGTGGGATGGCTGAGTGCTGGCCATCTGGGACAGCCTGGCATAAACGTCTGCATCCTGGTCAGCTGACATCTGGGGGCAACAAGGATGACCGGACCATTCTCTCATCACGCAGAGGCTTAGTTTAGGCTTGTTCACACGACAGCCGGGAGTGAGAAGAGCAAGAAACACACGAGGCCTCTTGATGCTCAGGCGCAGAACCAGCACATCACTTCTGCCAAATTCCATTGGCCGAAGAAAGTTAGAAGGACAGCCCAGATTCAAGAAATGGAAGGACAGCCTCCGCCTCTTGTAGGGGGCAGCTGCAAAGCATTACGGCCATTCTTGCAGCCCACCACAGCTGTTCTGGATAATTCAAGAAGAAATCGTATTTCTTCACTGAGCTGAGGCCTAATCTAAGTACAAAGATACATCATAAGCCATACTTTTTTTTCGTTTTAACCTCTGAGGCCTTGTCTCTGTAATATTAACAAGGAGATGGAAGCACATAGAAAGCAGCCAGTCCGTTTGGCTTCACACAGCCCTGAGACGTTTCAGCCATGGTTCAACTAAACTATTTGATTTTTGATTCACAAGAAAATATTTCCAGCCTAGAGCCTCTTGATTCTATGTCAACAAGTCAAATTCCTACCTCTTTTTCACTTTAAATTAGCTGAATGGGGGTAAGCCATTGCAGTGGTGAACGAAGATTTATTAGTTTAAAAATACTCGCTCTTGGGGTTGGCCCCGTGGCCGAGTGGTCAAGTTCGGCACTCCGCAGCAGGCGGCCCAGTGTTTCGTTAGTTCGAATCCTGGGCGCGGACATGGCACTGCTCATCAGACCACGCTGAGGCAGCGTCCCACATGCCACAACTAGAAGAACCCACAACGAAGAATACACAACTATGTACCGGGGGGCTTTGGGGAGAAAAAGGAAAAAATAAAATCTTTAAAAAAAAAAAAAAATACTCGCTCTAGCGAGCCCCAGTTGAATTGGTTTCCTAAACTCCAGCATAATAGTAAAGTATAAACTTAGTATTTCAGCCACGTGCCTATGATACTGAAAGTGTAGATGTAAAAATCTAGAGGGCTCTAGTCACTTCTGTGGAAATGTACAAACGATACTTATTGGAATTCCTGTTCCAAGCACCAGAATCTTGCCTGCAGTTTGCAATGGAGGCTGCCTGATTCCCGTGCTTCTTTGTGAAAAACTCCTTCAACTTGGATCCTTATAAAGGTGGCAGAAAGGATTGGCTTAGGAGAATTTACATGATATATGTGTGTAAGCACATATCTGTCTTTGCTATATAACTGACAGGATCTTTAACCACCATCTTTCACCCAAGCTTGTTTCTCCCCCTACACTCCCATGCCAATTAATGGCACCACTTTCTGTTTTGTTGCATAAGCCAGAAATCTGGAAATCTTTCTTGACACCTCCTCTCATTTATTTCCTGCCTACAGTGAACAGCCGAGTCATACAGATTCTAATTCCTTGATACCTCTGCCCTCTGACTCCACCTCACCATTCTTCACAGCTATTGCCTAACTCCAAGCTTGATTAAGTCTTACTTAGGTTACTGAAACTGTGTCCTGACACATCTCCTTAAAATCATTGCCTCCAATGCCTTGTCTACGCTGCTGCTGGAATGAACTCACCAAAACACAGTTCTATTTATTTTATTCACTTACTTAAAATTATGCAGTGGCTCCTCATGGCCTTCAGGATAAAATTCAAACCCACACATATAAGGAAAAGAATTTTAAAGCACAACTTCTTCTCTATTTATTACCGCAAGATCTAGAACAAAACAATAGGTGTTATATGTTGCCACATTCCAAAGACGAGGTGGTGCACCTTCTACGTAGAGTTACTAAGGGAGCAGCAAGCCTGGTTGGCAATCCTCGACCTACCACCACTTCTGGCTGAGCTGTAGAGACATTTTGGAGGGCTTTAGCATCCACTGCCCGCCGCCCCCCACCGGACACCCGCACATACACGTGCACGCTCCCAAGCATTGGGAAGGGGAAGGGTCTTCCCTCTTGATCCAAGCCAAGTGACAGGGGCTTTAAGAGAAACACTTGGCCCTTGAAATCTGTTAGGTACAGAAACTGGTACCAGAACTATATCTTGAAAAGTCCACAGAGGGTAGACTGAACCGAAAAGTAAAGAGGCTACAAGGGGAGCAAATTTCACCAGAGGCAGAAGAAAGGTATGAATTGCTCTCTGACTTGCAGGCAGGATGTGCACTGTGTGGAGGCTGAAGCCCTCTTAAAATGACATGGATGACTGCCTGGTAGGTTGACGTCATCCCAACAGAAGGATGGACTTCTGGATGCCCAGGGGCCTGAAGGAGAAGTCATAAATCGAATGGACTGTTTGACGCCAGTATTGCCCACCTCAAAGGCACTGCAGTTAGAGGTTCCCAGCAAGGCATGTACCTGAGGAATCCAGGAAAGCACCCACCGGGGAGTGTAAGTCTTGGCAAATGACCGCATTCACAGGGCACTGTCACTGGATGCACCAGTGCCTGTCAGTAAGCTCCGTTTTTCTTACATGTCCCTGGTTCTAGGCGTTAATCCTGGAGGGGGCCAAAGCAGCCCGGGTGACCTGGGGCTGCGGGGAGAAGAACAAGGTGACCCTTGCTCTGGGTCAACACTCCTCATCCCAGGCAAAAAAACTGGACTGAGGACTGTGAAAAGCGAGATTGGGAAGTAAATGTGGGCTTCGGAATCAGGTAGAGACAACACAACTTTTCTTTATGCAAACTTTCTTTCCCAGAAACTGACCAGAAAGTTTTCTAGAGAATATACTTATGTACGATATTCAGAGAGAGATAAAAATCTGATGACATACCTTTGCAGTATTTGGTTCTTTCTTTAATCTCCTCTTATCCACAGATACACTATACATTTGAACAGATATGATAAAATGCCCTAGTGTTTCTCTCAGAAACGGAAATAAAACATCAAAACCTCAGAAGTTTTCTCAGTGGTAACAAATGAGTGTTTGTTAATAAAATACAATGAATTCTCTGGTTAAAGAAATTTAAGAACCTGGGGAAATATTCTCTGGTAACCCCTCTGGCAACATTTTAATTATAATGCAGTCCCCTCTCCAGGCAATGAGTCCAATCTATTGTAATATGTGTAACAATCTATTTACTAGAACACATTAAGAAATCCAAATATCTGGAACAGGTCATATCTCATTTGCTATTGCTGATTAAAACAAATAATGGAGGAAGATGGCTTTCTGTCTCTCTCTTTTTTTAATCACCACTGCACTTGTGTTCATGATTGTTTTGGAAATAAAGCTAGTCCTTTAATACTGGACTAGATAAAATTTTCTAAATTGTATTAGTCATATGAAACTTAGTTTGAGAGCTGTTCCTCTGAGTATTTTTTTAATGGTGATTTAGGAACTCTCATTTTTCAGTATTTTGTTGACTATTTCAAGGAGGTCATTTCCACACAGGTCATCACAGTATGCCAAAGTATGACTTTTGAGTTATGGGAAAGTGAAATCCTGTCTAGTCACCACCTTAGATCACTGTGGAATCATCAGCGTGAATTTCCTCTAGTTCCTACTCTTTCTCTGTGAGTTACAAAAATGGTACTCAACACACTGGAGCGTGCCACTGGATGCTCAGCTAAGTGACAGACAGTGGGTCTAGCTGAGCCGATCCTTGACTTGTCACTCCGTGCCACTCCATGCCCAGTGTGAGAGGACAGCCCGCCCCTTCTGCACTCTCACTCACATCACAGTTGTCAGCTCTCTTTTTGTGAGTTTAAAGATTTCTCAGACTCCTGTTGGTATATCATTAGTTCCACTTTTCACGCAAAACAAAATGTTGAAAAGACAGATTATCTATGCATGTAGGAAATGATTCTCCCTGAAGGGCATTTTCTTTTTCAGTATCCAGTGTATTTTTAAATGTCTCAAGTGATGGGGCTGGCTGTTCAACCAAGTTCAAGAACACACGTTTATGCAGCCCATTATCTATCATTGTGAATTCAAACCTGCTGTTCCTCTCTGCTGATAATCTATCACCTAACGAGAGCGAGGATGACTTTAAGCCACAGGAGCAAAGAGCAGTCATGGACTTGTTTACAAGGAGATTTATACACTGAGCTCCATACAAAAAAACATATTCAATTCAATATTTCCTTGCTGAAGTTTTACACATTGCTCCACTGCCTACCCCATTTCGAAACTTAGATAGCTACTATAAAGAACCAACCAAATATTAAAAAGAAGAACAAAAATGAATGAAGTAATCTGAGATGTATATCTAACCTCTCAAAATTAATTTCCAGAATATTATCTTCAATGGGAAATAAATCATTATTTTCTGCACATAAATAGAAATGAGAAGGGATGTCCTGCTGAAGGACTCTCTCTCCTAAATGTCCTTATTCTTCCTTCATTATGCTATCTGTGTTCCCAGGATAGCAACACTAATTTGACACGGCTGAATTATGCTACCTACTGTTTCCTGTGTAGCACTTGCAGTGCCTGAGGCTGGGTTTCCTGCTTTGGGGATAGGGGGCAGAAAGACATTTCTAACTCTACTGTAGTGTGAGAAGCAATTAAGCTACAAGTTGTTTAGCTGTAAGCAGTTAACCTCACAAACCTAATAGATTATTTGATTATATGGAATGCTTAAAACTTTGACCCCTTTTGGTAAATATGCATGAAATTGCAAAACCTGTGTTGTTTTCTTTATTTTCATCGCTTAATCATTTTAAAGATTGCCCCTCTTATTCCGTACCTTGGGATGTATAAATACCAAGTAGAATAGATGCCTATGTTCTCTCATTGCCAAATCCTTTGATTCTATTGTCTTTGCTGCCACCATTCCACTGCTGCAGCTGAGGAGTGCACCACTTTATTTCCGCATATGAGAAGCAGCAGCGTTTGGTATTTTTGTCCCTTCTACCCAATTGAAAACAAACAAACAGGCATAAAACCCTTCATGGACACTAATGAACCTAAAACAGTCTGTAATTAATTCTGAATTCACTAGTAGTTTCAAAAATTAGCTAACTCTGCAAATTGCACTGACCAGGATCAGGCCCCTAATAACAAGGCCTATTGTGTGAAATGTGCAAGTCAGCAGAAACACAAATGAAAACCTTCCAGCTTCAAACACTTCTACCAGAGTGAAAAACAAAGCAAGTGAAACCCAAATTTCAAAAAAAGCTTTAAGTAACTATGTCTCACACCAGATCAAGTAATAAATCACTTACAAGTACACTTTCTTTTTCTGTACACTCATTTTTTGTGAGGTCAACCCATAAGAAGTATGAGAGCAAACTTCCACCTTTTTTTTTCTAGAATCTCAAATAATAACATGCCAGGAAATCCTAGTAGGTCATCTAAAGTGCTCATAATAACCTTTATATTTATTATGAAAATTAATTTGAAAGTATGCAAAATTAAAGAAGTTTTCACTATTGTTTAATCTAACAGCAAGAAAAAGACGAAATGTTGGATTATTACTCTACAGCTGAGCAATTCTCTTATCCTGTTTTTATCTAAGTGTTCCTGAGATTTCTTTGCTTTTAAAGAAGTACTCTGACAACTAAATCACAAATTTATTTTCACTCTCACTCTCTCAATTATTATATTCACTATTTACATGTTTAAGGTAATATAGAGGTAGTAGTAATTTCACATTATCTGTTGTTGTTATTTGGTTGCTTTTAAAGCGATACAACTTTGAGCTACGATTTTTGAAATAGTCCAAATGGTATACACAACATGCTGAATCCCAGCTGCATCCTCAAGCATCACACTCTCCAGATGTAAATTCTAGTCTCATCCTTTGTCAACTTGGAGAAATTACCAAATCTATTCAATACTTGCACTTGCTCATCATACCACAGGGATGACTGCCTATGTCAGAGGAATAGAATTGCAGGGGCAATCTATAGGATTGTCTCAAAGACTACAGAGAAGATATTTTTCTTCTTCTTCCATAACCGTTCTGTTGATGACCAGTTCCCATTGAAGTCATGTCCTCACCTCCTCCAGGTCTCCTAGTCAGCTCTGTAACTCAGGACCAACCTTTTTGTTCATCAGTTCTCATCATTTGCTGCTTCTGGTCCATGAGAGTGCAACTTTTTCTCCTTGAAATTTTCTTTCTTTAATACCTTTTGAATGAAAAATTTATGCAACACTACCTTCTTTCCTTTGAAAAATTTCATTCCAAATTCTTAATGACTTTCCCAACAAAAGAAAAGCAGATGCTCCCCCCAAAACTCCAGATGCTGTATAATATCTGACACCACTCATAACTAATCTTATATAAACTAAAGATTCATTTTTTCTCCCTTATTTTTTTCTATAGCACATTGTTCTGCTTATGAATGTTATACATACAGTCAATTATCCAAGCTAATGGAGACGAGCTGTGGGAGAGATAATTAAGAAGAGTAGATAATCTACCCTGCTATTAGTGCAGGTGTCAGCAAAGATTCTGGCCTGAGACATCATTGTTGGGGGTGAGTGTTTGGGAGAAGGGAGGCTTGTAGTCCCAAGATAGCTAGAGAGTGGCAGGGAAAAGATAGGAAAGGGGGCGAGGGGAACCAAGCCTGGTGAGGGAGAAAATGTTAAGAACAGATGATCACTCGTTAATAGGAATGCTACGGATAATGCAGAATTTACTGTTATGCTTAAATGCCTGCTTGGAATATGATACTAATTAGTCTAAAGTCCTATGCTTGATTTACACCACGAACAGTTAGTGTCCCCTACGCCATTGGTTATGTGTTAAAGTGACAGACCTACCATCAGCCGCAGAAGTCAACATCACAAATGTGCCCTTGTGATCAGTAAAGGAACTGGCATAACCCAACACTAGTACTGGGAGTTATTCAACATACTCATTCTATTGATCATGGGTCATCACCATTAATTTAGTATGTACAACTCAAGAAGTATACTTTAAAATTATAACCAATTGATTTTTAATCAACTTGTTTTTCAGCACTGTTTCAATCAAGTGTTTTGTTTAAATATGCAAGATGTGAACATATCTACTAATTCAGTAGTTATGATATAAAGGCCTATTGTATGGTTTCCTGACCTAATAAAGCTTATGTAGTGGTAAGGTTGTGTATATTCAAGAAGACAATAGACTTTTTCCATGTTGCAAAGACATAGCAAGCATTTCAACCCTCCATATATAGAATAGAATCAAATAAAAATCACCAACCAATGGAAACTAAAAATACTAAAATCTACATGGGAAAGCAGCAAGAGTAGTCCAGAAGTGCATTATTTTGTGGCTTAAAAAAAATGATAACAATGAAAATTCTTTGGCAATCTAAGAGATTCCGTCATTTTTACCAAGAACGACTTCAAAGAAGGCAGAGTGGCTGACGCAGAACTTCCAGTTTATAACTGTCTTCCCCATAGCTTTATGCTGTGATGTCCTTTGGGCAGAAACACTCCAGGGCCTCAACTAGTGTGTTTTTCAATTACTGCTACTATCCTGCCCTGATAGATTGGAAGTGATAAAACAACAAGTAAGAAATCATTTTTCATAATTCTTCAGAGTCCAATCTACCCTCACACCAGCTTCCCCTGCATTCCTTCATGCCACCGACGCTGAGTTTTAGTGGATTCTACAGCCTCAGAGTGAAACCACGCCATATTTTTCAGTAGATTAGCCTCTGGAGTATATCTTTCATATTCTCAAAGTCTAGTAAAGCAGAGTATAGCCTATAAGCATTCTCACCAAGGAGACATAAATATCAAACAAAATATTAAAATAACCTTCCTTTCCAATATTTCAAACAACATATTTTCTTTTAATAAACATCCCAATTTTTTCCCAACTGGTTGAAGAAATCTCGAATATTTAGATTAGGCATTCAGTACATAAAATCCCAGTTGATTTACCAGGAATTATGAAAATTATGAAATTTCTTTGCTTAAAAGAGAGTTGAATGTCCAAGGAAATTAAACTGCAACTTGCCATAAAATAATTTCCTCTCCCAAAGAAGAAGATCAACAATATATTGAAGTATTAAAAATTAATATATAGAGTCAAGTTTAATTGGCTTCACTGTTGAGGTTAATAGGCATTAACTTTCATTTTGATAAAATATGCCTGTGTTAATGACTCCAAGATCTATTGTGTCAAGGATTTTCCCGAGGCACATGAAGCTAAGGTTGAAAGCAGTTAAGGGTGCTTGAATTCCTTTACAAGCCTATTATAAACCAATATTCAATCAAAACGATTATTGCTAGCCATTAAAAAATCTACTAAGTATCAAGGGTAATAACTCTTGCATGTTATTACTGGGAATTCCTACAAAGCAAAAGCCTTTTGTATTGCTGTTTGCAAGACTGCTTAATTTATTTGACGTCCTTGAGAAAAAAATCTGCTGTTCAACGAGAGAAAAAAAAAGAGTAGTTTTGTTCCCATTATCTCTGAACAAGGAGTATCAGGAAGCTTCAGGCTAGAATTAACATGAGGCAGGCTATCAGAGCTGTAAGAGCATTTAGCAGCCTTCCCTCCTGACTCCAGGGCGATAATACATACAGCCCCGTGTAATCTGTCTCTTCCACTGCTCTTTCTTTGCCTCCCTCCTCCTCTCCTTCTTTACTAACAGACATGCCTTATTGTAAAGCATGATAAGAAGTAAACAGCAGCATTTTTCTACAAAGTGACACCACTGGTTGGAGTTTTACCTTTGGCAAAGTCATATAAAGAATCATTGCTTATATTTAACCATTTTCTAAAGGTCAAACACAGCATTCAAGTATGGGAGTATTCCATGACTCATACTCTAGAAGGTAAACTATGTCTGGTATCCTTTCTGATAGAAAAGCTGTTTTCACATTTCTTTAATTTGCACAGCAAGGGAGTGCAAATATAGTCAAACTGAAGTTTAAGAAAATAATTGTTTAAAACATGACATCATAGTTCATGAAATAAAATGCAGTAGTGTTAATAAGAATTGAAGAACGTATCTGGTTGATTTAGAAAATCCAAAATTGTTATTGTAAATAATAATATCTGCCTGGAACAGAGAATGGTCCAAAGCACATTGAAATCAAGGCAACCCTTTCCTTGAAACACAGGACAGAATGTACCAGAAGTGATTTTTGAGTATTCCTGAATTTCTCCAGCTGTTTCCAGTTTCATTTCCCACAAATTGATATTAAATTAAAAATGCAAAGCAAAAAATAAGGACACATGTCATTCAACATTTGTTAAAGCGTAGGCATCACAAAATCCAACAAATAACAACAGAATATAGCAAGTTAACATAAGATGCAATTTATTTTTCTATGGAAATTCCTTTTAAGTCAGGTGTTGTAACCTCGGCACTATTGACATTTGGAGCAGTGTGATTCTCTGCTGTAGGGGCTGTTCTGCCCATCGTAGGATGTTGAGAAGCATCCCTGGCTTCTACTCACTAGATTTCATTAGTGCGGCCCCCACCCGCACACCCTGAGTTGTGACAACCAGAAATCCTTGGGGGCAAAATCACCCTCATTGAGAACTATTGCTTTAAGTGGAAGACCTAATCTGAATTTGACAATGTTTAATTATATTAGTAACATTGCAAAAAGGAGCAATCAGCAAATTCTCAGTTGCAAAATTTGATTTTTTAAAAAAATAACACACATACTATCTGTGACAAGACAGCTGGGCTTCATGTGCACACTCAAGGAAATTGAAATATTATTACAAATCTATGAGAAGCTTTTGGTCCAAATACCATGAAAATTTCTAAATACCATTGTCTTAGACCGCCACAACAAAATACTGTAGGTGAGGTGGCTTAAACAACAGAAACGTGTTTCTCGTAGTCGTGGAAGCTGGACGTCTGAGAGCAGGGTGCCAGCACGAAGGGGTTCTGGGAAGAGCTCTCTTCCTGGCGTGCAGTTGGCCGCCTTCTCACCGTGTGCTCAAGCGACCTCTTCTTTGTGTGTGCAAAGTGAGAGAGAGAGACAGCGAGAGAGAGAGCAAGCTCTCTGGTGCCTCTTCCTATGAGGGCACTAATCCCATCAAAAGGACCCAGTCTTCACTACCTCGTCTGAACCTAACCACCTTGCAAAGGCGCCAACTCCAAACACCATCGCACTGGGGGGTTGGAGTTTCAACACAGGAATGTAGGGGAACACAAGCATTCAGACCATAACAACCATTACATTTCTAGCTTAGAAGTTGCAAATTGGTTGAGATTAGAGGTAAAAATATCTGTTTCTCGGTTCCTGGAAGGCAAGAGAAATTATTGTTAAGAGAGTAAATCCTAAGCATTCTGAGATATTTTTCCTATTTTCTTTTCTTCTTTCTTTTCTTTTTATTATATCTGTTTGAGAAGATGCATGTCCGCTGAACCTATTGTAATCATTTCACAATATGTGCAAATCAAACCATCATGCTGTAGATGTTAAAATTATACAAGGATGTATGTGAATTATTTCTCAACAAAACTGCAGAAAAGATGAACAAAAAGAAATAATTGTCACTTACTTTTAGTATGTTGTACATATATTTATTGTGTGTTCAAATTAGATAAGCATTATTAACACTACTTGACACTTTTATTGGTATAGTTAAATTTGAATTATTCTGGGTCTTGAATTTGTCACCTGTTTGTGTTTTATTTATATGTACATAAAATAAAGAGAAAAAATAAAGAAAGTGCACATTCATTTACTCAAAAATTACATAGGATCACAAAAACTATGTAAAATAGTTTCTTACTATTTATTACAAAAATAATTACGATGTCAAAAGTCTGGATATGGTTACTTTTGGACAAGGGGAAGGGATAGTGTCTCTGAGAGGTCATGGAGGTAGGTCTGAGGGCTCCCTCTAAGTGAGAAGTGACTGGAAGTGACTCTGGGGGGCCATTTTATGACCAAAGTTGGACACGCTTTATGATTCACCACATTGCCCACTTACAATTTGTACAATTTTCTTTATATAGTTTATATTGTAACAAAAATGTTTCAAATCTTATTTTGAATCACATAGAATCTATTATGAGTCACACATTTATTGCTTTGTGGATTCAAACATAAATTAAGACAGCACCAACCCTCAAATGGGTCAAAGTCTAAAGATTCAGACTTGTAAACAGATTGGGCAACACAATGTGACAAATGACATACATGAGTAGAGATCTTTGAGAACATATACAAGGAAGTAATTAACTGTGCCTCGGGGAAGCAGGAAAAATTTTGTGATAATTAGCATTTGAACTAGGTCTGGAAGTATGGTAGGAGCCCACATTGCTGTGTATTAGTTACCATGAAGTAAATTAGCTTTTTAAAATTGTTATTAGATAAGTTTCAGAAGTACAACATTATAATTCAACATCTGTGTACATTACAAAGTGATCACCTCCAAAAGTCTAATTACCATCCATCACCCTACAACTGATCCCTTTCACCCCTTTAGCCCACCCCTCAACCCCCTTCCCCTCTGGTAACCACTGATCTGCTCTCTGCATCTATGAGTTTGTTTTTGTTTTGTTGTTTATTCGTTAGTTTTGTTTTTAGATTCCAAGTATGAATGAAATCATACAGTATTTGTCTTTCTCCTTCTGACATTTCATTTAGCATAATACCCTCCAGGTCCATCCATGTTGTTGCAAAGGACTAGATTTCATCTTTTTTATGGCTGAGTAGTATTCCACTGTGTCCATTCATCCATCAATGGACACTTAGATTGTTTCCACATCTTGGCTATTGTAAACAATGCTGCAGTATACAAAAGGGTGCATATATCTGTTTGAATTATTGTTTTCATGTTCTTCAGATAAATATCTAGTAGTAAAATAGCTGGATCATATGGTAGTTCTATTCTTAATTTTTTGAGGAATCTCCATACTGTTTTCCATAGTGGCTGCACCAATTTACAATCCCACCAACAGTGTACAAGGGTCCTCTTTTCTCCTCATCCTCTATAACACTGTTATTTCTTGTCTTTTTGATAGGTGAGTTAGCTTTGAATAAAATATGTAATTACAAGTTAGCTGATTATATATAGATTTTAGTTTTCAGGCAGTTTCTATATTCTTTTTCTTTTTTCCCTGTTTTTTCCTCCCCAAATCCCCCCAGTACATAGTTGTATATTTTAGTTGTGGGTCCTTCTAGTTGTGGCATGGGGGATGCCACCTCAACATGGCTTAATGAGCGGTGCCATGTCTGTGCCCAGGATCTGAATCCTGGGCTGCCGAAGTGGAGTGTGCGGACTTAACCGCTTGGCCACAGGGCCGGCCCCAGCTATATTCTTGATTAAGACAAGAAAAGTGAACCAGGTGCAACTGAGAAATCCCTTGCCTTATAACCCAGAACTTTATCTAAAATAGTAATAGGAAGTATGGATACTTGTTTGTTTGTTTATTTTACTCAGGTCATATTCGTTTATAACACTGTGTAATTTCAGGTGTACATTATTATATATCACTTTCTGTATAGATTGCATCTTGCTCACCCCCAATAGTCTAATTTTTATCTGTCACCATACATATGTGCCCCCTTACCCCTTTCACACTCTCCCCCCACCTCCTTACCACTCTAATCCACTTCTGCCCATAACCTCATCCCCAACAATCTTATGGAAATACGTTTTCTAGAGTCACAAGTGACCTGGCAGTTGTCAAATCCAATGAACTATTTTAAAAGCTTTATCCTGTTTGAGTATTCACATTTGATGCTGTTAGATGCTCTTGCCATTTGAAATACTTTTCTTATCTGATATTTACAATGTCTGCCTCTCAGTTCTCTCTGCTATTTCTTTATGGTGTCCTTTATCGACGCCTTGTTCTTAGTGAGTTCTTAAATGCTGAGTGTCATCAAAGATCCATCCTGAATTCAATTTTCTTCACTTTCTTGCTTCTTAGAGTTCACTTCAGCAAGGCTGATGACTCTAACTCCACGTCTTCCCTGACATCTGAACTATATTTCCGATTGTGTACTGGAGGGCTTCCCACAGATGTCGCATATACATATCACACAGAATATGTCTACAGTGGAACTCACTGGTGTTCCCCTCAAATAATCCTCCTCCTGCAAACTTTGTCTTAATTGTCTCCATTCACTAGTCTCCAATTCTAATTTTGGTCAGATCATATCTCAATCGAAATATTCACTGTTTATCTAGTGGCTTGGCAGGCCAGTTTATCCACCACAAAATTATCTTCCCAAAAATCAACTTTTGGCTCCACAACATGAATATACTTAAGATTACTGAGTTGTACACTTAGAAAATAGTTAAAATGGTAAATTTTATGTCATGAATGTTGTACTACAGTAAAAAGAAATTTAAAAGTTTAATGCATCAAATTCTGGGAAAAACTCTTTAGTGATTCTCATTACTACAATCTCCTCACCATCACAAACAAGATATGTTAAAATCCGGTTCCAATTTACCTCCGTCATTTCCTCTGCTACGATGTGTTTCTGTCACCCTGATCTTCACGCTAGTTGTTGAATATTCTAGGACCTTCACCACTACTGCCCCTTTGCATTTGCTGTTCCCTCTGCTCAAAATATGCTCTTTTCTTTGTCTAATGAACTCTTATTCATGATTTACTCTCTAATCTCTCTTCTGTTAAGTTTTCTCAAAATCTCCCAGGCAGAGCTAGTCACTTCCTCATAGGCACTCCAGGAATAGCGGTTGTGTATATACCTTCACTATAGAGCTGATCACCTTATATTATAATTATTTATTTCTATTTTTCTCCCTTACTGAACCGTGAACACATTAATCACAAGACTATGCCTCGTTATCCTTATCCTCTTTATCCCTGACTTTTAATGGAATTTCTAGAACAAAGTTGCTACTTATTACGGCTTGCACGAATGGATGAACGAGAGCGCATAGACAGAGAAGGGGCGAATAACATCATGAAAGCTCCTGTGACAGCACTTTATTTAATCTAAGATGCCATCAACTCACAAAAGTACCATTTTTGTGTGTGTGCAATTGAGAAGACAAAAATGCTGCCAATTAAACTATGACATAATGCTTTCCTAAAACTTACATATTTTTTTTTTGTGAGGAAGGTTGTCCGTGAGTTAACATCTGTAGTGATCTTCCTCTATTTTATGTGGGATGCCTCCGCAGCACGGCTTGACGAGCAGTGCTAAGTCTGTGCCTGGGGTCCAAACACGCGAACCTGGGCCATCAAAGCTGAGCACGGGAACTTAACCACTACACCATGGGGCTGGCCCTCTTAAAACTTAAATTTTTTAAAATTTTATATTTATTCAAAGAGCTCTTTTAGATGTATTTAGTTGTGTAGAAGTTTTTAAATGTACTTTTAGCATATATACAAAGGAAAATATTAGCAGACTATACCACTTTGGGCAGGTTACGTAACTGTTCTATGTCTTAATTTCAATTGTTTATGGAATTTCTAAAATATATTCACTTTCAGAGCCCACTCTTTTGAATCTCTTTTTGACACATTCATCGGTGATCATGTTTTCATACCAATTACCATCCTCTATGCTGCTAAGTATGTTGTTGATGCACAGTTATTTCTTACATCATCACTGTTTATGTTTTTCATCTAGACTCTTGACTCCCATTCAGCAGTTTCTGATATCTGACACTTTATCAGTCTTACTAGCAGGTGTCAACAGATAGTTTCCTTTCAACAGGGACTCATGCCCTTGTTCAAACGGTGCATAAATGGTTGGTTGATTTAAAAATCATGAGGATGCAGTTGTCCACTCACACTGGCAGCAACAACAACTAAGTCGTTAGGGTTTTTGGTAAGCTTATTTTTAAACTAGTCCAGAGCATGACCACTAACTAACTAAAATCAAGAAGGAAAATATTGATGCTTGTGAAGGAAGGCTCCTAGGTGTCGCTTTCAGAAAACATGTATCCAGTTTATCAGTTCAGCCATTCCTCCACCATCTATGTACACACAGGCACGTGTACCCATGCACGTACGTACAAATACAGAGTAACATTTTTGAGGCTATATTGTTCAGAAATATTTTGAAGTTAAAATTCAATATAGAGGGAACATTTGGCCACTGGCAGTTATGCATAGCTCATGGTGAGACATCGCCTTTCTGCATCCCTTCTCATGATCTTCCTCCTTGCAGCGCTTTGGTATTGACGGTATAATTTTGTGGCATGTCAAAGAGCTCCAGTATTCATCAGCTGATCCTATTTGACTAAACCTATATTTATTCATTTTTCTTCAACTGAATCACGTGTTGCTGGAAGTGAAAGTGCTACTATTCAAGGAGCAGGAAGTTTCTGACCAATTGATGTCAAACTCCTTAAAGATTACCCTGTGCTACAATTGAATTGGTCACACCAATTTCTCATTGGTTTGAAAGTTCATTCATCTATTCTGAGGTATATGGCAACTTTCCTTTTCTTCAGTTGTATTACTTGGTGTGTGATAGCCAATCTTTTTACAAACATCTTGTTTTACCGAAATTATAGAATTGTGTTTATTCCCCCACTGATGAATATGTGCTTCATTAATATCAAATTCATGCCCCACTGCTCTGTTTCCATGCCTTTCTGAGTACAAAATAACTTCCTGTTTCAATGCTGAATAACAGAGTAATCTTTTTGATGACATTTTCAGCAATGCATGTAACTCAATTTAAGTGACAATATGAATAGCCATGACCGAGTTCCCATAAGTGCTGGAAATAGCAGTTACATCAAGACTGAACAAGCAGTGATCTTAAGTTGCCATCAACTATTAAATGTTGGAAAAAAATTGTGCCTTATCAACAACAAAATATTGTTGATTCCTAGGGAATTCAGCACAGTGACCGCTACAAAACTTCTCTATTTTTTGTCCATTCACAATCCCACCCATTTGCTTCGTTCCCAATAGTGACTTCACTTCCTAAATTATTCAGAGAATCAAGGTAAGTAATAAATAAGTTATTTGTGTGCTTGCTTGTCCACTTTTCCACAAAGCTCATCCAACCCCTTTTCCTTTGCTTAAATCTCAGAGGCAAAGACACTCCTTTTCCTTTCTAAGCATAAACTCTCTTTTGCCCTTTGACCTATGTCTTCCACTCGGCTCTTAAGTACCCCAGGTGATTGTGATGTAGGTAGTCTTCAGACCAGTTTGATAAATAATGGTGCCACCATCTTTCATCTCCAATTCTCCACTAGGAGCTCTCAGGTTGTTATAAATGTACTCACGGGGGAATGTAAGTTTCCCGTTCCTTTTGGCACGCCACGCCCTTCCTTTAAGGTAGTCTATACTAATAGAGAAATGTTTACCTTTTAGATATTACATGCAAAAGAATCCAGGTGCTCTAAACTCTTCCAAACTGAGGATGAGATGAAACCCAAAACAAAAATATTAGTTGCCTTGACTGCAAGTTATGCTATTGACCTTGGTCCTTTGAGGGTGAGGAGAATGAGAAGGGTGAAAAAGAGAAAAGTGATGATGTACTTGGGGGCATCCATTCAAGGCTGATAGAGCATGGACCGCAGGGAGCCCCGTACAGAACATGAAGACCATTCTCACCTTTTTTTTAAGCATGTTTGAGTTCACTAGTTAAAACTTTCCCTGGGCCTACACACGCACCACCAGATCTCGTGAGGTTATGTTTCAAGTATCTCGAAAATAAACTACTTCCATTTAACTCTCAATATTTTCAGTATATTCTATACTTGCTGACTCTACTTTTCTCACCATCACTTGCTGTTTACCTCAAACTATTTTGACCTTCTGCCCCTACACTAATGAAAATGCATTTCTGAAGGTCACCAGTGACAATCACAAAATAAAATGGCCTTTCTCTCTGCCCCATAATTCTCATCCACCGTGCATGATTTTAACAATTTTGATTACCCATCCTTGAAATTCTCTTTCCTCTGACTTTCCAAATGCTAAACCAGGGCTCTTCAACTTATTTATATGTATTGTTTATTTCATTTTTCTTGTAAGAAGCTCAAATTTCACAAAAGGAAGAAGACACAAAAGTTTGCCGGGTATTTTACCTGTGTCGTGTTAGTAAATGTCAATGCCTGGAGCAAAAACGCATTCCTTCAGCAACTAACAGTTGCCCTACTCCCTGCTCCTCAGAAAAAGTATAGTGTTCGATCCTCCAATTAAAGGTTTAATTTAATATTAAATACTGCGTGGACTTAGAGCAAGAATCTGCCATTAGCTGACCCCTCAGGCAAGAGACACAGAAAAAATTCAGGGAGCCAGCCCTGATGGTCTAGCCTTAAAAGGTGAGTGCTCTCACCGCTTCAGCGGCCCGGGCTCGCTTCCCGGGTGGGGCACCACACCACCCGTCTGTCAGTCGCTGTGCTGTGGCGGCTCACATAGAAGAACTAGAAGGCCTTACAGCTAGAGTGTACAGCTACGCACTGGGGCTTTGGGGAGGGAAAAGAAAAAAAGAGGAAGATTGGCAACAGATGTCAACTCAGGGTAATTCTTCCCCTGCAAACAAAACCAAAACACTGTAGGGTAAGGATGGCTTTTCTCCTTTGCTGTCCCTCACAGACTTTGGAATACAATTCTGAAGTCCAAATCATGCCTGTTTTGCAGATAAAATTAAGTCACATGAAAATTGTTTTTATCAGATTAAATGTGTTTCTCAGTTTTATTAGAAAGTTCTGTCCATTTGCTTTGTGTCTCTTAACCATTTGTTTTCCTTACTGTCTGAGCCCCAAGGATGGTTGTACGTTCGGTTATTTTTTATTGTCTGTTCTTTACAACACACCTGTGAGTTAGCAAAATATGATTGCTCGTGCTGTACAGATGGTGGGATGAAGGTAGAATGCCGTCTAAAAGCTGGAGAGCAGGGTCTGAAACAGAATTTATGGTTCCCCGAACCGCATGTGGAGCAGTGTTTCCTGCGCTATCCCTGCCCTTCCTTAATGTTGGTGAACAAAAGGCTGCGTATAATCGCAATCTTTCATCAAAATGCCAATGACTTCTTCTGAATGGATTTGGTTCTTTCACTTAATGGAAATCTATAGTGTATTAAAACATAGATGACGGTTATCAGGAGTACCCAGGCATCTTACCTGGTATAGATGTTTCATTTTTCTAAGCTTGGTCATAAACATAGTGTCAATTCATTTTCATACCATCTTAGTTTTTTTTTTTAATTTGTTATTTGCCTTCTGTAAAAAGTTTGTCAGAAACGTAAATTTTAGCTGATTTTGGAAAACATTATCTTCTGTGATATGCGCAAGTTTAATTCCTTCCTCGTTCAGGGTATGCTTATTAAAACAAGTAGTAATCTCTGGTGGGAAAAATGTGTTGTTGAAAATATCATGGAGCTAAGCATTTAACCCTATGTGCCAGGTTTGGAAAACTGCCAGCTTAGTCCCTGAGGGAAAATCACATTTTGTGCCAAGAAATATAAAAATTCAGATTAAACTTATTTTATTACTGGAACGTAAAGAAAGGAAGGACAGAGAGAGAAAAGTAATTTGGACTGATGCACTTTTGTTCTTACTTATAAAGCAGCTATACACCAATAAAAAGGTTTTTTTTCCCTCTAAAACTAAGTACAGGAACAAAAGATATTAGCCTAACCTAGTACATATTTTTCCCATTCCTTTTCTTCTAGGCCAATTTTGAAATAACTGTATTAGCTGAACATATGGGATAATATCACAATTGATTTTCCATAAGCAGAAATCAAAGTAAACCTTTGCTATATTTGTCATCTAGATAATATCCAAATGAAGATTTCTTAAAGGGTCTTCAAAGTTTAGCTCAGCATCCGTTTCACTCAGACTTGTTTCTGTCAGTTAATGAAGCGCACAGGCTGGCCTGGTTCATGTGCTTCCCATCTGTCATCGATGCAGCAGTGATGAAGCCCAAAATGAAACTGCATTCTTCATTTAATTCCTGCAGCTTGATATTAGGCAGGTAATCAAGCACGACTCCCGAGGCCTTGTGTTTCAGATGAGGAAACTAAGGTCAAGTGACTTGCCCTGGGTCACACAGCAAGACATCGTGAGAACAGGGAAAAGGTCCAGTAGCCTTGGCTCTCTCAGCCGTTAGCAAGACCGCTGAACCATACTGCCTTCTCAGGTAATTGCCTCCTCTGATATCAAGTGGGTCACATTTTATTACCTCTTTTTTCCTTTTTAAACAGAATCCTGGTTTTTCCTCTCTCTCTTTCTTTCTTCTTCTTTTAAACAGGCATTTAGAAATGCTGTTCTCCTCTTAGCGTTTCTGGTAATTATCTTCAAGGAAACCAGAATACAAATTTAAAGTACTCATTAACATGCTGATTAGAAATTTCTCTCAAAGACTCAAAAGGATGGAAGAGACCCCCAGAGATCATCTGATCCAGCCCTTGACTTCAGGCGTGTTTCACCTAAACAGTTTCCAGCAGATGGAAAACTATATTTACGACCCCCAAGGAGAGAGTCCCCCACCTCCCTTGGTAGCTCAACCCTGTGCTTAGACCTGCTTTACTATGTAAAGGGTTCTGGGCAAAATGTAGAAAAAGAAGCTGCCCTCCCTTGTCACGTCAGGCATTACTAAAATGAATAAGAGTGACCATAATTTATATCTGTATTCATATAACTTATCTGACCAATATTTCTCATTCCATTTTGGAAAAATCTTCCTTACCATGAGGCACTGTTTTGACATAAAACCTGTTGTAATTTATTTTTCAGTTGAAAAACATACCTTAGAAGATACTGAATCTTTGCAATTTTAATTTAATTAAAATGTCTTCCCTTTTTATTTTTACGCTTTTTGCTTCTGCACTGCAGAATGTGTCCCATAGAATACAGTGCTTTCTCTCAATCCCTACCCCACCACCCCAACCAGGATCAGCTCAGGCTGGGTTTGAGGGAACTCTGAGAATTAAAAGCTGTTTCTGATGGCTTAGAAAGTCAGTGATGCTCTGGGTGCATGTGTACATCCTGACTTGTTCATGGCAATTGCTTTCATCGCTTTCTAATTTCCTGAGCTAATTGTGGACAGGGCTTCAAGAAATCCTGTCGCCATAATCCCAATCCCAATCCCATTTTGGCGGCATCCCTTTCAGAGACTGATCTCAGCACTGCCCATTTATGCTTCTGAGATTATTTTAGTCCTCATTAAAATCAAAATTTATTTATAAAAATATTGAGTGTTCTACTGAATCTCCATATTGAATGGCAGAAATCACTTGTTGAAAGAAAAATTTCCTTGCTCAAATGTACCTAAAAGAAGGAGAAGTTAGCCCAAAGGGCTGGCCTCTCACATTTACACAACCAACCTCAATGAATGATGTGAGCTACATCATGGGCACTGAAGGTGGAGGGAACACCCGGCCTTCCTTCATGAGCCAAAACGTTTACATGTGTCAACAACCACTGCAGAGTTCTCTACTGCCTTCTAGATATTCTCTCTTCTTCTTTAACCTCTGTTTCTTTATTAAGACAGATCTAGAGGACTGGTCAAGCTTTGGCTTGAGAGTTGGGTCATCTGGGTTCCCAGTTTAAGACCTTTCACTGACCGACAGTGAGGTTCAGCACTTCTTCGTTATGGGTCCCGATATACCTATTTGTAAAACGAAAAGCTTGTAATAGATGAACTATAAGATCTTTTTCACCCCTAAAATTCTAGCTTAACTGAATGGACAAATGAAGAAATGAATGACTGAATAAAATTATTGAGCATTTTTGTCTAGTTCTACCTAGTTTGTCTTTATTTTTTTAAAAAAAAAATTTTTTTTTTGAGGAAGATTAGCCCTGAGCTGACATCCATACCAATCCTTCTCTACTTTATATGTGGGACGCCTGCCACAGCATGGCTTGCCAAGCAGTGCATAGGTCTGCACTCGGGATCCGAACAGGCAAACCCCAGGCCATCGAAGCGGAATGTGTGAATTTAACCGCTATGCCACCGGGCCAGCCCCTAGTTTGTCTTTTTTGACAATACAATTGAGTGGTATTATTCAAATATGCATTTTTGAAATGCATTTAAATTATAAGCTAAATGTTGATTGAATATTGTTGACTTAATATAACAAATACTTATGGAGCCCTTATGTGCCAGATATACGTGGAAGATAAAAGAAAAAGGCTGTCAGTTATTTAAACATTTAGCTATATTGATGGCCAATACTAGGAATGCAGCTTGAGTCCAAATTAAGTATCAATTAAATATAATTTTGATTAAATACTAATGCACTATATTCATAGGGCAGAATTTGGAACAAAATATTAAACCAAGTCTGTTTCAATAAAAAATTCCATGTCAGGATTTGTCCATGTATCGTTTACTCTCTTTCCTAGAAATCTGTTAGGGCTGATGTGAGAAAGCTTCAAGAATCCTCCTGCCACATGAAGGCTAGATAGGCGAACATTCTGAACACATCTAACCACGATGGACAACGGAAGCGAAGAACAGCATAGTCATGACAGTAAGGGCAATGGTATTTTTTATAACCATAACATATATGTTAGGTACCATGGGGAAAACAATCTAAGACAGGAGTAGCCCAAAGAATGTTAGGCAGAGCCAATGCAATACTTTATTTAAAAACTTAGTTTCACCTGTGATAAGCAGAATTCTATCCCTCAAAGATATCCGCATCCCAATGCCTGGAGCCTGTGACTATGTTATATCACAGGACAAAGAGGAATTAAGATTACAGATGGAATTAAGGTTGCTAATCAGTTGATTTCAAAATAAGGAGGTAATCTTGGAATATCTGGATGGGCCCAATGTAATCACAAGTGACCTTAAATGTGGAAGAAGGGCAGAAGAACCAGAGACAAAGACAGATGTGAAGATGCTACACTACTGGCTTTCAAGATGGAGGAAGGGGCAAGGGGCCAAAGAATTCAGGCAGCCTCTAGAAACTGGAAAGGCGGGAAGCACATTCTCCCTTCAGCTTGCAGAGGAACACAGCCCTGATGGAACCTAGTCCAATGAGACTCTTTTAGAGTTCTGGCCTCCATAACTGTAAAATGATGCATTTGCATTGTTTTAAGGCACTAAGTTTGTGCTAGTTTGTTACAGCAGCAATAAGAAACTCATAGAGCATCCTCTGGTTGTAAAACCAGGGGCAAACATCCAAGAATGAGATCGGGAGAAAACTCTTCTGAGTAGGCTCCCTTATAATCAATATCCTGTGCCAAGTAATCTCAGAATTGTTCTTGAGACTCTCCATGTCTCCAAAGGCAGCAGCTGTTGTCATTAAAAACAGTTTTAACCTGTAAAGTCTATTCTGACATGACAAATATACTTGCTATTCTGAACTACAAATTTAACCCTCTTAATAAAAGTTAATTTGCTTGTGGAGTTAGCTGTCATCACCCAAAATAGATTATTCTTAATTAGGCAGAGACCCTATCTTAATACTTCAGTGTATCTCTTTATGCCATACGTAGAATACCCCATTATTAAATACGATTATTGATTGTGTTATGGTAAGAACCTTATAAAAGCTAGTCTCAGGTAGACAGTAAGGTTAAAATTTTAATTTTTCTATTTTCTATCTTGAATTGGTGGTTTGTATCCTAAATTGTAATTCTCACAAATAAAGTAGAAATAGAGAGAATGAAGATAAGCAATTCTCATATTAAACTGTGAAAATATGATGTAGTATTTTCCCAGAATCTGAACCATACATACATTTAGATATTACTTATCATTACTATTGTATCTATCAGTAAGTTCAGGCCTATGCATTTTAGATGTTCTTATCTTTCTTTGCATCAAAAATATCTAAAATTATTTTCATAGCTGTTTTAAGTTTTCATCTGCTCTTAGGCATTTTTGAGCTTCTGAATCACTTCCTTGCATTTAAGAGAAACAAATTTAAGAGAAGACATTTAAAAGAACAAGTATATATTTTTAATATCATACTTTAAGTATAGTCTAAGTCTCTGAAAGATTTCCAAACATCAAATTTACAGTCATAAATTCAATTAATTATGTAGTGTTGTTAGTGGCCCCAAGTTTCACAGCCTTTTCACTTAATTCTTAATGTACCTCCAATATCTTTACTGGACTTTTACCTTCTTTAGAACAAAATCCATGTCTAGTTCATTTTTAATCCCTTAGAGTTACTTACTAGCATCACATATTTCATACAGTAGGTGTGCTGTAAGTATTTGTTACACGACTGAACAAATCAATGAAGAGAAGACCACTTAAACGTAGCTTGAAATGGTATCATTATGAAAAGGCCACCTATTTGTATAGAAAATGCACTGCCATTGTTTTAGTAAATTATTCATACTTACTAATTTACCAAGATCTAACATCCAGAGCTTCTCTTAATTTCTATTCATTTGAAATAGAAAGTGAGATAGCTATTAAGGTTTATTTTATTGAAGAACCGAATCCATTATGCCTACATTGAAGTTCATTTCTATTTTGTGTGGTAGTAGTTCTGCACTCAGAGTCCTTATTGGGTTGAAGAGCAAATATGTACATATGCTCTGTTGTGCCAGGGGGCACAAATTCTGTCTTGATTTACTCATGTGCAACTACTATTAACACTGTAGGAATTCAGGGCAAAGTTTAGTTTATTTTTCAAAAAGGATCATGTTGTTATGTATTCCAAATAACACATGAACTCTTTTAGACTATAAAACCAATGATGTGCAACCACACACATTTAGTACTCATTTAGCTTTCTCATTGACTAAATGTCTGACTAGTCTGACTCATTCTTTATGGCATATATTTTTAAAAGCAAGAATTGACAAAGAGAGAAATGAGGTGAATTTCTGGAACTATGAAAGCATGAAATGCAGAAATTATGGAAAAAGATCCCAAATTTTAATGCTAAAACATGGTGAATGTGCTGAAACGTGGGAAAATGTTGCATAAAATATTTGACTGGAAATGTACAAAAATTATCCATGTGTTTGAGATAATCTCATTTGAGAGTTGCCCTTTGGTCACATAGAATAAGTGCTGCCTGTCTGCTCTGATTTGGAGGAGTTGAGAGAGGTGGATCCGTGTGTAGATGATGAGCACTGAGAAGAGCTGGAAGCCCGGGAGGGAAGGAACAACAGGAGATCCTTTCTAGCTTACCTTCCCTGAAATCAAACCACGTATTCCTCTGGGAGTGAATGTTGGAAGGATCACCTTACACAGTCCACACTCTTCGCTACCCTGCCTTCTGAGCACATACAACCTACCCAGTCAGGGTCCCAAGGTGATTGACAAACAGAGTCTAACTGGCTGGCTATGAAGTGTAAACACGTGAAAGGGGTCTGTCCTCACATATTCCAGCTCAACACCTTACTAGCTATAGGACTTCGAGAACCTGTTTCATTTCTCTTTTGATTGTTTAATTCTTATAAGAAATAAGAGATTTTTAGACTTTGCTAATGATTCTTTCTGTCCTAAGCTTATGTCTCTAAAATGTTTTAAATGCTATATGTCAACAAATTAGTCATAATTTTTTATAAATAGACATATTTTGTACTGTAGCATTATTAAATATCAAGCAGATTATAGTGTAAGGTAGTTGGTGAAATAGCAAAATATCTTGAGTATGCCCAAATTTAAACCAAAGTATAACAGGAAACACAAAAGGGGATAGCCACACTAAATCCTTACCTAGAGCTAAGAAAGAATTATTTATTGACTCTGAACCAGGCTTTCTAGACCTAAATTGTTTATAGAGATGCATAATGTTAGGTGCCCTTCAGATATAGGAGATTCGAAATAGAGTATGTCAAGTCAATGCAAATGTACCAAATATATTTTTTTGTGACTAAAAATATTAAAACATAAGTAATATAAAGATGCCATTGCACTGTGACATTTTAAATAAATATATTTAAATAAATATAGGGAAATGATTGAAGACTATGACAAGGTATTCTCTCTGAACCCAAGGGGCTTAGGATCCAATGCTGGGGAGAGGAAACCAACACAAGGAAACATACTGAATCCTTCTAAAAAATAAATACCAATGTTAGACTTTAACAAGTCAATTCCTATAAAAATAGTAGAATCAAGGGCCAGAAAATCAGATTTTTTTTTTAATTAAAGAGAAAGAAATGGACTAATGGAGGTGTAGCTAGGATGGAGTGAATTTCAAAGTGAAGAGATTACGCTTGACAAAACATAAAAAGGTAAGTTTGCTGGGAGCAATAATACAGATAGATAATATCTTGTCAGTTCGCATCACATCAGGCACTACTCTGGGAGTTTGACATATATTAGCTCATTTAATTCTTTCAACAGCCATGTGAAGGTAGTACTAACATTGTCCCTATTTTACATGCAATGAAATGGACATGGAGAGGTGGGTTCAGTGGCTGGCCCAAGATCTAAGAGCTAGAAGGTGGCAGAGTTGGTTATGACCCAGGCAGTCTTTGTCCAGAGTCAACACCTGCCTGAGCCAATGGAGTAGAAGAGGGGTTCCCTTCAAATTATAGCCTAAGATACAAAAGACTGAAGAATGGCAAATACTCTGGTTTTCAAAGAGGAGGAAACCATTTTATGAAATACTCTAGAAAACAATCTTAAACAGATTATTAAACTATGTTTTATTAATGCTTGGAAAAGAAATTGTTGATCATGTAGAGTGAATGTTGTTTCCTCAGGAATGAATTATGCCAAATTCAATTCATCTCTTATAAAAGGTGAGTTGAATATTCCATTTCTTTATGATTCCTATAAATGATAAAATATGAATATAAGGTAGGCATAATGTACCTTGATTTCAGCAGAGAAGTCTTTCTGTCTTATTAAAGATTACAAAAATCTTCAAAATGGTCTTAAAAATGAAAGTTAAATAAAGTCTTGATCATTTAGTGTGAATGGATTCATAGCTACAATGCCTCGCAAGTGCTTATAAGTGAGTCAATGCAAAGATGAATGGATGTCTCTAGTGATGCACAAAAAGTTCTGTATTTAGGTTAAAATTATCCATCAATCAAGTACTGGATGGGACTGAGTAGGAATTTATATTTAAAAAAGTGTGCTAAAAGTTCACTTGACTAAAAGTTTGAGGCGATTCAAAGCCTATGATAGTAAAAAATGCCAGTACAATCAAAGAGAGTGCTACCAGAAATACAGTGTATGGACAAGGGAGGTGATAGATGGCAGACTGCTAAGACCTCATTGAAACAGTCATGTTCCACCTGAGTGACACATAATGAAGGGAAATAATTAGGAAGGCAACCTGGATGGTAAAAATTTGGACATTTAATGGATGAACAACAGAAGTTTAATCTGTAGAACAGATGTGTGTGTGTGTGTGCATGCGCGTGCACGTGTGTGTGGTCCAGACATAAGTATTGAGAATACACTGTATTTGATCTCTTTTTGAGAAACAGAATAGCCTGATCTGATTCATGTTTCAACAAGACCACGCTTCTGCTCTGTTGAGATAAGAGTGGAGGGAGGGAAGAAGGAAGCAGGGAAATAAGAGAGGTGGTAAAGACCCAGAGGATCAATGAAGGTTACCTGAATCAGAATGATTCAAAGTGGGGAAATGTTATATCTTTTTGGCTTTACTGTGTGTTTAAAGGTGAAGCCAACAAGGTCTGGTAGTGCTATCTGCAGGATGTGAAACAGCATAACCAAGGTATTTGGCCTGATCTTTTTATTCATAATAAAAGTCCGGATTTTAAAGGAACCTCTGAAACCTTCTAAACAAGCCTTTGATCCTTTAAAGGAGTCCTGCCTACAACAAGCTGCTCCTGCTTGAGCACTTCCTTGACAAGGACCTCACTGTCTCCCACAGCACTCACCCCACTTTAGGAGAGCTCTGGTTTGAAGAGCTCTTTTTCTCATACTGAGCCAAAGCCTGCCTCTCTGTGATGGATAAGTGTGATATTGTGATTTATAAGAAATACGTATTTGGTCTTTGTCCCTGTTTCTGGCACAGAACTCCTAAAACCCTTGGAATTTCCTAAGTTGTAAGAGCCATTCAGGTGTCTTAAAATTCATAACAAACCCCTTTCAAGCACACCTGAGTTTACGTTAATGAGGTGACTTTTGGAAAGCATCTGATGGTGGGGGCTGGACACCAGGGGTAGCAATCACATTATTAGAAGGCTGGAACTTTCAGTTTCATCCCCCCAACCTCTGTGGAGGGGACAGGGGTTGGGGATCAAGTTCAGTCACCACTGGCCAATGACGTAATCAATCATGCCAACGAAATGAAGCCTCCACAAAACCCCCAAATGATGGGGGTCGGGGAGCTCCAGGTGGGTGAACTAGAACGCATCCACGGGCTGCCATGCCTGGACCCCAAACTCCAAGGGGACAGAAGTTCCTGCATTCAGAACCTTGCCCTGTGTATCTCTTCTTCTGGCTGTTGATTTTTATTTTTTAATATCTTTTGTAATAAACCAATCTAGTGAAGCAATCTAGTGAGTAAACAGATTTCCTGAGCTCTGTGAGTCCATCTAACAAATGAATTAAACCCAAAGAGGAGGCTGGGGGAACCTCTGATTTATAGCTGGTCAGTCAGAAGCACAGGTGATGCCCTGGACCTGCGACTGGCATCTGCATTGGGGGCAGCCTTGTGACACTGAGCCTTAAACCTGTGGATCTGACACTATCTCCACGTAATACTGTCGGACTTGAGTTGAATTCTAGAACACCCAGCTGGTGTCTGAGAATTGCTTGGTTTGGGTGAAAAAACCCAGACATTTCAATTGGTGTCCGGATTGTAACAAGTGAATGAGAAAAGATGACAAACCTGGGAGGAGGGTGGGTAAGAGGAAAGGGGGGAGGAACTGTATGTGTTTCTTCACTGGTACCTCCCCAGCACAGAGCGCAGTATGTGTCATTAGGTATGTAATAAATATTTTTCACTGTCTGAGCAATTTGGCAAAAGAGCATTGGGTCATAATGATGTGACCAGAGGATAGTAGTTCATTATTTCTTAATGAGATTTAAAAAAGAATAAAATTAAAATGTTTTCTCTATCCGCTATGCTTTTATGTTTTGTTGATTCAGCGAGTTTGTACATGATGACGGTGGTTTTAAACAAATGAATACCATTGTATTCTAGTTTTGGGCTTCTGTGTGTCCTAAATCTCAGCTACATTTAAGTTTTCATACCCTTCAAATAAGGAGGGCTATCCAAAATATGTAGTGGTACAGTTTGGCCACCAACTAATCAGAAAGGGTGCTAGCTAGTCTGGTGACTATCAGCCTGTTTCCAACTATGGGAGAATCAAGCTATTAAGAGCGCTGAGTTGAAATACTACATATTTCTATTTTGTCTGTATTGTAGTGAACAGACCCTGTCTTTAGCTCCTGCTGTGCACTTTTGAGGGGTCTTCCATATGGTTGCTGCTAAGTATTTTGGCATTTTCCCAACTGTTCCAATTGGGTCAGTGGGGGGGCTTGTGTAGGAGTAATAAAACAAGGGTGACTGCGGCAGGCAGGACTAGATTACCACACACATAACAGCTCATCGACTCTCAGGCACTCAAGCACAGCTCAGTACCATTCCTGACAACAGGCAGCCTAGGCAAACCGTCCTTCTGCTGCAGACTTTACTCCAGGGAAGGCCGGGCGTGGGGGCAGAGACCAGGTCTCCTCGTTTACATTTTTTCCTGTTTCTTTACTTGTTCACCTTTCCATAACATCTAGAATAACTTGAGGAGGGTAAGACAATGATGGCTTGCAGATTCCTATGTCATTCTGAGAAAGTTTCCATGAGCAGACTCAGCTAGATGTGAGCAGCAGCAGGCTTATCAGTGGCCCTGAGGGCTTTGATACCTTATGAGGGGACAAAAATGGGAAAGGGAAGTCTGACTGCCACAAATGCTTAAAAATCCTTGAGACATGATTCCTAAAGGCAGAGATGACTGATAATATTGACACTAGTATTGGAGTGTCTTTCCTATCAGAAATCACATCTATGAAAAAAACGCCTCCCATTCTTTTTATCCTGCAGAAGGCAGTGTTGCTTAAAGCACTAATAAGGGAGGGAAAAGTTCAAAGCAAAATTAAGATTCTAAATATCGAAATAATGTAAACTGAGATATGTGTGTACGTACACACACACACACACACACACACTGAAGTAAAACGATGAACTTAAGATCTTGATCCAAAGATTGTATTTTCCATATTTATGCTTACACACAGGATTCTTTAAATAATTCATTGTGCTTTTCCTTTAACATGATACGGGCCTTTTTCTTCACATTAAACACCAATAGACAGCTATGTAGCATTCTAACAGGGTCACAGTATAGCCATCCATTTTTCTTGAGCCATTACAAGAAACTGAGATTTTAAAGAAATAGATTTGGAGACACTTAAACCGGCATACAAATCTGCGTGGATTTTTTTTCACGTTTCCTGCCAAGAAGAATAAATAGTGCTGCATTAAAGAAGTTTCTCCCCTTCCTCCTCCGCCATCCCCGAGCCCAGAAGCCCATCCCGAGGCCCGCGGCGGTGGTCGCAGCCCGGCCCGGCAGCGCGGCGGGGCGCCGGGGAGGTGGCGGAACCAGACAAGCGGGAGGGGCGTGACCTCCGGGACAGCCCCGGGGCTGGACCCCAGTAGGAAAGGCCTGGAGGAGGGGGCGTGACCTCCGGGGCAGCCCCGGGGCTGGACCCCAGCAGGACCCGCCTGCACCTAGGGAAGTACCGACACTGACAGCAACCAGGTGGTCGCATGAATCAACTGGTTCCGGGACCCACGCTCGTCCTAGGACTCCGGGGACCCCTCCTGCCAGCCTCCCCTGGGCAAGGAGGAAAGCGTTACACGCGGCTCGGGTCTGTCACAGTCAGCACGTAGCCCGCCCCAGAAGACCCCGCCCGGGGGACGTCCCCGCAGCGCGACCCCGGCCGAGCGCGGGCGGCCACGCCGGCTTCAGGCGCTGCACTGCGCAGGCGCGCGCACGGTGCGCAGGCGCCGCCCAGAAGTGACTTCTCCAAAAAGTGTCTTAGTTGGCGGTCACCTGAGCTCCGGGCGCCCGGCTCCCGTAGGCTGCGCGGCCGCCGCCTCCGCGGGTCTTGCGCGGGGCCTCGCCCTACTCTCGCGCCCGTCGCTGCCTCGCCCCCGGCCCTCCAAGGGCGCGTTCTCCCCTCTGTCCTTTGCGGGCGGGCCGGGCCGAGCCGGGCCGAGCCGGGCCGAGCCGCCGGTGCCGTCCGACCATGGCGTCCCTTTTCAAGAAGAAAACCGTGGACGGTGAGTGCCAGGCCGCGCCAGGGCCAGTCCGCGCCTCCCCGGTGTCCTCGGGGCTTCGGCCGCGACCCTGCCGCGGGCCCGGGGGCGGGGCTGGAGCGCTGGCCCCACAGGTGACCGCCCTCGCGCGTCGCTTCCCCTCTTCCGCCGCTGCCGACGCGCCCGCCCCGCCGCCTCACCTGCGCGCCCAGGCCTCCCGCCCGAGCCCCCGCGCCCCTTCTTTCCTGAGCGAGATCTGGGGCATTTCCAGGAGGCAGGATGCTGCTGCCCCTGCGCGTCGCTGGGCTTGGGACTTGGGTGAACTCCCTGTTGGTTTCGTGGGCCGGGTCTGCTGCCCCTTCGGTTCGGAGCTGCCCTGCTTCCAGGCGTCCGAGCCCTAACCTGGGTGGAGGTGGGGAGGGTCTCGGTGAGCCTGGGTCTGCGTGCGTCCTGCCCTCGGAACACCCCGTCTATAGAGGGAGACAGATGCTTCTTGACTGGGTCCAGTAGAAAAGTAAAAGAAACCCAAGGGAGATGCCTGCGTGTAGTTTTCATGATGGATTTTCCTCCCTTATGATTATCTCCGCTGTCTGTAGTAAGAGACGTGGTGTGTTATCTGCCTAGAAGTTTACATTTTAGGATACTTGCATTATTTCAGCTGTTTAGCTCAGGGCCATCTTAAGATGAAATAAGTGAATGTACAGGAATATACAAATTGGTGTTTATAACTGTGCCTGTAATGTCTGTTTATAGAACGTCGGTTAATTAGTCTTGATATTTTCATTGACAACTACCAGGAATCGGATTCATTCAAGTTATTTAAAAATCGTGTTTCCCATGGCATGTTGAGTCTAGGTTGCTGCTGGTTCAACCAAAGAATCGCTTCTTTGTGAGGGTCTGACAGCCGCAGGAGGAGCAGTGGTGGCGAGCCGGTGGTTGGTACCACAGGGAGCTCTTCAGTCCAGACCTGGCCAACTCCTTCCTTCCTTCCTTCCTGTTGACTCTCTCAGAGCCCGCAGAATTATTTTGGGGAGGATAACAAAAACATCATCTTTACCGCTGTCCCCTTCACCTGAGCACATAATGTCGTATTACTGCTAATTTATCACACAGCCTAACACATTTTTGCTTACCCTGAGTGGGTGAAAAATTTTTCTTTTAATTTATTGATTTTATTAGCCATTTACAATACCTAGAATAACTACCGAGTTGGTTTAGGATGTGATGCAATTATGTGAAATGGGTTTTATGTGTGTTTTTTCCTGAGAATGCTGTTTAATCTTTAATGTGGCACTTTATTTTTTCAGTGTTTCAGTGCTAATATTGTGATTTTCAGTTATTGCATGGTACTCTGGGGGAAAAGAAAGGTTTATTTTTTGGTTTCAGTTTTAGATAGAAGTTACTGAACAGAAGAAAAGGGTTGCATCTTTCTTACTGTGTTATTACAAATTAAATTAAAAAATTTTTAGCGTTTAAGGCAAGCATCTAGCTTAAATTGCTTATCATCTGTCAGATATTTTCAGAGACATAATTGTCGGTTTTACACTCTCATGGCTGTACTTCCTGGCGCTTTTGGCAATCTAGTGACTGTTGGACTTGAGGTATAGAGCAAAATAAGAAAAAAAGACAATGAGGATGTGCAGGCAGGGCGTTTAACCGTATGCTCATTTGCAGTTGGGTTAATTCATCCAAGAAATTACCTTTTTTTTTTTTTGCTATATAGACTTATTTGTGAAAAAAAAGTTTTAAGGACTTTTGCTAGGAACTGTGCTACTAATTTAAAGATCTGGGTATGAAATTTCTGAATGTAAATTTGGCTACCATGTACATTTATTATAACCACCCAACTGGGTACCTGATGTTTTCTGAAATTGTCATGTCAATTCAAATCACTTAATGACATCTGTTACAGATCTATACTTTCATTAGTTTGACATAGAGCTTTACTGATGTTTTTACTCTGTTTTATTAAAAAGAAGGTGTTTTGTTTAAAAGGTGACAGCATTCTTCTTAGCAGTAATGAGGCTATATATTATGCAGTGTAATGTATTTTTATGCATTTCTGACAGATCCTTGGACTGGTTGATTATTGATCATAAGATCTTTTACTGTATGCTGTCTTTTTATCTGTTTCAGCAGTAATGAAATTCTGATATATAAGGGAAGTATGTAACTGCTTACAGATCTGGAGAATAATTGAATCTTTTTGTCTCTTTGGATTGGCTGGAAGAGTTGCATACTCTATCATTAAAGACTACGGCACATGTAAATTAAAAAGGGAGACAACATTACAGCACTGATTACTATTCAGAGTTATGTTTAATTCATTTTTGACACAAAGATGAACAAGTCTCTGCAGTGTATACTTTGTTACAGAAAATTAATGAGAACTGTACCTCAATGCCATAGAAGAGAAAGATTCTTTTGAATTTGAAATTGCAGTTGAGTACTTGGTTTTCTTTTTACTGATTTAGAAGATGTATACATATATATAGGGTAATGTGTTCATCCGCAGTGTTTTTTCCCCTAAGTTCACTAATGGTGACCTATTTATTGAAGCTAGTTATGAACTTTTGTAAATCAGGATGCCATGAGGACTTGTCATAAATGCACAACTAAATATGCCTCTTAAAAAGTGAAATTCTTTAAGCACTGTATAATTTTTTTCTGTTATCCTTAGCATAGGTATATTTGAGGTCCTACTCTAAGCCAGCCCTGTGTTAGCATTTTGTATGCAGTATCTTGTTTCATTCTCCCAAACCTGTGAGGTTAGTACTCTTATTACATGCACTTTACAGATGAGGAAATTGAGAGGCAGTAACTTGCCCAAGATCACACAGCCACTAAGTGGCAGAGCCAGGACCTCCTCCCTTTGGGTATTATCATTGTTCTTTTTTTCGTATTAGAGAGCCTATGCATTGGTTCAGTTTTGCTGTTCTCGCTAAGCACGTGAGATTCTCAACTTTCGGTGGGTACCGTGTAATGTTAACCTTTTGTCTGTGAACCAGACTCTTCTCTGACTTAGTGGTAGAACTTCACTTTCTCCTGGTGGCAGAACTGGAAACAATCCTCCTTTTCCTGACTCTCCCTTGACTCAGCACTTCTTAGGAAATATTGTCTAGTCTCTTTTTGCTCTTCTTCTAAACCTCTTGAAGGAGTGGTGCTGTCTCGTGTCTCCACTTCTTTGCTTCTCGGATGCACCCATTCTGTAGCACTTGGCTTTACATCTCATGTGATGAGGTCTTGCTGAGATCATCAGTGACTTCTAGATTGTCAAATCCAATGGCCGTTTTTTAGTGATCATCTCTGGGACCTATGTGTTTGCATTTGATCCTGGTAATAATTTCTTCCTTGGAACTCTCTTTTAGCTTCCCTGATATAACACTCTTAATTTTCCTCAAGTTCCTCTGACCACTCTTTTTCTTTCTCCTTTCAGGTTATTCTCTTCTTTTTTCCTTACTCCCACTCTCCCTCCCTCCCTTTCTCCCTTTGTCTCTTCCTTTGTTTTTTGTCTTTTTTTTTAACCTACCCTTTAAATGTTAGTGTTCTTCTTGGTTCCATCTTGGGCCACCACTATTCTAACTGTACATTCTCTCCTTGCATGATCTTATCCAAATTCTCATTATTTTAGTTATAACCTGAGTGCTGATGGATCCCACATTTGTATCTCCAGATATATTTGTTTGAGTTTCAGACCAGTGTACTCAATAGTTTGCCGAATGCCTCTACGTAAATGTCCCAAGGTACCTCACATTAAAGAGATCCCAAACAGAATTCATCAGCATTTCCTCTGAGTGAGTTCCTTTCCTGAGTTCTCCTCGTCCAGGGTTGGCAGTTCTTGCTTTTGCCCTCTACCTTCAATTCAGTACCAAGTCCTGCTCCTTTTGTCTCTTAAGTATTTGACACATGTGACCTTCCTCTGCTTGCCTTCAAGTCCTTGCTCTAGTTCAGATCCCATTTGTCTTGTGCTTTACTACATCGCTTTTCTGCTTTTCTTTCGTTCATCTACATGGTCGCCTGTGTGATTGATAGACCTGAAACCCAAGTCTTACTATGCTGCTCTTCAGTGTAAACCCCTTTATTGAATCTCTAGTACCAATAGGATCAGGTTGGGGCTCTTTAATAAGGCACATATGGCCCTCCTGGGTCTGGGCCTCGTCCTTCTTTCTGGCCGTGTCTCTGGACATTTTACTGTGCAGCAGCACTGTTCTCATATTCATTCGTATTTACCATACTCTTTCTCACTGTAATGTGTTTTTGCTCATGATGCCCTTATGCATAGAATTCTCTTTTTCTCTTCCTCTGGCTAACCTGAACGATCTCAGTTTTTTTACCTCTCTAGGATTCTTCTTTGATGCCACCTCAAACTATGTTAAATACCTCACTCCTTGTGTTTGTTTTTTTTTATTATCTGCTTCCTAAATTGCATTCACTGGAACAACTTCCAAAGGTGGATTATGCTTATTCTAAGTTTTTCCGGTATTCCATGTTTGTAAGTTGCAGAGTCTTCATCATACACGGAAATATCTTTGCAGTACTTTATAATTTAGAGACTAAATTCCAAAATAATAGTATTTACTAACCCAAAGTAGTGTTTCCAGTATTTAGAGCTTACTGCAGTCTACATATTATCACCACCCACCTTGAATCTTAGTACAAGTTTAGAGATAACTTGAGGAATGCTGCTGACCGAAGAGGAACAAAGCTTCTTGAGTTTTGCTTCATTGGTGTAGTATCCATGTATGCTTAATTGTCCAGAGTTCAGAATCTGTGAGGTTTTGACTAAATTGGGTTAAATCTCCTGTTGAGAGGTAAGTTGTGATGCTACATTTCCATTATCTTAAGAGGGATTAAAATCCACCATCTATATAAAGCAAATCCCCTCCAGAAACATTTTTGCTTTTTTCTGAATAAAGTACAACATTCTCCTGGTGCTGCCTACAGTACCCGGATCTTTCCTAGGATGCCGTGTGTTCTCTTAGTGCTTAGGATTCTGAATAGTTACAAACTCAAATGTTATTTTCTTTTTGGCCCCTTCATTCTTGGCACACCAAAGAAAAATCATTGAATGTGGGGTTCAGGAGCTCATTGCTCTCTTCTGAGTGTTTTTCGGAGCAAAGGTTCTCTATACTTTTAGGACAGATATCTCTGTAGGAAAATTTCTTCCCCCTGCATTTCTCCATCCCTAGCATGACACCAGAGATTGGTATTTCCTTTCATGCTGCCATTTCCTACTTTCCTGTCTGTGTGTCTGTGAGTCTGTCCTTCAGAGGAGCTTTCCCTCTCACTCCCTTGCTTATCTAAGCTGTGAAAGTCTTGACGGTTTTCTGAACTGAAGGTGTTACTGATGGTGGCACCAAAGCGTGTATCTTTGAGGAACAAGTAAGAACCAAGAATCTGCTGACAGGTGGCCCATCCCCAAACTTTCCTTCAGCTCTTGAAAACACTGATACTTTAATAATAATGAATTCATTTCAATGAATTCCTGAGGGCTTGAGTGATTTTTTGAGGCTGTACTGGTAGGGATAAAAAAGCATTCCTTTTTACTTCCTTTTGTGCTACCATAGGGCTCCTGTTTGCTCTTTAGTATGCTGCCTGTTCCTTCCAGGCAAATCCTGGTGAGGGTTTCGGCTTCATCCTAGTTCTTGCCTTGGTCCTTGGCTGCCTGACCCACATGTTGAGTAAAAATGTCAGCGTGATCCTTCACTCCCCTTTCTCTTTCACTTTCTGTTCTTTCTTGTTTGTTTTTGTTTTAATGTTTTCCTTACCATGTATCAAAACTGGTTAATCAAGCTGATCCTGTCCCTCCCTGATTTCTGATAGACCATTTCCAAAGCCTGAGAAACAGATGTGCTTTACTCAGCAAATTCTCATTCCTCCTTGTTGTCGTTTGCCTTCTGACCCTGAGTAAATTTGGTTCCCAGAGCCAGCATTTTCTAGGTATTCACCTTTAATGTTTCCTTCTTACCCCTTAACCTTTGAGTTTGTAGCATTTTACACAGTTTTTTCTCCTGATCTACCCAAGAAGATGACGCCTCCCCACACAGCTGTGACCTCTTTCTGCTTTATTCTTCCTGGGTGAGCTCCACCCCCCTGCTTTAGCCGAACCCACAGGCGGAGCTCTTCTCTTCACAGTCATGATTAGGCTTTATCTAATACCGGTTCTTATCCCACTCGACCAGTGCCTTATTTATTTTTTTGAGGAAGATTAGCCCTGAGCTAACATCTGCTGCCAATCCTCCTCTTTTCGCTGAGGAAGACTGGCCCTGAGCTAAGATCGTGCCCGTCTTCCTCTACTTTTTGTGTGGGATGCCTGCCACAGCATGGCTTGCCACGCGGTGCCATGTCCACACCTGGGATCCAAACCGGTGAACCCCAGGCCGCCGAAGTGGAACATGTGCACTTAACCGCTGCACCACTGGGCCACTCCCTGTCTGTATCTTCTTAAGTCCCAAATTTAAATCTGTGATCGGGGGCTGGTCCCGTGGCCAAGTCGCTAAGTTCGTGCGCTCCGCTGCAGGCGGCCCGCTGTTTCGTTGGTTCGAATCCTGGGCGCGCACATGGCACTGCTTGTCAAGCCACACTGAAGCTGCATCCCACATGCCATAACTAGAGGGACCCACAACGAAGAATACAAAACTATGTGCCTGGGGCCTTTGGGGAGAAAAAGGAAAAAAATAAAATCTTTAAAAAAAATAAAAAATGAATAAATAAATCTGTGATCGGATCACTGTTATGCACGCAGGTGTGATTTTGTTCAGTAAGAAGAGCCTAAGAGGCTTGAGACAGGCTTTTAATGCCCAGGGGGGAGCAGGCCTTCTCTTCTCTCAAATGTTGTGCTGGGTATGGGTGAGGAGAGGTGGGTGGGGCAGCCTCCAGACCCTTTTACCTCACTGGAGGGTAACAGAGAGAGCATGCTGTAGGCACATCAAAGTACCTTTGACATTTTCACAGTTCGAAAGTTTCTGTTACCACCTATTAGGAAGTGCTTCACAATGACCCCAGAAGGTAGATGAAATGCTGGAGTATAAAAGTTCAGGGCATGCCTTTTTTGCCTAGAGAATGAAGCAGAGGGTGGAAGGGAAACAGAAGATGGACAGGAGCCAAGTGCTCCACCTCTCGTAAATGTGAGCAATACCCTGTACATATTTCTGTCATTGTCTTAATTCAGAATAATAAACAGGGGAAAGCAGAAAATTACAAGGGAAATATCTGATTATTTTAAGGCTCCGTTTTTCCATTGTAGAAAGATATTTATCAGTTCAGATTTTACTGTTAAATTATCAACCATCTTTTTTTATAACCAATAGATTTTATTATACTTTTAAAGAAGTGTGTTAATTATGCCCATAAGTATATCCTTTTACATTTCAGTGTATATGTTTGTACTCCTATAGATCACTGCTAAATGTACTATATTGGGATAGTTGTTGGCATAAAGTAAGCTGGAAATACCAAATAGATAAATAAAATACATGTATTCCTTGCTCTTAAAGAGTTTATAATCTTGGGAAGAAATCAGACCTACTAAGAAATAAATATAATGGAAAATAAACTTGGTCTTAAAAACATTAAAAGTCTCTCAGAACCATTCTCATGTTATTTGTTCTGAATTACCTGGAAGACCAAATCATTAAATGTGGGTTTAGTATGGGAATTGTTTAAAAAAAAATTGAAGAGTAATTTGTTTGTTTTATGGGATATGCCTATCATCTCATATGAAAAAATATTTTACTATCTTTTCCTACTTAGCATAATATGTTTTAAAGTGTTATGACTGTGTTTTAGTATGTAACAATAGATACTCTCAGTTTATAGCTTAGAACTGTTTAAATATTAATAGGTCTATTAACAATTATGAGGCTGTGGAATATGCAGTAGTTAATTTTCTTTATTTTTCCTTCTCTAATATACAGTGACATGGTACATATAGTTACATGAAATTAAGAAAAGTGAAATAAAACTATTTTGATTAAATTTTGTTTTGTTAAAATTTCATGTCCTACTACTTGTTTTTCAACAAAGACCACTGTATCTGCTTTCTGCTCTGATTCTCCGGTACCACCTGGATGTCTCCAGCAATTCCGTCGTCCTAACGCTAACTGTGTGGAGTTAGCGCAGACCTTGCAGGTGAAGGGCCCAGTGCCACAGGACTGTCCTCACTTCAGATGCCAGTCACCAGTCCCAGGTTGTCACCAGGACTTCTAACAGACAAGCTGTACATTCTGGGGTCCCCACAACTTCCTCCTCAGGTTTGATAATTTGTCGAACAACTCTTAGAACTCAGGAAAATGCCTTACTTACTATTGCCAGTTTATTTTTAGGATACAGCTCAGGAAGAGCCAAATGAAAGCAAGGTATTGGGGTGCGTGGCACAGAGCTCCCTGGCCCGCTCTGGGAACACCGCCTTCCCAGCCTCTGGGTGGCCACCCGCCTGGCAGCTCTCCTGATCTCTTTGTCAAGAGCTGTTATCACCCAGTCTCCAGCCCCCCTACCCTCCTCTGAGGTCCAGGGATGAAGCTGAAAGTTCCCACCTTCTAGTCATTTGGTCTCGCTCCCTCTAAGTGTTTGGTCCTTCTGGGAACCAGCCCCATCCTGAAGCCATCTAGAGGTTCCCCTCCCTGAATCAAAAGACACTTCTGCCACTCAGGAAATTCCAAGGCTTTTAGGAGCTCTGTGCCGGGGACTCAGGACAAAGACCCAGTACGTATTTTTCATTGTGCCACCTTAGTAATGAAAGATGTGCGTTGATAGAATCCAGATCCTGTGAGCCAAGGCCTTCAGCGGTTGCTGTGCGCCTGTGTCGGTTGTCTGGCCGCAGTTTGTCTTACCCACGCGGCAGCTTCTCCTTCAGCGGTTGCTGTGCGCCTGTGTCGGTTGTCTGGCCGCAGTTTGTCTTACCCACGCGGCGGCTTCTCCTTCAGCGGTTGCTGTGCACCTGTGTCGGTTGTCTGGCCGCAGTTTGTCTTACCCACGCGGCGGCTTCTTCTCCAGCTCGGTGCTCTTGCAGCTTTAGAGGGCCTTCATTGCTGTCTGAATACGGCTTCATCTTACGCTGGTTGAGTTAGGGTGTTTTTAGTACATAAAGGGTTTATACTCCAAAAGTTCATTTGTAATTTCTTAGTTTTAAATTTAGAACATATTTTCTATTGAAATAGTAGGTAAGTGGTGAATGTTTTCACACCAATCCATTGGCTTTGGCAAGACACGAAACTTAGTCCAAAAGAAAAAAATTGGAAGTGTTTGAGGATAGATGATGAAGAGGGTGATGATTGCTTTGAAAGGTAGGGTAATGAAAGCTCTGCTGTTTGTTTAGTCCGTCTGTAGATGTCAGGAAAGATACCATGTGTTGTGGACTGAATTGAGTTCCCCCCAAATTCATGTGTTAAAGCCCTGCCCCCCAATGTGGCTGTAATTGGAGATAGGGTCTTTAAAGAGGTGGTTGAGGTTAAATGAGGTCATGAGAGCGTGGCCCTAATCCGGTAGGACTGGTGTCCTTGTAAGAAGAAGAGACACCAGGGATGTGCACACAGAGAGCAAAGGCCATGTGAGGACACAGCAAGAAGGTGGCGGTCTGCAAGGCAGTGAGGGAGACCCGGGAGAAGTCAACCCTGCCAACACCTAAGTCTTGGAGTTCTAGGCTCCACAACTGTGAGAACAGACATTTCTGTGGTTTAAGCCCCAGTCTGTGGTATTTGTTATGGCAGCCCTGGCAGACTAATAGGATCCCAATCAGTGCCCCAGGGAACATTAGTATCTAGAAAATGTTAATGGAGATTTCTTAAAAGGGATCCTTGGGAAATAATCCATGATATAGTCTCCCCTTAAGGGTTGACAGTGCATATTCATATATTAAATGTTCTTAGAAGCCTTGAAGCAAAGAAATGTTTAATTTTTTCAGCTTCTGCATTTCCCAAATATATTTGTCTATGGAACATCTCCTTCCCCTTTTTTCTTGTTTGCCTGAAAAGCTTTAGAGCATAATGTAATAGTTAAAATCAGAGGCCTTGGAATCAGCCCACCTAGATATGAATCCTAGCACTATTTTCCTCTTGGGCAGATTACCTCGCCAAATATCAGTTCCTTCCTCTGAAAAAAATGAGATAATATTATTTACCTTTTGGAGTTGTTGTATAACACTTAGTATAGTGCCTGTTTCTCAGTATAATTAGTTATTTTTATTCTGAGTAAATTTACATTATACACAGAAATGTATAAAGTTGTGGTGCTCTATCACTAGACGGGTAATGGATACTGGCTTTGTTGTTTTAATGGAGGTGAAATTTCACATAACATTAACCATTTTAAAGTGAACAGTTCTGTGGCGTTACTACATTCACAACGGTGTATAACCAACATGTCTAGATCCAAACATTTTCATCACCTCAAAGTAAAACCCTGTACCCATTAAGCAGCGACTCACCATTCCCTCCCCCCCCTCCACCCCTGGCAACTACCAGTCTGCTTTCTGTCTTAACGGATTTACCTATTCTGGATATTTCATATGAATGTAATCATAAAATGTGACCGTGTGTCTGGCTTCTTTCACTTAGCATAATACTTTTGAGGTTTATCTATGTTGTAGTATGTCTCAGTATTTCATTTCTTTCCATTATATGTATATATCACAATTTGTTTATGTTTGTTCATAGACATTTGGGTGGTTTCTACCTTTTGGCTATTGTAAATAGTGCTGCTATGAAGTTTTGTGTAGATGTATTTGTTTGAGTATGTTTTAGTCCTTTTGGGTATAGACCTAGGAGTGGAATTGCTGGGTCACATGGTAATTTTATGTTTAACTTTTTGAGGAACCACCACACTGTTATCCACAGCAACTGAAACGATTTACATTACTGCCAGCAATATACAGAGTACCAATCTCCACATTCTCATTGACACTTGTTTTCCTTTTTTGTTTTTGATTGTAGCCATTCTGGTGGATGTGAAGTGATATCTCCTTTCCCTAATGACTATGTTGAGTGTCTTTTCCATGTGTTTATCAGCCATTTATATACAGTCATGTGTGGATTAACAATGGGGCTACGTTTTGAGAAACGCGATGTTAGGCAATTTCATTAAAGTGCAAACATCATAGAGTGTATTTGCACAGATCTACATGGTATAGCCTGCTACATACCTAGACTATATGGTGCTAATCTTATGGGACCACCATTGTATGTGCAGTCTGTCATTGACCAAAATGTCGTTATGTAGCACATGACTGTATTTTCTTGGGAGAAATGTCTGTTCAAGTCCTTCACCCATTTTTTAATTGGGTTACATGTTTTTGAGTTTTAAGAGTTCTTTATATGTTCTGGATACTAGACTCTTATCATATGTATAATTTGCATATATTTTCTCCCATTCTGTAGGTGGTCTTCTTTTCACTTGATAATGTCCTTTGATGCACAGCTTTTAATTTTCACGGTCCAATTTATCTATTCTTCTCTTTAGTTGCTCTTGCTTTTAGTGTCATATCTAAGAATCTGTTGCTAAATCCCAGGTCATGCAGATTTACTTGTGTAGTCTTCTAAAAATTTAATGATTTTAGCTCTTATATTTGGGTGTTTAATCTGTTTTGAGTTAATTTTTATAATGCAATGTGAGGTAGGGGTCCAGTTTCCTTCTTTTTATGTGGATGTCCCTAGCGAAATGCTTAAGATTCAGGAGACAGAATGCTTGGATCTAAATCTGGCATTACTGCTTACTACCTTGTGACCTTGGGCAAGTTACTGAAACTTCCCGGCACTCTATTTTCTTATATGTAAAATAATTGAAAAATCCACTCCATAACATTATTATGAAAATTGTATTGTATAATATATGTAAAGCACTCATTTGTGTCAGATATAAAGCACTTGACAATGAGAGATCAGTTTTGGCAAGAATTACCATTCATGTCTGTGATTTTTTTATTTTGAGGAAGATTAGCCCTGAGCTAACATCTGCCGCCAATCCTCCTCTTTTTTGCTGAGGAAGACTGGCCCTGAGCTAACATCTGTGCCCATCTTCCTGTACTTTATATGTGGGACGCCTGCCACAGCATGGCTTGACAAGTGGTGTGTAGGTCCACACCCAGGATCTGAACCAGCAAACCCTGCAGTGCCGAAGCGGAATGTGCAAACTTAACCTCCATGTCTGTGATGTTTTGAAGAAATCATTATTTAGTGACAACTAACCCAAGTTATAGTCCATCAGACCTAGACTAATACTTTAACTCTTCAAAAGGTAGGACTGATGGATCCAAATGAATTGAGATAAACTAGATATTAGGATAGAGTGGACATTTAACAGGATATCAGGGCATTATGGAGGGTATTTACTCCTTCACAACAACCCTATTTTATGAAGAAGAAACCTGAGGTTTAGAGTGTTAAGTAACTCTTCCAAGATACCATCAGATAATGATCCAGTGGCCGAGGTGGGATTCAAACCCACATCTGCTTCACTGGGAGGTCTGCTGCTTCATTCTGCTATGATGGCTCAGTAGAGGGAAAAAAAGATGGAATGAATACATCATCTGTCTTCCTTCCCGGAATTTCACATAATACTGGAGTAAGGAGAGATGAAGAGGGGTGTGTGTGTGTGTGTGTGAGAGTGACATATATATGTACCACATAAAACATTGTATACTATCAATTCTCTAAGGGAATATTTTATTGTGATTTATATACTTTTGGCTAAACCTCAGACTATGGCATATTTGCTCTCATCTTCTGTAATTCTTTATATAATCAATATTTATAATCCAAGTTTTAATGTTTGATTAATTTTTTAGTATATTGAATTGAAAGAAAAAATGTTAACTTCTGGTAAATCTAGGGGTTTGTTTTCTGTTGAGGTTTCTGAGTCCAATATTTTAAATGATATTGAAGAAAATTTTACAATCCATACATTTAGGTTTCTTTTGTGGTTCTCTTAGATGTAATAAAGGAGCAGAATCGAGAGTTACGAGGGACACAGAGAGCTATAATCAGAGATCGAGCAGCTTTAGAGAAACAGGAAAAACAGCTGGTAAGTAGAACATTACATTTCAGTTTAACTTTTCATACAGATTTGGAAATTAATGTTGGAATAATTAACTAACTGGGAAAAAGACACATGGCAGGTGGTAAGTGATTTACTTTACTAGGACATGGCATTTAACGCTTTCTGCATTTCCTGCTTACCTTTGTTTATTATGTCATTCTGCCGACTTTATCAGGATTCTGTGTATTCTGCTGGTTATAAAATCAGATTATCCTTCAGTTTCTGGAAGTCATGAATGCCTAGAAAGAAATATTGCTCAAAGCAGAGCCACCTTCTTCTCAGTTAACAACAAAGATGAAATAGTCCTGGAAAACAAGGCTGAGTTCCAGAACATAGTGATGTTAACTCGTAGTTGGCTTACTTGATATTTTAACAGTTGTGTCTGTGATATGAATGTGCTTTTTTTTAATAGACTATCTTGCTCATCTTTAAATATTTTTATGCTCTGTTTTTAAATGTATGTTTCCTACAGTCTTTTTAAAAAAAGCGTGATTGAGGTATAATTGATATGCAATAACCTGTACATATTTAAAGTATACAGTTTGATAGACTTTGACGTACGTATAAGCTCACAAACCTAGGTGGGATAGCCTGCCGCATTACTACTTTACAGTCGAGAAACCGTTTCTGCAGTCGTGGTAATGAGCACACCCATCATCTGGAAAGGTTTCCTTATTCCCTTCGTAATCCCCCCTCCCCAGTTACGCAAACACTGGTCTGTCACTGTAGATTAGTTTACATTTTCTAGAATTTTATATAAATGGAATCTCGTAATATGAACTCTTTCTATAGGGGTACTTTCATTCATCACAATTAGAGATTAGTCAGTGTTGTTACGTGTATCAGTATTAATTCCTTTTTATTAATGAATGTTACTCCATCGTATGGATGTTCCACAATTTGTTTATTTACCAGCCATTGGACATTTGGGCTATTTCTAGGTTTTGGCTATTTTGAATAAAGTTGCTATAAACATTCAGTTGAAGTCTTTGTGTAAACATCTGTTTTCATTTCTCTTGGTTATATTCCCAGAAGTGGGATTTCTAGGTCATAGGGTGAATGTGTTTTTAACTGTATATGAAACTGCTAAACAATTTTGCCCAGTGGCTGTTAGTTTTCTTTTCTCACCAGCTATATATGAAAGTAAAGTTGTTCCGCATCCTGACCAATATTCGGAGTTGGCAGTCTTTTTCCTTTTAGCCGTTCTAGTGGGTGTGTAGTAGATTGTCATTTTAAAATTGTGTTTTCCTAATTGCTAAATCATTCAGCATCTTTTCATGTGCCTCTTTGCCACTTAGATATCTGCTTTGCCAGTGTCTATTGAAATATTTTACTCATTTTTCATCGTTATTTTCTTTTTATTTATTTCTAAGAGTTCTTTATATATTTTAGACACAAGTACTTTACTAAATGTATGTTTTGCAAATATTCTCTCCAGTTCTTGGTTTTGTCTTTTATTTTCCTGGTAGTGTCTTTGGAATAGAGTTTTACTTTGATCAAGTGTAATTTATGATTTTCTTCTATGATTAGTACTCTTAGTGTCATATCTAAGAAATCCTTACCTAACCCAAAGTCACTAATATCTTCTCTTATCTTTTCTTCTAGAAATATTATAGTTTTAGTTCTCACATTTAGGACTGTGAATCATATTGAATTATTTCACTGTATTGCCAACTGGAGATAGAGGTTCACTTTCTACATATGGAAATTCAGTTGTTCCAACATCATTTGTTGGTGACATTTTCCCCCAGCTCTTCCTTTGGACTATATGACTGTTCTTAAGCCATTACCACACTGTTTTTATTACCATAACTTTATCGTAAGTCTTAAAGTTATATGGTGCTAACCCTTCAACCTTGTACTTCCTTTTTTCAAAGTTGTTTTGGCTATTTTAGGTACTCTGCATTTCTTTATGAACTTTATAATAAACTTGTCAATTTTTACAAAAAGGATCAGATTTTGATTGTGATGACATTGACTATCTAAACCAATTTGGGAAGAATTGACATCTTAATATTAAGTCTGACAATCCATGAACACACTGTATGTCTCCATTTATTTAGATCTTTAATTTTTTCTCAGCAGTGTTTATTCTTGTAATCGTATACAGGTCCTGCACTTTTTTTTTGGTCACATTTATCCCTGACTATTGTATGTTTTGATGCTAGATGATATTTTAAAAACAAATTTGACTTCTGATAGTTTTCTTGCTGGTATATAGAAATATATTGCATTTTTGTATATTGATCTTGAATCCTGTAATCTTCTTAAACTCACTTATTCTAGTAGCCTTTTTGTAGATTCTGTTAGATTTCTACATCGACATTCATGTCATCTGTGAATAAATAAAACTTTTCATCTTTCTTTCCAATCTTGATGCCTTTTTTTTCTTTTTCTTACCTTATTTCACTGACTAGAACATCTAATGTTAAATAGAAGTGGTGATAGCAGACATCTTCATCTTTTTACTGATCTTTGGGGAAAAGATTCAGTCTTTTACTGTTAAGTATGATATTAACTGTAGCTTTTTGTAGATGCCCTTTCTCAGGTTGAGGAAGTTCCTTTTTATCTAGTTTTCTGAGAGTTTTTATCAGGAATAAATTTTGTCAAATACTTATTTTTGCATCTATTAAGATGATCATGTAGCTTTTCTTCTTTAGTCTGTTAATGTAGTAAATTACATTGATTTTCCAAAGTTGAATCAAGCTTTTGCTCCTGGGATACACTCTGTTGGTAATGATGTATTTTTTTTTAATATTTTTGTTTTAATATGCTGAAATTTTGTTAAGAATATTTGCATCTCTGTTCGTGAAAGATATTGATTTGTAGTTATCTTTTTGTGTGGGGTCTTTATTTGGTTTTAATGTCAAGTAATGCTGACCTTAAAGCATGATTTGGCAAGTGTCCCTTACTCTTTCCTTTACTGGATGGGTTTATGTATTTCTTTTCATAGGATTCATCTGTAAAGCCATTGGGAGTGAAGTTTTCTTTGTGGATAGGTTTTTAAACTACAAGTTCACTAAAAAAAATGCATGTAAAATGGATCAGGTTATCTGCCTTGTTGAGTGAGCTTTGGTGGTTAGCATCTGCCAAGTAATTTTTCCATTTCTACTAAGTTTTAAAATATAATGACCTGTTATTGTTCATAGTATTCCCTTATTCTTCTTTAAAAACCTTTAGGATATGAAATGATGCCACACTTGGCATTCTCAGTATTTTTAGTTTGTGTGTTCTATCTGTCTGTCTGTCTGGGTTTTTTCCCTCATCTGTCTGGCTGATGGTTTATCAGTTTGATCAATCTCTTGTAAAAAACCACCTTTTGATTTCATTAACTTTTTGTATTGTTTTTTCTTTCCTACTTTATAGATTTCTTGTTTGTATTATTTTCTTCCTTTTGTTTACTTTGGGTTTTATTTGCTTTTCTTTTTTCTACTTTATTTGAAGCTTATGAGATGCTCATTTTTTAAATACAAGCTTTAATGCTATAAATTTCCCTCTAAGAACTGTTTTAACTGCAGCCCACACATTTTGATATGTTACCTTTTCATTTTATTAAGTTCCAAATATTATCTGATTTCTCCTGGGAATTTTTTTTCTTTAACCCATGACTTATTTAGAACTATGTTGTTTAATTTCTGTTTAGTCGTGATTTTCCTTCCTTTACTGATTTCTAGTTTAATTTCATTGTGATTAGAGAACATGCTTTGTATAATTTCAGTCGTCTTAAATTTATTGAGCCTTGTTTTCTGATACAGAATATGGTATATTTTGGTGTGTTTTTTGGTTATTTTTTGGTATGCACTTGTAAAGAATGAGTATTCTGCTGTTAGTGATGGAGTTTTTTTATAAGTGTTGGTTAGGTCAAGTTGGTGATTATGTTTTTTGTCAATCTGTGTCATAGATTTCGTGTCTACTTGTTCTAACAATTATAGCAGTATACTTGAGAGAGGAGTTGATAGCACTCATGCTAATTGTGAATTTATCTGTTTTTCCTTTGAGTTCTCTCTGTTGTGATTCGTATGTTTTGATGCACTGTTACCAGGTGCATACACATTCAGGATTGTTTCAGCATCTTTGTGTATTGATGCCTTTATTATTATGAAATGCCCCTGTTTATTTCTGATAATATTTCTGTTCTCAAGTTTTTTAATCTGATGTTAATGTAGCCACTCCAGCTTTCCAGAGTTTAATAAGTATTTATGCAGAATATATTTTCTGTCCTTTTGCTTAGCTTCGTTTCTGGAGATAGAATAGTTTCTTGAGTTTATGTTCTTCTCCAGTCTGACTACCTGCCTTTCATTGAGGTATAAAGTGGACCTTTTCACCTAATATGATTGCCCAGATTATTAGCTTTAAATCCACCTCTGTGTTCCATTTTTATGTCCCACCAACTCTTTGTTTTTCCCTTCTTTCTACCTACTTTTGGGTCGAGTTTTTTTATTTTCTTCCGGGCTTTATGTGAGTGCTGTTTTGTAGATTTGCTTTGTATTTGTGGATAAAGTTCCTGGTTCTCTCTTTCCTGTGTACACGTGGGAGACATTGCCCTCTCCAGTTACCGTTTTTCTCTCTGACTTTATGCCACACTCTTCCTCTATCGTGATCGGGAGAAAGGATTTACTAGGTATGTTCGATCCGTTCCTCTGAAATAAGTTATTGAGGACTACCTCTCAATGATTTTATTTCCCTGTTTTTATTTCCTTTCTTAGGAATTAGAAATTAAGAAAATGGCCAAGATTGGTAATAAAGAAGCTTGCAGAGTTTTAGCCAAACAGCTTGTACATCTACGGAAACAGAAAACAAGAACTTTTGCTGTAAGTTCAAAAGTCACTTCTATGTCCACACAAACAAAAGTGATGAATTCCCAGATGAAGATGGCTGGAGCAATGTCTACTACAGCAAAAGTAAGTGGGAGCCTTGATTTCCCTGGATTTATAAGTTTATCTAAGATGTTCAAATGTCAGTGTTCAAGGTGGATTTAAAAGCACCTCCTAAATATAGGTGATACAGAATCTGTGTAATATTTAGTAAAATGAGTTATACTACTAGATAATTCAGATAACTACTTCTAGATTCTTTATTGATTTCTTTTAATATAAAATTTATTGTTTTAGGACATTTTGATTGTTCCAGGGTCACATGTAGCATCTGAATTACTTAATTTGAGCTAAAACAGTGTTTGCTTTTTTCCTTAAACTTTCAGAAGATTTTTGAGCTTCGTATTTCATTAAGCTCTAAGTTTTGATTACTTTTGAGTAATTATTTCCTTTTGATTCATTTTCATATATATATCAGAAGGACACATGAATACTGTGAGAAGAATTTATCAGTTAATTTTATTAGGAACTATGTTTCACTTAGTCTTTATATAAGAATTAAATGTTTTTACTATAGAGTTTAAAAAACTCTAAGTCTTTTGATGTTTTAATATCAAATGAGCTCCTTGATGTATATGAAGTACCATGAGCTGTAAGCAGTTTGAGACGAAGGCTCTCCTCTCGTAGTTCGTATAATTTGCTTGGGCGGGGGGTAGCTTAAGATATGTCTGAAAGGGAAGCTCCCCACACACGTGAGGCTGTGCGAGCCTTGGTGAACTGCACGGATCTTCGAGTAGAATGATCTGAGAGACTTGGCAGAAGACCTAGGTGTTAAAAATATCACTAAGTGTTAAACATAGGGAAAGAGGAGTATGAACGTGAAGAGCAAAAGGAAACAAAGCCACAGAGCAGAGAAAGTACAAGGTTTATTTTAGGAAGATGGTGTATACAGTCAGTTCTTGTTGTTTGCAGTAGTTAATGTTCTGTCAAGTTGAGAATGCTGTTAGTGAATATCGAACCATTGCTCCCAGGGGAGATGCAGGGTCGGGCTTAGGTTCCTCTGAGCCTCTGCTCACAACATTTGTCGACTGATCTGTCCTTAACTTTGTTTTATGTGCATTTCTGTTGAAAGACTCCGTATTTAATATATGCCGGTGATGTGTTAACATTGAACTCATGGTCAGCAGACTGTGACTTCTGCTGAGCAGAGCTCATCTAACAGGTGTGTTTTCTTCATGAGCGCATCACAGCCTTCTTGCACTCAGGACACTAGACAACACTTTAGTGCCATGCTCGGGGGCCGTTTTCACCAGCAAAATCACCAACAAAGGCACAAAAACATGGCACTAAATAGACCATGGGAAGGACGCTTGTTTACAGTATGGGAGCCGAGGCAAGAAGGCAGAGTGTGGCCTCGCTTGATCTCAGCTGGACATGTGTACGTGGGGTGACATGAACTCTTGGCTGCTCTGCGCCTGAGCCCGAATGAGCAGGAGCACTGCAGGAGCACTGCGGGAGCACTGCCGGAGCTGATGGAGGATGCAGATAAGCCAGGGAGTGGGCAGATTCACGGAGAGGGAGTCCAAAACAGTGAGAGCAGTTCTACTTGTTTCTTAGACCATAGGTCACGGGAAAATAGAATTTGTCCATCTTAGGTACAGTAAGAAGAGAGACATGTTATGTTCTTTAAAAAATAGAGACAGTTTCAATGTAAGTTTTATTCTGTCAGTTAGCTTAGCCTTAATGGATCTGAGTGGAAAATACATAGTTAAGGGAAAAACCTTTTGTTTTCCTTTTTTGTTTTACATATGGACAGAAATAAACCTTTATCTAATTTGGGGAAAAGATCTTGTGTTTTGATCACACACCTGGGTTAGATAACCTTTCAGTTCTGCTGAGAGAGGAGACTACTCATTTTGCAGTTTTCTGCAAGTTGTTGGCTAGGAAAAGACCTAATGTGGTCCTCCATATAGAGATAGCTGAATTGGAATTTTCACTTAAATTTCTTAGAACTGTGTTAATTCAGCAAATATTTGTTTAGATCCTAAAGGTAGGAACTATAAGTGATGGGGATGAAGTGGAAAGCAAAACCAGGCAAGGGCTTAACCTGTAGTAGATTATAGTCTATTTAAAAAGCAGCCCGTTTGAGAGGGAGTGGTCTGCTCTGATTAGGAAAGTAAGTTCTGGAGCCACACCACTTGGGTTCACATCTCACTCCACTTAGTAGCTGTGTGACCTTTGACAAGTTATTTCATGTTTCTGTGCCTTCATTCTCCATTTGTAATATAGGGAAAATGGTAGTATCTACCACATGAAGATTGGTAAGATTTAAATGTCATTTAACTTTATTATATATAAAGTGCTTAGAACAGTGTCTGACATGCAGTGAGGTTATGGAGGCACTAACTGTTCTTTTATTATCATTGTCATCATCATTGTTGTTAGCCTTATTTACAATAATAATATAAGTTGCAAGTAAAGTGATATAATTTACACCAATAAATACAAAATTTCATCTATAGTGAGTAGGACAATAATAATAGGGGTACCTGATCTAATCTGGAGTGTCAGGGACTCCGCTTCCCTAAGAAAGTGTTATATAAACTGAAATCTGAAGTGCTGATAGTGAAAGCAAATGGAGAAGAGCATTCCAGGTGAGGGCCAGCATATACAAAGGTCCTGGTACTGGAGAAAGCATGGCACATTGAAGGAAATGAAAGGGCAGTGTGGCTAGAGTGCAGTGGTGCAAAATGAGACCAGCTTGTTAAGCAGAGTTTGGTTGATGTTTGGAATCATGGGCCAATTATGGAATTTGGCTTTTAATGCTAAGGGCAATGGAAATCCACTGGAGAGAGAGGTATGTGTGAGCTCGTGGGGATTGGGGGGAGTGTAGTGTCATACTGAAAAGACTGGTTACAGCATTGCATACGGGTTATCTGAGAAAAGACTGTGTTTGCTTCATAGCTTTGAAACCCATATGTTTTATATTGTATAGTGTCTTTTACTACTGAACTTTCATAATACATATATTTATTTTATATATATAAAATGTTTTGGCCATACTAGATAGCATTAATCTCTTATAATGAAATAAGTTGTGAATATAAAATGTAAGACAATTCTTTTCGTGTTTTTGCAAGTATGTATGCTAGGGTATCCTTTTTAGTTTAGACATTAAATGTTTAATGAAAAATTTTGTAAAAATTAAATTAAAATTCCTTTTAATTTAGACAGTCTTGCCACATAATAGGCAAATGTAGTTTTTCCATGTGAATAGCAGTGGGTTTTATGTTGGCACTGTTTTTTATTGCATAATTTTTTGCCTACTATTCAGATGAGGTTTTTCACACAGGCCTTTATTGTATAGATGTTAAGCAGATGGTTTCCAAACGAGTATGTCTTTTCCTCCCAGAATACTTAGCACTCTTAGTTTGCTTATGGCAGGATGTATGTCTTTAAAAGCCCGTCTCTATTTGATATGCTCCCTTTGGACTGATGCCATAGTAAAACTCGCGTAGTCTCTAGCTAACATGAATCTTTCATATGTTTCAAGACAATGCAGGCAGTTAACAAGAAGGTGGACCCGCAAAAGACGTTACAGACAATGCAGAATTTCCAGAAGGAGAACATGAAAATGGAGATGACTGAGGAAATGAGTAAGTTTAGTAGCTTGTAATGATATTTACAACTTTCTCATCTTTGAATTAGCCAAGTTTATTTACCAGCAACCTCATATCCTCATCCGTGAAAGCACAAATGTTGAAAAAAGAAATGGTATGTCAGCCTTCTAGACAGAGAGTCTATATTGTAACTCCAGTGTGTTTTTAAACTGGCAATGTATTTAAAATTCCATTTATGTTTAATTGGAGGAAAAATGTAAAATATATTATGCTGTATTTCTCTGCCCTGTTGGCCCCAGCAGTTGTACTTTATTGAGTAGTGGACCCAAACCAGCTTGTGAGTACAATGAGTCTTGCTGGGATGGATTAGGCAGTTTCAGAGTTGTGTTGATTCTTTTGTTCTGTGGAAGATCTCTTTGTATTGAAGGTAGAGACATAGTGGAGCTCTTTCATTCTTGTTTGTTTTTCCCTCCCAAAGTTATTTAATATTTAGTTTTCTTCTTTTTGAGTATAAACTGATTGCATGCTGTGGTGGAATATGGAGAATAGAAAGGAACAAAGCATATTAAAAAAATCTGTCATCACACCACTCAGGTATAATTGCTGTTAATGTTGTATGTTTCTTTCCTCTATTTTCCCTTATCTTAAAATAGTTAGATCATATTACATGTACAATTTTGAGCCTCATGCTGCTTTTAAAAAGCATAATAGTATAACTTAAGCATGTACTCATGACCTAAAATGTTCTCTGAAGTTTGTTTTTTTTTGGTGAGGAAAATTGTCCCTGAGCTGACATCTCTTGCCAATCTTCCTCTTTCTGCTTGAGGAAGATCGTCCCTGAACTGACATCTGTTTTCTTTCCCCAGAAGTTGTGTAGGTGCCAAATGGCAGAATGAAACTCTAATCGAAGGGTCAACATTCACTTTATTTCTTCAGAGATGCTATTCCATTTTTTTGTTCTTAAGCTCTCGTCTTTTCTATATTTATTTTATACTATCAAGCTCATACAAAAAACCAAATTGTCAAATCATGCTCATACAAACCAGAGATCAAGCTTTATTAATAATGTCAAAGCTACAAGCAGTTAAGATGTACATGCAAAACAGAGAGAGGGTTGGGACATCCCAAATGACTCCCCCAAACTTTTCTTCCCTTATCAGAAACAGCTCTTTGATCCAGATTAATAGACGATGTGTCCAATGAGATTTGCTCATCCTCTCATGTGGAAGGGGGCCTTTAGGTTATGAAACACCTTAAATTTCTACCTCAGATGTAGATTTCTACATCTACCTAAGGTAACATTTTCTAGGGAGTCATGGCTCATAAATGCATAGATTGTAGGTTCGTTTGCTATGGCAGTCCTAAACCAAGGACATCCTGCTGAGAGCATCCCATAGGCTAGGACTCTTTCGCTGGCAAATATTGATCTGTTTATCAGGAGCACGATGAGTAGCGTGCTTATGAGGAGATCAGAGTGAGTTACCTGTCTTTCTTGCTTTGGGAGCATTCCCCAGCAATCAGGAGAATGATCACAGGCCACCTGCTTAATGCTTTCCCTCCCAGCCATTTTCCATCCACGCACCTTAAATAATGACCACACAGAACTTAGTCTTCCTTGTATGTGTCCCTGTTGCCTTTCACCATGTCTTTGCTCATTCTCTTCCTTCTGCCTCTGTTTGGTCAAATCCTGTGCGTCCTTCAAGGGCTACCTCACATGTTGGATGTAATCTCTTCCCTGTGAAGCTTTATAATCATTTATCTTTTCATTTACCACAATCTGTTAATTTTTTTCTTCTCTACTTAATTGTAAACTACCTAAGGTCTTCATCGTCTCCATGTATCCATCAGTTCTCTTGCTACTGTGGGCCAAGCACTTAGTTTCAAAGACAAATAAGACACAATTCCAGGCCTTCAGAAATTCCTCCCACAGCTCCAGAAATGCTGCTTTCTATCCAGAAGGCTTTCTCTACACATTTTGGGAAGAAGGAAGGACGGAGGGAGGGCTGTAGCAGTAATAATCATTGCAGGGTTAAATTGGACATCATTCTTGGGACAAGTTTAGTAAAATATTGAACCCTAGACTTTGTTAGAATGTTCTCCCTGCATCTTGAGTGTAAAGTAAGGAAGCTGCAATACAGTGCACAAAGGATAAGTTGTCTCCCAGCCGCGTCCACGGTGTTGATTCTGTACGTTCTTCCAGGCTCTGCTTTACAGCCACCAGCTCCATGGATGCAGTTTGTGGAAGCGTATTTAAAAACTTGAAGCCTGGAGCTGTGAATATCATAGAGTTCTTGTTTATTAAAGAGAGAATTTTCTAAAAATCTAGAGCTGACTTGTTTTATTATAGGATAATTTGTGTTGAAATGAAAATTATTCCAGATTTAGTGCCTCAAAAATGTGTTTGACATTGAACTTCACTGACATTTGAGTGACTTTTGTAGTTTGTTGGTTCACCTGAGTTTGCCCTTGTGTCATGTGCAAAATGTGTACACGTAGTCGGGCTGCCTGCTAAAAATGCAGATGTGACCTGAAGTCTGTTTGAGAGTAACTGCTGTGTTTCTCCCTGTGCCCCAAGTCAATGACACACTTGATGACATCTTCGATGGTTCTGATGAGGAGGAAGAAAGCCAAGATATTGTGAATCAAGTTCTCGATGAAATTGGAATTGAAATCTCTGGAAAGGTATAAACGTCTTCTTTGCTCAGTTGAAAGTAGTTTCTACCACTTTTGTCACTTTAAGTTGTCCTTTACTGTGAGGTGCGTGTTTTTATATTTTTTGAAAGGTAAAGGAAACCTCTTTGCAGCTCATCCTTTATGTCCTAGGCCAAATGTTTAATAGTGCGCATTTTTCTCTTCCCCTCTCTGTACTGTAGATGGCCAAAGCTCCGTCAGCTGCCCGAAGCCTACCGTCCGCCTCGACGTCGAAGGCCACAATCTCCGATGAAGAGATTGAACGGCAGCTCAAAGCTTTAGGAGTAGATTAGTCAAAAGAGCCACAGTATTTTGCTTACGTATAATTTAGTATAAACCAGGCACAGTGCAAATTCCTTTGACAAAACACATTTATTTTGTAAAAATGAAGACCATGAATAGACAGTTGTTTCCTAACCCATGGCTATTTTGAATCTTTTGCCAAAGAATGACAATGATCCAAAAATGAGAACAGTTTGGATGTTAATTAGAACTATTTAGGAGTGATGATGTGTAAAGGTTGACTTCTTTTCTGCATGGCATAGAGAAATTATATTCATTACTTCGTGTAGTTTATGTTCTAAATCTTTTTACAGTGAACACAAAATCTTGTTAAAGCCGCTAGGCACCAACTTAAAGAGACTTGTAAAAATATTAAAAGTGTATCATTAATTCTGTATCTGTTGCTTGTCCTTTGTAAGCGATATGTGTTATGACCATAGGTGGTTCAGCTGCCAAATTAATTTTAAATGATCTTGAGGAAGAGTGCTACTTAAACATCTGTCTTAACATGAAAACTGTCACCAGCTTTTCTTCTTTTTTTTTCCTTTGGGGGAACATTCTAGCTGGTAAGTTTATTTCCTTCCAAAATGTACTTGGCACCTGCCTTAAACAGCGCAAGCATATTGTCCACATCTTTGAATTATTTTAACTGACAGAAAAGTATTAAATTTTAAACTAAAATTGAGTGCTCTGACAAAAATTATCCAGGCTCTCTTTTGTAAAGCTTATAAGAGTAAGTTGGATATAATTAGTAAAAACACTGAATTGATAACATTTGATAGTAATAAAACAATATATTTTGGTCTTTCTTCTAAGAACTGAGGGAATTTCTCTATATGTGCTATAATTTTAATCTCCATTTAATTTTGAGCTGTGTTAATGTGCACATTGAACACTCTAAATTGAAGCCATCATTCTCAACTGAGTAACACTACCATAACAATACTTGAGACCTAAGTTTTAAAATAAAAGTTAGCATTTTTTTTGGTAAATGAAAATCAACTGTGTCAGAAATTACTGCTTAAATGTGTATTAATGTGTTAGTATTTTTTAAGGTAAAGTTGCTATGGTATTTAATGTATGTATAGAAAGTGAGAAGAAACGAAGTGGCAGATTAGTTAGAGATAGGATTTAGAGTTAGGTTAATTTTGAAAAATGATGCTGTAATATATGGGTTCTAGGACATCCCAGCATAAACACTCCAGAGGAGATCAGATAGGTGTAACCGGGTTAATTTAGGATGATGGGCATTTTGGACTAATATTGACAATGCAAATCCATTTCAGTGTAAATCCACATGTTCATGTGACAAATGGATTGGTGGGAAGGAGAAGTTAAACTATATAGTTTGTAATCCATAAACCATTTTATAATGTTCAAAGATGAGGTTCCATTACTGATACTCTTAAACACAGTTACCCTGGACATTGATGGGTCAAAACATTTTACTGGATTATGGAATGTTAACCCAGAACTTGTTTTGATTCTTGGATGTACATAATAATGCCAGCTAACTTTATTTACTTTCTTGTTTACATGTGGGGGCTTTTGGTTTTAAAAATTATTTTGTTAAAAAAATTTCAATAAAGAGTTATTGCTGTTATGCTTTTCTTTTCCTTATCTCTTTGACTCTATTTTTGACTTCTGCTAAAGTTAAAATTTTTATGCATATCTAGAAATTTTTCAAAAGAAGTATTTTTATTATTTTCTTGGAAGGGAAATTAGGTAACTCTGCTACTTACATTTTAACAAAAATTGTCCTTTAAAAATTAGTAATTTCTTGGGCCGGCCCGTGGCCTGGTGGTTAAGTTCAGCATGCTCCACTTCAGCAGCCCAGGCTCGGTTCCTGGCACGCACCTGCACCACGTGTCAGTGGCCATGCTGCGGCTGCAACCCACACAAAATAGAGGATGACTGGCACAGGTGTTCGCTCAGGACGAATCTTGCTCAGCAAAGATAAATAAATAAACTAGTAATTGGTACAGGACTGATGTTTGTGAATGGAGTAAGCCTGTGACTTGGTGGTTTCACGTGAAACTGGTCCGATAATTCTACTCCTAGAACTTCCATGGGATAAACATTTTTAAATATTTTTGAACAGATAAGTCTTAGTGATTTCTTTCATTTCAGTCGAACGTGGATGCCACAGAGGACTTTGGGACCCAGAGGAGAGAGGAGTCATTCTGATTTGGCTACATTTATAAAATGCTGTGGTAGCAGTTTTCACAATCACTATAAATTTGTAATGTTATGCTGTCCTTTGCTAAAAATAAGACTTCCTTTTGGACCGTTAAGATTAGGAAACAAGGATTCTTACACACTGAGTTTAATGAAAATATTGGGTTTTTTTAAACTTGCTTTCCCTAACTTCCCATTTTTGGCAAAAGGATTTCTGTAGCAACTATATTCAAACAAGAGGTTGCCAATAGAAAGCAGAAGAATAAAGCAATTTCTCTGTTACCGAAAAGGATGCAGCCCAACATCGTATTCTGTACTGGATGTAAAAGTTGTGGATGGAAGAGGCTTCAGAGAAGCAGAATGTGGTACAAAGATGTCGATGCTAGCAGTGGTAACACCTGGTCTTAGAAAACACAAAGTGGCCATCTGTCAGGTGCTGATGCTGTGCAGACTGCTCTGCTCTGAAGAGAGGGCCTGGTTAGGGCCGGGGCTAGTGGGCGGCCTCAAGCCTGACCCTGTAGACCGGAGTGGGGAATCTGGCAGCCTGTGAGCCTTGCACTATTTGACCGCACAGTGATGTGTATTTTATCATTTGCATTTAAATGCCTTTAGGAGAAGCCTGCACTCCCCCCTCAGCCACATGTACATTCCTTACTAGCCCAGTAGCCACGCTTGAATCTGATCTCTGTGTGTGTAATTGAAATATGTACTTCTCTTCATACACTTCTATGTTAAAACTGTGTCCAGGTCTGAAAAGAGACCCATGGTGACCGTCTCCCTTGATGCCATTACTCTGCACGAATAGGTGTTTACAGCTACAGACAAACAGATCAGCTTTCCAATTTCCCCTCCTATAAGCGAGTCTCATGAAGGGATTTAAGACCATTCTTTGAATCTTAATTCCTTCCAGAGACAACTGGATTAAATCTGTCTTAGGGGAAGCCTGAGGATTGTGAAGGCTGACTTCAGGTACCCTACTGTTGGACATCACACATTTCACCCCCACTCCCCGCCATCCTCCCAGGAACTGGAAACATGGGAGCGGCCCGGTGGTGTGGTGGTTGGGTTGGTGCGTTCCACTTTGGTGGCCCAGGGTTTGCAGGTTCAGATCCTGGGCGTGGACCTAGCACCATTCATCAAGCCACACTGTGGCAGCATCCTACATAAAATAGAGGAAGATTGGCACAGATGTTAGTTCAACGACAATCTTCCTCAAACAAAAAAAGTGGAAGATTGGCAATGGATGTTAGCTCAGGACCAATCTTCCTCACAAAAAAAACACCACACACATATGTACACCTCCCATCCCCAAACACTGAAAATATTTCTTTAGATGACTCTTACCACCATTAGAGATGGAAAGGTAAACTATGAAGTAGTTTCTCAACCACCTCTACCAGGTAAAATTAAATGTGCCAGTTGGTGTAAGCGACAACAGGTCTTTCCATTTTAATGGACAACTCTACTGAATTCCTGAAGATTGATCACAGAGGAGCTCACAAGACCATCACGATGGACGGCTAAAGTCACCTTTTGATGTTTATTCCCAAAAGTATGAACATAGACACGGCACAGTAAGTTACATTTGTCATTTGTTTAAAATTCTAAACATTAACCATTTTCTGTTTTTAGAAAGGTCAGTATCTATTGAAATATTAATCTCAATGTAGTTAGAAAATACAGTCTCAAGACTCATTAATACAAATGAGTTAATAGTAAATACCAGTGCATTTGCAACTAATTTGTGAATAAAAAATAGCAATAACTAAAGAACTGCTATGTCAAGTGTAAGTATTGATTCAAAATAATTCCTTTTAGGGAGAAACATTGGTTCCCAATGCTAGTTGTATCTAAACTTGAAAAGAATGACCTTAATGGATGAATGTCTGATAATATTTTGGTCTAAACATAAATTTGTGGTGATGATGTGATATATACATGGCTGTTTTTGTTACAGAAAGTAAGGCAGATTAAACATCCCCAGCAGATTCATATTTAAAGTGCAAAAAAGTCACTATTCTAGATTTATATTGCATTACATTTTCCTTCTATTTGCAAGTTTCGAAGATGTGCATGTGTGTATTTTTGTGTGTAGATGTGTGTGTACATCCTACCCTGCCTCTTGCAAACTAGAGAATCGCTTCCCCAGTTAATGTGTGTGTTAAGCAGGGGAATTATCCAGAGAAGGCACTTATACACCCACATTGCTGAATAATTTGGAATTTACTCTTGAATAAGAAAAGCCATTATAAGTACATTGTATTTAACACCTCCTGGGTGTTACACGTGTGCTTAAGCATGGATGATCAGGCCACTGAAAACTGGTTTTTTTGTTAATATGTCAGTTTCTAGCCATCCAGTTAATGGTGATTATGTGTGCACAAACATGTATGATCTACGGAGACTGTGGCCTGTATAATGCTTGGTCTTTATTAATATCACAAAAAGCAGGCGACTAGACAGTATAATTTATTTAGTGAACATTCTAAATCAACAATAAAATTTGGTCTAATTGTTCCCATTTTTGGTGTATAAAATAAGTTAGATAAACATTGCCAGCAGATTTACATTCAAAGTGCAAGATAAGGCCGGTTTTTGATATTGATATCACATTACGGTTTGCTTCTACCTGCGAGTTTCCAAGAAGTGCATTCTTATAAATTAGATCTCTCCCTTGAGATACGATTCCCTGAATTGAAAAGCTCAATATATGAGACTTTCCTGTTAATAATAACTCATATTCTAACCAATTCAACCAAAAGTGATAGTCTTTTTTCATAGGATCCTAGATGACTTTCTGAGTTGTGAGGTTTCAAAAATAAATTGCGTAATTAAATTAGGCACCCTTCAAGTTTGAGGCCACTGTTAACAGCACACGCCTTCATTCCTTTAACAAATGCTGCATGCCCTGTATGAGCAACTGCTTTCCAGACACTGGAGAAGCATCAGCAAACTAGCCAGACAATTCCTGGCTCTGTCAGAGCGGACAGCGGAGCAGTGTGGGGCTCAAGAATTCATAACGGATATTTTCTATAGCTAAACATCAGAAAAGCCTCTTTTGAAACACTCTAGGCGCTATGCCCTAAATATTAGCTTCAAAGGTGTCACTTCTGATTAAGATCTATTCCTAAATGCAATAATACAATTCTAAGGTACCTCTGGCTCTTAAGTGCAAAAGTTTTAGTTCAAACAAACCATTAGAGCTGATGATAAGTAGGACCCTGGTGAAGGAATTTTCTAATTGGATCTTCTCTGGTGATATTTGTTAACTAGGTGACGTTAGTGACTGAAATATTAAAAAGCTAATATACAGCCTTTGAGAAATGAACCTTTAAACTAAAAGACCCATGTGCACACTCATGTGTGTGTGTGGAGAAAGAGAGACAATCATTGTTTTATTCCTATTAGTAACTTTGGCTTAAAACGTACACTGTGGCTTCTGAGAATAATTATTTTAAAGAAAATAATTCATCAACATAATTTAAATTGTATTAAAGTAGAAAAGCAAGTCTTCTGCGAAAGTTATTGATATAAAATGAGTTTTGAAGGCAACCAAATAACTAATTTCTATTTTTGTTGGAGAAGAGAAAGGAATGAAAATGAATCAGTTGGCTATTACACAATAGGAGATCTTATCTGCATTCAAGATGCTCCTTAGAAATAGTGAATAAACTCTGATTCAGACTTGTTTTCACCCGTTTTTCTCTTTGCCTTCGGTTGCAAAACCAAACTCTTACTACTTCTTTCTCCAGATTCAGTTCTTCAGCCATCCGCATGATCTCCTGAGAGGAAGGTTTATTCTGTTCTCCAAAGTGTCTCTCCAGAGCGTCTTTAGCAGCAATACTGGGAGGTGGGGCGAGAGGGGGAATAAAGGGTAAGATTATGTTTTGAGTGATGTTTTTGGCAGATCAAAATTAAGTTAGGTTGAATTTCCTAAACATTAACATGAAAAAGAAACTTAAAGACTCAAAACACTTTCAAAGCTCTTCAACAAAGATAAACGTAGAATCTATGGAACATTTCGATGCTTGTCTTGCGCAGGGTACTGTTTCCAGATTCACAGGAACAAGTAGGGGAAACCAGGCCTTGTGTTTATCCACTTTGTGCCACAAGAGGGCACTGACATTCTGAGAAGGAATGGAACGCTTCTGCAGGCATTTCTAAATGTCCCCAGAAATCAAGTAGGGTGTTTACAATAGACGATATAGTTAGTGACCAACTAACCGACCAAAACAAAACCTACAGTATTTTCGCGTTTCCTCTGTGAGCCTCACAGAGATTACACAAAGACCAACGAACAGTCTCTCCGGTTTGAAATGCAAGGGGTCCCCTTGGAGGTGCAGGGACTGAAGTACTGATCACTAGTTATGTTATTCTTCATAACATGGACACCATGTTGCCAGAGCAAGACTTGTATCTAACGAGACTTGTATCTAACAGAAGAGCGGAAACAGTCGCTCTTCTCAGAAGTGGCTGCTCAGGCTCTGCTTCATCCCAAACTGTGCGGAGCAGAAGTATTCTTGAATCAAACGGTACCTACTTTACATTAAATGTTTAAAATTACTAGCCCTCCATTTCTCACGATTCAGTTATTAAATGATGCTTTTTCACCTGTTTTGTCAATGGACTGTTCACCTTACATTTACATGTCACGGTGCACCCATGCTCATTCCATCTGTAAATTATGTTCCTTCCTCTAGTACCTTATCGTTGTTCTCCGTTTCCTTTTCCTTTCGTTTACTCCCACTTTTTCATTGTACAAAGCTGCAATGGAGAAAAGAGCGATAATTACAAAAACAAAGTAGGCAGTTTTTTTTAAACTATTAGATTTGGATTTCAAGTTTTCTTTATAAAACAATCTAAAATAAAATTACTACACATTTTTGTTTCAGAATTTTGCAGTCTACGTCACTTTATATTACAAGCCCCAGAGAAAAATGTTAACGCAGAAATAAATATTAACTTTGCAAAGACAGTTGTCTATAAATTGTATCCTTACATTACTTTTATTGGAACACTTGCTCTAAATGCTCTCAGACCTACTCTTTATCCAGCCTTGACATTAGTAGGACTAGATAACTTTATCACATTAAATTACTCATCTAGCTTATGTTATTTCACTAGGAAGAGTGGTGTATGAAATGCTCTGGTTACACTAAACTTAGGTTACAAGAGTAATTCATGTGCAATTACTACAGTGTAGCACAGAGGCAAAAAAAATCAGGATGTATTTAAAAAAAATCATCTCCCCACTTCACACCCATGCCACATTACCGAGAAGGCTCTCCTTCGATATCTTATTCTCTCTGTTCACCTTCTCCGTAAATTGATTTCTATGCTTGCATTGGCCTTCCTTTTTTATAGTGTGCTAAAATGAGATATTTATCTTTCATCTCAAAGAGAAAACCAAACCAAAACCAAACCCCAAAGCTCTCACTGTAGTGTCCTCCTCCCAGTTGAAGCCATCATCTTTTAGGTTAAAACATCACACAGCCCTCAGAAATAGCGCTTGGCTACCTCCTACTTGCTCAGCCTCCTCCAGCCATTTGGATAGGATTGCTTTCAGTTTGCACGCATTTTTAAAGCTGAGCTGCAGGTTTTCAAATCGGCAGATCGTTGTTTGGCTGAACTCAGAGCCGTGCACGGCCGCCAGCGCTTCCCCGACGTTCGTTTGGGTGTATCCTGGGAAAGGACAACAAAGACCGTCAGCTTCCGCTTTTCATGAAGCGTTCATTGTGGTCCATCATTGCACAAATCTGTGCATCTTTCTTTGTCAGCTATTGAATACTGCTTTTAAGAAATATATTTGTTGGCAATTTAAAGTTGTTTAGTAAGATTCAGTGTAAACTGTCCTGTACTTCAAAACGTATTCCTTCCAGTTAAATTATTTTTTTCTAGAAGTCAAAAAATTCAGATAGGAACATCTGCCATTCATAACATTTAGTCATATTGGACAGATAAGTCATAAACACCTTATAAACACTTAAAAATTCTTGCCCTATTTATCATTCTTATTAAAAATATCTGATGATATATGCTCAAAAATCTATCATGTATTAAATATAACGCATAAAATATATGATGATAGATCATAAATATTTTTATCTTAACTGTAAGAATGAAAAATTCAACTATATTTTTGAAAGGTACCAAATAAAACTGAGAATTGTTCTTACTTTCCCTAAAAACATGTTTATTATGAGAGTATGCTCACACATTTTATGTATACCTCTGAACACATTCATTATATTATTTGTTGATGCTTCTATCTCCAGGCAAAAGATATTCATTGATTGTCGCAAACGTTTTTAGAGTACAAGCTGATGTAAACCATCAATATAGAATTTGAAATATTCACAGCAAGAGAAATAGCAAACTGAAAATGAATGTTATAGAAATGCCTACTTCTGTGTTTATTGTGACTCCATATTAATTCAGGGCCTAAGGCTAGATGCCTGTATGTACAACGTGATTCCACATGGTGCCTATCAATAAGTATCATTACAAAATTACCTGGGGTTCATTCCACAAGTGCAGAGGTTTGAACTAACGTTATCAATCCATTAAAAAGAATACGCTATTTCATGAATTTAAATCAAAGTTAATTGTCATAGTTATTTTGTGTTAAAAACACCTTTCAATAGAAAATGAGCAAAGGCTACGCGAACAGACAGTTCACAGAAAAGGAACTGCAAATGACAGCCAAACACGGAAAGGACACATTTCAAACGTGACTCTTAAGAGAAATTGAAAATGAAACTACCAGGAGGTACCACTTTGACCTATCTGATTTTCAAAGATCCGAAAGATTAAAAGCACATTTTTCCTTCAACAGCTATTTATTTAGTCTATGTACCAGTCACTATTCTAAGTGCTGAAGATATAGCATTAAGGAGAAAACAAAAATGAATAAATAAATGAAAAACAAAACACTCCTGCCTTCATGGAGATTATGTTCTGAGGGGCAGCAAAAGAGACTCATGGTGGCAGTAAAATTTGGTACAACTTCTATGCAGACCCATTTGACAACATCTATCTAAATTACAAATACACAGACTCTTTAATCAAGCAATTTTGCTTTTAACACTTTTCCTATTCATATATTTATATAGCTGCAAAATGACATCTAAGCAGTTAATCATTGTGGCTTTGTGGCATAAGATTGGAGACCCCCTAAATTTACCATCAGTAGAGGACTGGTTAAATAAATTGTAGTACATTTATACAATGGAATTTGACAGATCTCTTTTAAAAAAACAAAAAAGCTCTCTAAAACCTAATACTCTAAAAGCTCTCCAAAATAAATAGTTAAATAAAAAAAAATCTGTGTGAAGAAAGAGAGATATTTCTTCGGGTATGCATAAGATATCTTTGGAAGGATACACAGGAAACTAGCAACACTGATCAACAGGAAAGACAAGCAAAAGGGATACATTGCCCTGGTGCTCTTTTATGGTTTTGAACCATACGACTCTATCATCTATTCGAAAGTTCAAATAAAATGTAGATTAAAATGGGCATTTCAAAACTTATCTTGAGGTGGGTAAGTTGAAAAAGAGTGCCATTAATTTAAAAATCTATGTATTCAGGCTGTTAAGAACTTACAAGGAAATGAAAGTTTTGCAGATATTCATAATTGGACTAACTTAAGTCCACAGTAGAAACGTAGAATGAGAACTGGCTTGGATTCTGAGCAGAGAATAAGAGAGTGAACAGTCACAGAGTAAAGATTCACAGACCAAGTTGTGTGCCCCATAAGAGCAATCTTAAAAAGCACATACCTAACTTAATTCTTCTCACTTTAAATTCATTGGCAAACTTTTCAAGTTCTCGGATTTCGGGAGAGTCCATGTCTATGGGCTCTTCAACCAATTTACTTTTCCGCCTGAGTTCCTGCTTGAAGTCAGCAGCTGCAGGGTCCTCTGCCAGGAGAGGCTGGTGCATGGGAGGAAAGCCATGCCCCAAGGTGTGGTCAGGAAACTTATAAAGACAAGGGGTTAAGCTACCTGTGAAGAAGCAAAGACAAGGAAAAGGCCATTTAATTGTCTCCCATTTCTATTACAAGAGGGGGTTTTGCCCGATAGAGCCCATTTTTCAGCTACAGCCAGTCTCGATTCTTAAAGGTTACCAGACATTCAGTCTTCTGAAGCAGAAGTCAGAGTAGCTTAGTATAAATGCGATTACTTATTTTTCACCTTCCCCAGAGCAGCAAAAACAAAGATAATGCCAAAGGAAACAAGCTGGGAATTGCAAATAATTAAAATAGAAATTAAAAAAATCTCTTAGAAGTGTAAGTTTTTCCTCTTAAAAGACACCTATTCTCGGGAATCTGAGGTTCAACTCTAACCAGAATGTATGTTTTGATCATTGAACAAATAATCTGTGATGTTTGTTACCATCAAGGCGCAGGGCTAAGTATTATGCTGGAAAGTTTTCTTATGATTGGGAAATTGATTTTACAATATTAAAAGGCCTCACTGTTTTATCAGTACATACTTAATTTCACTGGGAAATAATCACATCTTTTTTTAATTTAACAAAGGCAAGTAAAAGAAAATTATGAGAACATAAAACAGGTTAATATGGTTAAATAGATTCAAAGAATAGACATTAACAAAAGGTAACTTTAAAAGTTCTATTAAAAAGTCATCAAGAGGGGCTGGCCCTGTGGCCGAGTGGTTAAGCTCGCGTGCTCCGCTGCAGGCGGCCCAGTGTTTCGTTGGTTCGAATCCTGGGCGCGGACATGGCACTGCTCATCAGACCACGCTGAGGCAGCGTCCCACATGCCACAACTAGAAGGACCCACAACAAAGAATATACAACTATGTACTGGGGGGCTTTGGGGAGAAAAAGGGAAAAAGTAAAATCTTAAAAAAAATAAATAAATAAAATAAAAAAGTCATCAAGAAGATTTCTTAAAAACTATATGATATAATGGAATCTTTTCTGATAAGTTTTTTTAGAAGCAAAAATAAATGGCATAGAGGGCCAGCCCCGTGGTGTAGTGGTTAAGTTTGGCACGATCCACTTCGGCAGCCCAGGTTCACAGGTTCAGATCCTGGGTGTGCACCTACACCTCTCATCAGCCATGCTCTGATGGGGACCCATACACAAAATACAGGAAAACTGGCACAGATGTCAGCTCAGGGCCAATCTGTCTCAGCAAAAATAATTTAAAAATAAATGGCAAAGAAGTGTTCAATTCTCGATATGATACGTGAGCACTCACAGTTGATGAAGCATTGAGTTGATGAAGTGGGTTAAATGATAAATCACAAAAAAGCTAAAAGAGCTAATCTTTTTAAATTGCTTCCAGATTTCATTCTTCATTAGGAAAGAAGAGTATATCTCAGTTGGGGAGTGAGGTGAGAGGATGGTACATAATCCAGATTCCCCCACATTTTGTTTCTGTTTTCTTCATCAATACATTAAAATGTTTATTGATAGAGATTTCACTTCAACTGATATTAAATGACACATGTATAACCAAGACATTTTGATATAAATGAAATATTGATTAATTAATCATTTTTCTTATGAGTATAAATAAATATTTAAACTAAAAATAAATTACTACATATGCACAGTAATCATTCTTGGAAACTTGCTGAAAAAACATCAAGAGTTTATGCTACCTATAATTTCTCCATAAATACATTCACAAATTAAAGACATTAGTAATAATGTATTTTGCCAAAATGTATAAATCTTACATTATATATCAATATGTAATGAGCAAACAATAGCATAAGTCAGCAAATTGTTGGCTTCTATTATTTATATGAAAATATGTAATTATAAAGTGTACCCTTATCCGACAAACTATATATATTATTTTTGTGAAGCAAAATAAACATGCAAGTGAAAGATTAAACAAAATGACATAAAATAAATTTGGTAGGCTCACAGCCAAAAATATATTTAAAGAGAAACTATTCCTGTTAGAAAATTCATGCTACTTCTGCAAACCAAAATTACTCAGTTTTCCTTTGTAAAAGTCAGTCAATCATCCACTTTTTACTTTAGTGTGTGGTATATTGGTCAGACCACACAAAATACTAAAAGAGCAATTTTATAAATTTTCAACTTACTGCAAGCTCATTTTTGAAGATGTTTATTGCTTTTGGTGTTCATTTTTTAGCTTGCTATTAATTTTAGACTTCTGCTAGTTGAAATAAAAGAAAAGACTAATATATGTAAAAAGAAAACTGATTACGTTGATTTCAGTATCTGCTTAATGTTTAGCTCAAGACTTTTCTTTCACTTATGCTTTCAGAGTTGGTTCTTATAGATATGGTAAAATCACTTCTTTCATCATTCAAGAATATCAAACATCACTTAATGCACTTAATGATGAAATAGTCTGAGAAACAATAAAAACAGAGAAGAAAATCAGACTGCTATTTGATTTTGCACATTTACTATATTTTAAGAGACTTTAGACAACTCATTTAACCTCTGTCTAATTATTTTTATTTCACGTAAGTAATTCGTTGCATATCTTTCACGTGAGCATCCCGTGAGGGCCGAATCCGTTCGCGATCTTGACCATGATTTTCCACTTTTCTTGCCGATCATAACCAGGCACTGCTATGAATCCTCCATGTGATACTTTGCACCGTGTTCATTGTACATTTGTCATCTTCTGACCTTTATATAAACAAGTTCGGTAGCAAGGATATGTATTTTTTACCCATAGTTTAAAATTTAGGACATTTAAGTGAAAAGAAGTTACATAACTTTCCTCGGGTGCCACAATGAATTAACCATGTGGTGGAAACTAGAAGTGAAGTTCAACGAGCGCGGCGACAAACCACATCGAAACCACCGCCTCGTTCATTCCCAGGCGGGGTGTACTCAAGGAAACTGACTTTCCTTTAAAGGCTTTTCCTGCAGATTAAACACGTGTAGCTACATTAAACACATGCTTTCAGACAAAAATATCATTATTTATTGAAGTATTAGAAGTGCGCCATCCCTAGTTTTGGAAAATTTTAAAGGTAGTTTACACATTATAAATACTCTGGATAAATAAATATTTAGAAAATGAATTTGAACATAAGCCCATGAACAGCACACAGAATATGCCATGTTCAAAGGTTTGGCATCCAGAGACAAAAAGGAAAATACATGACATGTGATGCGTTTTCATTTTTCATTAAGTGCAAGTATCCACAGTTATTGGCGGGGACCGTTTCCCCGGAACTAACTTTAGACAGAAATGGACAAGGACAGTCACGGCCCAGACAGACAAGCTGCAGTTTCCATCACATGGTCCTGGATTCGGAGGTGAGTGGAGAGTGACTGGTATGGTTAATATGGGAAGATATTTTTTAAATCTTTCTAAAGCCCGGATTATTAAAAAAGGGGGAAAGAAGGGGCTGGCCCCGTGGCCGAGTGGTTAAGTCCGCGCGCTCCGCTGCAGGCGGCCCAGTGTTTCGTCGGTTCGAATCCTGGGCGCGGACATGGCACTGCTCATCAAACCACGCTGAGGCAGCGTCCCACATGCCACAACTAGAAGGACCCACAACGAAAAATATACAGTTATGTACTGGGGGGCTTTGGGGAGAAAAAGCAAAAAAATTAAATCTTTAAAAAAAAAAAGGGGGAATGAAGGGAGGAAGATAAAAGATGTGGTGAGTCATGTGCAGCAGAAGCCTCCTGAACAATTTCCAAAACATTGATAAACCAAAATTGTCTATAGCTTAGACAAGCGTATGCCTAAGGAGCTTGAAGTTTGGCACACTTTTTTTTACAACCCACAGTGTATTTTTGCATGGCAGAGTAATCCACCACAGCCTTTCTGAATTGCTCAGTATGTATCTCTGCGTGGCAGAGCGGGAGAGGAACAGAGGGACATCTTTTACAGCAGGCAGTCGGGAGGCAGACGTCCAGCTTGCCTTGCTGGGCCCTGGCTCAGTCAACCACGGCGTGGGGCAAATTGCTCTTCCGCAGCACGTGGCTCTGCCAGATACTAACCGACAACATCTCTGAGGTTACTGGCTTGAAGCCTGAACGGAACAGGGAAGCAGAGGAACACAGTAAAGTCCACCGCCCTGCTGTAGATATGCAGAGGAACAAGCGTCGGAACATCTCCCTTTTCTTCTCCCTCGTGCACGACCATGTGAAGCTCATCATAGATTTGAATCCTGATCTTTTCTCCTCTGTGCACTGGTAAACCCTATCCATGTACAACAGGGGTCTTCTGCCTGGTGTGGTAAAGTAACTTTATTTGGAACACAGCCATGCCCATTTGTGTACGTATTGCCTGTGGCTGCTTTCCTGCGACCTTGACTGAGTGGAGTAGGTGAGACAGAGATTATAAAACTCAGGGAAAATATATCACGTTACTGCTGCTGAAAGGGCTTTCATGATCCAGAGGCAAAGGATCGTCAGAATTACTCCTTCCTTCAGAGTCGGCACAAGCAGAACAAGTTAGGGAAAAAGAATAAATAAAAGAGATGAAAAGAAAAGAAAGAAAAAGGAAGACAACTTAAGGATAAAGAGATGGACTCCAAAGCAGGCCTGTGCGTCAACTGTCAGCCTGGTTTCTGTAGCCGTTTGCGTTAGCCCAGCTGGAGAGGGTCCTCTCAGCCAGAATAGTCTTTTCTCTTACTGTCCACTTCTCATAAAAGAGAACATACCTTCATCTTCTTGGTTAACTTGCAAACATCAGCTATTTTGCTTTCTTCTTAAAATTAAGTTTTGAATAAGGAGTCTTCTACCACATCTTGGGTGGCCACCATACCATCTAACTTGCTGGGTTCAACAGTCATGGCCGTGGGCTCATTTGCTCAGGTTCCACAGGATGGTGGAAGGGTGGACAGCCCGTCGAGCTTGCTCCTAAGCCTCACCCCGCTTTAGACACTGGAGGACAGAAATAGTCTCAGATATCCAGGACTCAGAGTGTCGAGAGGTTTTTGTTATTGTTTTGTTTTGTTTGTGTTTATCTAGAAGAGATTATGAATGGCATTTCTAATTCCCTGTTTCCTGTTACCCATACTGCAGACTGTTGAATTATCTAAATTCTCATGAGTGAAGGGGCAGAAGGAATTTAGCTGCAGCTGTATAGTAAAGAGAAGATCAGGGAGGAAGCCAGGTTGAGCTGGGACAAATTTGCCACAACTTTATAGAGCTGTGGTACCCACCTCCACTTGGATATAAAGAGATTGAAACTCAGAGACATTAAGTGGCTTGAACCAAGTTCATAGTTAGTTCATGGTGTGGCTAATTCATTGCTCCCAATTAGTCCTTCTCTTTGGTATGCCCCCACCTGGACTATGAGGCACAGTGGGCTCATCTGAGGATTAAAGTCCCCCCACCAACCTTAACAAGATATTAGCTGGAGCCCTTCCTTTCCAGTGCGTTATTCAGTTAATGAAATGCTCAAACAGATGTAAGCATCAGAGTATGGGTAATAGAATAACCACATAAAATAAAGCAATGTCACATCCTTCGGAACATAGTTCTTTGTGTTGCTTCTCTTTTCTATGGCAGACGTGACAATGAGCTTGTCTTTGTTGATGCTGATAAGACACTTCCCTGGGTTGTGTGGAAGTGGCTGATTTGATGAATGCCTTGAGATGTCTCAGAAAATTCAAATGACATAACCAGGTTTCTCTTGTGTATTTTGTGCCTTTGCTCTCTTATTTCTTAATTCATGTGTTTTATAACTCAATTTGTCTACCTTCTCTGGGGATGAAAGCAGGAGAATTCACATTCTCTGAGATTTAATCTTCCATGATGCAAATGCTAATACTTAATATATGTCAAAATGGTGACATTCTAACAGAGTGTAAAGCATATCACATTTTAATGATATCCCTCTCAAAAATATTCAAATATAATCTCTATGCTTTCCATGGTGGGTTTTTCTTTCAGTGACAAAGTATATTCAATTTACTTTCTAAGACGACAGTTATCCCTCCAAATCTTAGGATAACCACTTTGCTCCTGATGTCGCTAACCCAGGCTTTGAGTAATTTTAAGGGGCTTTTCCGGGGACCTCTCCTTTTTAACTGCGATGAGGAAGAGGGTTTGCGGAGTGCTTATTGGAGGAAGCACAATCTGAGCTGCCTGTGGACTCCCCGGGGGAACCTGGGCCTGTTCACGGCCATCCTGGAAGCTGGAAGGATGTCAGAATTCTCAAGCCAGTTGCGAACTCACTAGGCCAGCAGCTGTGGGCCTTGATCTGGGGGGAGGGAGGTGGTGCCAAACCCATCTTAAAGACTGGTCTGTCGCTGATTCCGTCTTGGTGCTAACTTCTCTCCATGGCTGCCTCTTGCTGCATTGAGCAGCTGTCTAAAGCTGCACCCGGGCTCATGGGAGTCACTGTGAGCGAATAGCAAGGCTGCTCCTTCAAGAGAGAGCAGCACGCGGCCAAGTGCTTGTCATTCCTCTTCCACAGTCAAAATGGGGCAGCGCCACACAAAGGATTCTGCCTGCACCTCCAGTGGCCAAATGCACATCATTTTACTACTTTACAATGAAAGTAGTTCATCATCAGCAGGGGCTGTTCTCATAACTGTGAACGCCGATTACGAACTCTATGAATCATGAATGATCAGTTTTCAAAGGGGAGGGAAAAAATACAGCTTTCCTTATTTCTTAATTATTAAAAAGAGATGTCAGGACTTACAGGTGATCATTAAGAACATCAGTTTTCCTTTTACCATAAAGGTGAGGATATGAGCTTATTCAGACTACCGCTTGATAGAATGTAAGAGAAGCTAATTTACTCTGGAATATTTTATTTTAAAGTTTTATTTAGTCTTAAACTGAAAAAAATTTCAGAAATTAAAGTTTGGTGAGCTAAATTCTTTGTTCAATTTTATTCAAATTTATAGGCGTATGTCCATATTTGATTGTTTTATTACTTACTCTAGATGATGACAAAACACAAGAAAAGATTGCCCTAATATGTGATTCCTTTATGCAAAGTTTCGCTCCTGCATCACACAAGCATGCACACACACACACGTGCGCACACGCACACAGATGCACTCATGTTCTCACTGAGCCATAATATTTTTCTCCCTGCTACTGTAATAAATATAAAAGATCAAAGAATATCTAAAAAAGACAATCTGTTCAGAACAAAATTGTGCGCTTTATTAAACCATTAAAACCCTTTCTCTGGCCAGATCCTAAAATTAAGTCAGAAATTTTGTGATGAGTGGATCTCTTCAGCCGAATTTTCTTCTTAAGAAACGTGCTATTGATGCCTTCAGACACACATAAATGAATAAGAAGTTCATCCTGATTTCATGACGCTCTACTTATCCAAAGGAGAAACAGATGTAAGTTCACCTATTTCAATCTCATTTGAGACTCAGAGGCAGCTCACAGAGGGCTGCCACAGCCTCAAACAACCATTACTAAAGCCACTACAAACCACCCTTACCCTTCAATGACTTGCGAATCTTTATGGACCAAATGTCCAGAAGAAACGTTGGTTGAGGGACATGTTCTATAAAGCCGTGCTGTCTGCTTTGGTAGCTACATGAGCGCTTAAAATGTGGCCAGTGCCACTGAGGAACTAAATTTTAAATTTGACCTTATTTTAGCTAATTTACATTTAAATTTAAACAGCTACATGAGGCTAGTGGCTACCTTATTATTACTGGAGGCAAGCCCACCAATAGCCTCAACAAGTAACCATCAGCAGTTTGACAGTAGTGAATTAGAATGAAAATCGTACAAGACAAAGCACAGGAGTTGAGAAGCGCAACGGCTGAGGAGTGTGTGGAATAGGAACAAGCGGGCGTAACCGCCATGGTCTCTGAAGGCATCACAGAGCAGAGAACGTTTCAATAAGTGGTGGTTTTACCAGCAATTTCCTAGGTTAGGAGATTAGAATTTCACAATACACTCTGGTCAAGATTCCATCAGAACCAGGAAATCCATCGAAGTGTTCCCAAATTCAATTTCATATGTAAAGACAACTTTTCTTACCTGCCATCACGCCATAGGTTGATGACTGGTTTCCATAGTGACAGGAAGGAACAGAGTAATGAAGTCCTGTTGCTGTGTTTCCCAACGTTGTCACCGAGAAATACGTGCACAAACATTTAGGAGTTTGGATCAAAGACAAAATAGACGGGACTGGTAAGAAAATGTATGAGGATTCAAGACACATTCGTTTCATTTCAAGAATACACATTTATGCAATTCTTCAAGTTATATGCCAATAACTTTTCTTATTTGGGGAAATTCTCTGATGAGTAAGTTGAAACTAGGGGTCAATTTGTCTCAAGTAATGAGATCGTAAATCATCAAAGTGAACTATAGCCTTCATTAATTATCCTGTGCTCTATGAACAGCTGACTGACCAGTTTGGACCTTGGCTAATCGAAAGTTTCTGAATTATTGTAGATTCCATCTAATATAAACATTGCAACAAACCTACTAAAGAATAGCCTCTTAAAATTCTTGTATAACATAGTATTATAGAGTGGTCTTTCTGGAAGAATGAACAGAGAAATCTACTATTGAACATGCTTTACTTTTATTTTCCTAACAAATTTCTTCCATCAAAGGAGAAATGGCAGAGCAACTAGCCTCCTATTCGATACAATCACAAAAGTTCCACTAAATTCAGAGGTTTATGAAAAACTTGTGACAATGTATTTATGTTGAGGTCGAAACTATGAGGTTGTAGGTTTTCTGAATGCATGCAATCAATTCAACAATTCTAATGATAAAGCTGGTCAAAAAATAAATTCACTCATTATTGAGAGGCTTATGGTCTATAAAGATTGAATCTATTATATTAATATAAGCTCATTCTTGAATAGTTCTATGCCTTGTGGAATCAATGTGTATTTTGAAAGTAAATTTGAATTACTAAGCTTTCATCAAGCTTTAAACATGACTCACCAAGTTGACTAAAAGCATAGACTATTGGTAATAAAATCACCAGCCAATGTTTCCTTATGTGTTTTATTTTCTCATTTTTCCTTCATGTCCTGAATATAATGGTGAATTTTTAGGAATATAACATACTTATATCTTCTTGAATAAAAAGAAAAGATATAAAGTGTAGAATTAGGATCCTCTGAAAATACTGAGATATAATCTAGTGAATAAAGATGAAGTCTCTCCAGAATTTTCTCTAACTATAGATCAATCTTTAATATTTAAAAATATCTGCATGAATTTTTATGGAACAACTGACATGTAGGATGAACTGGAGCTATTTTACATTAGAATGTGACACATAAAAATCTTACTGTGCATTCCAAAATTAAAAAAACTTGAAGCACATTTAAATACCCAAGTGCTTTTCCCATTATAACCAGTATTTCTAATTCCTTAGGCAATTAGATGTATATGATTATAGTTTGATGGAAAAATTATAAAATCAATGCTATTATCATTTAAAACATATTTAGGTCATTTTAACTGATTATTAATTGTTTTACTTCCAAGGTTTAAATACTTTTTGTTTCTCTGATTTGGGGGAAGTTGTATAAAGGGTAGGTTGATTTACTAAATGCATTATTAATTTATTTTTAAATAAATAAGTAGGATTTTGAGCCTAAACTTGTTAAATCATAACCTCAATTCTAAATGTTATTTTCATTCTGGCCAAATACTATTCATGCACAGTAGATTAAACAAGTAATGTATTGTTCTCCTCATCCCCAATCTGTAGAGAGATCTTTTATTTAAAATATACAGTTAGCTAAGTGATAATTGTTTAAACATATTTATAGCACTTTTTTTGGTAAAAAAAAGTTTATATCTTCCAAAAAATATGTTTGAGGATATTTTCATTATTATCTTTTTAATTAAATTATAAGAATCTTTGGTAGATGAAAAAAAATCTTCCCATTAGTGATTTTACCAAAGTCCAGGTACAAAATCTCTAGATTCTTTAAAAGTCAGTTGAAGATTAATGTCAAATTTATATATATGTTTGGAAACTGCATAATAAAAGATAAAGCTCACATCCTCTAACTCAGAATATAAATGTATCAACTCAAATTTTCATTTTTAAACGTATAAGATTTAGTTCATATTTAAATTGTTTTTAAAACAAGTAGAAAGTGAATGGTATATTGTTATTTAGCGAAAGAAATTTACTCAATTCAAGACTTTGTCCATTTATAAATCTGCTTTAAAACACTTTATTTGTTCCTGTATAGAGAAGGGATGCATTAGCAAACATACTTATTTGATTGATTGTGTTTAAGACAATATATTTAAATTCCCAAGTTTAATTTTTATTTAAGAAAGTTACATAAGAAAAAAATAAAACTTGGTTAGAGATTGAAGTCTCTTCAGAACTCAGTCTTGAGAAAATTTAACTCAGTGGGCTCTAAATGTTATGTACTGCTTCCAAAGTTGATTTTCGAGCTTTGAATTATGCTAAAAAGTTACGATTGTTAAAATTATTTAATTAATTTATTCTTTGAAATCCATTGTTGTTGGTATTGGGAATCATTTAGTTGTGTTTATATGGCTTTTTTAGACACGGTAGCAAATGTAATCTAAAAACCAAATAAATCTTTAAGATAAAGAAGTAAAGCCTTTTAAACCTTAAATTATTTTAGACTCTTTAGTTTTGTTCCTTATCTATAAAAATTTCCATTAAAATAGTTTTAAGATTAAAAAGAGCCAAAGTCACTGTTTGCTTATGTAGAAAACAGATCATTATAATAAAACCAACAGTAATTTAAATTACTACACTTACTAACACTTCCTGAAAAATTTCTTAGGCATTTTGGCTTTTCAAACATCCTTAATATTTAACTCAAAACATATTTAAAATGAAGGAGAAAATAAAAGGAGCAAAGAGATTCTAAACTAACAAGCTTCCAAGCCTCCATTCTGCAGTCTTGAGGCCCGGCCTCGCGCGGACCGCGAGCGGAGTCGGTACCTGTGGACATCACGTTGGTGGCGTGGTTGGAGACCGGTAGGCACTCGGCAGCGCTGTGATGCATGATCAGGGGCAGAGCTGCTGAAGACTCGGAATTCAGAGGCATAAAGGTATCAGCCGAAGTAAAAGGTTGGCAACTCATTCCCACAAGAGAGTAGAAAAATGAGGAGAACTGCTGCTCCCCAAATCAGGGCGTTATTCTATTATCGTCTCCAAGGGCCGTTTCAAATCTCACTCCTGCATACATACATCAGGGAGGCTCTGGGGCGCGGGCGGGCGCGTGCTGGCGGTTATACTGCAGGGAAATCCCTTTATACATGTTAATCATCTGTTCCCAGGGGTATTGCCGTATCAATCTGAACCTTCTTCCTCTCAACCAAACGTAATTCATGCCCAAGAGGGAAGCTGGTTCTTGTACAGACTGAGGGGAAAGGAGAAATCTGAAACTTTATGTGACAACTTCAGTAATTCAGGTGTTTTAGGAAGGAATGAAGAACTTCACTAGAGTGTCCCCCAAAGAAATCATGCTACGATGGATTGAAAAGTACTAGGTGTCTTTCTGCTACTAACACAATGACAAATTTATATATATGAGATTTCTTCCGGGAACTTCTCATTAAATCTGCAAAATAATGTCAAACAAGTACTCACTACATAATCTTAAGAAACTGTGAACTTCTACGTTGATTTCAGTTTACTCATCGAGAATGAACATTATTTAGTCAGCTCTCTCTAGACGTCGACACTGTTCTAGGCGCTTCCTCCGGTTGTGTCAGCAATCTCGGACCAGCCCTGTGAGTTCCGTGCCATCCTCACTAAACTCGACTGTGCCAGAGCCTCTGATCTTAGCCGTTCCACTCCAGAGCCTGCACTGAGTGTAAATCTTCCACCGAAATACATTGACAATATGTGAGGATGAAAAAGATAATATACTACCAGCAATTGATTCAAAGGTAAATATCAGTATCATGATTTTACAGTGATCAGGATTTCTAGACATAAGTGAACGAATGCGATACTGTCTTCAGAATGTGTCCTAGGGGTGACATAGCAAACAGAAATAGCCTGACAGCCACAGATAGTACTGACATAAGCAAGGGCCTGCTTCAGTAGATATTTTGAAATTTTATGTGATAGAATGTTTCAAGATAACTTGGAATCGGCGCTTTGTGATAAATTTAATGTTAAAAATATTGATGAGAATAAATTTTCAAAACCTTGAACACTTTCTTTGTAACCAGTTGATATTTTGTAGAAAAAGATTTTATAAGGTTGCTGAAATCATTAGATATTGCCTGAAAAGTATTTATTCTAAAAATGACTTATTTTCCATTCTGAATTCTACATCTTTGAAGATCTATTAGTCATCTCTAATGAGAGAAGAAGGTTATAGGTAATCGAAAGTATTTATTTCACTCTTGGAGAATTCTTGTAATTTTCAGACTTATATACAAAAAAGCGGCCTTTCAATGTGTTTATAAAGAGAATTTGCTAGGAAAATTAAATAAAAAGTTTACTGGCATTGAATTTCTTAAACATGAAGCTAAATGATATTTAGAGACAATAGCACTTAAAAATTGCCCCTAAGAATTTTGCTATTGTTACTTGGAGTCACTGGAATGTGCTGGTAAAGTGTATCAGCCAAGTCATAGATCGTGAGCAATGCTGTAAAACTTGCCTTGAACAACAGAAAACTTTCCCAGGAGTTTGCCATGCTATCTAAAACTGCAATCTTAGATATAATTTCCTTAATAATGGTTTTAAAATTTTTAAATATGTGTGTTGTGAAATGTAAACGAAAATTTTACAGTTAAAATTGTGTAAGGCCAGGATATATATGTCCCTGCTATATATAGTCTTCTCACTTAGTACTGTAAACTATTCATTTATCAGTTTTTAAAATCAGCTTTTTGTAAACAGTTTTAATTTTTCACAATATTGAATTATATAGCTCTATTACAATTTAACTATTTCTTTATTTTTGGGTGTTTGTATTGCTTTTTGCTTTTCATTTTTTATAAATAACAATGCAGTTAACCTTTTTGTCCAAAATGGTTTTTTTTACACCATGCATTTTTACAATTTATCCACAGGATTGTTTTGAATATCTCCCCTTAGGATAGATTCTTAGAAGTGAGATTATTGAGTTTGTCTTATGAGATCTTTAAAATTCTTGAAAACATTCCCAAATAGTTTTAAAAAGCAAAAGGCCTTTTTTAATAGCAGTTATAGGTGAACAGAAAAATAGAGCAGAGAGTACTGAGAGTTCCCATGTACACCCTTCCGCCACCCTGCCACAGCCACGGTCCTCCCCGCTGTCACTGTCCACGACAGTGGCTCATTTGTTACAGTTGATGAGCCTACAATGATACATCATTATCACCCAAAGTCCACAGTTTATGAGTTCACCCTTGTACATTCTACAGGTTTTGACAAATGTATAACAACTTGTATACATCATTGTGTCCTACAGAAGAGTTTCACTGTCCTAAAAATCCTCTGTGCTTTGCCTATTCATTCTTCCCTCCCTCCTAACTCCTGCGACCACTGCTCTTTTTACTGTCTCCATAGTTTTGCCTTTTCCAGAATGTCGTATAGTTGGAATCTTACTGTATGTAGCCTTTTCAGGTTGGCTCCTTTCACTTAGTAATATGTATTTAAGCTTCCTCTCTATCTCTTTATGGCTTGAGAGTTCCTTTCTTTTTAGCTCTGAATAATATTCCATTGTCTGGATGTACCACTGTGTATTAATTCATTCACCTACTGAAGGACATCTTCTTGTTTCCAAGTTTTGGCAATTATCAATAAGATTGCTATAAACACCCATGTGCAGGGTTTTGTGTAGACATAAGTTTTCAACTCCTTGGGGTAAACACCAAGGTGCATGATTGCTGGATCATATGGTGAGAGTATGTTTAGTTTTGTAAGAAACTGCCAAACTGTCTTCCAAATGGCTGTGCCATTTTGCATTCACGTCAGCATTGCACGAGACTTGTTCCACATTCCGACCGGCATTTGATGCTGTCAGCATTTTGGATTTTAGCCATTCTAGTATGTGTGCAGTGGTATCTCATTGTTGTTTTAATTTGTTATGTTGAGCATCTTGTCATATGCTTGTTTGCTATGTGTATGCCTTCTTTAGAGAGGTGTCTGTTCATATCATTTGCCCATTTTTAAATTGGGTTGTTAGTTTTCTTATGGTTGAGTTTTAACAGTACTTTGTTTATTTTGGATAACAATCCATTATCAGATATCTTTTGCAAATATTTTCTCCCAGTCTATGGCTTACCTTCCCAATTGCTTTTTCAAATAATTTGTTTCATTATGATTTGGTTTCAACTATAAGGAACAAGTTGAGAAAAAATAGTTGTTTATATTAGGAGACGGAGGGGTTTCTTGGAACTCATAGGATTGAAGGAAGTCAGGCCATAAGAAGCGACTAAATACGAGATGGAAAACCACATGCCCCCTCTCTCTGACTCCCCTATCTCCTTGTCTCTGTCTCTCTCACTTTCTCACTTTCACTCTCTACAACAGCCTAGGTTGATCCTCCATCTATGGCCGCCTCACAGATCTCCAGAGCAAGCCCTAAGCTTTTAGCCCGACAAAGAGGTTACCTTGCTGTTTCTCAGTCTACATTTATGAGAGAAACATTCTGATTGGCCATGGCTTTCGCTGTGTTCCAGAAGCACAGCACGGTTCCCCGTCTCCACACTTATGAATGGGGTGCTTTGCGCTGGAAGCGTTCAGGCATTTGTAGACAAGGAGGGAAAGATTGTTATCTGGGAAGACATGCTGAAGATGTGACTGATGCCATTCCACCATTTCACAATAACACCAGGAGAGTAAAACTGACATTTTTGTAGCATTCTCAGTGTTAGTACAGGTGTGCATCACTTAACAAAGGGGATACATTCTGAGAACCGTGTCGTTAGGTGATTTTGTCATTGTGCAAACATAGTGGAGCGTATTACACAAACCTAGATGGCATAGCCATGTGGGACCACCGTAGTATATGTGATTCGCTGTCGACAGAAACGTCGTCATGTGGCGCCTGACGGTAATAAGGCTTAAGTACTTAGCCTTTAATAGTCTGATACAACAATGGTATTGTATTAATTTTATTTGCATGTTTGATTGTTAATATGCTGACTATCTTTTCATATTTATATTAACTATTTGTATTTATTGTTTTGTTAAGATACTATATTTTTCCCTTTTATTTAATGTCTTTCAGTTTTATCAATTTGTGTGTGTTTTTAAATGATGTTAAGAATATTAACTTTCATAGTTTTCTTTGTTTTATGATTAAAATTTTTCTAGTTTCTTGTTTGTCTTTTAAATTTATATTGGACACTGACATACATAATCCATTTTATGCATGAGCTAAATATGTTGATCTTTTCCTCTGGCATTTCTTAATTGTTTTCAGTTTTAAAATTCTCTCTTATCCAGAGGTTTTGTTTTTGTTTCTGTTATTTTGCAGACTTAAAAAATTCCTCTTCACATTTTAAGCTGCCACGTGCATTGTGTTTCCTAAATTCATTTATAATTGCTTAGAAACTAATGACAATTGTAGCGCAATTTGAAAACTATCTGATAAATAAGAAGAAAAATCCACTTCAAGTCAAAGTAATAAGGGAAATGTGGCAGAAGTCTCGGTCAGGCGTACTTGTTAGTCTGGCCCACTCACTGGGACTCCTCTTTAAGTAATCAAAGGGTTACCTTCTTTTGACACGCTGAGTTTTGACAGAATGATCACATTTTGACAAAAATATTTAAACCCAGAAAAAAGTGCTATTAAGAAATAATACTCAAATCTATTTATCTCCAGATAAGAGAATTAAAATTTTTTTTCTTTTTTCACATTTATGTTTTAAAATTTTTCTACATTTTTGCTTAAGTGGAGAAGTATAGGAATAGTTTAGCATGTGGATAGATTATGGAACCAAATTGTGTGGGCGTTACCTCAAGCTTCACACCTTACTAGCTACATGATGGTTGGCAAATAACTTCCCTTACTGTGCCTCAGTTTATCTTTCCTTTGAAATGGAGATAATGTTAATCCTCATTTCATTCAGGACAGTGCCTGACATGTAATAAGTTCTCAATAAATGTTAACAATGACAATTCAAGTGAATTTGTGTAATAATAAATGTTGATGCTTAGTGAGTCCACATGCTTTATGGGTTTTATTTCATTCAATCCTTACATTAATCCAGTGATGTAGGCACCATTTCACAGATTGGGAAATTGAGGCTTAAAGATTTACTATGAGCCAAATGGTCAGTAGTGGAGCTGGACGAGGAATCCAAGTCATTCATTTAAAGCCTGAACAAGCCACATGACACTCTTTTATTGTATAAGGAAAAGGCATGTTGATATTGAGATTTATCTAACTCTAGCCCCATAGTTCTATCTATGTATCTCTACGTGTAGACTTTTGTTTGTCACATGGCTTCAGGGAGAAAACATGGAAAAAATCTAATTCTCTAAAAGACAGTGTTCTCATCTTTTCAGCATTTGGATCTCTATGTAAACCTGTATTAGTACCCAGACATATTACATGAATAATAGAGATATTATTTCTTGTGGGGCAATAGACTGGCACTGCTGAATAATTTAATCCTATTCAACAGCATGTTCAATTGATGTTAATAATTCTTTCTTTACCAACTTGCAGTTAAAATCACTTTGATTAGAATTTGTGGATATTTTATATTATATGTATATATTATAATATATATTTTATATTATATATGAATATAATATATAGGTAATGTAATATGTGTAATATAATATGTAATATAATTATATATGTAATTTATAATACATATATTAATGCATTATAATAATATATATGTAATATATAATATACACAGAGAGACAAAAGGAATTAAGAGAGGGGATTCTCATCAGGATATGAAAATGAATATAAATTAATTTATTCAGTTAGTCTAAGTGGCAATAAAATATAGTATTCCCACAACTCAAAACTTTTGAAAAGATTCTAAATTTTATTAAAAGCAGTTCTTTAAGAAAAATGTTACACAGCCATATGGCTTGAAAAGGAACTCTCTTACACTAGACACACATCAGTCACGCATGTCGTTTTGGCTCTTTATTGTGAAAGCAGCAATGAATGTGTGCATTATGCAGTTCGCTTGCTTAACTTCTTTCAAATCCACAAATCAAGGTTCTTTATTGCCCAAGGAAGAGATAATGTCAATGGCTTGCAACCTTGCTGAAGACAAATGCTCCCCTAATGCTGTCTAAAGGGTAAACTTGTTACTTATGGAAAATAAACGTCAAGGTGAGACATTGACTCTGCAGTGATGCTCGCCCAGAAGGGCCATATTCCTGTTGTACTGCAGTGTGTGGGCAGATTTATCATTTGCCTCACCTGCTTACAGAGAGTGAGTCTTGTCCAAACAATGGACTGCTGCGCCTGAACTAATTTCATTGGAAATCCTCTTTGCTCAGTTTCATTAGACAGCATTAATACGTGATGCAGAAAGGTTCATTGTGGAGTGTATAAATCTTTCACAAGAGATGTGTGCTATTTGAACCTGAATTAGAAGTTACATTTTTATTCCTTATACTCATGTTGTAAAAAAGAAAGATTAGCTCCTTAGTAGTCTTATTGGGTGACACAAGGATATCATATGGTGTAACAAGAAATAAATACAGAACACAGCAAATTAATTGATATTGTGCCGAGGGAGTCTGCCTCCTTTTTTCATTTAGGCATCTCTGAAGATGAAAGAAGCAGAATGCTGTCCTTAGTTACTGCAGCGAGATTATTTAATTATAATCATCTGGCTACGGCTTAGTTCACCACACAAGATAATCTAATGTAGGGGCTGCAGGAGGCGGGCAAGGTGAACAGGGGTGCAGAATGCGAGAAAGGAAGGTGTTTCATTTCCTCTGACGGAGATCAAAGGCTGCGGTGGATGATTTGGGATTGCCGAAGAGTTTTGTGTGGATTTCAAAGGGGGCTGGAACACGTCAACTAAAAGAGTCAGCCATTTCTGTGTAAGTCACAATGTTTGCTAAAACAAATTTCGTAAAAGTGAAGGTGAGCGAGACTTGGCACAGATCACAGTGAAGAGTCAGAGGTCCACACTCCATGCCGCTTGCAGGCGACCTGACTTAAAATGTCATCTATACCATTTGCAGCCTCTTCTGCTTATCCATTTCTTTTTTTTACTACCATGTTTAAAAGCATAATTTATGCTGTTTTCATATTTCCTACTTATGCAGACATGTCATGAGCAGATGAAGTGGTTTTAAATTTCTGTGTGATCACTGGAGGAAGACAAGATCTAATAACCTAAACTTTCATAAATCTGTACTATTCTGCATCAGATGTGGCTCTTTCTCAATTAATGATTCAAATGGGGAAAAAATGAATGACTCGATGGATGTGGAAGAGTTAAGTAGCAGCATAACTAAATGTACTGAAAAATCCCAGCGACCGGGGGCTGTGATTTAAGCACAGTGCTGAGGCCTTGTTCTTGGCGTGCAGGCACACAGTGCTGTTCAATGCCAGTCATTAATGAAAAAAATTCTTTTTGTAAGTAAGACATTTCTTTCTAATTTGAATTCAGATTCAAAATTATTGTTTTTTGAACATCGACTCTGTGACCCATTGTGCTAAGTGCTTGTTCTTCCATCATATATTATTTAAATGAATGCAATTTTAGTGATCTCCAAGTGATTTTATGCTAATCTCCATGCTATATTTTCCCAACATTGTCGGATGGATTATTAAATGTAGATTTATTTATATTTTCTTTGGTTGAAAATACTTCTTTTGCATTTCTTATTCTTTTACCATCACAGAAATATTCAAATGTTCTCACTTGTACTTTGAAAATCTTAATGTCTCCACATGTATTTAGTAAATATTTAGTATTTCATTTATCAAGTACTAGAATTCTTTCAGAGTAGCGATTGACCAAGTCTGTGGAGGTAAACTCAAGTTTAATTCTTTATTAAGTGTATTTATTCAGCAAATAGAATGTGTTTGTCTCCGCAGGGGAAATCGGAGAGAAGAGATTAAGACAATTTATAGGAGAGTCCTCCCTCGTGTCCTGAACTATAGCAATGAACCATATGTGTGTTGTGTGTGTATACATGGATATATTTATGAATAATTAGCTGTCTAGATCTTAGGTCTCTGAATAAGAACAAGTGTGATTACATTGCTCTTGACAAGAGCCTAGAAGTTTAATTAAGAAAAACTGAAGGATTCAATAAAGGGTAAATAAAATTAGAATTTCTCTCACTGAGACACCTGCCTTGCACGAGATTGATTCTGCAAATGAAAACCACTCTGCTGCACGCTGGAGAAAGGAGCTCTCTCTGAGGGGAACGCTGTTCTTCCCACGGTTCTCAGAGAACACGTAGGGTGTAAACAAAGTGTTTTGACAGAATTTTTGAAAACTAGATTAGCTAAAATTCTGAATTTTAAAGGATGATAAATAATCAATCTGAGTAAAACAATGACGTGATCTGGAAATGCTTATGACAAGAAGGTTGAATGCATAAAATAAATAAAACCAATGACATTGATATTTCTAGGGCATTATGGATAAACGAAAATTAAGGTGAGTTTTTTTTTTGAGGAAGATGGCCCTGAGCTAACTGCTACCAATCCTCCTCTTTTTGCTGAGGAAGACAGGCCCTGAACTAACATCTGTGCCCATCTTCCTCTACTTTATATGTGGGATGCCTGCCACAGCATGGCTTGACAAGCGGTGCCATGTCCACACCTGGGATCCGAACTGGCGAACCCCAGCGGATGAAGCGGAAAGTGCGCACTTAATGGCTGCACCACCAGGCCAGCCCCTTAAAGTGAGTTTTAATGGAGTCATCTAATGAAATATAAAATTGAATCCAATCAGAATCGAACCACCTAATTACTTTACTTTATGAAATAAAAATACATTATATATTAAACTGAATATCATCGCTATATTTCTAATAAAAAATTGAATCAGTGATTCAGAAGTCATGAAAGATGAATGATTAAAACATTGATAATATTTTTAAAATATAAAAAACATGAAATTATTTTGCAAAATATGTTTCCCTTTAATAAACACACGTATTGACTGATACACAGTGAAATAAATATGTTTCTTACTTGTCTTACATCAACTATACTTATTTTCCAAGAAGTCTAATAGATTGGAGTGGGTAAGGGGAAAGAGAAGGAGATGGAAAGGAAGAGAGAGTTGGGGGAAGGGAGATGCGGACTGGAGAGGATTAGTCATATACCATGTGTTTAAAAGACCCATTGAGAATCTTGGGTAAGGATAGGACAGGCACCCGGGACACATATAGCAGGGAAAGCTAGTCATGTTTCACAGGTGATATATATAAAAGAAAAACAATACCATGTCATGTGATTCAGTTCATTGTGACAGAGATAGTAAGTGCAATGTATAACTACAAAGAATTTGACTTATTAAATTATTCTTCTTCGTATCTCCTCTACTTGTACTTGATATCCATAATCTGGAGAGAAAATTCAAGGAGATAAGAAGGATGAAAATAGGAACAGAACAAGTTCCTAGAATTAGCCAATTACGCAAGTTTGTAAAGCTAACTCCAGAATTCCAGTTTAAAAATGATTAGTAATGAGAACAAAAGTTCTCCAGAGTTCATGGGGGCTTTGTAATATTTTAATTGCTTCTTTTATATTGGAGAACAAAGTACAAATCATAATGGTACTGAGAAATGATGACCCAATGGAGATTAACATGTAAGCACCCAGAAAATCCATTTCATTTTTATTCATACCTGAACTTTGGACACATACTTGTGTTTAATGAATATTGGTGCATTAGGCAGAAAAACATCATCTGTTCAAACACAGTTGGTAGTTTAAGGTTTCATTTTTCTATCAAATATCTTGCAAGCCTAGTGATTTCATCAGCATATTCAAATCAATGCCCAGCACCTGTAAAAGGTCACTTGTAACACTTTGAAACATAAAACAGAGAAGTTAAGATTTTAACCTAAAAACATTATAATGGGGTTGTTTTCTATCAAAATAGATTTTAGTATTTCATATTTACAATAATTTTTCAACTTCTAATAATTTCAAAATCATTTATACGAGTATCAATATGAGTTTCATTTTTGATAAAGGCAGCTTTAAGAATTGGTAGGAAGAGAAAGAGTTATATTAATAAATGGTCCTGTGACACATGGCTTATTTTTGAAAAACACATTAGAATAAGAGCTTTGCTTCTGAACATATATCAAATAAGTACACATGGGTCAACATGTCTGTTATTTTAAAAATGCAGTCTTGCAAGTGGAATTTATAGGTGATTATCTAATCTCATGGTGGAAATTGACTTTTACAGAAAAAGAAAAGGATTCCTTTAGGAAAAGACGTGCAGATTTGGCTATATATACATGCAAAAAAGGTCTGTATATCAAAATCACCATAAATACACTAATTTTAATACTTTCAGTTCTGGAAAAACAGCACTCATAAAACCAAGAAGCTGTGCAACAAATAGAAATGTTGCATAAAATAAAGTTTATATATAAATATATATAACTGAGCTCACAAGAAGGAAAAGAAAGAAAGGAAGGAAGGAAGATCTCCAGATATTAGAAACAAACAGGGGTAGATACATCAGTGAACCTATACCAGACCTGGGTGAAGTCTGGCTTAGTAATAGTCAAGACCTTGGGTTTAGTGGCCACACTTTATACACATAAAATATTCAACAGAAGATGTAGCTACCCAAAGAAATACTGAGATTAAATTAAAGAAGAAAATAAAGACATTGGGCAGGAAAAATTAAGAGTTATCCAATACAAAACCAGATTACCCAGTAATTGAGTGAAAGGGCCACCAGAAATTGGAGGCTTAAAGTTGTTTAAAGTTTGGAGTAGCAGAAAGCAAAGAAATTGAGTGGTGGCTGGGGTAGGTAGGGACACTCAAAGGAAACAGACCTTACAGAGTTGGCTCTGGATGGGAGCCTATGAATCTTTTGGTCCCTGTTTATCTTTCTTACCTCTCCACTCTCACCACAGGGACCCAGCTCCATCCCGTGCCTTTCGAAGGCATCATGGTCTGTGTGACACTTCCCCCTACATCCAGGAAGGGCAACAGTACATTTGACATTGGGCATCGAGCATCTAAAAGGCAAAGCAAGTTCTCTCAAAAACAACAACAATCAGGGGCCAGCTCAGTGGAGCAGCAGTTATGTTTGCCCGTTCCACTTTGGCACCCTGGTTTCGCTGGTTCAGATCCCGGGTGCAGACATGGCACCGCTTGTCAAGCCATGTTGTGGCAGGCGTTCCACATATAAAGTAGAGGAAGATGGGCATGGATGTTAGCTCAGGGCCAGTCTTCCTCAGCAAAAAGAGGAGGATTGGCGGCAGATGTTAGCTCAGGCCTAATCTTCCTCAAAAAAAAAAAAAAAAATCAACTGTCAGAGCATAACTTCAATGAGTATTTATTCTAAAAGACTCCTCCCACCCCCACCCCGGCCCCTACCACAAGTGAGGTTGGGAAAAACAATTGGGGTGAAAGAGTCTGTGATCTCAGTGCTCTCCACAATTAAACACCAAGGAGCTTGTAAGACACTTCTTCCCACCAGCTGTACGTTAAAATGAAGAATCAGGATAGGGCATAATTTCTTCCCATGAGGCTCTATCAAACAGTTTCAAAACACATGGGAATTTCCATTCATAAAGTCAGCTGTACAAGAGATAGTATATTTGTTAATTTCTTTAAGTCCTGTCCTTTTTAACTCAAGGATCCAATCCCATAAGGCTGGTGGGAAACTGAATTTGAGACATTTTGGAGATCCCCAACCCCACTCTTTGCCAGGGTCTTTAGTTCCTGAAGGTCTGATCTTCTGGTTGCAGTGGTTGTTGCTCAGAAACCTTTTGCTCTGATCTACAGGGTCAATTCAAGCCATCATTGTTACATTTCTTCTTCTTTTTTTAAGGTATGCTTTCTGGTGAGGAAGATTGGCCCTGAGCTAACATCTGTTGCTAATCTTCCTCTTTTGTTTCCCTCCCCAAACAGCACATACTTGTGTATCCTAGCTGTAAGTCCTTCTAGTTCTGTGTGGGATGCCACCACAGCACGGCTTGATGAGCAGTATGTAGGTCTGCGCCTGGGATCCAAACTGGTGAACTTGGGACCACCAAAGCAGAGCGTGTGAACTTAAACGCTATGCCACCGCCACCGCACTGGCCTCCACTGTTACATCTCTGCCATGCTTGAGACCCCGAAATCTTGGTGCAGGGCTCTGGGTGTGGACTGATCCTTCTCCAGCACTCGTGCCCATCCTTTCTGAAGTCCTGAGGTCCTGTCAGGGAGTCGTCTGCAAGTTCTTTCTTCTCCAAGTAATGATACCTCTCTGTTCTCTCAGCCTCAAGAGTTTGAAGGCTTGCATCCCCCTTTGCTCAAGTCTTTAGACTTTTGGAAACAATCCAGAAAGCCTTGTTACAAAAATAGTGGAAGCACTTGAAGAGATGGAAAGAAAAGATGGAGAAAGAAAAGATACAAAATGCAAGGAGAAAATGTAAATTAACATCTCCAAAAAAGTATTTTGCCCTAAATTCTAAGACTTTTTAAAAAGAATATTGTAGAAAGAAAGTTTTGTTCAAGTTTAAGTCATTATGAAAATTATTTGTGGAGAGCTTGAGGCTGGAATTCACCCTTGAAGCACGAGTGTACCTGAGCTGGAGGAAAGGCACTTCAGGCTGGCAGAGCTAGAGGAGCCAGTCAGAGAAGCTGCCCAGGGTGTGGGAGGCGGTGCAGTGAGCAACTGGGACAGCCTTCTCACTTGTCCTCATCCCCCGAGGGCAACATCCTCATTACCCTACCATTTTCAAATAGTGACTCCCAAAAATTCCAAATGTAGGTTTATCCAAATAAATAATTGGGGAGGGGAAAGGGTAGTTCGAGCTTGTTCAATAAATTGAAAAAAATAGAAAACCAGGGGGCTGGCCCTGTGGCCAGTGGTTAAGGTTGCACGCTCCGCTGCAGGCGGCCCAGAGTTTCGCTGGTTCGAATCCTGGGCGGGGACATGGCACTGCTCATCAAACCACGCTGAGGCAGCGTCCCACACGCCACAACTAGAAGGACCCACAACGAAGAATATACAACTATGTACAGGGGGGCTTTGGGGAGAAAAAGGAAAAAAAATCTTAGAAAAAAAAAAGAAAAACAAGTAACAAGTGTATCACTATCATATAATCCTTTTAAAATCTCTTCTAGAGTAATGGTTTTACTACATTTTCTTACTTACACCTTTGAGATAAGTAAGAATCCTGTCTGTTTCCAGCTACCCCCTGGCCTCGTCCACCACGTTTAGGGGCGCTAGATCCTGGTGGAGGAACACGTGTTGGTGTTAAACGACCGTTCCCGAGGCTGTATTACTCCATTTACGGAAGGTGTCACTTGGAGACAGAACATTTGCACCTTCTTCAATTAATATTTAGTATTAGAATCGAAAAGATTATGTTTGAACATGAAATGAATAATTTCATAAGAAGTTTTTTAAAAAATCAAACTTAACCCCTTTGGCTAGAAATAAATCAGGCTTCTTAAGAAGATACAGAATAAATTACGATGCTTTATGAGAGTACAAATAAAGGAGACGCAGTAATTAAAAAATAACAGTAACCAAAGTAGATGTAACAAAAAGAGGCAAATCTTTGTAAAATAATGTTGCGTATTTTCTCTTCCAAGAACTTGATCCACGGTTTATTAAATTACACAATGCACTTTTGGTAATTAGGAAGGGAGATATCTGTCGTAGTTTACAGGTGAAGAAATCAAGGTTCAAAAAGTTATTTTAATCAGTGGGAAAAATAGAGTGAGTAAATGATCATAATGCACTGCGTAATTTTGTTTCTGACATTAAGTCAGTAACAGGACTAGTCTGTATGGAGGCTAATTAATAGCTGCTTACATGATATAATTGAATGCACCCTTAATTATTTCCACTAAGTCTTTGATGATAACCACTGGTTATCCTTTTATTAAAATAGTCCCTTCTCTTACAATCAGGGTGACCACATAATTTATCATCCAAATATGGACAGTCTTTAGAAGGAAAGTGGGTACTATTAAAAATTATGCTGGGTAACAGGTGTGAACTGGGCAAACTGGGCTGCGGAGCTGCATGTGACGCATCTCTGGCCTGGCTGAGGAAGCACGATTACGACCTATCACAACCACAACCTGTGAGATGGCTGTGGTATAGAACACAACTGCAAGCGGACATATTAGGCATATACTGACTTGGAATTCAGGATTGGATGGTGGGAATACATAATTTGGGCATCCTGGTGGGACAGCTTGTGACAGAGACTATGAACACATGCAGAGCGCAGAGGAGGGCAATAATATTCACCTGCTGAAGATTAGTGGGAAGAACGTAAAAACCGCTCACCCATTATCCCTGTTTGCCTGCAGTGCCTTAGGCATTGAGGATTTTTTAATACATTTTTTAAAAATATTGATCAAAAAGAGTATATATGTTTCTTCCTTTTATGAACTAGATTGTAATAGCTGTGTAAAATTTTATTGAATTTAGTTTTTGAGCTCTAATTTAAAACCTACAATTTTTAATTATAGCCTGCTTTATTTGCCCAATAGTTTTAGGGTTCACACATCCTTAATGAAGCCCACCTCTATGACACAAGCCGCCCATCTCCTAGCCAGGTATACATTCTACCGCTGGAGACAAAGGCAGCATATACATTATATGTATTTTTATGTAATGGGATGCATATACATGGTTTATTAAAAAGTAAGGTTAAATATTATTAGCAAAGGAAGATAATGGGCAAAGAAACAATAGTTATTTTATGACAACCCTAGATTTATATATATATTTATATATATCTATATGGCTGTAAAATATATGTATGTATGTATATATATGCATACATTTTGTATACATATATATAATTGGTGCAAAACCACTTAACATAATACTTTGCATGCTGGTTGCTGTCTTCTCTGTGCAGGATTAGAAAGCCAGGTGCTTGGTCAAAGCATAATTCCGAACAGTGGTGGAAGCAATAGCAACATTTTCACCAGAGGCTCTTTCCCTGGCAATTGGGAAAGGTACTTTTAACTTCTTCCATTCTAGTGCCCTATTTCAGAGCCTCTTCTTTTCCCGAATGGCATTTGCCTATGTAAGAAAGGAAAGACCAAGACCAAAGATGTTAAAACTTTAGGAAAGCAGCCACTATGGAAAACAGTATGGAAGTTTCTCAAAAAAATAAAAGATAGAACTGCCACATGATCCTGCAATTTCACTTCTGGGTATTTATCTGAAAAAAATGAAACGCTAATTCGAAAAGACATCTGCACCCTATATTCATTGCAGCATTATTTACAACAGCCAAGGCATGGAGACAGCATAAGTGTTCATCAACAGAGGAATGAATAAAGAAGATGTGGTGTATATAATAATATATACATAATGGAATATTATTCATTTTATGTAACAGGATGCATATACATGGTTTATTAAAAAGTAAGGTTAAAAAAAGAATGAAATTTTGAATAAAAGAATAAAAAAGAATGAAATTTTGTCATTTGCGAGAACACGGACGGACCTGAGGGCATTATGCTAAGTGAAATTAGTAAGACAGAGAGAGACAAATATCATATGATCTCATTTATATGCAGAAACCAAAATAAAAAACCCAAGCTCATAGATACAGAGAATAGATTGGTGCTGCCAGAGGCAGGGGGCAGAGGGCAAAATGGATGAAGGGGGTCAAAAGGTACAAACTTCCGCTTATAAAATAAATAAGTCATGGGGATGTAATGGACAGCACAGTGACTGTAATTAACAATACCATATTGCATATTTGAAAGTTTCTAAAAGAATAAATATTAAAAGTCCTCATCACAAGAAAAAAATTTTTGTAACTATGTAAGGGGACAGGTATTAACTAGACTTATCTTGGCAATCATTGCACAATGTATACAAATATCAAATCATTATATTGTACACATGAAGCTAATATAATGTTATGTGTCAATTATACCTCAATTAAGAAAACAACAGGAAATATGTGTTTCATTAGCATAATAAATATAATTTGGCTAATAATTTGTCAATACATATTATATTATCTTTCTTTAATAGCATGGGCATTTCTCCAATGTCTTTAAAAAGTCTAATAAAGATATTTTAAATGTTTACATAATATTTCCTCATGTATAATATTGTATTTGTTAATGTTAACTTATTATTGAATATTTAGGACAATTTCAGTATTTGGCTAATTATAAATAATTCCCTAACGAAAGTTTTTGTATGTAAGTATTTGCTAACATCTATTATTGCCCTTCTTTAGACTAGACTACTAAAAATGAATTGTTAGAAAAATAAAAATCAATTGTTCAAAAGATAGGAACACTCTAAGAGTTGAGATACACATTGTCAAATTACATTCTGTGAAGGATTTTTAAACTTATACTTTTACTAGCTATTTAGGAGTGTGAAGATCTCAACATACCCTTGAAGTATGGAACAATATATAGACAGAAAGAATATGGAATCTGATTTTTGCTTTTTAATTTGATTCTCTTTCATGAGGATGCTTATTGATTATTTATTTGTTTATTGGTGATAAATTTTTTTGGCCTTTCAACTGGCCTTTCAACTACTTAATTCTTTTCTTTGAGCTGTCTTAATTTTTGATCTGAGGAGGAAGAATACCAAACCATTGTCAATATTATTATACATGCAATTTCCATTGAAAATGCAAATATAATTGACTACTTTTGAAGGCTGACATTCAGGAGGGGAATATAAACAATTATTAACAGGTACAATCATGCTAACATTGCTCAAGAACATTAAAGCCAGAAAGGACTTTTGAAATTATCTAGACCTCTGTGGATTCAGCAAATTACTTAGACGATAAGCTCTTAGTTCTGGAGAGTTTTTCAGAAGCATCTTCTAAGTTAGTCCTACAGTTCTGTTTATAAAAAAGATCCAAAGATGTTAATTGGCATGTCCGTTGATGCCCAACTATTTGGTGGCAGCAGAGGAGTTATGAAAGAAGGAAGTGTAAGAGAAAGGAAATATTGGGCAGGGTAGGGGTGCAGTGGAGGTGGAGGGAGAGCAGGGAGTTTGCTGTCGGTTTCTGGCTGTCCTGGTTGTGGGCAGTATCAGAAATATTCTTAAACGTTTTCTAACAGTAAATCCATCTGACCACCTGGCATGCTGATAAAAGCTCACAGTATTTGCGTCTCGGTTAGAGATTTAGCGCTGGTGAATCCTGAGGAGGGGTGCACTCATCCTGAGTGCTAGTTGAATTAAGCCATCATGAAAACGCAGAGCAAAGATTAAGGACTCCCATCCATGCAGTGTAGGAACTAGAAGTTCTTATTTAGAAAGTGAATCAAACTCATATATTTCTCAGGTGTTTGGTCTAACTAAATATTCCCAAATCTCTAATGTCCCAAAAAGAAAAAATATAAATTAGCAAAAGAACAGGGTACACGTATTATAATTCATAATCACTAACAAGTTCAGTTCCTTTATTTGAATAATTGCTCTTTCAAAGTTTCTAGTTTGTGACCTCGTTAAAAACATACTCTTCTTTCTTTCCACAATGGTGTTTTTTACACGAGTCCTTCCATTTCAGAGCATTTACTCCTCTTTATTCTTCACTTCTGTCCAAACCAGTCTGTTAAACAACAAGCAAATAAAAAGTCATTCCTTTTTTTTTGAGGAAGATTAGCCCTGAGCTAACTACTGCCAGTCCTCTTTTTTACTGAGGAAGACTGGCCCTGAGTAACATCCGTGCCCATCCTTCTCTACTTTATACGTGGGACACCTACCACAGCATGGTGTGCCAAGTGGTGCCATGTCCGCACCAGGGACTCGAACCGGCAAACCCTGGGATGCCGAGAAGCAGAACATGCCAACTTAACCACTGCGCCACCGGGCCGGCCCTAAAAAGTCATTCTTTAAGGGAAGTAATTTGATTTTAACAAAAGTTTAAGTGCAGCAGCTTTTTGAAAATAGCCCCTCCCCTCCTTTATGACTATAACATTTTGTTCTTGCATTCAAAGGTTTTGGAAAAGTAATAGAGAAAAAATGGTAACACAAAGAATTGAATCCCATTAGCTACTGTGATGGTTACTTTTCTGTGTTAAGTTCGCTAGGTTGTAGTACCCAGCGATTTAATCAAACACTGATCTTGGTGTTGCTATGAAGATGTTTCGTAGATGTGGTTAACATCCACAATCAGTTGACCTTGAGAAAAGGAGATTACCCTCAATAATGTCATTGGCCTGACCCAATCACTTGAAGGACTCAAGAGCAAAAACAGAGATTTCACAGAGAAGAAATCTGCCTCAAGACTAGAACATCAACTCCTGCCTGAGTTTCCACTGGCCAGATGCCCTGCAGATTTCAGTCTTCTAGCCCTCACATCATGTAAGCCAATTCCTTTAAATACATGCAGACACACACACACATTATATGATTCTGCGTGTTCTATTTCTCTGGAGAACCCTGACTGATAGAGAGATTAATTAAAATTAGAGTTCAAAATTATTGGCTAGCTGAATTATTCTTACCATTTTTAAAAACAATACCTCGCTTCATGTAATCTCCCTAACCAGAAGTGGAAGATGTAAAATGCATAGAAAATACACAATCCGTGAGATTATTCCAGAATGTTCTAGATTTCAGGATTTAAATGAGTTTAAAGTAGTTTTTAAAGTAAAATTATAACTAAAATTAATCAGATATAAATATAAAACTGAAGGTACTAGCTGCATATATTAGATAAATCACAAATTGTATTGTATTGAAGATAATAAAGATTCTCCATGACCTGTTCATAAACAGTTTCAAAGTTCATATGCTAACATGGATGGGGACGTATTCCAGATGATCAGATAAGTGATGATTTCTGTGCTGTCAATTTTCTATGTAATATCGCAGTCTGGAGAACTGCAAATTTTATAGTGGAACAGGCAATAGTAAGTTCATGATGACACACGCTGAAGGCAAAATATTACTGTGAGAAAGATGCGAAGTAAAAGTCCCAGGCCACCAATGTCACCACGATACCCCGACCTGACCCACAGATACGGGCCTGCAAGGAGGCTCTCCCCGCGATGGGACTCAATCCTTTCTCGAAATCCATGACGCAAGTCATCCACATGTTCACTGGAAACATTTTGTAATTTCCTCTCAAATTGCAGATATTGCCAAAGCATTGCTGTATGTCAAATGTAACCCAGGAAATGTCAAATTTGTGGATACAGTAGATGTCGAAAGGAGACTAAATGTATTTATAGAATGCATAGTTATTGTTCGAAGGAAGAATTGATTAACTGTCACATTTCTACATCTTGTAAATTATTATATCAAGATATTTTAAAAATAACTATTAATAAGAAAATTGCTTAAATACTCCCTCTCATGGTAAAATTATTAATTTTGACTACTCTTAAAGTGCATATCTATCTGGAAGAACTGGCAGTTTTAAGCAGCAAACACCTTGATTTAAACACTGGAGAAAACACTTCAATCATTTCCAAATCAAGAGTTGTTTGCCGCAATGTCATAAGCTGCTTTTATGGAGCCTATGTTTACCTATAATCTCAATAGCAAATAATATAACTCAGTGTTAAAACTTTATGTATCAACCTGGTATCCAAAATAGCAAATTAAACCAGCACTGATTTGCTTGGGTAGGCAAACGGACCAACACTTGAGTCCTTCTATTTCCCAGCACAGGATCTTCACAATTGGGGAAATATTTACTGTGCTTTCCCAGGTCCCAAGTTCTGGCATTTGGCCTTTGGGACATTTCCTGGACATCCGTGTTCACCACTACTCTGGGTGCTCTTGCACTTAAGCAAATCACAGTCTGGGCTTTCGTCTCGTCTTTGAATTAGTCCATGGCCACTAGTTAGTCACAATAAGCGCTGATAACACACAAGCAGGAAATTTGTCACCATCTTCTTATAGTGAACAATCTTCTATCAATAAAGGAGTCACTTTTCACTAAATTAGTATTCATTTTTACAAGCCTCATTTTGCCAGCTTTTGGTAATCTTTGCATTTTCCAAGTTGTCTAATTTACTCTTACAGAGCGGTTTCTTCACTGAGTCTACATCGTGAATCTTCCAGAATAGGCTATGCAGTCTCCAAGTACAGATTTGGAATTTAAAGTGTAATGGGATAAGTTGAACGTTTTTTATTCAGACTGAAACTCTCTCTTAAAACAGTTCTTCAGAGACAGAAACGGTATTTTTGGCAAAGCTATGTGAAGAAATAAGTTGTTTAAAGAATGCTGGAGTCGAAAAGTTTTGTCACAGTGGGCTGTGATGCTAATAGAAACTAAGATGAGCATTGTCCTGCCACCTTCACTGTTAAATTCCCGTAGGGTAAGCTCTGATTTGGGGTAGAAAAAGCAATAAACAAATGTGGAATTCTAGGGGCCCACAGACCTTGCATCTTCCCCATAAGTTGACACCAATACATCAGGTAGATGAAATGCGCACATCCATATTACGCCTTTGGTTTAAGCAAAGTTTTGAAAAGGGTCAACCACGCAAAGTCTAACCAGGAATTCATTGCCTCACTAGGCCTAATCAATGATTTTTCAGTAAAAGGTCTTCAAGGGAAAAAAGCCTACATCAGGTATTTATTTGTTGAAAAAATTTATACCAAGGCTGTTTTTTTTAAAGGAATTTGAGGTTGCTTAATGCAAAAGCACTTAAAATTAAACAAAAATAGAGTAAAAAAAGAAATATAGCCATGTAGTAGGAGGCAGGGAGAGAGGTACCGTGGTCTTTGGCCCAGGGAAGGTACACTGATGACCGCTTTTAGGGAGAGCATGTCAGTATCCCAAGCGTCCAATGTTCTAACAGCAGCCGCTTGTCAGTGGAGTGCCGCGTGCGCACACGGACGCTCAGCGGTGGACCGCTGCTAGAGGGAGCCTCGAAATGCTCTGAAAATTGACTTGCCGGAACTATATTTGCATAAACCCGGCCAACTACCCCATTTCTCCTTCAGAGTGCACCTGCTTTGCCATTTCTCCTCTACTTACTTTTCTGTCCCAGGAAAAGAGCGATTAACCGTTATCCAAAAGATGTTGAAGGAATGAAGGTTAGAGTCGGCTCCTGAGAGTTAAAACACGGTGCTAAAACTCTTGGTTTATTCCTTCATCAGAAAAACCTTTGTAAGACAGAGAGCTGTCTCCCCTCCTCCTCCCCCGGAGACACTTGAGCACTAAATTACCAGCTCTTTTCAAGCTGGCACTAATACTTCCATTCTGATTATTTTAGAATTTTATTTTAAAAGCAGTTCTAAATTTGGTTGGTTGGGTGGTTTCCGCGAATATAAGAGGCTAGGAGAAGAACATGGAGGGGAAGACAGAGGCTGGCCCGGGGACGTGCTCCGACCGCAGCGGGGCTGGGGCTGGCCCGGCGGCGCCGGGGGCGGGCTTGCTGTCGAGGGCCCGGTTTGGGCGGACTGTGCTCCGGACGCTCCGCGTGCGAAAGCAGAGTGTGAAAAATTTTATAAAAATGTTCAACAAAAAAGTTAAATAAAAACAATTTTAGTACCTAAAGTTGTAAACTTCTTATCAGAAAGTTTTACTACTACAAAAAAGTTTGCTAATAAAAGTCTAAGATGGAAACTTGTACATTTAAAAATGAATCTTTAAAAAAATAAAAATCAAATTAGATGAAGTAACTTTACCTCCAATAGTGTTCAACGTTCTTGAATTTTCCAGCTCGTCGCAATGCACTTTTATACTGTCCTGCTTCTGCTCATGACGCTGAGATTTGCTTCAAGTACACCAGCAGGTGGCGGCGCCACACACCTAGAGCAAGGAAAACAGAGGGAATTGGTAAAATTCATCTGGGACTGTTGATTATTGTCAGGAAGATAAACTTTCCTTAAAAGCAAGTCTAATATTACTTTTTTAAAATAATACTTGTAAAAAAGGCCTAAGCTTGATTTCTGAGTACTTCTATGAATTCTACAGAGATGGTTAAAGGTGTATATATATAGTGTGTAATTGTTTCTTCAGAAAATCTGAAAAGTATATAAAATATAATTGTTTCTTCAGAAAAAATTATATAATTGTTATATATATAGGTATTCTTGTTTCTCCAGAAAATCTGGAGCCACACAAAAAAGAAGCTCCCAGAATGCACATTGAATGTGTTTCTAAGGACAAATAGAGTGAAGGTAGATAGTTGTGCAAAATTTTGCCTGGTGCCTAGAATAACCCTAAAAGTGGCCATTTATTTAGGAGATTACCAAATGTATTTGTTGACTAATAAAAAATTATACTACATGACGTAACTGTCTAGAATGAACTCTGAATTACGGGCAAATGATAATTATTTGTTTCAATTCTCAAGAAAAACATAATATTTATTTTATTATTTTATCTAAATAATGTTACCACTGAAACCAGAGACATGTGAGAGAATAAAATAATGCTTTTAAAGCAAAGTTATGCTGTAATACAAGGTATTTTCAAAATTTGCGATACCAAAGCCTGCATTAAACTTGTTGGCTGGCATAAAATTTGCTGCATATTAGGAAGTATGTGAGAAAAATAAACTCCACGGAGTGAATGTTGGTTTATTGACCCTGAATCCCTGAGCACAAAGAAATAAGAGGTATGGCTTTTAGTTTAATATATCCTGGTCAACACTCTTAACGACACGCTAGAAAAGCCTCTAGGATTGGGCAGCCAAGTCTGACCTGTCCCCCGTTTTGGCAAATACATTTTATTGGAACACAGCTCTGCTCATTTGTTTGTTATTGTCCGTGGATGTTCTCACACTATAGCAGCTGAGTTGAGCACTTGCGACAGAGATTATGCGACCTACAAAATCTAAAATATTTATCCAGCCCTTTACAAAAACAGTTTGCCAACCAGCTCTAAAGTACAAGTTTGATTTATCTTTTCCCCCTCAAATTGCATGAAGAAAGAGCATGAACAAAAGTACAATGATGACAATATATATTTATACTTAAATTTGTGATTTTTCTCTACCAATCATGATACAGATAATTTAATGAAGCCTCAAAATTCATTAATCTGTGTGAATTCTTCCGACTGCCAATAATCACGAATGGATGCCCTGTGAGGCCCAGAGGGTCAGACTCAGTTCCTAAGACCCAAGAGCTTATATGTAGTCTTTAGGGAGGGATGATACACTTAAAAAAGATAACTAATGTTATAAACCAACCTAAGCTAAATCCCAAAGAGAAGGCAGAGACCACTGTTGAAGGTAACTAAATTTGGAAGCTACATTATCAATAACAATTTTAAAGATGGAGAATTAGCTTGTTCATAATTTGTAGCATTCACAATTTGGCAAGATGAGGAAAGAACATTCTAGACAAAGGGAATCGCTTGAATGATTCCGACGTGGGCACGTGTATTCAGAGCTGTTTATGGTATATTTTACTGTGAACGTGTTAAGATCTTCTTTAGCTTTGGGGCATTTGGTTGCTACTTTAACTTACAATGGAAATTTGTGTCCAATTTATAAAGAATACTATCTATAAAGGGTAAAGAAATATTATATATTAAAGAGAAGTAATGACTACAGGATGATTATAAAATACTATAGTTTGTTTTCTAAATTATCCTCTCTCCTCCCTAAAAAAAGAACAACTTTTCAATTCCATAGAATATAGTGTGAACAATACTCGCAGAGCTTGTTTTTAAAGACAGGCTTGACCATGTTTTATCTGAGCAAATCAAGAGAATCGGTTCAGGAGACAGAGTTTGCTGGTAAGTCAGAGAGAACGGTAGAGTGTATTTTATTTTCCCCTCAATCCATGCACTTTAATTTCAACATTCAAGAGGTTGGTGAAATGTATAATGAATTATTATTGGAGTGGAACTTCAGGCATTTCAATTTTTTTTAAACAGTCAGTTATGTCACAAATTCAAAGGAAAAGAACGTATGTGAAATCATGCTGCTGCTGTCCCTGCGTGGTAGGGCCTGCTTTGTCTGGGCTGGAAGCACGGGGCAGTTTCGGTCGCTTATGCTTTGCTTATTTTAGACTCCATTGTTGAGGATTTCTGTAGATAAAATTGAGATTAAGAAGTGAAAATGACTCCTTTTAGAATTCATCTCTACTACACTTTTAGAATGTGAATACAGAGAGAAAGCTGAACAATATGATTTTGGAGCAGAGGAATTACAGGCTTAAATAGGATATTAGAAGAAGGAAATCCTAATTAAGTACAGGAACATGTCAATTATGTGCCACTATAATAGGATGTGTTCAACAAAAATACATTTTTTTGTGAAGTTAGAGACAATCCTTTTTGGTGTTAAAACATTTTTAAAACATTTTGATTTGTTAAGGAGCTAAGATTCTTGGGTCCGGCCCAGTGGTGCAGCGGTTAAGTGCACATGCTCCGCTTCTCGGATGCCCGGGGTTGGCCGGTTCGGATCCCAGGTGTGGACATGGCACCGCTTGGCAAAAGCCATGCTGTGGTATAAAGTAGAGGAAGATGGGCATGGATGTTAGCTCAGGGCCAGTCTTCCTCAGCAAAAAGAGGAGGATTGGCAGTAGTTAGCTCAGGACTAATCTTCCTCAAAAAAAAAAAAAAGAACTAAGATTCTTGAACATTATGTAATGTTTTCTAGATGATTCAAGTGTGCTTCTAGCTTACTAACAACCAAGTCAAATAATATAGCAAATAGGGCTCTTGGGAACTTGCACGTGTTTAAACAAGCTCTAAATTTGTTGTCCACCCAATTCTCAGAGAAATTGAATTTTGAAATAAAGACTTTTTTGCGTTCTTTTTTGTTGCAAACATTGAGTTGAAATAATATACATTTTCCCTGTAAAAACAGAAATTAATGAAGGGAAAAATGTTTTTTACCTAGTTGAGCACTTTACAATGCCTGAAAAGATTTGGTAGGGATCTAAAAAACAGCAATGATACGGCAAGCAGTTATTTAAAAGTCAAAAGGATTCTGTTACATGTTAAGAATGCTCAGCCACTGCTTCCTTCACCATATATATATGGAAAAGAGGGAGTCACTGCAGGGCTGCTGACACAGGGACTTAATCGAATTTTACACTATGAGCAATGGAAGCCGATAGTGACTGTCAGAAGATGATGACATGATTATACTGAAGTTTTAGAAAGACCATTCTGATACAGTGCAGAGAACGGGTCGGAGATAAGTGCGAGCGGAAGGAGGCCTCCATGGTTGTTCAAACTAGAAATGGAGGGGACTTCAGCTCAGGTGGTAGGGGTGGAGAGAAGTAGACAGATGACTTCCGTCTGGGATCCTTTTCCCAGAACTTCCAAATAATTCAGGCCCTGGCTTCTTAGATGTCTTGGTTCAAACGTCACCTTTCGTAAAGGCTCGCCTTGACCACCCTATAAACAGCTTAACCATCGTTCCCTTCCCGGCTTCATACTGTACCCTTTACTCTGCTTTATTTTTCCCTAGTGCTTATTTTCCTCTGATATATTTGTTTATTTTCTGTCTCCCTTTACTAGAATGTAAGCTGCTTGAGGACAGGAACTTTGGGTCACTGTAGCATTCCCAGCTCCTAGAAAATTTCCTAGCACCTTGCTAGTCCAAGCATGGTCTGTGGAGCACCAGCTTTGGCATCTCCTTGGAGGTTATTAAAAATGCAGAATTCCAGTTCTACTGAATTAGTAGCCAAACAAGATCTCAGGTGATTTGTATACAATTAAAGTGTGTGAAGCACTGGCCTAGAACACTTTAGATCCTCAGTAAATATTGGATGACAGCATGAGGTTAGAATAGACAGAAGATGGCAATTGCTGGACATGCAGACTGAGGTAGAGGGAGAAGCCGAGGATGGTAACTGAGGTTCTGGGTTTCTGGACGAGGCAGTTGAGAGGGTGGTGGAACCACTCAATGAGATGGGCAACCCCAGGTGGAGGCGAAGGTCTGGGGAAAGGGATGAAAACTCAATGCTGCATGTGTGGAATTTGAGTCTCTTATGAACAGCCAGTAGGTAATTGAATACAGAAACCTAAGGTTCGAAAGGGAGATCAAGATTAGACATGTAGATTTCCTACAGACACAGACTGGAACAGTTCAGAGAAACGTAAACATCATGTCTCCCAATAATATCTTGGCCAGATGAAGACAAACTGGAGCACTCACAAAAGATTACTCTTTAAATGTTGAACTAACAGGGAAAGTGGTTTCAGCTGTAATTCTCACGGACTGGACTTTGCCTAAGTCGGATGCACTTCGTGATGTGGAAAGAGAGGAAACTTCCTGCTACTTATTACCCACCATATTTAATCATTTTAATCTACTGCTCATCCTATTAGCTAAAACTCGTTAAATTTTGTGGTCATCGTTAACTGCTTAATACCAAGATTGAGAGACCAATCTGCCTAGCGTTGTCGATCTGGAGCTCATGCCTTAGGTTTGTGTACATTCTACTCTTGGCAGGTGATCAGAATAAATATTTGGGGGGCAATTCTTTCAGCTTCACTGGAGCATTTAACTTAATTGATTACACTTGGCTTTCACAGAGGATGAGGACTCCCTGGTTGTAAATTGCTCAGATGACTATTCTCAATGGGTGATGATATAATTAAACAATAATTTTTGTTTCAAATGAGAACAGTACACAAACAACGGGCTGCTTCCGTTTGCTAGTTGAGAAAATAATTTAGAAAAATTACAGAATATCATCAAAAGTGGCAGATGTAAGAGAGGATGCTAGTGGTGGTGTGATCAGTTTTTACTTGCACTTATTAAATAGGCAAATTCTTTAAAAGAACAGTACCAGCTATAATGAGGGCAAATTGGCGTGTCTGTTGGGTTCTGTGAGCGCCTTAAGGGGTTCAGTTTGCTAGTGTGTATCAAACGCTGTGCACTTTCCTTTATAACTTTGCTTCAGCCTTCCACTTCTAGGACTCTCTCCTGAAGAAGCAATTCAAAATAGCTCTCCTATACATGAATGAGTAACATGTTGGCTATTGATTAATGAGTCCTACCCCTTTTTTGGCTATTTTGCCATTATGAATTAATAAGCAAAAAAATTTTTTTAACTGTCTCTTCTCTCTCGGAAGAAATATAACCAAGTTTCAGAATCTTTGTTTTGATTTTCCTTGCATAAGAGAGAGCAAGCTGAATAAAGAGAAATATCTAGGTTTTGGGAGAGAAGAGGCAACATGATGCTATTGAACTTGGAGATTCACCAAGGAGCTCCAGGGAAGCGGAGACATTAGGCTTTCAAAAGACCAAGAAAGGGGTTGGGATCAGTGGAGTGTGCATAGGTTATGGGGGACCCCAGATCAAGTTTAACATATAATGATTGCAAGCCACTGGGAGCACATCCCACTCCTCAGGATACCTAAGGTCTTGGGCTATGCTTCTCTGATGCTCCAAGGCCTGGGGCCCATCATCCACAGCTTCCTGGACTGCTTCTCTCCAGAGTTCTTACAAATTTCCAAGGAAGGCTGGAATTTCCCTCTACCTTTTAAAAAATGATTAAAACTGTTGCACTATCTTCAATAACTGAGGGGTCTTTGTACAAAGAGGAACTGTCATTACTTGGCTTAGTGTTTAATGTTTTGATCTTATAAATCTATTAAACATATTTAATCAAATTTCCTAAATATTCAATTGAACGCATATGACTAATATATTAGGATGTCTTAAGTGTTTCAAATCTATAAAGGTACACAAATTGCACATGAATGATCACAGCAATACCTTTTGGAAGACCTATTTCTATCTACAGACATTCACACACACAGGTATATATTATAAACTGGCCACAAAATATTATAATCACATGCTTAGCTTGGCTTCCTCCAAAAGCAGAACCCAATACAAAGGCTCGAAGGCAGGTGGTTTATTTGGGGATGATGCCACGGAGCAAGAGCAAGGGGCAAGTTGAATGGAGTAAAGACGGAGGAAAGCCAAGCAAGGATGCCTTACGGAGTTAGTCATCACTCTCGGCACCTCATGCTGGGATCCAGAGGATGTTCTGAATGACCTTATGAACGTACGTCAGAACTATTTGCCCAGGAAAAAAAAAAAAAAGCACTTCCATCCTGGTTGGTCAAGAATGGCCGAACCAGTTTTAACACTTTCACCCTTCTAGGATGTGGGTTGATCAGTGTCAAGTAGATTCTTTGGAGGATGCGAAGTTAGAATTATGTGACTTGGGCCGGAATTTCAAATCCTGTGTGAACTAATCATCATGGCAATGTCTAGAGGAACAGATGGAGTCAAAAAGTTTTTAAAATCATCACTAACATTGTTTATTTGCCTTAGTCAGTTTGGGCCAAATTTATATAGTGCCACCAAGTTGTTTGGTTTAATTTTTCTCTGTTACGTAATTTTACTTCCCTGATTGTGGCTTCCACTCTCCATTGACACCCGGTGGGAACACAGCTTCTTCAGCACGTTAGAAGTTCTCTCTTCCATACCTCAGGTGCCATCGAGTCAGGGGGTAGGAAAGATCTCCTCCTTCCCCATTCCAGCTGTATTCACCACTCCCTTCTTCCCAAACCTCCTCAGCTGTAAATACCATATCATCTAACTATATATCTACTTTCCCTCCTTATTGCTGTCATCAATAGAATCCTGGATTCATGGCCACTCTTTGCAACGTTATTCCTGACATAATTCTTGTTGATTTCAATACTCACTTGATGACTGATTCCAGGATACTGGCCACTCAGTTCCTTGAGTTTTCCTCTACTTTACCTCTACCACTAGTGGGCATATATTAGACTATGTTATTACTAATAATGATGACATCTTAATTTATCTCTATCAAAATATCCAACTTTCCATACATCACCTACTTCATTTCTGTTAACGTCAGCATTGCTTAAGCCCCATAAGGATCTTTAATCCATCAATCCCCGTATTTCTTATAGTTCCTCACTCTCTCGTGTCTTCATTCCCCTCCTTACCCAAATGAACTTTCTTGCCAAGCATTCTGATACTCTCCAGCATACTTCTTCTTCAGCTGTCTTGCCCTTCTGTCTGATGTGATGACAAAGATAAAGCCACTTTGTTCTGTGCATCCTCCCACAGAACGGAATCTGCAGGACCAGGCTGAGGGATCACACCCCACACTGGTGATCGCCAGCCTCAAGCAGGCTCTCAGCGCTGCTCAAGGACCATACATTTCCCCAGTCCTTTCACTGTCACACTCTGCTTGACCTTGATTTCTTGCCATTTCCTCATTCCTGAAACTTCTAACATGACCTTTTCCATCTGTTTTGCCTGATAACCACCTTGCCTCCTATTTCATTGAGAAACATAAACAGAAAATTTCCTGAAGCTCCCACCACCTCTTCTAAGTTTTCCGTGCGTATTCGTCCGTGTCCCCTACCTTCTCTGCAATTTCCACGGATGAATCCCTTTTCTCATATTCTAAATTATATTGCTTTTAACTGCTGAAGGACATCTTGTCAACATAGCAGATCCAGGATTTGTGGGGCCTGAGTTAATAAATTTTGGAGGTTCTCTTTAGGAAAAAACAGTACAAAATAGCAAATATAAAATTAGGTATAAATGTGAATATTTATTTAAAATAAAATAAGTCACCACTGATTTCAAATATTAAAAATGCAGAAATACTAAAAAAATCTTTACATTCAGAAAAATGATATATTTCTATTAGTTAACAGCCTGGTGTGTTTCTATAATGCTTCTACTGCCCCTTCCCAAATTTTTGTTGCATGCTCATTGAGTGCCTCTTTATATGACAAGATTTTTGTAATTTTATTCTATAGAGTAAATAGAATGGTAATTCAATCATTCTTTTAGCATTGTTGATCAAAACTTAAATTTATTATGGAGAATTTGAAAAAGTTTATTTCAGCTTCAATATTGGTAATGTCATGTAAATTTTTAGAAATGTCAAGTTGAGAAATCTCTATTAGTTTTTTTTTCACATATGAGCTATAAGATTTCACTCTCGTGAGTGACAAAGCTTAAATACTCTTTGAATGGTAATAGTAACCAGTTTGTTGTTGATGTCATATTATAGTTGCATGTTATTTTTATCGATATCATTATTTTGTGGTAAATCTTCAAGCAATGTGAATACTTTTCAATGTGTTCATATGATTAATTCGTTTTTATCAATTGGACTACCAAATAATCCAATAACCTATTCATTACTTCTATTGGAAAATGTATCTTTTCTTAGTGAGCACTGTTTTTGATATGATTAGAAAATTTTGAATCAGTTTAGCTCTTCAGAAATAACTTCTATTGCTTTAATACAGAAAGATATGAAAGATGATTTTGTTACATAGTGCAATTATGATTTACGTACTGAACTATCAAGTGTATCTCAGACAGGAGAGTGCTTGTGTTATGACTAGTTATCAGTGAGAAGCAAATCCTCCACCTCCAATTTAATTTTAAAAAGTTTTTTTATTGAGATCACATTGGTTCATAACATTATATAAATTTCAGACGTACATCATAATATTTCAACTTCTGTGATTACCTTACCTCGTGTTCACCACTAACTGCCATCTGTCACCATTTATATGTGCTGCTTTACCACTTTCACCCTCCTCCAACCCTCTTCCCCTCTGGTAATCACTAATCTATTCTCTATATCTATGTGTTTGTTCTTGTTTTATTTTTTATCTTCCACACATGAGTGAAATCATTCAGTTTTGGCTTTCTTTGTCTGACTTATTTCGCTTAGCACAATACCCTCAAGGTCTATCCATGTTGTTGCAAAGAGCAAGAAATTTCATCTTTTTAATGGCTGAGTAGTATTCCCTTGTGTATATATGTATATACACCACATCTTCTTTATCCATTCATCCACTGGTGGGGACTTAAGTTGTTTCCAAATCTTGGCATTGTGAATAATGCTGCAATGAACATAGGGGTGCATGTATCTTTTAGAATTATTGTTTTCATGTTCTTTGGATAAACATCCAGAAGTGGAATAGCTGGATCATATAGCAGATCTATTTTTGAGTTTTTGAGGAATCTCCATATTGTTTTCCATAATGGCTGCACCAATTTACATTCCCACCAGCAGTGTATGAGTGTTCTCTTTCCTCCACATCCTCTCCAACACTTGATATTTATTGTCTTTTTAATAATAGCCATTCTGACAGGTGTGAGGTGATATTTCAATGGGACTTTGATTTGCATTTCCCTAATAATTAGTGATGTTGAATATCTTTTCATATGCCTGTTGGCCATCTGCATGTCTTCTTCGGAAAAATGTCTGTTCAGATCATTTGCCAATTTTTTAATCAGGTTGTTCATTTTTTTGTTGTTGAATTGTATGAGTTCTTTATATATTTTGGATATTTAATCCCTTATTGGATATATGATTTGCAAATACCTTCTCCCAATTGATAGGTTGTCTTTTTGTTTTGTGGATGGTTTCTTTTGCCATGCAGAAGCTTTTTAGTTTGATGTAGTCCTATTTGTTTATTTTTTCTTTTGTTTCCCTTGCTTGAAGAGACATATTCAAAAAGATACTGCTAAGATTGATGTCAAAGAGTGTACTGCCTATGTTCTCTTCCAGGAATTTTATGGTTTCAGGTCTCACATTCAAGTCTTTAATCCATTTTGAGTTAATTTTTATGTATGGCATAAGATAGTGGTCTACTTTCATTCTTTTGCATGTGACTGTCCAGTTTTCCCAACACCATTTATTGAAGAGACTGTCCCTTCTACACTGAATGTTCTTGGTTTCCATCTCAAAAATTAGCTATCCATAAATGTATGGGTATACTTCTGGGCTATAGACTCTATGCCATTGATCTGTGTTTCTGTTTGTTCCAGTACCACGCTGTTTTGATAACTAAGGCTTTGTATTATGTTTTGAAGTCAGGATTGTGATGCCTCCAACTTTGTTCTTTTTTTCTCAGGATTGCTTTGGCAATTTGGGGTCTTTTGTTGCCCCATATGAATTTTAGGATTCTTTCTTCTATTTCCGTGAAAAATGTCATTGGGATTCTGATTGGAATTACATTGAATCTGTAGGTTGCTTTAGGTAGTACGGACATTTTAACTATGCTAATTCTTTCAATCCATGAGCATGGAATAGCTTTCCATTTTTTTATGTCTTCTTTGAATTCTTTCAACAATATTTTATAGTTTTCAGTGTACAGGTCTTTCACTTTTTTGGTTAAATTTATTCCTAGATATTTTATTCTTTTTATTGTCATTTTATATGGAGTTGTATTCTTGATTTCTTATTCTGCTATTTTGTTGTTAGTACATAAAAACACAACTGATTTTTGTATGTTGATTTTGTTACCACGCAACTCTATTGTATTTTTTTTTATTATTTCCAATAGTTTTTTGGTGGATTCTCTAGGGTTCTCTATATAAAAAAGTATGTCATCTGTAAATAGTGACAGTTTTACTTCTTCTTTTCTAATTTGTATACTTTTTATTTCTTTTACTTGCCTAATTTCTCTGGTTAGGATTTCCAATATTATGTTGAATAAGAGTGGTGAAAGAGGGCATTCTTGCCTTGTTCCTGTTCTTAGAGGGATAGCTTTCAGTTTTTCACCATTGAGTATGATGTCAGCTGTGGGCTTGTCATAGATGGCCTTTATTATTTTGAGGTACTTACATTCCATACCCGTTTTATGCAGAGTTTTTATCATAAATGGATGCTGAATCTTGTTGAATGCTTTCTGTGCATTTATTGAGACGATTATGTGATTTTTATTCTTCATTTATTAATGTAGTGTATCATGTTGGTAGACTTGAGAAAATTGAACCATCCTTGCATCCCTGAAATAAATCTCACTTGATTGTGGTGTACGATCCTTTTAATATATTGTTGTATCTGATTTGCAAATATTTTGTTGAGGACTTTTGCATCTATGTTCATCAGTGATATTGGCCTATAATTTTCTTTTTGGCGTTGTCTTTGTCTGGTTCTGGTATCAGGGTAATGTTGACCTTGTAAAAGGAGTTAGGAAGCATCCTTGCCTCTTCAATTTTTTGGAATAGTTTGAGAAGGATAAGTATTATATCTTCTTTGAATGTTTGGTAGAATTCACCTGGGAAGCCATCTGGTCCTGGACTTTTGCTTTTTGGGAGGTTTTTGATTACTGTTTTGATCTCTTTATAGTGATCAGTCTATTAAGATTCTCTATTTCATTCTGATTCAGTTTTGGAAAGTTGTATAAATCTAAGAATTTATCCATTTCTTCTAGGTTATCCAATTTGTTGGTGTATAGCTTTTCATAGTATTGTCTTATAATCCTTTCTATTTCTATGACTTCCATTTTAATTTCTCCTGTTTCATTTCTGATTTTATTTGCCCCTTCTTTCTTTTTCCTTAGTGAGTCCAGCTAAAGGTTTGTCAATTTTGCTTATCTTTTCAAAGAACCAGCTCTTAGTTTCATTAATCTTTTCAATTGTCTTTTTAGTCTCTATTTCACTTATTTCCACTTTGATTTTTATTTCCTTCCTTCTACTGATTTCAGGCTTTGTTCTTTTTTCTCTAGTTCATTTGGATGTAATTTTAGAGTGTTTATTTGAGATTTTTCTTATCTTTTGAGGCAGGCCTGTATTGCTATAACCTACCCTCTCAGGACTGCTTTTGCTGTATCCCATATATTTTGGTATGTCATATTTTCATTTTCATTTGTCTCCAGGTATTTTTTTATTTCTCCATTGACCCAATAGTTTTTCAGTGGTATTTTGTTTAATCTCCATGTATTTTTTATTTTTTTCAGTTTTCTTCTTATAGTTTATTTGTAGTTTTATACTATTGTGGTTGGAAAAGATATTTGATATGATTTCAGTCTTCTTAAATTTATTCAAACTTGTTTTGTTGCCTAATATGTGATCTATCCTCAAGAATGTTCTATATGCATTCAAAAAGAATGTATTCTGCAGATTTTGGATGGAATATTCTGTATGAGTCTATTAAGTCCATCTGGGTCTAATGTGTCACTTAAGGTCAATGTTTCCTTATTTATCTTTTGTCTGGATCATCTATCCATTGACGTAAATTGAATTTTAAATTCCCCTACCATTATTGTGTTACTATCAATTTCTCCCTTTATGTCTATTAATATTTGCTTTATGTATTCAGGTGCTCCTATGTTGGGCACATTGATATTTACAAGTGTTACATCCTCTTGTTGGATTATTCCCTTTATCATTATGTAGGGCCCTTCTTTGTCTCTTCTTGCTTTTTTTGTTTTAAAGTCTATTTTGTCTGATATAAGTATTGCTCCCTCAGCTTTCTTTTCATTTCCATTTGCATGGAGAATCTTTTTCCTATCTATCCCCACACTTTCAGTTTGTAGGTGTCTTTAGATCTGAAGTCTCTTGTATGTGACATATATATGGATCTTGTTTTATTATCCATTCAGCTACTCTATATCTTTTGCCGTTGGACTAGGCACTTTCTATCTGATGTTTTTGTGTTGGTTTTCAGATTGAGTGAGTCTGTGCATGGGCCCTTTAAGGGTAAGTTTGGGGATCTCATCTCTCTTGTGCTGGATTTAAGGGCTGAGCTCCCTAACATGGAGCTTGAATCTCCTACTCCTTTGGGAAAAACTCTGTACCTTTCAGATTGCTCCAAACCATGAAGTGTGGTGGGTAGGGGGTGGTTTTTTCCCGAGGAGGACTGTATCTCTGCCTCTTCTAACCCTCTCTGTGTTGTCCCTTGTTGTGGAGGTTCTCTTCAACCAGTTCCAGAAATCCGTCAGAGGGAATTATTCCAAAAGCAGTTGTAGCTTTATTGTGTTCGTAGGATGAGGCAAGCTCAGTATCCTCCTATGCTGCCATCTTCCCAACTCTTTCTTCTCCTCCAACTTCAGATATCTCACGATTTGAAGAATTTTCCTAAGACTGGCTTCTGTTGCCACTGATTGTAAACTTTTCACTCACCCTCTTCTAACATAATTCTGGTGCTGGGTATTGTAAGTCACTTTCATAATTGAAATGCAGCCTCTGGTTTCTCAGGATGCTGGGTGAGTCAGTACTGTAGTACAGTAGGAGATGGAATGTCTGGAAGCCATTTCTATATCAGATCATGTAGAAGTGACTGTGAACTACAAAAATATATCATGCTAATCACAAACAAAATAAATGTATCCTCCAATTCTATTTCCCCTTAGCCTAGTCCCCAAAAAGCCTGTGGCCACTCCAACACCACCTAATCTGAGGGGAATGTGATTGGATGGGAATTGGAACTGGATAGCATACTGGTCTCAATCTTTTGTGTTTGAAATACTTTGCACTTGAAAATTTTACAGAAAACATATGACAATGTCAATGTATTGCTAGGACTCCTCCAAGGCCTTGGAAACAGTGAAAGCAAGGGTCCCTGAAGCTTAAACTCATTATCTGTACAGCACATCTACCTGGACTGACCACCAATTTTGTCCTCTCTCTCTTCATCAAAAATATTTCCCTACCTGAGGTTTTCCCCATCATCAAACAGGCTCTTATTTATTCCATGAATATGAAGTCTTGACACTACTTTGCCCTCCAATTCCTACCCCATTCTTTTTATTTTCTTTACAGTAAAACTATTTGAAAGTGTTGCATAAACTTCACTCTCTCTAATTCCTCACCTCTCATCCTTTTCAAGTCCACTACATGCAGCCTTATTCTCCACTGCAGCTGTTCTTATCAAGTCCACAGTGAATTGAACTCAAAATCCTACCTTCTCCCTCTCTTAGCTGAAACTCACAACAACTTTCTTACCTCAGTTAATGGCAATTTTATACTACAGTTATGCAGGCCCAAAATACTAGTGTCATCTCTGATTCCTCTTTGTTCTCATACAAATCTCAGAAAATCCTTCTAGACCCTCCACTGCTACCATCCTGGCCTAAGTCATCATCACTTCTCACATAGATCAATGCAACAGCCTCCTAAAAGGTTGGTCTTTCCCCATTCTAGTCTCAACATGGCCCTAAGAGCATTTCTCTTAAACTATAAACCAGGTTCATCCACTGCTCATAACACTTCAGTGACTTTTAATTTCACTCAGAATAAAAGCCAAAATCCTTATAAAAAAATCTTCACCATGGCCACCTTCATCTCCACTCCTCCTTTGCTCACTCAGGCTCCTTGTTCATCCTTGAACATCCAGGCAGGCACCGAGGGGAGCAATTCTTTGCAGGGCTCTTGTTCCCCAAAGCCATGCTGCTGAACTTTTGCCCCTTCAGTCTTTACTCAGATTTCAACTTCTCAGTCTTGCTTTCCTGACATTCTAGTTAAATCTGTGCACTCTCTGCACACTTTCTATAGACCTTTTCTGCTTTATTTCCCCCTGCAGCACTTACCTTTACTAACACACTACTAACCATTGTTATTTTGTTTATAGTCCCTCATCTTTTGACCCCATCCCCTCTCTCCAAGAGGACAGGGATTTGGTTTATGGCTATACTGCTTGAACATAGAATTCTACCCAGCACACAGTAAAAAATGTTTGAATAAGTGAAAAAATGAACAAATGACTGAAACGTTCTCTTTCCTTATGTTTCTGGTGTATCTCTCATAATTATCATATAATTGAGATATTCTTTAATAAAGTCTTTCTTCATCTTTTAATTGCCATGTTTAGTTCATTTATATTTATGATAATTGATGTTATATTTGGAATTATTTCTATGATCTTAGTGTTGTGACAATGATGCTATTTCTATGCATCATTTACTTTTCTCCTTTTTTGTTTTCTATTGGATTGCTGAATTTTCCTCATTTCCAGTTTTCTCCTCTACTGATGTGGAAATTATGTATACCAGCCTTAGAATCATAGCCACTCTATTCATAGCTCAATTTGCTAGTCTAAGCAGCAGCTTGGATTTTTTTATAGCTGAAGTGTATAGTAGCTTCGGGCTCCTTCATTTACCACATTCCCTCTTTTCAATCTATAAAGGTCAGAGGTACAAAATCTGGAATTTTTAACTTCAACTTTTAAAAAAAACAAAACTTTATGGGAAAGCACATCTTGGCATAAATGAGAACTTTGGAGTCAAAGCTTCCTAATTATATAGTTAGAGAGCACTGGTGATTACCTCAGGACAATGTTACTGCACGGTAGAATCCTTTCAGGAACTTTTAAACAAACACTGATGCCTAGGTCCCATTCCAAACAAGTTAAATCATAAGCTTTGGAGGATGGAGTTCCCAGCAAACGCCTCATGTGATTCCAATGTGTGCTAGAGCTGAGCGTCACTGCCCTAAACCATTCACATGCCTGAAATGGCAACATCTAGTATTTTATAACCTGAATATCTCCATGCTATTCCAAATATCCAATTTTGTGTTTATACCAAATATAATTTCACAGCACTCTCATTTTACACAAAGAATCCCTTCATGCTAATTTGAAATTCCTACTCATTAGAAATTGTTTTGAATTAACAAATGTTTTATACTATAACACAGATAGCATCTATAAATGTATACATAGTGGTGTGATAATAAATGTTTAAACATTGGCTTTCTGGGGGGGCAAAGCCTAATTTGTAGAATTTACCAATTTTCCTGGTATAGATATTGCCACCATGACCAATTTCAAGCTATGAACTTGCTGTCACTAAAAACAGAATTGGGAAGAGATGTATGCAGTCAGCGTTGAAGCCAGGGCTCCAGCTCCAGAACAGTGCTCCGTGTAGGCTGTCAGCCGCTCTTCACAGAACCATAGATCTGCCACAGCAGCTTACAAATGAAGGAGCCAAGGGTCCAAGGCACAGAGGGCTTCACTGACTTGTTCTAAATCAAACAGCTGCTTAATAAAACAATATTTGTAATTTATATTGAAGCAGCAGGTGAGCTAAAACTGTAAAGTATAGGTGTAAACACACATGTGTTAATAAATAAGGGTTCCAATTAACCTAACATTATTTACTGACTGATTTTCTTTTTTCTACTAAGTTGTGATATCCCTTCATTACTTATTAAGTGCTTATATATAATAAATTGTCTCCCTGGTTTACCTATTATACTGCATTTTTTCTGTCTTCTCTACTTTTGGCTAAAATTTGTTTTACTATTTACTAAGAAATTCTATGCTCCTCTTTTGAAAATATGGCTTGGCTAAGATATATACATATATATATATATATTTCCAGATTTCTTTAAAACATTTCTTAAATTTCTCTAAAGAAATTTTGGTAATTTTGATTGATATTAACCAATTAAATTTATAATTAAAGAAAAATTAATATTAATTTAAAAATTAAGACTCTCCATTGGTAGAATCTTACTGCATTTATAATTTTTGTTTACATTATGAGTGGAATTTCTTTCTTCATATATAGGATAACTGATGCTGTTTTTTTTTAGGCAGATTAGCCCTGAGCTAACATCTGCAGCCAATCTTCTTTTTTCTGAGGAAGATTGGCCCTGAGCTATCATCTGTGCCCATCTTCCTCTATTTTATACATGGGATGTGGCCACAGCGTGGCTCCATAATTGATGCATATGTCCATACCTGGGATCTGAACCAATGAACCCCAGCCCACTAAAACAGAGTGCAGGAACTTAACCGCTGCCCTATCGGGCCAAACCTAGGATAACTGATGATTTCTATAGACAAATTATTTTATTAATTCTATTGCTTAGACAATTATCTTATATTTTCTAGGTATAAAAACATGTGACCACAATAAACTATGCTGTATATCTACACACAATTGGTCCTTGTTATTCCCAGGCTCCATGTTTGCAAATTCACTTACTTGCTAAAATTTATTTGTAACCTCCAAAATCAATATGCCTGGCGCTTTCATGGGCGTTTAAGGTCATTGTGGACATGCGCAGATCAGCAAACTAATTACCCTGCGGCATGCATTTTCAGGTGAAACCAAGTGAGGTGACACTCCGCCTTCTCGTTTCAGCCCTTACACTCAAACAAGAACCCTTTTCACAGTCCATTTACTGCCATGTGTTTTGTATTTCTGTGTTTTTTGTTGATGATTCGTTTCTTAAATGGGCCCCAAGTATAGGGCTGAAGTGCTGTCTAGTGTTTCTAAGAACAAGAAGGCTCTGATGTGTTATAAGGAGGAGGGAATACATGTTGAATAAGCTTCCTTCAGGCATGAATTACAGAGCCGTTGGCCTTGAGTCTCATGTTAATGAATCAACAATATGGTATATCCAGGAGAAAGAAGAAAAAACGCATTAATTTGTATGTGACACTGCTCCAGAAAGTGCTAAAATAACACTTATTATGTTTGATAAAACTATGGAAAAACTAAAAAATGGCTAAATTTGTGAATTCATGTTATAACACTTGAAAAAAAAAAGTGTCTTGCAAGTACTGTACGATACCACTTATATTTGGAATCTAAAAGAGCCAAAATTGTAAAAGCAGAAAGTAAAATGGTGGTTCCCAGGGGGTGGAGGGTTGGGACAGGACAGATGATGTTCAAGGGTATGAACTCGCAAGAGAAGCACATAAGCCCGAGAGATCTAGTGCACAGTTCAGCAAATACAGACAACAATCTCGTGTTATAATCACCACACCAGCTAAGAGACTAGAACCTCATGACTCTAACCAGTAAAAAGAATCATTATGTAATGTGATAAAGGTGCTACTTATGGCAATTGTATTACAATACATAAATGAATCAAATTAACATGTGGTACACCATAAATTTGCACGATATTGTATGTTAGATTCATTTCAGTTAGAAAAAAGTGTCCTGGACATCACTAGTGTGGAGCTGAAAGCCAAACAAATTTACAATCCCATATTCAGAATCAGGAAAATGTTAAACCTTTCATGGCCAGTGTTTTATTATAAAAAAATGTTGCATATAATTATTTGTAAGAAATATATATCACATAATGTATCTTTAAATAGAAACACATAAAACAAGGTCATGTATTGATTGGTTAATGAAATGTTATGACCAGAGAATTATAGGGCCTAAACTTTTACTTTCCCCAGGAGTAATAGCTCAGTATTCACTAATTCAGCATTCATGGCAACTTTATAGAACATAACTGTTATCATGTGTGTCTGTGTGAGTGTGTGTATGTGTGTGTTAAAGGAAGGAACATTACCTAGCGTTCTACAAATTTATACATTTGTATAAACTGTATACATTATACAAACTGTACACATTATACAAACAGAAACCAATTTTTGTGTATTTATTTCAACATACATTTTACAGAGTTTAGGTAGCTGATTTTTTTTAACGTAATTTGTATGCAATGTGTATTGTATGTGTGTGTGCATGCACCTATATATAACATACATGTGAATTTTTCATCCAAAGTTTTAAGCATTTCCCCATATTGTTATGAATTATTTCTCACCATCACTTTTAATGGCTACTTATTAAACTATATTATGGATTTATGTAAACATTTCTTTAGTGTTAAAGCGGTTGTTCCTAGGTTTCTGTTGTTAAAGTAACATAGTGCTGAATATCTATATGCACTTTATTTTCTGCATGGGGCATTATTTCTTAATGATAAAGGATCTACGAGCTCTTTTCTGCTGTCAAAATGTTTCAATATTTCTTTTTGAAAAAGCTTAGACATTTATGTTCCCATTTCTCTTATAAATGTGAAAGTGTAACAATCATTTTGAAACTCTTATAAGAAAGATTAAGAATACAGAATTTTCATTTCATATTTTGGGATTCCAGTACCTCCTCTCTCCCCATCCCTTTACAGAATTTTGTTAATTTAACTCAGGATAATCATTATCCATTTTTTCACTTTCTTTTTATCAGTTTTTATTTTACTTCATGTGAGAGCTTAAAATGAATTAGTTTGACACTATATGTTTATTAATTTAATGTTCAAAGTCAAATCCTTTTCAATCATAACAACCTGGATGATAGGTTCCTAATTTATATTCATTTCTCACCATTTTTAGCAGGTCTTCTTGCAATTAGACATTAGGATGATCTCTATCTTCATATCTTTATCACACCTACGTGATGTGTGACTGAACACTCAGTTTTTACTTCAAGGTTCTATGGATACTGTTTCATTTTCTCCTGCTGTTGAACGTTGCACAGCTTTGAAGTCGACCTGATTTTTGTTTCATTGGACATAACCTGTTTATGTTGTTTTTGTTAAGTCGTCGAGTCAAATTACTGGAGTTGGTGGCATGTCATTCCATATATTTCACGTGTTTTCATCACATGCTAAGACTTAGCTATTTAACATTTAAAAATCACACATATATTTATTTAAAAAATAACCACATAAACATCACAATTAAAAACATTGTAGTTGATGAAAAATTATAGGACAGTTGTTTCTGCATAAGTCTCTTCTCTACAGTAGAGTTCTTATAATTTAATTTTACTTAGAAATGCGGACAGAACAAGATGATGTTACTGCAAGATATTTTTAACTATTACCATAAACTACTTATGTGATTGGAATATTTTTATATTTACATTAATGACATTATTTCCATTATTTGCACTATGGCTCTTTCTTCACCAAAATAAAATATTTTCATTGAAGTAAAATATGTTAAATAAATTCTAATACAGTATGTCATAGAGTATCTTAAGCTTCCTCTAATAAGCTGCTATTTAATTGCCTGATACTATTACTGTTTATTCTTTTTGGACCCTTTTGAGTTCCTCGTGAATCATACTCACGTTGCTTCATCTATATTTGAAGACAAACTTTAACAACTGAAATGCAATCCTGTGGTTATGCTTATGAATATGTACAGATGACTGTTTCAATGAAGTGCAATGCAGAGTTACAATTTGGGCAAACCAGGATAGCTAATCATAACATTAAGTACATTTAACTTACCTGAATTTGTTTACCTCTCTGAGGGGAAAACAGCACTCAAAGCAACTTGTGATTTTTCTTATACAAACCCAGTCAGAGTTTCTTGTCCATGTAACAATGTTGAAACTATGGGCAGATGGTGCTCATCAAAGGTGGGTGTGATCTTCATAATGGGCTACACAGTATCTTTAGAGTGTAGACCTTAGGGAGATGCGCTCAAGACAGTTGGTGTGTCCTTCTCATCAACTCCTCAGGGTTAGATTTGGTCCTTAGCTACAGTTTCTTTCAGCCACCATTCATGAATTGTATCTACTTCTGCCCAGATGGTAGTATTTTTTATGATGCCTTTTATAATAAGAGATAATGTGTAGCAATCCGTTATAAGCTATTGTTGCCATCTGTTTTCTCCAACAATTCCTGGAACATCCACCTGCCCTCGACATCCATAAAATTCACATTTTAACACTGTGTCTGACAATTTTTCTAGCAATTTTTGATATCCCGCTAGCATTATTTGTTGCACCTGCTTTGTAGGCCATTTCAGTTCATACATTTCTTCAGAATGCAACATAAAGATAGAGACTAAATTAGAGTAAGAAAGTGTTTATAAAAAGCCACTAAACTGGGAAAAATTCACAAGAGCCTTCTTGTGAATCTCACCAAGAAAATCTCACCAAGAGCCTTGGTGAGAACATAGGCCATTACTCAGTCTTCTTTGTTAACAGGCAATGAGAAAAATATTTATTGACTGTAATCTTCAATGCAATCCATAATATTTTAGAGATCAACTAAACTTTAATGAATTCGTGCTGTTCTTCAGCAACAATAAACAGGTATGACCAACATTTAAACCCTCTACAATGTGACTGCAACCTGTCTGTGCCGTTTTCTCCCTTTCTGTTTGTAGGAGGTAATGTATTGCCGTCAGTGGTATGATAGCAAATGTTTAACAACTAGCTTTCTGGGGAAAAAAAAGTCCTTATTTTTAGTATTTGCCAATTTCTGCAGTGTAAATAGTCCAACCATGGCTGGTTTCAAGAATGCTGCTTTGAGGGGAGATGTCCATAACCAGTTCTCAAGGTCTGGGACATGCTGCTCCAGGACATCCCTGCGAGAACTGGAGTCAGTCTGAAGTTTTGTTCTATTTATAAATTATGTGACTGAGCTCAAGCTACTAAATCTTCCTGTTTCTTTTCTTTTTTCTTTTTTAAATTAAAATTACTCCTTTATAAACAGATGTTGGGTTAATAGCATGGTTTGTTGTATTAGAGACAAACACATTTAGACTCATTCAGACATCAAATGTTATGCGGCTTCAGAATGTTCTGAGTGGCTCTTACTGAGATTGTTAAAATTCAAAACCCATCAAGACGTGTTCTGCTCGGCAATGTGTAATTGCCAATTTTCGAGGCTGAAAATGGATGAAGTTTCATCATTGTAGATTCAAAGGGTCCATGTTAGTGTCAACCAGCCAACTGAATCTTTCAAAACTGACATCTTAAGGCTATAGACCCAATCCATATCAATATCTCTTCAATCTGAACTATGGGGAAGTGGGACTTCAAGAGCAGGACTCTGAAATCATAGAACACTTTAATAATAATTTTCCATTTTCAAACAGTATTATTTTGTTTTGGCCAAACAGCTATTTCTTAAGAGGAATGTAAATTTATCTAACATTTTTCTCTCATGTAAACTTGATATACAAGGTCAACATTTTCTCCTTTTTCATGTTATTTTCATGTTTATTCAGATTTGGCTTGTACCTTTCAACATCTCCATAACATTAAACACCTCTTGCGGAGAAAAGACTCAGTATTTTCTGCTCAAAGGTTTCACCTGGTTAGAGTGAATATCTTCAAGTTATGTGACAGTCACTTCATTAGACAACATTCTCTCAAAAATTAAAGCCATGGATTGGCACCTGTTTTGCTTACTTTAAAATTGTGTACTTTGAAGGCACTTTTTCTTCCCCCTAATCATCTATACATATAGATCATAATACAATACCTAATCATAATACAATAAATGAGTGGAAGAAATATTTTTTAGTGGAAGTTGGTCTGTCGCTTGCCAGAATTTGTAGGGAGAGCTGTGCACCACGCAATTTGAGGGATAAGTCCTGTCAGGGAGAGCAGAAGCCAAGAAGCAGATGTGAACTTTGCTCAAACTGACATGCAAGACAACTTCTGGAAAAAGCTATACTTGTTTCTTGAAGGAAAATACTCTCAATTTCAGGGTATTTCCTACAGTTTCATTACGAAGAGCTTAACAGAAATATCTGCCACATCAATAAGTTTATTATTATCTTTATCTGAAGAATCTTCATAGAAAATTGTGGTTGAGTTTTTTAGCTCTCAGTGGCCTGCTCTTGCGCTCTGAGGAAGCTTGCCTTCTTTTGAGCTACCCAATCTTTCTTCTGGGCAAGAGACATCTTGGGACGGTTCCACCTCTTCTTTTTAACTTCTTTCTTAGGCTTCTTGGCATAGACCGGATTCTCTCATACAGCAGAATGAGCTTTCTTACACATCTCTTTCATCAAGTCTGGAGTTACATTGTTCTTTATGGACTGAGAAAATTGTTTCTTGTAGGCATCCTCATCCTCTTCCACCAGGTAAATATATAATCTGCAATGTTCTGACCCATGATGTGCTTCCATTGTACTTCTGCAGTGAATTCCTTGCTCTCTGAATCATAACTAGGGGATCGTTTGGTACTGTGAGGTATAGACAAGCCTCCACCCACAGCTCCTTTCAGGGCCCCAAAAACCTTATTTCCAGTAGTAGTTCTGGCAAACCCTGCATCCAAATAGCAGGTGAAGGCACCAGGTTGACCATCGATGCTTTCCACGTTGTGTTCCTCTCCGGTCACCTCCACTTGGCCTTCACAGATCTTGTCCATGCCAAACCTATTGAGAAGCGTGTGGGCCAGCAGCGGGCCAGGGCAGCATGCATAATGTGTGAGGCCAGTCTTCGCGCCAAACTCCAGGAGTTCATGAGCACAAGCTGCACAAACTATCATCTCTCCTTCTATACGGGCATAAGCCATCTGACAAATGGCATCTCTGTTGGTTACATGAACTATCATCCTGTATTTGGGTGTGTTGTGCTTATTTTTATCCTGGATTACTAAGTGTTTCTGAGCATAGTAATCAGTTTTACCCTCTCGTCGTCTTCTAAATTTCACTTGTATCTCTTGCAGTAGGCCTTATTCTTGGCAACTTTGACAAACCCCATCCTGCAGAACAGAGACCCGTGTCTGTGGCTGGCCACAGAGCTGCAGGCCCAGCACTGCTCTGGGGAGGGAATAAAAAAAGAAAAAAAAAAAGCTTTATTTTCTAGCTATAAAATAACCCTTACCATGTAGGGGTTTTTGAGAAACAGAGATGCTATGTGCAAAGCAATGTGCATATTAGCAAATAATAGAGATTCACTGAATATTATGTATTATTATAGTTATCACATCCCTGTGACCCTTAATCTGCTCAGGCTGCCATAATGAAATACCACAGACTGGACCTAAACAACAAATAGCTATTTTCTCACAGTTCTGGAGTTGGAAGTCCACACCAGGCGCCCCGAGGGCAGGTTTCTGGCGCGAGCTCTCTCTCTGGTTTGCAGATGGCTGTCCTCCCCCTGCATCCTCACACGGCCTCGCCTCTGTGTGCACAGAGCGAGCTTTCGTGACTCCTCTTCTCATAAGGCCCCCGTCCGCTCAGATGAGGGCCCCACCCCATGGCCTCACTTAAGTTTTATCACCTCCTGAAGTGCTCTGTCTCCAAGTACGTCACACTGCGGGCCAGGGCTCCAACAGACTCGGTTTGAGGGAACACAGTTCGGTCCTTAACAATCCCTGCACATTCTCCAGGCTCCCCTGCCTTCTCGCCATCTCCCCAGTGCGCCTGTGCTCTCTCTGCTTTGTTCTTGCTGTTCTCTCCAGCTCTGTGTCCACTAATAGACAAGCTCAGACTGTCAAATCCTAACTTATCAAAGCCCACCTTAGCTGTCACTTCCTCAAGAAATGCCTTCCTGATCATCCCGACAAAAATTCTCTCTCCCACCTTGAGAACATGAAAGCTTCGGTTGTGCCTTTCCGGTGATGCTCACTTCCCTCAGACAAGTGATGTGCCTTATTTCATCAATACTAAGATGTGGATTTGCCTCCCTTTAACATCCCTGAAAGTTTTTTTTTGTGATCTTAAGGGAGGACAAGAACTGTCTTATCAATTAAAAATTCTTTAATAACAACCTACATCACTGGCCAGTATTAATAATATGACATAGAAATAGTCCTTCAAATGCTCATTTTGACAATGCCTTCTTATATATGTACCATTATATGCACTTATAAAAATGAAAAGTGCAATTATATCTACGAATATTAATTTTTCTTCACACACGAAAAAATTCAATTTTGAGTCTCCTCATTCTGTAAAAAATTGTCATCTAGTACATATTTTAGTTCATTCAACAACTTGCAAATCAAACCCCAGTTCATACGGACAAATCCAAAATTAGGAGACATGAGTAACCTTCCATGTGTTGTGATTTTTAATCGAAAGTTAAAGAAATCTAATTCACAAGAGCTGAAGGAAAAAAGAGAATTCATATTAACTGCATTATATTAAAGTATAACATTTAAAGTGGTAAAATCATAACTTTACAGCCTTTAGTGTCAAGATCAAAATTGCACTGAATGAACTTCTGGTGATCTCTTCTGCCTGTTTCTAGGTTTTGAATAGTTTTTCTGACACCTCTTTGGCTCTGTGAAGAACTTGAGTTTGTCATCACTGGCCCAGAGGCTGTGAATGCTTCCTAAAAATTGAAGAGAGATGGTTGTAAATGATGTTAGGAAAAAGAAAACATTATTTTTTCTTTTCTTTTAAAAATTTTTTTCTAGATGTTATCAGTAGAAGGTTATAAAAACTTTGTTTAGGGACTTTCCTGGGATAACCATTTCTTCACAGTCGCTGTGATGCAGGGCGTTACTGTTCACAGCATGGTACCTCAGAAGGATGGAGCAGTGTCCTAGCCAGAGGACAATGAGGAAATCAAAGATAGTCTTCACTTCAAAATTTACTGAAAACTTTTTTTTTTCCATGACAAATTCAAATATAGGAACCGAAGAATGCTAAGGACTCTCAAGTCTTACGATTACCAGAATTTTCAAGTTATCTGTGGTGAGAGTTTTACTTACCTATTTTTTTCTAGAGTGTGTGTCCTACTTGTCAATGCATGCCTGGCTGTGCACGACTAGTTACACTGCTGGTGCCAAGTGCAGCTCCCCAGGTGGGTTTGCCAGCACGCAGACTCCTCTGCACCCTGTTCAACTCTGAGCGCGACGATTATGTCCTCTGAGAGCACTGCAATGACGAAATGCTGTTCAGACTTTCCAAGTGCTTCTTCTCGGGTTCTGTACTTATCAGGACCCACAAGGAGCAGTTAGCACCCCTGGCACTGGCCTGTGGACCATACCTGGACTAACACCACTCTACCTTGGGGAAAAGCATGAAGCAGCTTTGAAATTTCTGGACATTTTTTTCTCCTTACGCATCATTATTTGACATGACAATTTTTTAATGTTGGTTGTCCCCTCAGAAATGCTGCCACTTCTGTTTTTAAAATGTAGCCACCAATGTCGCCAGGGCATGAAGCTTATCCAAGAAAACTAAGTCACGGGAACAAGTTTTCTCAAAGAGCACGACAAACTTTATATTGGATTTTCTGTTCAGGAGTTGAATAATAATGAGAAATTTCTAAATTAGCTAAAACAAAGTTTCAAACATAAAATTTATAATACCATGTCCTTCCCTCTGTCAGCTAGCTATTATTAGACTATGTAGTCACCTTTTTAACCTCAAATATTCATCACATGGACATATTGATTGATGGTTTATAATAAGGAGAAACTACTGAAACTATAAGAGATTTGCACTTGGTGCCTTTAGAAGGTTCATAAAAGTACAAATAGCTTTAAATTCAAGCATTAGCAGTTGCTAATCTTGAACACTTTGATTACCTTCCTCTAAGAGCATTACATCTAATAGTTACTGTGACAAAGGTAAGCCCTTTGGTGCCTTGATTTCCATTATTTGATCCTGATTAATTATCTTTAGTGCCATTTTATCTGAATCAAAAGAGGTTATGAAATAAAAGGACTGAAATCACCCCCAAAGACTGCCTGAAATACATCCATCAGTGAAGAAATCGAAGATCCTAAAGGAGCTTCCGTCTTGCAGACTGGGGTGGGAGGACAGGCTATGGGTGATGAACGTAAGTAATAAGTGCTAAGGTATAGCTGAAGATAACAGTTGCCAAAGAAAGAAGAAAAGAAATAGAGAAGGGCTTGGGGATTGGGTTTACGGGGGCTTGAAGGTGTGGGGGTTGAGAGTCTGGGGTGTTGGGTAGAGGGGCACCGGCATGTTGTGATATTAACGAGAATGGTCATTGTCTACATCCTTAAGAAGATGAGATCTGAGCAAGGACTAGAAGTCTAGGAAACAGCATTTCACAGAAAAGAGCAGCTGAGGCAAACGCTTCCAGGCAAGGGTCCCTGGTAGGACAAGGACCATCACCAGGACGGATGCAGCAGGAGATGGGCTCCGAGAGTCAGTGTGGGGGGTGGGTGCGTGGGTGCTGTCTGCCATCGTTTCTGTCTCACTCCTCCTTTGCTCCTGCCATTGCGGCTCCAGCCGGGCAGGTAGAGCCCTCTGTCGCTGGGCACCTGGGGCCACCTGCACCCCATAGGATGATGCCTGGACCTGCTCTGCTCCGCTTGTTCCTGAGCAAACCTGGCTGTGCCTAGATACCATCCCCTGGAGCAGCCCACGATGGTGGGAGACGACTGGTGGTAAATCAGGCTTCCCCAGGCAGGTGTAGGCACAGAGGTCCTGTGGCCGCAGAGGGGTCAGCAGCATGGAGGTACAGCCGCCCAGAGAGAGAACCAGCTGCCTACCGCCCTTGGACAGGTTTTTCTTCTCAGCCTACTGTCTCTAGTTCCCTCGCTCTGGTTCTCTGGATTCACTTCCCAGAGTAAACATCTTGCTTATCAGCACTTGTCTCAGGCTCTGCTTTTTGGGAAAATGGAGTTGAAGACAGAGCTGAGTGGCCAGGTCATACAGGACCATGTCGGTGAACAAAGACCATAAGATTTCGGCCTTCTCTGAGTGTGGGGTTTTGGACCAGGGAATGAGATGATCTGACTCAAAAAGTAGAAAATGAGGAAAAAGAGAATGAGAGGACTCTATCAGTCAGTGACTGTAAACAGCTGTTTGCCCCCACACGCAAAAGCACAAACTCACAATCTAATCCCAATAATCTCAGGAAACTTTGAACCCAGATTCACAGCAGCCATGCCTGACGTTTCTTCTATCTTGTGGAGAATAAGAAACCGTGCAGTTTCCCTCAGGTTGGTACCAGCCTTATATTTTGAGCCAAGTGGAAAAAGTCCTAAGTAGGCTCTTAAGGGTTTGTGGAAGTGGATGAGGAATGAAGCTGATCGTAAATGAGACCACTTAATTTTGATTCTCTTCACCCCTGGATGTTGTTACTATTCATAAAAACAGAAAGTATTTTAAATACATGGAGAATGGAATTCATTCAACAAAATTATGTTAATACTAAAAGACTTGCTTTTTATTTGATGTGTCTATGAATAGTTTTAAAAAATGACTGTTATTCGAAGCTTAGTATTTAAGAATCTGTTGCTGAAACCCCAAAATGATCTAAATTGTCATTTTTGTAGAAATAAATGAAATCTTGATGTTTATTATATTAACCTTCAAATACTATATTGATACAGCACATTCTACCACAACATAGACTTTTTCCCAATATAGTGCTAAAAGGTGGGCACGCTGGTTTCTGACATCACTCAAACGGAAATGGGCTACACTCTGCCAGACACTATTCTAAGTGAATCTCTTTTGGAATACCTGCAACAACTTGGATGCTAAATGCTTCTTTTTTCCTCCTAATAGACAATTTAAACATCCAGGATGTTTCATTTAACTTTGTATGTCAAAATGTTATATTTTGTTTAATTTATAAGGCAAATTTTCGTGTAATTTGTTACAATTTTATGTATCTTATTTTAATTAAATTTTTGTGTGATTCATGGGTCAAGAGTCATGAAGGGATTCTACCAAATTTGGAAGCTAACGATTTACCTGCCACAGCTTCGTGGACGTTGGCAGAAGGCACAGGAAGCTTGGGTTGGAGACAAAAGACTTCTTAGTCAAAGTACAGCAAGCGGTAGGAGCTCTGTGTTCCCATCAATGCTTGTCCCCTGCGCCCCCCCCCCGCCCCCAAAATCCCAAGGGGTGAGGTGCAGGTGAGCGCACACCGGTGTTGAAGCGCAGTGAGTCTGTGTAACAACCCGAGAGCCCAGAGTTTGGGAAACCTCAGTCTTTTATAAGGAGACTACAAGCATGTTGGCTGGATCTTTGCCCCAGAGGGAGCCATTGTCTTTAACACTGCGGGTGAGCACCACCCCATGCTCTGGAGAGAGACGTGCTTCTGACTCCCAAGGCTCTTCACTATACTAACATCCTTGAGAGGAGGGCCTGGCACAAAAACCTGCCTAAGCCTCTGCCTACAAGCTGTGGAGAAATGTGAGGGATATAACATTGTGTTATAATTGGTTTTTGTAATAGAAGTAATTCTTGCTCCTGGCAAAAGAATGAGCACCTTAGAAAAGTATATAGAATCAACAGGATCTTTTCACATAAATGAGATTATGTAATTCTGTGTGTGTGTGTGTGTGTATGTGTGTGTGTGTGACTTAAAGAAATATAAATTTATTGTGTCACAGTTCCGGAGGCCAGAGCCCAAAGGGTCATGGGCCGCGCTCTCTGAAGCCAGCAGGGGAGACCCTCCTTCCCTCTTCCAGCTCTGGTGGCTGCGCAGATCCAGATCCTTGGCCGGCAGCTGCAGCACCCCAATCTCTGCCTCTGTGGTCGCCTGGCATTCTTCCTCTGTGTCTGAGGCCTCTTCTTACAGCACACCTGTCCTATTGGATTAGGGCCCACCCTAACCAGGATGGCCTCACCTTAACTTGATTACATTCGAAAGACTGCCTTCTCAAGTAAGGTCACATTCACAGGTACTAGCAGTTAGGACTTCAACATATCTTTTTTGGGGACACAATTCAACCCACAACAGGTGCCTTTTCCTAATTCACACAAAGTACTATCTGCTTCTGTGTGGGGTCTGCATCCACCCAGAGGTGGTCTTTGTGCAAATTAGAAAAAGGATGCTCCATGTTGGATGGTGGCAAGCACTCACTGTGGGATCTTCCCTTTGAGGAAGCGCACGTGCCAGGCGCACAGAGAGAGGGTGGATCACCAGACTGTCCTGGCAGGTCTGCTCCACTTCAGGAGGACCGGGCCCACAGCACCCAGCCATTAAGGAGCTTCCTGGTACCGTGTCTCCTACATGAACTGAAGAAGCCTTATGAGCTCAGCTTGTCGCCTCCTCCCAGGGCTTCTTCCCCCCGCCATCCTCCATGTGGCCACCAGAGGGCGGCGTCTCCTCACAAGGCGAATCTGTCATTCTCCTGCTGAAAACCCACCCTGGCGTAGGCGCAGGGCGCGCTCGCTGAGCGCGGACAGCCCAGCCGCTGGTCCTGCAGAGCTGGCGGCCTCTCCGCTCCGGGCTCTGCTCAGGCTGCCCCTCCTCATCATCTGGAGGGAAATGGTTTTTCTTGGATAAATTTGACATGTAACTTTGTGCAAATTTAAGGTGTACGGTGTGTCACTTTGATGCATTTATATATTGTAATATAGCTGTTGTAAGAATATTTATCACATTACATACTTACAGTATTATCGTCTATATTCAATACACTGCACATTAGATCTCTATGGCTTATTTAGTACTTGTTAGAAATTTGTACCCTTAAACACCATCAATCTTATCCCCTCACCTCCATCCCCTGGTAACCACCATTTTACTCTGTTTTTTTCCCCCACAGGTTTGACGTTTTTAGATTCCACGTATAAGCGAGATCATACAGTCCTTGTATTTCGCTTTCCGACTTACCTCGCTGAGCATAATGTGCTAATGTCCGTCCATGTTGTTGCAAACGGCAGGATGTCCACCTTTCTCGTGGCTGGGTAACATGCCATTGTGCATGTGCACCACATCTTTCTTATCTATTCATCCGTTTGTGGGCATTGGGGTTGTTTCAGTTTCTCGGCTATTGCTAATAATGCTGTGATGAACACGGGGGTGCACATAGCTTGTCAAACTACTGTTTTCATTTCCTTTGTGTATACACCCAGAAATGGACCTGCTAGGTCATATGGCAGGTCTATTTTTAATGTTTTGAGGAACCTGCATAGTGTTTTCCTTAGTGGTTGGACTAATTTACGTTCCCGTCAAGAGTGTAGAAGGATTCCTTTTTCACCTCATCCTCGCCAGCACCTGTTGTCGCTTGTCTTCCTGTTGATAGCCATTCTGACAGGTAGGAGGGGACATCTCATTGTGGTTTCGGTTTGCACTTCCTTGATGATTAATGATGTTAAGCATCTTCTCAGGTGCTTATTGGCCATTTTGATGTCCTCTTTGGAAAAACATATATTTTGTTCTTCTGCCCATTTTTTAATTGCATTGTTTGGTTTTTTGTTATTAAGTTGTGTAAGTTCTTTATGTAGTTTGGATATTAACCCCTAATCTGATATATGATTTGCAAAACTTCTCTCCCATTCTGTAGGCTGTGTTTTCATTTTGTTAATTGTTTCTTTTGCCATGCAGAAGCTTTGAGATTGTAGTAGTACCATTTGTTGATTTTGAGATCATAGAATTCTTTAACTTGCCTTTTGCAATTAATTCTGTATTTTAAGCATTTTTCTGTATTAGGACATAAAAATATACCTCAATATTTTTAATATAAATGTAGAAAACCATTATATGGTTCTATCATAATTTATGGAATAAATCCCTGATTAGTCAATATTTAATTCTTACAAGATTTTTCTGTACAAATAGTGCTGTACTACACCTCTTTGTACCTATGTTTTGAATACTTTCTAGAGTATAGATGTGTGATTCCCAGCTAGAAGGCTGTGTGATTCACTACTGGGTCAAAGAGTATGTGGGATTTTAATTCGAGGGCTATGAAACTGATCTCTTAGAAACTGCATCATTTTCTTCTGTTTCCTCACAGCCTTGCCAATTCTGGGCGTTATCAGTGTGCCAGGCAGAATAATGGCTCCCCAAAGATGCCCACGTCCTAGTCCCCAGAACCTTATACTGCAAAAGCGACTCTGCAGGTGTGACCAGGTTAAGGATTTTGAGATGGGAGACTGTGTTGGATTATTTAGGTGGGCCCAATGTAACCACAGGGATCCTCATAAGCAAGAGGCAGAGAGGGAGATGTGATGGGAACTGAGGTTGGACTGATGTGACTGCTGGCTGGGGACCACCTGTCAAGGAATGTGGGCAGCCTCTGGAAGCTGAAAAAGACAACGAACCAAATTCTTTCCTAGAGGCTCTACAAGGAGCCCTACTCTGCCAAGACCCTAGCTTTAGTCCTGGGAAACCCATTTCAGACTTGTGACTTCAGAACAGCAACATAATAGACGTATTGTTTTAAGCCACTCAGTTTGTGGCAATTTGCTACAGCAGCAACAGAAAACTAATAAGATAAGATTGTTTAATCTTTGCCAATATAACAGACAAAGCCTAGGCAGCATTTCATTTTTAAAATTTGCATTAATTTAAATATGAGTGAAACTGACGTTTAATGTGTCATTGAGCTTTTTTTTGGTTAGTCTTTTCATATTCACTTGAAAGTACTCTTTTTGTATTTAGGAAATTACTCCTTTGTCACAAATACTGGAAACAGCTTTACCATTCTGTTGTATAATATGTCTTTAATTACATCCCTAATATGCCTGTGCTTTTTTTTCCCAGCAGGAATTTTAGCTATTTGCATAGTGAAATGTATGTTTTTCTCGTTTTCTTTTTGGCTTTTGGATTTGTGTCAGCCATAGAAAGCTTTTTTTCTCCTAAAGTATAAGAAGATATAACAATGTTCTATTCTATTACTCTTAATGGTTTTTGCTCTAAATCTTTGTTGCTGTATCTCAAGTGCCTAGAATAGAACCTGGACAAAAAGTAAGTCCTCAAAAATCCTTGCTAAATAAATAAATAAATGAATGGATTTATGATTTACTTGGATGCAAGCGCTGAGTAGGGACACAGCTTCATTCATTAGATATTTCAAATGGCTAGTCAGTCTTCAAAAAACTGTTTATTGAAAAATAGAGATTTTTACCAAATACTAGAAGTGGTTTCTTTTATTAAATCCTGATATATCTCTGTATCTATTTCTGGATTCTGTTTTATGCCGTATTGCTGCATTTGACTACTTCTGCCTTATAGCTATCTGTTTTAACTTTTATTGCTTTATTATAGAATGAACTCTTGTAGTAAACACTGTGAGTTTATAATTAAAACTATCATCATTGATTTGAAAATTCCTGCATTGTTTTCCTTAATAAAATGTAGTATCAGTTTTAAAAGTTCCCTTCTCTAAAATAATCTTGCTATTTTTAATATTGAGGAAATGATGTTTTTGAACCCAAAGCAGAACTCATATAATATGATTTTAGCTTTTGGGAACAGTATTCTTAACTTATGGATATAGTGCCCGCTTATAGATATAAGCCTTTGTGTATATTTTTGAGAATATAATATGCAAAAATTAGGCAGCGTTCTATAAGCACATTGAAAGAGAAGTATGGACCTTGACTGTGTTCCTAGATTGGATTTCAAGTTTTCCCAATTATGATAGTTTAATGGAATTCCAACCAAATGTTAAAATTTTTTTTGTGAAATTATCCAGCATAGTGTATAAGCATATATAACTAAGATAATTTGGAAAATGAAATTGCAGAAATGAATTTGGCAAATAAAATTTGAGGAGATTTTGCTTTTTTAAATGGTATTATATTATGATAATACATTTATTAAAGAAATAAAATATGTCAACAAGCCTGAGAAGACTACAATGGAATGTGTAGCTTGGAAATAGAAAGTATTCTGTTAATATATAAGAGTTTGTAAATATGTAATTACAACTCATTAGGAGCCAAAGGAGCTGTCAATAAATGGTTTTGCGGCAATTGACTTGGTTTTTTGGAACAAAGCTATTGATATGCTCTGTGTGGTAGGCCCTCAAGATTTCATACCTGATCCCTGGAAACTAATATGGTGAGACAGCTCTCCCCTGATTACATTATGTGGGGCCCAGTCGACTTTAAAATAGGGGGCTTATCCAGGTGAACCTAATCTAATCACATCAGTCCTTTTAAAAGCAGAGTTTTCTCTTTTCTATAATAACACAAGAGGAAGTCGGAGAGATCCTAAGAACAAGGAGATGCAACTTCCTGGCTTTGATGACAGAGCAGTCCAAGTAAGAAGTGGGGTTGTCCTTAAGGCACTGACAGTGGTCCCCCAGCCAATGGGGAAATGGAGACGACAGCACTATGACTGCATGGAACTCAATTCCGCCTACAACCTGACTAAGCCCAGAAGAGGACGCTCCCCTGAGCCTCCAACTAAGAGCCCAGCCCAGGAACACCTTGCTTGCAACCTCCTGAGACCCTAACCGGAGAACCCAGCTGAGTCCACCTGCGCTTCTGACCTATTGAACTATCAGCTAACAAATTTATGTTGCTTTAAGTTGCCGTATTTGTGGTAATTTGTTATGCAGTAATAGAAAACTTTGTGGCCTAAAATGTGGTTTTGGAAAGTTTTTAATGATAAGAAAAGAAAACGTTTATGCTATAGTTAAGTGGAAATTATAGGATCCAGAACTTACATATCACTTACATTCATAAAATGACCCTAGAAAAAAATAAAAATAAATTTACAAAAAATGTACATAAACAGTGATGTATATAGTAAGGCGCGTGGGGGTTGTAGTTACCTTTTGGACGGTAAGTTGAACCTTCCGTATCCTCTTCTTTGAAAACTCTCCTTTACCTGCAGCTGCTGTTGAAAAGACAGGCTTTCGATGTACCTGCCAGTAGACCAACCAAAGGTCAGCCAACCAGAGCCTCTGTCCCTGGGAATTTGAAACTGGAATTCAGGGTAAAACTAAGACTGGGTCAGTCATTTTCTACTGCATATATTTACATGTAAGCAAAGCAGCAAGAATAGATTTACAGAGAAGGAAATAAATCTGACAGCAGAAAGGGGAAACGAGACCCCATAGCTCCTGACTCTTCCTTTGCAAGCTGCCGGTGTCTTTTCTGGCTCCGGCTCTCATGGCAGTCCTTTTATCTGTGCAGCATCCTTCAGACTTTAGCTTGTTTGAGTAAGTATATGTTTCCTACAACTTAACAATTCACAAAAAGGATGATGGATAATTTTAATTTTCTTTTGTGTTCTTTTTTGAATTATCCAAAATTTTTGTATTAAAGATATAGAATCTTATAATCAAGCATAAGAAATATTCATTTGAAAATTTGTACAAAAATATGCAAGAAAAAATTTTAAAAGTCAAACAATGCAGCTGCATGGTCAAAGTGCAAATATGTTTATTCATATTTATAAGGCACATAAGTCTCAAAGGAGTAAAGTACATGTACTGTATGAAAATCCATTTCAAAAAATAAAAATTAAGCCAATTAAAGTGTTGGTAGATATTATACCAAGAAACCAGGATAAAAAAACCACAGCAACGGAACGTAAGATTTGACGGAGAGCTTCTAGCAGTCAAGAGGTCACAATGCGTGATCTTCTAGCCATTGTCTGATTAAAGGAAACAAGCCAGTTCTTTAGAAAAGAGAAAATTTCCCCTGGTTTTTCAGTCTGAATGGAGACTTTTTAACATATACCATTATAGAATTACAGAGGGTGAACATTAGAAAAGTCAAAAAGATAATGTCATCTAAGACTTTAATTTTGCCCTCTAGAAATTTGTGTCTTTACAAAGTACAGCAGTGTACCCTGGATCTGATAGAAATAAAAGTATTCTGGTAGATGATGCAGAAATATTTTCTTGCATAGCTGCCTTTTTATATTGCCTTATTTAAATTACCATTTATGGAAGTCCTTTCTAGGATAATACAGGGGAATGGTCTTGGTGTGTAGCTTTGCAGTTATACAAATGTGAAGCTTAGAAAATGTAAGGGATAGCTGCTTGGCAAGCATTTTGTGTTACCTTTCTCAAAAATAAACTTGGCTCCTACTGGATCTTGAATTCATGGCTCCCACCATTATCAAATAAAGCATTTAATCTCTCAGAGAGTGTCTGGAGCTCAAACATTTTGTGTCCTTGATTAAAGTGAGAGTCAGGTACTTTACGGGGCAGGTGTGCAGGTGGCAAGTAACATTCACATGATAAACAAAAAATTAGGGAACCTTGTTTGTATTCTTGCTCAAGCAGAGGGTACTTCCACCTCTCAACTTTGAGCAAGATCGTGCACGTGTTAAGAGAAAAAGATAATAACCTAGACAGTGAAAATGTGGACTTAGAAGGTGAACTCATGCTACCCAAGCTTTAGAACTAAAATTCGTCAGGAGGAACCCATCAGAGATGTTTTTGGTTTGCTTGTTTATGAGATATAAAATTCTAAGTTGGTGGAAAATTCCTGTGACATAATATGTGCAGTAAAAAAAATGAAAGATATATATTGACCTGAATCTTATCCAGCTTCACACTTAGTTATTTTTTCTTCAGCAGGATATTAAGCTCCACTTGAGTGGTTTGTAAGTCTGAATTTTCAAGGGTGCTAAGGAAAAACAACAGTTTTATTTCTGCTCCACAGATATTACCCTCTTATTACTGCCAAAAATCAAGGTCATGGAGGTGATTTGGCCAGAGGCCCAGTGCAATCAAAGCCACTGCAGGTAAAGTGAAATGTTTAATTATAACTCTCATTTTCTAAATGCCTTCTTGACTAAACGGTTGATCAAACAGGGACATAGGCTGCCAGGGGTGATGGTGGCCTCTGTGCAGACAGATGAAGAAAATTAAAGAAATGAGCCTGTTCACGTAATCCTTAGCCGAATATGAATAATTCTTGGGCAAACACAGAGTGAAAATGAAAGATAAATGTGAAAAAAGAGAACAGAGACTGATAGATAAACTGAGGCTAGATGTGGCTTTTGTTGACAATATCACACTAACAGTAACAGAGGGTGAGAAGAAACAAGGGCAGGATTTTAATATGCAGGGACCATGCCAAGGCAATTGCTGCAAGAATCAATAAAGCACGGCATGATATTAAAATTCTTATACAGAGAGAGGCATTAGAACAAATCAATATGGGCACGGAATTGGTGAGAAGTCTTTATGTACTTTGAGAGTTTAGAAAATAAGAATATGATTTGGGAAACAAAAATATAAGAAAAGCAAAATTACACTTATATTTGTGTGTAAAAATCAGAAAATATTGGAAATAAAAATACATATTCCATGGTCCAACAATTCCTCTGTAATCCTAATAAATAATAGAATATGAATATATGTATATGTACATATATATGTATACATGTATGTATATGGGTAGGTATTTATACACACACACAGAGACATGTACATATATATTTGGATTTCATTGCAGGATTGTTTGTATTAACAAAAACTTGAAACAGGCTAAAGTATCATCAATGTTATGCATGTTTTAAAAGGAAGTGTATCATAAGCAATAAACTAATTTTAAGCAATAAACAGATTGCACACAGATATGTAATAAGAACATGCACATATATATATACATATGTATATATAGAGAGAGAGATTTGTGGAAATAAGTGTGCATATTGCTATATCTGTATAAATAGAGGAGAAAGTGGGGAAGGATGTCTTAGTTATAGTCTTGGAAAGTGGCACTGGCAGGGGCAAACAGAAGGGTTTTCATTTCCTTAGATGATTTTTAAGAGTTAATAGTATGGGTAAATATTTATTTTTTGTGAATTTCTATGTTTTTCTAATCTAAAAAATTGATTTTGGGTTATGCATCCATCTGTATATTAGCCTTCTGGTTTCCAATGATAGATTGTATGGTTTTAGAGATTTTTTAATGATATTTTGAGACAAATGTATCTAAGATATCCTCCACTGGAGAAAGAAGACAATGATTTTTACATGAATACATAATTTCTGTGTTTTACAATTTAATAAGAATGTGGCAGAAAAAGTCAAGAAATCAGGCAAGATTATTGAATGCATACAGCTCTAATACTGGTAAAAAGATAGCTGTTTCTTAAAAATATTAAAAAATGACAAAAGGAATGGAAGCCAAATTCATAGGACCTAAAAGGAAATGGCAATAAAGCCACAATCACAAGATACGAGAAGATTTGTTGAATTATAAAAGCCATATTCAAGAAGTCTTCAGATGATTTGTTCAATTATTAAATTGACTGTCACAAAATTGAGGAAAAGTGAGCCCAGATATATGTTTGCATGTATAAAGACAAGAATAAGAGGTATAAAGAAAACAGAGATAAAAGACGCTGTAAAATCAACATAATATAGGATGAAAGAGTACCAATCCAAAGAAAATGAGATGGGTAGATGCAAGCTGTGTGATTTCTACTTGGCAAAGAATATAAAAAGACAAGTTGCAAGCTATAGCCACACAGAAACTGCCTGAGGCAAAAGCAGAAGAGGTAAACAGCATCAGCATGCCGTGACCCAAGAGCCAAGGCAACTACATGATGCTGAACTTCAACGGATGTGAACAAAGCTAATCAGGGAATGAATCATATCCCACTTTTCACCAAGATGAAAAGCAACCAGGACAACTCAAAAGACCAATAAAATTACATCTCTGTTTTATTAATCGGCATTTTCATAGAAGAAGCTCATTTGTGAAGGAAAAAGAAGAAAATCTTGGTATCTAAAGGGAAAATATTTTAAACCTTCTTTAAGTTGTTATAGAACATTTGAGAAGGATCATCCATGAAGGCTGTATCTCACTTTATAAAAACTGTATACCCAAGGAAGTGAGAAGACCCATTCATCTAAAATTATGTCACTGCCACTCCAGCCTATCTGCCATTAATTTCCTTTGCTTCCTTCTTTCAGTTAACTCATGGCTTTGGATAACTATGTTTTATTTCTTCAATGCCAAAAGAGATTCTTTATAAAATATTTTACTGACTTCTTCATTATGCTTTTAGTCAACTTATCTTTAGTTTTTCCAATTAAAATGATTATAAAATTTTATCTCAGGGCTGGCCTGGTGGTACAGCAGTTAAGTTCACACATTCTGGTTCGGCGGCACAGGGTTCGCCAGTTCAGATGTCCGGTGTGGACATGGCACTGCTTGGCAAGCCATGCTGTGGCAGGCGTCCCACATATGAAGTAGAGGAAGATGGGCATGGATGTTAGCTCAGGGCCACTCTTCCTCAGCGAAAAGAGGAGGATTGGCAGCAGTTAGCTCAGGGCTAACTTCCTCAAAAAATAAATTCTATCTCAGTTCTAGAGGAGAGGAATAACATTACATTTCCTCTTTGGTGGATGAAAATTAAAAAGGAAGGTTGAGACATCAGCAACATGGTGGAGTGAGCAGTTTCCTTTGTCTGTCCCCCTTTGAACTACAACTAATTGGACATTCATCATTTAACAAAGGATATCCACACAGCACCTCAGGATGCCTGAGAGACCTGTGCTGCCATACGTTGGAAGTTGGGCAGATTTCCCCCCAGGAGGAGGTGGAGATAGGTGAAAACTCTTTGACGCTCAGACAGCCTAGTACCTGCAAGTGACTCTCCTGGCTGACATGCTCATAGCATTGCCATGGCCCTGAGGGCAGGTGTGCACGTGCATCAGTGGCACGACTGTGGAAACAGGTGATCATAGCCCTGGGCCCCCTGTGATTGCACTTTAGTCTAGTGGGAAAATCCATGGTCCCACAGCAGCTGCAGGGAAAGCCTCTACTCGGCCTTAGAGGGGAGGCCCCTCCCAGCAATCACAAGGCTGGGAGGCCCTGGGACAAAATGGACTTCACCAGCTGTGTAATCCGCCAGCTGCATTTAGCACACACAGCCCTGCTGTGCCCCCAAGGGGGCAAGGGAGACCCAGCCAGATCATGTGAGTGGGCGGTGACAATCTGGAGCCCCATTGTGACTGCTCCTCAGTCCAGGGGGAAAATCCACAGTCCCACAGCAGCCACAGGGAAAGCCTCTACTCAGCCTTAGTGGAGAGGCCCTGCCCAGCAATCACAAGTCTGGAAGGCCCTGGGGCAGAAGTGGCACAGCTGAGTGAGCTAACCACAGGCTGCAGTAGATACCCATAGCTCTACTGTGACCCAGAGTGGACAAGTGAGATCCTGCGGGACCTGAGAGCGGCAGAGCTGTGAGTGTAGGTGAACCTGCTCCCAGCTGCTGTGAAGCCCATAACACCACTGTAGACCCTAAGGAGGGAGTGTGTCTAGGTTGTCTGCAAGAGCAGGCACCAGCAACCCAAGGCCCCTGTGTCATTGTTCCCACAGCTGATGGGAGACCCCACAGGGCCACTGTGATCATGAGGAGGGGCCCAGGCTTGGTCAGGAACAGCTGACAGGACCCTGGTTGGTGCAGATTACACAGCTGCTGTCCCCTCCCCACCAGCAGAAGCAAGCAGAAGAAGTAACCAAACTCTGTCTCTATGCAGAGGCACAAATCCATGCCATCAATCAGTATGAAAAAATATATTAAATCTCCAGAAAAGAAGGAAAATGACAAGTACTCAGAATATAATCCCAAAGACACTGAAATCAATAACCTAAATGACAATGAATTCAAAACAGCTATCATTAAAAAACTCAATGAGTTAAAAGAGAATACAGATAGACAACTCAAAGAGTTCAGGAGCTACGTCACAAAAGAGCTTCATACTATAAAGAAGAGCCAATCAGAAATGTTGGAGATGAATAACACAATGGAGGAAATTAAGAAAAATCTGGACTCTCTGAACAGTAGGGTTGATAATATGGAGGAAAGACTTAGCAATTTGGAAGATAGGAATATAGAAATGCTTCAGATAGAGGAGGAGAAAGAACTAAGACTAAAAAGAAATGAAGAAACTCTCCGAGAAATATCCGACTCAATTAGGAAATGCAACATAAGGATTATAGGTATCCCAGAAGGAGAAGACAAGGAGAAGGGGGCAGAAAGGCTGCTCAAAGAAATAATGGCTGAGACCTTCCCAAACCAGGGGAGAGAGAAGGAACTCCATGTGACAGAAGCTAATAGATCTCCAAACTTTATCAATGTAAAAAGACCAACCCCAAGGCATATAGTAGTGAGGCTTGCAAAAGTCAATGACAAAGAGAAAATATTAAGGGCAGCAAGCCAGAAGAAAATGACCTACAAAGGAATCTCCATCAGGCTGTCAGCAGATTTCTCAGCAGATATCTTACAAGCTAGGAGAAAGTGCAATGATATATTCAAAACTCTGAAGGACAAAACCTTGCAGCCAAGATTACTCTATCCAGCAAAAATATCCTTCAAATATGATGGAGAAATAAAACTTTCCCAGATAAACAAAAGTTAAGGGAGTTCATTGCCACAAGAACCACCCTCCCAACAAGAAATGCACAGGAAGACCCTCATACCTGAAAAAAAAAGTAAAGGTTTTACAAAACACAGAGCAAACGAGACAAGCAGAAAGACAAAATCAGAAAATTGCAGCTCTCCATCAGAACAGGTTAGCAAATGCTAAATATAACATTAAAGATAAAAGGAAGGGAAACACCAAGAATAAATATAATCTTGTCATTTTAACCACAAACTCACAACACAAGAAGGAAGAAAAAAAAAGATTTGACAATAACAATCTAGAAGGGGAAGGGGAAAGGGATGGAATGGCTTAATCTAAGGAAATAATAGGCTACCAGAAAATGGACTATTTCATCTATGAGATGTTTTATACAAACCACATGGCAACCACTAAACAAATAACAAGAAGAGAGACACAAATTACAAATAAGAAGAAAGCCAACATAGAAAACTACCTACCTGAATTGGTAGTCCAAAAGTAATGGGATGAGAAACAAAGGAAATGCAGGGGAACTTGTAAACAAGCAATAAAATGGCAACATTAGGCCCCCACATTTCAATAATCACTCTTAATGTAAATGGATTGAACTCTCCAATAAAAAGACACAGGGTGGCAGGATGGATTAAAGGACAAGACCCAACAATATGCTGCCTCCAGGAAACACACCTCAGCCCCAAAGACAAACACAGGCTCAGAGTGAAGGGATGGAAGATGATACTTCAAGCTAATAATGAACATAAGAAAGCAAGTGTCACCATACTTATACCAGACAAAGTAGACTTCAAAGCAAAACAGGCAAAGAAAGACAAAGAGCGGCAGTTTATACTGATAAAAGGGACACTCCACCAAGAAGACATAACACTTATAAATATATATGCCCCCAACACAGGAGCACCAAAGTACATAAAGCAACTATTAACAAAACTAAAAGGAGATATCAATAACAATACAATAATAGTAGGGGACCTCAACACCCCACTAACACCAATGGATAGATCATCCAGACAGAAAGTCAACAAGGAAATTGTAGAATTAAATGCAAAACTAGACCAGATGGACTTAATAGATATATATAGAACACTCCATTGAAAAACAGCAGGTTACACATTCTTCTCAAGCGTGCATGCAACATTCTCAAGGATAGACCACATGTTGGGAAACAAAGCAAGCCTCAACAAATTCAAGAGGATTGAAATAATATCAAGCATCTTTTCCAACCATAATGCTATGAAAGTAGAAATCAACTACAAGGACAAAGCTGGGAAAGGGGCAAAAGTGTGGAGATTAAACAACATGCTACTGAACAACCAGTGGATCACTGAAGAAATTAAAGGAGAAATCAAATATTATCTGGAGACAAATGAAAATGAAAACACACCATATCAACTCATCTGGGATGCAGCAAAAGTGGTTCTACGAGGGAAACTCATTGCAAAACAGGCTCACCTCAATAAACAAGAAAAATCTCAGATAAGCAATCTCAAACTACACCTAATAGAATTAGGAAAAGAAGAACAAAAAAAGCCCAAAGTCAGTAGAAGGAGGGAAATAATAAAAATTAGAGCAGAAATAAATGAAGTTGAAACAAAAAAGACAGTAGAAAGGATCAATGAAACAAAGAGTTGGTTCTTTGAGAAAAGAAACAAAATTGACAAACTCCTAGCCAGGCTCACTAAGAAAAAAAGAGAGAAGACTCAAAGAAATACAATTAGAAATGAAAGAGGAGAAATCACAATGGATATCACAGAAATACAAAAGCTTATAAGAAGACTGTGAAAAACTATATGCCAACAAATTGGACGACTTAGAAGAAATGGATAAATTCTTAGACCCTTACGACGTCCCAAAACTGAATCAGGAAGAAACAGAGAATCTGAACAGACCAATCACAAGTAAATAAATTGAAGCAGTAATCAAAAACCTCCCCCAAAATGAAAGTCCAGGACCAGATGGCTTCTCTGGAGAATTCTACCAAACATTCAGAGAAGATTTAATACCCATCCTTCTCAAATTATTCCAGGAAGTTGGGGAAGATGGAGCACTCCCTAACACATTCTATGAAGCCAACATCACCCTGATCCCAAAACCTGACAAGGACAACACAAGGAAGGAAAACTAAAGGCCAATATCGCTGATGAACATAGATGCAAAATTCCTCAACAAAATTATGGCAAAACGAATACAGCAATACATTAAAAAGATCATACACCATGATCAAGTAGGATTTATACCAGGGACACATGGATGGATCAACATCTGCAAGTCAATCAACGTGATACACCACATTAACAAAATGAGAAAAAGAAACCTCATGATCATCTCAATAGATGCAGGAAAGCATTCAACAAGATCCACCATCCATTTATGATGAAAACTCTCAATAAAATGGATATAGAAGGAAAGTACCTCAACATAATAAAGGCCATATATGACAAACCCACAGCCAACACCACACTCAATGGAAAAAACTGAAAGCCATCCCTCTGAGAACAGGAACAAGACAAGGGTGACCATTCTCACTTCTCTTATTCAACATAGTACTGGAGGTTTTGGCCAGAGCAATTCGGCAGGAAAAAGAAATAAAAGGAATCTTAAAAGGGAGGGAAGAAGTGAAACTCTTGATATTTGCAGATGACATGATCTTATATATAGAAAACCCCAAGGAATCCATTGGAAAACTTTTAGAAATAATCAACAACTACAGCAAAGTTGCAGAGTATAAAATCAACTTACATAAATCAGTGGCATTTTTATACTCTAATAACAAACTAACAGAAAAAGAACTCAAGAACACAACCCCATTCACAATCATGACACAAAAATAAAATACCTTGGAGTAAATTTAACCAAGGAAGTGAAAGACCTATACAACAAAAACTAGAAGACTTTCCTGAAAGAAATTGATGATGACACAAAGAGATGGAAAGACATTCCATGCACTTGGATTGGAAGAATAAACATAGTTAAAATGTCCATACTATCTAAAGCAATCTACAGATTCAATGCAACCCAAATCAGAAGCCTAATGACATCCTTTATAGAAATAGAACAAAGAATCCTAAAATTCATTTGGGGCAACAAAAGACCCTGAATTGCTAAAGCAATCCTGAGAGAAAAGAACAAAGCTGGAGGCATCACAATCCCTGAGTTCAAAACATACTACAAAGCTACATTAATCAAAACTGATACTGGCACAAAAACAGGTGCACAAATCAATGGAATAGAATTGAAAGCCCAGAAATAAAACCACACATCTATGGACAGCTAATCTTTGACAAAGGAGCTGAGGGCATACAATGGAGAAAAGAAAGTCTCTTCAACAAATGGTGCTGGGAAAATTGAACAGCTACATGTAAAAGAATGAAAATTAACCATTCTTTTTCCCAATTCACAAAAATAAACTCAAAATGGATCAAAGACCTAAAGGTAAGACCTGAAACCAAGAGGCTTCTAGAAGAAAATACAGGCAGTACACTCTTTGACATCAGTATCAAAAGGATCTTTTCGGACACCATGCCTTCTCAGACAAGGGAAACAATAGAAAGAATAAACAAATGGGATTTCATCAGACTAAAGAGCTTCTTTAAGGCAAGGGAAAATAGGGTCGAAACAAAGAAACAACTCACCAATTGGGAAAAAATATTTGCAAATCATATATCCAACAAAGGGTTAATCTCCATATTATATAAAGAACTCACACAGCTCAACAACAAAAAATCAAACAACCTGATCAAAAAATGGACAGGGGACATGAACAGACATTTCTCCAAAGAAGATATACAGGTGGCCAATAGGCACATGAAAAGATGCTCATCATCACTGATCATCAGGGAAATGCAAATCAAAACTACACTAAGATATCACCTTACACCCATCAGAATGGCAAAAATAACTGCAACAAAAAGTAACAAGGGTTGGAGAGGTTATGGAGAAAAAGGAACTCTTCTACACTGCTGGTGGGAATGCAAACTGGTGCAGTCACTATGGAAAACAGTATGGAGATTCCTTAAAAAACTGAAAGTATAAATAACATGTGACCCAGCCATCCCACTACTGGGTATTTACCCAAAGAACTTGAAATCAGCAATTCCAACAGTCCCATGCACCCTTATATTCATTGCAGCATTATTCACAATAGCCAAGACGTGGAAGCAACCTAAGTGCCCATCAACTGATGAGTGGATAAAGATATGGTCTATATATACAATGGAATACTACTCAGCCATAAACAAGGATAAAGTTGTCCCATTCACAACAACATGGATGGATCTTGAGGGTATTATGTTAAGTGAAATAAGCCAGATAGAGAAAGACAATCTCTGTATGACACCACTCATTTGTGGAAGTTAAAGATGTAGACAAAGAGAACAGATTAGTGGTTACCAGGGGAAAGGGTTGGGGGTGGACACCAAAGGTGAAGTGGTGCACCTACAACACGACTGACAAACAATAATGTACAACTGAAATTTCACAAGGTAGTAAACTACCATAATCTCAATAAAAAGTTAAAAAAAGGTAAAGAAAGGCAAAAAAAAAAAGGAAGGTTGATAAGGTCTCAAAATGTTGGCTGAATTTGTGGTTTTGATAGTTCCAGAAATAAAATGATTTTTAATCAAAATTAATGAGTAGTGGTAGATATAGTACAAATATTCTTTGATATTTCACTGCGCCTATGATGAGGTACATGGCCTCAGTGGTGAGAGAAAGGAATCAGAGCCCTCTGACAGAGTCACCGCACCTCTGAGCTGTGCTGAAAACCCTTTGTTCGTGCTGTGCCTCTCATACTTATTCAGCTTCTTGGGTTTGGGGGTCAGTAATGGGGCAAAGCGAGTGTGTGTCTGAGCAAAGTAATATAAGAAAGAAGTCTTCTGAAGTTGATATAAGTCCAAACAAATGAAATGCATATGTACTGTGCCACACACTAGGGACACGAAGGTAAACCACGGGTGGACATTCCATGCAGCTTTCACGGTCTCTTGGAGAGAGACCTGCGAACCGCCAACTGTAACAGAACACGCAAGGATAAGACCTGTGCCAAGAAAGTGTGATCGGAATGAAGAGACATTTCTCATCTTGCAGTCTGCCTTCAATTCCCACTTTTCTGATGAACTTAATGCTCTTTGCTCATCCAGGGTGTGTAGAATTCTTGGTATCACAGGCTTTAGAAAGTGTCTTCCCTCCCTGGACTGTTCATCAATCCGTGATTTCCTTTTAGATCTCCACTGGTCCGAGCACCCTGGCTCCTCCCTGCTTTCTGCCTTTTAACAGGATATTCCTCAATGTTCATTTCCAAGCCCTTCCTCTCTAGATAGCAGATTATAGTGGTTCTGAGGGTAGATTGAGTGGAACAAGAATATGGAAGGGACATCAATCTGAAAGCTGTTGCAAAAGTCTATAGGTGATAGGCAGAAAGAGCTTCCTGAGTGTCTTTTATTTCATGGGCTCTTGAAGCACAATTCGGTTTTCAACAGGCAGAAATTGGGGAAACATGCTAGTAAAATGGATCTTTCAATTCAAAGAATGACTGTTCAACTTGGATATGGCAGAAGTAGGAGCAAAACATGTTTGAGATCTAGGCCTGATATTCAGGAAATTGTTGGTCATTTTCAATTTGATATCCTGCTATCACCAGAAAAGAGTTTGTCCAGAATCCATAGTGGAAAGCTAATTAATCAAATTTCAAATCTGTGTCATTTTGAATTTATTGTTAGCAAAGGCAGTAAAAACTAATAATCAAAGCAACATTTTTAACTAAAATTCCAGGAATCCCAAAAATTCTTATGCCAAGAGATAAAAATGCCCATATTTTGGAAGAACCCTTTCCCCAAGGCCCGTGGAAAGGATTCATCTTGTTCAGATTTTAATGTCTGTCAATGAGTGGAGTGAGATGCAGTTGACTTTTTCTTTTTTCTCTTTGCAGTATTTTCATTCTTAATTCTCCTCAAGAATTAAGTCAAGCAAAGTCTGCTTTGCTCTTTGAAACTTTTAATATTTATGCTTCTTTCCAATCTTCTCTTTTCACTGATTTTAGATTTTGTGAAAAGCATATTGTATAAACACTCACATACAAATTATGGTTAGGCCAGAGATAGATGAACATATTTTTAATTGAACTGAATTATTTACTTTTGGAATTTTGTAGGAGTGTGTATATTTAAATTTTCTCTATCTTTTATTTAATTAAAAAATCAAAATTAAAATTTGAACATCTATTTGTTTATTCACTCAAGTATTTTATTTTATTTACTTATTTTTTTTGATAAGGAAGATTGTTGCTGAGCTAACATCCATTCCTCTATTTTGTATGTGGGATGCTGCCACAGCATGGCTTGATGAATGATGTGTAGGGGTCCACACCCAGGAACCGATCCCGTGCACCCTGGGCCACCAAACAGGAGCGTGCAAACTTAACCACTACGCCACAGGGCAGGCCCCTCATTCAATTATTTATTAAAAAGCTGTCATATGCCAAATATTATTTTCTATTTAATTAAAAAAGTCACCCCTTTTGTCTTTAAAATTTGCTGTCATTTTAAATTTCATGTAGAAACTGGAAGTTTGAATCTGCTTCTTCTGGTTTTGGTTCTAATAGTATGGACATACTTCAAAAAGTTGGAACTAGAAACTTAAGCCTTCAAATCCCAAATCCTGCCATCTACTTTTAGCGTTAAGCAAGACTTAAAAGCTCTCATCCTCTTCCTTTCCTCCTGTAGCCTGTTCTGGCGTGGTGATGCTCTTCACGATGCCTTGCGCATCTGCCACTTCTGAGGAGCTGTGGGCTGATCCCTATCGTGAGAAACCTGGACTATCCTATGATGCCTTCATAACATTAGAATCATACCCTAATTCATTGTTCTGATGAGTTAATATTTTAAAAATGTTTTATGTCATTTTGTGATCAAATACTCAATAGTCTCCACTGACTATAATATAAAAATCTAAACTATTCATCTCAGGATTTCAGATATTCTACAAAGTAGAATTTCTCCTAATTAACCTACCTCTTTCAGTGGTTAAGTTTCTAGGCATTAGGATCAGAGATTTGGTCTCAAACAACAAGCAGTGTATCACTTACTGGGTCTGAGATCCAGGCCAAGTTACTTACCCTCTAAATTTCTTATCCTCTTTTATATAAAATGGGGCTAAGAACACCTACCACACAGAGTGCATGTAAAGATAAATTAAATAACGTGTTTCAAAGTCCCAAACACTATGACAAAAAGAATAGTTGTTATCATCATTAGTATCCTGTCCTGCCACATTTCTTCCTAGTGTTCTAGACTGGTCTGCATTTGGTTCCCTATACATACCAGTCCAACTCAACTGAAGGTTCACTCAGATCGGTGCTCCCTCCTGCAACGCTGCATGCTCCCTGTACACCCAATTCTCGGCCATCCACGGCCAATGTCAGGACTTATTTTCTCCAATAAAGCCCCTTTCTGACCTCTCTTTTTTGAACCCCGCAGCATAATTTTCTATATGTCATACATAGTTTTGTTCTATTATTCAAATGTTTCGTTTGTATATATAATCTTTTCAAGCAAATTACTATTTCTCCTGGAGCGATATTTTCCAAATCAAGATCTACTAGTGAATGGTGAAATCAACAGAGAGGGATGTAACTGGCATTAACCAACCAAGTAAAAAGAAAAGAAAAAGTAAGAAAAATCAAAACGGAGAAATAGATTAGAAAATATCAAGCTGTAATGCTGTAGCAAGTGTGACTATTGTTGGATCAAATAAAAGTTGCATTTGCTTTGTGTGTGAAGGGGCGTGTCTGCATGCAAGCAGTGTGGCCACCGCCTTGAGAACGGAGCATGACAAATTCTTTTCTAGCTTCAGAAGGGCCATTGAATTGCCATGGCTCTGAGTCACTCTGGTTGATTCACACAGAGGCCTAAGTAAAGAAACCAAAGTTCCAGGAGCTTCTCAATCAAATAGAAAAATATTAACATTACATTAAAAATGGATAATAAATCTAAAATGTGGGAAATACGAGCCAAAATGTGTAAATGTCACAGCATTTCAAAATAATTGAGGGTAATATGGGTTTCAATAAGAGTGGTAGAAAATAAAATGAAAAAAAACAAGGCGGGGAGTGATAGGACAAATTACAAAATCAGAGTTTACAGTAACTTAGGAGAGTAATTGTCTTGGTAGTTATTTCTTATGATTCAATAATCTGGCTCTCTCTATTTGAGGCCCATTTTACATTCATGCCTGAATTATGGACCACATTTTAAAATTTATATTATTGATTGCAAATAATTATTTAAAATATTACTTTCTATTATTTTTATTATTTCTAAATAATAATTAACTGTTTCCAAAAAATCAGAGGTTGTTTGTAGATATAGGACATGATATGTGGTTTTAATTTTATTTTCTATTAAGAATTGATAACAAAGGCAATGAAATTAAGCTAAATAGAATAGTCAAAAATAGAAATAAACAAGCACGTTTACCATTTGGCATTCAGGATGTTATTGTACCATAAATCATAAGTCATTGACCTTGGCGTGTTTAACCTTGGCATCTTGTATGAACACCTGGATCAATTTTGATTTCTTGCTTTTGCTTTGGTCTACGTTTTCTTTTGGGAAACGATCTTATCCCTTTCTTTCACTCACATCACTGTCAAGACCTGACGTGGGTGCCCGCTCTTCCGGGGTCTTCTCTGACCACTGCCTATGACTGAGGGCCCCTCCTCTGCAGTCCTCTTCCGTTACACTGAGCACATTGTGCTGACAGGATGTGTACTTGACTCCATCCACTGGTATATTAAGAATTCTTGGATGTAGGGAAAAATTTCTTATCTATTTTTGTATCCCCAGACACAAAATACTTGGTTAATTGCTTGATTAAATTTGTTTTACTACCATAATAACCAACAGGAAATATTTATTTGTATGCAGATTAACTTGTTGCCGCTAGATGTCACTCTTAACCATCATGATGCTCTTGGATGAGGCCGCAAAGCCTCCTGCAGTTTTGAAATGCAGAATCTCAGGAAACGGTTACCCGAGCGTGTTCCCGAAGGGCGAAACCTGACCCGACCCGGACTGACTTTGTGCAAAATTGGACTTCATCCGACAATAGACTATTTATAGTCCGCCTTTTCCATTTAGTGTAAATATCATTTTGTTTGATTACAGGGTGCTACCAAACCCCGCGGGGGGCCTGTGTAATATCTGAAATGTGCTTCATATACATTTCTCAAATATAGCAGGTAATGATTTTTGAAAAACATCTAACTCAAGAATTGTTTTAAGATCGTCTTATTTTTCCTCCCAGCGTTATTGAGGAATAATTGACAAGTATAATCATATATATTTAAAGTGTACAAGATGATGATTTGATATACATAGACATTGTGAAATGATTACCAAGGTCAAGATAATTAGCGCGCCCGTCATCTCGCACAGTTAACGCTCGGTGCGTGTGTGCTGAGAGCACTTCAGACGGACTCACAGCCGACTGCAAGTGTACAACGCTGTATTACCTAGAGTCACCACGCTGCACACCAGATCCTCAACTTACTCATTTCACAATTGAAAGTGTGTGCCCTTTGACCTACACGTCCCCATTTCCTCCTCCCAGAGCCCTTGACAGCCACCGTTCTATTCTCTGTTTTTATGAAATCGGCTTTTGTTTTTAGATGTCACGTGTAAGCGATACCACGTAGTATTTGTTTTGCTGTCTTGACCCAAGAGTTTTTGATAAACATTCTTGCGCTGCACCAGTACTCCTCGTTTCTTGCAGGAGTTGTAAGGAGAGCATCCACTGAGCTGTGCTCTGGGCCCAGGACAGCCGCGCCCCCGCTCCCGCCCCCGCCCCTCCCCCCGGCCTCTGCACCCAGCGCGGCGCCCCGACCTTCTTCCTTCTGCTCCTAACGTTCACAGTAGGACGCGATGTAAAAATTGAACTTTGGAACATATGCACCTTTTGATAAAATTCAACTGGTTACAAACGTGGTTTATGTAAACGACACTTAGGTTTTCCTGTTTAAGTCTTGATGTCATAGTTGGCCTCCAGCATGACTGATGCTTCCATCCTAAGTTTTCTGTTCTCTCTCACAACGTATTTAAATCTTAGATAACTGAGCCAGTCCCACATAGTGCGTATTTTTATAATTGTAGAAATATCGTTGGTAGCTCTTAGTATCCTAATTTAAAATATTTCAGCTAAATCAGGCATTAAAATAGAATTTTACAAATAACAAAAGTTATGATTCAATAATCTGGCTCTCTCTATTTGAGGCCCATTTTACATTCATGCCTGAATTATGGACCACATTTTAAAATTTATATTATTGATTGCAAATAATTATTTCTTTCCTCTTTTCCCCCTAATTATATAAACTTATTTTGAAAGAGGATTTCACAAAATCTACGAAGACCAAAGCTAACTTTTGAAAATCTCTTTCCGGGGCCAGCCCAGTGGCGCAGTGGTTAAGTGCACATATTCCGCTTCGGCCGCCCGGGGTTCACAGGTTTGGATCCAGTGTGGACATGGCACCATGTGGCAAGCCACACTGTGGCAGGCGTCGCACATATAAAGTAGAGGAAGATGGGCATGGATGTTAGCTCAGGGCCAGTCTTCCTCAGCAAAAAGAGGAGGATTGGCAGCAGTTAGCTCACAGGTAATCCTCCTCAAAGAAAAAGAAAATCCCATCCTGGTACGATGATCACTGGATTCCCTTGTTTCTCGACACATGGCATCACTTCTCATGTATCTTTTGTTGCTCTCAAACCTGCTGCCTTATTTCTCCGCTTATTATGAAAACCCCACTGAGGAACCACAGGAGAGTTCACCTGATGTAATTAGATCATTTGAGCATGAATCAGAAGTCCTGGTTTTCGTCCCTGATCACTCGCAGATTCATTTAACAATGTGGATGCTTCCTTCAACTTCTCTGGTTCTCATAAAATGGCTACAAGTTAGGGGTCTTTCTGCCACTGTGTCACAGTGGGAATAAGAAACATTCTGCTTGCTTCCAATCTAACTGTAACATTTAGCTCGCTTGCTGGAGGAATTCGTGGTGGTTTTTCCTACTGTAAGGCCTACACTTGTCAACTGGCTGGATCCAAACACCTTAGCAACAATCCGAAATGTCACCCTGCACCCTGGAGCCTGAGCTCATGCAACTCGGAATAGTCTGCTTGTCATCCCAGCTCCCTAACAAGTTCCGCATTCTGGCTTCCTTCCTAAGAATCCGGGCATGATTTCATTCCCTACTCTGAAAAAAGTCGAAATGTGTTTTGCAGGTAGAAGCCACAGGACAGTTGAGAGGAGGCACATCGTGGTGATTAAGAGCACAGACGCTTGAGTCAGAGTAGCCGGTTTTAAACTCTGTCTCTATGCTTTACTGGCTTTGAGCAAATTATTTAACCTCTGTGCACTTCCTGATCTGTGAAATAAGCATAATAACATGCTCCTCATAAATGATTTAATATATTTAAAGCAGTTACAACTCTGTCTGGCCCATAATAAGTGCTATGACTGTGTTAACTGTGATTTTATTATAATTTGAGACATAGCGTAATGGTTACAAACATGAGCTCTGCCCTGAGCTGTCTGTCCTGAAATCCTGGCTGCATCGCTTACTGGCTCTGCGTCCTTCAGTACATCATAAGCTTTCTCTGGTGCAATTTCCTCATCCATAAAAAGTGGGTAAATAATAGTATATACCCCATATATGGGTTACGAGGATTAAATAATTAATGTCTGTAATCAACACAGCACAGTGCATAGCACATAATTTACATTTAAGAAACGCTACTTACATTGCTAATGGATTGGAATTAGAAGGGTCTCGGATGTCTCCTAGAGTCCTGGCCGGGGCTGTTAGGTTTGTACTGATCTGATTTCATGAGGTAAGTCAGACAGGGGAAGATTGGGAGAATGGAGGCTTAAATTGTCGCGGGTTAAATATAAGATGCCCATGAGACATCAAGGAGAGATTCCAGGAAGGAATTAGATCTGAGTCTCAGAAAATTGGTCTTAACTAAGTGAAAATTTTCGGAGCCATCACTATAGAGATGATTCTTAAAGCCATAAAAAAGATTAAATAACTCTGTGAGAGAGTGAGGTCATGGAGGTTTGGCCCCGACCTGGTCTAAGCCCATAGGAAATTCTGAACTTTGAGATTAAATTGAGGAGATGGAGCCAGCGAATGAGACAGAGATAATGAAAACAGCAGGCAAACAAATAAACAAGAAACCCAGAAGAGTGTGGAATCTTAAAGTCTTGGAGAGACGGAACTTTCAGGAGAAAGAGACTGGCTGTTTGTCCAAAGCTGCTGTGTGGGCACCTGAAGCGAGGACAGGAAGCACACTGGGTGTCCTTATCCACAGGTGGGTCCAACTTCACAATGGGTCTCAGGTACAGCGACGCGGAGGGAAGTCAGCCTGAAACAGACTGGAGGGTGAGGAAGTGTACAAGTCAGCTTTAGACAACTTTTTTGGTTAGATTCACTAAGAAAGAAAGAGAAACTGAGGCAGTTGTTGGATAGGAATTTGAAGGCCAGGACAGGCTTTTTGAAAGATGATTCTGTTAGAACCTGATTGTATTTATGAACTGTATGAATAATTAAAAAGCTAAAGCTGAAGAAATAAGTAACTGAGGGGAGCAGAAGAGATAGGATGCAAGGGACCAGGGCAGGAGTTTGCCACTGACAGGAGGAGGGGCCATGTCTTCATTCTAATAGGAAGGGGGAAGAAGATGATTCAGACTCAATTAGATTGCAGATTTGGTGATGGGAATAAAATGGGACTCAAATCTAGCAGTTTGTACTTTTTTTGTATTGTATTAGTCAGAGTTTAGTGAAGAGAAAACACTTCGGGGTCTGGCCTGGTGGTGTGGTGATTAAGTTTGCGCGCTCTGCTTCAGCATCCTGGGGTTCACAGTTTGGATCCCAGGAGCCGACATATGCACCATTCATCAAACCATGCTGTGGTGGCATCCCACATCCAAAACAGAGGAAGATGGGTACAGATCTTAGCTCAGGGGCATCTTCCTCAAGCAAAAAGAGGAAGATCGGCAACAGATGTTAGCTGAGGGCCAATCTTTCTCACAAAAAAAAAAAAAAAAGAAGAGAGAGAGAGAGAGAGAGATAAAGCACCTCACGGTTTACAATAGAAAGAACACAATGCAGGGAATTAGTTCTGTGGGTGATGAAAGAACGGAGCACGCATGGGGATTCTGAGACAACGCGAGATTAGGGACAGCCGGAGCTCGCTCCCACCTCTAAACTGGAAGGCCACTGGGTGGAGGAGACATACCTGATTCCAGGCTGGGGTTACACTACACTACGGAAGCTGGAACCAGAACGCGCCTGCCCAATGGGAGCAGGAGGAGGTGCAGCTGCCGTCAGAGACACCCTTCCAAACCCACAGACAAGGAGGGAGGAGCGCCTGGCTGCTGCCCCACTGCCCTTACCTCTGCCGCCAGCGCCTCCCGCAGGCCAGCCCAGCAGGCAAGCAGGGAGAAGGAGCCTGCGGAAGTCAGACTTCAGTGATGCTCCCTGTGCCGCCAGAGTGGAAGGAGGGAAAGGCTGCAGCCGAGGGCAAAGAGGGCCCAGGCTTGCGCAAGGGTGCAATGATCTCCCTGGTGTAAACTGAGGAGAAGGAGAGAGAGGAGAGATGGGCAGTCTAAGGGGCGAGGAAAAGATGTAATATGGCCATTGTGAAACTAGTTGAGTGAGCTAAATAGAGAAACAGAATGAGGCCGAGTTTTAAGTTAAATCATGTGAAATTGCCACATTTGTAGGTCAAAAATATCTAACATTGATACCGTTAAAACTAAGAAGAGTTTTCTCATTTTCATGTAAGGAAAATGACTTTACAATTGTTGCATATATTAAGAGATAATTTGTATAGCTTACTATTAAATAATATTTTGTCATTAATGTTGGACACAGAGTCATGTAGTTATGTTATGATTTATCTAAGTAGGCAGGCCTCAAAGAATGGCATTATTGTGTTAGATTTACCAAGGTTTAAGGTTTGGTCTTCATCCTTGTAGATGGGAAATAGAACTTTTATCAGTATGGCTAGAAATAATTAGCTTGTTAGTGAGACAAAACAATAATAATTATATTCACCTGATAACAGTGTAGAGTTAACACTTATTGATGTGTTTATTAATTTATAATGGGGACTACAGCTTTTCGGTCACTGGACTGCTCACATCCATTGTCTTGAGCTTGATAGTTCTCCTTTTTCTTCTCTAAGATGCCTGAGAATCTGCTTTACTGGTCAGAAGCTTGCTGAGTCATAATAAGCACAAAATTAAGGCGAAGGTAATTGGATTGACCTGTGGTCTACTTATCAAGGCCAGGACAAAACCTGATGGAATAGCCTTGTTCTTCCACGTGGAAGTCTTTTCTTGGGATCTGGTGTAGTGTGTCCTCACAGGCTCAGTACCACCATGACCGGTGTCAGACTTACACCATTACGTTTTATCTTTCGGACCCTGCTGCTTCTTTCTGGTCCCTGTCTTTTAACACATCGCTGACTGATCCAGGGTTAGATGGATGATATTGTCCCATGATTTGAGTCTTCTGTGATGGTGAGTTGAAGATTTTGTTATTCACTCCTCAAAAGTCAGCTATGTTCCTCTTACTTCTAAGTTCTTGGGTGGGAAGTGGGGAAAAGGGCATGCAAATCATTATTACATCCACGTTCCACAAAGAGGTATTTCCTGGAATCATAATCAAGAAAGATTAAGAACACAAGCCTTTGTGTGCGTGTGTGTGTGTATGTGCGTGTGTATGCATGTGTGCATGTATGTGTGAGTGTGTATGGGTATGTGTCTGTGTGTATGTGCATGCATGTGTGTATGTGCATGATTGTGCATGTATGTGCGCGCGTGTGTGTATGTTTGTGTATGTGTGTGAATGTGTGTGTATGTGTGTGAGATTTGGGAACAGTGATAGTTGAATCTGTTATAAAATGAGTTTGGGATCTCTAATATCAAATTACTTGATGAACTACTCTATCTTATTTAATAATGATATCTGTGTGCTCTGCAATGAACAAAAGCCTTTTTTAGACCATTTTGATTCATTCCCATAATTAAAGATTATGATTGAGTGAAATATTTCACAACATTGTGCAGTGGAGCAGAATGTGGTTAAAATTGCTAAATTATGTATGGCTGCTAGAAGTAAAACTACATGTAGTTTGTCATGGTAGAAATGCCAAATAAATTCATGTCCTGCTATTCTACAGTGGGAAAGAACTATTTTTGGTTCTTATTTCTCCAGATCATCACCTTACAATCCATTTCGTTCCTCAGCAAATTCAAGTAGCAGTAAGACACGATGTAGCTTTTCACTGAATGAGCATCAAAAGATCTTGATCAAGCTTTTTCTTTCTATGCCATTGAGCATGGCAGTCTCATGGAAAGGGCGCACCAAAGTTGAAATTGAAAAAAAAGATCCAATCATAATTTTTGAAACCCGGGAAATGCTAGCATAAAGCTTTTTGAGCATGGCATATAACTTTTCTATTGTGCAAAGCCTTATCGTTTATACCAAGAAAATGGTGGCTAGATTTAAAGATAGTTATTTGTAAGATGGTTAATTTCCAACTTTTAGTTTCTACCAGCAAAATTGGAACTAAATTGAGCAGATGGGGTTACATAACAGCTTTTTATTGGAAGTTAATTATTCAAAGTAAAGAATGAATAAGAAAATAATATTTAACTATGTCAATTCTATAAATCTCTATGCAAATTTTTGCTTTCAAGTCAATTTGGCATCCTTTTTCCCAAGAAACATCTGAGAGATAATAAGTGATTCATTGGCTCAAACATGTAGGAAAGGTTAATTAGATTAATTCTAAGCTACCGTTATTTTACATGAGCCATGTCCAATGAGTAAGAACCAAGGCAATAACCTTTGTATTAATTACCTCTTTTCAGCTAAAATTCAATCTAAACCTAGTATTTATGTGCTCTAAGGCCAACAAGACTTTTGAGAAAATGTGATAGATATGAATGTGAAGTAATGGCACTGGCCAACAGAAAGAGTGTCATTTCCTTATGAACCTGTTAGTTATTTGAAGTCCATTTCATCAAATTTAAACTCATAATTTCTGTGAAAAGTATGATCTACTAAAAATAACTAATGTTTTATATTTACTAAAGTTTTTTCAAAAAAATAAATGTAAACTGATAAAACAATAACTGCAAGTTATTTAATACTTGTACTAGTGGCATTACACTTGATTTATATTAGATTACACTAGAAATTTGTCTAGTTCTTCAACAATTAAAAGAAAAATAACCATGAGCCATGTAACTGAAACTTAAGCAATAAAAATATCTCCCTGAGAATCAGATTAACTAGTAAAATGTGCAGTTTTTACGTTAATGGAAGATATATTCGGATCTATTCTTGCATGTACTTATTCAAGAAATATTTATAGTGATTATGTGTGGGAGACCGTTAGACACTAACACAAATGAATCATACTCAGCTCCTGAGCTTATAGTCTAGTTAGGATATGACATGGCCATAAAGAACCATAAAAGAAGGCACAAACTGATGACAGGTGTAAGTCCAATTTCTGGCACTTTCAATGCAGCCAGTATTCCTCAAAATCATTTTATGTTAAGCACATCAAAGATGGTCATACACAGCAATATCGATGGGAGGCTTCTTCTAGAATCCACTTATTTGGTATTTGCTCTGAGCTTTCTTTAGTTTTGCCTGAAAATATACATTTTCAGTGTTACATTGTGGCTCCATGGTTGGACGCACTACTTAGCCCTCCTTGTCTGGTTCAGTGACTCTGCTTACCCACTTATTTTTGGCCTGCTTTGCAGTTTTGAATTTGCTCTCCCAAAAAACTCTGTTAAGAGATGTTTCTATTGCTTACTCAATATTTAATTACGACCTAGAAGAGGGGAAAAATTTTCAGATAAAGGGTTATGGAAAATTAAAGCAGAGAAAATTCAAAGGAAGAGATATGAGAAGAAGCTTTCTAGAAAAGCAAGTACAGTTGATTCTCATTATTCACATTTAGTTATGTTCTGTAAAGTCTCCGTGAACAGTGAATGTGCGAATAGCAAACCATTACTTCTAGGGGAATACTGAGTTCGAGCATCTGGTCACATTTTTGTCAACTGATCAATATGTAACCTTGTTTTATGTGTACTTCTGTTTAAAGACACCTTATTTAACATACAGTGTTGATTCGTCAGCATTGCACTCATGGCCAACAGCATATAACGCATGCCTGAAAGAAGTTGTCTAACACGTATTTTCTCCGTAATTCACATCCCAGCCTTCTTGCTCTTAGAAACAGCAGAGAGTACTTCAGCCCTACACTTGGGGGCCATTTGAAGCAGTGAAATCACCAACAAAAAGCACAAAAATTGTGAAAATCGTGGTACCAAATAGACCGTGAAATGGCCATTAGTTTGCGGTAGGAGAGATGAAATAAGAGGGCAGGGCACTGCCTCTGTTCTGCCTCAGCTAGGGACACTGGCGTTGGGAGACTCAACCGGAAATTTTTGCCATTCCACCTATGTCTGCAAATGATGGTTAGAGGGCCATGAGTATTGATTTTGGGATTACAAATAAATTTTAGAGGGTAGTCAAATTTGCAAATATGAAATTCACAGATAAAGAGAATCTCCTGTATTTGTTCAAGGCCTGAGCTTTGGGTGGGATTTCAGCATGGACAGTGGAGAAGGAAGGGTACTCAGGAAGAGACAATGCTATCAGCAAAGGTATGATCGTGGGCGAGCACATGGCAGGGTTCCTGGAGTTCACTTTGGGCAGAAACTAAGAATGAGCATGGCAAGTCAGGTTAGAGAGAGACCAGAAGATGTTAAGTTCTTGGGGAAGTTGGATTTTGCTCCTGGGCTGAGAGTTTCAGAACTTTTACATGGATTCACAACCCCCTCTTCATCCAGAGGAGTCCTTACAAATCCAGCATTACAATTCACAAACAGGGAGTGGTTCTAGTTACAGAACATTGTATCTGTCACAGCCTAACCAGGAAAGCGAACACACTGCAGGTGTTCATAACAGAGCGAACATCGCGCAGGCATTTGGTACACAGGTGATGAAAATCCGAGAGTGACAGAGGGGATGGTGAGGCACCTGGAAGCTATCTGGAAAATGTGGCCACCTCTAAGACAAAGAGCTGGAGGAAAAAGGGAGAAGAAGATGTTGTTACTGGCACCAAGATGCTGGCACTGTGAGGAGAATTTGAAACCAGATGATCCTGTTCTGTGGGACCTGGAACTAAACAAGATGTAATCTTTGCAGTAGATTCTGTCCATGTCAGAAGATCCCACCAGTGCTTCCCACAGGCTAAACCTGGCCAGAGGGCAGCTGACTTTGGAGCACAGGAAATGCTTCCCATGCAGTGGCAGTGGAGTGGGGTGTGGAAGGCAGCAGAGCAGAAGCGTGGGGAATGGTTCCAGGGACCAACAGGCAAGCACGAGTGGAGAACTGAGCTGCACGTATCCGACCTCTCTGCAGTTTGAACACAGTTAGTGTAGAAAACCTCTAAACGAAGCAACGCAGAATTGCTAACATGTTTTAGCATGTAGAGTGACATGATGCATATGTCCCATGCTGAAGAGCAGTGCGAGAATATCAAAAGAGATCTGGGGGAAAACTGATGTTTGTGTATGTAAGACAGCGAGTCCAGAGTGAGAAACTCAGTCCTGGTCCACCTAGTCACGAGTTCACCAAGTGTAAGTTGCTTCACAGTAAAAAAGACAATTGAAGATGTTCAATCAAAACAAGAGTATATCTTTGGATTACTAATTGACTGCTTTTTTGAAGCGTGAAAAGCTTGGATTCCAAAATATCAAGTCAGTTGAAGTCGTGAATATTTTTCTAAAGTGCGTTTCTTCATTATAAATATATCATTGAACTGTCCTTTTTCATGCCTCTTTTGTGGGGTAAAGTCTTCTTAGCTTTTCTAATCTGTCGCATGTCAGAGCACTTTTCCTAATAGTGTTTTTCTCATGACTAAATAATATGTTTATTTTCTGCTTAAAGATTCTCCCAAATTGTCTTTCAAAATAGCAGTAGAAAGCTAAATTCTAAAGGTTATAGAAGTATATATGTATTTTTTTACTTGAAATAAGACTAGAAAATACTCCTTTTAAAATAATTCTACAAATATAAATAAGCAGGCAGTTTAAAACTGGATTTTTAAATTCTTCTTAAAGTATATTTTGTATTTTAGAAGTCTTTCTCCTAAACAGAGCATGCTAGAAGTCAGCTTCAGAAGAAAGGATGAGGTTTATCTCTGCTTATGCCTGGACCTCAACAATTATCTTCAGGATGGGTCTCCAATTAACTAACGACTGTTTTAGAATTAAACTTCCAATCTCAGGGCAATTGATTTGCTGGCCAAATGAAAAAGTTAAGGCCAAAAATAAACAATGCTTCACAATTTAATATTCCCCCTTATTTTTATTTTGTGGGACAACAGATTAGAACAATTTGAATGTTAGGAATAATGATAGCTCCAATTTTATCATCTACTGCCAAATCTTCTTTTCTTAGTTGACAATCTTACAAGCATTGAGTTGAAAACGTTTGGGGCATTACTTCCAATGCAGGGGCCTCAGAGACTAACAGCTCGGTGCTCACAGCCTGGGAGCCTCCCCCTGAATTTTACCTTCGCCAGGACAAAGTGGACTCTCCACGAAATGAGAAAGCGGATGGAGGATCATTTAGTGGCTTACCATAAGGTGGTCATTTAGATCACCTACTAAATTGCTTATGGAAAGCTAGATTTTATTTCATGTTAACGTTTTGTTTCTGACCAAAATATGCAAGATGTGGAACTATGCTAAGAAACAGGTCTGAGGGCTGAAAGGAATTTGCTCTTCTGCTTTCTTTGCATTCTACGTAAAAAGCAGGGCCTAAAGACTACCTCCTTCTGCGGGTCATTAGGATCCAGAAACAAAGAAGATTCAGATGGTTTATCCATGCTTTCCTTACTTGAGGTGACCTCACATATGGCATCCGTTTGTCCTCAGAATTATGGACAGCTATGCACCAAGTACAACCAGATTGTTTCTTCTGGTCAACTACGGCCATGTCTTCTCCATTGATCTTGTAGAATGGAGATGATTATAGAATTTGATAAAGCACTTCATTATTAATAGAACTTGTACCATATGTACATAATTATGGATTCTAAATGTGAAACATAATACAGTTTATTTTTAGAAAATCAACTGTTAAGCAAGCTTTCTTTGTCTTTGAGTAGAGCTTCAATAAATATTTGCTAATTTGATTTCTTTAAGTTCCATTACCAAATAAGTTAAATTTCAGATTCAGGTTTAAATACTTTATTTTAAAAAGTACAATACACCTCAAGATTTAGAGACGTAAGAGAAAGTGGCTAGTTTATGTATGCTCCACTCTTATCAAAATTTAAATGAAAATTAATATACTCAAACTACATGATTTTTGGTAATGATTAATTAAAAGTCTCTGATATCCTAAAATAACAAATATTCCTTTTGTTTAAAGCATTGCTCTCCATCTCCATAAGGTTGTATTTGATCATATAATTTATAATGAATAAGATTGTTTTTCTTCCATTTATCAACTGCTTAGAGCATAAATATGTCAGTGCTTTTGAGGCTGAAATATCACTTCCTCCTAATTAGTTGCATCCCAACCAGCTTGCTTTCAGTTTTGTAAGGGAATAGATTAATATTTTTATCACTCCCCTCAAATCAGAGCTTTGATATATCATTCTTATAGCCGTCAGCATCCCTGAAGTATGATCTCTTCCATGTGGTTGTATGGCCTGGCGTATTTACACGTCCTTCTGTCTGAACACAGTTCTATGGACTAGAATCATTACTTGATGTCTTAGAATTCTACAAGGTATTTAACAGTTCCACAGTTAGAAAGAAGTGGCAGATCTTGCAACTTTCTGGGATAATGTTACAGACAGCCAACCCCAACAATATTTCTAATATTTAAAAGTCAGCAAATATTAATATTTTCTTTATTTGCTTCTAATTAGATGGTATCATTATAGAGTCCTATTAGCATAGCTGTCTGGGAATGTGGCACTAATCTATTGCAGGGAACACATGGAGTATATGTCCAAATTGGAGGTGATATTAGGATGTGAACATATTTGGGGGCCTATTAGTAGCCTATTACAGGTACTATAAATTCTGGGGCGGGTTGGTTTAAAATGTCCCTGTTTTACTGTGTACGTTGATTAATTGATCCTATAATTTGAATGTTGATTTAAAAAATGTCAATGAAGAGAAATACTGGTCCCAAAGATGTCTACACCCTAATCTTTGGAACCTGTACATACCTTGCTTTACAGGGCAAAGGAGACTTTGCAGATATGATTGAGTTAAGGACCTTGAGATAAGGAGATCATCCTGGATTATCTGGGTTGACTAAGTTGAATCAATGAGTCCTTAAAAGTAAAGGAACTTTTCCAGCTGTGGTCAGAGAGAGCTGTCAGCACGAGAAAGATTTGATATCTCACTGTTAGTTCTGAAATGTAAGTAGTTATGTGCAAGGACCAGAGCCTCTACAGGCTGGCAGAGGTGGGGAAACAGATGCTGCCCCAGAGCCTGCAGAAGAGAATGCAGCTCTGCCAACCCTCACTCTCAGCCCCAGAGACCTGTACTGGACTTCCGATTTACAGAAATGAAGGAGATAGATGGTGCTCTCTAAAGTCACCGTATTTGTGGTAATTTGGCTATGGCAGCAATAGAAAACTAATATAATGTCTGCATCCAATTCACTACTAACTCATTGCTATGTTACCATAGCCACAAAGTTTCTTCAGAAATTTCAAAAAATTAAGATCATGTTTTATCATTTCAGAAGTTAAAAAAAGAAAAAGCCTGAATGAGATTAAAAGAAAAAACTTTTTGTGAAACACAAGTCTCCTGATGTCTAATCCATTATGCCACCCTGATTTTCCCTCAGGATTATCTATGTTTCTTCTCTCTTTACATATCTTGAAAATATTAGAGATTTTTATATGAGATCATTATTTTCAATGGAGACGAGAAGTTGCTGCAGATGTGCTCCTGGCGGCAGGAAGGCATGATATTGCGATCACCAGTTATTACTGTTGCACGGATTTGCTTGTGTTCTTGCCAGGTGAAGTCCACAAAGGCTGAGACCAGCCATATTACCCACCACTTAGTTGCCCCTCATTCCTCTACTCCTGCCTCTAACACAGTCCTTAGTACTTAGAAGGCACTCATCATGTATTTGTTGAATGAAAACAAAATGTGCCCCAAATATATATATAATATAATTTTTTTTAAGAAAGAAAGTGACTTTGTCTAATATTCCAAAAAAACCTCTATTAAAATTTTGTTGATATCTCTGTATCTATAGCAGAGAATCAAATCTGAATGTACACATGCTGGGGTTGGTCAAGGCCAGGACAGCTGTGCACTGTCCTAGATGCAGTAAATAGATGACTGGAGAAAGACAAATAGTCATTTCACAGTTTCAACCTGGAAGCTCTTTGCGATGTTTGAAATTGTTATATAACCTATGGATAACCAGCAATATGGCATTGATGAGGAAGTAAGAAAAATGCCTGGAAGCAAGAAGTCAGAGCTGGGTAACACAGCTCGACAAACCGGTGTTTGCAACCATACAAAGTATGGCCATGCTGGGTTTCTGAATGATACGGGTGGATTCTAAGGACTTTCTTTTGAGGGAACTGAGGGAGACTCCAGAATTTCACTCAATGAGCATCTATTAGCCAATATCATTTTTTATCTTTTGTCAAAACCTGATTTCTTTGAACTTATTGCTTGTATGCAGCTGCAACTTAAGTTTTCTGTGGTAGAGTTTTCATTATGTCCAATCTCCACACTGTCATCTGGGGGTCTCATTCACGTGGTGTCAGAAACAAGATATTGGCAAAAATTGGTTTTAAAAACTGATGTAAGAGATCTAAAACTAAAAGTATAAGTGTGAGATCTTGAATCTCAGCGTGGCCTAATATCGGTCATTCACTGATGGCAACAAACCTAGGACCCTTTCTGGTAATATAAGCAGTTGGGTTCTCTAAACCCAAAAGGAAGGAAAAATGGTAGAGAGAGAATCATCCACAAGGAAGTGTCATGCTAAGAGTACTGAACAAGAGAAAGATGAGGGAACACAGCTAATGGGAGCAATTGAGAAGCTGTGCTTGGAAACCTAAATGTTGCAAACATATGATCAAAGAGAAGGGGCAGTTAATACATTTTACTGTGGTCCAAGTGCAAGGGACTTGGGCTCTGGGCAGATTTCCTGAATGTGGAAATACAGTAGACAGAGAGTTAAGGGTGCCTCTGCCGAGGTCTCAGTTCCAGGAGGCTTACGGATCAATTGCGTGAGCCAGTGCATCCTTCCCTGTCCTGGTGATGTGAGTGTAATGAGCCGGGAGTAAAATGCATTAACCAAGAAGAGATTGAATATGCACTCGTGTTATGACCTCAAAGGTATGTTAACTCACTCTTTGTAACTGTCATAACATTTCTGTGTTAAGTCTTGAAGATCAGCCATAGTATCTCATTACACTGATGATATCCTACTTAACAAAAAAAAAGAGCAGTAGACTCTGGAGATAGTATAGCCCATAGCGTTGGCTGAAAAATTAACCCCAGGAATATATAAGGCTCAAACCAAACGAATCAATGCCTGTGAATACGTTGGCTGAAGTACATGTAAAATAGTCTGGATCCATTATACTCGTAGCTTCTAGAAATCACTCCCCTCCCTTCCTAGGAATCAGAAGACTCTAAACTCAATTGGGCCACTGAATTCTGTATAGGATATATTTAGTATTTGGGGATGTTTATATATACATATATATAGGTGTATGATTTAATATATATATTAATTTAATATATATTTATATTATTCAATCTAATATATATTTAATTAATATATATTAATTATATATTTAATTTAAATATAATATTATTAATATATATTAATAATATTATATATATATAATGTTGTGGAGACAGGAAGCAAAACTGTTGCTAGTGGATTACTAGTGATAATAGAAGAGTCAGTCCTCATTTCTCATCCCTGATTCCCAAACCCATGAATGCTGGCCAAGGGAAAGCCATATATTCAGTGCTGCTTCAGACCATACACTGACCACATCCTAGAAGATATTGCTCCAGCTCTGTAAAGTGTTGCCACTCAGCTGGCATTGTAACGTAGTCTTCAAAAGACTGTCCACCATTCTATCAATCTAGCTGCTTTAGGATGGTGTGGCAAGGTAAGACCAGTGAAGCTCATGAGTTTGAGCACTTTATTCATTGTAAAATTAGTTCTTTGATCAGAAAAAATGTTGAGTAGAATATCATGATGGTGAATAAGACATTATGTAAGCACATGGACAGTAGACAATTTGGTCAGGAAAGGTAAATCATTTCCAGAATCAGTCTATTCTAGTAAGCAAAAAGAGTTTCCCCTTCCATGATGGAAGTAATCCATTTTAATAAGCCTGCCATCAGGTAGTTGGGTGGTAGCTGGCTGATTCATCTGGGTAATGGTGCCATATCAGAAATTCAGTGTTAGTCTCTGTTCTTAGCCCAATAGGTATCCAGCAGTGGCTGTAGCTAGCTCAGCCTTGTTGAGTGGGAGTCCAGGTTGCTGAGCTTTTGCATAACTTCCATCCTTGCCATGATGGCCATTTTGATCAGGAGTCTATTGGTAAGTGAAGGGAGTATCTAGGGAAAATGACTGATTATACCCACAGAATGAGCCATTTTATCCACCTGATTAAATTTCTCCACTGCTGAGGTCACCTTTTGATGATTATTCACAAGGGACACAAAATCTTCACACTCTGTGTGCCATTTGGAGAGGTGTATTCACATATCTTTTCCCTATACTTCCCTCTTATTAATTTTGCAATCACGTCCCTTACAAGACCCTGGCTTTCCAGCCAGATTATTAACTACAGCCCATAATTCAATGTAGATTCATATCTCTGGCTATGTCTTCTTCCCAAGAAAATAAGTAACCAGACGCTCTGCTCAAATTTCTTCCCAGTGAAGATTTCCCTTCACTCCTATACGTTGGAGCCAGCTCAGAGTAGGGCTATAGTACTGCAGCTGTCCACTTTTAGATGATTTTGGCGCTCTGTATAGCATCTGTAAACCAAGCCTGAGTTGTTCCTTCTTCACCCATTGGTTATCAAGAATTTCTCACGAAATGACAGAAGAGAGTTGAGAGATAAAAGGTAATGTGTGTAGGAAGACTGGGGGCCAAGAGTATTTGAGCCATGATTCAGGCGACTTGCTTGTTCCTTCAAGACCTGCTTGAGCAAGTCTTGTATATACCACTTCATTTTGGGGAAGGAGTGCTGCTGTGCACAGCCAACTTTATGGCTTGGTGGGACAGATTAAAAGTAAATTCATGATTGGAAGCTGTCATGGCAATTTTGTGCCCCTTGGTCAGGTGTTCAGTGTCTACTAAGATCTGCCTCCATAGCCAGCACTCACAGGTTCAGAGTCAAAAGGTGGCAATGGAACTGATTCCTCTCACTGTTACCCCAGTGATCCACTAGGAACAATTTTGTTTCCTGTCCTTGAATTTAGTTTCTGCTGGTCTAGAAATCATAATTCCAAAAGGAGGAATACTTTCACCAGGGGACATAACAATAATTCCATTGAGGATGAGATTTCCACCTGACCAATTTGGTACTCCTTCATTCAAGAAATGGAGCTGAAATCTCCTCCCTTTCAATGTGTGCTGGATTTAGTGACTTGCTTCTAGTCTATAGAATCCAATAGAAATGATATTATATCACTTCCAAGATTAGGTTATAAAGACACTGAAGCTGCCCCCTGGGGAACTCTTGCATGTTCCCAGTCTCTGATCACTTGCACTTATGAAGCCAGATGCATAACATGAATACGCTTATGAAGCCTATGAAGAGACTCGTGTGGTGAGAAATTGAATACTCTAGTCAACAGCCAGCAACCTCCTGGGTGCAGGCCACTCGTCTGTGTGATGATTTGTAGAAGACCCTTCAAAAGAGGCCCAATCGCTCTCCTTCTGTATCATAGTGCTTAAAATTGGTGAAATATTTAGTACAGAAAATCATAAGCCAATTTTCCAAATCAAATTACTTATAAGTTGGTAGAATATTAATACTTGCCATTTGAATAATGCTTTATAATTTTAAAATATTTTTCACAGCATTATTTAGTGCTTTGGGTATTACTATCAAGCTAGATAAATAGCTCTTTCAGATAATAAAGTCAACATAAAATAAATATTTGTGTGCTTTTTCCTTTGTAGGAATTTATGGCTACCACTTTGCTACTCTTCTATTTTTTAGATTGTCTCATTTGCAATTTGAAAAATGTCCAAACAATATTTTATTGAATTCCAGATATAGGATTAGTGTGAAATTCTAAGAAACTTAATGCGAGATACGAGTTTAGTTCTTCAAGATAAGATTCCTTTGTTTGAGCTGCATGTGCTCACAGATGGTAAGATGACCAGAATGTCACTGTGAACAGAAAAAAAATACGATCTCAACAATGATAATGCCCTTAAAAAAGACGTAGGACTGAGCAGACAGTAGTCACTTAAAGAGGACTGTGAAGTCACTGCCCTGTGAAATGCTTTAGCAGCCAATGGAAAATACTCCTTTATATTTTTGTTTATAGCCTTTCATTTTCTTTCAAAAGCTTCTTTTTGTTTATTTGTTTGCATATAGACTCCTAATAGTACTGAGTTCCCTTTCACAGGTATTGTTTTTGTTTTCCTTCTGCAAACTGTTGTGTGTCTTCAGGTAACTCAGGGATGCAGTGCAATTTTATCATGGTCCTTCAGCAAGTCTGACTTCGACGTTACGTGTGGTTTCCATCCTCAGTGTTCTCTCAGGCAATAATTAAAAACTCCATTTTCAGTTTGCTTTATGTTTTTCTATACTTTCATTTGCTGTTATGCATCCTTCACTTTCCAGACGTGCCTTCACCGTAAGAGGGTGGCAGCTACTGTTGCCTAACTCCAGGCTGTGCCATCTTGTTTTAGAGCACCCTCTGGGACTTTACGTAGACTAATCTGTCTAAATAAAAAGGAGGCATATCAGATTTCACTGTGCTCCTAGTCTCCTTGTAGACAATCAGATACTCTCTTATCTCACTTTGAAAAAAAGGAAAGAAATAGATCTTTTCAGGGTTATCTGCAACTGCAGCGCCCGATGGTCCTATGATGGTTATGGAGCACTAGCTGCACACGTAGGAATAGCTCGTCTTTACAGATTCATGTAGTGACTAGATTTCGCTCATTTTTTATTGGTGTAAAGGTAGATTATAGGATGCTCTTTTCTTTCAAGGGGATACCCTATCTAATTTGTGTAGAACTCTTTTCTACATTTTTAATGAGAGAATAAAAAAGATTCTACATCAGTAAATATAAAGATGGTGAAAGTTAGAAGTAGTAAAAACTGAATCCATTAGCTACTATTTTTGCTATTGTAAAATATAATTTTCGATGGAGCTGTTGTATTAAAGTCACTTCATCACTTTATTTAAGTGAACACACAGCTGTTCAAACAAATACATCTTTGAATGGTTCTGTCACCCCTCCAGATACTCTGAAAATGCAAAACTAAACCTGCGGGGCCGGCTCCGTGGCCCAGTGGTTAAGTTCGCACGCTCCGCTGCTGCGGCCCAGGGTTCGAATCCTGGTGGCAGACATGGCACCACTCATCAGGCTACGTTGAGACGGTGTCCCACATCTCACAACTAGAAGGACATGCAACTAAGAAATACAACTATGTACGGGGGAGTTAGGGGAGATAAAGCAGAAAAAAAGAAAAGAACCTAAACCTGCTACTCCCCAACCCAGTTGCTCTTTATGAAGGTACATATGACATATGTGTGCATGTAGTTTTACTTTAGACTTAGATTTCTGAGTCTTCTTTGCCTCATGTCCTCTTTAGATTCAGTAATCACCAATCATCTGAATTCCGCCTGATGGTTGTTCCTTTGAACTTTGAGATCTGTTTCTTCCTTTCCAAATCCACATCTAGTCTTTACATGCATGGTCTTCTAACTAATTGCCTAGTTCATTCTTATTTCACAGTGATGCCCAATTAAATTCAATAAACAATTTCTCTGATCAGAAATGGTCACTAGCTGCCCATAAGCTATAAGATGAAGTTCATCTTAGCAAGAAAAGGCCTATAGCTCATCCAGTTCAACCTTCCATTATTTCACAATAAAAATCTGCAACTCCTATCAGGCTTTATTTTCACTGTCTTTCCAAATTAAAATCCTCGGTATTTATTCTTTTCTCTAACTCTTTAAAATTTTCCAGTACTTATTTTAAAATGAAAAGAATTGTCAAAGTGGTATACTTAAAAGATAAAATATTGCCAAAGAAGATATAATGTGAAAATAGCAATATCCTGCACTTTTCTACTTCATCCAAAATACTGCTTACCAGCATCATCCATCCTCAACTCATATGGTACTTTCCCTTTTATTTACAAACATTTTTCTAAATGTTCATATTGATACACCTTGGCAAAGGCATTTGAGGCATTAGATTCTGATTTCCCTTCCCGGTGAGTGATAACTTTGTTCTCCTCCCTTCCCCAATATATTTTTCCCACTCTTGAGTGAAGGGGCAAATTCTGTCGATGCCTCCTTTTTATATACCCTTTAATTTTCTCCCTGGTGTTAAGGATTATTTTCTTTTTCTTTTTCTTTGGTGAGGAAGATTGTCCCTGAGCTAACATCTGTGCCAATCTTCCTCTATTTGTATGTGGGATGCTGCCACAGCATGGCTTGATGAGGCACATAGGTCCATACCTGGGATCTGAACTTGCAAACCCTGGGCTGCTGAAGTGGAGTGCAAGAGCTTAACCTCTATACCACTGGGCTGGCCCTTTGACTTTTTTAATGTACCCATTATTAATTTTCCAAGTTTCAAAAAATTCTGCCACTTGCCTATCAACACTATTTTCCATGTGCTCCATCTTCCCAATTCCATTGATTTTCTTGGAGTCATCATTCTCAGAGTCTTCTTTTCTTCAGTTCCCATCTGACTGGTTACATTTTAGCTGACATCTGAATGCTCTCTTTGCCCCTGTGGTAGACTCTTTTCTTGCTAAATCCCAAATTCTATATCCTCATTTTATGATCCACACTGTCCAATAGGTTGCTAATAAAGGGAACATTAAAAAATAAACATTTTTGAGTCATTGCATGTCTGAAATTTGCTTTATTCTATTTTTATACTTGATTGACAAGTATAGAATTCTAACTTGAAAATAATTCACTCAGAATTTTCAAATAACCCCTCTATTACTGTTTTCTACCTTTCAGTTTGGTTAGTGGGACATCCATTGCTATTTCGACTACTGATCTCATTTATGTGACTTTTTTTCTCTCTAGAAGATTTAAAAGTTCTTCTTTAATCCTTGTATTCTAAATTATTGCATGATTTTCCTTGACTTATGTCTATTTTCCCCCCATTTATTGTTTTAGGCATCAGGTGGCTCACTAAATATAGAGTCTTGTGTCATTTAGTACTAGGCAATATTGTTTTACTTTTATTTGTGATAATTTCTTCTCTGTTTTCTCTGTCCTCATTTTCCTTTACATTGTCCTTTATCCTGCCACTTGGTGAACTGTTGGACCTCCTAAATTGATCATTTAAATGTATCATTTTTGTTTCTGATTTTTCAAATATTCCTTTTATTCTCTTTTTAGAATATGTCCTTTAGTTTACTTTCCAACAATAAGGATGAAATATCTTTTATCTCTACTATTTTAAATTTCCAAGAATTCTTTTTTATTATCTTAATGTTATCTCCCGGTTCCATGTTTACAGCTTTTCTTGTTTCATAGATACAATATCTCTTTATCTCTTGGCAACCTGCATTGTTTCCTCTGGCTCTTTTTTTGTCTTTGCTTTGATCTCTCCTTCATGTTTGAGGTTTTTAAAAGGATTGTTTCGTGATCCTTGAATATCCAACCGTGTTTACTAATTCAACAAATGTTTATTTAGCACCTAATATATCAAGCAACTCTATTCTGTAAAATAGTGATTAAGTAAAAACAAACCAAGCATTGCCCTAGTACTGAGGTATTAAAAGGCTGATGAGAAAGAAGAAAAAAAAAGAAAACAAATAGTAAGATGGTAGACTTAAATCTAACCATATCAATAATCATGTTAAATGTAAAGGTACTAAACAGCCAAATAAAGGGCAGAGGAAAAACATCCAACTGTTTTCAAGAGATTCTCTTCAAATATAAAGACATAGGTAGGTTAAAAGTAAAAGGATGGTAAAAAGACATACCATGAAACACTAACCATATAAGGCTGGAATGGCTATATGAATATCAGACAAAGTATACCATTTATGATAGCACCAAAAATAATTAAACACTTGGAAATAAATTTAACCAAGGAGGTGAAAGATCTGTACAGTGAAATCTATAAGATATTAGTGAAAGAAATTGAAGAAGATACAAATAAATGGAAAGCTATTCCATGCCCAGAGAATATTGTTAAAAATACGCATACTGCTGAAAGCAATATACAGAGTCAATGTAATCCCTATCAAAATTCCAATGGCATTTTTCACAGAAATAGAACAAACAATCCTAAAATTTGTATAGAACCACAAAACACCCCAAATAACCAAAGAAATCTTGAGAAAGAACAAAGCTTGAGGCATCACACTTCCTGATTTCAAGCTGTATTACAAAGCTATAGCAATCAAAACAATACAGTACTGGCATAAAAAAAGGCACATAGACCGGTGGAATAGAAGAGAGAGCGCAGAAATAAACCCACACATATGTGGTCAACTAATTTTTGATGAGGGGACTAAAAGCACACAAAGGCGAAAGGATAGTCTCTTCAATAAATGGGGCAGGGAAAACTGGATATCCACATGCAAAAGAATGAAACTAGACCCCTATATTACACCACTCACAAAAATTAAATTGAAATGGATTAAAGACTTAAATATAAGACCTGAACCAAAAACTCCTAGAAGAAAACATAGAGGGTGGAATTCTTGACATTGGTCTTGGCAATGATTTCTTGGGTAAGACCCCGAAAGCACAGGCAACAAAGGTTAAAATAAACAAGTGGGAATACATCAAACTAGAGAGCTTCTGCACAGCAAACAATCAATAAACTGCAAAGTCAAACTACATAATGGAAAAAAATATTTGCAAATCATATATCTGATAGGGGTTAATATCCAAAATATATAAAGGACTTACGCAATTCAATAGCAAAATAACCCAAATAATCCAATTTGAAAATGAGAAAAGGACTGAATAGATATTTTTCCAAGGAAAATATACAAATGGCCACAGGTACATGAAAAGGTGCTCAATTTCACTAATCATTAGGGAAATGCAAATGAAAACCACAAGGAGATATCACCTCAAACCTGTTAGGATGCTTATTATCAAAAAGACAAGAATAACAAATGTTAACAAAGATATGAAGAAAAGGCAACCCTTTTACACTGTTGTGGGAATTGGTACAGCCATCATGGAAACAGCATGTTGGTTCCTCAAAAAATTAAAAATAGAACTACCGTATGATCCAGCAATTCCACTCCTGGGTATACCTGAAAGAAGTGAAATCACTTTCTCGACAGTATCTGCACTCTCATGTTCAGTTCAGTATTATTCACAATAGTTAAGATCTGGAAACAACCTAAATGCCCTTCAATAGATGAGTGGATAGAGAAAATGTGGTGTATGTACACACATATACACACATACACACATATACACACACCCACCCCCCCCCACACACATATATACAGTGGAATATTATTTATTCATAAAAAAGAAAAAATTTCTGCCATTTGCAACAACATGGATGAACCTGGAGGGTATTATGCTAAGTGAAACAAGCCAGACAGACAATGACAAATACTGTATGGTATCACTTATATGTGGAATCTGAAAACAGAAGCCAATTTCATAGAAACCGAGAACAGAATGGAGGTTGCCAGAGGCTAGGGTCAGGGGAAAACAGGAGTTGCAGGTCAAAGGGTACAAACTTTCATTTATAAGAAGAAGTTCTGAGGATCTATTGTACAGCATGGTGACTATAGCTAATAATATGGTATTGCATACTTGAAAGTTGCTAAGAGGTGATCTTAAGCATTCTCACCACAGGAAAAAAAATGAGTTAATTCTGTGAGCTGATGGACGTGTTAATTATCTCACTCTTGGTAATTATCCCACAGTGTAAATGTACGTCAAATCATCATGTTGTACACTTTAAATATATACAAATAAATTTGCCAATTATTCCTCAACAAAAGTAGAAAAAAATAAAATAAAAAATAATATAAATAAATAAAAATGTGAAAAAAAGGGTGATTGAAAGTTATGGCTTTCAGTAATTGTGGAATTGCTGCTATTAGACTAACCCTCTCACAAATAACAACATTTAACTCTGAAAATAGTATAAAGAAGAACTGGAGAGCAACCAAAATCAGGCAGAAACTGAAGAGAATCTGACCTTGGAGACAAGGGAAACCCCACAGGAGAGAGTTTTACCCAAGTTCTCTCAGCAGCACAAGCTGATAAAGTTTAACCAGGAAGCCACATTTTTATTGACCCGATTATGCAGAGTATAGAATTCAGAGATGCTAGAATAACTGAAAATTGAAGGACAAAATCCTAGGCAAAACAAAAAAAAGAGAAAACCATACAAGAGGACTCCCAAAATCTGTGTATAAAGTCTCTGCAATTCCTTGCTAAGCCCAGAACTCCTCTACTTGTGCAAAAAAGAGTCCAAGGAGCCCAGTAGGAAGCTACAGCTGCAAGGTTGACAGAGATGCGGAGAGACTTTAGCTACTTCCCATCACAAAGGGGACAGAGTTTTGAGTTCAAGTTCTGCCAAATTTGAGAGACTCAGTCAATGCCTCATTTTCCACTGATATCCCAGGAGGGACACCCTTTAAGATTATTTCTCAGGACTAAAGGATTCACCCTAAGAAAAAGGGCAAAACCAAAATTGACTTTTGCTTGCAGAAAATAAAACCACACCATCATAAATTCAAGGTAATCCACCAGTAGTTCACAGCCTGCTGAACAAAATTCAACAGTTCCCAGAGGAAACTATCAGAATCCTGAGTGTTTACAACTTATCAACGATGTTCACTATACAATAAAACAATTATTTTATATGAAAATACGCAAAAAGTATGACCTATAGTTAAAGGAAAAATCAATAAATAAAAAACATCCACACACATGAAAAACAGACTTGAGGATTCCCATACAAGGGCTATAAAATAGCATATTTGTCTCGGTCCTCTAAGAAGCGGATAGAAGATGAAATTAGATGTGCAAGGAATTTATTCAGGGAAATGCCTGTGAGAAAAAAATGGGAGAGAATTGAGAAAGGCTGGGAGAGCCGTCAGACTATGTTGTAAGTCTGACTCTGAATGAAGGAGAGACAGAAGCAAAGAAGATTGAGTAGCAGGATTTTAGACTGAGGTGAAGTTCTAAGGAAGACTGTTGGGGAGTCCTCAGGCCAAATCTTCCCATCAGAGGAGCCCTGCACGTGCCGGAGAAGGTCTCCCTCAGCATCCCTGTCACGCTCTGCCACTGTCTGGGAGTGCTCGTGGGGAGTCTGTTATGCTCTCCACAGTCAGGGGGCTGGTGTCATAGTCTCATGCTCGCCACAGTCCATTCTCCTGCCACAGAGATTTACTTCTTCACACGGGTTTGACGAGTAGCTCCTTTGTGGTTCCAATGCACCACTTCTCTTGAGGAGAACTTAGAAAGGGAAAGTTAATGGAACAAACTAAAGTCTCTGTCATTGCCGTTGATCCTATTTGTGTAACTGATAATTCATCCTCTGCTTTCTCCACTAACAATCTAAATTCCTCTCATTCTCATCTATCACTTTGGCAGCTCTGGTTGGCTTAATTGTCATGTGACCGAAACCTTTAATCCTAAGGTATCAAAACCATTGGAAATCACCTTCTTCTCAGTCTGAGGTTGCCATATGTGCTGATTTACAGTTTCAGTTGGACAAAGAAGTCATAAAATGCACACAAATGAATCACCTGTGCTGCTTATTCTTTTCTTCCCTGTGTAAAAGCAGCCCCACCTCTTCCGGTCAATCAGGATCAATTACCTCTGACATTATGGTGAATTCTGCTCTTACCTTCTGGTCCCTGGGTACAAGAAATCCAAAGTGTCCTATTGATAGCTGAACTTGCAGTTCAATAGGATACTTGCTATGCCCCTTGGCAAGAGTATACTCCCTTTGGAAACAAAACCCCTAATCCTGCAGAGCCTAGAACAATCAGGATGGGAAGCACAAATTCTCCAGTGAAGCACTGAGAGTGATGATAAGAAGGGCTACTCTTGTTTTCATCTGGTGGTTATAATACATCTGAAACCATTTATTCTTCTACTAGGGACCTGGAATCATACCGAGATTTAATGCATTCTGGAGGACGGCGCTCCATTTTTTCGTATTGTTATGCAGCTGATGCTTTAGCTATACCAATAGAAGAGTATTCCAGCATTCTATAAGGCTAGATGCCTCTGGATGGTGCTGTTAGGTGTTATAATCAGTGGATCCCATGGTCATGGGTCTACTTCTTTATCTCTCTCACTTTGAAGTGGCTCCCTGGTCACATGTTGTGCTGTGTGAATATTGATAAGCCCCTGCAAGACTGTATGAAGTTCTGTGGGCAGGAGAGGATGATTCATACTTGGAATAGGCATCTGTCCCTTTGAGGATGAGCTGCTGGTCCTTCCTGGGTAGAAGGGGCTTGATGGATTTGAATTGCCACTAAATGGCCAGTTGGTGTCCTTGAGGAATTGTCATATGTGGGGTGCAATATTGGTCTCTGTTGTTGACATTGAACACGCATAGGCAAAAGTAGCTAGAAACCCTTAGTAACTGAGAGTCTATGGTGTTTGGCTCAAAATAGCCTCTGTGTCTGCTATCATGGCACTGCATCCATGTGCCCAACATGTCAGTTCAGGCCCATGATGAAGGCTGATTTACGTCAACTGATCTATATCATTGTTCTGAGCTTCTTCAGTGGTGGATGCTTTCAGGCGGGCATTAATGTGTGATATAAGAATACTTGCTTTTTTGTGACCACCCCATATGTCCAACCAAATGACTCTGCTCTATATCTTCTCATCTCCAATCTTTTAGTCCTTTTCCTTTAAAGCCCCTAACCAGGAACCTGTATATATTCTCGTATTGGGCTATTTCTCGTTCAAGCACACTTACAGCTCTGCTCATTAGGAAGATTTTCCCTCTCCACTGTCTTTCATAGATGCTCTTGAACGTATGTATGTATGTTTTAGCCTTGCAACCATGTGCCAAAGAATTCATCTATAAGTCAAGTTTGGATTTTTCCTCCTCTTTAGCAAACAGCTCAAGAGGAAGTATCCCGTAGGACTTGTGCATTCAATATGAGGCAGGTGATGGTTTTTACTACACAGTAGGCAAGGCCGTCAATCAGGTGTTCCCCCTGCAGCCAAGGATCTGAGAGTCAGCTCCCCAATTATAGTCACCAAAATCAACTATGATAAATAGCTAAAGATTCTAAAGATAAAATGGACATAACGGGTGACAAAACAGGTAATTTTAGGATCTTTGGAAACTATAAAAAAGAACTAAATGGAAATCATAGAACTGAAAAATACAATAGCTAAAATAAAAGTTTCATTGGATAATTTTTATAGCATATTGGACAAAATAGAGAAAAGGATGGGTGGTCTTGAAGACGTAAATCAATTTCATCATATTGGAGCACTGAGAGGAAAAAGGTTGCAACAAATGATAAAGAGCCTCAATGACCTGAGAGGACATGTCAAGAAACCTAACATACATATAATCAGAAGCCCAGAAGGAGAGGAGAGAGAATGAGACAGGAAAGAATATCTCAAAGTTATTGGCTGAAAATTTTCCAAATTTGATTACAGATAGCAACCTACAAGTGCAGGAAACTCAGCCAATGAGATAGGATAAATATAAAGAAACCCTTAAGTAGGCCCATCAATCAAACTGCTGAAATCTAGAGGTAAAGAAACAAATCTTTAAAACAACTAGAGAGAAAAAATACTGCATATGGGGGAGCAAAGATAGAAGAATGGCAACTGGCTTGTTCTCAGAAACAGTTGAGATCAGAAAACAATGACACTCCACCCTTAAAATGCCTCATGAGAAAGAAAATACTTGTCAACCTAAAATTCTGTGTGTCATGAAAATATCTTGGGAAAATGAAGATGAAGTAAAAACATTTTCAAATAAACAAAGCTGGGAGATTTTTTGCCAGTAGAGGAAATTATGTAGGCTGAAGGGAAATGATACCAGATGGAAACTCTGATTTATGGGAAGGCAGAAAGAACGCTAGAAATGGTAAATAAATAGGTAAATATAAAAGGTCATCTTTCTTTTCTAATTCCTTAGGAGGCAATTGATTGCTTAAAGAAAAATTATAGCAATGTTTATGAGATTTATAACACAAATAGAGGAAAATAAATGATAACAATAGCACAAAGGATGGGAAGAAATTTAAATAGAATTATATTTTTGTAAGGGTATTACATTATACATGAAATAGTACAATATTAATTTGAAGTAGAATGTATTATGTTAAAGATGAATATTAGAATCCCTAGAGAAATTTACTTAAAATTAATAATGTAAGAAGATTTAAAACATTAATGTAGAAGATAGAATACTAAAATATTCAATCATTCCAAAAGAAGACAGGAAAGGAGGAACAAAGAAACAAATACAGAGGGCACAGGTAGAAAATGTATAGCAAGAAGGTAAATGGAACAAAAATCTAATGAAAGGACAGAGACTGGCAGGCTGGATTAAAAAAAGATAGATAGAACTCTGTGCTGTGTACAAGGGATACTTTATACAGTGAGACACAAGCAGGTTGATGATATACCATCCACAGGATATACCAGGCAAACATAATAAAGCTTGTGTAAGCTGTGTTAATTTCAAACAAGGAGTCTCATCAGAAATAAAGAGGATCATTTCGTAATGGTAAAAACAGCACAGCATAGGAATGATAGGCAACAATACTGTATTATATACTTCAAAATTGCCAAGATCTTAAATGTTCTCACCACACACACACAAAACATAATTATGTGACACGGTAGAAGGGTTAGCTAAAGCTACGGTGGTAATCATATTGCAATGTATAAAGGTATCCAGTCAGCATGCCCTACACCTTAGAAGCCTAAATGTATATACACCTGATAAGAGATAAATATGCAAATATAGGTGAAGACTTTTAACACCCCTTTTTGAGTAATTGGTAGAACAGCCAGTAAGGATGTGGAAGACAGGTGAAACCTATCAACCAACTGAAGATGACATTTATGGAACGTGTCACCAAACCAGTTGATTATTTGAATCTCTTGGGGCCAGGTGCATTTTGGAATCCAGAGTTGTGTGCATTTTTAGAAAGACTACTTAGTACATAATGTTCAGGTCCACTATTTCTTATCTGTAATTATTCAAAAAGCTCTGAAAACTAAATTTTGGTAAGCTTGGAGCCAAAGTTATTTTGGTAGCAGCATCTGACCTGACCTGAGGTGTGAGTTGTGCCTCAGCTTCCTCCCAGCCATGTGTGATCCTGCAATTCACCGAAGTTTTGTTGTGTGTTTTATTTTATGGTTTTGTAATTAACTACATCATGAAAAGTTCAAGTAGCTAAAGATGCCCCTGTAGGTAACAGAGAAATAGAAGAAGAGGCTTCTGCCAATACCTAGAGGGCAGAAAGAGGATGTTGTAGAGACTTCAAAACAAGCACGCAGTTGAAGGCTTTAAAGGATTTCCTGATGCTAATAAAAAGACTACATTAAACCTTATTAGCTCACCAAATATGTATCAGTGAAAGTGCAATTAAGCTGGAAATACTCACATTGCAGAAATGCTGAACATTAACAACAATGTGCCTATTGTGCATTCCTTCAAGGGAAAATTATGAGATGGGAATAATGCTAAAATAGTTTTAAATATAGTGAAGCAGGAGGATAATTGTGAGGGTGATGCTGACTTTGTGAAAAACAATTTCTCTGGGATATATTGTGAAACTGTGTAATCAGTTAGTTGCTGACCTAGAACAAAACACAAGAGATCAGAGCAGTTGAATCAATTAAAGAAAAGCTGCCTGGATAGACCCCATGTTAATGGTCCAAATGACATTGAAAGAAAGCTTTAAAAAGCTATGTTCCTTGACAACATCATGCTGTGAAAGAAGTCAGTCACGAAGGACCGTATACTATCTTATTACATTCATACAAGAAATCCAAAATCGGGAAATCTATAGAGGCAGAAAGTAGATTCATGGTTGTTTAGGGCTCAGATGAGATGAGGACATAGGGGTGATAACCACAGTGCTCAAAGTTGCTTTCTAAAATGATGACAATGCTCTAAAATTGACTGTGGTGATGATTGTACATATCTGTGAATACACCAAAAACCACTGAATTGTACATTTTAAATGAGTGAATTGTCTCAATACAGCTGTTAAAGAAAAGAGTAAGCCATAGTTCGTCTCTGAAGAATTCCTTCTTAGCCAAGTCTTCAGATGTCCAATTCCAACAGGATGATAGTCAAAGTAATATACACTATTCTCTAAGATAAGACTTAATAATCACTTATTGCATATACAGGCTCAGCAATTTAGCTTAGCCTGAAATTGTGTATGCTTGAAATTTGTTTTTATTAGAAAAAAAATCAATACAAAACCATTTACAGACTATATTTATCCCACCATTTAACTTGCTGCTTTATCACCTTATTTTTTTAGCTCAAAATCTCTATTTGTATTAGTCCTTATCTCCAGTTTCTGGTGTATTATGTCTAGGGAACTTTGTGTTTTACATTCAACATAAGATCTTTTTCATTGTTACCTAGTATAAATTTCAATCAGGAAACAACTCAAAGAAGAATTACATAGACAATTAAAGCAAATTATTTTTTCTTTGAATCTGTGCCAACAATTCTTTATGGTCTCTGTTAAGAAAATTTAATGAATGGGTTATTTTGATTATTCAACAAAAATGAAAAACAATAACATACAACATTTTCCACTTTTGAAAGTGGAAAATTTCTTATTGGAAATATAAAATCTGTTTCAAGTTTACCAACAATAACAATCATTAGTTTGAATATAGCTGCATGATGACCCCGAATCAATTATGAGGAAGCTGGGAAGACATTTGAAAATATGGGCAAGAGAAATAGAAAGGATCAGGGTGTGGTGTTTCGTTTCGACACTTCAGGGCTCCAGAGTTGAGCTTCTTACACTCCATGGATCAGGCAACCATCCTTTACCTGCCTGCATAAGACCTCTATTCTATTTAATAATTTTCCCCAATTTATCACTCACTTTGACATTTTAAAGGTCTACATGTATTGTTACATGTAAGTCTAGTCTGTTGTTTCTGAGCGCTGCACTATTCCACCATATATAACACATAGATATCATATATATATACACGTGATATGTATGATATACATAGAAATGACATATGTGGTATACATATATTTCAGTTTGCATATTCATTCCCCTAGCGATGGATATTTAGGCTTAATTCCCACTAATAGTTGTTTAGGTTGTAAAAACCATTGCAATAAATATCCTTGATGATATTTACTGGAAGATAGGTGTGAGTGATTCTTCAGAGTATACATCCAAGGTTGGGATTGTTGGATTGTGGAGTATTTGAATACTTAATTTCACTAAAAATTGAAAAATTGTTGTGCTGAAAAGTTATAATAATTTTTACTTCTACAAGCTGAGCCCGCTGTTCTCTTTTTTAAAAAATTATAGGTTCCAAGTGGTATGTCACTACTGTTTATAGTTGCATTTCCCTGATGCTGAGCATCTTTTTATATATTTACTTGACATTTTAATTTTTCCCTTTTATGAATAGCTTATTAATACCGGCCCATTTTTTATTGGGTCTCCTTTTGCTGCATTGCAGGGATTTCTTAAGTTTTGAAGATTCAATAATCTATCGTCAGCAATGACATTGCAAATATCCATGTTACCCATCTATTGACTTTTCCCCTCTTCTATTTCACTGAACACAAATCATTAATTTTAATGTAATCGTATACATCAATACTTTTGATTAACGTTAGTGATTTATCAGTGTTAAGAAGTCAACTATATTACAAAGTCGCAGAAACATTCATATATTTATTCTTTCTTTTTTTTTTTATAAATTTAACTTTAACATTTAGATCTTTAATCCACTTAAAATTTATTTACTTATTTATTTTTGGTGTGAGTTTTGGATCCGATTGTTGTTCTCCACATAGTGAGCTAATCTCCTGGCATAATTCACTGAACAACACATCCTTTCTCCGCTGATTGGTAGTGACATCCTATCACATTAATGCACTGCTCTGCTTCTGGGCTCTACATTGTTTCCTTTCTATTGGTTTATTCTGTGGCTGTCCTAAAATGTTTCAAATGTTATGTATTTCTAACATTGCATAACGTTTTTTCTCTACTTTTAAATATGGTTTTGACACAGAACTTGTTCTTCCTGTATGTATTTTTAAATTAGTGTGTTGAAAAGTTTTATATTTTTCCCAAAATGGTCTTGGGACTTCTTGATTAAGGTAATTTCGATATTGATACTTTAAATGTTTCAAAATTTAGGTCATTGGTGATAAAAAACAATTTCAATGGAGTGATGGAAACAACGTTGATTGGAGAGGCTCAAGAAAGCCTACAAAGGGAGAAAGTGGAAATAGCCAGTATAGAGAACTTTGTCTAGGAATTTTGCTTGAAAGTACTGTAACAGAGGAATGAGAATGGACTCGGAGCCAGGATGCCTGGGTGTGAATCCTACCTCCACCAGCTGCCAGCTGTGTGATATTGTACAAGTTATTCAGTCTGTCTGTGCCTTGGTTTTCTCGTCTATAAAATTAGCGTTTTTCATAGATTATTGGGTAACCAAATGAATTAAACGAGTTAAAATATGTAAAGCTCTTAAAGCTGTGTCTGATACATGGTTAATGCTCTGTCATTTTCAACTAGTGTTACAATTTACTAGAAGCAGAGAAAGAAATAGGAGCTGAAGGAGGATGTGGGTAACAGGAAAGGTATATAAATATCCATTTGAATGCTGAGGGAACGGTTGTGTAGTGAGGAAAAGCTGATGATGCAGGGGAGAGGAAAGAGTGGCTAGAGTGATGTCTTTGAGTGGGCTGCAGAGGATAGCAGGTAGTGTTTAAGTGGAAAGTTTGGTTTATTTAGCATACAGAGATTTCATTCAATCCATTTTATCAGGAGGGGAGGTAGATTACATGAGGACACTAGATATAGTTGAGCATTTGAATGGTGAAAGCTTGTAGATATCCTCTTCTGATTGCTTTTATTTTCTCAGTGAAATAGGAAGCATGGGAGGAAGTGCTGAATGTTTGCGTCGCTGTGATTACTGTGCTTCAGAATTAGTTAAAGCTTATCAATAGGTCAAAATGTATTTTCTCCTCAACCCAAACAATGAAATTTTGGTTTGTAAAAGAAATAGAAGATTCTCCTTGCTTCCTTGCAGTCTCAGCTGGGAGCTGAGTGAGAACCAATTATTAAGTGAAAACCAAGGACACTATAAAATCCCCGATTGTGCCTGGGATTGATTCTGCCCCCTCAGCACGTCTCTCACTGCCTTCAGCTGCTCAGCTGCTGGTTATTTTCATGATGCATTTCCTTCTTCATGAAAGCTTCTATTTTTTTTCTTCTGTGTTGCTTAATTTTGGCTCATCTTTTATTCCTTCTAAAATTCAGACTGGACACAAATATAAGTCCAAATATTCTTAACCACATATATAGGGATCAAAGAAAATAGAAAATTAAAAATGAGAAATCCTAGTTTTTTGTTTTCGGGGTGATATTAGATTGGAATCCATTTGAGCTAGTACAGAATTTTTATTTTAAAGAAAATTAATAAAAAGGTCCTTGCCAATAGATGGAATTATACTAAGTATGTTAATTGCTGATAGTTTTGTAGAAATTTTAGGGGAATTTAATTTCAGTTTTTAAAAAGTACTATCAGTTTTTCCAATTTAGAGATTGGCATAAATACTGTTGAGTAATTACTATGCACTGATCTACAAATATTTTTACTGTAAAATCTTACTACACATTTGGAAATCATTAATAGAAATGTCAATAGAGTAAGTTAATCAGTGGTATAAATACTTTTTACATCATTAAGAAAATGAGAAATTTAAAACATTAAAAATTCGAAGGAGTCAGATAAAGTAAAATGAATCAGAAAGAACAAAGACCACTCGTTCAGACCATTGCCTTTGATGACAGCCAACGAGACAACATATTGGACTCTATGGAAAATGCAGTTCAGGAAAAAATATATCTTAGTTTTTTCTCTCTTAAACTCAGCAATGCTCTCTGCTTCTGGGAAAAACTTCCAGAGACAGCAGTTGTTTCACAGTATGACCCTGTCCATAGTCCATAGTATATTGAGTCAATGACATTGACTGGGGCCGGTGAATCCCTTCCTTGGGAATTTTGGGTTGGATACAAGGTAAGCAAACCTTAGGTTACTGCGATCACAGGATTTAAAGCACAAGCAATTTCCAGAGCCAAATCTGCAATGTAGATTAGAACACTGGAAAAAGGCAGTCCACAGGGAGAAAGACACTCAGAAGGGATCAGATAAGATAAATGGACATTTGGAGAGATTTCTTATTTGTAGGCAGTTAGCAGCCTTAATTCCAGTTATTCCTGAAGTCCAACCTCATTTCTGCCCTTGGACCACGTGAGGAATTTAAGCATTCTTATACCATGCTCTTTTTTTTTAAATGAAATTATTTCTAGTTTGATTTTGTTCTTTACAATCAATGAAGTGCTCCCTAAAATATCCAACCTCAAGGAGATGAAAAGCAAGCAAAGAAGACAGAAACCCAATTGTGTGCCAAGTGCTTTGGTGGCTGGTAGACAGTTGTTTGACTGCTTAGCTTGAGAAGTTAGAACACATTGGACAGAAGAGGTAGAATTTACTGAATATTCCCAGTTAGAGTTTCAATCACTAACAACCAAGAAAATTATGACATGGTCCCTTTCCCTAAGGATCTAACAGTTAGTTGGTAGAAAATAGAAACATAATAAAATGATTAGAACAAAATGTGAAAACAAAATATACATTTATGATTATATATGTGGTTCAGACTAATGGAAGTGTAGAGGAGGAAGAGGTAGTTATGTCTTAGGATAGTCAAGAAAGCCCTATGGAAAGCATGGACCCACATAACGCCTTGGAGGATGTTCAGAATCCAGTTCATTCATTCACATCATTTCCTGGGTAATCACTAATACACCAGAGACGGTTATAAATTTTAACAATAACGAACAAGATAAGGACCAAGCCCTGGGAAAGCTTCTAGTGTATTGCTAACGATGAGTCTGTAGATAAATAAAAACTTGGGAAAAAATGGATCACAAGTCTTAGATAGGTCAAAGAATGCTTACTTTCATCCATATGCAAAGTCATCACAAACATGCTTCTTCAACATAGACTTTCCTTGTCTAGTCACAGCCGCTCTCATTATGTTTCCTGCTATCATGTGAAACTGAAAATGGCTAAAATGGGACTCAACATTCCCATTGGCTCCTTCTAGAGGGACTTGACATTTTGGTTGTGTGTTTATTTTATTTGCACAAGAGCAAGTGAAAACCTGGTTTCTATAACAAATTTCACTTTAACAAGATGCAAAACCTCTATTCGAGTTTGTAACTTTCTTTCCAGTTGTTTTATTTAGGGATTTTTTGTTTATAAGAAAAAGAGATTTTCTTGGTTAGCTTAAAGTTTCTGTCATCACAATATTTGTTGAGTGGGCAGCTGCTCTAGAATGACCCATCTAATCCCCCTTACAGAATTTAGTGGGAGGAAGAGATGATCTCATAAGAATCAAAAACAGGGTGGAATAGAGTCAGGACAGCGGAACTGGAATTATTCTGGATTGAAGACAACTCCTCAATCTACTACTACCTATGATTTTCTGTGTTTACGTCTCCCACAATGAGTTGCTGTGTTCCTCACATTCTCTACAACGCAGTTTCTTCTTCTTCTTAATGTACACTTAGCCACAAACTCTTATAACTTGAGCTGACTCATCAACCCTCATACACTGGACTAACTCATGAATTCTCATAACTTGAGCTAACTCATGAGTTCTCATAGAGTCTACTTCATGTACTCTGCATTCTTGTAGCTTCAGCTACTGCTGCTGTCTGCTCAGATCTTACTTCCTCCTGCTAAATTCAAAAAGTGAGGATTTGATTGGCTACCTTGGAGCAACTGTTCACTTCTATTTTAATGAACTATGCCTTTCTAAGTCTCGCTCATTAACGAGGGCTCAGCTAGGGCAAGTACCACTATGTTTTATACAACGTGGAGACGCTACTTAGGCAAAAAGTTTTAGGCAATCTTCTGATGACACATAGGGGCTGAAGTTGAGTGAAAAGAGAGGAATTATAACAAGCTTTAAAAAGGAAAAAGAGATATTTAATCCTAATTTGAAATATATAAAGTAATTTAAGATAAACACTAAACATATATTTAAGATTTATTCATCAATTTCTCCTGTCTTCTCAGAACTTTCTATCATCCATTTATCTATTTTTCCCTTACTACTGTCTATTGATTAATATCTTCTATTATTCTTTGTTTACTATCCGACATTAAGATATAGGTTATAAAATGCTCAATTTAATTCATGTTCTTTCCTTTTTTACCAGAAAATTTTACCTTCTTAATTAAAAGTATTAAACTGTTTTATTTTTTAGTTGCTGAGTTAGTAGAAGTTATTCTAAAATATTATATAGAGAAAACATTTGGTACAATCAAAGTGAATGTTGAGTTTTTCCTATAGCCAAATACTATGAATTATTATAATCCTGATGAATCACCTTGGTACATGATACTATGGATACTATGGGTGGCAGAATGAAATTGATCAGTCCAAGTAATATAATGATAATATCTGGGCTCTACTAACCTCTTAATATGTTACTCTTAGGAATTCTGTGCAAGCAGAAAATATGCAACAATTTTTACTTATTTGCTGAAGAAGAACTTGCGTACAACATTACGCATATGTATAGATTTGGGGCTAGGGAATCCCTCACAGATGTGTGGGCTAGGATGGCAGCTGCCCTCATGGTGGCCCAGGCACTCCATCAGAATTGAGGCTCTGAAAGCCTGGACCAGAGTGATGATGTGTGTGTAGGTTCTCCTTGGACATGACTTCCAAATCTTAATACTGGAACTCCTCAATGGACCATTCCTCTGTAGCACCCTTCCTTGTATGTCCCCAGATATTTTCCTGAAGAACTTTATCTTATAGTTGCCTTATGCCGAAAATCACAATACTCTACCAAATATTGAGGATGTTCTGTCACTAAAAAAAGCATGCATGCAGCTGATAAAGTATTTTCTCCAGTTTCATGAATGTTTTGGTGGATCTTCAATTGTACAATTGATGAAGACTGAAGACCAAATGCTCTCTGTTCTTAACAGCAATGCTCTTAATATATAGCTTCGATTTGTCTTCTCTCAAAGCCTCCGGTTTTTTGATTCCATTAAATGTTCACAAGAAGCATTTCTAACAAGATGTATTAAGAGACTAGAAATTTTTGTTTTGTTTAAAGAGAACGTGAAGAGATCTCTCCTACCACAAATTACCAAATAATAAATTATAAAATCATAATAGTCAAAACAGTGTGATACTAATCTTTGATCAATGGAAACAATAGAAAACCCTGAAATAACCAAAGTGCATATATATGTGTATATATATATATATATATATATATATACACACATATATATACTAATCAATAATGTGATAAAATAAATCGCATTATGGAAACATTTAACTATTTAGAAGAAAATATTAGATATCCACCTCACTCATATAAATATATTTCTAATGAATTTAAGATTTAAATGTAAAAAATAACACAATAACAGTACTAAAAGGACATATGGATTAGGAGTAAAAGCTCTTTCAAAGCGTATGTAAAAAACATAAAGAAAAATTCAGTAAATTCTTAAAGTTTAAAACATTTTCCTTTAAAACAATATAAATAGAATAGGAAATAGCATAAATATCAACATGGATATCAATAGTTGTTCTCTGTGAATGATAGGATTCCTTTTTTTCCTTCTGGCTTATTCCTATTATGTATTTTTCTATGATTAATGCATTTTATTTGGTTATTAAAATGAATGTTAGAGAAAAAGGCTAATAGTTTTATTACTGATTTGGTATATAAAAGCACTGAAGGAAGATGTTCCACAAGAAAAGGAGTTATATATTGCTTCATATTTAAATTGTCTTCAAATATGTTTCCTTACAACTGTCATTCATAAATTTAGTTTATTACAGATTTCAATTTTAATCCATAGAAATTTCCCACTGCTGCCATTTCTTAGTGATGATACATTTTACTATACAGTCTAGATTAAAATAATAGCTAATAATGTCTAACAATATCCAGAGTATTTCATTTATAAATTTCATGCCCACGGAGTAATTTTAAATAATCCTGACAGAGGCTTTGTATCCATCACTCAGCTTAAATTTACATAGAGGTAAGAATGTCTTAAAGCATATGATAAATTGTGGTGTCATTTTACTATTGGCCTTTCTAAATTATGTTTGCAGAAAGGTTTCTCATGCCTTGTGCAGCCCAATGACACAGAAGGACTAATTGGACAGTCTGTCAGTTGTAGCAAGCACACAGTGTCCTGTCTCAGTCACTAGCCCCCAGTACTCTTATTGAACTGATACTCTTTCAATCTTTTCATTTGCAATCTCTTTTTAAATAACTTTTTTCTTAAGATTTTCGATACTACAACCATCTGGAAACCAAGTAACATTACTAATCCAGTGCAATTAAATGGATAGCATGTTAATAAGTAATAGGAGTTAAGAAATTTTAAGATATGACTATTTCTGCTACTCCACTACCTGTAGGAAGGATTTCCTCTTGCTGACGTGAGCATACAGGTGTCTCTGGCATCTTTATGTATCAGACAATTTTCCTTTTGGTCAAACTGTATGATGCTTTAGCTCTATTTTTTTTTTCCCTCATCTGTTGGAGCAAGAAATCAAGATCTTTAATAAAATATGATTTAGTAGATTAAAAATATGAGAATTTTAAAACTTTGCTATTGCCTTTATGCCTCTATATTCTAATGGAGAATTTTAATGATCTTTACTTTGAAAAAAACAGAATAATAAACTTTTTCAAAGACTTATAATAGTCTCAGGATTTCAGGATTTGGCATGAAGGAATATGTAAAGAATCTAAACTACATCTCTTTTGATTTTTTTAAAGATTTTAATCCCAAGCTATATCTTCTCTAGCCTGTGGTGTCCAAAAGCGTTGTTATGGAATTGGCATTTCACAGTGAACCTCCTCCAAGAAAACACTTTTATCTTATAAATATATTTTTCTTTCCCCTCAGGAGAATTCTAAGCAGCACTTTCCGTGCTAACTTGATTGCATCCAGATTTTCCCTGCTCCCATGCATGTCTACAGGCTCTATGATTGTTTGCAGTTTCAAGTATAAAATACTAATTTGCTTTGTGCTCCCTCAGGCCTCCGTTAAGTTATAAACGCTGAGAGTGGTGACCTCGTGTTTTGTTATGACTGAATATTGCCACAATCTAAATGCTTTCTTAATTCATATTTATTGATTGATATCTAACACATTTGGCTTCAGAAAATGCTGTTTTGTCCTTGGTGGATCTCCTCCTGAGGGGATCGTGGTAGACTTGGAGTTCTCTGAATGGCAAAATCTTTCCAATGTAAGACCTGGAAATGATTCAAGAGCTTTTCTTTTTTTTTTTTTTAACCTCTTTTTAGAATAGAGTTCATCCATCTGATGGTACTAATTTGAATACAAGTAACAGAAAGTATACCTAAGTGCTTCACTAAATGGAGGTTATTTTTCACAGGTAACAAAATGTCTAGAGGCAGGTGTCCTGCAGCTCCATATAGCCACACACAGGAGGAAAGCTGGACGGTTTGGACTGTTCCCCTCCCCGTGTGATCCTTGAGTGCAACTGTTCTTGGATATGTCTTATATGGACTCATAGGAAAGAAAGTTAATTGAGGGATGATAGAGCAAAGCGAGGGCAATTTTAAACATAAAACTCCCATCTTTCAATAGCTAGCAGAATTAAGGTGGGAGAAAATAGTTAATTCACTTCTTTTCAGCATTTCCACTTGTTTGAACACTTAAAATATCACTCTTCAAAAAGAAAACTGGCATGTTTGTCAGCTATAGCAGACAGAAGAGGCTGCAGTGGTGTTTGTTCTATCCCTAGACATAATTCTCTGTGCCAGATGTTCTCTGTGAAGAGCAGGTGGCTGGTAACATATGCAATCCCAGCACTACCTGTGCTCTGACTTGTTTATTTCTGTGTGCCTGGGTGTTCCAGGGAAAGTCAAAATGTTAAGCAAGGTCTCAGTGTGACACCAAAATTAGCAGAAAGCTCTTGCCTATCAGTGCCCAACCGCGCTCCCTCCATCATCTGACCCCGCTTCCAGCATCAGGTTTGCCGCATGTTGGGCCATCTCCCCAAAGTTATCAGAGCAAATGCTGCTGGTTTTGTTTTTCCGCTTCATTTATTCTTAAGACACACTCATTAGAGGCAGGATTCTCATCGTGACCTGCTCGCCTAATTCGTCTTGCTTGTGGGACAGTGTTTGGTAACCAGGGGCTATACCATTTCACTTGTCAGATGAGCAGAACTTTCTCATCGTGGTACCTCTGGTTCATGAACAAACAGCCTTGTTTGCTTTTCCTCATGTTTCAAGAAGCAAAAATCACAAAGATAACTTTAAGAACTTCCCCATGCATCCTTTAGTGATGACAATTTTTTTTTTTTTTAGGTTTTCAGTATCAATGCCATTGGTAAAATTTACTGGTTTATGTTTTGATTCATGTTTGTCATTCTTATTCACGGATCTAAGCAAGTTACAATTAAGTTTGTTGAGGCTGTATATGTAAGATTTGTGCTTTTATTTATGCCTCAAATGTGAAAGACAACTGGTCTGATCTTTTAAAAAAAATCCAGCTAATATTTTTAAAAAATGGGATAAGTAATAAAATTGACACCTAGGGTTAGCTGGAATAAATTCTCTTTTGAAGTCCAGGTTTCCTGAGTCCAAATGGCTGCTAGCATGGCATTGCAAGAAAGGCATAGAGAGTTCAGGGACTTTGGCTTGAGAATCAGATGGTTCTAATGGCAATGGGTAGCTTAACAAGAGAGAATAATAAGCTTAATTTTATAAATTCTCTTATTTTTACTTACAATCTTCATGTTACTATGAAGCTTTTATAATTATTTTATCTCATACTTTACAGATCTTACTTAAACGTTCCCTCTTATTATATATTTAAATTCCTTCTATTTTTTCTATGATGAATAAAGCCTAAACGAACATATTCTTCTAAGTAGTGTTTTTTTCTTTAGAGGGCATTTCCAGAAATAGAGGTTTCAAAGGGTATAACCTTATTTTGAGCCTTTAAGTGCATCACCATATTGCCATTCAAAAGGACTCACCTCCAGGGATAAGCAGAACTGAACCGTACCTTCCTCAGCATTGCGTTCCATTACTCTTAGTGGAGTTTCTGCATTTTAGATTTGTTTAATCAAAGCAATGGATAAGTAATAAATTTCTTCAGATGGAAAAAAAATCTACACAGTCGCAGCTTATTAGAGCTCTCGCAGTTCAGAGATTTCTTCCTCAAGGCCCCCTTTCAATGCCAGTTTTTTGATCTCTAAAATATTCACCTGATAAGTGGCTGTCACCTAAGAGGGTGTCTCTCAACCATTTCATGGCCATGGTTTTCCTTGAAAATCTGATGAATGATATGAACAGTTTCTTAGGGTAATGGACACATTCACAGAAACATACACAGAATTTAATATAATTTCAAGAAATTTGTGGGTTACCTCACGTCCATCCACTTGAACAACCTTAGGCAAAGACAATGGGCTATGAGTCAGTTAAGAGTAAAGGAGAAGATAAAGGACAGACCTCCAGCTTTGAGGTCTGGGGAGGGGAAGACGTGGTAGGGCTCACACTGGGGATATGAAGACCGATAAGGCAGCCTGAGGATTCTCCTGGTGGATGCCAGGGCACCCCGAGAAGGAGGAAGGTCACCCAAAATAGCCACAGTTCCTTACATTTAGTCTGACTCAGTGTTTAGAGCCAGAGTGAACTGGAGTCAGGACATTCTTTGCTCTATGTTTCTTGATTCTCTAGTTTTCAGTCATAGGACAGGCATTTCAAGACAAAGAAACTAATTTTAAAGTTGTAGTGTGCACCCTGCCTTCTGTCCTCACTCTCACCCTCCAGCCTCTGTCCAAGAAGCAGCTTTTTTTGGTGGAAGAACTCACATAGCTACATCTAGAATAATGACTTTCTGATTCCAATGAGATGATGATGTCTTCAGGGTTTCCCACTCACATATTTTATTCCCACTTTTTTTTTTTTTTTAGTTTGCAAAACTTTGGAACATTCTAAGCATTTATTCAAAAGTATTTTCAAGTTAAAAGAAATATAAGATGCCATAGTTTAGTAGATGAATCAATCTCGTTTTCTGAATCAGAGAATTCCAATCTACCTATTCTGCTTAATAACAAATGAGAGATGCATTGACTGAATGTAGAAAAAAAAGAAACTATATTTATGTATCTAATGTTTTTACCAGGTAAAGTCTTATTTACATCCTTTACTACCGTATTTTAAAACGTGGACTTTTATTGTATTAAATGAATTTAAAGAATACCTTCTGTTTTGTTAAAGCCAAGGTATCATCAAGTTGGTAACATGACGTGGTAGAAATATCCATGTTGGCAACATGTCACTTCTAGAATTGTCAGGGCAAGGACAGAGGAAAATGTATCTGCTGTGGACTGCAGTCACTTTGAAGAGTATTTTGCCCTCACAGTGTGCCATGGGTTTCTTTGGAAATTGCATGGCCCATGACCATGTTAGAATAATAATTAGATTTTTATTACCCACAGCACGAAGAGTCTTGCCCAACAAATAGCATCTTGTTAATTTCCTTATAAAGACATTGTGCTAACAGTAGAAACATTACAGTTTAGCTGTACACACTGCAGGCAGATGTGTAACGATTATTAAAGGGCAACCTGAGTTAGGGATCTATGCAAATTTTTCACAAAGAAGTTGTTTCAGAACTTCTATCAATGCATAAATTTCATTTCTTCAGGGATTTTTGAGCAATCACTGAAGGTGACCCAGAAAAAAGTGACAAATGCCTTGTGATACTTACTTCTGAAGCTCTTCTCAATCAGTGCCATGTGGATACTTACTAATATACAAGCGTCGTGACATTTTCTATCTGTTCCCTCAGCCCAAAGTAAATTAGTAGCCAACAGAGGGAGAAAGAGGTAGGCCTGGAGAGAATTAACAGCAATCACATCAGAAGTGACAAATGGCAACCTGACAAGGCAGAAGAGTGAGAAAAATTCAGCAAGGGAACAGAATTGCTAATCTACATAATACAATTTATGGCTGCTTAAAAGGTCACGTGAAAGCATCAAGAAAATATGTTCACTATCCTTATTTTGAGCATGCATCAAAGGGGTTAAAACATTTTAGAACTATTTTAAAACAAATAAAAATACAAAAAAAATGTAGACACTAGAGTGCATATGTCTTGGGTATTTGTTAAATTTCACTGGTGTAGAATACCTCAGAATTTCACATTGATGAAACACTATTGTTTTTTAAAATAAAAATGCACGTGATTTAAAAGGAAAATTGAAAGTTTGAGAATGATTAGCTAAATCATAGTTTAGCCAATCTAGCCAGTCAATAAAATATAAAATTGACAGTAAAATATATTTTAAGAATCTGTGAAGCAGAATGGTAAATAAATGTTAGAAAATATAAAATGTCCACTACGATTATGGCTGTACATAATATTGTGAGTGTGTGCATATGTGTGTGTGTGTGTGTGTGTGTGTGTGTAACATACGCAAGCACTTATACTTGTGGTGCTACAGTGATGAGATAATGGATAAATTTCTCTCGTAAATATTCATTTTATTTTGCCAAAATATCCTTTTTATAATAAATAATATTCAGCACAGATAAAATTCAGCATTAATAATCCATAGGGTATTTTAATTCATTCACTAATTTACTTATTTATTTATTCCACGAAATTTTTGAAAGCCTTCTATAGCTACTTCAATTTTATTAAAATGCACCATAAAGTAAAAGGAATCCCAATGACTTAGAAGTTATCAAGGCTCCCCCAAGAGCAGCCTTGTTATCAGGAAGAGAATTGAAAATCTGGTAGAAGGGAGACAGCAGCAGGAGAGGGACTAGATCGAACGCGCGATGGAACGCTCCAGGGGGCAGCACACTCTCCCCATAAGTAATATGGAGTCAAGGTTCAGTCTACTCATGAAAAGACTTGCCAACATTCCCTGAAGATTCGAGCCCCAAATCTGTTTACTGTGCATGATATGATTAAGTTATTCTTGTGAATTATGAAATACACCTTAGTACTGTGCATCCCACCATAAAAAATTCACTGAAAAATCAAATGTATGTCAGTCAGAAAAAAATATTTTCTGTCTCATTCAAAGTAGGAATCCCAATAGCTGTGGTGTTCTTGGAAGTCCGTGTCTGAGAGATGCACGTCAACAGGATATTTGAGGGTTTTTAATGTCACCACTACTCTGCTCTCCAAGAAGAATACTCATCTCACCACCATCTTAATCTGGCTATAAAGAGAGCTCCAGGTTAAAGATACGTAATCAAAGGACCAATGACCATCTAGGGATTTATGTTAACTAGACTGGTAGTGAGCATTTGAAGAAAGGAGGTGAAACACAAATGTAGATTATGCCTTAAATGTTTGTTTTCAAATTTTTAGTCATTAAATATTTCAAACCTAGAGAAAAAAATGTGAAGGTATGAAAATACCCGTGTATCTACCAACCCACATAATCTAAGAAATGTTAACATTTTGTTTTGGTTTTTATTCATGTTGTTTAAACAGTAGAACATAAAAGAAACATCCAGTGCTCCATGGCTCCATCCTTCATTCTCTGCTCTCCCCAAACGTAACCAGGCCTCTGAAGTTGGTGGGTGTTATTTGCACACGTGCCTTCCTATTTTACCATCCATTCATAAGATATAATATTATTTTATGTTTTTTTCAACCTACCTCTATAAATGGCATCATACTGAAGGTATCTTTTTCCAGTTCATTTTTATTTTATTCAACATTGTATTTTTGACATTTATACTTGATATATGTGGACAATATTTGTTGATTTCAATTACAAAAGAATATTTCATAGTATAAAAAATAAAACAGAGTTTGAACCTCATTCCATGATTTCACTTTTCCAAACAATGCTGCAATGAGGTCTTTAGCATCTTTACATGAGTGACCTGAATAGGGACAAGAGTTATCTTAGGGGGGAAAGTTTTGTGAATGTGCACTGAAATCAGAGAGGAAGTAGACAGGAAATGGGGAAGGCCTGCGGATGCCAGGTCCCTTGTCCCATTCGAACAATTTGAAGACTCTGGTTTGACTCTAGCTAGGAAAAGAGAGCCATTAGGCACAGCTGAGAGGGTTGGAAAAGAGGGAGACTCGCTACATTCGCCTTCCTTTCTTAGGACTCTCCTGATAAAGTGGAGCAGAGCCGAAAAAAGGAGAACTCTTTCTATTTGTGAGACACAGCTTCAGAGGTGTAGTGAGGACTGAAAAGGAGAATGAAACATTTGGTCTTCAAAAGATTTTGCAGCTTTGACAACACCAAATGCTAGTCAGAGAAACAGGATTCTCAGCTTGCCTGAAGTGACGCATTTCCTGGATTAGGCCCGATTACCCATGCTGATGCCAAAGCCCTGTGCTATGTTCTTTGCAGTACCCCCACCAAATGTGGAGCATACTTCCTCATGCCTGACTTTGGGCTTAGCCAAATGACTTCTTTGGCTCAATATATTAACAGATGGATCAATATACTAACAATATGTTCATATGACAAACAATTAATCTTGACTCCTAAATCTCCCTTTACAAAAAAATAATCAATTCCACATGGATTGTGGATCTAGGTGGGAAGAAAACACGAACAAAAATCTTTTATAGTAAAATGTAAGAGAAGCTCTTCATAAGCATAAACAGTAGCTTGAAATATATTTGTGTTATTGACCTTGCACACTTGCAATTCTGCCATTGTCATGAAAAGGTCTACCTACCTGTCCCAGGAGAATGAGAGGCATGTGGGCAGTCTCAGGAAGATGGAGAGACACGGGGGTCAGATTCGTGTGGTGACGAGCCTCTCCAGCCCCCACAGCCTCCCCAACAAACGAGCACATCCATGAGAACAAGTGATTGTTTTGTTTCTTTAAATCACTGAATTTGGGGGTTGTTGTAACGCAGCATTTTTGTAGCTATCATTGCTGATTCTGTTCATGGATTGAAAGACTCAATATTGTAAAGATGTCAATTTTCTTCAAGTTAGTTTCTAGATTCAATGCAGTTCCGATGAGGGCCCTAACAACTATTTTTATTTCTATTTTTTTATTTTGATAATAAATAACAGAATTATTCTAAAAATTCATTAAAATGTAAAAGGTAAGAATACTCAAGGCAATTTGAAAAAGAACACAGTGTAGAAAGGACTTCTACCATTAGATAACAAGACCTATGAGAAAGCTATGGTGATTAAAACAGTGAAAGAATAGACAAAATGACCAACAGGATTGAAAGGCAAGCCCAGAAATAGATCCACACGAGCATTGTCACCTAATTTATGACGAGGTGTCAGTGAAACTTTGAGGGAAAAGGATAATCTCTCAACAAATAGTGCTGGGACAATTGGATGTCCATATGGCAAACAATTAATCTTGACTCCTACATCCCCGTTTACAAAAAAAATAATCAATTCCACATGGATTGTAGATCTAGGCGGGGAATAAACAAACAAGAATCTTTTAGAGTAAAACGTAAGTGAATCTCTTCATAACCATAAACAAGGATTTCTTGAACAAGAGACAAAAAGCACAAGTCATCAAAGAATAGAATGATAAATTTAACTATATTAAAATTAAGAAGATCTGTTCATCAAAAGACATTATAGAGTGAAAAGGCAACTGACAAAGTATGACAAAAAATTTGCAAAACATCTGTCCAAGGAAAGACTTGTCCCCAGGAGTGCAAACATCCATACAAGTCAATAAGAAAGGGAAACACAAGCCAACAGAAAAATGGTGGGAAACGCACACAGTGTATAAAAGAAGATATCTAACTTGTCCTACACATGTGAAACAAAAACATGAAAATGTGAAAATGGCCAGTAAGCACATGAAAATATCTAGCATTAAGCATCAAGAAAAGACAAATTCAAACCACAGTGAGATACTGGTACACACTCCCAGGAATGGCTAAATTAATAGGACTGACAAAATTGAACGTTAGCAAGGATGCTGAAGAACTCAAATCCCTAACATTGCTTTAAAAATGCAAAATGGTAACCATTTTACAAGCTGCTTCGTGGTTTCTTGTAAAGTTAAACGTATCCATGATATGACCCAGCAATTCTTCTGTAGGTATATCTAGGATATCTTAGGTAAATAAAAACAGGTGTCCCAAAATGACTTGTACAAAGATGTCCAAAGCAGCTTTATTCTTAATAGCCCTAAACTGGAAAACCCAGATGAACACCAGTTAGAAAATGGATAAGCAAATGGTGGTACATTTATATAATGAGACATTTCTCAGCAATAAAATAGAACAAATTACTATTAAACAACAGCAGGGATGACTCTCAAAGCGCCTCATGCTGCGTGAGAGAAGGCAGACAGGAAACAGTACATACTGTATAATTCTGCATGTTTAAAGTTCTAGAACAGTTAAAACTCATCTATGGTGATGGAAATAAGAATAGCAGTTGCCTCTGGAGAAGTGCGTAAGGGAATTAGCTTGAGTGCTGGAAAAAGATATCTTTATAGAGGCAGGGGCATGGCTTATATAGCACAGGCATTTGTCAAAACTCCTCAACTTAAGCTCCATGCATGTCACTCTGTATAAATTTTACCTACAAAAAGTCAAAGAAGTATCCTCCCAAACAAAAACGTATGCATATAATTAAACTTATTATAGGTTAGAATTTTAGTTTTTAAATACTGGTGAAGTTCCAGCACACTATAATTAATATTAAATGAAATTTATAAAAAATTAACTGGGGCCGGCCTGGTGGCATAGTGTTTAAGTTCACGTACTCGGCTTTAGTGGCCTGGAGTTCAAAGGTTTGGATCCCAGGCACGGACCTACTCACAGCTCATCTAGCCATGCCGTGGTAATGTCCCACATAGAAAATAGAGGAAGATTGGCACAGATGATATCTCAGCAACAATCTTCCTCAAGCAAAGATTGGCAACAGATGTTAGCTCAGGGCAAATCTTCCTCACCAAAAAACTTTACTGAGTGTATATCATGTTCTTGGTTTTACGTTTAGGCAGCTATAAAAGGGCATGGCATTTAATTTATTAAACAGTAGAAGTTATAGCATAGTTAAACAAGAATTAATACCCAGGAGAAAATTTAGAGAACAAAATTATATTAGTACTATACTAAATGTGTGGGGCATTGTGATTTAATAGCAATTAGGGGAAGCGTTTACCAAAGATGTGGCACTTTCTTGAGCTTTGAAGGAAAGCTTTCTTGTAGATGGATGAGGAGAGAAAATCATAGGACTTTCTAAACTGGTATAACAGCAAATACAAAAAGATGGTATTGCGATTTTAGGCTTCAGAATTTAACCTTTGAAAATAACTAATGAACACGGAAATATTTTAAAGTAGATGTATAAAGTGATCTCTTTATATTATGTAGGTATTTAAATTCGATGGAAAAATGGAACACTTTTTTTAAGTTGGTAGACTCATCAATAAAATGGAGATGATAATAATGCATACTTCATAAAGCCACAATTTATGTTAAACAAATTCATATCTATATAAAGCATTTTAATGAGTTCCCGGAACAAAGCAAGTTTTATATAAGTTCGTATCATCCTTCAAAGGCAGACTTGGTGAATCAACTTTATTTAATGGAAGATTTACCCTTTCTCAGGTAGAAGACAGAGTGACGGTTAAGGCTGGCCTCTAAGATCCCCTTATTCTAATAGTAATCCTGATGGTCAGAAAACAGCAGTGCTTCTGTGCTCAGTCCTGGAGCCCATGGGCTCCGAGAACACAGGGAAAGCCTGGTTATTTGACACACTGTTTATTTTCTCTATGGGTACCTTGTGCTGTCACTGGAAGGTTCCTCTCTCTTCCTTGGAGATATGCTAAATGCAGTAAGGGAACTGGCAGACCTAGGCATCAGTCCAGTGGTGGCGGTGCCCAGAAACCCTCATTTCATGCCCTGCTCCATTAGGGGACTACTGCCCAGATCAAGCTCAGTGCTTTGCAGACCTAGCTGTAAATTAACGGCTCTTAAAAATGTCTCAGACCAATTTTATTAGTCTTCTAGGATGCCATAACAAAATAACTGGGTCAATTAAACAACAGAAATTTATGTTCTCCCATTTCTGGGGCTGGAAGTCCAAGACTAAGGTGGCGGCAGGGTGGATTCTCCTGCAGCCTCTCTCCTTGACTTGCAGGTGCTGCATCCTCACATGATCCTTTTGGGATACACACACTCGTGGTGTCTCTTCCTCTTATTATAAGGACATCAATCCTGATGGACTAGGGCTCCACTCTTATGACTTCATTCATGTCCTTAACTAACTCTTCAGAGGCCCTGTCTCTGAATATGATCAATTCTATCATCAATTTTAAATCTCATCTAAATATCACCTAAATCAGGTATATGTGAAACTTGAGATATGACTCATCCTGGGGCAAAATTCTTCTCCAGCTGTGACTTGTGAAACCAGACAAGTTATATGCTTACAAAATACAATGGTAGAACAGGCATAGGAAGAACATTCCCATTCCAAAAGTGAAAAATCAGAAAGGAAAAAGGAGTAAGGGGTCCAAGCAAGGCCAAAACCTAGCAAGGCAAATTCTATTAGATTTGAATCCTTTAGAATAATCCTCTTTGTCTCAATACTTTGCCCTCTGGGCCCATTGGGGTGACAGCCTCACCTTGTGTCACCCCTCATACTTGGGTGCTGGCTTTCGCCCTGAGTCACTGGGGGGCAACAGTCTGGCCCTCTGAAATGGAGAAGGGGACAGCCTTGTCTCCTACACTTGTACCCTCCAGGCCTGTGGTGGAGTGGCCCCTGCCAATCTCTGAAAAGCCTTCAGGATTCTTTTTCCCTTTTCTTGTCACACATGCTTGCAGCCAGATAGTTTTGTTGTCCCTTCCTGTAGAAGCTCGGAAGTCCAATAGCCTCCCTTCATTCTGTACTGTCACTGCTCCCTTTGGGCCGAGCTGGCAGGATTTCTGCTGATACGAGCCCATCTCTGCTCCTGGCTTCTGCTGAGATATCTCCTTAGGTCTGTGAGTTGTATGATAGTCTCTCTATCAAATGGGTTTCCAGTCTCACCGTCAGTGTTCTTTCCAGAATACTTTCTCTTTTTTTTTCGCGATATGGATAAGCTGATAATTTTCCAAATCTTCAAGTTCTGGTTCCTTTTTACTTAATAAATACCTTTAATTTATCTCTCTCCTCTTGCATTTTACTGTAAGCAGCGAGGAGAAACCACATCTTCAACACTCTGCTAAGAAATACCTTCAGCTAAATATCCAACTTCATCACTTTTAACTTCTACTTTCCACATAACTAGAACACAAATCAGCCAAGTTCCTGGCTATTTCATAACAAGGATCATCTTTTCTTCAGTTTCCAGTAACACGTTCCTCATTTCTGTGTGAGACCTCACCAGCTTCAGCTCTGTCATCCATATTCCCAGCAACAGTCCCTTCGAGGCAATCCAGGCTTTTTTTTAACATGCATCTCAAAGCTCTTTCGGCTTCTAACCACTATCTGGTTATAATGGCACAGTCACATTTTTTGGCATTTGTCACAGCAGCACCTCACTTCATGCTCCCAAATCTATTTCATGGTTCTCCATAGAAATAGCACCAATATGACATGTATGTATATAGAAGGGTATTTGTTTTACAGAATTGGCTCAAGTGACTATGGAGGCTGGCAAGTCCAAAACCTGCATGGTGAGACGGCAGGCTGGAGACCCAGGAAAGGACCCATATTGCACTTCAAGTCTGAAGGCCAAAAAGCCAATATGGTAGTTCACGTTTGAAGGCTGTCTGTGTAGAATTTTCTCTTGCAAAAGCCAGGTCAGTCTTTTGTGCTTTTCAGGCCCTCAACTGATTGGATGAGGCCCATCTACCTTGCAGAGGGCAATCTGCTTTACTTGAGGTCCACTGGTTTAAATGTTAGTCTCATCTAAAAACATCCCCACAGAAACATCCAGAATAATGTTTGACAACCTATCTGGACACCATGGCCCAACTAAGTTGACACATGAAATAAACCATCACAGTATACAAACACATGAAAATAAGGAAAGAATACTCATTAGTCTTATAGTCTTTGTTTCTGCAACTGATAATGTGGTTGTAGTTGGTATTTATAACTATGTTCTCCCACTACCCAGCACACCAATCAATAACAGTTTTTGGGGAGGATGATTTTGGTGCTGAGGAATAGGTATTTTTAAAAGCTTCTCCAGGTAATTCTAATGTACAGTTAGATGTACAAGTAATGTCTGAGAACCACTGAGTAAGAAAAGACTCCTGCCATAGTTGTTAACTGCCACCACTGACTTTTGGCTTTACTTTGGAGTGGGAGAGTATGACAAAGAATATAGAAGGATTTCTCCTCCCTGAAGCAGAAGTGGAGTTTTCCTTTATTGTAGGAAGTAAAGGGGGCTATGGCATTTGGAATAGGTTTATGCAAAGATGTAGATTATTGACTAAGGGTAGAGGACAGGGCACTTGAACTGAAGCTTGGAATAAAAGAATTGCCCACTGAGAGCGCGTCTCCTTGGGAATAACCTTCTGAGACTCAAGGTAAAGTCCTGGTAGCTGAATATTTAACATCTTCCCTCCTATAAGTAGTCACCCTTTGGCACTATCCTATTTCTTTGGTTAAAAATGTTATGTATGACTGTGGAGTCAGTGTTAATTCTGGCAAGGGAATAAGGAATCTGTACCAATTTACATTCCTGCCAACAGAGCACAGAGAATACAATGGTGGTTACCAGGGGCTGGAGGGTGAAGGAAATGGAGAGATGTTGGTCAAGGAGTACAAACTTCCAGTTAGAACACTAATAAATTCTGGGGAGCTAATGCATAGCATTGTGATTATAGCTACCAATACTGTATTGTATACTTAAAGGTGGCTAAGAGAGTGATATCTGCATTATGGCAGAGTGAGTTCTCCGGGTGATCTCTCCCCTCCGCCACACAACAAAAAAGACATTCATACTCCTACAGAGGACATCCACACAACACAAAAGATGTCTGAGAGACCCATGCAGCCACACATTGGAGGGTGGAGAGGCTGGAGCCCCCCACAGGAGAGGTGGAACGAGGTAAGAGAAAACTTCGCTCCCTCCTGAAAAGACTGTGATCTGGGACTGTGTGCAGCCTCTGAGAGGGAAGGAAGCGGGGAGGGGACACTCATTCATGGGAACATCAAAGATCTCCAAGGGCTCTCGCAGCCTAGGGGAAAGCCCCTACTGAGGTGAAAGGTAAAATGTGGGTGACCTCATCAAGCCAACACCCCAGGAGAGCAGATAGCAAGGGCAGAGCCAGAAAACCCTGTGAGCACACAGGAGAAAGTGCCCCTCCCCTCACCTGCCCAGCAGTGGTTCCAGCACATGGGATCCTGGTGGAAGGCAGAGGGCTCAGAATACGTGGCTCTTGATCTCTCATGGCGATAAGCAGTAACTGGGAGCAAATAATACCAGGATGCGAAAGAACAAAGCCACACCCTCTAGAAGTGTCAAAAATTATATTAAATCTCCAGACCAGAGAGAAAATGACAGGTTCCCAGAAATCAGTCTTGAAGACACAGAAATACGTAATCTAAATAACAGAGAATTCAAAATAGCTATCATAAAAAAAACTCAACAAGTTAAAAGAGAATGTAGAGAAACAATTCAACAAGTTCAAGAGCCACTTCATAAAAGAGATTGAAATTACAAAGAAGAATCAGTCAGAAATATTGGAGAAGAAAGACACAATCACTGAGATAAAACAAAATATGGATTCCCTGAATGATAAAGCAGACATCATAGAGGAGAAAATCAGCATAATTGAAGATAGATATATTGAAATGCTCCAGATAGAGGAGGAGAGAGAACTAAGACTGAAAAGAAATGAAGAAAGTCTCTGAGAAATATCTGACTCAATTAGAAAATGCAACATTAAAATTATAGGTATTCCAAAGGGAGAAGAGAAAGAGAATGGAGCAGAAACCTTGTTCAAAGAAATAATAGCAGAGAACTTCCTAAATCTAGGGAAGAAGATGGAAATCCATGTGGAAGAGACTATCAAATCTCCTAAATATGTCAAGGTAAAAAGACCTATTGCAAGGCATATAGTAGTGAAACTGGCAAAAGTGAATGACAAAGAAAAAATACTAAGGGCAGTAAGGCAAAAGAAAATAACCTACAAAGGAACCCATAACAGACTTTCAGCAGATTTCTCTGCAGAAAACTTACAGGCTAGGAGAGACTGGAATGACATATTCAAATCTTTGAAGAACAAAAACTTTCAGCCAAGAATAGTCTATCCAGCAAAAATATCCTTCAAATATGATGGAGAAATTCAAACTTTACCAGATAAACAAAAGCGAAGGGAGTTGGTAGCCACAAGACCCCCACCCCTCCACCGTACAAGAAATCCTCAAGAAGGCCCTCATACCTGGAAAAAAAAAAAAAGAGGATAAAGGGGTTACAAAGCGTAGAATAAGGAGATAAATAGGTAGACAAAATAAGAAAATTGTAGCTATACATCAGAACAGGTTAGCAAATACTCAAGTATAAGATTAAAGATAACAGTAAGGAAAACACCAAAAATGAAGATAATCTTGTCATTTCAACCACAAACTCACAACACAAGGTAGAATGAGATATGAGAAAAACAACTTAGGAGGGGAAGAGGAAAGGGACTGAATCGCTTTGGTCTAAGGAAATAAGAGGCCATCAGAAAATGGACTATCTTATCTAGGAGATTTTGAATACAAACTTCATGGTAACCACTAAACAAAAAAGCAGAACAGAGACACAAATGCTAAATAAGGAGAAAACAAAGAAACACAACATAAAAAACTACATAACTCAATTGGTGAATGGAAACACATGGGATGAGAAACAAAGGAAATGCAGGAGAACTGGAAAATGAGTGATTAAATGGCAGCACTAAGCCTTCATATATCCATAATCACCCTAAATGTAAATAGATCGAATTCTCCAATAGAAAGACTCAGAGTGGTGAGAGGGATTAAAGAACAAGACCCAACAATATGCTGCCTCCAGGAAACACATCTCAGCTCCAATGACAAACACAGGCTCAGAGTGAAGGGATGGAAGGCAGTACTAAAAGCTAATGGCAAACAAAAGAAAGCAGGTGTCATGATACTTATATCAGACAAAGTAGACTTGAAGATAAGACAGGTAAAGAGAGACAAAGAGGGGCAGTATATAATGATAAAAAGGACACTCCACTAAGAAGACATAACACAAATATCTACGCACCCAACACAGGAACACCAAAGTACATAAAGCAACTATTAACAAAACTAAAAGGAGATATTAATAATAACACAATAATAGTAGGGGACCTCAACACTCCACTCACATCAATGGATAGGCCATCCAGACAGAAAATCAACAAGGAAACAGTGGAATTAAATGAAAAGCTAGACGAGTAGGATTTAATAGATGTATAGAACACTCCATCCAAAACCAGCAAAATACACATTCTTCTCAAGTGCACACAGAACATTCTCAAGGATAAACCATATTTTGGGAAACAAAGCAAGCCTCAATAAATTTAAGAAGATTGAAATAATAACAAGCATCTTTTCTGATCACAATGCTATGAAGCTAGAAAGTAATTACAAGAAAAAACTGAGAAAGTGACAAAAATGTGGAGGCTAAACAACATGTTATTGAAATACCAATGCATCGTTGAATAAATTAAAGGGGGAATCAAAAACTATCTGGAGACAAATGAAAATGAAAATATATCATACCAACTCATGTGGGATGCAGCAAAAGTGATACTAAGAGGGAAATTCATCACACGACAGGCTCACCTTAACAAACTAGAAAAATACCCAATAAGCAATCTCAAACTACACCTAACTGAATTAGAAAAAGAACAAAGCCTAAAGTGAACAGAAGGAGAGAAATAATAAAAATCAGAGCAGAAATAAATGCAAGTGAAACAAAAAAGGCAGTAGAAAGGATTAATGAAGCAAAGAGCTTGTTCTTTGAGAAGATAAACAAAATTGACAAACCCCTAGCCAGACTTACAAAGAAAAAAAGAGAGAAAGCTCAGATAAATAGAACTAGAATGAAAGAGAGAAATGACAATGAACACCACAGAAATACAAAGGATTATAAGAGAATACTACAAAAAGCTATATGCCAACAAAATGGACAATCTGGAAGAAATGGATAAATTCCTCAACTCTTACCACCTCCCAAAGCTGAATCAAAAAGAAATAGATAATCTGAATAGACCAATCACAAGTAAAGAGATTGAAACAGTAATCAAAAGCATCCCAAAGAATAAAAGCCCAGGACCAGATGGCTTCCTGGGGAATTCTACCAAAGTTTCAGAGAGGATTTAGTACCTGTCCTTCTCAAGTTATTCCAAAAAATCAGGGAAGATGAAATGCTTCCTAACACATTCTACAAGGCCAACATCACTCTGAAACCAAAGCCTGACAAGGACAACGCGTAAAAGGAAAACTATAGGCCAATACTGCTGATGAACATAGATGCAAAAATCCTCAAAAAAAATTTGGCAACCCAAATACAGCAATACATCAAAAAGATCACATACCATGATCAAGTGGGATTTATACCAGGGACACAGGGATGGTCCAACATCCACAAATCAGTGTGATACACCATATTAACAAAATAAGGAATAAAAACCACATGATCATCTCAATAGACACAGAGAAAGCATTTGACAAGATCCAACGGCCATTTATGATAAAAACTCTTAACAAAATGGGGATAGAAGGAAATTACCTCAACATAATAAAGGCTGTATGTGACAAACTCACAGCTAACATCATGTTCAATGGGAACTGAGCGCCCTCCCCCTCAGAACAGGAATAAGACAAGGATGCCCACTATTACCACTCTTACTCAACATAGTACTTATACAATGGACATAGGACTTATACAATGAAAACTGTAAGACGTTAGTGAAAGAAACAGATGATGACAAAGAGATGAAAAGAGATTCCATGCACTGGATTGGTAGAATAAACACAGTTAAAATGTCCATACTACCCAAAGCAATCTACAGATCCAATGTAATCCCAATCAGAATCCCAATGACATTCTTCACAGAAATAGAACAAAGAATCCTAAAATTCATATGGGGCAACGCAAAACCCCAAATTGCTAAAGCAATCCTGAGAAAAAAGACCAAAGCTGGAGACATCACAATCCCTGACTTCAAGATGTTCTACAAAGCCATAGTAATGAAAACAGCATGGTACTGGTACAAAAACAGGCACACAGATCAATGGAACGGAACTGAAAGCCTAGAAATAAAACTGCACATATACGGACAGCTAATTTTGACAAAGGAGCTAAGAACATACAATGGAGAAAAGATAATCTCTTCAATAAATGGTGTTGGGAAACCTGGACAACCACTTGCAAAAGAATGAAAGTAGACCATTATCTCACACTATACACAAAAATAAACTCAAAATGGATCAAAGACTTGAAGATAAGTCCTGAAACAATAAAACTCCTTGAAGATAATATAGGTGGTACACTCTTTGACATCAAACTTAAAAGGATATTTTTGAATACTATGTCTTCTCAGACAAGGGAAACAAAAGAAAAAATAAACAAGTAGGAGTTCACCAGACTAAAGAGCTTCTGCAAGGCAAGAGAAACCAGGATCAAAACAAAAAGACAACCCACCAACTGGGAGAAAATTTTTGCAAATCATATATCCAATAAGGGGTTAATCTGAATAACATATAAGGAACTCACACAACTGAACAACAAAACAACAAACAGCCCAATCAAAAAATGGGCAGAGGTTATGAACAGACATTTTTCCAAAGAAGACATATAGATGGCCAATAAACATATGAAAAGATGTTCAACATCTCTAATCATCAGGGAAATGCAAATCAAAACTATACTAAGATACCACCTAACACCTGTTAAAATGGCTGTAATGGCTAAGACTAAAAATAGCAAATGTTGGAGAGGGTGTGGAGAAAAGGGAACCCTCATATACTGCTGGCAGGAACGCAAACTGGTGCAGCCACTATGGAAAACAGTATGGAGATTCCTCAAAAAACTAAAAATAGAATACTGTATGACCCAGCTATCCCCACTACTGGATATCTACCCAAACAACTTGAAATCAACAACCCAAAGTAACATATGCACCCCTATGTTCATTGCTGCACTATTCACAACAGCCAAGACATGGAAACAATCCAAGTGCCCATCAACTGATGACTGGATAAAGAAGATGTGGTATATATATATATACAATGGACTACTACTCAGCCATAAAAAAAAAGACAAATTCATCCCATTTACAACAACATGGATAGACCTGGAGGGTATTATGCTTAGTGAAATAAGCCAGACTAAGAAAGACAAACACCATATGATTTCACTCATATGTGGAATATAAACAAACATGTGAACAAAGAAAACACTTCAGTGGTTATCAGGGGAAGGGGGGTCGGGGGGCAGACAGGTGAAGGGGAGCACTTATGTGGTGGCAGACAAGAAATAATGTACAACTGAAATTTCACAATGATGTAAACTGTTATGAACTCAATTAAAAAAACAGTTGCTAAGAGAGTAGATCATAAATGTTCTCACCACAATAAAGGAATGGTAATTATGTTATGTGATGGTGGTGTTAGCTAATGTTGCTCTGGTGGTAATCTTACTGCAATAAGTATCAAATTAACTCACTGTAAGCCTTAAATTTACACAATGTTATATGTCAAATATATCTCAATAAAGCTGGAAAAAAAGCTTAAACCTGATGCATTTAACACTCTACATCATAATGAATCAAGCTGATGCATTACTTTCAATGGGCTAATAATTCTGAAAGTACTTCCCATAGAACGGGAAAGCAAAGAATGTCTTTCCCTACTCTCCCTATTTCCCTTCCTTCTTTCTATAGGAAATCTGGACCATATTTAATGCAGAAGTAACATTATGTCCATGAGAGGTCTTTGGGAAGACATATCTAATGATTAAAAACTTAACAGGGGTTTTTTTGTTTGTTTTTTTTGGTAAGGAGATTGGCCCTGAGCTAACAGCTGTAGCCAATCTTCCTCTTCTTTTTTTTTTTGTTTTCTTCCTTTTCCTCCCTAAAGCCCCAGTACACAGTTGTATATCCTAGTTGTAGGTCATTCCAATTCCTCTATGTGGGATGCCACCACAGCATGGCTTAATGAGCAGTGCTAGGTCCGTGCCCAAGATCTGAACCAGAGAACCTTGGGCTGCTGAAGTGGAGTGTGCAAACTTAACCACTCGGCCATGGGGCTGATCACCCTACAGTTTTTTATATCAAAGCTTTTCCAGTGAACATGTGTAACTGTCTTACCTTCATCATTCACAAAATTGTCTACATATATCCTAAGGCACCTTGAAATCTCCCTTTTCCTTCAACACTGAAAGACACATTTCCACTGTTGTTTTTTGTCATAAATGTATCTAGAGCTGTGAAAATACGGAACACATACTAAATATTATGATGGGTTTCAAAACCATGCATCCAATTAAATTTTGGAAGAAGTTATTTTTCTCCAGAATGATCTTCCACTGTACTTGGTTATTTTAATTTATTTAGAGACAAATGTATTAATCTGACTTGAAAGAAACAGCAGTTTCTCTAGTGGCAAATCATCCCCTGGTGCTCATGGGAGGGTTCCCTCAGCAGCAATGAGGTTATTAGCAGCACCTAGCGACAGCAGTCCCATAATCATGGGAACCATCTGATGGCGCTGCTCCCGGGCCCTGAAGATTGTTTCGTGATTATAAGCCCAGTTGTTTCAATAAGAAAGGCTAACCCTAAGCATCAGTTTCTCACTCACCTGTCAGCTATTACGTTATGCTCACTTCTATGTTTGTTTCTGATAGAAATATCCTCCAGCAATCTTTATCTCTTCAGTTCATTCTTTGGTGAAGACTCTTCACATATTTGCATTGGATTAATATGTCACTCTTTCACTAATATTTTAATGTGCATTTTATTAAGTTTTCATGGGCTTTCATTTGATTTCCAATGTTATTAGAGATGCTCTGGGAGCTGTAAAACACGTGTTTCATCTAGAGAAAGTATAGTTTTAGTCATCTTTCAGTGAAATTTATAAGAACTCTAAAAGCCCACATTAGCTTATAGGGATTGATAGCTTTTCACACCCTGCATCCGAGCGAGGTTGACATTAAGTGATGTGTCTCTTGTTTATAGTTCAGTACGTGCCAAAGCTTCTGAATTTATCTGTGACTCATAGGCCAATCTGGAAAGTGAAAGACCATCTTTACTTGAGGAACTCTAAGAACATCACATTACCAAGGAAAAATAATATCAATTTAGAGTATTTGGGCATTTTAATAGCTCTCGAGACTAACACATATCCTCCATTGGTGCGGATGATTTTACTATTAGTAATTAAGTCCTTGGGTCATTTCTTTCCTAAGACGTGCCTTTCAAAGACTTGACTTATGACGAGTAGAGATGAATTAAGAATCTAACTTCTTAGTGAGCATATGTTTGATCAGATACTATACCTAGACTGATCATGCTCTTTGAGACTCTGAAAAAAGAAAATGGGGTTAGAAAGAGAAGACTGAGAATTTTGCATTCACAGTTTGTTTATATGTAAATACTTCCCTACAAGACAAGCTCTTGTGTTGGTCAAATTTTCTCCCTCGAAGGTCTTGAAAATACCTTCCTGTAAACATTGTAGCTGTCTTTACAGTTTTCGAAGTTCAGTGCAAGCAGTCCGCTGGGTAAGAATGGACTGGCAGTCTGGGAGATGCAAATGGTGACAGGAGAAACAAGTTGCCAATTTCCTGGCTGACGGAGAATCAAGTATGAGCCATTCTCTTCATTAAAGAGAGAAAATTCGAGGCTGGCACGTTAGGATTGGGCCTACTTTCTCTGAGCTGGGACAATGCATTCTAATTAGCCTTTTTAAGCCACATTCAGTGGTACATATCTGTATAAATATAATATTAATTATAGAACACAGCACACAGACTTGACAGGTTCAAATTCACCTCCACACGATCTAGGAAGTCGCAGGCTTGCCTATGTTTGAGAAGAAATTCTTTCTATTATTAGCCATTTTTAAAGATACTGATCTGTGTTCCATGGCGTGGTGAGTATTTGAGGATATTATTATGGTCCCTTAGATTCATTCTTGATAATTATTGCCCCAGGAGAGTAAACAGACAAGAAAAAAGGAAATCAAAGGGGAAAAAATTAAAAAAAGGACAGCAAATAAGCAGTGTGTAGACAGACTGCAGAGACCTTGATTAAACATTAGATAGTGACGGGCACAGTGAAGAGACGACCATGTACAACAGTGTGGAGAGAACCATCAGGGCAGACCACAGATGCTGTCTTATAATCTGGAAAGAAAAAGGCCATCTTCACTCTGGAGACCTCCAACCTTAACAATCAAAAATAATACCAATTTAGGGCATTTGGGTAGTCTAAAATTGAGGGCATTAAAAGAAAAGTGATCAGGGTTGGCTTATGGCATAGTGGTTAAGTTTGGTGCACTCTGCTTCAGCAGCCCAGGGTCACGGGTTCAGATCCTGGGGGCAGACCTATGCCACTCGTCAGCCATGCTGTGCCAGCAACCCACATTTAAAGTGGAGGAAGACTGGGACAGACGTTAGCTCAGGGCTAATCTTCCTCAGCATAAAAGGAAAAAGAAGAGAAAGAATCAAAACCCTATTTTTTTTTTTTTAATTTCAATAAATGGAAGGAAAGTTGTGTGACTCTTTTCACACTTCCCTGTATGACAGCCTGCTAATCAACACAACCCGGGAGTGTGCTGAGGAGTCCTCAGGGCAGGTCAAGCAGACATTCATTCTCATGAATTGCAAGTTAATCAACAATGCAAGAAATCAGACTTTTCAAATGGTTTTCTGCTTTGCCAATATTTTGAAGGGGAGGAGGTTAATCCTCCAAGTAACCATTTTTGCCTCTGTGAAACAGTGTTACCCTGTGCTTCAGGCCAGGTTCTCCGGGAAACGCTCTTGCGCCGGGTTTAGCTGTAGACAGCTTCCTGGGGAGCGCTCCTGGGATGCGCCCCTGTGGAAGAGAAGGGACAGAAAGGGAGTGTGGCCTGAACCAGTGGAGGGGAAGTTGAACTCGGAGGCAGTCTTAACAGAAGCCTCAGCCAAACCAGTAGGGGCTCGAAGCTCAGCTGATCCTTCTGAGTTGGCCTGAATCGGAGCAGGGGCCAGGGCTTTTACTGTCACCTCAGCCAGCTGTCGGATGCAGGCTGTTCTGGGAAGGAGGGCGTAACTTGAGCCAAGTGAATCTTCCTGGCTGAGGGAATCCAGTAGGCGACTGCCACCGGGGGACGTTGCTGGCAGCACTGTCAGAGACAGGATGGACATAGGGAGTCAAAGCCTTCCTTCCTGAAGGGGGTTCTGGGTGGCACATCAAATCATCTAGCAGATACATAGTATGAAATGTTACTATGAAATAATTTCATTTGAGAGCAAATTTGTTACACAAGTTCTCTACAGGAATTCCAATCTCGCTGAAATATCTAAAATAAGATATTTAATGTTGCTTTACCTTGAAATGCTGTTAGGAGAGAATAGCAAGTAGTACGAAATTGTAAGTAACAAAATACCCAACTCAAACTGACTCCCACATCAAGTTGTAATACATCCACTTGTATTAACTGGAAATACAGATACAGACCGGGGGCTCGGGACTGACAACCCAACGGCCCACCTCCATTTCTGCAGCTTCCCTTGGCTCTATTCTTCTCAGTGCGGTAGTTGTTTTTGGTTTCGTTTCTTTCCATCTCTGCAGCAGCCCTGGCTTCGCATCTACCCATAAAATCATCCCATGGGAGACTGACTCTTAATGAAGCTTACGGTTTATAGCGAAGGGCTGGGTTTGGGTGTTATGCCAAACACAATGGGAGCCATCAGAGAGTTTTCCCTTTAAACTAAAATTTATTTAATATATTAGCTTTATAAATAGAATAAATTCAGTACTTAGGACACACACACGGATGTTAAGTTTCGGGTGTCTACAAATGTTATACTGATCACATGAAGCTCTGACAGCCATTCGCGTTACTAGGAACTTGTTAAACCTCAGCAATGAAATGCTATCCTTGTACTCTCTAGAAATAGAACAAAAGAGGACAATTCACTCATGAAATTCACTTTTAAATAAAACTACATTTATAAAAATCTATCCTGTGGATTATAATTCTGGTTGCACTCCCATTTGAGCAGTAGTATGATCGCTTAACTACAGCAGCAAAACAAAATGAGAAAATTCACACTTTAGAAGAAAGACAACAATTCATCTGCTTGTGGATCAAGGAAAAGACTTGTTAGATAGCAGCCACAGGAATACTGTGCTTAAACCATCTGAAAACCAGAGAAAATGGAAGCAACTAGAGAGATTTACATTTATATAATGTGCATTTATTTTAAAAACTGTTCTAAGAATTATAATCCTATGACATTTTCATTTCATCTAAGTATAATCACTTAAATAATATCAATAAAACTAAAATGAAAAGTTTTAAATTATTTTAGAAGACAAAATAAATTTTTGCTGTGGATCTGGATTATGTTAATGCATTTTTTAACAACGAAATTGCTGTAAATACACAAAATGCAAATAGTGTTAAATAGAAGTAATTAAATCATATGCTTCACCAATGCAAATATCTACAGTTATTAAAATTATCCTGTGAATTATAATTCTGTCAATCTTCCATTTGAGCCAATGCTACTTTACTAATATTACTAAGGTGAAAAGAGGGTAAAAAAATCAAAATAACTTTAGTAAAGAAAGAAAAAAAAGATCTTGTGCCGGTTTGGGAGGCAGACTTCCTAGCGGAGGGATAAACACGAAGCGTGGCTCACACCTGTTAGTGACTGTGTGGACGCGAGACCGAGTCCAGCGGGCGGTGGCGTGATAGACCTTATTGCCAGTGTGGCTGTGACGGGCTAGGAAGTCCCCTGGGAGGGCGGATTGCGGGGAAGGTTTGCCCTTGCTTTCCAGAAGAGGGGAAGGGCAGGGACCCTGTCAGGGACCCCTTAGTAACATTTGACCTTTGACTAGAGGATTACATGAAGCACAGAGACTGAGTCATTCTGCTGAGATAAGCAAATTCAGAGGTCCAAGGGGTCTTCTAGCGAAAGCAGCATCAGAATTGGCTCTATCTTGTGGAGGACCTGATGCATCAGAAGGGCTGGCCTGATGGCGGAATCCTTCTCCTGGGGTCACGACTCCATTGAGAGGCATCTATTCTGTACCAAGCACCAAACCCTGGACGCCCGTGCCCTCACAGCCTGATTTCCTTCCTTCCTTGGGAATCTGTTCGTCCAGAGGATTCCTGAGGATCCCCAGCCTCTCTGCCTGAGGTCACACTGGAAACATCCGGGACATGTTGGGACATAAGAGGATGCTTTGAAATGTTCACATTTCAATCTTTCCTCAATTAAAGTTTATCTTAGGTTTGCTTTTTTCCCTTAAATTATCAAGGTTTCTCTTAACCATCAGCACTCTTAACCTGTTATTGTGAGCTTCTCTTTCACAGGAAACAAGCTGGCATTGATAATTGCCATGATTATTTTCAGTCTTTCTAGGAAATTACTGACTAGTATTTTATAGGTGCCCAACTCATCATGTGTTTGGCTGATCTATCCCATTGCTTTGGAAATGTTCTCCTCTCTTTCTGGTAAATTTCCTCTAAAGGAATCTTTGGTGGAAATTCATTTCTCTTTCCCAGTGCAGTTCAGAAAGTACTGGGTGTTCTTCCTGGCACCTTTGCCCCTCACCTTCTAATTGTTTTTTTCTGACCGCAGCAACGTTTGCTCACTTGGGAGAATTTTAATATGATCTCAAATTGCCTTGTTTATGCTCTCTTTCAGCTGATTTAATGTAGCTTTTGGTTTATTTTTAAGAGTTTTTAAGGCAATATGTTAGTTTCCTATGGTTGCTATAACAAATTACCACAAACTTAGTGGGTTAAACAGCACAACTTTATCTTACAGTCTGGACATCAGAAGTCTGAGGTCAGTTTAGGCTAAAACCAACATATCTACCAGCAGCGCTATGTTCTTTCTGGAGGCCCCAAAAGAGAATTCATTTCTTATTTTCCCACTCTCAGAGGCTGCCTACATTCCTTGACTTGTGGCCACATCACGAATTTCTGCTTCTGTTGTCTCATTTTCTTCTCTGATTCTGACCCTCCTGCTTCCCCTCTTATGATTACATTGATCCCACCTAGATAATTCAGGATAATCTCCCTGTCTTGAGTTCCTTAATTAACCACATCTTCAAAGTCCCTTTCGCAACGTAAGGCAACAGGGGTCAGGATGTAGATATCTTTGAGGAGCCTTATTCAGCTTATTATAGTATTTTACTCAGACTCATCCATTGGTTTCTTCAAAATGCCTTGTAAGAGGTGTCCAGGTTTTCATTGTTTATGTTGGATTCCGTTCTCCCACCGTCCATGACGTCTTCTCTAAGAACTGCACGTGTTCACTCAGAGACTAGATCAGCTTTCTCTTTCAGAACTTGCTCCACACCACTTCACGTTCACTCACGCTTCTTTTCCATCCTCTGCTTCTTGTGAAAGCAGTTTTATCTCTCTCTGAAGATCAGAATTTTCATTCAAAGTTCTTTTCAGTGTCTAAAGCTGTTCTTCATTCTTTTGATGAATTTTGAAGACCGTTTTGGTTGCAGCTACTTGAAATTGGAAGACTTTTGATGCATCTTTTAAAGAATGAATGTTTCTTGCTACATTTACCATTGGCACAACTTGTTCTAATAATTTAGATTTCTCTTCTTTCAGTCCTTTTTCTAAAAGTCTCTATTTTAAGGCCAGGCGAAGAGATTTTCAGCTCTTTATCTATTGCTTCTAATTTTGTGTTTCAGATAATGTCTCCTCAAGTCTGGCTTTCATTAACATTGATTCAAAGCTTTCAGATAATTTTGTATGAATCTAAGCATCTTGAAGATAATGCCATCTTTCTGTTAGAAGGGGCAATTCTGTGTCTCTAACTGCATAAAGTAAGATTCTAATAATGAGGAATTCTACATCCTACTATAACTAAAAACACCGTCATCTCTTAGAATGATCCATGGGGCCTGGGCCTGGTCTAAGGTCCCCTAGCAGCACTGCCATTTCCAGACTCATTGTCTGCAGGACCAGAGTGACCGAGAACAGCGCAGCCGTTGGCAGGCAGACCCTCTGTGGCCCGAGAGGCCTTGGCTGAGCTCCATCAGGTTGTCAGGACCCTGCTGGCTGCCCTAGGCTGCAGACACCTCTGTGGGCATTGCTCCCTGAATCACACCAGAGTCTGGCAAGCAGGGCAGACCTCCGTGGAGGTGGAGGTATGAAGGAGACAATTACAGTGGAAGAGAACGTCCCAACCTTCCTCAGATGGTGACAAACACAGATGGGGATAATATCTCATGGCCCCAAGGTGTCCAGAATCTAGAGATGATAGCCTGGGTTCTGGCCAATCCAGGCCTTCTTATGGCCCCCGAGGACTCAGGTACTCGATGTCCCTTTTGTCCCTATAACCGATTTAGGAGTCACTAGTTAGGAAGCTTATGGTCCCCAAGGACTCAGGTAATAGATGTCTCTTTTGTCCCTGTTACCGATTTAGGAGTCACTAGTTAGGAAGCTTATGGTCCCCGAGGACTCAGGTAATCGATATCCCTTTTGTACCTATAACCGATTTAGGAGTCACTGGTTAGGAAGCTCCATGACAGGAATTACAGGCCCCCGACCCTGAAGAACACTCCATTTTCTCTTGAATAAACTTTCCTTCTGTGGCCTGGGCCTCATCCCACTCACAGAGCTCATGGAAAACTTGCAGTGCTCAGTGGCCCTCTTTGATTCATTTTGGTCTATTTTAAGTCCACATGGGAGGGGTGCAGGATGGGAGGAGTCCACAAAGTGTTTCCACAGTGTTGTGCTGGAGCAGGCTTGTATCAGCTGGTGGGAGACAGCTGTGTATATCTTTTCCCATCTCTAGGTTAGAACGCCTATGGCTTGCAATCATTCAGGGTAGGAGCACTTATACCGCAGGTATCAAAAAGTATTGCAAGTCAAGGTGGGTTTTTTTTTTACTTGTTCGTTTTGCTTTTTTCTGGACAGGCAGTTTTGGTAATCACTTTCGAGCACATCGGTCCCTCAGAACTTCTAATTCTCAGCCATGTCCTTCCTCTACCCCCAGGCCCAGGCTGCCCACTCTCATACTCCATGGTCACCCCAAGACAGGCCCACTGGCTTCTGTCCCTGCTTCCTTTCCTGTGCTGTAGAGAGCACAACAGGACTTCTGACTGACTTTCGCACAACCTGAGGGAAACTCGGTACTACTGTCCGCTGTTCTCTCTCTGCCTGGACATTCCTCATGCTGATTCCTATGCAGCTGGAGTTCTCCCAAAATGGTACATCCCTCACTATTGCCGTGAGTCTGTCTCCTCTCAGAGTTCACAACAGAAGAGAACAAAAGAACCTTTGCTCTTAGCTTTATTTTGCTTGAGTTTCTACTTTTTTCTGTTTTTAACTTCTGATTTAATCTAGGTAATGGAAGGGTAAAGTAAATCTCCCTTTCCCCCACGGTCCTTGTCCTGTCTCACCACCTGTCCTTTCCTTTTCTCCATATTTAATTCTATAGGCTCTCCCTTCTAAGGCAGAGGCCGTGGTGTCTTTCAATTTCCTCGGACTTGGGTTACTCTACAATGTATTTCTTGACTTTCTTCATGTCTCCTTTACAACTTGTATATGATCTCAATGTGAAGAGTTAACCAGGGGCTGGCCTGGTGGCACAGTGGTAGAGCTCACACGTTCCACTTCAGCGGCCCAGGGTTCGCCAGTTCGGATCCTGGGTGTGGACCTACGCACCGCTTATCATGCCACAGTGTGGCAGGCATCCCACATATAAAGGAGAGGAAGATAGGCATAGATGTTAGCTCAGGGCCAGTCTTCCTCAGCAAAAAGAGGAGGATTGGTGGCGGATGTTAGCTCTGGGCTAATCTTCCTCAAAAAATAAGAGTCACCCAGTTCCAATCTTAACATATAAAAGGATATTTTAAAATTTGGAAAAATGCATTTTATAGATCCAAGGAGATGAGCTTTGAGACCAACAGTTGATCTATGACTGCTTTTTCCTAAGCAGCATTTGCCCTCTCCTTCCTTGAGGTGAGAAGTTTTATGGTTTAGCTTTAATGGTGAAAGCTGAAGAGAAACATAGTTTGTAGGGGAATTAAAAGCATATAGGTTAAATATTTGAAAATGTTCTCTCTGTTGCAGTTTCATTATTTCTATTGAGAAAAAGAACAAAGAGATAGAATACTTCACTTCAATAAAATATCAGAAATGTATATGAATTTTGTCTAGTTTGAGTTTTTAAGAGCTAAACATCACACATTTACATATTCCTACGGTTCCTAAACTTTCAAATTTAAAAGTGTGAAATGAGTCCTGAATGTCCTAGAAATGTCAAAAAGTAGAATAATGAAAGTTTAGGTAAAGAAGTATCCATTTAACAAAGGTAACTTCTGGTGCTGTGAAAATGTGTGCAGAATTTTTTATCCACTAAATATTTTATCCACTAAAATAACTGGCAATTACATTGTAAATACTGGGGGTGTACTGTTTAAATGTACATGTAACTGTAAATGTAAATGTTGTAGCTGGTATAACGTGGCTAAGCAAACCTGCAAAAATCACTAGAACATGTTCTTTAACTTATGACTAAGAAGAATAAATGAAAGTAAACTGCATTGAGTTGTCATATTCTGACATTCGAAATAGTCACAGTTGACCCTAAATACCTCCAACCAGGCCCATCACTGAGAGGAATTTCAGAATACTTTTTCCTTCCAATTCAGCTTCTGCAGCACCTTCAGAATTATCATTGATCATCGATTCCAAATCTTCATTCTGATCATGTCATCACGCCTTCACTCACTGTGCATCCCAAGTCTCTTTACAATCACCGCAAACCCACCTCTCTCCTTTCCGTCCATCCCCACTATCATCTGTGCATCCTCTAGTTCAGACACATTGATCTAGTTCTTCTATCTGATAGTTGTAGGTTTTTTAGTTCCTTACTGGAGCTGTATCTTATGAGGCAAAGATCAGCGAGGTTCATTTCCGAGATGAATAACCCAGCTTAGGTTTTACACAATGCATCATCCTACAGTGGATTAGTCTAGGGGTAGAAAACTGGTCCAAGTGAGACCAATCAGATGCTTTCTTCCAGAATTTTGAATTGAGGTTAAGAGAGCCTAACTCAGCCAGATTTCCAGAATGTAGGAGGCACAAACCTGAGAACTATAGAATAAGCAACTTGCAACTGCCTATGAACTGAGAAGTTGAGAGCCGGTCTCCAGAGAGAAAAGATGGTGGAGATGTACCAAAAGCCTTAGAGACAAGGGACCATTCAAGCCGTCAGAGTTTGTCGCTGGTCCCAAGGCCTTCCCTATACTGCTGTATTTCTGCTCTTGGGTTTTGAGACATGCTCCTGAATCATCAAAACAATCCTTCTTGTTTTAAGTGAGTTTTAGATTATTTCTACTGCATGTAATCCTAAAATCTTCACAAACACATACCCTTATCAGGAATTAAAGACAAAGACAACACTGGCAATTTTGGAAGAAATAGAAATTTCATGTATGTCTCAAGATTACCCCATTAATATCTCTTGATTGAATTACATCATAATTTACTTCCAATATGTTTCATGACTGTTTCCATTTTCAAATCATCTGGTCTAATCCTTACCACTATATTGATGTCTGTTGATGACTTGTCATTTGTCTGAGGTAAGTTGTCACTGGGAGTTGATTTGTCATTTCCCAGCCTCCCTGGCATTCAGCTGTTTTTGCCAAATGGATATGAACTAAAATAATGTGCATCATTTCCAGGATAGGACCTACATGCAGCTAAATGCAGAGGATCCCTCTAGAAACAGGGACAGGCAGAGCCACGAATTGCAATTGCCACATGGAAGACACCTGCTAGGCCAAGAGTACACGCATTCAGCCAACACCTAAAAAACGTACTTCTGTTATATGAAATGTAAGGTAAATGAAACGTGGGAATTCATTTGTTGTCATTAAACTCAGGAGGCAGTAGGCTGCACAGACACTAGAATGCTGCAAGGCCACGGTAACCTTTTGTTAAGTGTATGAATCCATTGATATAAAAGCAAATATTTATGTACTTGTCTTAGAGAAGTAAACACATCTCAATCTATAGGAGAAGGAATTAGAGCTGTCTCTTGCTGCCCCAAGTCATTGTAGGATGACCCGCATTTAAGATTGTTACAGGAGGATACGTGGCTAGAAAGCAGGTCTAGAAAAATATAATTTGAGGGGGAAGAGAAGTGCCAGGGTTGAGACTCTGCTGCAGCTGCACTATTAGAAATTGAGTTTAGGGGCCTGCCTGGTGGCACAGCAGTTAAGTGCGCACGTTCTGCTTTGGCGGCCAGGGTTCCACTTGGGCACGCCATGCTGTGGTAGCATCCCACATACAAAATAGAGGAAGATGGCATGGATGTTAGCTCAGGGCCAGTCTTCCTCAGAATAAAGAGGAGGATTGGCAGCAGTTAGCTCAGGGCTAATCTTCCTCAAAGAAAGAAAGAAAGAAAGAAAGAAAGAAAGAAAGAAAGAAAGAAAGAAAGAAAGAAAGAAAGAAAGAAAGAAAGAAAGAAAGAAAGAAAGAAAGAAAGAAAGAAAGAAAGAAAGAAAGAAAGAAAGAAAGAAAGAAAGAAAGAAAGAAAGAAAGAAAGAAAGAAAGAAAGAAAGAAAGAAAGAAAGAAAGAAAGAAAGAAAGAAAGAAAGAAAGAAAGAAAGAAAGAAAGAAAGAAAGAAAGAAAGAAAGAAAGAAAGAAAGAAAGAAAGAAAGAAAGAAAGAAAGAAAGAAAGAAAGAAAGAAAGAAAGAAAGAAAGAAAGAAAGAAAGAAAGAAAGAAAGAAAGAAAGAAAGAAAGAAAGAAAGAAAGAAAGAAAGAAAGAAAGAAAGAAAGAAAGAAAGGAAGGAAGGAAGGAAGGAAGGAAGGAAGGAAGGAAAAGAAAAAGAAATTGAGTTTAGTGAAGACTTTGCCCTGTGAAAGTGGAAAGTGGATATTATTGGATTTTAACACCTCGCTGTGTCCTTTATCTTTGGCTTTAAAATGTAGCTTTCTGCTTTAACAAAAAAATAACAAAAGTTGATCTTAATTTTTGGCAAAAAAGAAATACAGCACTGAAGAACGGAGTCGCTGCCTGTTAGCCTGGTCCCTGGCAGTGCGCCACCTACAGGGCACCTGAGGGCTTGACAGTTCTGATGTTTGTGGTTAGGAGAGCTTTTTAAAGTGAAGGAGCTAAAAACAAACTTTAAAGACGAAAGAATGATGAAAAACTTGAATTCTAGGTGATTATTCCTAGATATGGCCTCATTTAGATCCTTCAAAACAAATCCTTTATTTTAAATTTGAAAAATAGGAAACCCTTTTCAGAGGCACTTTTTTTCCCATTTAACTTAAAGGAATTTTTGCATATTCCTTGAAATTGGGACATTTTAAGATGTGCTCGCATATGTAGTTGGAAAGCAGCATGTGTGTTAAACACTCTATGATGACAATATAAACTCACTGAAAGAAATGTAAAATGTTCCTAAAACTTCCTATAAATTTTCAGTCTTAAAACAATCTCCTTAGTTAATTTTTATGAATATTTCAGTATAATTTCAAATATCTATTGTATAATGATTATGCTTTTTATGATATTTTATTGCATTTCAGTTAATTAAGATTGGAATTGTAAAAATACACCATGGTATTTTTGTATTGTATTTAGGGTTTTAATTACAATTTTTATTTATTCTTCCAGAGGGTAAATTGGAAAAAGAAACAATTGTCATCATTTCAGTTAAATCAAATCCAATGAAAGAAGAAAGAATTTGTGGGTCTTATTGGCATTGGCACAATCCTTTCTTTTTTAAACTGAACTCAATTTTTGACATGACCCTCAAACCAACTTCTTTTTTTTTTTTTTTTGAGAAAGATTGATCCTGAGCTAACATCTGTTGCCAATGTCGTTTTTTTTGTTTCTCTCCGAAGCCCCCTGAGTACATAGTTGTATATCCTACTTGTAGGTTCTTCTGGTTCTTCTATGTGGGACGCCACCTGAGCATGGCTTGATGAGCTGTGCCAGGTCCACGCCCAGGATCTGAACCAGTGAGACCCTGGGCCACCAAAGTGGAGTGCACAAACTTAACCACTCAGCCACTGGGCTGGCCCCTGCACAGTTCTTTTTAATATCTGCGGCCATAAGAGGAAATATAGATTCCTTATACAGAAATCAAAAATAAAACTGGTAGCATGAAATTGTCTAGGAGAGGGAAATAATATCTACCAAATGAATAAGAAATCAATAACTACTAAGTCCATCAATTAGATATTGATCAAATGATTTAGTGATTAAGTTAATTTTACACTTGTTTTGAAAAGAGAACCCATCAAACAACAAAATGGTTGAGTAAAAGTATTTTTGGTTGAATATGTAATGCAAGCTATATATACTATGGCAGAACTATTTTTCTATGTATTCTTTTTTTCCTAATCTTCATCGAGTATTGGGAGCTAATGTCCAGGTCAGTCATTATTTTTTCCTCATCAGTAAATTATAAATCCTTACATGCATACTTGTTCTTGGTTTGGAAAAATGAAATTGAATATAAAAAACCTGGATTTACATATTCTCCCTTTTTGCTCTATCATTTCTGGGCAAGTAGTGATGATTTGAATCTTGACATAGAAGCCATTGATAAGTACTGTGGAAAGAGTAAGAAATGAAAGTGAACACTGGGATTGCCACGTTAGCTCTGTCATGGACTCCTTTGTGACAGCAGTCAAGGAATTTAATCTTTCTGATTCTCAAGTTTTTCACCTTAAAATGGAGATATTTTTTCTACCCTATCTTAAGGGTTGTTATAAAACTAAAAAGAGATAGTGTTATATAAAAGCATTTTGAACATAACTATTTTTTACTCATCATGCTTCAACGTTTGGAGTAGATATACTTTCCATTTTCTTTCCTTCATGAAAATATCTCAGGAGTCTAGAAAAATAAAGAGCAAGGGGCTCATGGCCCCTCTAAGAAATCAGCTATTCATCAAAAGAGGGAAAAATACATCCTGAAACAAACGTGCTGAAAAACTCTTCTTAAAAGCTCTATTTAGAATACCATCTGGTCCTGACACGCTTCACAGACAAGGAGAGGATGAAGGGGCTTGGCACATCTACAGCTCTCTCCCTGAGTGAAGGAATGTTTGCTGTAATACCCACTAATAGATGAACAGCAAAACACGAAGTAAGGAACAGCAAGTGGGAGCCAGTCCGTTAGGCAATACTACCTAAACGTAAATGGGGACATGATTAATAGCACAGCAAAGACTGAGCATGCAGGCAACATTGCAATGACCCACTAATAGGATCTGGAGTAACAGACTCAAAGAAAAACAGTGCCACTGGAACACTGCACAGATTGCTGGGCTGGACTACCACAGTGAGAGCCAGAAGCGTAAGCCAAAAATTCTTGGAACAATCAGGAATGTTGTGCTACCTGAGTTAACACAGAGATGATGCCAACGTGCCCAAGTATACTTTGGAACTAGAGTGACATTTTGGTTAGTAATAATAAAATATAGGTCAAATTAATTATCCTAAGGAATCATGGTAGCTTAACCCTCTCTTTGAAAAGAGACATTCTATAGGAGAATATATCGTCTATCTAACCAGCCACTATTGGTGTTTGTCTCACTACTCGAAACCCTCCAAGTGGGCAAAGATCACATTACAACAGGATTGTCAGACTGCTTTTTCTTTGTATATGCATTTCTCATCTCTTTTTGTTACTTCTCGTCAGTACCTTTACAATGAAATTTGACTCCTTAATGACATAGAATACTGGATTGTTAAATCCTCTAAATCCTTACAGAAAATCTTCTGTTTTCCCACTCACTGTCCTACCCAGGGCTAACCATATGTAGAAGCACATGCATGTGTGCATACACACATGTACATACACACGTACAGTGTACCGCAGGACAACCTAGAAAAACAAGTCTTACAGTCTGAGCTTAGTGTGACCCTCTGGGGAAGGGTGGTTGGTTTCTAAGTCATAGGTGGTAGAATCATTTGATGTCCAAAGACAGTACTTTTCCTGGCTTCATTCCATAATTACAAGCAACTGAAGGGATATGTTGAAAATTGGAATGCATGACAGAATACCCACATGCAGCATCCAGAGCAAGATGGAGGGAGAGGAGGGCTATACTAATGATAAATATCTCCACTTATAGCAAAAATAACATAGCAAAAATTTGCAAGTAGAAATGAAGGCAGTGGTTTATACTTTTGTTTTTGACTGTGTACAAGTGAACAAAAGGATGTAAGTAATGAAAGCCAAAATTTCAGATAGCTACCTCTTTAGACCTGGGTGAGGAATTTTCTCTAACAATTGTGGCAAGTTGTTTCTTCACTGAGTTGGAGAGGGCAGATTCTGTAAGTATAAATTTAAAAATTATGTCTTTTCTTTCTTTTTCCACCTTGTAGTAGAAACTCTGGCTTATATCTGAGCTCACTGCCATCCGGTTTGAGGACATTGTTTCTGAGCCTCTCTTTGCCTCTGAGATCAGATCAGGTACCTAATTTCTAGTTAACAGGATCAACAACACTTCTCATGCCCCTATCAGATCGACAGGCTTTATGGCTAATCCTGCGCTAGGAACAGAGTGCAGTTATGATGTCTGTCACGTCTTGGCTGGGGCAGTGAAGAACTCATGACAGTTTCCCTATCTCTTCCCCTGCAGTGGTAATTGTGGAGGAGACAAATTAAGGTGGTGGGTGCAAAAGGTGGAGGTAACGTGAATCACTTAGTTGCTGCATGGGGGCTGCTGTCTTGAAATTGTCCACAACCACAGTCAACTTTGCGTGAGCAAGAAATAAATATTAGAGTGTTGTCTTTTCTGGGAGTAGAAGCGGAGGAGAACCAGATACTGAAGAACCTTCCAGATGGTCCTCGCACGTAGCTTCATTTTGAAGACAGCAAGGTTGTTTTGTAAAGTAACGTTTATAACCTTAAAGAAGATCTCAGCAAATATAAAGTAAATTAAAGGCCTTGGCTGTTTTTCTATAATTCGTAGGACCCAGGGAAAACTACAGATTTGTTTTAAAGGCAATTTGGTTAAATTCACAAATGATGGCCAAAACATATAGACTGGTGCTTTCTATATACAATGGAGGCTGTAAAATGACAAAAACGTAGGAAGGCAACTCAAAAACTGTTCATTTCTTCAAACCTTATTTACCAAATCCCTGAGAACAATCTCTGCTCTCCTCTTGCAAATTTTCTACCTGCTTTTAGAAATATTACCTGGAGAAGGCAGGCATTCTATATTATTTCTAAGATATCTTCTGTGCAGTTTATCTCTTGCTTGCATTCCAAAATTGATTAGGTAATACTACGAATAAATTTATTTTATTGTTTGCTTTGGGACTTATGTAGCTAATGATGTGTTTGTTTCCTTCTATATCAACTTAAAATATGTTTTTTAATATGATTTGCACATTTCTTATCAGGGCAGATTAGAAAATACACATTGTGAGTTAATTGCTGTATTCTTAATCTTTACACTTTGGGCATATACAGTATAATAAACATCTTTATTGAAATCATGGCATTCTTGAACAGTTAATGTGCTAAAATAAAAGTAGACAGCCACAAGTTTATGTAACTATTCAAAAATTAAGCAGTGTATCACCTAAGTTATTACAAATGAGCAGATTTGAATACAAAGGTGACAGAAATAACATATCAATGTAATTTTTGGAAAAGTACTCTATCAATAAATTATTTCATAGTAAAATTCATCAAAAAAACTCAATAAAAGTATTTAGTTCCTTAACTTGAAAGGAGTTAGTTCATGAATTGAAGATGAGAGTGCCTGTTACAAACCTGAGTTCAGGGGTTCTGGCGAAGTTTCCTACCGGAGCCTTTGCTACATGACAGGACATCCTGTCCTTGTGCCCTTTTCTGTCTTACCAATGGTGTTGGAAATGCGACCAATATTCACTCTCCTCCCTTCCGATTGACTCTTGACACTCTCCAATCATTTCACTGAAACTCCTTTGGCAACAGTCACCATTAACCTTAATATCTTCATATCCATTGCACACTTTTCAGTGTTCATCCTACAGGGATCTCATTGGCACATTGCACAGTCTTAATCTTTTCTTACTTCTAGAAAACTACTCTCTTTTCTTCTGATACGCCATTTTCCTAGTTCTTCTCCCAACTCCTCAGATCTTTTTCTTCTTGGTTTCCTTTGTGAACTTCTTTCATCACTTTCCCTTTAAACATTACTGATTTTTATGACTTTAATATCTATTCACTGAGTTTTTGTTTGTTTTCTAATATACCTTTATCTTCTGGGTAATCTTATTTACTGTCATATTTTTAACCAAGACTATATGCTAGCAATGACCATATCTATATATATAACTCTAATCTGGCATCTGGATTTCATATAAAACTGCCCATTGGACATATATTTCTGGATATTCTCCAGATACTTCCTGTTCAACGAGTTCACTTTATCTTAACCATGACAATTATATGTTCTGAATCTCATCTCACATTTTGCACTACCATTGACACTGTTATGCAAGATATACAAGTTATAGCAGGATACACAAGTCATCCTGGATACCTGTTTCTTATTGTTTACATCAAGCAATTACTAAGGCCTTACAATTTTACTTTCAAAACATTTCTCAACTCCAATATGCCTTCTCTATCCAGAGTAGGAAGACTCTAGTTCTGGTCCTCAATCTTATTAGGTTACTCCAATCTCCTCACTAAACTCCCCAACTCCAGAATTCCTTCTCTCAAACATGTTCTGTCGCTATTCTATTACCTCTGCCCTGAATCCTTTTCCTGATTCTTTCCAAATTCTCTTCATTGATTAATACTCTTTCCTTAAGATTTAGCCCAGGTGTCATTCTCTTTCAGGGAAAATTTCCTGAAAATTTTCAGACAGTGCTATTTGAACTGAACTACCCTAGTGCTGCCAGCTCACGGATTTCTGTTTCACCTCACAGCTTACAAATAAAGATTTCACCTCCTTACTCTTTCCTCAGGGGTACTTCATTAAAAGTTTTTCATTCATGTTTCAAGGAAAGAAAAATTGTATGACTAGAACTCCATAAAAACCAGACATTTACCTGGTGGTAGCCATGCCTCCAGTTCCACCAAATTCAGCCAGCCCGTGGGTGAGTAGGCGCGAAATGCTGTAGAGTAAGGATGAGGAAGCTCAGGCGGGGGGGAGCGGTGGTGTAGAGGTAGTGAAGGATTTATAATTAAGTGTGTTCTCATTAACGGAGGAGACCGGGGCTGGGTCCAAGTCCACAGTCTGTAGTTTTATAATGGATTTTACCTCACATGCAATTACTTTGATGATAGTTTTTTTCTGCTACAAAATTTTACCCTCCTCCTAAAATTGAAGAATCTTTGAAAATCCTGCTCCTGTGTCAACCACAGTTTCTACTATGTCCATTTTCTGGGTCTTTTCATAGCTGTAAGCAATTTCCAGTTTTCATTTTTCTATACAAGAATCTCAAAATACATGAGTTATAGCAGCAGAGAAAACACATTTTATTACTTTCAGGTATTTTTCGCTCTTCTTGGCCCTTGCTCTAGGTTTGCCTATCTGTTTTCACCCAAATAACTGCTGATAGCACTTACTTTCTTCTAAAATAGTAACTAAAGAGTCTGGTCTTCTTTGTAAGTCTCTTCTTCAGTGATTTATACTTCAATGGTAGTCATATCTATGGCTCTCAGAGCACTCAATACCAACAGTAGGTCAATGTGTGATTCTTTCACAAATCAACTGGAGAGACTACATATCTAAGTATGTTTTATAGCAAATAGTGCATGCTTCAAGATTGCTCAATACATTCTTCAAGACAACATGATTTTGCTTACAATATATTGATAAATAAATATGTTGAGATAATTCATCTTTTCTCTGTAGATATGAGAATTTACACCTTCCATAAGATTCAAAACTGATCCAAACCATGTGACAACATATCTCTTTGACCAAGAAGAGGAAGAGAAATATTTTCTTAGAAAAATATTCTGCTTGAGTGTAATAGGAAACATTTATGAGATGACATCTGTCTCATGAAAATCTAAAAATAATATTTAGAAATGTTCCATGCAAATTTCTTCCAGATATCATACTCACATAATATTAACACTGCGCAGACACCACAATCCTGGGTCTTCAGGCTTTATTTTATAAAGGAAGCTAACAGATGGAGCTGCCACTTTGTCCTAACAGAGATTTTTACAATTTCACAAGAGGTAGCCAGAAAACGTAGACTGGAAAGATGCCTTTCTATACTCCCACTCAACAGTAGTTGTAAAATGTCAAAATCAAAAGAAAAGCAATTAAAAAATGTTAGCTTCTTCAAACCCCATTTACCAAACCGCTAGCATCATTTTGTTTCTCTCCTGTTTGACTTCTGTTATCTCCATTTACAAATGTCACCTGCACAGGCCAGAGGCTAAATAACGCTTCCAAATATCTTCTTTGCAGACTCTCTCCTGTTTGTTTCCACTCCAAAGTTCATTAGCTAATGCTCTAAATGAGAAGAGTCTGTTTTTCATTCTTTTAACTTGATGTAAGTGGTTATCTGTTTAATAGTTTCAATTTTATTTTAAAATTTGTATTAAAATGATTTATATACATTTCATAAGTAAGAACTTGAAAATATAAACCTTAAGTTAATTATTACATTTTCTTGTGTGTGAATACAATACAATGAACATCTTTACTGAAATAATGCCATACTTTAGAATTCATATACACAGAAAAAATTATAGAGCTAAATATTAGTAAGTAGCTATTCCCAAGTGAAACAGCATATCATTTGAATCACTATATGTGATATGGATGAAGATAAAAATAAAAAATGAAGATTACCCTTAAAAATATTGAAATGACTAATTGGATTGCTAAATAAATAAACGTGAGTAACGTTATCAATAGATGAGTAATTCTATTTTAATGTAGTATTTTTTTGTAGTATAACTGTCAATAAATTATTTTGTAGATAAGTTCACAAAACCAGTAATGAAATGAAATGTTCAAGATAAAAAAAGATAAAAAATAAGACAACATGAGATAAAAATAAGTTAATATCATAAACTTGTATTACTTAAGATAAGCGATGACTGTAACAGTTTAAATTATAGCAGTGCTTTAAGAACAGAAGTTTTTTTTCTATCTCAATAAGTAACATCCTAAGAGAAGCATTTTAGGGCTGATAAGTCAACTTTGTTTCTTCAGAGTCAGTCTCTTTCCAGCTCAAGTTTCCCAGTTCCTACGGTGCAGCCCTTGTCCTTTAGACCCAAGATGGTAGTTTCCAGATTCCTCAAAGCTAGACAGAATAAGGGAAGAAAAAAATGTCATGGTTATGTGCAGCTTCTTTTTAAAGAAGGTTCCTAAAGCTGCCATATAAACCTTCTCTGTTGATCCTGTTAACTAGAAATTAGGTACCTGATCTGATCTTAGAGGCAAAGAGAGGCTCAGAAACAATGTCCTCAAACCGGATGGCAGTGAGCTCAGATATAAGCCAGAGTTTCTACTACAAGGTAGAAAAAGAAAGAAAAGACATAATTTTTAAATTTATACTTACAGAATCTGCCCTCAGGCAAATTTTAATATTTTATGTTTTAGAAACTATTAAGCTAATGAAAGTTTTTATCAAAATTACTATTAAGGAATTTTTCACTAAGTTGAAGATTTTTTTGAAGTGCACAATTCCATTAGATGGGGCAGATGCCACATTGCTTACTATTTGATAAATTTATTGCCTGGTATATACTATGGGGAAGACTTTAATGGATAGTCACATTGGGGTTGATTAATACGCTGTCATCATTAGAACATCTTGGGAGAGGCACCCCTGGAGGACATGAGGATTACACTAGGTTGTGCCCTACTTATGTGCAGTCAAACAAACGTGCTGCAGGAGAATAAATTCCTTACGTTCCATAAGGCTTTGTGCAGTGGGGTTAGCAAGACACTGGCTCCTAATCCTTGGAGGATATCTCAGCTTCGCTTGCGGTGAGTCCCGTACAATGTGAGTTTCACTGTGCTCATTTTCGTGCTTTTTATGACAGTTTTGCTCAAGCGAAAAATAAGGATTTTCATCCACTTCACAATAATAGCACCCCTCATTTTTCATGATGAAATTTGTTATACCTTTACAGCTGCTGTTCAGGAACTATTTACATTCATTTTACAGAAAGGAACCTGATACTCAGTTCTGTTAAATTGCCTAAGTAACACATTGCAAGACCTCACCTGAAGTCATAAACTGATGGACCCCATGATATTTTTGCAGGTTGTTGCTTCCAGGAGACGTGAGGCTCTTTCAAACTTTTTGTAGGCCTACTCTATACTAGAGCCTGAGTAAATTTTAACTCCGACAAGTATTTTAACAACCTGTCTTATCTAACTCGGTGCTTGTGTAGTGGGGATTCAATTTTTTGAAGTATATTAATATGTTTTCTCATTGACATTTTTCACACTTTTCTTGAATACAATTGATGTACAAAGAACCGCACGTGCTTAAGGTGCACAATTTGATGACTGTGGACATATGCAAATGCTGTGATTCATCACCACAATCAAGATGATAGACATATCCAGCACCTCCCAAAGTTCCCTGCTGTCCTTCTATGTTCTGTTTTGTTTTGTTTTTTTTTGTGGTAAAGACATTTAACCTAAGATCTATTCTCTTAAATTTTGAAGTACATAATGCCATATTGTTAACTATAAGTGCTATGTTGTACAGCAGAGCTCTAGAACTTATTCATCTAGGGTAACCAAAACTTTATACTCATTGAACAACAACTCCCAATTTCCCCCTTATCTGGTCCCTGGAAACCACTATTGCATTCTCTGCTTCTATTAGTTTGACTATTTTATTTTTTATTTTTTGGGGTGGTGAGGAAGATTGTCCCTAAGCTAACGCCTGTGCCTATCTTCCTCTATTTTGTGTGTGGAACACCACCACAGCACAGCTTGATGAGCAGTGTGTAGGTCCACGCCTGGGATCTGAACCCGTGAACCCCAGGCCACTGAAGCAGAGTGCACAAACTAAACAACTATGCCACCAGGTTGGCCCCGATTAACTATTTTAGATATCTCATTTAAGGGCAACCATGCAGTATTTGTCCTTCTGTGAGTGGTTTTTTTTCACTTAGCATAATGTCCTCCAGATTAATCCATGTTTCACAGATGGCAGAATTTCCTTCTTTTTATAAAACTTTTTTTATTATATAAGTTTCAGGTATACAAAATTATAATTTGACATGTATATGTACTGCATATATGCACATGCCACACTTTCCTTCTCCATTCATCTGTCTATGGATACTTGGGTTGTTTCTATATGTTTATGTGTGAACAAATTGGATAGTCTAGAAGAAATGGATAAATTCCTAGATACATACAACTTATCAAGACTTAATCATGAAAAAATAGAATATCTGAACACATCAATTACTAGTAATGAGATTCAATCCGTAATCAAAAACCTTCTAACAAATAAAAGCCCTGGACCAGATCTCCTGACCATTGTATTCTACCATTTAAGGAATTAATGCCAATCCTTCTCAAATTCTTCCCCCCAAAAAAAGAAATTGAAGAGAAGGGAACCCTTCCAACTCATTTTATGAGGCCAACATTATACTGAAATCAAAGCCAGACAAAGGTAATACAAGAAAAAACAATTATAGACCAGGATTCCTGATGAGCATAGATGTAAAAGTCCTCAACAAAATACTAGGCAACTGAACTCAACAACACATTTGAAAGATCATACACCGTGACCAAGTGAGACTTATCCCTGGGATGCAAGGATGATTCAACATATGCAAAGCAATAAATTTGATACATCACATTAACAGAATGAAGGATAAAAATCACACAATCATCTCAATATATGCAGACAAAGCATTTGACAAAGTCAACACCTATTTATGATAACATGCTCAATAAACTAGGTATAGAAGGAATGTATCTCAACATAATAAAGGCCACATAAGACAACCCCAGAGTTAACATCATACTCAACAATGAAAAACTGAAAGCTTTCCCCTTAAGATCAGGAACAAGACAAGGATGCCCACTCTCACTGCTTCTATCTAACATAGTATTTGTACACTGAAAACTACAGAACATTGATGAAAAAAACTAAAGGAGACACAAATAAATGGAAAGATGTCTCATGTTCATGGATTGGAAGACATAATATGGTTAAAATGTCCATACTGCCCAAATGGACCTACAGTTTTAATGCTAACTCCATGAAAATTCCAATGTCATTTTTTACAAAAATATTAAAAACAATCCTTAAAATTCATATGGAGTCACAAAAGACCCAGAATAGCCAAAGTGATCTTGATAAAGAAGAAGAAACCTGGAGGACTCAGAATTCTTGATTTCAGAATATATTACAAAGCTACAGCAATTAAAACAGCATGGTACTGGCATAAGAAAGACATATAGACCAATGGAACAGAATAGAAAGTTGAGAAATAAACCCATGCATATATGATCAACTGATCTTTGACAACAGTGCCAAGATCACACAATGGGGAAAAAAATCAACTCAAAGTGGGTTAAAGGCTTAAACATAGGACTTGAAACTGCAAAGCTCCCAGAAGAAAATAGAGGGGAAACATCTTCTGGACACTGGTCTTGACAATGATTTCTTGGATGTGACACCAAAAGCACAGGTGTAAAAACAAAAAAAAGACAAGTGAGACTACATCAAACAAAAAAGCTTCTGCAATAGCAAGAAAAGCAATAATAATAACCCAATTTAAAACATGGGCAAATGACTTGAACAGACATTTCTCCAAAGAAGATATATAAATGGTTAACGGGTATGTAAAAAGATGCTCAACATCATCACTTACCAGGGAAATGCAAATCAAAACTACGCTAAGATTTCACATGGCACCTTTTAGGATGGGTATTATCAAAAAAAAAAAAAAAAGATAACAAGTGTTTGAGAGGATGTGGAGAAATTGGAACCCTTGTGCACTGTTGGTGAGAATGTAAAATTGTGTAGGAATTGTGGGAAATAGTATGGAGGTTTCTTAAAAAATCAAAAATAGAACTACCATATGATCCAGCATTCCTGCTTCTAGGTATGGACTCAAAAGGATTGAAACCAGAACTTCTAAGAGATATTATTACTCCATGTTTATTGCGTCATTGACACTTCTTTATACATCATTTATCTGTAGTGAATCAGAGCAAGAAGGATGCTGGATCTGACCTGTACTGACTTGTAGAAGCTGATGGTTATTTCAGGAATCTTGCAAACTGCTGGTTGTTAAAAAGTAAATTCTATAACTCCACATCTAAATAAATTAAAAAATTAAATTCTGTAAATCTCCATCTAAATAAATTACATTTAAAACAAAGGTAATAATTACTCAAGACTCATCCCTCTTAATTGTTTTACATTTTATTAACATCTATGTTCTTTTTCTTTTTAGCCTATTATTTACTTTTTTTTTTAGAGGAAGATTAGCCCTAAGCTAACATCTGCCAATCCTCCTCTTTTTTTCTGAGGAAGACTGGCCCTGAGCCCACGTTCCTCTACTTTATACGTGGGATGCCTACCACAGCATGGCTTGCCACGCAGTGCCATGTCCACACCTGGCATCTGAACTGGTGAACCCTGGGCCGCCAAAGCGGAACGTGAGTGCTTCACCACTGCGCCACCAGGCCATCCCCAATATCTGTGTTCTTAAGGTTACTTACTATTACTGTATCCAAGTATGATGTACCCCTTCTCATCTCTTTCTGTCTCTGGGTTTAAGGATCTGATGTCAGCTCAGTGGGAGAGCATGGTCTTTCCACAATAGAAATAGGCAATCACTACAAATCAACACACTCCCCCCATGCAAAAACAAAAAAAAACGCGTACTGTTAACTGTCAGCACAGTACTGTCCAGATGCATCTATTTACCTTAAGAAGATTAAGATTGTTAAATCAAGAAGGCAAAGAGAAGAGAGGATTATCATAATAGGTTTTTTGAATCCTTGGGGAGACCATAGTCTTAACAGCCAGATGTTATTGAGTGAGAAACACATTTTGTAAATGCCTTACAGTCATATGACCATGGAAAAATTCAGGGCTGGTGACTTTTAAGGTCCACCAGAAACCACTGGTAGAGAGAAGTCAGAATGCCAGATAAAGGAAGCCCCATGCAACCAGGGAGGAAAGGAGGAGGCTTCTGTGTTGGAGAGAGAGAGACTCAGGTAAAGGAAGAGGTTATGTGAGGAAGGCCTGTCCAGTGTCCTTATTTCCCACCTCTACACACCAGGGTTAGATCCCACATATGTCAATGGGAAGACTAGGGTGTGCCTCTTATCAAAACATTAAATAGGTAGGAAGGAATTTAAAACACTTGGGATAGTGGCCCACTGCCCCAGTGAAAAAGGGTTTGTGCCTGTATCCAGCAGTCCATTGTGATGTGAAAGTGCTCGAGCTCCCTAGTTGGAAGAGGTGTCTAAATCTGCACTGTCCAATATGGCGTCACTAACCACACGTGGCGATGGGACACTTAAAATGAGGCTAGACTAATCTGCGCTATAATCGTAAAATAGACACTGTGTTTTGAAAACTTAGTAAGAAAAGATAAGGTAAAAGTATCTCATTATTAATCTTTTATATTGATTATTGTTAGTATGATAATATTTTGGACATATTGGAAAAAAGAAAATATGTTATTTAAATTAACTTGACCCGTTTCTTTTTAGTTTTTCTTACTATGGCTACTAGAAAATTTAAAATAACATATGTAGCTCATATATGTGGCTTGCTTTACACTTTAGTAAGAAGTGCTGATCTAGGTAGATGCCTCTGACTGAGTATCCCTCCCACATGTGCTCTATAGGGCCCAGAAATTCCTTGGTGCCCTGGTGCAGTATTATGTAGAAGTAACAAACAGATGAGCTGATGGGCAGAGGTCTTAGGGGAGATTGCCAAGGACAGTGGTCTTGGGATGGAAGGCAATGGCTGAGTCCATTAGCTCGGCCAGAGCAGCGAACATAGCCTTACAACGAGACTCTCATATCACCACCGAATTCAGCAAGTGCAGAGGCTGGCATATGGAGGGAAGCACCGGGCATACACGAGAGGTCGAGAGGGATCCTGTCTCCGTCTAGATCCAAGCCATCCAGCCATGAGGTCACGTAAGCCGCCTCACTAAGCAAAGCAATAACGTTTTGGGGACCTTGACCAAACTAGAGAAATAATTCTATTTTAAAAATCTTGTACATAGATAAAATTCAAGTATAAATGTCTCTTTCAAGAGAAATAACCTCAATTTTATTTTAACTTGTAGCTGTTAATAAGTGCCTTTATTTGAATTGTATCAATTTCTCTGATACCTAGATTTTCTTTTTTAACTGTCAGAATAGTAACTTCAGAGTTTTATCACGAGTTCTCTTTTAAGTGACATTTCATCATATTGGCATTTAGAGTCATAATAACCTTCCAAAATCAGACATTATGTTCTTCATTGATTTATATTCATAAATTTTGGTGAATTCTATGAACACTAAGTTTATCTTAGAATTATTTAAAGTTTCATTCTTTAGCATACTGAATATATCATTCAAAGATGTGAGAATCATTCCATAACTACACATTAATGAAATAATATATTTGTGGCTAAATTTCAAGTATTGATCTGCATTTTAATGATTTCCACATACAAATTAATCATTTCACTACTAGAAATATCTTTATCTTTAAAAGGCAGTGATTTCTTCTATACCTCACAAATATCTAATTTGTATCTTTGTACACCTAGTTTTTAAATCATCTGATAAAGTGATTTGGGGCATTAACAGGCTTGACATAAGATAAAATGTAGCTTTATTTTGATACCTATGGAAGAAGAGTATAATTTCTAAGGATTGTTTTCGAATCATGGTATTATTTTACATCCAAATATATTGAAAAAGTATGAAAAAACAAAACTTAAGTATATTTTAATTACCAACAACTGTGCTATTGTCACGTAAAATTTAAAATGAAATGAATTGAGATATGAACTAAAACAATTCAGATGCCTCTGGGCAAAAGTTCATACGGTTAATAAAGAAACCAAGTGCCAAGGGATGGCATAATTCAGGAGACTGGGATTTTGTTTGCTAATCTAAGTTTCAGGGGGGAAAATGAGAGCATGAACCAAATCAAAGTCATTTCAAGGTGAAGTATTTGGGCATTTATTTCTGCAAATGCGTCTGCATCGCTTTGGCATGGAAGGAAGTGTTTTGATGCCCTAGACGAAGGGCTACATTAGTTGTTATTCTTTGTATCTCTTCCATTGAACAACTATCAGAAAATTTAAGATATTGAATGCGCGTGGGAGTATCAGTTGTTAAACCCTTGATAACTGCATAAAGATTCCAAACTTAATAATTAAGTTTTCAAGAAGTGTAGTTCTGTAAAAATAAAAATTTAATGATGACAAAAACCACTTTCCTTGTAGTTGATTGAAATATTGTTTTTAGCAAATGAGTGGGATTGTCAAACTCCTCTCACAGGAATTAGTGCTAACAAGAGTGACTTATTCTAATATTTTCACAGTTCTTGAATCCTAAATTTTGGGAGAAAAAGCAGGGATTTACTCTTTAGCTTTAGAAGCTGTGAATACATGGATATTATTCAATTTAATTTTAAGGTGCTTTATCCTAGCTACCCTCTGACAAAGAAACACTCAAAATAGTTTCAGGAAAGTTTTATTTCTATCCCAATATATGTTGATATAAAAGTAAATTTACTTAAGCTTTGGGAGGTTATAGTACTTCAAATTTTTCCAAACTACAAAAAAAGTATAAAGGGTTACATAGACAGTGTTCACTAGATAGCGTCCAGCAAATGGCTTCAGAAAACAAAGTTTCGAACTTTTTTCATTGAGATATAATTGACATACAAAATTAAGTTTCAGGTGTACACTGTGTTGATTTGATTCATTTGGGTGTTGCAGTGTGATTACCACTGTAGCGTTAGCTACCACCTCTGTTACGTCACGTTGTTATCATTTCTTTTTTTGTGGTGGGAACGATTAAGATCTAGTCTCAGCAACTTTGAAGTTTATTGGTAGAGTATTGTCGTCTATGATAGCAGTGCTGTGCATTAGATCTCCAGAACTTACTTATCTAATAATTGCAAGTTTGTGCCTTGAGCTCTTTTTAGTGTGGACAGATTTTGAGCAATTTGCTTAGCTTTTCTGAACCTGGATTCCTTGTATGTGAATTGAAAGCAACAATTCAATTCATTGTGAAATACACAAGAAAGACAGTGCAAATTTTATATTGCACTAATATCTGGTCATTGCTGCCCCATCAACGTATATTGCTCTTATAAGTGTTAGCTCTTAGTGGGAGTTTCAGGTAAATAATCTGTGAAAAATTTAAAACAGACCTCCCATTTGCCTAGGAACTTGGGATATATCAGAATGCGTTTGTCTTTTTTCCCTTCTCTTCTCTTATCTCTTTCACTTTTTAGAAAGGAAACAGAAGAACATAACCAAATTCATCAAAATAGAGAACAGCATAAGGAGTTTTCCTATATTAAGGGCATAACCTGAATAAAGCAAAATTATAAGAGAAATTAAAGAGGAGGTTGAGTATTTGGGAAAGATACAGATGTAGGAATAATTATGTGATTCAGTACAAGAGGAGGAAACAAATTTAATGGAAAAAAGAAAACTGATATTCTAGAAAAGGCTAAAAGAAAGGCTTGTACTCATCAGTTTCCATAGAATGGCTCTGCTTTGCTCAACAGGAGGAAATGAGGACATTTCTTATGCCACAAACAGATTAATAAATAAGATTAGTCACAAATGTAAGGTTCATTGAAACTTCTAGTTTTATGTTTCTCTCCTAATTCCCAACAAATGCATACTGAAGACCACATAAGTGTATGCATCTCTCAGCCCAAGTTTAAATTTTGAAAGTTAATCCTTAGTTTTGTTCACTTGCAAATTCATGGGCTTATAATTATCTTGCATTGCTGAACTACAGAGGAAATATTTGAAGAAAGAAGAAAAAAAAAGAAAGAAAGTAAAATGGAAGAGCTGCCTTCCTCCCTCCGCAGCTGGTTTAACTGGTGGACTGGACCGTGGGAAGCCCCACCTTTGCCTGCACTTGTTCTCGCTGTGGCTCCTCTGTTCCCTGCCGCCCCGGCCTTTCCACAGCCTCTTCCACATTTTGCAAGTGTGAGTCAGAAATCAATCTGCAATACTCCACTTTCAGGGCAGACATGTCAATCTGCTAAACGATTCCTGAAGTCCCTTCATTTGACTCAGTTGGAGGAGTTACCCTAAAGAACTTTCTCTTAGGAAACTTTCAGTCAGTTTCCCATGTGTTTCCTTGAGGTGGGTGATGAGCTGCAGATCACAAAAGTCGGTCACGGAGCCACAAATTGTCGTTCATCTGTGTCTGGCTTTTGTTCTTTCTGGCTCTGCGTCCCTCTGAGACAACAGGAGAAACCCAAGAAGTCACATTTAGCAATCTGCTACACTGGTTCTCTCCATTGTCTAGACTTCCCCTGTGGAGCCCAGGCTACATAAACATGTAACTCTCAACAAAAACAAATTTTTGGTTAAATGGCAACTGTTTTCTTTAAAAGTTTTTAGAAGTTAATTGTCCTGTTAATATTTCTGTTTATATTTACTTTTGCATAAACTTCCATTTTCTCAAGATTAGTATTTCTAGAGCTAAACTAACCCTCTCTGCGCACAGTCCCCTTACCCTAAAAAAACCCCAATTCCCTTTTCTGATTTTTTTTAATGTAGTTTAGTTGCTCCAGGAATTTGTGAATTAAACTCAGCAGCATCGCTGACACTCTGGTCCCTTAACACCCCCACCAGGTGGCCACGGGCTGCTCCTCTTTAACACATGTTAGCAAGGCTTTCATTGCCTCATGCTTGGACTACACAGTAGTTTATGCCAACTACACTCCACATCTTCATTTTTCATTTCCCCAACTCCCACCATTACCAAGTTATCATTCACAAATCAGACTTTCCCCCTCACCCTCCCACTTGAAGATCTTCAGGTTCTTACTGCCCACAAGGCGGAACTTGAGCTCTAGAATCTGACCCTTCACAGTTATGACGATGACAGAATTTTCTCCTTTCTGTCACGGCGCCAGTACACATCTTTCCACTCCAGTCCATTTTTTTCCTTTGTATAATACTACACATTCATCTCGTATTTTCCTATTTTTATCTCTTTGATTTTTTCAGTCTTCTCCCTTTTCTTCCTTATCTGTGTAAACAATATCTGTCAGTCAATGTGTGTAATTAAGAGTCAGAGGCTCTTTGTTTAGCGTTGGCATTGAAAAAATTTTAAGAAGCATCCACAGACTAAGAAAGGCAAATGCTATGGCCTCAAAGACAAGGTCAAAGGCCTCTTCTGTGTGATCTTGATAAATTACCTCCCTTGTTTGGTTCCGTTTTGCTCATCTTCAAAATGGGGAAGTAAGATTAAACGATATCTGTCTTTGGTCCTACTTTTTATATTTTATTAATCTGTGAATTGGATTCTCCTATATGAACTTTTTCATGAATTCTCCAGCAAAACTGATGTCACCCTTACCAAATTAATATCTGCAAATCACATTTAAATTCTCCTAGCACTTCTCTAGGGCCCTGTTGTATCTGCTTATTTGACACTTCTCCTTTACTCCCCTGAATTACTATCCTTTAAGTTTGCTGAGGATTGATATAGTGGCTCCACTAGCATATATAGACCACACACAACCTGGAGATAAATTACATGTAGAATAGAGACTCAAAAACACATCTTGCTTTTCGAGTATATTGTTTAGGGAAACCAAGAGGCCATTGACATTGTTTGAAATCACTTCCATGTGATTTCAAGAAGCACTGAAAAAGCTGGGCAGGCCAGTGCTACAACTTCACCTTCTTGATTTCTGTCTCAGGACATCTATTGGCAGCAGGCGAGGCAAGATCCGTACGTGGGAATTTGTATGGGGAATAGTGATGCCTCCTTCTAAATTCAGAGCCCACATGGAATAGAGGAAAACTTGAGTGTACGTCTTGCCTTGGACTAATCTCTGTGACTTCATAGCTCACCTTGTAAGCTTGCCATGAAGAATATCAACAAAGAATAAATGGTGTTGGCCATGTAGCAGGTGATCAAAGATTGCACGATGATTTATAAAACAAAAGTTTAAAATTAGTTGAGAAGAGGTTCTTGGTTACTGAGTATTTTAAATTTCTGACAATTCTGTTTTACTTTCCATCTTATAACATTAATTTTGCATTTCTCTACTGAGAGTGAAAAATATCTGACACACGAAAAAATAATTTTATAATTATTTAATCATCAATAGTTTATGTGTCACAATTTAATCTTGTTGGAGGATTTACCTTCTCAGAGCTCATTTCCAATGAGAGTGGAGTACTGGAGAGGGTATAATGCACATGTGAGAAAAATAATTCTTCACGTTGATAAATGCTGATAGAGTCTCATTTTTATAAACCTACAGCGTCTAAAAAGAGTTAATAGAAATTCTGTGGAACAGTCACTCTGCATGTGTCTTTCATTTTAGCAATATCCATATCCATTTCGGTCAATTTCAAATTATGACAAAAGAGAATCCAAATTCATGGATGCTAGAGTGAGCTCTAATTATTCAATTTTGAAGATTTTTTTTCTGGTTCTTTAAAACAAATGTTTAGTGTAAGTATTTCAGTGATTCTCTTCCTTTGCTATTTGAATAAAGATCATCATATGATGTAGAAACAAAAGTGATTCAGTAACATTTCCATTTCTCCTCTCAATAGTGTAAGCATGAGACCCAAAATATACAGTTACAGTGTATTTTTATGAGGAATTTTTGTAGTTATAAAACTCTATCCAGATATCTAACACGCAAGTGATCTGATCATAGGCTCTCTTCTATATATTTCTGAAATAACATGTTTCTTGGTGTTTCTTTCTCTAACTTGCCTGGTTTAAAAAAGTGAAATATCTGTTGAATCAAGCAGGAGAAACAAACGGATCAGCAGGGTCTGTAAGGCAAAGAGCAGCCACAGAACAGCTCGCCAACAGTGGCTCCAGTAATCACTGTCAATTGAAGGCTGGGGAAAAGATTGGGCCTTTCACAGGATGAAATAGTTCAAGGCAACAGAGAAAGTGGTTCAAAATGATCTACCATCCTTTCAAGACTGGTGTGGAAATTATAATCATATAAAGGAATAATTATTCCTTTACAGGAATAATTATTCCTTTACCATAGCCTTATTTCTATGTCATTTTTTCTCTCATAATACCCAACACACAGTATATTCTCAACAAATACTTACTCAATTGGACTTAACTAAAAACAAGCATTTAAAAAAAATGTCAGAAGAAATGAAATCTTCAAGAGGAAAAATAAGTTGGCAGTTTTCAAAAGATTTAAAACTATGAGTCATTATTGCTGGGTTTTCTATCATCACAAACTCAACTTGTGTTGTACTGAAGGGGTCTGAGTTTGAAGGAACACTCACAAATGGAACATGGACAAAGTGGCTATTCAAATACCTAAAAACGCTTTATGAACATGTCTGAGAAAAATCATTGATCAACCCAAGTTTCAGCATTTTAGTAGAAATATGGACATTAAAATCATAAACTACTCTAGATCAATATTATTCACTGTAAAATTTAAAAGTAAATCAAGTTACTAAATTATCTATTACTCACAATTGAAATTTGAGTATTTATTAATGTTTATATAGTCTATGTTCTAACATCCTTTCCAAAACATTATCTTTAAAAAACCATTCAGTCCAAATACAGGTTCTTCTTTCCTCTTTACGTGAAATTCAAAGGTGTATGATCAGGAGTGTCTTGAATTTGTTCTTTCAGCCATCACTGCTTACAGGAAGCAGTGCAGGTGACAGTGGAAAGGGAGGTCACACACTGCTTTATACAGTTATGAGAATAGATAGGAGAGCTTTGTGACAGGGATTCAGTTATTGGTCACAAGAATGTTAAAGATAATTTTAATATTAATGTTACAATATTAGGCTTTAAAGTCCATGATTTTATTTTGAGACATTTTGTCTAGGCTGCCGTGCAATTGCGTGGTTGAACTTATTCCAATAATGTCAGGTCAGGTACCCCAGAAATATGCCCGAAACATGTTAAAGAATTACATAGTTTTCTTGACTATGAAGTTTACTTTGTAAATTAAAAAAAAAAAAAACTGTGTAGATTAGCAAAATGTATGTTATATGCATCAATCAACAGGGCTGTATAACTAAGAGTAACATCCTAGACTTTTCTTTAATAGCAGATCCATATGGCATTAGAAATTCTAAATATTTACTTTGTAATTTATTCTAAAGCAGATGGAAAGCAAGTTTAGAGTCCCAACTAAATTTTACTAATAGCTTTGTATCTTTAAGTGGTCATTCTTTCTCATGAAGAGAGTACCAATTACTCAATGTGTTATTAGAAGTTTAAGGTATTCATACCGATAGCTCATTTAAACATATATTATGCCAAACTTAAATAAATTTTTTAAATGAATTTCATTATTTTATTAACGTATATATATTATACAAAAATACTTAAGTGTAAGGGTAAAACCCTATTCCACATACTCTTTTACTTAAAATGATATATGTTCATAGAAAATTAATTTACATAATTCTGCTCAATAAATTATGAACCCCTTTTTAAATTAAAATTTAAAATTAACCACCATATTCAATATATTTGAGGTTATAATGCCCCTCTTATTACAATATTACACTCCCTCACGTTTGCAGAGTATGATAAATTTCAGGTTGCTTTCACACCCGTTGCCCATTTGAGGACAAGCACTGAATCTAGTTCTTATTCCCATTGCCCAGTCCATAATCTGGCATATTATATTCATTCAGAAAATGTTTACCAAATTCAATAAAAGAATAAATAGAAAAACAACAAGTGATTTTCTGTCACAATATCCTGTGAGAAGGCAACTATTCTTTTAATTCCCACTTTACAAAGAGGAAATGGAGGCACTGAGAAGTTGACTGACCTAACAGATGTTTCAGTTTGAGGATTAAGTTGATTTCATCCCAAAGTTCACTTATCTAGTGAGTGGGATATTCGTGATCTATTTGCATTTAAAAAAAAATCAGTGAGGCTTCTGGGAAGGAAGCTGTCTTAGGGAAATGGAGAATACATTTCTCCAAGTGTGTACAAGAAAAATACCAACAACCACCACATAATAGTTTATAAACATTTATTATGCAGCAGACACAAGAATAGTAAGACCTTCTCTTCATTATGTACCTGGCACTAAATGATTTCTAAAGTATACCTCCATATCATCTTTACTACAATTCAAATAGCTGCCAAGAGGAGGATCAGTTTTATGGAGAGGATGTCTGTAGATTAGACAGTTACTGTGAGCTTCCATAGAAGACTTGTTAGTGCCTGTTTGTGTCACTTGTGTGCTGGACATCCACACCTAAAGCGTTCCTGCTGGAGAGAGGAGACTCGTGGCCCCTACAGAGCAGATTCTAATAGTGCCAGTGATGCGGGGTCGGTGAGCCGAGGAGTCGAAAGAAAGATTTCTTAGACTCTCAAGATCTGGCAGTAGTGCTCTTTTATTTAGAGAATAGTATAGAATAGCATGGGGACAGGACCCATGGGCAGTCAGAGCTTCTGCTGCCGCTGCTTCTGCTGCCCCCGCTGGCATGGGCCAGGACCCATGGGCAGGCAGAGCTGGTACGTGGGGACAGGACCCACGGGCAGTCAGAGCTCCTGCTGCTGCCCCGAGTTGAGGGTTAGGGCTAAATTTAAGGCATAGGTATGTGAGTCATCTCTTTACGAAGACAAAGGAAAGAACATGAAAAAAAGTTAAAATGGTATCAGTGCAGGTGGGGTCTGGTCGTTGGGTGATCCCATGACTTTTAGACAAGAATCAAATCGGATTAAGTAAAGGTCAGAAGCCACCACCCTAAATCAGTTACATGAGATTGCCAGACAGCAACCAACTTAAGTTCTTGCCTTCCCCATTAAGAGTTTCTAGGGACAAGGTCATCTCTCCTCTTCTTCCTGGTACAGAGAGGGAGGCACATTTTACAGATAGAGATTTACCTTACAAATGTAAATGTGTCCCAACAAGGGCAAGTTCCATTCCCCAGAGCCTCCTTCCCTGTCCCAGTTTATCAAAAGCAATCAGCCCCAAACAATCCTGATGCCAAAGAGACATATCCTGGGGTGGCCAATTTCAGGTCCCTACAAGGTCATCCCCCCTTCCTTCGCAAACGCAAATGTCTCAAAAGAGCAAGCAAAATTCCAGTCCTCGGAGCCTGCTTCTCATCTGCAGTTTTAAAAGTAACCAGCCTAAAAATCCTCATCATAAACCATTTTAAAATTAAGCAGACTAAAAATCCTCATCACCAGCACTGGAAATATCCAATATGGCTCTTTTCAGAGTTCTGAGGCCCCTGCTGGACAGAAACATGATGTTATACCAAAATTCTAAAAGAAAATAGTTAAGTTCCACTTGAGTGAGGCCAGTTTATGCCCAAAGTCACCTGAGAGGTGCTCGTCAGGGATGCACAGAGTTGGCCATTCCATAACTTCTCAAAAGTTAAATATGGACTCTGACCCCTTATTTATGACTAAGACGCTAACTCCAGTGGGCATAAGCTCTTCTACCCCTGCTATGGTTCCTGAGGGCTGGGGTTTCAACCCGTTCTACCAAGTCAAGAAGTTCTAATTTTCACCTGAAAAGTTCTGGAAAAGGAAAACAACCACCTAGCCTTCTTAAAAAAAAAAAAAAAAAGGATTTAATGAGATTAGTCAAAAGGGCACAATGATATTGTGGGGACCTGGAATTGGCCACCCCAAGATATGTCTCTTTGGCATCAGGATTATTTGAGGCTGATTGCTTTTGATAAACTGGGACAGGGAAGGAGGCTCTGAGGAATGGAACTTGCCCTTTGTTAGGACAAATTTACATTTGTAAGGTAAATCTCTATCTGTAAAATGTGCCTCCCTCTCTGTACCAGGAAGACCTTCTCTCTAGAAAGTCTTAATCAATACCAAAGGCAAGGACTTAAGTCTGCATTTTATTGTGCTTGTGTGGTAACCTCCTGTAACTGACTGCCCTCCCCCTCCCAACTTTGGCATTTCTTTAAGGATTAAGCATCTTTCCTTAGTCTAGGAACTGATTGCTGCGCTCACCTGTGACCACCCAGCTCCAGACAATCGACTTGCCTCCTGCTACGCCCATCGAGATAGCAGACCATTACCTGCTGTGTCCATCAAGCACTGTGCCGACAGGGCAATCTTGTGACTATTGTGGGAGGGACATTTCAATCACATGTGAAACACCCTGTTTGGGGGTATATAACCACTATGACCACTATGTGCACCCCACTTCTTCGGTGCCCTTTCTTCCTTCGGGAAGAAAGGCCCCGGGCCATGGTTCCTCATAAAGCTTTGTTTAATTTTCTCTTGCCATTCTGTCTCATGTGAATTTAATTCTTTCTCCGGCCAGACGAACCCACATTTGGGTAGAGGAAATGTCCTCCTCCCCTACAATATCAAAGTGAGATACCTGTGGTTAATCCTAGTTATATTTCAGTGGGAGACTTTGCTGCTTTCTCTTCATGCATTTACAGAAAGTTAGGTAAAGCCTCTGCCTGTCCTTTCAGTGTCCTGTGGCTTTCATTTGTCTCTTTATGGGGGTGTGGTGCAACCAGAATGACATTAGACTGAGTCAAACAAACCTCCCCCAGGTGAGTGGTTTGTTCAGAGTAATTGGTAAGTAGGGTTAGCCTGAGGGATTCAGGGAGCCCGTACCTGTAGTTAAATGAATTGTATAGGGATGTAAAGATCCCTTGACACTGGAAAACTCTTTCAAAGAAAATCATTTATTATTCCGTAAAGATGCATGTACAACATCTGTATTCAGCCATATGAAATGATTATACACACACCAAATCCTGTTTTTGTTGTTGTTTCATTGTTTGCTTTGTTTTGTTTTTTATAACCCTGGGAGCAGGCATTCCTTGAAATCAATCCCAGGAGAGAAACGTGCACACCCCTGCAAAAGACTCTCCCTTTCTCTCCCCTTCAAGAAGTAATTCTTCACTAAGTTAGGGACTGTCATTGATTTTACTAAAGGGAAGTATAAGAAGAACCCAAATCCAGAGTCCACATCTTATCTAAACCTATGATTTAAATATGTTGGGAAGACTTTCATGATGCCCAACAAGATGCAATTTTCATGAGGAAAAGAAAGAATGTATTGGAAAGAAATTTACAAGGTAGGCTTTTCAGGTCTCATTGACTATATAGAAATTATGAGTGGAAAGACTCTACAATGGATGAGAAAATGCAAGGATGTTGGAAATGGTTTAATTTCAATCTTGAACATGTTGAGTCAGATGTCCCCATTGGATCTTCTTGCTCTGTAAGTAAATAGAAACATGTGTTTGGAATAGAGGAGGTAATTTTGGTTTTGACTACGTTTAATAGTTTCTCTTCTTCAGTATCGAAAGACGAGAATAGGTCACTTCCTGTTCCAGCATGAAAGGGGATTCCGTGCTGTCCTTTGGGATGGAGACAAAGAGACACTTAGACTATCGTCACTATTTCTTCCTCTATTGAAGGAATTTCAATTCTCTAGGGTTTTCTTTTTCACTTTGGAATTCAAATAGGTCCTCCAGGTTGAAGTAAAATATGTAGATGACAGAATTGATCAAAATAAGTCAAAAGGATAAAATGTGACACAAAGTCTTAATATTTATGAGAGTTTAAAGTAATTCTCCAGAGGAGGATAAGAAAGAAAACAAGTTTTGAAAAATTGCCATAAAAAGTTGCAAGTAAAATAAGGGTTTTTGATGAAGGTTCAAGAAATGATCACATGTTTTTACTTAAGGTAAGAGTCTATAAATTCTTATTCTATTACGTTATTCTATTTTATGACAACAACTGAACACACACAGATATTTGTAACTTTAAAAAATGTTTTTCTTATCCAAGAGCTTTAATTCTGTAATATTTAGAAAAAAATTATTATAGCTGGTAACTATGATATTAGCTATTCTGAAGTGACTGAAAAAATGAGAAACACCATTAGGTAAAGACAAATTTTGGTGGAAGACTCGAGGACCAAAGCATCTTTTGTGGGGGAAAAAATGCTTGTTAGAGCTCCATAGGGCAGAGAGTTTTACAGAAGGTATCTGTCACTCTTCTCCCTCAGAGTGGTGAAGGGCAATCTCTCACAACTGGATTCCATCCAACTTTTATCTTCTCCAGTATAAAATCTATGATGGAGCCAGATGACAATGATGTTTTCTTAATATTTCAATGCCAGGAGAATAACATGCATATTTACAAACTAAGTAAATCAGTTAATTGAATGACACAAAGAAATTTTGTAATTTCAGAACACATAAAAGGATACTATAGCCCATGCAACACTATAGTGATGGCCACAATAATTAAATCAACTTGTGCTGTGTTCACTGTAAACAAGAAAACGAATAATCCTCTCTCCCGACTCTTAGAACATGGCAGGAACACTTAAGCCTGCTGCAGGTTGGCAGTAACACTGATCCCCTGTTGTGGGGAATAATTAAACTTCAGTAAATCACTCTAAAAGCTTAAGAGTAAATAGCAAAGCTCATAAAGAAGGATTGTGAATGACAAAAAGGGGCACTTGCTGGGGTTGGTTTAAATACTGCTGTAGCTTTAAAGTGGAAATTTTAGCTCCTTTCCTGTTCAGAGTTAGTTGCTCAGGTAATTCTTTCAATCATTTTCAATTAATGTAAGTGTGTGGTGCCCTCAAAGCAAATTTGCTCCCATAGGGTATGCATGAAAGACCTAAAAGCTTGCCTAAGACATATCATAAAATGCCTAAAGGGATGGTATTGGCACTCTAGAACTTTCTCAGAGTGTTCATGCTCACTGAAATATCTCCTGGGACATGTCACTCTCTACCTAAAATTCTATGCTATGGGGTACTATGTCAACTGGATCTGACAATTGAGTTGAGACTTGTTTGCTTGTTTCTAGTTTTATAAGAATCACTTGGTAAGTAAATTGATAAGATTTTAAATCTGAGTTTATAGCTCTACAATAATCACTACTTAAGTAAACTGATGTTAAAGATTGCTAAATGCTTAGAAGAATTTCATCAAGCAAAGTAGAGATGGGGTCTTGGAAATAAAATAGTGAAGTCAAGTAAGAAAAATACATAGATATTTACATCCAATCCAATTTTTTTTTTTTTTTAAGATTTTATTATTTCCTTTTTCTCCCCAAAGCCCCCCGGTACATAGTTGTATATTCTTCGTTGTGGGTTCTTCTAGGTGTGGCATGTGGGACGCTGCCTCAGCGTGGTCTGATGAGCAGTGCCATGTCCGCGCCCAGGATGCGAACCAACGAAACACTGGGCCGCCTGCAGCGGAGCGCGCGAACTTAACCACTCGGCCACGGGGCCAGCCCCATACATATTGAATTGACTTCTTATAGACTTTAAAAAATATGTCCAAGGTATTGCCATTGCAGAAAATGTTGATACCTATATACAATAAAATTAGCATTTGACTTAATATTTACTTCAAAAGCTCAAGAATTTAATAAAAATACATCATGCATATAATTTCATGATTCTTCAAAAAAAATCACACATTAAAACATGATACAGAGTCAGCTTTGATTTCTTTAGAAACTATCACTGTTTCCAGGAACATTATATTGAAACATGTTTGATTATGTCAAGTCTATATTCTTATCATTAAATGAAAGAGTTCTGTAAAGATTTCTTTAACAGAAATCAGAGATGCCAAATGTATGTGATTTGAATTGCATAGTAAAGTTATTTTGGTTACTTTAAATGAGATGACGTCATCAAAAAACGCTTCATGGGATTGAGATTTAGAGATTCAGCATCAGAAAGATCGAGGGAGTCTACTCACTGCCATTCTGAAACCAAGAAACATGAGGTCGTTTTCTCAAAGTCACACAGAGAAAGAATTATTAACAGAATTTGAGTTTTCTGGCTTACAATCAGCTGTCCCTTTTTAATACATAAATTATCTTATTAACCCACACGTTTTAATGATGAGACAACTAATAAACAATGTGGTAAATGTAGTACCACAAATCACAGCATTAGAACTAGAATCATTCAGCACTCTGTGCTCAGGGGGTTTCAGGAGGTAGAGAAAACGTGCGTTCTCTGGAATCCAGACGGCAAGAGAGATTAACTTTTGAGATAGAGAAGATGGAGGATATTCATGTTCACGGCCTTTCAAGTGCGTGCAACACGGAGACAAGGACTGAGCAAGAGTCACTTGTGGTGGCCAGACAGTGGAAACGTAGGGATTTTGTTTTGATTTGGTTTTTTAGTTTTCTCTTTTTTTGAAGAGGGAAAAAATTAGGGCTGGTCCTACCTAAGCAATGTTTTAAAGTAAGAATAATTCATCTCTTAGGATCATTCTTTACCTCACTGAATTTGTTCTCTCTCATTCTGTGATCTCTCTCGTTGACACTTTTGCTACCATCTTATTTAGCCATAGCCCACAACCATAGCCCATGATGTTCACTGTCCCTTCTGATACGTCTTCTTTCAACGTCTCCCTGCCCCTCCTTACTTACTTATCAGGGTTTTTTTCACATAAAAATCAACATTGCTTACCTTAGTCGTAGAGATATCAGCTTTTCCTAAACCATCTCAGACTTTCTTGTCCCAGCGAATCTCTATATGATGGCTTCTAAAGCAGCACTCAGGACAAAGAATAGGCAGAGTACCTTTATTCAAATCATAATATATGGTGTAAAATGTATAAATGTATGTAAATGTGTGTAAAATGAGTCCCAGGCAAGTGGACAAATGGGAAGAGTTAATTGTCCTCTTCCCAAGAATAAATTTATCAGTTACAGATATTTATAAGAATTATCATATACAGTTGCCATGAAGGATAAAACTTCGAAGCATATTCCTCACTTTCCCGTTCATTCATTTAGAAAATATTTATTGAGTGCCCAAAAGTGGCAGGAACTCTGCTACATATGTGACCCACTCATTAGCCCCAGGAGCTCGACGGAGGTTTCAGAAGCACTTAACTGTCCAAATTATGATTTTTTTTGTTATTATGTTAAGTGTTGTAGTTATGTTGTAGATATGTTAAGAGATGCATTGCCAACCACTCTGAACCAGGCCGAGCCCCCTTGCGGAGCAGCGCCCGTGCCCACCCGGATTAGCCTGTTCTAACGCACCTCCCCCCCACCCCCGCTTTTGAATATTCATTCCGTGTCCAAAATGAAAGGCCCCTGCTTTCCAGTGCTTGGCGACAGTCCTAACTTTGGAAATGGTTCCACATGGACTCCTATTCGCTGTAAAGAAGCTCTACTCTGTGTGATAATTACTTCTGGTAGAGACTCTGGTTTAATTTGGCCAGGAAGGGAACACACTTCAGTTCTGTAACACGCACTCTCAAACAAATTGATGTCTGAGGGCAAGACTGACAAGACTGACTTAAATGATCAATATTAAATCAAAATAATTGTATATTTTTAAGTACAAAATTAAATTTATGTATATATTGGTGTCTATATGATTTTTCTTCTCTGATTCCCATGATCATATTTATAAAATAAATTAAAATCAAAATGCAATATTGCACCATGTCTCTTCCCCAACTTAAGCACTTTACATTTTTCAAATGCTCTCTAAAAATAACAGTTAAAATTCTTAACTATGTAGAAACTTATTAGGAAATTATTCGATACAAGGGGAGCATCTTTTGTCATGCAAGGCCTTGCCCCTTAAAGTGTGGTTTTTGAACCAGCAACAACATCATCCGGGAGCTTGTTAGGAATTCAGAATCCATCCCAGACTTAGTGAAGCAGAATCAGGATTTTATGAAGATCCCCCGGGTGGTTAATATCACATTCAAGTTTGAGAAGCAGTCGGTGATCTAAGACAAGAACTGGAGGTGCCACATCTGGTTTTATCACACGGTACAAACATTTCCATCAGGCTGCCAAACACAGGGAATCAGAATCCCACTTCACTTCACCCTAGTGTTCATAAAAAGAGTGCCCTTAGCTTTTACTAGCTCAGTGCACGTGTCCACAAGAGGCAAGAGGGAGCTTCAGGGGACACGCAGGGGATTCTGAGGGTTGGGAATCTATGACAGCCACCAGAGCACCTGCACATTCATGGACTCCATATCTGTCCTTGAGTTCATCAGAACCGACCCACCCATTGAACTCACTACTGGTAAGTTTCAATTTCAGAAGTAAACCCAGATCTCCATGTGTAAGAGCTACATCCCTGAGAATTTCCTTACAATATTCCCTACTATTTTGAAAAAATTCAATACAGGTCAATTTGTCATTCCTGCACTTATCCGTAAGTTTCTTGGTATATTTTGGTGGGTTTTTTTTTTCCAGGAAGATTAGCCCTGAGCTAACGTCTGCTGCCAATCCTCCTCTTTTTGCTGAGGAAGGTTGGTCATGAGCTACCACCCGTGCACATCTTCCTCTACTTTATATGTGGGACACCTGTCACAGTGTGGCTTAATGAGCCGTGCTAGATCCACACCAGGATCCGAACCGACAAACCCCGGGCCACGGAAGCGGAACATGTGAACTTAACTGTTGCACTGCCAGGTCAGCCCCCTATTTTGGTGTTTTAATCACCATGACCTCAAAGAGAAGGAAAGAGAATTTGGCAGTGTTCTTCCTGGTTGTCTGCTCATAAGGGTGACCTGAGTTTAAATATTTCTGTATGCACTTCCCTGACCAACCCCAGCCCCACTTACACTACTGAATATAACTCCCCCAGGAAAGACCTTTCTTTCCTTCCCCTGCCTTTTATCCTTTTTCCATTTTTACTTTATTGCCAGCTATAAAAAAAATGAAATAATATTATTCATCTTTTCTGGCCATACTGAGGCCAGCAACAGGATGAGGCAGTCAGAATTAACACAATAAATTATCTTAATGAAGAACATTCAAACAGGAACGTAATTCTGTCATTTCTGCTTTTCTTAGCATCCTTCTCCATCTGTTCCAAGTTTAGAGCCAAAGTGTACTCCAGATAAATTTAGTACCTGTGGTAATGGATGTGTAGGAGTTCAAAGACCAGCCTCCTGGATGAGTTGTCAAAACCTAGGAAATATAGAAAAGCTGCTCCTTTCACACACCATAAGGGAAAACAGGGGCTGGCTCCGTGGCCGAGTGGTTAAGTTCGTGCGTTCGGCTGCGGCAGCCCAGGGTTCGGATCCTGGGAGCGGACATGGCACCACTCATCTAGGCCACATTGAGGCGGCGTCCCACATCCCACAACTAGAAGGACCTGCAACTAAGATATACAACTGTGTACGGGGCGGGGGTGGGGGGTGGGGGGGGGGGGTGGGGGGTGGGGGGGGAGGGGTTTGGGGAGATAAAGCAGAAAAAAAAAAGAAAGAAAAAGATTGGCATCAGTTGTTAGCCCAGGTGCCAATCCTTAAAAAAAAAAAAAGAAGATTGGCAACAGTTGTTAGCCCAGGTGCCAATCTTAAAAAAAAAAAAAAGGGAAAATAAAACAGAACCAAAAAACCTGTCTGTGGGAACTCCATATGTGGCATTACAGAGTATAATACCACTCCAAGGAACCCCTCTTCTTATCTTCTTCTTTGTCTCTCAGAGTGAACCCCCAAAACTAATCCTCTTTTTACTTCTTCTCAAGGAGTGAGGTCATCCATTTCTCCCAAAACCTGCCTGGGGAAATGGTTGTACTTTCCAAAGCACTGTCACCATCACGTTCCAACTCCTTTTATTGCTGTTCCCAAAGACAAAGATATAGCTTTTCATTTTAATGATTTTGCTGCAAATCTCTGTAGGGAAACAGGAGATTGCAAATAAAAAATACAAGAATGCTATGCATTTGTATGACTCTTGATATGTAGCTTCCTACCCTCTCCAAAACAGAAAACAGATGTCTTGGAGTCTTTCATTCACCACTTTACCCTCCAGAGGTAGATTCTTAATAAATGTTTCTTTTTCCTGTAGGTTTACTCCACGAAACCCTCTCCCTCTCTAAGAATACTATGAAAAGTGGAAAATTTTCTTTGTATTAGTTCCAACAAGTAATTATTTGTGTTCTATACAAACAGTAGATCAAGATTGTTAACTGGTCCTTCAAATCTTCTCTATCCTTGCTGCTGTATTGTGTCTGCCTAACTACCCAATATGAGAGAATTATGTTCACATATGCACAAAATATGCTAAACATGCAATAATTAAAAGTGTATTGTGAATTATTGGGGATTTTTATGGTATATCCTACTCGGATAAAGCTGAAAACATCAGGAAAAATGCTGACTAATTGGAAAAAAATATAACCAACCTTCTTCCACTATTAAGTCTTAACTAGTCAAGAAAACTCTTTTAGTATCCACTGTAAGCAAGTCATTGAACCATGTAAAGCAGGAATTTGAAAATAAATAAGACAAGATTACTATAAAATATAGCATGATAGAGAAAGTAAGGCACACATCAATTTTGATAGGAGACGTTATTTGAGAAAAGTTCTTATAGAGTATGACAGACAAAAGACTAACAGAACCCGAGGCAGAGATCACTTCTAGCCAGGTTGATGCAAAATGCCCCCAGAAGAAGCAGTGGAGTCTTGAAGGATGAGTAAAATTATGACAGAGAAAAACAAAGAGAGAATATACTTCACGAAAGTGAGAAAGTGTTAAAATATTGGCTTGTTCAAGAAAAAAGAGGTTTTCTAATTTGGTTGGAGTATAGGGTTCATAATATGTCTGGGGATGATTATATTTCAAGTAAGGGGATTGTTATGGGCTGAATCGTGTCCCCCTAAAATTCTTATGTTGAAGTCTAAACCCTAATACCTCAGAATGTGATTATTTTTGGAGATACAGCCTTAAAGTGATAAGTTAAAATCAGGCCATTAGGCCTGATCCTAAGATCTAATTGGATCTTCCTGGTGTCCTTATGAGAGGATTTGAAGACACACAGACACCAGGGTGCACAAACACAGAGAAGAGGCCACGGGAGGAAGCGGGGAGAAAGAGGGCATCTGTAAGCCAAGGGGAGGGCCCTCAGGAGAAACCAAAGCTGCTGACACCCTGACCTTGCACATCCAGCCTCCAAAGCTGTGAGAAAGTACAATTATGTTGTTTAAGTCTCCCTGTCTGTGGTATTTTATTATGGACGCCCTAGCTGATAACACAGGGACGAAATAGAATGATGCCTCTTTGCCTTTGATTAGCACTCGAAAGCCATCACCCATGTATACATTCTCTTAAAGCATTTACTTTTACTCTCATCTCAACTGGTTATTCACATGAAAAGCCCCAGTACTTGCCCTCTTTGTTATATCTGTTATTCTGCCACCTCATTTCCACCCGTGCCAGGACTCCAAATGTTAAAGCCATCTAAATGTAGCATCACCTCAACCACATCAGATCTCCCATGGAAATCTTCTGGCTCAAGAAAAGCTTACAAAAATATATAAATAGTGAAGATAAGTTAATGGGACATATATGAATATATGAATGTGGACAATATATCTGGAATTATTGCATAACACTTAATTCTACAAGGCAAAGTATGAGGTTATTAGAATTCTTTGTATTTGCTTAAGGGAAATTTAGTTTTGTTCTTTTTTAGTCTCCCCTACCTGCTACACCAGTTAAGGTTTCTAAAGAGTAATCTGCAACTTAACCAAACTTGGGGATATGCGAGCAGCGTGGTATTCAGCCCCCGTTCTTCTGCTGGTTTGGATTCGTGTGCCATCTGTAAAAAGCTCATCATGCTTTAATACAGATAGTGGAGCAACCATGACTGGTACCACTTAGTCTAGCCTTGGTTTCAAATAATTTATCTGCTAATTTAATATTCTTCTAAGCTTCTAGCACTTCTGATTTGTATAAAGCAATAACTTTACCAGAAGTGCTATACCAAGTAGTATTTTTTATTACAAATTTCTGTTTAACGGTGAGTATGGTTCTTTTGCTATAAAAGATGCTGAGTCATTTTCTGAAGGACTGCAGCTACACCTCCGGTTTCCGTTTCGTCTCCCATAGCAGTCTGCTATTCTGCAAAGTGCATGCTGTACAACGATGGAAAACATAAGCTATAGCCAGAAAGTGTCATAGATGTCCATTATATTATTATAAAAACAAATGAATACGGAATAATTAAAAGAAAGTAGAACATGGATCAATGATGAGCATGTGTCATAAGCAAGGGTTATGATAATTCAATTGTGTGCCCTTGAGGTGTGAGGAGGGGCAAAATGTCAGAGAGATGTTTCAAGCTTACTCATAAACCAATAAAACTTAAACTCATTATGATTCTCATAAAACAGCAAAGGATGCAATTTAAGAAGTTCAGTTTGTCAGGACAGCAAGATGACTAATGATATACTAAACATTGATTTTGTTATATCATTTCCCACTGCTAGATGTTATAGAAAACAGAAAGGTTTAAAGAATAAATCTTTTTTTTTAATGTAGATGTGCAGAATTGAAGACAAAGAATACTTGGAGTGCCGAATTGATAAAAGACCATGTTTATACTTCATGTTACTCTATTTTCTTTCATTTTACTGTGCAATGATTTAGTGATCCATAAATTTCGCTTTTTATAGTGAAGATATATTCAGCCAAAGTAGTATTTCTGAACTAGTTCCAAAAGAGATATATAAAAGAAAATTTTTGGCTTATGTAAGTATATTCATCCTTACCTGGGTTTCGGAAAACACATTTCCTAGCATAGCTAAACTAGATTTTCAAGTCAGAATTTTAAAAAATAATCTTCCTAATGCATGCATCTTCTTTCTTAACAAGGTGGAAATCTAGTTAAGTACAGAGCATTTTCATTCTTATTGAGAAAAACAAAAAGTGAGCACAAATTTTGAGCAAAATAAAGCCCATTACATTATGTTTTGGCAAATGCTCCTTACTATCATCACTTGTTTTTCAAGGATTCACCATGAGTGAAGCTAAGTGTGAGTTTCTGGGTAGATGAAGGCATCAGATATAATATTTTTAAATAAGACATGTTTCTTAATTGCAAGCGGCAGAATATTCTACCTAGTTTGAGTTCCAAAGGATTTATTAAAGGATGTTTGAAACCTCACAATATTGTAGCAAGACTATAGGGTGACCTAGAAATAACTCCTCAAACATCGTTGCAGAACTGGCTTGCCAAGGGAGATGCTACCACTGCAGAGCACGGATGCACCCAGCCTCTGCACCACTCACGCCAGCACAGAAGAGACAACCCACTGACTGCCCCTGAAACTCACCTCCCACTCAAACTCCGGCGTGGGGGTGTCTATTTTGTGAGACCTAAGTTACATATGCACACACTAGCAGTAAGGGAAAAAATTATTTCATTTCATTTATTTTAGTAATGTGAGGAACTATCAAAATATGAAAAAAAAAGTTAAAAAGTTTTGAGTAGACACAAATGGCAAATGTCTATTTCTGTATGCCACCAACGTATATTTCATTAGCATTGTCAGATTTTTTCTAAGTACCTCACTGTTTATAGTAAACATCTATCTAAAATTCTATAGTACTTATACACGCTGGTTTTAAGAAAGTTTGATATATGCGGCATGCTAGGGAATAGCAACAGAGGCCCTTACTCTGGGAAAGACCGTAAAATGCTTTTTCTATTGTTAACTCCTGAGCAGTGTTATTTTTAAATTTAACTACACTATTCTTCAGTCTTTCACCCACCAACTAAAGTGTTAATGCTGCTTCTAAATACCTTAAGTCAAATAGGAGAATAAGGTACTACTTTTTAGAGTAACGACTTTTATAATTTCCAGTCCAGTAAGAAAGCATCTATGTAAATATTGCCAGTGTTTGCTTTTCTCATGAAGGAAATAAAGCGGTCATAACTTTTTCTCGATAAACACTAAAATGCCTTTACCTGCTTCTCTTGTCTACATGTAGTGATAATATTTAAGTGTGTCAACTGAGATACAAATCTTAATTTGTTTCAGCAGGGGAATAATTTCGAACAATGTTAGGAAATAAGATGTGCTGGGCAACGCAAACGACAATTTTCAATTTTCTCTCTCTGTCATGCTGGCTGGCATTCTCTTAGCAGAATTGTTAGGGAATTGTGGGAAAGTCTAAAAGAGGCACGTGCAGAAGTAGAGGACAGGCCACTGGCAGTGCTCTCTAGCTGCCTCCCCCTTCCACTTTCCCCCTGCTAAGTCCACTTCAGAGAACAGTTGTTGCGCGCCTTCTCCCTGCCAGGGTTTGCAGGCCACTGTGGTAACCTCAGGTCACTGTCCTCGAGCCGTTTACGGACGGTACAGTAAATATTTATTTCAAAGCAGGTGATATGATCCCTGAGCGGACATACAAGTACAGAAGTTCATGTCCGGAAGAAGGAAGCCATTGATGCTTTTGCCCCCATGGAGGAGATGGTACCTTAGCAATGTCTTGAAAGATGAGTAGATCAACAATCCAGGAACATCTGTCACATCAGTAAAACAAATTCTGCTAATTTGTTATCCCTCCCAGGTACCAAAATGTAGGAGACTTGGTAAAACAGACAGCCTGTCAACCGTCGGGGTAAATGCTACTCATTTCACACAGATTTGGGCACTTTCAGCTTCTTACCAGTCACCTCACATAGACTGAGATATTCTTTGAGAAGTGGAGGCATAATACTCTTAAATTAGGTCAATGAGGGAAAAATAGTCCTGATTTAATTGCTTAATGTTGGAGAGAAAAAAATTTACATTGAAGAGATAATCACTCAGGGAAGAGTAGCTTTCCTACCACTGCTAAGTAGACGACAACTGCTTATTGAAAGTATATATCTTTTCATGCACTTCTTGTGATAATGTGATTAAACTACGGAACTGGATATGAGGCTTGAAGGAGGCTCAGCCATGAGAGAGCAAGAAGGGGCAGTTAGGAGTTATTTCAAGGGAACAGTGAAAGGAATATGGGACAACAACTCAGAGACAGCAGGAAAAATATGTATGAAACTAACAGATTTTTTTCCATTAGGGAATGGGAAATTGAGATCAGTTCTGATTGCAAAATCACAAGGTAAGCGTATACAGGGAAATGCTCAGTTGATAGGACAAAGAGCACAGGAAGCTTTGGGGTTTTTTTTTAGCAGAAATTTCTTTAAACTAAAAGAGTGTCTCACCACTCTGAAATTTCCAGTATTCTGTGATCATCCCTTCTGTTACCATCCAAACTGAATACTTCAGGTCCTTATCACACGTGATGTTATATAATCCAGGAATCTCAATTTACCTTGGAGAAAACTCGGACAAGAGGTACAAGACAAGAGCATGTGGATAGCAGCAGCTGCACTTGTCTGAGTGGGCTTAACAATAAGCTTAGAATTCTAAATCATAAATATTATTAGATAAGCTTTTCCAGCTTGGACAGGACAGAGAAACCAAGGGCATAGCCACAGACAAGCTGGAGAGGCAAAGTTGTGAGGGTCTCAGCATTATGTTTCCACCTCCAATCTATCTGTGGTGTTTCCAGATTTGGGGATGTCTGCCAGGTAGTCTGTGGTTCTAGACTCTAGACTTGGCAGGGAGTCTGGAGTATAAATTATTAACAGAGGTTGCGTTATAGACTGAACTAGAGAAATCTATTTATCAATGTATAAAATATGTAAAATACTTTGTGTACTTCCATGTGCTGCTCCTGAAATATTTGCTGCCTCCATCAGATTTAACTAAAGAAGTTCAGGTTGAAGGAATAAATGCCTGCAGAAGAGGGAAGATTAAGAAAATGGGTTACCACAGTCATGTTTGATAATGACTACTCTGGGATGCCAACCCGCCGATTCCCTGGCAATTGCCAGTTGCAAACAGGGTGCTTTGAAATCAACCACCCCTACTCTGAAGGGGTCTGCTTACCCCACTGGAAGCGTCCACTAGATGCACTTACTGTGGGAATTGTTTTCAATCACATCATCACCAATGACAGTAAAAGCTAACGTTTATTTTGAATGAGTTTGGTACATGAAAATGATAATAAAGCACCTCTTTCCTCCTGTGCATGAATAAATCTTGCTTATGACTCCAGCAGGTGTGGCTGTGATTCGGTCTGGGCCTCTCCGTGACCACAGCACATGTAATGACACACCCCACCCTGAGGGATAATATGGTGGGACGCTCTGATATTTGAGAAGTGCTCTGTTGGCCTCTGGCCTATCTCAAATATATGCCTGTGTGTTTCACTTCTTCTCAAAACCACAATCACATGCAGAATCTCTAATTTCTTAAAGGGGAAAATCCTTATATTCTTTCTCTAAATATTATAGCACTTTTCTTCTTTTTATACAATTTCTTTAATATTTCTTTTCTTCCAGACAAATTTTCAGGGTCCTGTGAAGCCCTTGTTTTCTTTAATCAATTATGTGCTTGTTTCCCTCCTATAATACCTCCTATACTAATGGAAAAGTTATAGCCTGACTCCTTCCATATCTCTATGTATATATTTTATGTATATATTAATTATTCACACAGATTGGAAGTCAATTGGAAAACAACTTTTCTAAAACAATTTATACGAAGCCACCAAAATAAATTCATCAATTTTCACATGTATATGATATACTCTAATATTTTATGGACAAGTTTAGGTAAATGTCATGATTTGAAACTGAAGTTAATAAACACTCAGTGACTATGAATAGCTACTGAAGCTTCTGAATGAGTAACATATCATAATTATGGCTGGTAGTCATTTGGATGTTTTCCGGTTGTCATCAGGAAATGAGGTGTCTCCTCAGGAAGATAATTAAAAGAAAATTGTAATATAATTTTCCAGGACAGTAATAAACACTCACAGATAATGAATATCGAAGACAAATTGGGGCTTTGCAATTAAGTCCGTTTTCCAAATAGAGTTTGTGTGTCATAGAAGAGGGTTCGTTTTGGAGAGTGAAATTTCTAAGATGAAACTGACATCTGGTGATTCATGGCAGATGGAACAAGAAGACCTTCTCAGTTTTGAGATTTTGATAGACTAATATCACACGGGGAAGAGTTGATTAAAAATACAACAGTTCTGAATGTGGGGAGCTGGAGATGAATATAGAATAGTCTTTGTAAAGCTGGGCCCCAACTTACAGAAAAGTTATGAGAATGTTTTGTCTCATTTGACTATTTCTTGGTCAGAACAAGCTGTTACTATTTTCCTTAAGTAACAATGCCATTGGTGACCTTGAACTTGAATTCATCATTTTCACACTGCAGCATATCAAATTTCATGGTACAGACACCAGGACTCAAAATAAGCAAGGATCTAACTCTGGGAGATCAGAATCCAAAATAAAAAACTGTTTAAAATTATTCTGACAGTCTCATGCGAGAGATGCATGTGCTCCCTGTGAGATTTTCGGCCCTGCTATTGTGAGTTATAAGATTATGCCTGCAGTCAAAGCCTGATGCAAATCAGCAGAGATCATTTGCTGGTTTATTTTGGCATAACCTGGCAGTTAAAAGTGGTCAATGGATGCTGATACAAATACACCTTAAAGAGTCTAGGGCTCGCTAAGGCCTCTGAGGGCAGTTCTTTTTAATTTATTCTGGTAGCTTTTATTGTTGTTCTTTTTAACCAGAATACTCAAGGACTGTGATTTCCAGATCTGGAAAATATTTAGAATTTGTTTTTCATTTTTGACAAGTCTTTTTAACTTTTAATAAAGTGGATTAATGGCAATTGGGAATGGTTTAAAAACAGCTAATAGGAAACGAGGCTAAGATTTTTACATACATAATTAAAGAAAAATTTATTTGGTATCTTTGTTATCTGGAAAATTGTATAACTTTTCTGTGGCTATTTAAAGTAAAATTAGATATGATAAGGAATTTTACATTTGTCTACCAAGTCAAAATTAATTTTTTTGTCTTTGTTTTTAAACTTGGCCTTTATTTGAATATTCCATCTATTTAAAAGATCTAACTTCTTCATAAAAAAAAATGACAGATCTAACAAATTATACACATTGTTAATGTTAGGGGAATACCTGTGTCCTTAAGTAAGTATCAATCTTAGAAAAAAATACTAAGCAGATTTAAATTAATACACAGTATTTTATTTTCCTATTTAATGTATTTTTAATAGGTTGTGATTAATTATAACTATATATGTCATCTTGTTTGATAAAGAGTAACATTATGGCTGAAAGAAAATTGTGTAATTCTATGAATATAAATTTTAGAATAAGTATTAGTTGGATAATTGGCTAATACAGGCATACCTCGTTTTACTGTGCTTCTCTTTATTGCGTTTCACAGATGTGTTTTTACAAAACCCTCTGCCAGCAAAAAAGATTACAACTCACTGATGGCACCAATGCTGGTTAGCATTTTTTAGCAATGAAACATTTTCAAAATTTTTAAATTAAGGTATGTACATTGTTTTTTAGACCTAACACTATTGCATATTTAATAGACTACAGTATAGTGTAAACATAACACTTACATGCACTGGGAAACCAAAAAGTTCATGTGACTCACGTTTTTATGATATTTGCTTTATTGCAGTTGTGTGGAACTGAACCTGCAATACCTATATTTCTTGAAATATTTGCAAATATTTGCTGCTTCTATTGCTTTACCCTACACACTCAATTAAATGTGGGTTTCTTAAATAGTCTGAAAATTTGACTCCTAGTAAAATTTGACCATTTCTTGGGCAATACAGTACAAGCCTAATTATTTTAGAAAGTTATGAAATACTGCAAACACTCAGAGTTCAGAGAATAAGACGCCCTCGCCACCAAGATTTAATATATGCTACTGTTTTGTCATTCTTTGCTTTAGGTCAATTTTTTTATTAAAACAAGTAAAATTTTGCCAATGCCATTAAAAACCACACCTAATCCACCCATTATTATCATCGACCTCTTTATAGAAGAACCTGGTATCTTGAAGTTGTTGTATAACCTTTGAACGGGAACATAATTTGTCAAACAAAAATGTCTCTTTAACTTGAGGATTATTTTAGCCTGATTATTTTTAAGAAACAAAAAGACTCAAAGTTTTTCTTGTGAAGTAACTGCCTAAAAGAATTCAGATTTAAAAAACCTGTCTCAGGAAGTAAGCTATCACCTTAGCATAACCTGAACGAGGTGGTAGACAGGGAGGAAGCTAGAAAAGCCTGTTTGTTGCACTCCCCTCTGTGTTCTTCTGTTTCTGGGAGGCTAAACAAGCACTTGTTTTCCAAACGTTAGCTCCTTTTCATCGGCCTGTGAATTGCCTTTCTTCCTTTTGAAATCCCAAACCACTATCCCCAACATTCTCCTTTTTCTTTAGCTGAAGATGCTATTTAAGGTGGTAGCTTTGTCCATTTTGGTGGGTTACTCTGTTTTCCTGGGTTTCTCCCATCATGTTATTAAACTTTCTTTGATTTTCTCTTAGTAATCTGACTCATGTCAATTTAACTCTTAGACCACCCAGAAGAACATCAAAGGGTAGAGACAAATTTCTTCCTCCCCTATACTTTCCAACCTTTCCCCCAAACTTCCTGTATTTTTATGTGTGTGTGTGTAGGTATAACAGCATGCAATGTTCGTATTTTAAAATTCATATGAATAGTGTCTTACTGTATGTCACGTTTTTCTTTTAATATTTTATTTCCAACTTCATAGATGCAGATCATATATTTCAAAATCTTCATTATATTTTACTTCATGTATATGCCATAATTTATTTACTCATTTCTTTCCTGAAAATGCTCTCACACCAAGACCTTGTTGCTATCCTGTTCTCATTCCTCAGTCTTAACTGCTTTACTCTCAGCATCTTGAGATAGTGTTAGCCACTCTCTCTTTCTTGAAATGCTATTCTCTTCACTTTCTTGATACCACTGTCTCCTAGGTCTCCCCAGGCCCCTGTCTTCCTATCGTCTCATTTTCACCCTCCCCGTGGATGACTGCGTATACTTTCCTGACTTCCATTCCAAGGTTTCTCCTGAACTTCAGACCTGTAACTGGACATCTCCACTTATATATCCCACTGGCAGCCCATGTATATCTTGCTCAAAACTGGATGTTTTTGTCCAAACTTGACCCTTGTACGTGTGTCAATATCAGCATGACCCTTGACTCTTTCCTCACTCCCACAACTAGTCTGTCATGAAGTGCTGTGTAATTACCTCCTACATAAATCTTGATTCAAAACACTTTTTCCATCCATTTGCCACACGGAATCCTAGTAATCTTTCCAAAGCCAAATGTGATTATGCAACTTCTTTGCCTAACAAACTTAAGTGGCTCCATATGATTCTTTGAATCAAGTAATCAAAACTTAATGTAACTCACCAGGCCTGGCATTTCAATTTCTTCACACACCTATCACATTTATATTGACAAAATCCTTCTCTTTTCATTAAAACATTTAAAGAGGTAGAAAGTTAAAAATGGAAATTAAATATATTTCCCTTGATCTCTTAAATGTCTTTATCTAGATCTGGGCGCATTACCACACATACAATAGAAAATCTTGAATTTAGAAAAACAAATCGGATCCCACAATCATTTAGAATGATGATGAAAGAAGATGCTGAGAGAGTCAAGAGGAGTAAATAGTTCTTATTTTAAAAATACATTTTGTAAATTGCAGGGTAAAAAGTTTCCTTCAAAACCCCAAATGGACAAGAAATACAGAAGTTTCTTAAAACTTGCAAAATCTGTTCACCATTAATAGAAGTTAACATGTATCCCCTGAACCAAATAAATCAGACAGAATTTATTTTCATTTTTGATCAGTTTAGTTATTGATCAAAGAGATATAGAAGATATAGGTTATCTGAATTTAAAGGCATTGATATTTCTTCATCAATTATACTATTTCTCATGGTGTACTTTGGTTGACAGAGAAATATGGGCTGCATAAATGGCACACTTATATAGATAAAAAACAGATTGAATGACCATACAGAAAAAAGTGAAATTTAAATAAACAATAATAAACTACAGAGAAATTTCGAGAATTTGAATGAAATGAAATATGTGACTTGTTCTGGGCCTCCACATGATTAATATCTTTATCAATAACTTGGATCAATATATAAAACACTTACTTATTGAGTAGGTTCCAGCAATATATCTGTGAGGATGGTTATTTTACATTGTTAGAGAAAGTTAGTAAACTGGAAGATAAAGATGAGGAAAATATCCAAAAGTAGCAAAAAGAGGAAAAGAGAATATGTGAAAGAGCTGTTGCGAGACCTAGAGGATATGAGAGCTCCAGAGTACACTTAATCGAAGTTCTAGAAAGAAAAAGATTGTAGAAAAAAATATTTAGGGTATTTTCTGGAATTGAAAAAAGATGAATATTCAGCTTGAAAAAGAACGAGTCCTAGGCAGAAAAATAAAAACAAATCCCCACTAGATGAATTGTAGTTGAACTGAAGAACACCAAAGACAAAGAGAAAATTTTAAAATTTATTGGGGAGAAAAGAGAGATTACCTAAATAGAAACAGCAGATTGATGACCTTGATAACTAGTAGAAGACAATGAAATAACATCTTCAAAGGGCAGAGGAAACATAACTCAGCAAAGTAGTCTACATTCAGCTTAAATATGATTAGAGAATAACAGAATAGAAGGCAACTTTTGACGAACTTTAAATGTATTGATCCTTACTAAAGGAACTTTAAGGGATATATTTTAGCATGGAATAAATTCCCAGAAGGGAACAGTGATTAGTTTTTTTTTTTTTTTTTTTTGAGGAAGATTAGCCCTGAGCTAACTACTGGCAATCCTCCTCTTTTTGCTGAGGAAGACTGGCCCTGAGCTAACACCCATGCCCATCTTCCTCTACTTTATACTTGGGACGACTATGCCAGCATGGTTTTTGCCAAGTGTTGCCATGTCCACACCCAGGATCGGAACCGGTGAACCCCGGGCCACCAGGAAGTGGAACAGGCGAACTTAACCACTGTGCCACCAGGCTGGCCCCAGGGAAGAGTGATTCTTAAGAAACAATGATGAACAAAGAAATGAATAGATATATACACTAAATAGATGTTGACTATGAGAGTAACAATATTAAAATGAGAATGATAATAATATAAATATTAATGACTAATTTAGAGGGTTGATTAAAAATCAAGGTGAGAAAAAATACCAAAAATAATAAGGAAGATGACATAATCCTAAAATATGAAAGCACTGTAAAAGAGGGTTATTAAGCAATTTTAGAGGACTAGAAAGACAAATAAATTGACCATGTTTAACATTGCTCCAAATTCAGCTCTCCAATAAAAAATTATATATAAGATATTAAACAAAATGGACGTAGTAACTCTAGTTGGCATTCTTTAAATAATATCATTCAATCAAAGTTAAGTAGCATGAAATTTTACTTACCTTAGGTGAATGTAGAAATAAATTATAGTGTAAATAAATGATAATGAATTCTCAACTGTTTTTCAGTTTTGGTGTACTGTGTTTATTATTTTTTTCAATTGAGGTATAATTGACATATAACATTATATTAATTTCAGGTGTACAATATAATAATTTTGATATTTGTATGTATTGCAAAATGATCACCGCAGTAAGTCTAGTTAACATATGGCACCATACAAAGTTACAGAAAACCCTTTTTCTTCTGATGAGGACTTTTAAGATCTACTTTTCTTAGTAGCTTTCAAATATGCAATACAGCACAGATGGTGCCTGATTTGTGATAGTTCAACTCATGATTTTTTGACTTTACAACAGTGTGAAAGCAATAAGCATTCAGTGGAAACCGTACTTTGAATTTTGATCTTTTCGCCCAGCTCGCGCAGGGCAGTGCTACGCTCGCGTGATGCCCGGCAGTGGCAGTGAGGTGTGGTTCCCAGGCAGCCACGTGCTCGCGAGGGTAAACAACCAATATACACTTTCAGCCGTTCTGGACCCAGACGACTATTCTCTCTTTTACTTCTGGTACAGTATTCAGCAAATTATGTGAGATATTCAACAATTTATTATAAAATAGGCTTTGTGTTAGATGACTTTGCCCCAGTGTAGGCTAATGCAAGTGTTCTGAGCACGTTTAAGGTAGGCTAGGCTAAGCTGTGCTGTTCAGTAGCTTAGGTGTATTAAATGCAGTTTTGACTCATGCTTTCAACTTACAGTGGGTTTATCAGGATATAACCCCACCATAAGTTGAGGAAGATCTGTATTACCATCTATAGCCTTAATTTTCTTAAATATTATTACAACAGTGCCTAGCACATAGCAGACATTTAGTAAATATTTTTTAAATGAATGAATATCTAAGAGTGTCTGAAACGATTTAAGTTTAATAGCAAAAAATAAAGAATAAAAAAGTTATAGCTCAAAGTATAGTTAATAGTACCATTTTGGGTTTTGTCCTTAATCTATTAACACATTATAAATTATATTACTTTTTGGAGTTTGTATTTTACTCTAAATTTGAAATGTTGTGTTTTTTATTGAAAACTGAGATCTCTAAGTTTCATATGAACGTTTTCTAATTGTTTCAAATTTCAGTGATAATTCCAAATACTGATTAAAACCCAAAATACTGATAAAAGAGATTTTGGTTATATTAAAGTAACAAACTATACTATTATTTTTTAAAGCAGTAAAATAAATCTGAGGATACAATTTTAAAAATTTCAAGACACAAAGCACACTAAAATGAAAAATGAATAAAATAAATGATGTATTATTACTCAATACTGCTCAGTTTTCTAATAATGTCAGGCTAGGAACCAAGTAATGAAACTTCAACTTTTTTCCTAGAATCTAATAACTCTTACTGATCTAAAACACAGATTTCTTAAGAATCTGTTCATTATTTTTTATTGGAATGATGAATTATGAAATAACTTTTATATGGTGATAGTTATTCTGCCTCATCAGTGTTCCTATCTTGAAAATAAAATGAGACATGTTTCTAGAACAGGGAAATGAATTTATTGATATTTTGTTTCTCAAATTAGTAAAATTTCCTCTGTTAGATTTATCACTATGTCTTAATTTCTTACTGTTAAAGAGAAAATAGAAATAAAATACCGTTAAAATGTTTGTAGGTTATTAAGTTTTATGAAGATAAGATAGTCATTGACCTGATTAGAAGATATTCTCTTCTTTGTGTGTCTTATGAGCTGGAGATGTTAGACGTGCCTCCGGAAATCACAAAGCCTCACAAAATACTTCATTTGTAAAATGCTATGATTTAAAACAGGAATGTTTTTGAGAACTTTGGGTTTGGCAACAATTTCTTTGCTGGGAAACTGTTTCTCCTAAAATAATGCTGAACCTGTTAAATGTGTAGCTATTCCTAATTTGTCTCAGAACTGGATTTCTGGGAAAACTAAGTAGTGTCTCTATAGATTTATTTTTACTTTTCAAAGAAAATGAAAACTTAGTGACTCAAAGCACAGCTTGTTAAAGTGTTCAAACTACCAAGAATTATGAATGTCAGCTGACATTTGAAGTCACATGGCAGTAGGGTCTGATTCCTTTGATTGCTTTGGTAATTGCCTGATTGGTCTAATATGATTGATCTAATTATTGATCTAATAAAACATAATATGGTAAACTATTCATTAATTTTTCAGAAGTCTTTAAGTCTTAAAACATCAAATCACTTTAAAGCGTTTTTAATAAACCTTGAGTAATTGATAATAGTCAAACATCAGTTTTAACTATGCTTATTTTTCCTTAATTGTTCATAAAAGGTTAATAAAAGCAAAATGCCTTTGTAAATGCAATTTCTCTTGACTTCTTCTAGTAAATATTTACAAAGAAAAAAATGAAACTGTAGTTAGAGCTTTCAAAGAAAAAAATGAAACTGTGGTTAGAGGTTTCAATGTGTGAACTGATGTAGTCAGTGTCTTGGCTTCCCTTATTAAGGCTGAAGCTTCTTAATTAAAACTCATGTTTTATCTCATCCAAATATGAATCAAAGTAACTTTTTGAAGTTGATAAATATCAGAGGCCTCCAACAGACGAGCCAAAACATTAAAGGAAATCAAAAAATATCAGTTCAACACTACTTACCTAAGACCACATAAGAACACTTTCCAGCCGTAATTCAGTTTAAACCAGGGTGGGGCTTTGAAGTCATCTAGTGATTTCAAGTGCGTTTAAGCAGTAGAACCACCTCTTATTTGAAATCCTAATGTCCAAGTAGCTGTAAGGCCTAGAGCCCGTTGTGTCAGCCTCGTTAGTTCTCCATCCCGCCCACAAAGAGCTGCCCTGAGTCTGTGGCTTTCGTGAGCATGTTTTGAAAGCCATGGAATCCCCTATATTATGAAGACATTAAAGACACAGAGTTAAATAGTAGCAGGTTTAGGATCAGAGCTTCATCTTCTAATTTTATTCTCATTCCTTTTATCAGTGAGACTTCTTCAGCTCAAGGAAGCAGTACAATATAAATGGTTATAAGTATGGGCTTCAGAATTGAACAAATCTGAGTTCGGTCCTGACTCCGCTACTAACTGCTGCTAAGAGCAAGTTCTTCAGCACTCTCAGTTTCATCTTTCTCATTTTGATAAGGATTAAATGAGATGGATTCTATGAAGGACTCACCACAGTACTTCTATATATCAAGTGCTCAATAAATATTATCTTTTATTACCGTTAATTCAAAGTTTAACACACTGTACTTGAGTGTTGAATTTCAAGGTTACATAATTGTTTAAAGAACAGAAAGGAGGGCTAGGGCAGTTTGAGTGTTATATAGACCAAACCAAAATGAAATGCCTTTCCTTATGCAAAAGAATTCAAGGAAACGGAAGTGAGAATAATCATAGAGAAAAAGAAGGGAACTAGAATTTAATAATATCTAAAAAAATTAAGGATTTTGACAATTTAAATGCAAAAATACATCCTAGTCAAGTCGTAGGGCTCCTTCCATCTGGCATTACCTGGAAGTCTTGCCTCCCAACCTCTCCAGAGTTCATTTTTGATCCTCTTTAAATGTGCTGAAACCCTGCCCCACCCCTGCCTGTGTAGTTACCAACAATGAGGAGAGGGAGAAATGTCTGCCTGGTTTGGTTTGATTTCAGGGAGCTGGTTGTCCCCTGTGCAGCTGTTCTTGTTCCATTGCTCGAATGGCGACCCCTGGTGGAAGGATAGCATTAGACAATGGTGCTGACAATTCTGCAAGAGGGGGGTTGGCTCACTGATGAAAAGTGATGCTGAAAAGGGGATCAGGGCCAGGGCTCTGAAAGTAAAGGCTTTCTCAGTTCCTTTACCCAGATTCAGGCTGTGATAATATGTTCTGCTAGACAGTAAAGCAATCCTTCTCCCTGCAGGGGCCTCATGGACCACAGCACTATGCAGTTCACAAACACTGCTACTGCCCAGGGTGCAAAATAAACTCTGGAGGGTGAAGGAGAATAAGGCGAGGCGTCTGCTCGCTCACAAACCCTAAACTACCATTCAGCTCATTTTCTCTCTAGTTCAAAGCCATGGTTAACACACTGATTTTGTTTTCCTTTACTTTTGTAGTTATACAATTCTTAATGTTCCACAGCCTATTCCTACCAGTGGGCTTTGGCCGGGACCGTGGGGTTGGATGGTCCAAGCCAAAGCCCATTCAGCTGCATGAAGGATCTCCATGGCAGAGACCTTCCTTCTGCTCATCTCCCACATCTAAGCAGTGCCTTCCGTATTTGCTACAATGGGATCTTCTCACTCTTACTGAACATAAAGCACTCAATATCTTTTTACTAAAGCATCTTCAGCGTCAGGCTGCACAAATACATACATAGCCTTGTATGAAAACGGACAGGTTCAGATGTATGGGAATCCAAGGAAGGAATAATCATGACTGAATGTCATTAATGATTCTAAGGAAAAGTTGACAATTAATCTGAGCTTTAATAATTTAGCATGGTTTCATCAAGTAATTTATGAAATTATCATGAAAATTAAGGAGTGATTGTATTTCATTTGCTGGAAACCAACAAAAGTTGTTAACTGTTTCAGAAAATCATAACACAAACAGTAACATTGCTCAGGATAAAAATAAACACAACAACAACAAAGACCTATGAGAAATTGCATGTTTCACTCATGGTATAAACATTTGACTACCCTGCTATGTTTTCAAGGAAGTCTTACTAAGACATTTAGATATTATAGTATGTTATAATTATAAATTATAAAATACTTATTAAAAAAGAATCCATTAGGGCTGAGAACTACTGTTCCAAAGCAAACCAGATCCAATTACTGCCAAGCAAATTTTGTGATTGTGAAAGTAACATAGGCTTTGTGTTAGTTTCCTAGGGCTGCTGTAAACAAGTACCACAAACTGGTGGCTTTGAATGACAGAAATTTATGCTCTCACAGTTCTGGAGGACAGAAGTCCTATTGGTTCTGTTCCCCTACAGAATACAGACTAATATGGAAGGCAAAGCTGCAGAGAATTCAGCCAAGGTTGTCCCACAAGGACAGTATGATTAAGGCACCCCCTGAAGTTGTCCTGACCCCTTGACACAGGCCGCCACCAGCATGGACGTTTGCCACCATCTCTGCACTTGTGGCTGCTGTGGCCACAGTGAATACTCTTTAACGTCCTGACATTTGATTTCATTCACTCCAAATGCAAGGTCTCATGGGGAAGCGTCCATTTAACCAGGGCCAGAGGGTGAGGGAGGAAATCTCCACCCCACCTCTGTTTTCCATGGGGAAAACAAAATTTTCTTTTTTGACTGTAACCCTGGAAGGGACCTGTTGTTATAATGGCACACAGGAATGTGAATTTTTCCTGGTTAGATAATATACAAAACAGGGGCCAGCAACAATATATCCAGAGTGACGTGAGCAATTCATAGTGAAAAGATGAATATGCTATAGAATGTCCTGGAGTAATCTAGAAATCATGCATGGTGGGGTTCTCAATTACTCCTGAAGTTGAATAAGACTTCCGCTAACCAGAGAACTTGGTAGGAAGATTGCCACTGAAGGGACAGAGAACAGAAGTAGTGATATGAAAAGTTTTCTGTTCTTCAAATTGTTTATGTATATATGTGTATATGTTTAGAAATATATATATATTTTGCATATATACATATACACACCTACCTGTATATATATGCCACATACATTTATGTTTCAAATATGTGTTTAAAATATTTTGGTCATCAAGAAAGATCTGAAGAAATTTTCATACCAGTCTTGTCAAAAATAGCATTTTCAGAATTAAATTTTTCTTCTTCTGCTTCCTTAACCTATTTTGATTAATTATATTCTACATGGAAGACCATGTATATTCTGAGGGTGTCGTCATGAGTTTTATTTTCTATTAATCTAACTATATTGTGACTCTAGCATAAGTTCTTTTCTTTATTCTTTTGGAAAACATTTTCACAGATATTAAGACTAATAATGAAAAATTCTTCTAACACTCAAAAGAAATCAATTCTGAACAAGTTAAAAAGAAAAAAGCAAACAACCAAAGTTCTAACCAAAAAAAATAGTCAGTGTTACCAGTGAATAATATTGAAAAATGTTGCTTACAGGAAGTTGAATATTATAACAAAATAGAAAGCGACACTGGGAAAATTCCAAGGTTTAAAATAGAGTTTCTTTAGTAAACGTCATAATAAACAAGCCGGGAAGAGTCAGACACTCTCCGTCCTCACACTCCTTTGAGATTGCTGAGAGAAAAGCGACCTTCTCTAGTGCTAAATTCAGGATGTTGTCTATCGGAAACATTGTTGACACTCCAAAAATATTAAGAACTAAAAACAGATTTTAGAGAAAAGTCAAACAATACTTACAATTTCAAAATAATATGCTTTACCCAATTAGCTAAAAATACTTTACATTATTCCAGTTAACTCTTAATACTTCCAAAATGTGAAGGTAGAGAAGGGTTTTCTTTCTTCTCTATGAGGAAATAATAATCGTGGAGCACTTTCTGTGTGCCGGGACCAGTGGGAGATATCTTTATCTTTGCCATCTATTATGATCTGCATAAGCCTGAAAGATCCAAGTATTGCAACTGATCAATTCTCTTTTAATGTAGTAGCATATTCTCCATCTCTTTTCTCTTCCATGAAATTGAAGAAACAGAGTAGTATGTCCTTTGAAACCGCCCACAGTCTGGATTTTGTTCGCTTCAACTTCACATTCAGTTTTTATTTTCTTCAGTTCTACAAGACTCCTTCAAAGGTCATGCTATCTTCTTCCAGCAAAGACACACAATACCGGGATGTCTCTTTGTGGAGTTAGCAGCCATTCATATATGCTTGATTCTTTCTCTCTTTGTACCACTTTTTAAGTTAATGGCTTAGTTCACTGACATGGTCCGATAGTGAGTTATTACTTAATATTTTAGTACTGTTATGAACCCACAAATCTAAATGTACTTGATGTGATGCAGTCTTTGTGGTTACTATCTTTTTTGGATGATCCGTTGTCCAGTTTCTCGTCAGTGAGGGCCTCTTCATTTGAGCGCTGCCTTGCTGTCTGGTGTGACATGTTACAGTCTCATCCTGCGCATGTCCTGCCCCAGCTCTGAATTAGCCCTTTCTCCAAACGGGCCCTGACTCCCTTTCCTGGGAAATTGTATTTAGCACACTGTGGACACTTGATGGCATTGCTTTTTCATAAGTTACAAAATAGCCACGGCTTCTCTAATCAGAAATTTGAGAAAGTGGGAAATTTTTCCTTTTCATCAAAACTTCTGGATTATCAACCAAAGCCATTTTCGAATGATTTCTTTGTTAATCACTTAGACAATACAAGACTAAGGAATATAATACAAATTTTAAAAGTATTGTCAACCAAGAAATTGACCAACTCCATAGCTTCCTTCCCTTCCTATTTTATATTCAGCTTCTAAATTTATGTAAACACGGGTATTGGAAAGCTCTGGAATTACCATATGCCTTTTCCAGGTACCATGATCTGCCGTATTCACACAGTGCTTTGCTGGCTCTCTGTCTCCTACTGCAGTAGCTGTTTGTCACAATGCTCTCCTGCCCACAGAGGCAAAGCAGGACTGCTCCAAATATCCTTCACATCGGGGCTGAGAAGTCCCTGTTGTTTCGCAGTGACAAATAAAAATGGCAAGCAATAGGATATATTGGAGCATATGAGGAAGCCATTTGGTATAAACCTAATTCGGCCTGACTTCTTTTTTTCTTCCAAAAGGGCCTGACTGGCTATTGAGCACGCATTGCATATCTGCTTAGACCATTTCCTATGGCCAGAACAAAGGCCCTTGAGATAAAGATGCAACTTCCCCCCCCATTAGCATTTTTCCTTCGGCTAGGAACTGATTGCTGCACTCACCTCCCAGCTCACCTGTGACCACCCAGCTGGAGACAACAGACTGCCACCCTGCTGTGTTCACGGAGACAGAAGACCTACGTGCTGTTTCCATCAATCGCTGTGCTGACAGAGTAGTCTCGCGACTATTGTAAAAGGGACATTTCAATCATATGTGAAACATCCTCTTTGAGGGTATATAACGACCCTGTATACCCCCCCCCCACCTCTTTGGAGTGCTCTGTTCCTTTGTGGAAAGACTCTCCCGGGTTATAATCCTCAGATTTAAGCTCAGAATAAACTCACCCAAATTTTCATTTATAGATTGGATATGGATTATTTTCGTCGACAGTTCTTGGCGTAGTCGCGGCAGGATTTCAGAGAAACCCACTGGAGGCCACCTGGAATCTACACTGAACCGGCATTCGGTACCAATAAGGGCCCATTGAGCCCCCCGGATCACTGCATTCTTCAGGTGACCTTGATGAGTTCTCCTGAAACCCGGACCTCCTTACTTTAAGTTGACGGTCCAAGAGTTTATATGAGCTGGGTAAGGTCTTAAGACTAGAGGTTTTGAGGGGTACCGGTACAGTTCCTAGGTGGAGAAAAAGCTAGAGAGAATTCCCAAGCCTCAGGGGCTTTGAGGAGCTTGGAGTGAGCTGGGTTGGTTGTCCTTTTAATTTGGAATTGAATTGGAAAGAATTGTGTTTATAGAGTCTGAACAAACTGCTTGATAGAGAAATGAGAGACTGAATGTCTTCAGCTCCGAAGAAAAGGGACGCTTGCTCCTCCCGGCCTTTACCAAAAGGCGCCCTTAGGTGACTAAGGACCTCAGCGGGAGTGTCAGAGGATCAATCCTCGTGAGGTGCAGCGGTCCCATAGGGAACTCCACTCTCATTCACGGTAATCAATTACAGGCTCGTCCGGGGACGCGCACATAAGGGCTGGTCACCCCGCGCTCCGAGCTCCCACGGCAGTATTAGGCGGCCAGAGGGAAAAACCGAGGCACGTAAGAGAGTGTTTACGACCTTTCTATGGGGAGTAACACTCACAAGCAGCACGCTTCTGACCCACTACACTGTCCTTAGAAGTTGTTCAGACTTTATTTAAAAAAAAAAAAAAAAACAGACAAGCAAAAAGAAAATGGGAAAACTGTGCTTTTTAAAGCCGGCCAGCTCCCGGATGGACAACCTCCCAATGGAACTCCAGCTGGTTTCCTGTATGGAAACAATGCTTGCAAGTATCTAACAAAATGGGAAGGATTAACTAAGAATGACTTAAGTGGCCAAAGTGGGGAACGTTCGATATCTCAAAGCTACTGTATTTGCACGCACAAGTAGAAAGAGCCGGCTCTAAAACTAAAGCAAAAGAATGGGAAGCTTATTATGATTGGCATTTAGAGGCTTCAAAACGTAATAATGATAAAATGAATTCTTTACAGGAGACTAACCGTAAATTGGCAGAGACTGTAACTGAATTAAAAAAGGATAAGAATTCAGAAACCGTCCCACCCCGTTTATCCCTTCCATCTCCTCTGCAGCTGCCTTTGGAATCTCAGAGCTCATCTCCTTCTTTTCTAAAGAGCTCTATTCCATTGACTTAAAGTAAACGCTTAAAAAAAGTTTTTCTGAATAGAACTAACACAAATGTCTTCATCTCTCTTAGAGTTACAATGGCCATTTTCACCTCCTTTTTAGCTTTGCAACCGGGAAACAAAGAAATCTTTAAAGAGTCAAAGGCTCCACCCCTGGGAGCCCCAACTTTGGGTTACTGGGCCTGATCACCCCAGCAACCCTAAGTGGGGTGCCCTCTCTTGACAGTTGACTCATTGAGTATTTTAGTCACCTACTGAGTCAGTTATAAGGGTAGGAGACCTGTGATTTATTCTGTGAACTGTCCTGCTGGGGTTGTGTGCCCAGCATAGGAACTGTTGTGTGACTCTTATCTTGATAACCCTCTGGAAGAGGCCATGAGGGTGAGGTCTGATCTCATCTCTCCTTTTCTTTGTCTGTTTTGCTCATCATCTCTTCTGTTGTCACCAAGTCGAGGTTAAGTTCAGGCTGGACCTGACCAGAACCTGGACCTTCTGTAAAATTGAAAACTTGGGTTTCTCTGTGCCTTTGTGATGCAGTTGGACAGGTAGATCAACCTGGAATGTAATTTGAGTTAAAACCCAGTTTCTTAGAAATCAAGAGTTTTGGCTTAAAGTAAGTGCTTACATAAATTCTAAATGTAGTAGAAATTAACCCAGTATCTTTTAAAGTTAATGTCTTGTGAATTAACCTTTGATAAAGGAAAGCTTGTTTAAGTTTGTTGGTTTGATGGAAAATAGTCTTGTTGTCAGAGTTGTCGGTATTTGCATACGATGCAGGCATGCAGCCTGGGTTTACTAATTAAATAAGTTCATGTTGTCTGTTAGAAATTCGTCAGCAAAATAATAGCTTTAAATGAGGACCAGTTTTGTCTAATGTCTCATGAGGTTTTCGTAGGTAATCTGAACATAAGTGTTGGAAACAAACGGTTTAAATAGATAAAAGTGGGTACAATAACTGTTTTATGGTCTGTATACTTGGGGGGAAAAAAAACACCTTCAAATTCTTTTTGGTAACAATCTTGAGTTTTGCCAAGTTAAGTTAAATGATAAAAATCTGAGTATCTGGGTAATTTTTGGATTGGATAGAACAAACGTTGCTAAACATCTAAGTTTATCTGCTTTTGGTTTTTATTGCAGAGATGCTAAAAGTCTTTGGGTCTTTTACTGTAAAGTGATGTGTTCCTAGAAATTATGAAGTGTCTAGAATGCTGATATAAAAGACAATTTGTAATTGCTTACCTTTTAGTGTTTACTAGGGTCTGTTAATGGTTAAAAGTTCTAATTAACATATGTAATTAAAGCTATTGGAAATTAATAAGGAAAACAGCTCTGCATTCAAGGAAAGTTAAAATGTAAGTTTTCAGTAAAGAAGGTATAAAGAATGGAAATATTTTTGTTTGGTTGGTTAAGAAAGATAAATTTGTCCTAATGTACTAGAAGGGAAAAAAGAAAGCATGGGACAAATTCTGAAGGCAAAAAGAAAGTTGTAGAAGGTTTGTGAAGGAGAAATTCTGACAGGAGTTTTTTGCCTGGTCACATAGACTGAGATTAAAGTAAATCCAATTAAGCAAATGAGTTTTAATGTTAAAAAACAAAACTGCTAACAGAGATTAAGATCAAGAACCGGTTATGCAGGACTGAATGAACTGAGGATGATTATAATTTTTTTATGACTTTTGTTTGAAATATTGTTTTTGATGTGTTGTTTTGTTTTCTCAGATTTAAGGAAATCTTTTCTCTTATGCTAACCATGTCTTATAGCAATCAGTGAAATTATACCTGTGTGAGCAAAACTGAAACATTTGTCTTTTTCTCCCTACCTGATCCCTCCAGAATTTGGAAACTCTTTGTGAGTGAGTATGGTTATTTCGTGGCAATATAGTTATTTGCATAAGTTCAATAAGAATCTGTTCTCCTTGTAACAGGACACATTTGTTATCTTACCAAAACTTTGACTGGAATGTCATGTTTGAGAGAAAGATACAGACTCAGATATGACAATACTGCCTTTGAGGAATAAGGTTGACTTTCTGGAAATAAAGCCACTTGGAAATATGGGCCTGGTACCTTGCTTTACAGAGAGAGATTCCAGCAATCTTACCTGGTAAGTAAGGAAGCTTGCTTATCTGGCAGGTGCAATGAACCTCGAAATATTCTGGGGAATCTCAAGAAAGGAGAGAAAGTCACCCAAATCTAAGGTATTGCAGGCAAGGCCTCATGGCACAAATCCTTGGCTTGGCTTTTCTGGCCTCAAGAAGTCTTTAAAGTTCAATCTGAGATTCCTCATAAAAAATTCCAGCAAAAGCAGATTTAAGAGTCTATATGATCAATTGCTATTCTTGCTGCACTTATGCAAATAATTGGGCCAAGTTTCTTGAAACTAAACTTATTTTGCAAACCAATTAGTCTTAATTTGTCTATCTTTGGTAAAAATGAGGGTGATTTTGGAGAGAAGAATTATGTTTCAGTGAAAAAAAACTATAATACGCATTTGTGGATATTAGAGCCTAGTTCTGTTAATTGTCTTTGAGGCTTTTTCTACCTGTGAACTGAACTGCATCCTGAATTCTTCTACTGAAATATCTGGTTACAAATCTCCAAACTAATGTTTTCAATTTTTCCCTCATTTTCATTTGGAATCATTGAGAATTGAACATGCTCTTTTTCCTGAAACCTTGCAAACTGAAGCTGAACAACTTGATAGTGATGGGGCTGAGAGCAGGCCGCTCCAAGGTGTGCCACTCTGGTATGCGGACTATTTCGAGCTGAAGACAATGAAGCCTCAAAAGACCCAGAAAGAGCATCTGACCTTCCCCCAAGCTGCCTAAAGAAATTTAAAATAAAGGTTGTCTCCAGGACAGGCCATCACCGTAGATAACTATCTAGGACACTTGGGAGGATCCTTGCTAAGTCCACTCTTATCAAAGTCCTGCTTATCAAACTTCTGCATTCCATCTCTATGACGATTGTCTTTCTCCCCCTTGAAGCCCCAGATCATTATGTGCTCCTTGCCCGTAGCTGAGGGTACTTAAACGGGTGGACTCAGCAAGATGGCTGAGTTACTCAGTTTACCCTGAGTTTCTCCCATGTATACATGCTATTAAATTTTGTTTGATTTTCTCTTGCTAACCTGCCTCTTTGATTATTTGACCAGCCATAAGAACCTTGAGGAAAGGCGGTGGGGGGAATTCTCCCACTTCCCCGACAATAGAAACTTAAGAGAGATTCCTATCTGTTGCTGTGTAAGCTGTAAGCCACTCAAAAAGATACCTGAATGCCCGATGACATCATCAGAGATCTTTCACGCTGCAAAAAGATACTTTGACTCTGACATCTAGAAGTCTTCTTGACTGCCTGCCCCTTGGACGCAGGAACTAATTTATAATTTGCTCCAACCATTAACCTTGTTACCTTGCTTCCAATATCACAAGGGAGAGAAGACCACGACTGCATTCTATTGTTTAATTTGGTTTACAAATGAGTCTTACTTAAATGATAAGTGAGGATATTACACTGTCTAGCCTCAAGAATGCCTGCTACTTTCTGTTAACTCTGCTAACCCAGTAAAAGATTTCCTTCTACAGGCTCAAGAAATTGCCACAGAACAAGAGAAACAGATATGGCAGTCAAAAGGGGGAATTTTTGACACCCCCTCACAGATGTGGTTCGGGCCCAATAAGAGACCCACTCCATAGGTCACAAGGCCACTTTCCCTTCCTAAGGGACCCTTCAAGGTATGACAATTGGACTTTGCCCAAATGCCACCATCTCAAGGATAAACATATCTTGTAATGATCTGTATGTTCTCACATTGTTTTGAGGCCTTTCCTTGCAGAAGAGCGATGGCTTTAGGTAAATTATTATCGAAAAGAATAAATTCCTGTTTGAGGAATTCCTCCCGAGTTACACAGTGACTGGGGAAACTCAAATCTATTTGTAACGTTTGGCCAATATTGCAGCATTTCTACTGTGCTTACCATCCTCGATCCTCAGGACTGGTAAAACGAATGGCACAACTAGAACTTAATTGGCAAGCTTTCAGAAACATTTACTCTCTCACGGCCAAAAGCTCTTATGCTAGTGCTCTTTAATCTTAGATCTATACTTTTTGTAAACATCGGCTGTCTCCTTTTTAAATAATACAACAGCCTATGCAATTAAATGAAGAAATATATGAACCAGCTTTGCTTAAGGGATGTATTACATTGTTTTCATGGTCTTATTGTGGTGCTTAAAAGAAATGAAAGATCTGTAGCTGATTCTTTCACAGAGAAGTCCCAGAACTTAAGGATCATGGACTGTAACCTGAAGAATTTATTTATTGAAAGAGACATCAAATAAGACTCTTTGCAGCCCTGTTGGAAAGGACAATACTAGGAGGAGAAGAAGACGACATCTGTTGTAGACAGCTGTCCCAAGACTCCGGACCAGGCCTGTATTCCCAACCTTATATCTCCTCATTTAAACCTTTGTTATGCTTAAACTGTATACCTATTTTATAATTGTTTGTAATGCTATCATACTTAAAGTGATTAATTTGGAACAGACTGGTCTTGAAGGCCAGGAATTTATCGAGTGACTCCTAATGGAACTCAATGGTTATGTGGAACAAATCTTTGGCCTTGGCTACTGCCTGGATGGCTAAAACACTTCACCCTGAGTTTCCTTTAAAAGCAGTGAAGGAGTCAGGCTGAGTTAAAACCTGTTGCCAATCTCCCTCTCTTTAAGGCCAGATGGGCTTGTTCGGTGTTTCATTGGTATGACTGTATTTGCAGCTATGTTTGCTCCTTCCTTGGGGCTAGAAGATGTCATATTACATATAGAAGCTCTGACTAAATTTACTCAACAAGCCCTTAATGATAGTCAAGCAGGAATAGCCTTATTAAATACTGAAATGACTTTAATGCGAAAGGCTGTCCTTCAAAATAGAATGGCCTTAGATATTCTTACAGCATCCCAAGGTGGCACGTGTGCAATCATTCAGACTGAATGCTGTGTTTTTATACCTGATGAGTCTTCCAATGTGTCATCTCTGCTAAAGCACATGAAGAAGCAGGTGGATGCCTTATGCGATCCTGCACCTAGTTTGATTTGTTTCATTGGTTCCCTTTCAGTACCTGTTCCCTTTTTCAATCCGGATTGGAATTCCTATTTCTATTACTTATTGGAATCCTTGTACTGGTCATAATATTCAAACTAATTGTTGTTTTCTTTACTCAGTGTTGTAAGAGTAGCATACAAACTAAAGTAATGATTGCTCTACAGCTTGAGATGGTCAGTCTGTCTTATAACCCTGGACAAATTTCCTTTTCTGATACGGACTATGACTAAGAATTCATTTCAGACTAATCCTTTCAAAAATGCTGTTCTTATCGTTACTGTACTTGTTCTATAATCATATACAATGTAAATGCAAGGTGTCATAGAAAAGCGCATATGCAATGTTTGTGCAACAATCTAAATTAATTACATAACATATGAAATGCTTCCTCTGTTAATAAATATACTTCCATGCTTGTCCACTGTTTCCCCCCAACGTGGACGACTAGGCAAATAAATAAGATAAAAGCCTAGCACCGAGGGACATGATGGACCCAGGGCAGACAGCAACCACCCTGGCGCCGAGGGACAATATTTGATCATAAATGCTTTCTATTGAAAGATTAGAGATCGAAAGGGGGAAATGACAAATAAAAATGGCAAGCAATAGGATATATTGGAGCATATGAGGAAGCCATTTGGTATAAACCTAATTCGGCCTGACTTCTTTTTTTCTTCCAAAAGGGCCTGACTGGCTATTGAGCACGCATTGCATATCTGCTTAGACCATTTCCTATGGCCAGAACAAAGGCCCTTGAGATAAAGATGCAACTTCCCCCCCCCATTAGCATTTTTCCTTCGGCTAGGAACTGATTGCTGCACTCACCTCCCAGCTCACCTGTGACCACCCAGCTGGAGACAACAGACTGCCACCCTGCTGTGTTCATGGAGAAAGAAGACCTACCTGCTATTTCCACCAATCGCTGTGCTGACAGAGTAGTCTCGCAACTATTGTAAAAGGGACATTCGAATCATATGTGAAACATCCTCTTTGAGGGTATATAACGACCCTGTATACCCCCCCACCTCTTTGGAGTGCTCTGTTCCTTTGTGGAAAGACTCTCCCGGGTTATAATCCTCAGATTTAAGCTCAGAATAAACTCACCCAAATTTTCATTTATAGATTGGATATGGATTATTTTCGTCGCAGCAGAAAACACTTGGATATCTTCTCAAGAAACGCAGCTTTTTTGTTGGAAGTGCTATTTTCGGTTCTAATAAGTGACACTACTTCTCGGTCCTTCACGTGTCAGGTACTTTGGGAGGGATGTTGCCACACACAGTATTCTACCACTAACTTGGCGTACATTTCTAAAATCCTCAACCAATTGAAATATTTCGGATCTTGTAAAAAACAATAAGACTGAGAATCTGACAAGTGAGTGAAGCTATTAGAAAATTATGCTTTTCAAAACTTTCACAAAAGTAAAACAGTTAATATAGCACACTAAATAAAGGAATGATCAACTCATCTTAAATTAGCCACTTCCATTCCTTTGAGGAATATGGATTATAAATGAAGAACTGAATTAATAACAGCTTTTCTTTATAATAATGGAATTCTTATATACTGGAAACTGAAATTTTTCCATTTTTCTTCCTTTGCATGAGACTTTTATAAAATTTATTGCATTATTGCTGATAATAGAAACATTAATAAGTTTATAATCAATTACCTGTGCATGTGAGAGAGTAAAGTTGAGAGAGAGAAAGAAATCTGCACACATTCTCAATGATTTCCTAACAGTGTGACTTGAGATTTTTGCCAAGCTCCAGCGTCCAACCATCATCTCTAGAGGCATGTAATAATTTGAGTGCTGTAGAGAGCAAAAACTAGAAGCAATCTTCATTGAAGTTAGTCAGATAGACCTGGTTGCATATGTCCTTTTAACACTGTGTTTCCCCCATTCAATGCTCCACCCACAGTGACTTCATGCCAACACACGCCCGACATTTGAGAAATTGAGTCTGGCTCTGCAGTCTCTCTTACCTGGCTTACCTGCTTCTCTCCTGATAGCTGTTGGAATTCCGTTCTAAGGCCCACCTTCCTATTTTTTTCAGCATCCTTTATTCCTTTCAAGGTAACTTCACTGTAAAATCCTCTAATTCTACTCATTCTTCAGCTTTGCTTTTTATAACTCCTAAGTCTGTTTTTCTCTTTTGACTACAACTAGTGAGATATGCTTGTAAACTTGTTTGCTCTTCAATAAGCATTTTCATAGTTGAGGAAAAAGTATATGGAAGAAAATGAGAAGATACTAAGGTAAACCTGAGTCCTTAGGGGAAGCCCACTGTTTGAGAAGTATTATTATAATTAAAGAACACCAGGCTGTTCTGATGGTTCAGAGTTTATGGGACATTAAATACTTGATGAGATGCTAGCAATTCTGACCCCTAAGTAAATGCTTTTTCACTTCCACCATTCTGTGTCTATTTTAAGGTTCTAGAGAATTTAAATAGATGACTCTTAAAGTCATCATTCCTGATGACATAAAGATGTCTCCAGACCTTAAAACACAAGGGTAATAGTTGGGAAAGATTAATGTAGCCCGCTCTCTACATTTTTGTTTTTTAACTTCAAGAGCATAATACAGTAAAATTTCTTAATGCTATTATCATGAATAATTTTTTCTTTTCTGTAATAATTCATTTTTTCCTTCATTATATTTCTATGATATTTTTGTTCCATAGTCCACAAATGATTAATTATACGTATGAAGGGTATTAACTTGATTTTTAAAATGCAAATAATAAGTGAAGACAGTGAAGTCAAGATATCTTTGCATTCACAAGCTTCATAACACAGTAATCTTTCTTCACATTTTCTCTCTAACTTAGGAGGGAAACAAGTATGGAGACTGGACTGAACCCATGAATGTGAGGGTGGAGTCCAGCCTCTTAGCCACCACGGCGTGCTGCCTCTGTTCCAGAGACTTCATCAGAAAAATGAAAACCCAAAAGGGAAATTATGAAATGTTGGAATGAAGTGACAGTGAAAAAAACTACAAAATTTGTAGGATGAATCTAAAGTTGTACTTTGAAATCAGTGGTATTCAGGGCATTAAAACACAAGAAAGATTGAAAATAAAAGGGCAGGTATTCAAATAAGAATGTAAAACAATAATGGAATAAACTCAAATAAAGTATAAAGAAGAAAATGAAAATAAAAGTAGAAATTATTGAGTGAGGATTTAAGAGAATCAAAAAAATATAATCTCAACAGCATAGTTGAAAAAAATAGTTTCTAAATTGGTTAATAATAGAATAAACCAATTTCTAAAAACCAATAAAACATTTAAAAAATAAAAGAAGACAAGAGATTCAATATTAGGAACAAAAAAGGTGACAGAATTAAAAGGGACAGTAGATAATTGATATTTTATAAAGATAGTTAAAATTTTATATCAATATATTCAACTAATTAGTTCAATGGACAATTTTCTAGAAAAAAATTGCTAACATTGACTCAAGATGAAATTTTTAAAAATTTTATAAGAACATTTTGGGAAATTTAATTGTTAGTTAAAACTATCTCCCCTCTAAAATCACAATAGAAGATCATTCTCTTGATTTGAAAAGATTTTAATTAGTAAAAGCCCACATCATACATACTCTGGAAGATCTTCTGGGATGGCAACACATTTGTGTTTTTAAATAGAGGTAGCAGAAAAGTATGAAGACTGGAAAAATAGACATCATTCATCCTCCCAACTCCCTCCAGCTCTTCTAACGTCATCTTTCTTCTCAGTATAGTGTTATATGTAGTCACGGAATTTTCCCCTCCACTTATTAAAACCAAAAATCAAGTTTACCATTGAGATGAGAATTAATCATATTTTGCCTAATAAAAATAATTCAGCCTAAAAGAGTAATAGAATTATGTTTAAAGGATTCTTATATGTTATTATTTTAAAATATGTGTCTATTTAACTTTTATTAGCCTTGCTTCATTATTATAAACAAATATATTTTACTTACTTATTATTGTACTTTCAAATTAGCATGGTTGTTAATCCCATTTCTGTGAATACACAGTTTAAATAAATTTTCCCATGTATACAATGGTTTGGAGAAAATGAATTAGTAAGAATAGGTATGAAATAGGAGCAAAGACCTAGTATCTTTGTTGTTGTATATTAATATAAGGAATAGAGTCAGTTTAGTTGAGGTCAGGAGAGAAAGCATGCTATTTATGGCAGAAATGTGATGATACAACTGATAAAATTATACAATGGATTCTCTGTTGTGGGATATGAAAAAAAGAAGAGGATAGAATCAAAACAGATGCATTTATAGAGGAGACACAGAAAATCATAAATTGATGTTTGTAGTTCAGACATGTTGAACCTGAGATGATGCTGGACTTTTCTTTGAATAAGCAACTTGCTTGAAATACAATCAAGATGAAATATTTGAACTCAGAAGAAGTACCAGATATAAGTAGACTCATGTCAATTATCTTCCTAGAAATGATCATTTACTAACTGCCAATGAGTTATTTGTGGGAGAGTATAGATAGGAGAGCAGAGAGCCAATGCTTTAACCAGCAGGATGCACATCAATCACCTATGGTATATCTAAACTGCACAGCAACTTTTCCAGAATCATTGAAATACACACACACAGACACACATCCACTACTTGTGCAATTGCTCCTTTTAACTATCTCAGGCATCTGTTTAAAGTAGCAGCCAATGGTGCTAGAAGACATGTGTGGTAAAGCGCATTTCAGCCTCAAAGATTCCAGCTGTCTATCATGCTATTTCAGTTCAAAAGATGGTGCACACGGTTTGAAATATTTTTCATGAATCCATAAGATGGAGTTCTTTAAATGATTCCTTATGGGTGGGTGTTTTCATTGGCGTCGTGCTTTAGTGAACAAATGGATTATTTGGAACCAATAGCCATTTAAATGGAAAAGCAAGATATTATTAAGCTGGAGTCTCACCAATACAGCTACAGGCTATGACTTACCCTATATTTTCTGTCTTTCTGCTACTGTCCTATAACGGTTTTCTCCAAAGTGAAAAAAATTTTTTTTAACTGTACTACTTGTTTCAATTGATATACATTCATTCATTCAACTCAAGATTTTTTTAAAACTATAAGGAAATTAAGATTGTAAGAAGTAGTTTAATTTTATACTTTACGTTAATAATTTGCAAGCCATAAATTTCTCAGTGCTTTGGGATTGACACAAGCACAAGGCTTGCATCTACATTTTCTCCTTAGGACAGGGCTATAACAGCTGACCGTAACAATTCCTAGTAGGCTATAAAACAAGCCATGGACACACCTTGCCAATAACTCTGGGCACAGACTGCTCAAGTTACATGAAGGTCAATGGGCAGGCTCATGCCTAATTTCCTTTCCTCATACTTTTCTCACTGTTTCCTGACAGCCTAATATTTCAACTGGAAAATTCTTTTCTTTGAAGTCTTCTCAAAGTGTTTCCCTTGCTTTCCACACTATAAATATGAAGTTTCCCTCTTAGGGCTTACAGCACGTTTTCCACTTACCTCTTCCACATCAGTTTATGTTGTATCCACCAGCAAGTAACGCTGATTTACGCAGCCACATAAAAGGAACCAAGAAGAATGTTCACCGCTTTCTCACTTCTGCATCTTTATTCCTACTTCCTGGCAGCAAGACTGCTCCATATTGCATATTTAATTTTCCAGTTCTCCTGGGAGCTTTGCACAGCCCCTTCATTCTTCTCAAGTTAGCAGAAAATTGCAAATAATTCTTCCATACTCATGCATCACTCTTTTATTGTATTTTATCTTCCAATTTGTTTTTAAAATTCACTTTTTTATTTTGCCAGGAAAATTCATTTCTCTGTGTTCGATTCTATGAGTTTTGGTACATGCAAATAGCTGTGTAATGAACATGGCAATCAAGATCTGGAACAGGCCTATCATTCCCCAGTTTTTTTCTCATACCCTGAATTAGCTTCTTAGGGATGCCAGAACAAATTACCATAAATCTGATAGCTTGAAACAACAGAAATTTATTCTCTCACAGTTCTGGAGCCTAGAAATCCAAAGCCAAGGTGTCAGTAAGATTTGTTCCTCCTGAAGGCTTTGAGGGAGAGTCTGTTCCATGCTTCTCTCCCAGCTTCTGGTGATTGCTAGCAATCCTTGGCATTCTTTAGCTTGTAGACACATCACTATAAACATTGCCTCTACCTTCACATGGTGCTATCCATGTGTCTCTTTTTCTCCGGGTGCCTAAAATCTCCCTCTCTCTCTCAAAGACGCCAGTCATTGGATTTGGGGCCCACACTAAATCCTGTATGATCTCATCTGAAACTGATTACATCTGCAAAGACCCTTTTTCCAAATAAGGTTGCATTTCATGGTCCAAGGGTTGGTTCTTGAACATTTCTTGTTGAGGGACAAAGTTCAACCAACAACTGTCTGCCCTCTGGTTCCCCAAAAATTCATGTTCTTCTCATGCGCAAAATGCATTCCCCAGTGCCTATGTTCTCAAAGTCTTGTCTCATTCCAGCATCAACTCTAAGTCTAAAATCTCATCTAAATATGATCAACTCAAAACGTCCCAAATTTCATCTTTTAAATCTTCTAAATCAGGTATAGATGAGACTCTGGATGTTGTCCGTCCAGGATCAAACTTCTCTCCATAGCAAGCTTGCTCGTCTTTAACAATATGGATAGGCTGAGGATTTTCCAAATCATCGATTTCTGGTTCCTTTTAGTTTACCAGTCCTTTCCTCACTTCATCTCATTTCTCTTTCATCCTATTATAAGCAGCAAGGAGAAACCAAACCACACCATCAACACTTTGGTTAGATATCTTCTTATCTTAATATCCAAGTTCATCACCTGCAAGTTCTACGTTCCACCCAACACTAGAATACAATTCAGCAAGTTCTCTGTCACTTTATAAGAAGGATCGTTCTTTCTCCAGTGTTCAATAACATGTTCCTCATTTCAGTCTGAGACCTCACCAGCAGCACCTTTAATATTCATGTTTTGAATAACCTAGTTTGTGGTAATTTGTTACAGCAGCCCAAGAAACTAATACATACCCCTTTAAAATCCACTTTTCTCCCCACCTCCCACCTCTGCCAGCCTCAGATCTGTTTTCTGTCACTATGGTTTTGTCTCTCTCTCAAATATTACAAATAGAATCACAGAGTATGCAGCCTTTTGAGTGTAGCTTCTTTCGCCATGCAAAAATCTGTACCCAAATGTCCTTCGACTGGTGAATACTCCAAGAATGGAATATTATTCAGTAAAAGAGGGAATAAACTACTCATACATATAACAACATGGATGAATCTCAAATGCGTTATCCAATCTGTTTTCAATGAATGATTTTCCAGAGATGCAATAGATAGACACTTCAATTTATATTGTTATATTAGATACTCTTTCATAATTTTTTATGTTTCTCCCTAATCTCAATAACTATTTTATGAGGGGCTTCAGAGTATTATTTTATTTATTCAAATTTACCAATTCATTTCTACTATTTTGGATAAAAATAATGAAATAGAAATAAACTTAAACATGCCCTCAGTTGAAATTAAAGATGAAGATCTTCCCACAAATATTATTTTGCTTTTTTTGTTTTTTGGTGAAGAAGATTGTCTCTCAGCTAACATCTGTGCCCTGTGCAATCATCCTCTGTTTTCTGCATGTGTGATGCCACCGCAGCATGGCCCAATTAGTGGTGTGTAGGTCCGCCCTACAATCCAAATCAGTGAACTGGGGGCCACTGAAAGAGAGCATGCAAACCCAACCAGTATGCCACTGGGCAGTCCCTTATGTTGCTTTTTTGAAATTATATTATTAACTAATGGGTGGAATCACTACTCATTCAAATGGTGTGACTGTGCTCATGGCTCATGCTACTTCCTGTCGTGGTGTTCTCCAAAAGATCGTGTCGATTGTAACACCATCATCATTATCAAACTATACCCATTAATTGCAACGTCGATATGAACTTAGTGACAGGTTTTTTTTAAGAAAAGATTTTATGTAATTTAGTGTGATTAAATTGCAATTTAACATAAATTATTTGATTACTAAAGAAAATGGACATTTCCTATTTGTTTACTCTTTCTTCTGCAAATCTTTTCAGAATAGGATATAAAAATAAAAGTACATAAGTAAACAAACTGATTTGTTTTTGTTTACTCATAAAAATTTCTTTTCATATCCTTGGCTCTATTAGAATCTTAAATTTTTTCTTATAAGTCTAAGTTTTTTATTTATTAGAGCTATTTAGCCATTATCTGGGGACAGAAATATAACTTTTTCTAAGCTGTTATAGCTCGTCAATTTTTAGCATTATATACTCTTGTACATATATTTTAAATTCTATGTTTTATCTATCATTTTTTTTCCTTGCCATTTCTTCTACTTCCTTCAAGTAAATAAAGATATTCACCAATTGGTCTAATATAATATTCTCTTAGTTTTTTTATAGTTTTAAAATGGTTACCTGTTTAATATATCTGGAGTTTATTTTAGTATATAGTATAAGGGATGTTGTTAAATCCTCCCATATTGTTATTTAATATTTGTTCACGATCCTTTCTTGTTACCTTGTTTTGAAAAGCTTGCTTTATAGTGTTTTAGGTTTTATATATATTGGCTAGATCAGTTTCAGAAGTTTTAATTCTACTCAGTTTAAATATATTTCTATTCCCTTTTTCACTGTGAAGATCTTTATTTCTTAACTCCACATCAATGCTTAAAACTATGCTGGGGGAAATAATTTGAAAATGTCTCCAACTGCATATCTAACAAGTGGGGTGTTCATCTTTATATAACTACATACAAATCTGTGTGCTCTGAGTATGCATAGCCAAGAAAAGGAAAGCGTTGGGAGAAGGGAAAAAGTTGCTACTCAGTATTGCAAGGGAATTCAGTTTTGATTTACAATTTTTTTGTAAACAATTGTATATTTTTCATTTGCGATTTGTAAAATTGTATAGAAAGGTCTAGGAGTCCAATCATACAAGTTGATGAATGTAGATAGGCTACATTATTACTGAATTGGATCAATTGAACTAAATCCATAACCAGTCACTTTAATGTTATTTATCTTGCAATCCCTTAAACTCACCAGCAGTTTGGAGTTAATAGTAACTGACTGATATCCTACTTGTACTAAATGAAGTTAAAATTATAATACATAAAGTTGCGAACAGGTAGTTCAAGTTTCCGGGGACACATTGACCAGCCTTGTATTGATCTTTGAACTTGACACTGGAAATGCTCATTGTTTGAACATTGCAGCAGTCACCCTAAAGAATGAAAACAAAAACTGCGCTCAAGTGTATTTTCTTCATTCATTCACAAGGTGGACATTGTTAAATGCTTATTAAGCGTTCATTCTTCCTTGACTGTTTCAAATAGAAGCCTAATTTTATTTAGGTACTCTCTCTTACCCCACCTCTATTGTCATATACCCACGAACCTCTGAGGAATCTGAGTCCACCCTCAACAGCAAGAATGGACCTGAAACATCCAATCTTATTCTCCTTGTCAATGACTAATTCAGAAATTGGCGTGTGAAGCAATTCCAGAAAATAGCAGAGTTTAGGAGTGAGAGGGAGAATGGTCTTTATGAGGAAGTTTCTTCTCTTCTAACAAAGAACATGGAGATATAGTCTCTTTGCTAATATGAATATTGTCATGTTTAGAAGTTAAGCCTAGAGCTCATGTGGTTCCCTTGCCATCAGTCTGGAGATGAGACCCAGCTCCAGGTGTCTCATACAGTGAGTGACACTGTCTCGCCATTTCATGTTCCCTGGGGTTTTAAGTGACAATGAGGAAGAGTTGACCATACTTGCAGGCCTTGAGAGGGCCCTTCAGGCCAGCTTCCCAGTCTTCTAACTCCCTCCTACTGCTGCGAATGTGAGATACCTGGAAGCCTAATTTATCCATTCCTTGCATCTGAGACCAATATGACTACATTTAGGAGGCTAAATATGAAATGTCACTTTTTTTGGTGGAGAAATTATAAAATATACGCACCTGTTTTTCTTCAGAATAAAATACTTCCTAAACGATAGCTTGGATAGATTTTTATGTTAATCCAAGTACGAGAATGTGGGAAAACATAGGGTTTGAAAAACGCAGAGGAGCCACAGAACAAAATTTAAAATATGTGAAACCTAATTGCTTGAGAAAGGGCTTTATAAAAGCATTTACTTCAGAAATAGTTTTTTTCAAGTACATAAAGTACGGACTTGCTTGATAACTTTAATTTTTATAAAATCAAAATTTGGAGCTTTAAATAGTATTGTCATACAGTGTTGTTTTATATGTGTATACATATGCATAGACTTAAGTATACATAAAATTTTTAAATAAAAATAAAGAAGCTAATGTATATAGAAAAGAGAAGACTGGCACTCAGAAAAAAAGGCCTTTAATTATAAAAGGTAACAAAGACATATCGGCAATTCTAGTTTCTGTAGAAGTCAGTATTCTTTATTTTACTTTTTATTTGTTTAGTTTATTTACTCTTTGTTTTTACCATTACATAATATGATAAGGATCAGCACAAATGATGAAAGATAACATTCTCTTTGGAAATAAGGTAAACATCTAGTTTGGGTAGTTGTTATTTCCTTTTTAAATCTTCCTAATCATATTTTAGGTAAAGACAGAACGATTTTGTTTAGAATATCCTTTCATTGCGCATATGTAGGTAGATAATAGAAAATAGATATTAGCTCTATAGCCACTTTGACAAACCAAGCTTTAGTTTTTAATTCACCAAAATTTTAATACATATAAGATTATAGAAACTAATATGAAAATCAAATAAACTAAACACAGAAGGAAGAGCAGCCTCCCCTAGCCCCCACAGTGCACGCCTCGGGACTTGAATCTGAGGCCTGACTGCCCACAGGCCTGCATTTACATCTATTCCTTGTGTTCGTTCCACGAGCCTGACTCAGGGGATCTCAAATTTCAGTGTGCTTTAAGATCACCAGAGAGCTTGTTAAACACAAATATCTGCTCATCACAGACCGACTGAAATAGAATCTCAGCAGATGGAGTCCTGTCATCTGTATTTTAACAAGTTTTCCCAAGTGATTCAGATGCATCCCAGGTCTGATTCTGAGCCAGCCAATGATTTAGGGCAGCGCTGCCAGCCTCCTGCCCTCCCCCAACTCCTGTATTGCTTATCTGTTATGGCTTTGGGAGGAAGCTAGATTCTGGTATATACACAACACTGGATAATTTAGGATCTCCAAAAACAAAATGCTGCTGGGTTCCCAAGAGGATGATATGGTTAGAAAACACCCAGAGGTACTCTTTGACGTGGAGGTCACAAAATATAAGAGGCCAAATTCCTCCCATCTTTTTGGGCACTAACACGAAAGACTTTTGTGGGCTATACAAATATAGGTCAAAATGTACATTTGCGATGATGTTGAGACTGTCAAATTCCTCTCTCCTGTGAAGGTGCTGGGCCTCGTGAAAAGATTTCTTGAACAATGTTTGTGTGTCCTGTTTTCCCAACACTCCCAGAGTCCACTGTTGCTGGGACGAAGGATCTCAGATCACTTAAATGTATATGGATATGACTCACGATAGTCTGAGAACTCTTAAAAAGACTGAAGACAACCTTACCTCCTAGCTCAATTTCCCTTCAAAATGTGGTGACCATCTTTGTGTGATTATCTTAGCTGGTTTGAATGGAGTGAGACTTATTCTAGATTCTATATGATTATTTCTGTACTCTAAGATAGCATTCATTAGTCTTGATCATCAGGATCGTTTGTAATAGCCTTCTGCAATGAGCAATTTTATTAACATCACAAGCATAAAGCTGCAATTTGCTGATATATAGATAACTTGGATACTTGAGGGAAGAGGTTCAAAATGAGAGTGCTTTCATGAAATAATAAAAAAATTAAGCATAATTTAAATTTAGAAACTTTTTAGGTCTCTGCTAATAAATAAAATTGATAGCTATAATTTATTGAAATAAATTGATACATTATTCTGAGTTTATTTCATATATAAACTCATTTACTTTTCACAATCAATTATTAAGTAAGAACCATTATTACACCCATTTTACAAATAAAGAAAGAGAATCACTAAAACTTACGTAATGTGCCCAAAGTTGCACAGCTAGTAAGAAGTAGTTTTTGTATTCAAAATGTCTAAACAGAAATATTATGAATGTTGATGTTAATTTCAAGATTATTGTGCAAGTGCAAAATGTAATTAGCTATACAGTGTGGTCCAGAAGCACCACCAGTATTCCTGTTGGGGAAGTAATTTCCTTTAGGGGGGTGGTAATAAGCTGATGAGCTGCTTGGGCCAGTGGGTGATCTTCCAAGGCTGCTTGATGGGGATAGTCACACAAACAGAAAGAAAGTTAGGATCTTTTGCATGGTAACGTGAGAGAAATGATGTTGGGGAATATTTTGCATTCTCTCATTTCTTTTGCCTTAGAAGGAACTGTTGAGGCAAAAGAGAGGAAAGAAGTGATTGAAGAACCAGATAACAGCCAGAAAAATTATAGAAAGTTGGATGTTTCTTAGGTTAATAGACAAATGAGAAATCCCAGTGGCAAATAGCTTATGAGACTTTGAAAATTATGGGAGTTACAGATGCTATTTTAGGTTTTTATATTTGTTTGGTGTTGCCTCTTTCTATGATCTCTAAGTCTTTGGTAAAAACTATTATGCTTATAAATGTTTTGAGTATTTTTTTTACTGAGAAAGTAGTAGTGTACCAAAACAGGCTGATGTCGTATAAAGCAGATTGCATACGTGGAGGCAGGTGATAAAATAAGACTGACATTTAATTATCTGAACCAGAACGCATTAAGTAACTTTTTCTAGGCCAGTCTAGACTCAGAGAAGACTGAATGTGACCACCGAAAGTTGCTTAATCTTCCTGTGTCTCCATTTTCTTACCTGCACATAACTTACACACCCAGCTTCACCAGTCAGTTTTACAGAGCAGAATTTTTAATTTTTTTTAATAAATAGATTTTATTTTTCAAAGAAGCTTTAGATTTATGGAAAAATTGATCAGAAAGCACAGAGAATTCCAAAGTGGCTGAAACATTTTGCATTCCCGCCAGCAACGAATGAGGGCTCTTTCTGCTCTAGATCATTGCCAGCATTTGGTGTTCTCAGTGTTCTGTATTTTAGCCATTCTAATGTGTATTAGTGATATCTCGTTGTTGTGTAATTTGCAATCCCCTAATGAAGTATGATTGGAGCATCTTTTCGTTTGCTTATCTGTCACCTGCATATCTTCTTTGATGAGGCATCCAGATCTTCTCTAATAAGAAAAGATTGTTGAGTTTCAAGAGTTCCTGGTATATTTTGGTCCTTTACCAGATGTGTCTTTTGCAAATGTTTTCTCCCAGTCTATGGCTTGTCTTTTCCTTCTCTGAACAGTGTCCTTTACAGAGCAGAAGTTTTTAATATTAAAGAAATCAAACTTTCAACTTTTTCTCTCATGGATTGTGCTTTTAGTCTATCTAAAATCTCATTGCCAAACCCAAAGTCACTTAGAGTTTTTTCTTTCATTTTCTATAAGTTTTATAGTTTTGTGTTTTACACTTAGGTCTATGACCATTTTGAGTTAATTTTTGCAAAAGGTGTAAGGTCTGTATTTAGATTTATTTTTTTTGCGTATGGACGTGTACTTGTTCTAACACCATTTGTTGAAAAGATTAGCCTTTCTGCACCGCATTGCCTTAGCTCCTTTGTCAAAGATCAGTTGACTGTACTGATGTGAGTCTATATCTGTGCTCTCTGTTCTGTAGCATTGGTCTCTCTGTCCAGTCTTTCACCAATACCACACTGTCTTGATTATAGTAGTTTATCGTAAGTCACGACCTCAACTAGTGGTGTCAGTCCTCTGACTTCATTCTTCTTCAACACTGTGTTGGCTAAAATTTATTTTTAGTGTTTAAATTAAATGTTGTAAGTCCCACTTTTCTATTTGAACAATTTCCTTATTTCTATGATAAGATGTTCCACTATTGGGGAAAATCCAAGAACTGCTCAAGGCTTCAATTGTTCAAAACACGAATCACAGTAGGTTCCAATCGCCTCATGGAAGGGAAATTGAGAAGTCCAGGCTGTTTCAGCAGGCCGACTGTCTGCTCTGTTGTGGCTTTCTGTTGCCACATGTGATTGCAATTCCACAGACTCCATTGTCCACTGTTGTGGCATGTCTCCAGACTAGTTTAGCACTGATCAGTCAGAAGGTAGGAGCAGAGGAACTGTATCTCCCTGGGTTAGAAACAGACATTGCAAAGTCACGATATGATAAGCCTGAGCCTCAAATGCCACAGATCATTTTTTATACACCCAGGACTCTATATATCCATTCCCTCTAACTTCTCACTCCAAAGCTCCCTGGATCAGGCACACACAGGATACAAGCAAGTTCTCCTTCTGGATCACCCTGACCCCTGCACCGAGCCCATGTGCCTGGTGAATTCCCCTCTGGTGGAACCAAGTGGAGCAAGGTGGATGGCGGTTGTGCTGAACCAGTCACGGCTATATCAGACCATCAGAATTGTTCCTGTTTCAGAGAATTTCAAAGGAAAATGAATAAAGGATTTAATTTTGTACCTCTTTCACCTAGAAAATATCCTCACAAATGTGTAAACTTTCTTTTTTCTCCCCAGCAGCAATTAAAACACAAAACAAGGAGCAAAATGGGAAGAAGCTTTTATCAAGCCAACATTTGTCCTATTACATGTAACTTTTCCCCATTAATGAGTACATACTTGCCAGAAGCCAACAATTTTAACCTTGCCTAAAACTTAGCTGACAAATCTGTCCTGTGAATTGCCCTCAGCTCTTTGCTAAAAGAAACACACACTGTGAACCTTTTACAGCAATGAACTTAATATTACTGCTAGAAAAATAAACACAAACTAAAGCTCACAGTAGCTAAAACATCCCAAGGGAAAATTTATTATGTGTTTAAAAAGAAGCCTGACTAAAAACTCACACTCTGTTAATAGCATTAGGAAACATGGCAATTAATCACATAAAAATTACACTAACATGGCTTTATAATATTTTGAAATAATTTTCCTCCTTCTCTTCTGTTTTATGTTTTCTTTTCTTTTGGTCTCACTCAAACCAGCAGCTTATTCCTTATTTTAGTACCTCAGGGGAAATTTGTAGGAACATACAGCCTTAAGTTTTTGTTTTTACACATCGTAAACCCTTAGAAGAAGTTAGAGGTAAAAATATTTAAAAGAAGAAAGAAAGAAAGAAAGAGAGAAAGAGAGAGAGGGAGAGAGGGAGGGAGGGAGGGAGAGAGGGAGAGAGAGAAGGAAAGAAAGAAGGAAAGGAAGGAAGGGAGGGAGGGAGGGAGGAAGGAAGGAAGGAAGGAAAGAAAGAAAGAAAAAAAAAGAAAGAGACAGACCTCTGGGTAAAGACCATGTGTTGGCAAAGTAGGAAAGAAAGCGGGGCCCCTGCCCCAAAGATTAAAAAGAAATACTTGAAGCAGTGGGGTCGCAAGAGACGTCCTTCCTCGGTAAGAGCGGAGGGAGCGCGCGCCCTGCTCCCCGGCTGCGCCTCGGAAGATGAGTGGATCCGTGAGAGGCACGTTTCCATCGCGCGTGGACGGATGGGAACAAAGGTAGGAGGCCTCCGAGATGATTTCTGTTACCGAAAGAGGTCAGAAGAAATGTGCTGGTACTGTCGGGTCGTGTGGACGGGAATCAGTCACCTGTATCACCTGAGTGGCCCTGACGCGGAGAACAAGAAGCCCCCGGGTGCTTCGGTTCGCGTTATACGGAGGAGCTGTAGTCTAACAGAGGAGGTCGGAGTTTCAGGGACAACTGCGGGGAAGTTTTCCCCTGGCCTAGGAGGGGGTGTTGGAGTCAGAAATTAATACGATTTATGGTGAAGAAAGTAATGCCTACTGTTTATGTAAGTCTGTTAGTGGAGATTTTTGCAATTCATATTTCACAGAAATAATCAATGAAACGTGAAGTTGATGACACCTAAAATTGCACATGGCAAATTTGTAACTACCTATGAACTGAAAAAAAATCTAATATTTTTACATATATTACATTTGCCAAATTGACCCATGAATGCTGGGCTTGGTGGAAACAGCGAGCACAGAGAAAGCTCCCAATAGCAGAAACAAGGAACGATAAAATTCGCTAGAGACAGACGTGAGAGATGTCAAGTATTCTTTGAAACAGTTACACAAAAAAGATTTATTTTGTGAAAATAATTGCAGTGAAATCAAAATGGAAAATATGGGAAGTAGTTTAAATTTGATATATAGAAAATGAGGTAAGCAACTGAATTTGCTTAATATAGCCTATTTCAGAAAATAGTCTATTGATGAAAATGTATCAATATTAGAATAATTCTGATATTAAAACATACATTCATTAACTCAATAAAAATATCATTAGGATCAAGGTTAAATTCAAGATGGTATGATCTAAAGAACTTGATCTTTGTCTACATAACTAAAATAGTTTCGAAGTAAAATACATAACTAAAATAGACCCTTCGAAGTACTGTTTGCAGAAGGAAGATATATTCTAGGATGATTTTCTTTTTCTACCTTTGAATACAAAGTTTATCAAGTTATTAATGGGTGTTTTTACTCACAAAAAAGAAGAAAGCAGAAAAGAAAAGAAAGAAAGAGAAAAGCAGAGAGAGAAGAAAGAAACGAAAAGAAAAAGGAGATGTGGGCATACATAGACATATTCTAACAGGAGTTATACAGACTGGGTGGCTTGAGAGTAAATTTCAGTGGTGGTGTTTGAGTGGAAATGAGCCTGCGATTATCTGGGAGCAATTGGAAGATTAGGAAGTAGAGATCAGGCGCAGACGGTTGTTTCAGGAGCCCTGCTCTGAGGGGTAGCCGCCAAGCTCACGGCTCAGCGGCACATCTTTGGTTTTTTGGGATCTGTTTCGAGCTATCTGTTCATGCTGGGATTTTTTCTGTTTGCAATTTGGCCTAATTCCTTCCTATATTGTCAGTTTATCAATACTTTTAAGAAATTTGTTTAATGTCATCCAGATTTTTTCTCTAAGCTGTGGGGTTGGTCCAAATAAAATATCCTGTCATTACTTGAAGTCCCTGAATATGTAAATATGAATTCTTTTAGATTTTGAGTAGCAGTTTCCTAAGTAGTTAATAATGATCTTTTGTGTCATTTTTTACATTCTTGTATTTTATTTATTTTGGTCTTAGTCTGCTATCTAGACTCTCAAAGAATTGGATGGAAGCATTATTATTATTGTTTTTTTAAAGATTGGCACCTGAACTAACAACTGTTGCCAATCTTCTTTTTTTTTTTTTCCTGCTTTTTCTTCCTGAATCCCCCCAGTACATGGTTGTATATTTTAGTTGCGGGTCTTTCTAGTTGTGGCATGTGGTACGCCACCTCAACGTGGCCTGATGAGTGGTGCCATGTCTGCACCCAAGATCCGAACCAGTGAAACCTCAAGCCAATGAAGTGGAGCGTGTGAACTTAACCACTTGGCCACTGGGCTGGCCCCAGAAGCATTATTAGAACAGAACCTCTCATTCCTGATTTTAAGTGAAAGGCCTTTGACATTTAAGTACCAACCCTGATATCAGTTTCCCCACATTAAACCCAGTATATGTGGGGTTAAAACCAAAACACTCATTCACTGCTTACTCTCTGGCTTCCTGGCTCCAGAATCCCCTGTCCTCCATGGAGACAGACACCAACAAGGACAAGGACCTGGATTCATTATCTCCTCCCTGCAAAGAGATACAGGCAGTGGGAAAGCTGCTGACCAGCAAGGTCATGGGCTCCCTCCTCTCAGCAAGTAGTCTTCCAGGCCAAAGACAGGCTGGTGGGAAAGCTCCAACTAGCAAGGCCATATGCTCCCCTTCCCCTACCTAAAAACCCCAAATAAAAACCCTTTCTTTAAGCTTTTTGGAGAGTTTGGGATTTCAGCCTTAGCTGCCCTCTCTCCTTGCTCAGCACTGTGCAATAATGAAATTCCTACTTTCTTCCACTACACCCATTGTCAGAGATTGGCTTGCTGCACAAAGGGTGAGCGAACTCTCTTCAGGTTCGATATCAGGTATTAGTTAAAGTTCTTTCTCTTTATAGTTTTTTCATCATGAATGTTTGGTGCATTTAATCTAATGTTTTTAGTGCATTTATCAACATGTGAACTTTCTCCCTTAACATATTATTGTGGTTGAATTTATTGTTGCTCGTGAAAAACCTTCTTTGCTTTCTTGGGATAGATCTAAGTTGGTTAAGGTGCATTTTTTAATACCTTGCTATATTTAGTCTTTTATTGTTTTGTTTCTAATTTTTGTTTCTATATTCATAAGCAAGATTGGCCCACAAAGTTTTTTTCCCTTTTGTTTTGCACTTATCAGTTTGGGTATCAAAGTTATTTGAGCTTCATAAAATGAGATGGAGAGTACGTTCTTTTTTTCTGGAAGAGTCTTCCAATAATATGTTTATTAGAACTCATTGGTGAGGCCATCTGGGCTAGTTTTCTTTTAAGGAAGATTTTTTTGCCTCTAACTGAATGTTATTAATGGTTTTAAAACATACAGATATTCTATTTCCTCTTAGTTTGGTAAGTGATATTTTCCTACAATTTATGTCAAAACTTTTAAATTTACAGGGGTCAGCACACTTTTCTTGAAAAGAGCTACGTAGTAAATATTTTAGGTTTTGTGGAATAAGAATGGTCTCTATTGCATATTTGTTTTTGCTTAATTTTGTCTTTGTTTTTACAATCTTTAATAATGTAAAAGCCATTCCTAGCTTGAGGACTATACAAAAATGGCCTTTGGTCAACCCTTGGCCTAAAGTTGTTTATATTTTATTATCATTGAAAACTCTGCAGTATCAGGGTTGGCCCCATGGCCGAGTGGTTGTGTTCATGCCCTCCACTTCGGGGGCCCAGGGTTTTGCCTGTTTGGATCCTGGTCACAGACATGGTACCACTCATTGAGCCATGCTGAGGTGGTGTCCCACATGCCACAAGAAGAAGGACCCACAACTAAAAATATACAGCTATGTACCGGGGGGCTTTGAGAAGAAAAAGGAAAAATAAAATCTTTAAAAAAAATAATCTGCAGTATCTGTAGTTGTAGTCCTTTTTCATTATTGTTATTGTTGATTTTTCTATCTAGATTTGCCTCACTACAAAATTATCAATTTTATTAGCCTTTTCAAAAAATACAGAATAAGAAGCAACATTGTAATTTAAATCCAATCACGTTGATAATTACATTAAATGTATATAGACACCAATTAAAAGATTGTCATGCTGATTGAAAAAGAAAGATCCAAATAGTTGTTGTCTACAAGAAATCCACTTTGAAATAAAGATTTAAGACCCTTGTCCTAGTGAGTTAGAACCTTCAGAAGGTAAGAATATGGCATTCTTGAATAACATTGTCAACCAGTTGGGCTTACTTGACATGTAGAGAACACCATGCCCGTCTTTTCAAATGTACAGGGAACAATCACCAACACAGACCCTTTGCTTAGCAAAATCAAGGCCTGGGTAAATTTGGTTTTTGTTATTTGTGTTGTTTTGTTTTGCCCTCATGCTTTGCTCACTAACAAAGCAGCTTTCTTCACAGGCCCCTTGACCAGACAGGTGGTGCAATGCCTTCTGGTTCACCTTCACCGCAACTGTGTTGCCCTTTGTGGCCCCAGTTTTATGGGGAGAAGATTGACTATTAGGTTCTCACTTTTGGCAGACTGTGAGCTTCAGGCGTTTTTTCCCTCTGGTCCTACCCAGGCTTCCAGAGCCACTTGGTGCGTTCTGAGTTTGTTAAATGCCTCAGGGAAAACACGGCTTTCGCACTCATACACTCTATCCCAATGCTTGTGCTCTTGCTTCCAGTTAGTTTTGGCCTGGCAAGTCCTCACTATCTTGTCAGTGTTCAATGCCTTTAAGGATCTATTTTTCAAATTTTTATCCAGAATTTTCTATTTTCAACAGGTGCAAAAGAATATTCTAGCCTGTTAGATTACCAGGATCACAACCCTAGTTATCTGTTTATTTGCACTCAACAATATGCAATGACGAGATTCTTTCTCAGTGAGTGTGGTTCTCTATTTATTACTAGGGACTGAAGGATATTTCCTCACTAGGTACAACAAACCTTACTTACCCAGCCGCCTAGCTCATCTTCTATTTCTTTTACTTTTCTTCTCTCCTTTTTCTTTTTAAATGAATATCAGCTATGATTTTGCTTGTATATGTATTTTGGGTATTTGCTATTTCATCCAAATAAATTTATAGCTTTTAGCTGAAATAGGTCAGAATTTCATCTATGCTAAGTCTTAGAACAAATGGTAAATCAAGTGTTGACTTTTTAGCATAATTGTGAAAATTGTTTGATAATGCAATTCAATAGCTTTTACTTTAGATTTGCTTTTATAGCATGAACTTGGGAAACTTTTTTGCAAAAATTTTCAGTTGCTTTATCTATTTTCTGCTCTTTGAATCATTTGATATTCAAATAAGTCCTGGTAGACATGAGTACATGGAGAATTCAGATGATGTGTGAGCTAAGAGAGTAAATATTAAATTTTCGTCACAAGAAAACAATTCTGTAACTGTGTATGGTGACAGATGTTAACTGGACTTATTGTGATGATCATTTTGAAATACAGTCATGCATAATGATATTTTGGTCACTGACTGAACACAAAAATGATGGGGGTCCCATAAGATTAGTACCCTATAGCCTTGGTATCTAGTAGGCTATACCATCCAGGTCTGTGTCAGTGCAGTGTATGACAAAATCACCTAAGGATGCGTTTCTCAGAACATATCCTCATTGTTAAGCTATGCACAACTGTATATATAAACATGGAATCATTATATTATATACCCGAAATTAATATAATGTTGTGTGGCAATTATACCTTGATTAAAAAAATGCTATGTGAAATCACCTTTCTGACTATGTAAAAGAAGAAATGCTTGTAAAATATTTACATTCTTGTGTCAATAAAGGGACTCGAAGCCAATGGTGCTGTTGGCTGTTGGAGTTTAGCCAGCGAGATACAGGTCTCAGTAAAGGTTGGAGGTGTGTGTGCTCCTCCACTGCCATTCATCAGGTTTACGTGTCTTCTTCTTATGCTTACTCACAGTTAATGGGAAGAAGCCAGAACATAAATGTTTGCCTACCAAGTCTTGTAAATGTGCTTTTTACCACAGACTTCTAATAGCTTAACCACATAGGTTGTAAAACATAATATAGGAAATTGAATTTTAAGTTACAAGGAACAGAAATTTACCAGCTTGTTTAATGTTCTTAACCAATCAAATATTGTTTAATATTTGGTGGGCTCTTTCCTTTAGCTCTGGAGATTAATGGTACCTCTAACAAATCCGATCCAAACAAAATGTGAAACCTAATTTCTTTGACAGAACACTCATTTCTTCCACTCATTTATTCATGACATTGAACGTGATTCCAAGAGCTCTAAAATATCACTGCACTTGACTTTGTGAAATTCTTTATCCTTTACAAGATTTGCATTTTCACTTTGCAGTTATTTTGCATTGCATTTGCACTTTATGTAAATGCATGATACATGTAAATACAAAGACATGAACCCATATTTTTGTAATAGTCAATGATGTGAAAGTTTATATTAAGAGCAGGAGTAGACATTATTGTTAAGTGAGGAGAAATGCTTACAAGTGATCAATGACGATGAATTTCAGCCCCCTAAACAGACTTTGGGGCTTCAAATTATGAACAGTCCAATAATAAATTTTCCCCTGAGTCTGTTTCTCTTTTCTATAGTCATTTTCATTGATTTCAAGTATTTATATATCAGTACTTATAGCATACTCTTTCTGTTGGCCTGTAATATATTTTTAATCTGGAATTGTAAGTCCCACTTTATTTCTTAAATTGTCCTGCTATTTACTTCTAAATATGTTTAAGTGGAATTCTCAAGTCCTGAATAAAATTTCCTTTGAGATTTTGAATTTCTAGTATAATTTGAGAAGAACTGGCTTATTAACAAATTTGAATATACACATCAAGAACAATTAAGTTGACAACAAAAAATGGGAAGGCAATTTTGTTTCCCTGAAAACAAATAAACAGTCAGTATAATGTAGTGGGAATCAATATAATGGAATGGTTAGGCGCACAAACTCTGGACTCTGGAGACAGACTTAGCTCTGAATTTGAGCTCAATAATAACTAACTGCATGATTTTGGACAAAATATTTATTATCTTTCAGCTTCCGTTTCCCCATCTACAATATGGGGATAATAACCGTACCTACTTGATATTGTGTCTATGAGAATTAAATGAGTTTATACATGTAAAACGTTTAGATTTGTACCTGGCATCTAGTAGACATTATATAAGTTTTTCTTATTATTTCCTTTCTTAGGGTGAACTAACTATTGTCCTTTGGGGAGATCAGGAAAATGAGGACTGTGTTTTGCTGGGGGTTTTGTTTTATTTTGCTGCATTATACATAAGCAGTAAAATATTGAATGTGACTCTTACTGCTTTCTGCAAGCTTGTGCTGATCCCCGAAAGACTGAAAGCAATATTCAGTATGACAAAGACCCAAACATCCTCAAATCTAGGACACACTAGAGATTATGAAGCCAGTTCTGCCAACCCATTATTCACCTCTAAGTTACATAAGTGAAGAAAGCATATTCACTGGAAGTCTGGGGTTGAAGAAGCTGATAAAGAGAAATTTGGATAAATTTGTTGGAGTAGAATTTTGGCTTCTCTTCACCCCAGAGCAAGTGAGAGGAGCCAGCCAAGGATTGGAGTAAAACTGCTGCCAAGATAAGTCTAAAGGAAAGAGACTCACTGAAATCAGGACATGAAGACAGGGTTGCTTTGGGAATTTCTGCTGTGTTCATTGACATCAGTGATGTCTGTTGCCCTGGGACTAGGCAGGAACTCATCCAGAAAGCCAGCTTTGGGTCATCTTAAAAAGTAGTCTGTCCAAGATAACCACTTGGAGAGGCAAAGGGCCCCAGGAGAGGGTTGACTGGAGGAATTCCAGAGGCTGAGGTTGGCGTTAAAACCAGCCAAGCAAAGAGAGCATGACCCTTATCAAGGGAGCTGCACCCAGAGGTTCCCAGCGGGAAAATCTCCAAGGAAACTATAAAAATATCCTGCCAGTCTAAGACCAGTTGGCACTGTCACACCTAGGGACTCCAAGGATAGATTCAAGTGGCACAATTGCAGCAGGACTTTCCTGGTCTTTGTCTCATCTGTCTTTCTCTTTTCCATTCCCGGAATAACCAGATGCAATTTAGAGAGTGAGAAAAATGAGTAAAAAATAAAGTAAGAAGCTTTCCAGTCTGGAGCAGATGCTACCTGTAGTAGGCACAAAGTTTTAAACTGAATGGTATTTGGAGTTATGTGGTTATCAGACTGTGTATTTGCCTGCAACTTAAGGAAAGATGCATAGATGAGACTTAAATGTGGGAAAAGAAGCTCAGTTTCATTCAGATTAACACACAAGCAAATTAAGACGAGTAAAATTTTATTTTTTTATAAAGTTAACAAAGACAAAGAATTTGTGACACTGTGCTGGAGAGGATGTGTGAAAAGAGACATAGTTACATATTAATGGTGGCGGATAATTGGAACTGGTGTACAGTAAACCAACATAGAAGTATTTTCATTGCAACATGATTTGTTATACAAAATGTTGGAAATCACCTTAATGTCCAACTGGTTAAAAAAATGGGTACAAATATTTAATGTACCTTCATACAAGGGATCACTATACCATCATCAAAAATATTAAAGAAATTCTATAGGGATAAGTTTGAAAAATAATCCAAGTACCTTATTAAATGAACTGAGTCAAAGTGCAGCACAGCATGTATGCTATGCAATCACTGGGGAAAAAATATATCTATAATCCTATGCATTGATTTATTCATGTATAAATGCTTATAATGGCTTTAGAAATTACAGAAAAAAATGGCTGTCTCTACTGGAATGTGAGTGACTAGGTACAGAGGAATGAGAGAGACTGTATTATTCAGGATATATACCTTAAAATTCTGTATCTTGTGTGTCTGCCATCTGTTTATATAATAATACAGCAAAAATTACTAAAAAGATATTCTCTGAATGGAAAAAATAAAATTTGGAAAATCCTTAAAATATTAAGTAAATTATCAACTGCAATATAAATCAGATTTGTGTGGTATTCTTAATGACTCACCAGATATAAATAATGACAAAGACTATTCTTTCTATTTGAAAGAATACACCCACAATAATAACTGTCAGAGACTCAAAACAACAATATGTCATTTTGCAAGGAAAGAAATACGAATGTTTAAAAGTGGAAAAAAAGGAACTAAGATTGTAACTAGTTGATTCAGATTCATATTTGGGGACAACATTTGGAGTTGTCAAATGGATACCCTTAGAAACTCTAGAATTAAGCAGATGTGATCATAGCTCTGATATATTTTGTCCAAAAAGAGGTGACATTATAACTAAAATAGCCTGCCCTGGTGGTCTAGTGGCTAAGATTCGGGGCTCTCACTGCTGGAACTCGGGTAGTTTACCCAACAGGGAACCACACCGCCTGTCTATTGGTCATCATGCTGTGGTGGTTCCATGTTGCTGTGATGCTGAAAGCCATGCCACTGGTATTTCAAATACCAGCAGGGTCACCCATGGTGGACAGGTTTCAGTGGAGCATCCAGACTAAGACAGACTAGGAAAAAGGACCTGGCTACCCACTTCCAAAAATATTGGCCATGAAAACTCTATGAATAGCAACAGAGCATTGTCTGACGTTTTGCCAAAAGGTGAGAGGATGGCACAAAAAGACGGCACAGGGTTCAGTCTGCTGTCCACACGGTTGCTAGGAGTCAGAATCAACTCACGGCATTGAGAACAAAAACAAAACTGTGACCTTTTTGTATAGACTTTTTTTTTAATCTCCTTGACAGCTTAATAGGCCAGCTCGTTGTGATAATCCCAGAGTGGATAAAGAATAAATTCACCGACTTCTTTATGAAAGAAAATATAATTGCAGGGAGGAAAGCATTGCTTTCCCATCTTCGAAGCAACCTCATGATAATCTCATCTGGAGCGGGCCATGGGTCATGGAGCCCTTCAGGAATCCCCAAGCTGAAAGCTTTAGAGGAAGCAGAACTGCAGATCAGGTACAAGGGGAATAATAAAGGTCAATAAATAAAGCCGAAAAAAAGTACATTATATCAATTCCAAATGCAGAGTTGGGGAATTCAAATAATACTTGTTGCATAAATCTTCAACATCTTCAAACTTGAAATAACCCATGCATCTTGAATTTGATAGAATTTACAACGTCCCTCCTGACCAAGAGTTTCCTTTGTTTGTGAGTGGCAGCAGTGAGATATGGAATTTCCTCGGGCTATTCCTCGTTATTCAGGAATCATTTAAACATTCTTTGTAGAACCTGGATTTTGTTTTTAATCATCATTTCAAAAATTAATAAAATCCTCTTTAAAGATTGATAAAAACATATTTATCTAAATACATTGTCTTCCATAATGAAGCCTATGTTATGGAGAGATTTGGCACAGATTCCTTTGAAAAATGTCTCTTAGGGATTAAAAATGTTTTTAAAAATACTAATTGCAGAAGCTTGTAAACAATGATCTAAAAGTTAAACCGTGGGAGGCAAGATGAAAATCTTCCATCACTGAGAAGGACCGCAGACACATATGCAACTATCAACCAGGCTCAGCTTGGTGACTTGCTAGCCTGTCTCCCTCACAGATGGGCGGTAGCCACGCTCGCCTCTAGAAAATATGTGCCCTCTCCTTCCCACCCCAGGGCCTCCCCCAAGCACCCCGCACTTCAGCTGCCCCTCAGGAGCACTGAGGTATTTTATTTTCACTGAAATTATTTCCTTTCTTTTTGCTTCACAGATTATTGTTGACGTTTTATTTTATGTCAGGAAATTTTGGCAAATTCAGTACCATTGTCAAATGACTAAAGAACATAAAAAAGTCACTTTTCTTACTGATGTTTTTAAAGGACTCTGTTTAGATTCAAATAATTGGAATATTTCGTGTTATTTAAAAGTAATTTATCACACAATACGGGCTTTTCAACTTTAGTTTGGAGATTAAAAAGTCAGATCAATTGTTATGAAAACTAATATTAAAATATATAGTGGTTAAAATAGACAATTTGATTTCAAAGTTTACATAGCAGTTCAAAGGGCCAGGAATGTCTAAGACAATCTTGAAGAATACAATTAGAGGTTTTATCCTACCAGATGTCAAAGACTTTGTATAAGCTACAATAATTACAACAAGGATAGACAGACAACTGGAGCAGAATTGAGAGTCCAGAATAACTCACAGGGCTATGTTTACCTGATTCACGACAAATGTGCTAGCACAGACAAGTGATAAAGGACGATCTTAATAAGTCCTGTTTGCGCTATTGGATAGCCATATGGGGAGAAAAATGAAGCTATGCCTGAATGATGCAGAAAGCTATTCTAGATGGACTGTGGACATAAATGTGAAAGGTAAAACAATAATGCTTTGGGAAAATAACATAAAAGGACATCTTAACCTTGGGATAGGCAGAGATTTCTTAAACAGATCACAAAAAGCACTAAATACAAAGAAGACAAGCGATAAATTGGACTTTATTAAAATTAAGGACTTGTTCATCAAAAGACACCATTAAGATAGTGAAAAATCAAGCCATAATTGGGAAAAAAATTCC